>NW_027223767.1:32485699-33685699 GCF_028538775.1 Myotis yumanensis | reverse complement strand
GAACCGGTTTGGTTCAGTGGATAGTGTTGGCCCAAGGACTGAAGGGCCTCAGGTTTGATTCCTGTCAAAGACACATACATGCCTTGTTCAGGGCGCATGCAGAAAGCACCCAATGCACGTCTCTCACATGGACGTTTCTCTCTGCCTCTCCCCCTCCCTTCCACTCTCTCTAAAAATCAATGGAAAGATATGCTCAAGTGAGGATTAACAAGAACAAAGAATTAGGATATAGAGTTTATCCAGTAAGCAATGGACACCTTTAAAGCCACAGAGTAAAACAATAATATTAATATTTTGTTAGAAAGAGAGCTAGTGGCGGTTTACGGAAAGATATATGGGGTAGAAGAGACCAGTCATGAATGAGGAAGGTTTGGATTAATGCAATAGCAGTGGGAGCTGACAAATGCTTCAGAAATTTTAGAGAAAGAAGCAGTATGAGTTGATACTTGACTATATGTGAAATGAGGGGAGAATTAAAGAAATACTGAAGTAAATGAAAGGGAGGAGATACAAAAGGCAAACAATAATTTTATCAACAGTTCCTAAAACTCACCAATAGAAATATTTTCGGCATTTATGCTTATTGAGCATTGTCTAACTATGCATTAAATGCAAAACACCCGTTTTTATTAATTTGAGAGAGGAAGGGAGGAGAAACAGAGAAACATCAACGTGAAAAACATCGATCAATTGCCTCCCAAACGTGCCTTGAATAGGGAGCAAATCCAAGTCCCTTCAGGACTTGGAATGACGTTCCAACCAACTGAGCCACACCACCAGGGCTACACACATATTTTTTAATTATTGACATTGATGAAACAGGTAACACTAGATATCCATAACTAACACCTTCTAAATGACAGGAAAGGTTATCAGTTAATTAACCATCTTTTCAGAAGTAAGAAATTTGATCATTTAAAGTAATCATGTATCAGGCTCACAAATTTATAAAAGATAGGAAAAGAGATCATTTTCTTTAAGAAGATATCCAAAATCTTCTATGTGGTACTACTTAAAAGTTTATGGCCTTGCTTTAGGCTCTATAAACTGGAAGTTCTCATTGTGTCAAAATGAAGTCCCACTTTACATAGCTTCTCAATTTGTTCTTCTTTTCAATACCATTCACATACTGCATAATCCTTTTTATTCAATACAACTGAAACCAATGACATCGGTCAAAAAAGTAGGTTACAGTGGAGAATCTTAAAAAAAAACATCTTAAACATTTTTTTGAACTTCATACATATAAATGTATATTCTGTTGCCAGTCTTTAGATGTAAGCCTTCTGAGCTGTAGACCCACTGACTACAGTTCTACACTATCTTACACAAAACACACCCATAATGCCTCATCTACAATTTCCAGTTTCGATTTCTTTAAAAGATACTTGCCAAGGATCTAAATGAAGAATTCTTCCAGATTAAAAAAAAATTATGCATTTTTATATATATCACCTTATATTTAGTCTTTCCAAGGTAGTTAACTTAATATTTTAGAATCAACAATTCTTTCATTTACAATTATATTTCATTGGTTTACATAATTTTGTATTAATTTATATAATTATAATACAAGCGCAAGTTGTCATAAGATGATCCTTGATAAGTCTATGATTCAACTTGTGGGAACAATGCAGTGGGTATCATATGTCTCATAAAAAGAGAATGAAGGTTTACTGACTGCTACAAAAGCTCTAAATTCACTTCTTATTGCTTTTATTGTACATGGAACAGTAGCTGGCACATAATAAGTACTATGTAAGTATTTGCTACTATGCTAGCATTAAAACTCAACTAGGTATAGATAACAGTGCATGCAAAGGTAAAATTCTACCTACGTTACAGTCTCCAGAATCAGAGACCATCTGTACTTAAATTGTTAAAAGGGAGTATTGCAATGGTCCTCACTGAAAACATATGAATACAGGGTATAATCAGTTTCACATTACTGAAAGTGGATTATCCAGTGTTTAAAAGAAGAGATCTTTAAAAAGACATAGGATAGCTCATCACATATCAGGTCAACAAGAAATAAAAAAGTAGGTTCATAACCGAATTTCACCTTATCACCTTAAAAATGTCAACTGGATGGGTACAGGTCCTCCCAGAAAGTGGCAGCTAGACTAGAGGAGGAAAGTCAGCTATAGCTTCTTGGTGTGCATTAAGCTACTTTCCTTTACCATAAACTCACTAATGACAGAAAATACCAATCACTTAAACAAAAACCACACAGTGTATCACAAAGTGCAAAACAAATGCTTTTGGTTTACCAGTTATTATAAATTACATATGCTAATAGAAAGAGAAACAATGTATACACTGCAATATGCAAGTAAGTTTTAAATTTGCAAATAAAAAACCTAAATATAAGTAGAGCAACTTAAATATAAGTAATAAACGTGGTGGCTTGGCCATTTCATTTTAGTGTAGGTTTTGTGATAGGTATCTAATCTGTGGATGTAAAAAACTTGAAGCAACATGACATAAGGTCTATAATAACCAGGAAGTTCAAAGACTGCAGCTACTTAAAACACTCCTGTCAACTAAAGAAGAATCCACAGTGGCACTGAATTTCTTCCTTCTATGGACATCAAAAAGTACTGAAAATGTTATGAATAGTTAGGAGAAACTCGAGACAGCCCATGAGGCTGCACCAGTCCCACTAGATGGCACTACCACAGAAAAGTCACCGTGTTCTCCCATTTGGAACAAGGGCTGAAAACTCTCTTGATCGTTGCAAAACTGAAAGCTGTCATCAACAGTGACATCCTTACTGGAAAATCATGACCCATAATGAGGAATTCAAAGCTAGGAGGAGGAGTTTTTTCCAAAAGCACCTTTTCCCCTAGTACCATGGCCTCCTCCCGACTCTTATTTCAAATCAGTGATCTGAGAGATACAACATCTTGTAGGCAAAAGAAGTTGTACAAAATGGAGATTTTCTTTTCCTCTTCCCAACTCTGCAAACTACAAAATAATTTACTTGGGTTTTTTTTTTTTTTCTTTCAAGTTTCATTGCTATGGGGAGAAAAACACTCTACCTCTAGTCTTTGAATAGCATTTATTATAATCAATATGCCTACCATAACTGGAAACAACAAAATAGCATACAATTAATACCATTAAAACACTTGGATATAAATGAACTTCTTTTTCTATATATTAAAGGTAGAGCTTCCTATTAAACATATCATCAGATTAAGTTTTCTGACAACTTAATTACATGATGTTAAGCTGGTCCTGGGGAGCAAAATTCAGTGTCACTCATTCTCATTACTTATGCTTTACCCCATCAAAAGGATACTTGGATATAGCTATTGTGAACCAAAAAACAAAGGAAAGAAAAGCATCCTGGCAACAAAGCCCAATGAGTTTAAACTACATACACTTTAAATAGAGACTTACTTTTAATCAGTACATGACCATTTGAACAGACAGATTTGGATATGAGCCTTCTACTGAATTCCGCAGTTAAAAGACACATCAAAGGTCATTTAGTAGATAATCAACTGAATCAGAGATCAATGTAATACTAAAATGTAGTGTCCCCTTCCAGTTGAATCTACTTCACTAGATCAGTGTTTACATTTATACATGTAACTTCAATGTACATCAACAGTCAGGAGTATAGGCCTACAAAGTGCCACAAAAGTCAGTTACTAAAGTGGCAAAAAAAAATAACCCCAAGAACTACAAAATGTGTGTTCCCATAGCACCAGGTCACAGCTCTCATATATCTCTAATCCTAGTATGATCTCTCTCCACAATGGAGGCTTGGAGACACTCCATTGTTGAGGTGTCATCCCTAACAACCTGTACAATGCCCAGTATGCAATAGGCACTAAATATCTGTTGAATGAACAAAAGCTATCAAGCTATTCCAGCTCACCAAAACTATGAGACCCATCAAAGCAGCCGTTTTTTTTTTCAACTAAACCTTGATAAGTAACTTCCTTTTTTATATTGATTCGAGAGAGGGAGGGAGAGGGAGAGAGAGAAAAAGAGAGAGCAAGGGAGAGAGGAACATCAATTGGCTGCCTCCTGCAGGCCCCCTATCGGGGATCAAGCCCCCAACCCAGGCATGTGTCCTGATAGAAATCGAACCAGCAACCTTTAGGTGCACAGGGCAATGCCCAACCAACTGAGCCACACGGGCCAGGGTGACAAAAAATTTACTTAAGAAGCTACTAACCAAAGTATGAGACCAATATCTAGGTCACCATCCTATCCTATATAATAAAACCCTAATATGCAAAGTGACCGAACGGCGGAACGACTAGCTACTATGACGCACACTGATCACCAGGGGGCAGACGCTCAACACAAGAGCTGCACCCTGGTGGTCAGTGCACTCCCACAGCTGGAGCACTGCTCAGCCAGAAGCCAGGCTCACGGCTGGTGAGCACAGTGGCCGTGGCAGGAACCTCTCCCACCTCCACGGCAGCACTAAGGAGCGGCGAGCCAAGAGGTAAGGAGCAAGCAGGCAGGTGGTTAGGAGTGAGGGGTCCCAGATTGCAAGAGGGATGTCTGACTGCCGATCAGGCCTAAACTGGCAGTCGGACACCCTCCGCGGGGTCCCAGATTGCGAGAGGGCACAGGCTGGGCTGAGGGACCTCCCCTCTACCCCGCACGAATTTCATGCATCAGGCCTCTAGTGAGAAATAAGATTTATTGAAAAGCACATAAAGAAATGTACCATATGAAGTCAAGGATCAAAAACTCACAAGTCCCAAGCCCAAGTAATGCAATAATTTTGGAATGGTGAAGCTTTTAAATAAAGCATCATAAATATATTTTACATATTGTAGTAAAACCATCCTATAAGAGCAGAGAGGTGAAACAGCAGGTACATAGGTTGCACGGAAAGCATTAACATTGTTTAACTTAACACCTGCCCATTAATGGCGGCTGGATCTTATTTTATACTCCCAGAATAAAAATAAAGAGTGAACAGGAAGGAAAAATAGGAGAGAGAAATCAGCCTGTGGATGCAAACAGGAGGAATCTGCTGAACTGCAGATTTGGAGAACTGACAGACTTAGCAGAGACAGATTTTTCAAAACTCTACCATATAACTATCCAAAAAGTCCAGTGTAATGAAGCTATGCCTATACCTTTTAATTAACAGTTTTATTCCGAGTGACTGAGGAGTTTTGAAAAAATATGGCACAGAATACACATCCATCCGGTTAGTACCCTTGCAATAAGACCATGGGAAACCTCCCCCATATCGTAGGGTTGAAAAATCAGCATACACTCCCATACAGAATACGTTCAAATACACTGCTGAACGGCTGGAATGACTGGTAGGATTGAAAAGTTCATTGGAACCCTGAGCCAAATCTTCTCCTCTACAATATAACAGTATGGTCCATCAAAATTGCCCTTAATTGGGTTTTGAATGTGTTTAAATTAGACTAAGCACAGTGTTCATTATCATCATTTTACTCACCTTACTAACACCAACTCCAGTAAACCTGGCCTCTAATAATTCCTGCCGTCGTGGGTCCAGGCTATGCAATTCTTCCATCATTTCTACTGAAAAAGAAAAAAGTAGGTTGTGAGACCATAAAGGCTAAAACATGAGGAGCCAATTTAGTTCACTGAATGGTCACACACAGATAAACCTCAAGTAAATATATCACATGTTATAAACTACACTGTGCTGTATCAAATAGTAACACAGAGTTATAATGCGGTTCAGAAATTCTCTTCTTAGGGCCACTTCTCTCATTCTGATTTTAACAGCAAAAAACCCTCAAACCCTTCGTATAATCTCCAAAAGTTGAGCAAGGACTACCTCAACAAAAAAGAAAAAAAAAAAGCCTTTTACCAACCTCTGAATTTAGCTAAGAACTTTCGAATATTGTTTTCCGAAACACACAGGAACTAGTTTTTAACTAAAAATATGAATCAGTAATAATTTCCTAATAATATATATAGCATGAATCAGAAGCTACAAATAAATTCAAATAACGCTATTATATAGCTCCTTTCTCTGAAGAGCTCACAGTAGCTCATAAAAAAAGGAACTATTTTAAAATTAATAGAGAACCCATGGTAAAACCATCAACCTGCATTCACTCAGGAAATTAGTTTAGCTCCATAACCATCCCTTTTCAAATCTTTTTCTGACCACTCCCTGGAGCAGTAGGTTTTTCTAGACATCTGCTTTTAGCACTCCTTCCAAGCAGGGAGGGGCAGGAGGACACCATTTTTAAACTCCTTCCAGGACCAATTAATGCACAGGCTACTTTCATCAAATATGTCCATCCTTTGCAAGAGGGCCATTCCTGCAGAACCCACCGGAAACCTCTCTGCGGAGAAGGAGCATAAAGCGTTACACAGAACCCCTCTGAACATATTATCGAACAGTTATTGGCACGACTGTCAGGATTTAAAAGTTCACTGAAAACATGAATTAAACATTCTCCCCTGCAATCTAGCAACTCCACAATCTCCAGTAACCCTGCCAGTCCTCCAGTTTCATTTCCCTTCCTGGATTGAGAGCCTGAGGCCAAGGGGAACGAGGGGATGACAAATTACAAAGTTTCACCCACATACACAGACAAGGGCAGGTCACCGAGGGACCAGGAAATTCTCGGAGGGGCAGGAAGGCCTCTTAAGCAGGAGAAGCAGTAAGAACGCGAAGAAGGAGTTTCCCCCGGGTGGCCTTCCTCGCGTGTCGCCCTGCCCTAACCGAGGCCGGAATGGCAGAGGTGGCAGCCTCCGTCACCCACAGGGTCTCCCCGGCACTCCCTGACCCTCCAGTCCCAGGCCTGGCCGGGAAAATGACACCCCGGCAGTTATTCCCTTTAATGTCAACTCATGGGAAGGAGAGACCCACTCCGTCTCGCTCCAGCGGGGCCTGGGACCGGGAGCCTCCCGGCAGCTCAGAGCCGGGAAGCAGGGCTGATGGGGCCTGGTCCCGGCGCCCCTCGCCGCCGCCGGCTCCAAACTTTCCCCAACTCCAGGCCCACCTGTCACGGAGGGAGGGCGGGCCAGCTCTCGGGGGCGCCCGGGAGGCTGCCGGGGCGCCCCCTCTGCCTGCCGGCCGCCGGACCCACCGCGGGGCCAGGACCGCCTGGGCCTCCCCCATCTTCCGCCCGGCGACCCGCAGCCCTCGGGGAGCCCCTCCCGCTTCAGCGCCGAGGAGCTGCGGCCCGGCACCGGCCCCCGGGTGGGCCCGGGCCGCAGCCTCCACAGCCGAGGGGTCCCCCGGACGGTTAGTGCCCCAGGCCCGGCGCCCTCCCCTGCCTGGGGCTCAGCCTCTCACCTGCCGCCGCCGCCGCCGCTCCACGCTCCTCCAGGGAGGGGCCCCGACCCGACCCGGCTGCAGATCGCTCTGCTCTCCCCCTGGGCAGGCCCGGGGCGGAGCCGGGGCCTCTCCTGAGCGCCGCAACCCCCGCCCGGGCAGCCGCCGCCGGCGCCGGGCTCCACGAGAGGGCGGGCGGGGGAGGGGGGCCGCGGAGGCCGCAGATCCCCGGGCTCGCGTACAGAGCCAGGCGCCCGACGCGGGCCCGGGCCCGGGCGGCAGCGGGGGTGGCGGGACCGGCCTCCCGGCGCCGGACAAAGGCCAAGGAAGGCGCAGGAGGGCCCAGGCCGGGCCGGGAGGTGGGGACCCGCTCGGCTGGGGGCCACTCGGGTGCGGCGCGGAGGGCGGGGGGGTGTCGGAACCGCTGGTACCCAAGACCCGCCTCCGGCCCCTTAATCCGGATCGGTTCGGTCCGGATTAGTAGTGATCGGTGTAAACACACTAGTGAAACCGCGTGTTTCCTCGCGAGATTTGCACGGCGGGGAAGCAGGGGGGGTCCTGGGGGGGTGGGTAAGGGGAAGAGCCGACAGTGGGGGAGGAGACGAGGAAGGTGGGGGGGGGTCCCCGTGCCCCGGCGCCCCGCCTCCTCCAATCAGCGGCCAGGCTGGCGGGCAGGGGTTAACCAGGGGACCCCGCGCGGGCGGAGAAGGCCGCCGCCTCGCCGGGCGGCTGAGGGCGGGCGGCGACACGAGGGGCGGTCGGGCCGCGGCCGGAGTCCCGGACCTCGGCTGCTGTGGTGTGGCCGGCCCCGCCCCAGCCCGGGCCAGGCGGTCGGGCCAGAGCTCGGGACCACGGATTGGCGCCAGCGGGGCCGGCACTTCCCGGATCCGCCTCGCCGAACGCGCACCCACCTACTCCCTGTCTCCAGGAGTTTGGATGAGAAGTGCCGTGGCTCCGCCCGGGATGGATTTTAGAGGAAGAACGCCGGCGCGCCCCGCCCGAACTTCCCCGGAGATGCCCACCCAGTTAGTGAGTTCGCTGTGCCCACCCGTTCGCTGGCTCCCACGCCCCACCACGCTCCGCAGCGACCGTCCAGGTCCAGAAATTCATTCGCCGCCCGGGAACGCGGACAGCACTTTCCCTCCACATACCTGGCTGGCAGGGTGCCTCCAGGGGCCAAAGGTGCCCTGGGATCAAGGCTGAGCCCCCACCCACCCAGCATGTTGTCCTCCAGAGGGGAGGGGGCAATGCCCCGAAGAGACACTCACCAGGCACCCATGGGGAGGTTCCACTTCAACTTCTGATTAAAAACACGGCCCTCCTGGACACTTAGGAGGGTCTGAGGGTAAGTGTTAGTTAAGGTGGAAAACACAGGCCTGCCCTTCACAGAATGTCTGCCGAGGAATGAGAAATGTGAAAGGGTGAGCTCTCGTGCACAATAGACCTGCGGCAAGGAGGGCTCCTGTGCAGGAAAAGGCTCCCACGCTGATTACCCAGCACCAAAGAAATAAAGCATATTGTCCACCAAGTCCTATGAGCCAGGACACTGACTTCAATACAAACACCCAACTTTTGTTTTCCTCTGAGGCTTCCTTAGTCAGATACCTGGAGATGACTTGAGGACTACAAGCGAATCACAAGGGAAGACCTTAGACGTTGAACAACAGTCTTGAACTTTCCCAGAGGGTAGGCAAATACTTCAAGTGGAGTTTCTGCCTTTTTTTCTTCCTGTTACTTTGTAATTCTTCCGTATTTTCACAGAACACAGACCTGCTGAAAGGGCAAAGGATGACAGTTTCCTTTCTGTGAGCCAACCTTCCAAGCCCTGGGGCAAATTCAAGCCCTGTGGAAAAACTCCCATTAAACCAAGAGTCACCTTGTTCCAGATCCAAACCAGGTTGGGAAGTGCACACACATATTTCCAAAGATAAGTGTTTGACGGGGATGGAGAGAGAAAGTTGGGGACAAAGGATAGGAAAAAAGGGCAAAATGAAGGACTACCAAGAGAGCAGGAGAACCAAGAGGCTGACAATGGACATATGACTTGCCTTCCACTCCCCAAAAGGAAAGCAAATGAGCCAACCTTTTTCATTATAGTGAGTGATCAAGAAAGTTAAGTCCTACCCTACCCATTTTGGTTCAGTGGATAGCGCATTGGCCTGTGGCCTGTGTTGGGTGGTTCTGGTCAAAAGCATGTATCTAGGTTGCATCCATCCCTGGTGCTGGTCTGGGCGGGTGCAGGAGGCAAGCAATAGGGGTGTGTGTGTGTGTGTGTGTGTGTGTGTGTGTGTGTGTCCCCCTCCCTTCCACTATCTCTAAAATCAATGGAAAAATATCCTTGGGTGAGGATTAATTAAAAAAAGAAAGTTAAGTCCTTAAAATGACACTGGAATGTCTTAAATGAGGAGAGAAAAATTTAAGGGAAGAGCAGTCAGCTGAGTTTCAGCCCAGTTCTTCCACAGACAAGCTGTATGGGCCCCTGACCTAACTTTTTCAAGTTTTGCCAACCTCACCTGTGAAGGAGGGATTTAGACTAGAGGATTTCCAAAGGCCGTTCCAAGTCTGAAAGGCTATTATTCCCTTTTTAAAGTTATTTAAAGTAATCATTGAAACACAGGAAAAGATGAGATTTTTAGTTTATCTTTTCCTGGTGCATTTTTCTCTGCATGTTAAAGAACTTAACGCTGTCATAGGCCTATTCACAGCCCCACTCTAAATTTAACACTCATCCCAATAGGAATTAGTGTAGGAATTTAATGAATTTGCTTACCACAAAGATTGGTGCTTCTATTTATAGGCACCATGTAAATGAAAGTGTCAAATATCAACAGTAAGAAAAAAAGCAGATCATAGGCTTCACCCTTTCCCAGAAAAAGATGGATAATAATTTCAAAATAAAATCTGTTGTCAAATGGTTCCTCTTACAATGTGATTTAACCTTGGGTTCATGAACCAACTTGTTCAAAGTGTGTTTGCTCACATGGCAACTTCAAGGACTCAACTTGTCGTGAACTGGCAAATGGTGACATGCCACATGCAAAGGCCCAATCCTCATCAGCTGCAGAAGGCTCAAACCTGGATCCAGCTAGATGTGCACACTGGTCATCTAGTCCTTTTTGCCTTTAGGGTGTATATGGACAAGTCCTCTAGATTCATGTTCAGATTCCCAGAGAGAACCATGGAGCTGGTAGACATGCTTCAGACTAGTTAAGGTGATCCCCAAGGTGTGCTCTGCAGGCCTTGACAGGTTAATATGCTTTCAAGGGAGTAGATATTATATTGGTCCTTGGGAAACTCTGGGTTAAAGTTAAGTGGAATTCTTTAAGACTAGTTAGAGCCTAAATTGTGTAATGTGCATATGGCAATCTCCAGGAGGGGGACTGGGGCACTGAATGTTTTCCTACTTGATTCTGGAACCACCACCTTAGTTCTTGGTTTGTTGGTTGGATGTTTCAGGTACTCGGAGTTATTCTAAGGAAGACATTGGGGGAAACTTGAGTAGTTTAACTCCCTTTTGCTCATCCACATACACCACACTAATGATTGTCCAGTGTATTCTTGAATGTTTCATTAATATACACCATCTTCAACGAAAAGATCCTGGCATTTGATACTGAGCAAATTGATAGTGCTCAGAAATCATTTTTTTAAATATTTTTTTATTGATTTTTTACAGAGAGGAACGGAGAGGAATAGAGAGTTAGAAACATCAATGAGAGGGAAACATTGATCAGCTGCCTCCTGCACACCCTCTACTGGGGATGTGCCTACAACCAAGGTAGATACCCTTGACCGGAATCGAACCTGGGACCCTTCAGTCCGCAGGCCAACGCTCTATCCACTGAGCAAAACCGGTTAGGGCAGAAATCATTTTTTTTAAGAGGAAGGAAGAGGGAGAGAGAGATGGAAACATCAATGATGAGAGAGAATCATTGATTGGCTGCCTCCTGTACACCCCCTTCTAGGGATCAAGCCCACAACCCAGGCATGTGCCCTGACCAGGAATCAAACCATGACCTCCTGGTTCAGAGGTGGACACTCAACCACTGAGCTACACCAGCCGGGCAGTGCTCAGAAATCTTAACTCTTTTTCTTTTTTAAAAATATATTTTTATTGATTTCAGAGAGGAGGTGAGAGATAGAATATCAATGATGAGAGAAAAATCAGTGATCGGCTGCCTCCTGCACCTCCCACACGGGATGGAGCCTGAAACCTGGGCATGTGCCCTGACTGGGAATTGAACCAGGACCCTTCAGTCCTCAGGCCAATGTTCTATCCATAGAGCCAAACCTACTAGGCTTAACTCCTTTTCTAAAGGAGCCTGCAGGGTGGAGGTAAGAGGATGAACTTCCCAAGGTCCTTGGTTGTTTTTGTTTTGTTTTTTTAATCCTCACCCAAGGATATTTTTCCACTGATTTTTAGAGAGAGTGGAGAAGAGAGAGGGAAAGACAGAGAAACATCGATGCCTCCTGCACAAGCCCAGACCAGGGGCCGGGTCAGGGAGGAGCCTGCAACCAAGGTACGCACCCTTGACTGGAATAGAAAATGGGACCCTCCAGTCCGCAGAACGATGCTCTATCCACTGAGCTAAACTGGCTAGGGCAAGGTCCATGATTTTAATCTTGACCCTGCCTCTCACCAACTGAGTAGCCTTAAGCAAGATATTTAACTTCTCTAAGCCTCAGTTTCTTTATCCATAAAATGGTGTTAAAACCTCATAGGACTGTGGAGGATTAAATGAGATAATATATCATCTTGACAGAGTAATTCCTGAATAAATGGTCCCCAAACTTCACACTTCTGCCAAGGATGTATACATTTGTCATTAGATTGCTTTAGCAATACAGAGTTTAACTCCAGAAACCAGGATGCCAATGTCTTAATGTCTTTTAGTGGTACTGTTTTCTTCGGAACAGAGAAAGGACTTGATGTCTCTCTAATGAAGACATTTGTTGGGGAGAGTGGAGAAAAACTTAAAATTTGCCTGACCTGTTCTTCCTCGACCCTGAGAATGGAGGGTTTCTAGTGGTATGAAGAAAAAGGAAGTTAGCGAGGAGAGAGGGGGGCGTGCTAGAAGGGGTCAATGGGAGAAAAAGGGGGACATATGTAATACTTTCAACAATAAAGATTTAATTTAAAAAAATAAAAGGACCTTCAAACTTTAAAAAGAAAAGAAAAAGGAATTCGGCAAAAGCAATATTTACATTATAATTTCTGGGCAGAAAAGTATAGGACATTAGCGTATTTGTGCTCAGACAGAACTAGGTTCCAGTCTTGTCTCTTCACCCCTCGGTTCCTCATCTGAAAACTGTGGCTTGCATACATAATTCCATGAGTGGCTTTAGTTAAAATAGAAATAATGATGGGAAATGCCTTATAACCTGACATATGTAGGCATTTAGTCAATGATATTTCTTCTCTCCTCCCATTCCTAACAAAATGGAAAAGTGTCTGTTTGCCATGAAAGTACACTACAGATTTTAAAAAATTCAGATCTCAGCCTCTGTTTTTCATATCCTCCTACTGCCCAACTTGCTTCAGAAACCCTTCTTGAGCAAGTCTCCTTGACATAGTTTGCTTTATTTATCAAGTCATGCATTCTTCTGCATAGCCCACTGATACTGAAACAATCTTCTTTGTTCTCCTGAAGAACATCTCCCTTCTCTAATTTTCTCTTCCAACTCCTTCTCCAAATGTCACTTTTTAAAAAATATTTTTATTTTAGAGAGGAAAAGAGAGAGAGAAAGAAACACCAACTCATTGTTCCACTTATCCATGCATTTGTTGGTTAATTTTTGTATGTGCCCTGATCAGGGATTTAACTTGAAACCCTGGAGCATTGGGACAATGCTCCAACCAACTGAGCTACCCAGTCAAGGCTGTCCCTTCTTTTTAATAACTGTCTTTTCCCTGCATTGTGTGTTCCTTCTTTCCAGCAGCTAAAATGTAAAATAGAGAAATAGAGGGTCAAAAGAGAATAAAAGCCACTGAAATGTAACATAAGCCCCCTCCCCTTAAACTATTGAATCTACATATTGGTCTTTCTGAGAAAGAAAACTTTAAGATAGGAAACAACATCAAATCTACTGTTTTTATGGATATGGATACTGATAGAGTACATTATTAAAATCTCAGTCCTTTCATTGACTTTTCATATTACACTTCAGTAATCAACCTTCAGACAAAATGACCCAGGTCATGAGGTAAAGGGGGCCCAAGCCTTGTGCCCACAGAGAAGAAAGGAGGGGATCACTGGTTGGGGGCAAGAGCTTGGGGATGGTCAGCCCAGAAAGGCAAGTCAGAATATTGGTGTGTTTTGTATAGCCTCTGAGCTAAGAATGAGTTTTACATTTTTAAATGCTTGAAAGACAATTAAAAGACTATTTCATGACACACGAAAATTATATAAAATTTTATGTTGGTGTCCATAAATAAAGTTTCATTAGCACACAACCTCACTAATCCTTTACATATTGTCTGTGGCTGCTTTTGCAATCCAGTGGCAGAACTGAGTAGTTTTGACAGGCCTGCAAAGCCTAAAATATTTACTATCTGGCTCTTTGCAGAAAAAGTTTGTTGACCTCCGCTCTAGACCAGGGCTTCCCAAATTGTAAGGAGCATATGTATCCCTTGGGCATCTTGCCAAAATGCAGGTTCTGGTTCAATAAGTTGAGTGGGGCTTGAGATTCTGCATTTCCAAAATCTCCCAGGTGCTGCTGCTGGGGTTTGCAGACCATACTGAGTAACAAGGCTCTGAAAGGCTTGTCTGTTACATCAGGGTTTTTTAATGAATGATTTCTAAGTAAACAAATTTTAGAAAATATGAACAGTGGGAGTGTAACCCACGATAACAACCTCAAAAGGATTTTCCATGTTGTTTGGCATCACGTGATAGCCTGAATGGTCGTGGAAATGGATTTGCTAGCAATGCCCCTGAGCCTAAAGGGGTTGCAGCCCCACAGCACTCCTGTGATGTGGTGCTTCCTGTTATTTGCCCTAAACTTATCAGTCCAACTAGAGAAGGGCCTTCTTTGTCCTGGTATTACAGGATTTGGGAAAGAAGACAGAGTTCACCTTATCCAAGTTATTCTTGATTTTTTTCAACTTCAGGTAAGTCCCCTCTCAGCTCTACCTTCAGTGACCAGTGCTTCTCAGGGTGACAAACCCTTGGAGAGGCAGCCGGGGTTCAAATCCTAGCCCTGGAGGTACATGATCTACGACCTAGAGATGCATAACTTCTAGTGCCTCTCTTTCCTTATCTGTGCAGTGGAGGTACTGTATATAAAGCACTTGGCATACTGCCGGGTTCTTGGCAGGTGCCTCCAACCTGAAAGCATCGAAAATGTAACACATCCAAAACCTCCCTTCCCAAAGCTGACGCATTTTAGCAAATGCCCATTCCATTCTTTTATTATTTAGACCAAAAACCTTGGAATTATTCTCTCTTCCACTTCCATTGTGAGTTCCTCCACTCCAGCTTCACCACCGGCTCCCACCCAGGGCCTTTGTACTCAATGTCCCTCTGCCTGGAACACTCTACAGCATGTGCCTCGCTGGGCATGGCCACATGTTATTACATTGCATGGAGTACGTCCTATCTCCTATGTATATGTGATGATGAGGTGGAGCTGGCAAGTAGCTGCCTTTCCATGATAGAGTGAGAAGAACCTTCAGGCTCTTTCAAGAGATGCCACGCGAGGCTTTTGAGTAGAAGGACGTGAGGAGGACATTTTAAAAAGGAGTAGAGCCCAAAATGAAATCCTTGCTCTCTCGTGCATGCTAATGGGAGAAACGGACAATAAACACATAATTACACGTCGTAGGTAATGACTGCCATGAAAACATAGAAAGCAGGTTACATGGGTAGAGTGCTAGATCCCAGTGGCAGTGTGGATCCTACTTTATATGGGGAATTAGGTCAGGAACAGCTGCTCTCTGATAATGTAACACCTAAGCAGGTATTGAAATGAAAAGAAGGTACAGCCTGGCTGGTGTGGCTCAGTGGTTGAGCACTGATCTATGAACAGTTCCATTCCCAGGTCAGGGCACATGCCCAGGTTGTGGACTCAATCCCCAGTGGGGGGTGTACAGGAGGCAGCCAATCAATGACTGTCTCTCATCATTGATGTTTCTATCTCCCTCCCTCTCCCTTCTTCTCTGAAATCAATAAAAAAAATTTTTTTTAAATGAAATGAAGGTGCAAACCCTATCACTGTCTGGGGGAAGAGCCTTCCAAGCAGAACAGTGAATGAAAGTACCATGGGGCCAGAACTTGGGTGGTTTGCAACAGTTTAGGGGCCGTCTGGGCTTTCTGGGCTTGTGTGACAGAGTGAGAAAGCTGCCTGCTGCTGAGTGCAACACACAGGGAGACCACGATTTCACCAGGTCTTCACATAAAGCACCAGGTACTTTATGCTGTAGGGAGTTTCAATGTCTTGAGCCTGTGTTTAATGCCTAATCCCAAAGGATAGGGATTATAACAAAAAGCACTTACTGAGCATTTATGCGGCAGGCACTGGAATAAAAGCATGTTCATTATCACATTTAATCCTTTCAACCTTGAGGGAGGCCCATCTTACAGATGAGGAGGAAGTAGAGAGGAGGGATGAAATCTCCAGTCACAACTCATGGGCAGCTGAAAGGGAATTCTCTCAAACATGGTCTGGTTCCAGAGCCCCAACTACTGGCCCCCTGCTCTGCTGGGTTTTGAGCTATATCATGTGCACACAGTACTCAATTCTGCCCCTCCTTCTCCGACCCCATTCCATCTCATAATTTCCAGGTAGGTCTTAGTTTGCCTGATTGGCTGTGATCCTAATGGAATGCTACATTATTACCCATATAGCTTGTTTCAGACTCTTTTCTAGGCATTTCCTTCCAAATGAGTAGGCCCAGTTGACCCAGTAAATAGTCTTCCCAATACACTCCCACTTTTTTTTTTAAGCTCCCACTTTTAAAAATATTGATTTGAGAGAGAAAGAAAGGGCAAGGGAGAGAGAAACATGGATGATAGAGAAACATCCATTGGCTGCCTCCTGCACGCCCCCTACTGGGGATCAAGCTGTAACCCAGGCATGTGCCCTGACCAGGAATCGAACCGGAGACCTCTCTGTACATGGGACAATGCTTAACCAACTGAGCTACACCAGCTAGGGCTGGTTAACTTCCATTCATCTCCTTCAGGTTTATTGTTTCATTACCCCATATTTATTGTTTCCCACAATTTCCTTACCAGATAGTTTCCGCTTCCTTTGTAGGTTTAGACATGGGCAGTCAGTTCATTACTTAGGTAAGACTTAGCAAATTCACCATCACCCAAAACCTACTTCTCAGTTCTTCAGGTCCCCTTGCACCACAGTTAATCCAACTCAGGAAGAATTAATCAAAATGAGAATGGTACACATCTCAGGGCCCCAATTCCTTCATTTTGAAAGAAGAGTATGTCTGCCACACAGCAACATCTGATCGACCAGCAGGATCTCCTCATGGGAAAGCTACTCAGGAAGGCAAAGCAAGGCTCCTCGGGGAGCAAGGAGAAAGAGCAGGATAATTTTAATAGCTCCACTGCATCAAGCTATATTTAGCTACTATTCCCAATTCCTCGAAATAGGGCTCTGTCTCACGGAATTACACCAAAGCCCTGCTTTTTTTTTTTTTTTTTTACCCCCCCCCCCCCCCCAACCCCCGGCCTGCCGACCTCTCTCAGATGCTGGGTGGGCAGGTCACACCTCTTCTGCAATCTCAAACAATGTGTAGGCTTACAATTTCTTAGACACCTGTTTTTAGCGTCTTTTTGGGTTGCTGATCACCTCCATCACTGTGGAGTCTTCCAAGTTTTGTTCTTAGATTTTGTAGGTATCTTGGTGAGGCCTCAGGTTTAGACTGCTTTAACATACGTTAGCAAAAGAGTTTAGGAAAGTCACTTCAATTTCCTCATCATCAAACTTAGAATCAACATCGGTCCCCCTCCCAAGGTTATTCTATGCACTTAGCCAGGTAAGACAAGAAAGTATTTTGAGCCGAAACCGGTTTGGCTCAGTGGATAGAGCGTCGGCCTGCGGACTGAAGGGTCCCAGGTTCGATTCCGGTCAAGGGCATGTACCTGGGTTGCAGGCACATCCCCAGTAGGAGATGTGCAGGAGGCGGCTGATTGATGTTTCTCTCTCATCGATGTTTCTAACTCTCTATCTCTCTCCCTTCCTCTCTGTAAAAAATCAATAAAATATATTTTTTAAAGAAAGTGTTTTGAAATTTGAAAAAAAAAGTGTGTAAATGCAAGATGAAATTATTCTTTCAAGGCAATTATTCTTTCAGTAATAAAACAATAGTTGCAAGAGAGAAAGAGAGGGTGACATTACAGCCTTGCTCTGCAGCCTGGATTACCTACCTACATAGCAGCCCAGTGTCTGTTATCAATAGGAGTGGGGTTCCATCTGGTCCAAGAACCACTGCCCTAAAAATACTTTACTCTCTCAACGTGAAGCCATCCACAGACTAAGTATTATGTTTCCCTGGTGTCCCAGTGCTCTTTCCTAAGTCCAGACTTAGTTGCAGAGTAAATGTGATGCTGTGAAAGGAACAGAAGACACAGAGTCCTAAGTCCTGGGTTGGAAACAGCTCTGCCACACACTCTTGGTAAGGTGCAGCCAGTGTCATTCACCTGCCTAAGCCCATGGCCACCCCGACATTAAAAAGGGGCTGCTCAGCCCTAGCCAGTTTGGCTCAGTGGATAGAACGTGGGCCTGCAGACTGAAGGGTCCCTGGTTCCATTCTAGTCAGGGCCACATGCCTGGGTTGTGGGTTCGATCCCCAGTAGGGGGTGTGCAGGAGGCAGCTGATCAATGATTCTCTCTCATCATTGATCTCTCTCTCTCTCTCTCTCTCTCTCTCCTTTCCTCTCTGAAATCAATAAAAAATATTTTTTAAAAAGGGTGGGTGGTGGTGGCTGCTCAGATGACCTGGCCCTCAGAGTTGCTGTGAGAATGGGATGCGATAACCTAGGTTAAGAAGGATTAGCAGTATCTGGCAGGTATAAGACACTCTAAGATGCTTATTTAAAATAATAAAAATATCACATCCTGGGTATTAACTAGTTTGATGAGAGAAAGCAGTTTATTATTAGTCTTCTCAAAACACTTGCTTTCTTCAGAGGTTTTAACTTTGGCCTGACATACCACACTCTTTTTTTGTATGTTCATTATTTTTTGGTGTTCTTATCATAACAAAATATTTGGAAGCCAAAATAGGTAACTGGGCTGGGGGCTTTCTTGGTCACTGTTGTAGCCACCTAGACAGTGGTGATTAGCCCCAGGTTTCTTAAGTAGCAGCCAGGGCAAGACTTTACTTTTGCTCTGACTTCCAGTCTCCAGTGTCGATGTTGCCAGGATATCACATAGTAACAGGTTCCCAAATCTGATTACGAACTTGGCATCTTACTGCCCAGCTCATTCTGTTCCACTCCTATATCAGAGCAGGAAATATCCTGATAGGTTCTTCTCTCCTCTCACATGAACACAAGACTCACTGAACCACCAAGTATTTCTTCCCTGGAGGGCCCCTGACTCATACCCCACAATGACAACCCAGGAGCTGGACAGAAGGACCTGCAGTCACCCCGACAGTAAAAAGGGGCTCCTCACACGACTGCTTTTTCTCATCAGACAAATTAACACTCATGAAGTAATATTTTTATTATTTTAAACAAGCACCTTGGAGTGTCTTCTACATGCCAATGCAGAGTTCGGCTCATGCCTGTGAGAGCTGGTCCTGTGCCCTTGTGAGCCCTCCATCTCCTGCCCTCTCCTCACTGCACTCCCCACAAGATTGGACCCCCCAGGATGCAGGCCTGAGCTGTGCTCTCCAGCCCCTGCTGACCCGTCTCCTCCACTGGAAGCAGTATGAACAGGGAGCGTGTTAATAGGAAAGTTTCCGTCTTAGAACTGGGAAAACAGACGTGGTGGGTGAAGGGCAAAGAGCCTGACTCAGGGGACAAGGCTGATCTAGGATCCAGCCCAAGCTCTACTCTGCTGAACTCTGGGAACTTGGACTGTTATTTCATCTTCCCAGCCTCAACTTCCTCATCTGTAAAATGGGAATACAGTACCCATCTTAGTGGAGTTAGGCCACCTAAAGCACCAAGCACAGTGCCCAGCGGTTCTCAACCTATGGGTCGCGACCATCAGAAAACACATATAGCATATCAGATATTTACATTACGATTCATAACAGTAGCAAAATTACAGTTATGAAGTAGCAACGAAAATAATTTTATGGTTGGGGGTCACCACACCATGAGGAACTGTATTAAAGGGTCGCGGCATTAGGAAGGTTGAGAACCACTGGAGCCGAACAGGCAGTTAGGAACAAGGTTTCCAGGAATGATGGCTTCTTTCTCATTTAAAAAACTCACCTTCCTAATTGTGTTGACTGATGCGTATTGATCATGCATACAATTTTCTGTATTTAAGTTTTCAGGAAGTCCCCAAACTAGATCTGAGCCCAGCACCTAGCTGACTGAAGTTTAGCTGCCAGAGGCCCTAGCAGCACCAGCCACAGAGGTGGGACCCAAGATGGTGGGGCACCAGCCTCTTCCCAGCTGCTACATTTTGGGGGACAGCAATTTTTTCTATAAAGGGCCAGACAGGAAATACCTTAGGTTTTGTGAGCCAGACTGTCTATGTTACAAGTAATCAATTCTGCTATTGTGGCAGGAAAGTGGCCACAGGTGACATGTAAATGCATGACTATGGCTATGCTCTAATTAAACTTTACTTGCAAAGACAGGCTGCTGGGCCTGGTCAGATGGCTCAGTTGGTTGGAGCATTGTCCCATACACCAAAAAGGCTGGGGGTTCAATTCCCGGTCAGGGCACATACCTAGGTAGCAGGTTCAATCCAGGGTCAGGGTACCTATGGTAGGCAACGATCGATCGATGTTTCTCTCTGTCTCCCTTCTTCTCTCTCTAAAATCAATAATAATTTTTAAAAAATCCTGGGGTGAGAATAAAAAAAATAGACTGTTGGTTGCCGGGGACTTTGCTGACCCCTGCATGATTCTCAACTTTCCCACGCAGCAGAATCACCGGGTGGGGCTTCTTCAAACACAGATTGCTGCGCCCCACCCCCAGAGTTTCTGACAACTCCCAGAAGAGGGAACCACTTTGAGAACCACTGAAGCCTTTTCCACCCCTCTTCTTTCTCTGTGTATCTAAAACACTTCAACCCTACTGTGAATACAGCGTTTATTATGTTCTATTGTGGTTAGTGGTTCGTGTGTGGGTCTCCGGGATCCTTAATCACCTTCCTATCCTAGTGCCTGACAATAGCAATTGCTAATCACTGGCTCAACTCAGGTAGCGTCCTGCCCTGCTCCTTGGGGGACTGTTCTCTCTGGAGCTCTGCTACCCGGGCCCAGCCCTGCTACAGAGAAGAGGAAAGGGGACTTTGCCCCCTGCCTGTCCAGAAACAGACTCCGAGAAGAAACATTCCCTGCTTAGGCTAGACCTTGAACCTGGACTGTTTCCTAAGGAAATAAAATGAGGATGGATTGGGGGTTTTGGTTTAATTTGTTACTTTTTGCTTCTAAATGGACTATTTTACTTTGTGATGTGTGAGTGTGGGGGTTAAATCCAGACAGCTGTGTGCTGGGGAAAACCACTATGTGTGAGTTGGAGACTCAGCAGGCATTTAAAATGACCCGGCGTCAGGGCTTTGTCTCAAATCAGACAGAATCAAGTTGGGTTCTGATAAAAGAGGAATAGATGAGTCCTTTCCCCATCTTCAGTGGCATGGGTGGGTCAACCTCCCTCTTTTGGAACTTACTGCCTACCTCCTGGTTTTTATCCCCAAGGGTGCTCTGCAAGGAGGGCCAGGTATGGACCCACATGCTCCCCTCCTCTCTTTGCTGGTTGGCAGGAGCTCCCCAGCGACAGGGGCCACTTGGTCATGGGCTGGCTGTACAAGGCAGGTGTAACAGTAACCTTCTCTTTCCGATTCCCAGGCCTGTCTGATGGAGAATTCCTTTCGTCTTTGAAGTTTCAAGACCACCCCTACCTAACTAACCTCACTCTCTCCATTCCAAAATAATAGATGCCAGGAGGAGGGACTCCTTCCCCTCCCGGTCACTGCCGAAGGCACAGACATTGCTGCTTATTTAGACTGTAGTGCAGAGAAGCCAGGACACGGAAGTTAGCACAGCAAGGAAGCAGGAATGATCCCAGAGTGGCTTAGCACTCCTCCTGATATTCCCCGTCCCGGAAACCTTGTTACCCCTGCCTGCCAATCAGTTTTGCATCAATAAACTGTATGTTCTGAGCGTTGCCAGATGAATGAAAGGAGAGCAGCTGAAGACTGATCTCTGACCCTGGCACGTAAACAGCCTATGGATTGCACTTGACAGCTATTAAAGAAAAGACCCAGCAATTCTCTGATGCCTTTTTGCCTTAATTAGATTGAGCGTTCATAAGCTATGGGGAAATCTTCAATTTGAAGAGAAAGACCCCTCAAGACAGGAATTCTCATTCCCACTCATTCATCCATTCCAACTGTCAGTCAGTACTCACTGACACTTGTCGAGTGCCTGATTGCCTACGCTCAGCACTGTGCTAACCTCTCTCAAGTAGAGTGGATGCGAAAATTCCCAAAGGCCACACTGTGCTCGCCTGGAAGACAGTGTCCAGCCAGGAAGTCAAGAGCACAAGCTTCTGCTCAGACATATCTGAACTTGAATCTGATACTGCTGGGTGACCTTTGGCAAGTTATTTAACCTCTGTGCCCTCAGTCCTCTCTTGAAGTTAATAATACCACCCGCCAAGGGTTGTCGAAGTGAGACCATCTGTGAAAAGCATTCAGCACAGAGCCAAGCTCCCAGCAAGCACATCCCATCACAATGCCCTTGGCTCATGGGGCCAGCTCTCAGGCTGAGAGGCTCCTTCCCTTCCCCTGGCACCCTGCCAGTCGCTGGGGAGCTGGTGACACTCACGGTCTCTGCCTTCAACCATATTAGAAAACTGCTGTGGACAATGCTCTTAGTTTCTTCATCTATAAAATGGGGTAGCGGTGAGAGTCCCCTGAGAGGATCTGGAGAGAGCATTAGCACAGAAGCCTGAAAATGCACCTTGCCTGAGGGAAGGACTACGGGAATACTAGATTCCGGTAGCAGCCTATGGCTTGTCATCAGATGCCGCTGCAGTCCTGCGGGCTGTCTTTAATAATAGATATTTTTAAATTCCTGAACCCACTTCATGCTATATTTGCTCACACATGAAGGTTTATTCAGTGTTAATCACATTAATGTGCTGCTTCATTTCACGCTGTGCAACGCCAACTTCAGCAAGAGCCGGGAGGGAGCAGAATTTATTCTCAAGGGGACCTCATACTGTGTTCACCCAAAAGGCACCTCGTCAAGGCATCTCAGAGCCCCAGTGACCTCTGGGCCACCCCCTCATTCCCCTGGGGGGCCCTGAAGCCTTAAGCAGCCTGCCTTTCAAGTGTCTCTCTATATATTGGTTTTTATCCTCAATTAGAAACCTCTTGGGCTTTTTCCTAGCTGTCTTTAATTCTTAAACAACCCAAATGCATGCTATTCAGTCAAAGCTCCCCACAAGGTGTCATAAAGGGACCCTGAAGGTACAGGGGTCTAGAGGGCCCTTTGAGGGCTCCCAGTTCAACCCCCTTATGTTACAAATGGAAAAACTGAGGCCCAGACATGTAAGGATTTAAATCTCTCTGTTGGCTTCTTCCCTAAGCCAACGAATAATCTTCATTCCGTGTTAAACATAAAACAACAAATGCACTAGTTTTTTCTTGGCCTTGTGCTCCAATCTACTTGCCCTCCTGGCCCTTGTCAGCCGAGAGCCTCAGATCCCACTTTCTGAAGAAAACAGAGGTCATCAAACAGGGCCTCCCACCACCAGTGACGCCCTGGCCCAGCACAGCACCTCAGCGCACTGTCCCCCCACGGCCAAAAGCTGCCCTCCCTGCGCTCAGGTCCATTACCTGCCTGCCCAAGAACTGTGCCCCACACCTCTCACCCCTTTCTTACATCTCCAATCTCTGCCTTTCCATGGGAACATTCCTGTCAACATACACACATGCTCTCATTTCTAAAAATTTTGTATAAAACCCTCCCTTGACCTCACATTCCCCTCCAGCTACTTACTATACAATTTCTTGCCTTGAAAACTACACTGTTTTACCTGAGCCGGTTTGGTTTGGTGGATAGAGTGTGGGCCTGTGGACTGAAGGGTCCTGGGTTCAATTCTGGTCAAGGGCACTTGCCCAGGTTGTGGCTCAATCCCCAGTAGGGGGCATGCAGGAGGCAGCATCACTGATGTTTCTATCTCTTCCTCTCTGAATCAATAAAAATATATTTTTTAAAACTATGCTATTTCCACTTCCTCATCACGTGTCATTCACTCTAATTTATTTTCCCATATTTTTAAGGACAAATTTAAGCCTACAGCAAAGTTGAAATAGTATTACAATACCCTCTACCCAGATTCTCCAATTAGCATATTTGTGCTCTTTCTCTGATCAATAATATACATGTATATAAATGTAAACATAATTTATATGTAAATAATAGGTATATAAATATATAGATGTATGTATGTTTAGTTTGTTGTTATTGCTGAACCAATGGAAAGTATCAATCATCCTGGTCCTTCACCCTTACATACTAAAGTAAATACTACAACATGTGTCTCCTAAGAATCAGAATTCCCTCTTACATAACACACAGACCATTTCACACACAAGAAATTGATGCTGATACAATATTATCTATAATAATAAAATCGTAATATGCTCATTAGACCGACGACCTTCCAGACGTCCTTCCAGACGACCTTCCAGAGGGCAGCCTGGGTCCCGGGTGCCAGAGGGAAAGCTGGTGCTGGCAGCCAGGGAAAGGAAGGCCTACTCTTGCACGAATTTTGTGCATCGGGCCTCTAGTTTAATATAAACTCCATTTTCAGATTTCCCAATTTACCCCCAAAATATCCTTCACAGCATTTTGAATCGGATTACGAAGATGAGGCCACCCCAGTTTAAATTCCAGATCCACCACTCCACCCATTTGTCAAGGTCAGGGTAACCTCATTGCCAAATCTAAAGGGCCCCTCTCTGGTCTCCGCAGGGACTGAGCCTCTGACGAGCCAGGGCGCCTTAGGTCCCCTCCCTCCGTCCTTGCTCCTTCTCTCCACTAGTCCTCTGGATGCTGGGGTCTCGGCTTCTGTGTGGCCCCTCCTAGGCCCTGCTCTAACACCAGAGGTCTGCTGCTGCCCCCCACTCCCGGCATCCGCGCCCCTGCAGCCCTGATCTCTCCCCAACGCCTGACTGATGTACCCACTGCCTTCTTCTCAGCATCTCCCTGGCACGTGCCATGGGCCCCAGACTTACCATGTCCACATGGCAGTCTCCATGTCTTCCCTCTTTCCCATCTCAGTGCAGCATCACCCGCCATCAGTCCCTGTTCCAGCCTTCCCTCTGTCCTGTCTGGACTCCGCTCCCTCCGCTGTCACCCCTGCCGCTGCCATGGTCCGCCCTCCGCTGCCTGGAGGCGCCGGCCCCTGCCCACTCCTGCCCACGCCCACCCCACGCATTTCCAGCTGCGCTGGTCCCTGAGAGGGTCACCCACCGCTCCCCCTGGACCTGGGCACACCCAGCACAGGCGGCTCCCGAGGCCCTGTCCACCGGTCCCGCCCGTGACCGACACCCGCCTGCCTCGCTCAGCGCCTTGCATGCCAGGGCTCGCCCCGCTCGCTCGGGCTGCTGTTGTACTGGTCTCCCCTCGGCCTGCCATGCTCTTACCTGGGGTCTCCGTGGCTGCAGGCTCCTCGGTCGTCATGGCTGCCCGCTCGGATGGCCCGGGAAGGGCTCTGATTGGCTTAGCCCGGAGTCACATGCACACACCTGTCCAATCATTTGCGGCCGTAGTGCGGGTCGCTGGGCAGAAATATGGCTGCGAGGAGCCATTCCGGTTCCCTCCGGAATTGGAGGGCCAGAAAGGGGAGCGGTTTGTGGGGGAGGGTGGGTGATGGACCCCGCACAGTCTCCACTCCTCAGTGGGCTGGTCTCCGCAGCAAGTAACCTACTGGACCCCAATGGAAGCTTGCGTGGGGCTCATCCTGCGCCCTCCACACCCCCAGAGCTCTTCCTCCTTCTCTTGATTGAAGCCTTAATCCAGCAACGACATTTCCCCAAGGTGAAAGCCAGAAACGTCAAGGTTATTCTGGGTTTCTTCTCTCACAGACTCCCTCCCACACCTCATACCCATCCCCAGTCCCATCCATGGCGTGGGGTCCCTGTGGCCCCTTTCAGTCCCCGCTTGCACAGCATTGGTTCATCTGCCTTGTTGCAACTGGTGGAACTTTCCGCTCAGTGACCTCCCTGCGCTGGTCGCCGCCACACACACACACACACACACACACACACACACACACACACACTCACCCTGCCCCCTCATCCCCTGTGATTCTCTCTCCATCTGAATTGCTGTCAGAGGTGACTTAAATGTCCCTGCAATGATTCTGTTGTTCTTTTTCAGTTTCTACGCTGGCCCGCTGCTGCCTGCAGGATGAAGCCCCAACTCCTCAGCATGGCATGTGAGGCCTCCACCACCTGCCTGGGAGGGACAGAGATGGAAGACAATTCTAATTCTCACGAGACAGAGAGCTGCCCCATGCACCATCCTTCTGAAACAGCCACGATCCTGTCCATTGGCTGCTCTTCTGGTAAATGGCTTTTTTTTGTGTGAAATTCCATCCCTTTCGCCAAACACCATCACCCCATTTCATCCACCTGGAAAAACCCTTCATCCTCCAAGACCCTGGAGCAGGGTTACCTGCTCTGTGACAGCCTCCCCAGGAAGTCCCGTCCTCCTGTGCTCCAGGAAAATGCAGTCATAGCAAGAAACATATAAATAGTAAGTATTTCCATTAGAACAATGTTAAAAGGCTGGATTTCATTCCTCAGTGCCCCAAATGTTACCATTCCAAACTCCTTACCTATTGATATTTCTCCCACAGATTGCCCCTCGTGCATACAGAAATGCTAAAGACTCCACACACCATTCTTCCCACACATATGTTTCCCTGAGACAGCATGACTTGGGCAGAGAGGAGGTGGAGTGAAGCATTTGCTCACATCTACCTCCATCAAATCTGCCCTTCTGTCTGGAAGGCCAATGCCCATTGAGGGCCTGGGCACTTATGCTTTCATGGGCTCTTTCCTCCATTAAAATACTTATATATTTAGAATCTTTTTCTCTCCTCTTTTTATATATTTTATAATCTTGTTGATATAAAAACAATCTAGGCTGCCTTCATTATCACATATTCATTACTATCATATTCATTTTTGTTCTGGATTTAAAATAACTTAAAATGAAAACATTTTCCAGGGTCCCTAAAGACATTGTGGGCCCCAGGCACTGCACCCCAATGGAGAAGCTGACCCTGACTGAAAGCACTGGAAAGTTCCCTCCTCACTGCTCGAGTCCCCCGAGAAGAAATGGAGATCAGTGTTTTCCGTTACAACCTTATCAAGACTCACTCAATAACATGTCTTTATTCTCTCCAGGCAAAAATTGCCAAGGGACATACCATTGATCCATTTGCTAAATACACAACATATAACAAAGTGTGTCTTACACAAATGAGTCTTGTAAATGTAGAGTTGCCCAGAGAGGTTGGCATTTGATGTGATTTTCTGCAAGGAGTTAGGATTGTGTGATGGGGCCCACTAGGGCTGAAGGATTATTATTACTGTTTATATCCGATTCATAGTTAAGGAAACTGAAAACCAGAGGAATTTATTAACTGGGCCAAGATGACACAGAGAACAAATGAAATGGCAACTCCAGGATTTCAACTCCAGTCTGTGCTCTTATGAGCTGCTTTGGACAGATTGAGTTTGAGGTACCCAAGGGCTTCCAGGGGAGAGAATTATCCAGGAAGTATTTAGATAAACTAGTTCAAGAGTTAAGTGAGACCTTAGCTTGCAATATATTTGGGATTATCTGAGTATTGGTGGCATTTAAAGATTCAAAGATCAGCTCATTCATTCCTTTGCAGTCTCTCTATATAATGGGGTCCAGGCCAGTGGGCTTTCCTAGTATTATTTCTGCATCTTTCAACCATCCTGATCGGGCCTCCTGCTTCAGGGAGCTGTGCAGCCTTGTTCTCTTGCTGGACCTCACCCTATTATTTCCCAGGTATACCTGGTTTCTGGGAAACATTTTGAGGTCACCTTCTGTCCAAAGACCCTGAGCTATCAGCTCTGGCCCTACTATTTTTCACTGGATTAGATGACAGAATTTGACTTTTCCTCACTTTGATGCCTGATGCTGTCTACAGACCAAGCTTCTAGGTGACATTCTATGCACTCACCCACCCAGCAAATATTTATTGAGCACCTACTCTGTGCCAGACACCATTGTAAGTACTGAGGATACAATTGTGCACAAAGTAAACCAAGTCCCTGACCCCAAAGATCTTATAGTCTAGAGGCAGGAGGCAGACAATCAGAACAGTGCTACATGTCATGAGGAAGATAAAGCCACATGATGTAATATGACTGAGGGATTGTGGAGACACTGGTCAAGGGTATCAGCAGGGAAGAACTCTGGGCCTTCAGAGCTAAGTTATGGTCACCTCTCCAATTGGCCTGAGGAGCAGAGAGAAGGTCCTTAGAGAGCCTTGGGTAGCAGGGTGAGTACACACTTCTCAGGGCTGTCCTGAGGTCTGTCTACATTTCTGCCCTGGGGGTCCACAAGACCCTGTCTCCTACTTTGTGTTTTCTCATTTAAGTCAGATTGAGTTGCTGATTCTTGCAACCAGAACCCTGTACACTGTGGTCTTCTGAAATTAAATGCAAACCATGTGTCAGTGGGTGTCTCAAGAGATGAGAGGGTACTGAGCAGGGCAGTCCTCATTCATGAGCCCCAACCAAGGGCCAGGTGCTGTGCTAAGTGTTGAGAATACAGAGTTCCCCCAAGGAGCTCATCATTTAGCGAGCTCCACTGAGTGTCAGCCTTAATCACACAATATACAGAGTAATGGGAAGCAAGGATGAGGAGGGTGTGTGTGGGGGGAGGGGCTTACCGAGGGCAGGGTTCAGGGTACGTCAGGGCTTCCTCCAGTCCTGCTCATCCCCTTGGAGGTATTTTTCCAACATGTTATTGCTGATTAATGTTTAAAATATGACTCTTTCTAAGGATATTTTAAGATTTTATGAAGAAATCCAAACCCAGAGAAAGAAAGATGGGGAATGAATCAATGCAATTTGGGGCTCATCTCAGGAAGAAAATGCCAACCTTAAGCTTTTGTTCAAGACTTCTGGCTATTGTATCGTAGGGTCCCCCACTGGAGCATAGGATCTGATTGTGGCTACCTGTCGTATAACTTGGTCACACAGTGCAGTCCACTAACTATAGTCTAGAGCAGCGGTTCTCAGCCTGTGGGTCGCAACCCCTTTGGAGGTCAAACGACCCTTTCACAGGGGTCGCCTAAGACCATCGGAAAACACATATATAATTACATAGTTTTTGTGATTAATCACTATGCTTTAATTATGTTCAATTTGTAACAATGAAATTGGAGGTCACCACAACATGAGGAACTTTATTAAAGGGTCGCGGCATTAGGAAGGTTGAGAACCACTGGTCTAGAGACAATGTCCAATCTCGAACCTAGAAATTCATTGAAATAAAGTGAGGTGGCTGTGATCTACCATTTCCGTGTTTTTACTAGCAAAATTCACCGCCAGGACTTCTTCCACCTCTCAAATCATAACCTGCACACAAAATTAAGACACATACAGAAATCTGTTATGCATTGATGCAGCCAGGCTCTGAAAATAGCAGCTGCAGCCACAAACCAAAGAACGGGCCTTTGTGAAGAGTGAAAGGAGCTGTTTGTCCTGAGCTCATCTTGTAAGCTACAGATAGAATTACCCACTATTACTAAAGTAACATCTTTAAGCAAAGAGAGAAATCAAATAGAGGAAAATAGGATGTCTTAGTCCATTAGACTTTCCTTTCCTACTAAGGTTCCAAGGCCCTAATTTTCCAATCAGAGCCCAAGAGAGTATGAATTTACATGAAGGCAGGTAGCAGACCCATTACAAAGCATAAGTTTGACGGCATTAGCAGAGGCCCGGGTCAAATTAAAGTACAAAAAATCGGAGATGAGTCACTTTCATGATGTAAAGACCCATGCTCTCTGGGTGATCATGTTACACCCTGACCCTGAACACCACCTTCAGGAACATGGATCCACTCCAATGGCTACAATGCACCTGTTTAAAATTAAATTGTCTCTCATTTTTCAAACAACATTGAACTTGATCTCCTCAGCCAAATTAACACTACTTAGGAAGATCAGTCAGTTTCAGAAACACTTCTCTATTAGACTTGAATCTAAACCACACAACTTCCTGAGCAGTTTCACACGTGGAGCTACCTTCCCAGCCAACAGTGCACTTTTTATTTTGCATTAAAAATATCAAAAGAAGCCGTTCGGAGTCAGCCTGGTAGTCCAGTCTGTTTG
This sequence comes from Myotis yumanensis, assembly GCF_028538775.1. NCBI lineage: Eukaryota > Metazoa > Chordata > Mammalia > Chiroptera > Vespertilionidae > Myotis > Myotis yumanensis. Next base: position 33,655,894 of record NW_027223767.1, on the reverse strand, counting down.
AGTGGCACTTTAAGGTCATACTTTAATCTACTCTGACCATGTTTAATTGTCCTGTTCATCATTAGCAATTCCATGGCTGAAAAATTATGCAAAGTCCCTTAGGGAGTTCAAGTTAGCCTGACATAAAGTCAGAGAGCTTAGCATATGGCAGAGAAGAAAAGGGACCACGGTCAGGAAAAGGCTCATCTGTTTTACCTAAGCCGAAGGCTAAGTCAGATGCCAGGAAGATGGAATAAAAACTGTTCTTATTGAACGGCCAGGCTGCTCAGTGGTTGAGTGTTGACCTATGAACCAAGAGATCATGGTTGATTCCCCGTCAGGGCACATGACTGGGTTGCGGGCTCGATCCCCAGTAGGGGGCATGCAGGAGGCAGCCAATCGATGATTCTGTCTCATCATTGATGTTTCTCTTTCTTCCTCTCCCTTCCTCTTTGAAATCAATAAAAATATATTAAAACAATTAAATAAACAAAACAAAAAAACTGTTTCTATTGCTCTGGCCAGTGTGGCTCAGTTGGTCAGGTGTCATCGTGTGCACCAAAAGGTTGCCAGTTCAATTCCAGTTCAGGGTACATGCCCAGATTGCGGTCTTAATTCCCAGTAGGAGGTATGCAAGAGACAGCAGATAATGTTTTGCTCTCACATTTAAAAAAATATATATTTTTATTGATTTCAAAGAGGAAGGGAGAGAGATAGAAACATCAGTGATGAGAGAGAATCATCAACTGGCTGCCTCCTACATTCCCCACACTGGGATCAAGTCTGCAACCCAGGCATGTGCCCTGACCGGAACTGAATTGTGATCTCCGGTTCATAGGTTGACGCTCAACCACTGAGCCACGCCGGCCGAGCTCTGCTCCCACATAGGTTTCTTTCTCTAAAAATCAATTTAAAAATCTTAAAAACCGCAAAACTGTTCCTGTAGCTTTGAAATGCTTTAGAGCAGTGGTTCTCAACCTTTCTAATGCCGTGACCCTTTAATACAGTTCCTCATGTTGTGGTGACCCCCAACCATAAAATTATTTTCGTTGCTACTTCATAACTGTAATTTTGCTACTGTTATGAATCGTAATGTAAATATCTGACATGCAGGATGTATTGTCATTGTTACAAATTGAACATAATTAAAGCATAGTGATTAATCACAAAAACAATATATAATTATTTATGTTTTCCGATGGTCTTAGGCGACCCCTGTGAAAGGGTCATTCGACCCCCAAAGGGGTCGCGACCCACAGGTTGAGAACCGCTACTTTAGAGGGTCTTCAGTGGACCATGAGTTAATGCATCTGTTCATTACAAAAGATAAATGAAATACCATCCCAGTGATTCAGTCTTTTCCTTTTAAATACATTCCTTGCAATGAAAAGATGGGAGCTCCCTTCCACATTTTTTACATTCATCAGGTGAAGCCAACCAAGGTAGATGTTAGCACAGGGGGAGAGAGGTGGTGGCCTCTGGGGACACAGGACCCAGGGCAAGGTGAGGAGGGTGTCTGTATAAGTGGTGGCAACAGCGGCTTGGAGTTGGGAATCAGAGCCCTAGAGAGGTGTGGGCATTTGTGTGGGCAGTGGCAAAAGCATGATTGGTCCAATACAATGTGGATCATGGGAGTTTGGAATTATTGGAAAAGGGAATTGCAAGTACAGAGAGGGAGAATCAAAACTAGAATAAACTCTGTGGTGTTGGATTGAAATCAAAGGTATTGATCTGAACTGACAGTTTTCAATATATTTAAGTATAGAAACATAGATGTGAGTATATGTATAGGTACATACATATATCCCTCAGCTCCACCCACTTAGGTGGCCTGGGAACAAAAACACCACAATAGCAATGAGCACACTTAGCTTGGTTTCTAAATACCTTTCTCCACTAAAGAAACATAACTCCTTGGGGGAAATGGCTGATTCAGACTGGGGCAGAAAAAGTACAAGATGAGCCTAGAACAACTTGTGCTTGAAGTGCTCAAAGAATAACTGGGACATATCAAAAGGTTACAGAAGCACTTGAAGGAGCTCCTGCTGGTCGAATCTAGGACAATATGAACATTAAAATATTATAGTAGCCTGGCTGGCGTGGCTCAGTGGTTGAGTATCAACCTATGAACCAGGAGGTCACAGTTCGATTCTTCGTCAGGGCACATGCCTGGGTTTGCTGGCTGGATCCCCAGTGGGGGCATGCAAGAGGCAGCCAGCCATTCAATGATTCTCTCTCATCAGTGATGTTTTATCTCTCTTCCTCTCTGAAATCAATAAAACATATATTTAAAAAAATATGGTAGTACGATAGTATACAATCATTGAATAAAAAAGAAACCCATGAGTCCATATTAAATAAAAGGATGAGAAAATAAAGTCTTCCTTATAGACACCAACCAATAAATATAGGAATAACGGGGTTAGAAAACACTATGTGACCACCATCATAGAGTAGTAATCAGGCAAGAAACAGCAAGATGCTGAAACCAGGGTATAAAGTTTGGTGAGGAGTGGGTATTTGTAGTCTCAAAACATTCCCCTACAAAATATTTACTGGTAATTTTTCTGGTAAGAATTTATTGGTAAGAATCCCCACAGACACCACCTCAATTAAATAATCAAGGTTAGCATCACCAATGGAGTAATTAAAAAGCATGTATCCTAATAGGAAGGAATGGGAGCAGCACGGCATTACCTGATAATCATGCCAAAAAGGTAGAACTTGAACCAAATCATGAAGTATCAACAAATCCAATTTGTGGGGCAGTCTGCAAAATAGCCTATAATCTTCAAATGTCAAGGTTATAAAAACAAGCTTGAAGGAGTCTGAGACATGACTACCAAGTACAACAAAATGGCTTTTTAAAAAATAAAGTGATAAAGGCCATATTGGGACCATTGGGAAAACTTGGTTATCTGTGGGTAAGTGTTTCCATGTAAACTTCTACTTCTGATACTTATTTGGTGATATAGGAGAATGTCTTACAACAGGAATTACATCCTCTTAAAAGTGATTCAGGAAAAAAGTGACTCTTTTTGTAACATTCTTGGTACTATACTTTTCCATATGTTTGGAATTATTTTAAAAATTGCTTGTCTTTTCACATATAAAATAAAACAATTATGAAAATATCTAAGTTTAATTTAAAACTCCAAAATGTAGGAATGAGGAATTGACATTTTTTATTTGGTAAAATTAAGAACATATAATGCCCTGGCCAGTGTTCTCTCAGTGGTTAGAGTGTTGGCTGGAGCACAGAGGGGTTGCGGGTTCAGGCACTTTATTGGGTTGCAGGTTCGATCCAGGATGCATTTGGGAGGCAACCAATCCATGTGTGTGTGCCTCACTCTCCCTCCCTTCCTTCCACTCTCTCTAAATATTAATGGAAAAATATTCTAGGGTGAAGATAAAAAAAAAAAAAAAAAAAAAAAAAGAATACCAAAGGTATTGGTATTGCAACCTGGTGTTGCTTAGTGGTTGAGCATCAACCTATGAACCAGGAGATCACAGTTCGACTCCCGGTGGGGTCACATGCCCAGGTTGCGGGCTCAATTCACAGTAGGAAGCATGCAGGAAGCAGCTGATAATTCTCTCTCATCATTGATGTTTCTATCTATCTCCCTCCCTCTCCCTTCCTCTCTTTGAAATCAATAAAAACATATTTTAAAAAAATATAACTTATAGACCACAAGAGAAAAACATGTAAAAATAATAACTGAAAATAAGCAGAACATAAAAAAAGGTAACACTGATGATGATCACATTCAGAAGGGAAGTGGCTCAAATAAAGTTCTCTCAATTCCTTTTGTGTCAAACATTTAAGGACACAATAAAAAATAAGGCAATTTTGCTAAAAATGAAGATCCTTTTAATTTTTGGACACAGGTTACTTAGAGAAGGGAAAAGTGCTTAAAACACCTTGGAACCAGGTATTTGCATTTCAAATAACTTAATGAAACATACAGTCAAATGGCACTTTATCATACATGATACTTGCACGTGGAAATAATTTGATGTCTTTAAAATTCCCAATTTCCATGAATACTTCAGTTATTAAGATACTATAAAATGGCAAGAAAGATTTTTTGAGATCTCAAAGTAAGAAAAAGCTGGAGGAAAGTATACATTAAAGGGCTTCACAAATAGAAAGCGTGATTGTTTGAATCTTGATAAAAGTAACTTTTTCGTAGGTCCAAGGCTCAAGTTTGTTTGATTCCTTGCACTGTCCAACATCAACAAGACACCAGTTGTGAATATTCTGTTAAAAAGCCAAGGAGCCCCCATCCTGTCAGGAGCCAGTGTTGGCCAGAAGAGGTTTGCGATATTTGCACTGAATCCAAACTCGGTACATTGTCAGCTGTTTCCCTCGGTTCACTTGCAATCGGCGATCCACCAGGTTCTGAACCTTTTCCAGTCCAGCAGTCGTGAAAAGTGTGTCCAGTTCATCTAGTTTGGAAAATAGATGTTTATGTATTATGGAACCCGAAGGGAGAGCTTCTCTAAGAGTCAGCTGATAGGGAGGCGTTTTCAAGAAGGGCTCTATGAGTACCTTAAAATTACATGTAAAGATTTACCTATATGTCTGTGAAAGTCCTTTTTTTGTTTGTTTTTTAAGAAGAGAGGTTCTACCACTTTAACCAGAGGCTCAGAAAAATATGTGATCTGACAAAGGTCCCAGCAATGGAGTGTTCTTAAGGCACTGGTGGAGAAAGAAACTGCAGCTGGGCAAGCAGCAGGGGAGAGCAGTTCAAGGTGATATCTGGAACCCAGTGAATGGTGAGTTCCCCTAACTAAGGTGCATCTCAGGCACAACCCAGATTAGAGGGTGAAACAGCTGCCCTGGAGTCTTGCAAAATGGGCTAGTTTCCCCGTTTTGAACAATGTGACAGAGAGGAAGGGCAGATAGCAGAAGAACAAGGCGGAGGACTGAAGACGTACAAGCTGAGCCTATCTGGAGAACAGTGAGCAGTTCAGGTTGGCTGTGAGGGACGGGAAAGGATAGGAAAAGGTTGTAAAAGGTAGGAGGGCCAGATGACCCTACTTCTGGAAGTCCACCGAGGAACACTTAATATACTTTGGAAGTACTGACATAAAGATGAGTGTTGTTTCCATACCTTGTGTGAAGAAGTAAACTCTGGTGCCATCACCTCTCACATAGAAATTTTCAGATAGACACTGACCTGCAGAGCAATGTGGCAAAAATCAGAGAAACTTTAAAGCACTTCCTTAAATTTCATTGTCAATCAAATGCACACCACACATCATCTTCCTGGGCAGAGAACAGAATTCTTCCTTGCTTATACTTGGTACTTTGCAGGCAGGGATCTGCAATTTTTCTCCTACAAAGGAATGGTGCTTTGGAGAAGAACAGCCAAAGGGAATAATCAAACTGCAGGCTACGTAACTTATACATGTGACTCTCAGCTCCCCGGTTCTACAGTTCTGTTTCCTGCTCAGACAGGTTGTGTTTTTGCCTTTTCCCCGATTAAATAAATACCATCTACTCTTTGTTAAAAAAAAAAAGGGGGGGGGGGGTGCCCTGGCCAGTTTGGCTCAGTGGATGGAGCGTCGGCCTGCGGACTGAGGGGTCCCGGGTTCGATTCCGGTCAAGGGCACATCCCCAGTGGGGGGTGCGCAGGAGGCAGCTGATCGATGTTTCTCTCTCATCGATGTTTCTAGCTCTCTATCCCTTTCCCTTCCTCTCTGTGAAAAATCAATAAAATATATTTTAAAAAGGGGGGGGGGAGGAGGGAAGAAAAATAAAATAAATAAATATCAAACAATATCGCTAAGTTTAAGGATACCATTAAGTCTAAGCCACCAATGCCATTTTGGTGTAATTTTGCATGTCTCTCCATGTGTCTACACACATATTCATATATATAACACATACTCTTTTTATGTTAGACATGCTCTCCCTTCTGCTGCTAACTCCTGACTGTACATCAATTTAACACCCTGGTGTGTAATCCTTCACCTTTTGAATGTCAACATAATCTTACTTGCTTTACTTACCTACGTATCTCTCCCCAGCTACTGTTACATGTGGGCTCAAGTCTGAAATACTCATCTGCGTACTGCTCTTCTCACTTGGAAATAAAATGGAGCACCTCTTCCCAAGACCAGCAGCATGCCCCTATAGAGGCACTCACTTTGTTTCCAAGATATTGCTTATGTATATATTATGGCTGGTTCTTGAAAAATTCCCAAAAGGACTGTTGGATTGAATAGATAATATAGGGTAGCTTTTTATAAGGCCATAACAGAGTAGCCAGTGTGCCTCAGTGGTTGAGCATCGACCAATGAACCAGGAGGTCATTGCCTGGATTGCCGGTCAGGCAGGGCACATGCCAGGGTTTCAGGCTCGAACCCCAGTAGGAGGTGTGCAGGAGGCTGCCGATCAATGACTCTCTCTTATCATTGACATTTCCGTCTCTCTCTCTTTCCCTTCCTTTCTGAAATCAATAAAAAATAAATAAATAAAAGGCCATAACAATTTATGTTTTACCACTAGTGGAGAAACATCTCTTTGAACTGGCCAATAATAGGTTTAAGAACTGGTATCTCATTGTTTCTTTTATTCCCTTGAAATTTTGTTTTTGGCCATTTGAATATGTTCTTCTCTGAACCAACTCTAAAATATTCCTTCCCTGCTTTTTGGGTGGGTCACTGATCTTTTCCTTATTGATTTGCCAAGAGTCCCTTGAAGCGCACAGATATTAAGTCTTTATCTGTTTTATGCACCAAAAATACTTGTCTTTTAACTTTTTAATGACATCATTTGCCATCACATTTAAAATTGTTTATGTAATCAAATGTCTTTTTCTAAAAATAGCTCTTTTAAAAGTAGCTGCTTTGGTTAAAAAGACCTCCCTAATACCTAGATTATACAAGCCTTCAAAAACAGACCATCCTTGTCATGTATGTAGTGGTTTTACATATGAAGCTATAATTCTAGTGTCTATTCTGTCCCAGTGACTTGTATGTCTATTCTGATGGCAAAACTATTGTTTTGATTATAGTAGCAAAATACCTTTTTTAAACCGAAGTTGAGCCATGTCATAGCGGCCATAATCTCGCAGAAGCATCATCCCTCCAGGCTTCAAAAGCCTGCTCAGCCTAGTGATAGCCTTCTGCATCCTGTGGGGTACAGGGAATGAAGATCAGGCCTCTTTAAGGATAAGGTTCCCTTTCATTTTTCTAAAAATATTTTTTATAAATTTCAGAGAGGAAGGGAGGGATAGAAACATCATTGATGAAAGAGAATCATCAATAGGTTGCTTCCTGCACGCTTCCTACTGGGGATGGAGCCCACAACCCGGGCATGTGCCCTGACAGGGAATGGAACCGTGACCTCGTAGTTCATAAGTGGACACTCAACCAGGTTGGGCAAGATTCCTTTTCCTTGCTGCATATTCTAAAAAGACCGTGGACTTCCTAACCCTGAAGTCTTAGATCCTCTGCCCTTGCTTTACTTAGAACGGGAGCACACATCCAAACTTCTCATGTGCCTTCTGGGGCCTGCTAATAACTGAGGATAACCTCCTTCTGTCTTAGGGCTCCACCATAGGAAAAGTGACACACTCTGTCTGGCTCACTTCCTTCTCCTCCTGGGATTGCCTCCTGAGGAAGCCTTCCCAGCCCTGTGCTCCCACCACCCGCTATGGGACTGCTAGTGAACTCATCGTCCTTTCCCCTCTAGGCTCAAACTGTTTGAATGCAGATCTTTCCATTTGTTAAGTAAAGACTGAACCTCAAGAACTTAGAATTTACATGGTGACAGTCAGTATGCAAATGAGTAAGTGAGCAAAGTACTTCATATTTCCTACTGCACTTTTCATATTGAGGCGTGGTACAAGATTCTGCTTTTCTAACTTCAGAAGTATAAACACTACAAACTTACAAAAAAAATCTGAAAGTTTATTTAACTACTGAATAACTTGTTTTTAACTTTAATGGTGCGTTTCAGTCCATGTAAGTTTTTTAAAGGTGTAGCATTTAAACGTCTGCAGTTACTAATGTTTTGAGCCATGCCAGGCACTTTGGGCTGTTCTGCATCGACCTTTACTGCACACTCACAATATCCCTGTCAGGTCAGATGACTCAATGCTATTCTAGAGGAAACATGGGCTGGAGAAAATCAATCACTCCCCCGGGTCTCCAACCAACACTGCTTCCTTGAGACGGTATTTTACTAGGAAGACAAGATGTCTATTCTATGAGGCTTTAACGGTATCTTTTAGGGTACAACAATTGTCTTTTACCTAAATTGATTTTATGAAATTCTACTATACTTGTTTTCCACAGAACTCAAGTATCAGAGAATAGCTGAGTTAGGCTTCACTGTACATTCTGTGCTGTTAATAAGCTTGGTTTATGCCCTGGCTGGGTAGCTAGGTTAGTTAACACAACATCCCAATATGCCAAGGTTGTGGGTTCAATCCCCGGTCAGGGCACATCCAAGAAGCAACCAATGAGTGTATAAAGCAATGAGTGGAATAAAGCAACGTTTCTCTCTCTCTCCTTTCCCCTCTCTTTAAAATCAATAAAAAAAAGAGAGAGGAAAAATAAAAGCCTTGGTTCATTTGAAAAGGCCAATAATGAGATGTTGAAACAGCGTGCTATGAGATAATCAATATGAAATTTCTCCAAATACCCATTAAAGATGTCCCCCCATTCTTTGGGGATATTATACCATAAAAATGAAAAGAAGAATCCACCAATGAAGTCAATAAGCAGTTTTAGAGGCTGAAACAAAAGTTGGACTTCAAGACAAATTCAGGAAAACGGTTGAGATGCTTCTATCACTTCAGATGGAGAGGCTTCTTTCTGTCTGTCAGAACATTTTTTTTATTTAGGGCCCAACTGTGATATCAAGGTCCATGACTAAAGCTTTGCTTTTTTTTATACTACTTACTTGTCTGGAACAATCGCTGAAAGAACAAATATAAGGATGATAATATCAAGACTATCCCTGGGAATCGGGTAACTCTGATCTTCATCACACAAATCATGAACAAAGGCAAAACACCTTGCTGCATCATATGCTGAATTTGTCTGCAGGTAATTGGAGGAGAGAGACAACACATGGGTTAGAAAATGTTCACAGAGCCTCAAGGTAAGCTAATCTTGCTTTAAGTGTAACTGCAGTTACTTCCTTCTGAGGAATAGAGCTCTAATCATTAAAGCACACATTCCTTTTTTTGTTGTTGTTAATCCTCACTCAACGATATTTTTCCATTGATTTTTTGGGTGGAAGGGAAGGGGGGAGACACACAGAGAGAAACAGCAATGTGAAAGAGACACATCGATTGGTTGCCTCCTGGTTGGGGATCAAGCCTACAACCGAGGTATGCGCCCTTGATCAGAATCGAGCCTGGGACCCTTCAGTCCGCAGGCCAACGCTCTATCCACTGAGCCAAACCGGCTAGCAAAAGAGATTACCAGCTGGGCTGGGTTAACCAAGACCGGAGTCTTTGGTACAGGGACAGTCATTCTGGTGAGGTTCTGAGAATACCTGAACAGGGCGGACTTGTAAGGAACTGGGAGGAGCAAGCATGTCGGGGCCATGTGCAAAACCAGGGAAAACCTACTACAGAAAGCTGGTCTGCAAAGAGAAAACTAATTTGAAAAAGGTAAGTGAGCACTGGGCAATGAGAGATAGGACACTATGAACTCGAGGGAGGTGTAGTGATGGAAGGGGCGGCAAGGTATCACTGGCCAGCCAACTTGCCTTGATATCGGACACCTCCTCAGGGCTGAGTTTCAGTCCTGGCTACACTTGACGCTCTTGGGTTCTATGACATTTCACTGTACTGGTTGAGTTTGTCTACATGTTTCTGCGACTTGTAACACAAAGAACTTTGGCTGAACAATCATCTCATTTCAATCCTTAAAAAATGAGTTTGGAGAGGTCATAAGAGCTGCCCAAAGTTACACAGCTGGCAAGTGGCAGACTCTGTATTTGTTTGACCCATTCCTCTCCTCCAGGCTATTTCAGTAAATCTTTGACTTTTAGACCACAGTACAATAAGGAAATAGCTAGAAACCATGATTTTTAGAAGACCCTTTCCCTTTAATCAGTGCAAATTACTGAAAGGAGCCACTGCACTTACCTTGACCAGTTGTATAGCTGTGGAAGAAAAATCACAACAGTAAACGAAGAGTCTTGGGTCACTGAAATGGGCAGGAAAAAAACAGCAGAAGAATTACATTACAAACTGGACTATGTCTATCCTCTTTTCTGAGTAACAGGGTTAAACTATAAAAGTACCATATATTAACAATGTAAAAGGTTTAAATCTCACTGATTTCCTTGATGACAAAGGTTAACATATAAATCGGATTAAGTCAAAGAGTCTATAATTCGCTGAAACCGGTTTGGCTCAGTGGATAGAGCGTCGGCCTGCGGACTGAGGGGTCCCAGGTTCGATTCCGGTCAAGGGCATGTACCTGGGTTGCGGGCACATCCCCAGTGGGAGATGTGCAGGAGGCAGCTGGTCGATGTTTCTCTCTCATCGATGTTTCTAACTCTCTGTCTCTCTCCCTTCCTCTCTGTAAAAAATCAATAAAATATATTAAAAAAAAAAAAAAAAAAAGAGTCTATAATTGGATAATGTAGAAATGCAAATCTCCTGTAACCTATGGCTCCCAATAACCAGTTATATTTGATTTAAAACTTTTGATAAACAACCCCTCACTTTCCTCCTATTAGCTGTCATAAACTTTACAACATACTTACTTGTTGGTTTGTAAAATTGGAAAGACTGTGTTTCCCACACCACAACCAACCTGCAGAGAGAAATGAATTATTAATCACAGAACTTTCCAAATTAATTACCGAAGCTAGATAAATAATCAACAATAGATAATCTTGCCCACTTGTGTTAGGGATGATGTAGTGACCAGAGCTAAACAGTACTATGACATTCCCTGACCTTGACCTCAGGAACACGTACAGAAGTAGCATGGGCTTTTAATAGCCGAAGGGTCTAGAAAAAAAAGGTACGGGTTGCTTTTACTTTAAAAAAAATTCATTTATTGTTAACAGGGTTGCTTTTACTTTTTTTTTCTTTTTAAATATATTTTATTGATTTTTTACAGAGAGGAAAGGAGAGGGATAGAGAGCTAGAAACATCGATGAGAGAGAAACATCGATCAGCTGCCTCCTGCACGCTCCCCACTGGGGATGCGCCCGCAACCAAGGTACATGCCCTTGACCGGAACCAAACCTGGGACCCTTGAGTCCGCAGGCCGACGCTCTATCCACTGAGCCAAACCGGTCAGAGCTGCTTTTACTTTTTGAATTCTAGTGAATGGTCCTGTAGATGAATTATTTTCATATTGAGCTCTACTATATCACAGAAAAACATTTCTAATAAACTGGGAAAATTTAATGAAAAGAGAACCATGATTACAATGTCCTTAAATGCAGTACTAGGTGTGGCAATAATAAAAACAGTGACCATTTACTAAGGGCTTACTATGTGCCAGACACTATTCTTAACTATTTTACATACACCATTTCAACACATCTTCAAAAAACTATGAGGGAAGGAGGGAGGGAGAGTGAGCGAGCCAGAAGCCCCATTCTGCTTGGGAAGGGTAAGAGGTACAAGGTCATGCCACAGGACTCAATCTCAAGGCTAACCAGCTTCCAGTGGAGTATGTAGTCATCATTTGTGAATTTACATTACAGCACTGACCTAGACACTTTTCCAGGTCTACCCTGGCCTCTGCAATACCATTAATATAAGTTGTCTTGGGACCTGGGACTCTTCCAGATGGCAGGTGCAATACAACCTACAACTTTCAGATGCAATATGATGTCCCAGGTAGTACCTCAGGTGATCTATCTTTGTTTGCCACAAACACCAAATATCTTGGTCTACATTTAGGGCATTTCAGTTAAAAAATGGAGGTGAGCCTGGCCAGTGTGGCTCAGTGGTTGAGCATCAGCTCATGTACCAGGAGGTTGTTCATTCAATTCCCAGTCAGGACACATGCCCTGGTTGTGGGCTCGATCCCCAGTAGGGGACACGTAGGAGGCAGCCCATGGATGTTTCTCTCTCATTGGTGTTTCTATCTCTCTCTCCCTCTACCTTCCTTTCCCTGAAATCAATGAGGGGAAAAAAATTTTTTTTAATGGAGGTGATTCCTGGCCAACATAAGGGTCAAGTCTTCTGCAGACAGATGTCACTTTGTGGTCAGCCTCTCTATGCTGACCATGTGTACAACATTACAACTTTTCTAACCTACTACCAGGACAATAAAGAAAGGTTACCTCGAGTATTCGGTAGGTGGCTGAGGATCCAGGAAACTCATCAGCAGAGATTTCCAAGTGACTGAGTTTCTGAGTTACCTTCTCTTCCACAGGAAGAGCCTGTGTTTTATGCCCAAGGCTGTTTGAAGAGCACTTGTGCTGTTCTTCTGTTATTAAACCGGGTCCATCCGCATTGCTCCTACATTCAGGCACTTTGCTCCTCTTATTCTCTGACAGCAAATCCATCAAGTGATTTTGGTTCTGAATAGGTGCCAGCTCTGGGAATTCAGTGAAAAGCCAATGCCTGTCCTTGAAAAATCCATTTTCATGGATTTTGTAGAAGTCATTCCAATATTTGTGGGCATTAGTCTCATAATCAACTGTAAATGTTTAAGAAAAGATTTTAAGAACCATTTCTCAACATTTTATTTGTATTTACTGTCAATTGTCACCTTGCTTCATCAATTATCATTTTATACTGAAAGTATCCTCAATTAGAGCCATAGTCTCAGAGATGGAGATCATTTAGTGCTAGACCTATCATACGTGAATTCCCTCCATGTCTTGCCCTTCTATGGAATACAACTTCTGCCTAGGCACTTACTACCTTTCAATTCTTCTCCCACATCTCTGGACGGCTCTCGGCTATCAGAAAATTCTAATGTTCAAAAAAAATCTGTCTAATAACTTCTGGCCAAAAGGTCCCACCATTTCTCAGGACCATACAAAACAACTCTTTCGTGTTTGAGGGCAGTCATTTCCCCCTCTAGATCTTCTTTTACAAGCTAAATATCCCAGGTTCTTCCGTTTGTTCCCCATGTGAACTCAATGGTTTTGATACAGGCAGCTCTTCTTTAAATATGTTCCTTTGTCTGTGGTTCTTTAGAGTGTGGATACTAAAAATGGGAAGAAGGTAAGAGGAAAACAGAGAATGTTGACACGGAAAAAATGTCTTCAGCTGAGTAAGAGTTTTGACGACAGAGGACAGGATATATATACTAAAGAAGTGTGGACTGTAAAAGAAAGCTTGGAGGTGATCAAGCTTTGCTGAAGGTGATCAAGGTTGCTCTAGATTTCAGTTTTCTGCTCATTGCCAATACAGGACCTTGAATAGTGTAGTAGAATAAAAATCTAAGAAGTCGGGTTTTAGTTCCATCACTGCTACTACCAACTGCTCACCTCTGGGTAAAGCACTTAATGTCCTGGGGTCCAAGTTTCTTTAATTGTAAAAAGAGGTTATTGGATCACATGATTTTCAAATTCTCTTTCACCTTTAACTTGCTCTGTCAAACTATGCAAGGTAAATATTTTGTAACTGGGATCATCTAATTCTCTTTCAATGGGAACTACTCTCCAACTGCTAGTCCTACCCTCAATCATCTCTTAGGACACAGGCCCAACACAGAGTTTTAGTGTCTAGGAATATTTTGCAGTGAAATCATCCCCCTCTCCGGAAGCAGTCTCTTTTTCTTTGGCCAGACTTATCTCCATTCCGTTTCCCTGGCAGGAGCCCCAAAGCCTCACAGCCAGTACACAAAGACAAGACACATAATTCATCAGTCATTAGTCCCCTCTTCCAACATTTAGAACCCAACCACTTGCTAGCTTCAGTGGTAACATTTCCTCAGGCAAAGTGTAATCATGCGGAAAATACATCCTCTAAATAAAACAACCGTGTGGCGATTGCCAGAGGCCAGCCATATATACTGGTCTAGTCAACATAATTAAAAACGTAAGCACTAGAAAATAGTATCAACCCCCCCGCCCCAAAAAAAACCCAACCAAAAAAAAAACAAAAAAACAAAACACCCTCTATGCCCTAACATGACTTGACCGGGGTACCCCATCTCCATCCTTGCACATCTCCTGCTCTACCCCCGAGCCCAGTGGAACAAAAGGCTCTCGGCAACCTCGGGTCTCTGGCCTCCCGGAGGGCGCGCCCAGCAGGTCGCTGGGCGGTGGGATCCACTGAGAGCCCCCGGGGCGCACCTTGCTTCTCCGGGCAAACCCGCTGGGTGCTGTTCTCCTGGACTTTCCTCTGCGCCGCCGCGGCCTGCTCTGCCGACCACTCCACATTGTCCCTGGGAGAATCAAACAGCCGCTCAGGGGCCTCGCGTCCCAGCTGCGGACAGGCTGAGTCGCCGGCCTCGGAACGCCCCTCCCCGGGGAGCAGAGCGCCAGGAAGGCAGCGGGACCCGAGGCTGCGGCCAGGGGCTCGGCGGGGCGCCCAGGGCGAGGGGCCGAGGGCCGGCCGCCGGCCGCACGCGGGGCAGGGCGGTTACCAGGCATTGTGGTGGAAGACCCGCGCCGGGTCGCTCAGCAACCGGCTCCCGAACTGCTGCCTCTTCGCGCCGGACTCCGGGCTGGAGTCTGCCATGATACCGGAGCCGGAAATACCTGCCGCTCCGTCACGCGAGAACTTCCTGCGGGGCCACGCCCCCTTCCGGAGGCGCGGGGTCCGGGCGGGAAAAGAGGGGGCGGGGCGAGCCGGGTGGCCGGGGGCTGGGTGGCCTCTGGTGGACTCGCTCGGTGGCGGGAGGGCGGGAGACGTTCCACTTGAGCCTCCTTCCAATGCTGGGATCCAAAAGGTCCCCGTTCCACGCAAGTTGGAAGGCAATTCCACGGTAGAGCCGAGTGGCCAAAAGAATGGAGGAAGGTAGCTCGCAGGGGGAGGAACTAGGGCAATTTTCCAGCCGCTGGAATCAGCTTTTCATAGTGCGAAAAGCTATGAAATATCTCCATACAATTTGGAGGTGGGGAGTGGGGGAAATATAGGAAATAAATAACCGAGGAGAACTTTAAAGTTTTTTTTTTATATAACCTGTTCGAATTATCCATATCCAAGCTTATTTTGCACAGTCCAGATCATGCACAGATACAGTTTTGTGACATGAATACATCTCAGCCTTACATTTCTATTTGGATAACTACTACAAACCGCTTCTCACAAGAGCCTAGAAGAAAGTAGGCTGTCAATAGAAGATAAAGCTAGTTGAGAAGATTTCCAGAAGAGGGATGACTACCATTTGGGAGAAGAGAAGGATTAGTTACTTGAGTAGAGCAGTACTAGACTTAGCACACGGGTAACCAGTGATCATTGTCTCCATTGCAGATTCTTCCCATAGTCAAAACTAAGGGGAGCCCTAGCCGGTTTGGCTCAGTGGATAGAGCGTGGGCCTTTGGACTGAAGGGTCCCTGGTTCAATTCCCGTCAAGGGCACATGCCTGGGTTGCCTTGGTCCCCAGTAGGGAGCGTGCAGGAGGCAGCCAATGAATGAGTCTCATCATTGATGTTTCTCTTCCTCTTCCTCTCTGAAATCAATAAAAATATATTTAAAAAGAAAAAAAAAAAAAACCTAAGGGAAGCAATGAGATTCTTCTATACCTCGCCCACCAAAGAAATGGGAACAATTCCCAGACTCTCTCTAATCATCAAGAAAAATACACGAGTGAATAAAAAAGATAAGATAGTAACAGAACTTGTACTTTATTTGAAGGCAAAAGACTCTTGCATTGTCATAGTCTTTTGAAACAATTTGAACAAAACCTCCTTTCCAAATAAATACAAGGATTTCTATCTTTTCTCAAGGCTAGCTGTTTGCAGATATGATGGTTGGTTTATGCTTATTCTTGGCATCTTGTTCTCTCATCTACAGACTTTTTTTTCTCCCTACACCAAAAGCTATTAGAGCTCAATTGCCCCACTTCGTAATTTCTTGCAGAGAGCTGACTTTTCAGTTACTTACGTTAGTTTCAATAATTGGAGTCATTTAAAATGTCAAACAAGTTGGGCCCTATTGATGATATGTGTTTTTTTTTAAAAAAAAACTTTTAATTATTTTATTTTCTTTTCCCCCCATCACCTTTTATCCTCCTTGTACTCTTCCACCCCCACCCCCACCCCATGAAATATTTTAAAGTATCCTAATACTTAACTTTCATACAATTATCTTTGACCTCTACAACTCATTTTTCTTCATCTTTTGAAGCACTTAAATATTTTCTTCTGAAAAAATTTGGAAGACATGGCTGAGTCCTCTATCATTATCAGACTTCATGCCACCCTATGTTACAGAGGAGCTAAGGGTCCCTCTGCTGGTGAGTAGTGAGAACTCTACTAGCTCAGTGGGTGGCATGGGTTCAAAGGATGTAAAGGTTAAGAACTCCAGTTTGGATTATTGCCTTGGGTGTCAACCCGGGGCAGAGGTAGTTAACTGTTTTATGCTCTTCTTTCAGTTTCAATCAGTGGAAATTTTGATTGGTGTAAGTATGTGCTCTTGAACAGAAGGGCTTGGGGAAAGCACCTTGCTGTCATAATTTGCTTTCAGGGTTTCATAGAACCTGGACAGCATTTGCAGCAGCCCTAGATAATTGAAAAGGCTGGTTTTAAAACTTCAATTTTAAAATAGATTTTCTGTTTTGTTTTTACTTATTGCAACATAAATATGTATTTATTATGGAACATTTAGAGGGTATAGGTAAGACAAAAGAAAAAATCCCATCTCATCCTTCATTTAACCCATTAAACGTTTTGGTTTATATCCTTCCTTTCTTTTTCTAATTTATTTGTAGAAATAACTTTTAAGTTACTTTCAGAACAAACTGTTCCGTGCCACATTTTTTTTTTACAGCTTCATAGAGGTATAATTTACATACAATTAAATTCATCCACTTTACGGGTACGGTTCAATGAGTTTTTGTAAAAATCTATATTTGTGCAACCACCATCATAATTAAGTTTTAGAACTAACCCATAAAGTTCTCTCATGCTTCTTAGCAATTGTAGCATGCTTTTACACTTAATAATAGCGTGTGGATATCATTCTTTTGTTTGAAATATTCTTTTACAACATCATTTTAATTATCCTGGTACTGTTTTATATAGTTGTATCACGATTTATTGGACAGTTAGACTTCTTTAAGTTTCTTACCTAAAAATTCAACATGATAAACATCCTTAAAACAAAATCATTTTGTACATTCATGGTTATTTCTTTAGTAATAATTTCTAGAACTGGAAGTACTGAGTCAATGGTTATAATTAGCTCCATTACTAAGCTCTGTGAGGTCAGGGCATTTTATCTGTTTGTTTACTGTTATATATCCAGATCCTGGATCCAGGGTCCAGCATACATAGTATGCAACTCAACAAATAATTGGCGAATGAATGGCTGAGTACCCATTGCTATACTGTATTCCATCAGAGAGATGCTAGTTTATACTGTCACCAACAGTATGTGGCAATTTAATATAAAGAATATATTACTGTACATTTTTTATTTTCCAGGACAGATCTACTTAAAACATTATTTTATTATCCCCTTGGTCCAAGGAAGTATACCAAGAATTCTAATATTTTGGCATCCAAATTAAATCTCTTAGATTGCCTGTTACACTCGCAGCCATACAAAAATAAACAACTCTTATCAAACTATAAATCTTTTTTTTTGTTAGAAAACATGGCCATTTATCTATAAAGTTAGTTATTTTTCCCAATATAATATTATGAATAATGGCAATTATATTTAGATGGTTTTGAATATTCAAGGTAACACAAAATTACTTCAAGGCTATTTTATTAAACAGTTTTGCTACCTTCATTCTCTTTATTGCTTTTTCCTGGAATGTTATAATTTTACATTAGAAGCCACTGGCACCATCAATATGGAACATGTCCTTTCCTTTTTCTATTATTTATTTTTTCCTTTTTCTATAATGGAAAAAGTGTAATGGGTGATATACACTTAAAAATGATTAAAATAGTAAGTTTTATATACATTTTCCACAATAAAATAATTACAACCCAAAACTTTTAATATAGTTATTATGTGCTGCTTTATTCCGTGTATTAAAGGGCAACAACAAGAAATGTAATGGGTGAGAAGGGCTGTTTTTAAGAGGGCCTGAAGGTATGTGGCTAAAGGAGCCTTAGGAACACCCACATTTAATCAAGACTCCCTGGGGAATGGTGATATTATTCCCTGAAACGGAAAGGTCATTGTCATCCACTGCCTCAGGCCACCCTGACAAATAATAAAAAAAAAACCCTAATGCCATTTATAGTCACATAAACTCAGATGTTTATTGCTGGGAGGGCCCTTAGGAGCTCACAAGGGTAAGTAGCTCTGTGTCCAGGTAAGTGCCTGCTTTCAGTTTTTCTCCTGCCCGGGCAGTGTTGAGCCAGAGCCAGATGGGGGCAGCAGAGGGCAGCTGGTTGCTAGGGAAATAACTGAATGACATTTATTTACTAGAAACAATTAGAAAAGGGAATCCATATTATGACTTAAACTTTTTCACTGGTTAGAATTTAAAAGATGTCAACATTTCCAGCTGCTAAGAATGTACTAGACAAAATCAAAGAACCATAATTTTGATATCTATGAAAAAGTAGAATGAAATGAGCTGCTTAGAAAATGTAGGAATTTCATTGTCGAGACCCTTTGAAACCTTTCCGTTTTCTTTTTCTTCCTGTTTCTATGTCACATTCACTGGTATCCGAAGAGGAAGAGACTGAAGAATTGTGGAAGGAATTTCTATTCATGCAGGCATCAAACAACCTTAAGTCCTTTGGGGAAAGTAATTCTTGGCAAACATTCCAGGACCATGTATAAGTAGAAAAGGTTTCATAAAAGGACTCATTTTTAGTGTCTACTCCAACCAAATCCCCTCGGATCTTATGCCAGAAATTTAGCATTTCTTTCCGGTGCTCAAGAGCAGTTCCTAAGTTATAGATTTCTATAGCTCTCTTCACCTGTAACGAGAAAGGAGAAGTTTACAGTTGTTATCTTAAAATATCTTTGATTTGTGGACCACAATTCTAAATATCCTGAGAGTTATGTTGAAAGTCACCGAGTTTATATATTGGAGGTGCCTCTTGAGGAGTTAGGAGTTGATGGACAATGAAAATAAATTACTTTGGAATAATGAGATTATAAGAAATTTTATAAGAATATTAATAATACAATAGACTAAAACAAAGAGGAAATGTGGGATGGCGATAGGCTCTGACTATAAGAGGAGTGCCCAGAATGGCTCTCAGTCCACCCTAGGTCAGGGAGGGAGAAAATGTTGAGCTCCGTAGGTCCTTAAGGATTTTGTAGAATTGAGAGAGTGGTGACGGGAAGGTGTTCCAGGGAGAGGGGTTAGTATAAGCAAAGGCTCAAAGGCAATAATAAATATCCTGGTGTTGGTGGGGAAGGGGGGTAACGCACTGTGCTATTGCTAAAGCGTCAAGTTTAAAGTGGGAGGGAGTGATGAAGGCAAGGCAGGCAAGGCCTGCTGTACCAGTGATTGGCCTAGACTTGGCCTCCCTTAGGCTGGGGAGAACCCTTTCCTCAGTGAGAATCACGCTGTAGTGAGCCACTCTTTCTGATGGACGTGGGATAAATTCGTCAATTGTGTGGAGCATGAAATATACTTGAAAAACCCTGTCATCCGTGAGAAGGAAGCATTCATTCTTAAGCAGGACAGTGATATAGTTGGATCTCCTGTGTGGAGAATAGGCAGAGGGGAGCAGCCAAGAGGTAGGGCTACAAGGTTGGAGATTGTTGTCTAGGCTGAACCTGATGAAGGCAGTAGTGATAGGATGGAGTGAAGAGGACAGATTTGAAAAATCTTCAGGGGAATGAGAGTAGCCAGATTTGGTGATTGGTAGATGTGAGGAATGAGGAAAATGTGTAACTTAAGGATGACTCCTGGCTTTCTAGTTTCAGTGATTGGGAAGATGGTAGATATCAACATCTGAGATATTCACCCAAGGAATAGCCAGTTTGATGCAGATAATGAATTTGGTTTTGGACATGTCAAGTTGGATATGCTATGAGACAGTGAAGTAGAAATGTCTAGCAGTCAGAGAGGTAAGACAGAAGTACTGGAAAGAAGTCCAGACTAGTGACAAATTTATAAATTATTAGTGTATAGGTGGCAGTTGAAATACGTAGGGTAGATCAATAGTCCAAACAATACTCATCCCAGCTTTTCCTTCGATTAATGCAGAGATCCCCAATATTCTGCTCTGACTGGGTTATAGGTATGCCAAGTTATTGATCTTCCCAAGCATCTCAGCCCTTGGGGCATCTGGTGTGCCAGCCTGGAGGCCTTGGGCTCTCAGTAGCCTTCATTGAAGTTACATTTATCACAATTACTATTGCTCATTTCCTTCTCCCTGTCTACCACCCTTACTCTAAGCTCTGTGAGGATAGGAACTGTGTTTTTTTCTCTCTGGTATCTCCTAATCCCAGAACTTTGTTAACAATGGATAAATATTTACTGAACAAATGAGTGGATGAGCGTATATAATGAGAAGAGCAGCAGGATGACACTAGAAAACAAGGAAATATTAAGACTTAGGGATGAACATTCAGGAAAGAAGAGAAAAAGGACACAGAGCTACAAGGAGAATTGAAGATCCAGTATTGTAAAGGCCAAGGAAGTAGAAAGTGTCAAGGAGAGTTTTGTCATTAGTGTCAAATACAGAAGGGAGGCGGAATAAAATAAATACACCTCAGTCTGTTTCTGTGGACTACAAAAGTAACTAAGAAGTCAGGTCACAAAAATAGACAGGTAGCATAGACTTGTGGTTACAAGTGTGGATTCTGGAGCCAAGCTGCCAGTGCTTATAATTCTGGCTCTATTATTGCCTAGCTGTGTGCCTTTGGGCAACTCACTTAACCTCTCTGTGCATATCTGTAAAATGATTAGGAATGATAACAGTGCCTACCTCAAAGGGTCATTGTGATAAGTAAATGAATTAGTGCATGTGAATTAGAGCACTTGAAGAACACAATGCCTGGCACCTAGGAAGCTCACTTAAACTATTGTCACTATTATTCTTTTAGCTGTTGTAATAAAGAATCTTTAACTCATCATGATTCCTTGAGTGTACCACTCACTGTGATTGTTGATTTAGTATCTATTTCCAGCATGAAACAAATTAATGTCCCAGAAATGATGCTGGGTATGGCTCCATAGGTGATTAGCAGGATAAATTATAACAGTTAACATTGGAATCCATTTGATTATAGAGCAAGAAATGTCATTATGCCCAGCTGGTGTGGCTCAGTAGTTGAGGGTTGACTCATGAACCACGAGTTTACGGTTTGATTCCTGGTCAGGACACATGCCTGGGCTGCTGGCTTAATCCCCAGTAGGGGTGTGCAGGAGGCAGTCAATCAATGATTTTCATCGATGTTTCTCTATATCCCTCTCCTTTCCTCTCTGTGAAATCAATTTTAAAAGTTAAAAAAAAGTCATTACAACAGGTAAAAATTAGAAATGATCTATGTCTTATTTTAAAGACAGAGGAGAAAATACCCTCTTGGTTTTATGGTTGTAGTATTGAAGTGGAAAATATTTTTATCAATGCTTTCTGGGAAGGCATTCAAGTCTGAGTACTCACATGCGGTTTAAGAGCAGCTGCCTCAGCCACTGTCCATTTCTCCTTTTTCTTCAACATTTGGTCAATGGTGAGGAGCTCAGTTGGGTAGCCGGAGGGAGAGTCGATAAGCTTTATATTTGCTGCCTTGATGCGCATTTTAAAAGAAGGTTAGTGATGTATTTTAGTTTGAATTATACAACAAAGACATAATAAACAGAAGTATATTGTATTATGAAAGGGTTTGTTATGATTTATAAGGTTATTGCTAAAGCACTTCTCAGGTGTTTTGGGGTACCAGGTATTGTCCCATGTGTAGATGGGCATTTAGCAAATTCTCTCTTATAATGATAAAGCCTTCTCATAAGAGAAGTATTGACTTTGAGATGATTTATGTATGGAATGGATATAGAGGGTAGAGAGGAGCCAAATCCATCCTTACTCAAACTTTCCAAGCCATCACACAGCACTGAAATGAATATGCTCTCCACAGAGTACAATGTATATTACTCCCAGACTTCTCATGAGAACAAGCCATCCATGTTCCTTGTTCCTGGGCTGCTGGACAATACAGTAGAAATCTTGTGAATATGCTGATTGCTTTTGTGAAAATGTATATTGCCTAATTTCTTCCAAACCTTCAGTACTGTTTGATATTACTTTTCTTCATTCACTGTTAACAGTCTTCCTAGTAACCACTAGAAAACTAGACCTTCATACTCCCTCAGATTGTCTCTTCAAGGCTATCTAATATGAATCCTTTTTACTCTTCTTTCCACCTTAGGATATCTCCATCCTTGAACCTGGTTTTTCCTCCTTCCCTCTTATATGTGAGTTTTTCCTAATTTCCAAGGCCAAAATCTCCCCCTGTATCTTTATTTGTTCCCTGGACCGTATCCCTTCAATTATCCTCTTTCCAGGGCCAACTTCATGGGTGTGTGACCTATGCAATTACATAGGACCTCAAATTTAGAAGGGCCCTGAATTCAGCTTAATGTTCCACTGTTGCTGTCTTTATGTTCTTAATAATTTTGGACAAGGGGCCTACATTTTTATTGTACACTAGGCCTCACAAGTTATATAGACAGCTCTGTCTCTGCCCCTCATTTATTCAGTTTCCCCTTTTCATTGAGCAATGGTTTTCAATGTTGGCTGCATGTTGGCACTTTAAAAAATACTGATAAACCATATTGTCAATGATATTTGCCTGTGGGTGTGACTTCATTTGGAGAGCTAAAGACAAAGTCTTGACTTTAGGTCATTTGTGATCATCATGAGACTCATTAAAATTTTTTTTTATTATTTTACTGTGGTAAGAACTCTTAACAAGAGCTCTATCCTCAACACTATTTTTAGTGTACGATACAGCATTGACTACATACACAGTGTTGTAGAGCAGATCTCTAGAATTTATTCATATTGCATAATTTTTACTTCATCCCTATTGATGAGCAATTCCCTATTTTTTTCTCCCTCCTCCTGCTTCTGGGACTCTTAAACCTATGCCTACAGGGACCTTTTAGGCATGTTATAATGATGTGAACCACACATGGATCTCTGAAACCCAGAGATGCTCCACAGGGTGGGCTAGTCTCTAGTCAAAGCTTGATCTTGTTTCTAAGGCTGGAAGGCCTGTGACAAACCAGGGTAAGGACAGAGCTTGAAAGACTATCCAGAAACTAGGGGATACTTGCCTGAGACCTTAAAACTCATGATGATAAGTGTACCTTGAGAGGAGGGCAAATAGATTAGAGGCAACAGATCTTGAAGTAGATCCAGAAGGTTCAGCTGGGAGTATAAATGAGGTTCCAGTCCAAGGGCAGAACAGCCCCTCCACCACAACATTGTTCCTTTGGGTTGTGTCTGGCCCAACCACCATCTAGAGCCAGTTGAGGGAGACCAAAATGCAGCTTCTGGTCCCCGAGTTGATGGAAGAACAGTTGGAGGTAGGACCTGAGGGCCTTTTTATTATTATTCTTGTATTCCCCACCCCCCAACCCCGAAACCTAGGATTGTATTTTTCAGTAAGTTTAACTATTTGTTGAAATTAAATATTTATACCTGAGCTTAAATTTAGGACTATGTCTATGGAATCTGGTTTGAAATAAAATGACTAAAAATATCTGTCATTAAAAAGCATGTTACTAGTTCTGTGTAAGTTAGAACTTAAAAACACAAGTATTTAGCCCGGCTGGCATGGCTCAGTGGTTGTGCATCGACCTATGAACCAGGGGGTCACGGTTTGATTTTAGTCAGGGCACACGCCCAGGTGAGCTGGATCCCCAGTGTGAGGTGTGCAGGAGGCAGCCAATCAATAATTCTCTCTTATCATTGATGTTTCTTTTTTTTTTTTTAATATATTTTATTGATTTTTTACAGAAAGGAAGGGAGAGAGATAGAGAGTTAGAAACATCGATGAGAGAGAAACATCGATCAGCTGCCTCCTGCACACCCCCGACTGAGGATGTGCCCGCAACCCAGGTACATGCCCTTAACCGGAATCGAACCTGGGACCTTTCAGTCTGCAGGCCGACGCTCTATCCACTGAGCCAAACCGGTTTCGGCATCATTGATGTTTCTATCTCTCTCCCCCTCTCCCGTCCTCTCTGAAGTCAATAAAGACAACGCAAGTATTTAAATTAACTGATGTGACAAAATCTAAATCTCACCTGTGTTTTCCAATCTCTTTTATGGAAAAAGTAGTTATCAAAGAAACTCAGAGGCTCCTTTCTCCTAAGCATTTCTAATTTATGCATGTCTTTGAATGGCTTTCCCATTACCAGCCCATCCACATTAGGAAACAACGGAAAGATGGGTATTTTTGAATATGGGTTATCTGAAGGAGGGTTGCATCCTAAAAAGATAAAAAATGTTATCACAAATAATATAAGAAATTCACATGAAAGACATACATGTGGCATCTATTTTGCTTTGTCTACACTTCTCTGTGCCATGACCCATTTTTTTTACTCTCCTGTGACCTCCACCCCTCCACTTCCTGAAGACTCTCAGCTTCATCCAGGTATCTGAGCACTCAGGTAATATATACATTTTTGCTTTCAAATGATATCTGGGTAGATAGGCTGTGGTCCTGCTCTTACAGCACTTGGCCTCTTGTATTTATTTCTGACCATTAATATATAAATAAATCCTTTACAATAGAGGGAAAAAAATAAATGGCTCTTACTCCTGAGCTCCTCAAGATATTTGAATAAATCCTTTTCTTTCATTACTGCAATCCGAGTAGCATTAGCAAAGGCAGCTGTGCTTGAGGTCAGAGGTGTGCACATGTCTGCCTTAAATCTCCTTTTTCCATAATCTGTAGGGGAGGGATTCCACAATATTCCTGCAGTGGTTTCTTGGAATTTTCTTTGAAAATAGCTAAAATAAATAAAGGAAGAAAGAAAATAATCCAGAAATAAATTAAAAAATGCTACAGTTCTATTGAAAAAGTGCCTGTTAGACAAATGGGGGGTGGGGGAGGGGGAGAGTCAAATTGCAAGTTATATATACTGAATAAATTTATTTTAAATTTAATTTGTATAGTCATTCACTATTACTTACTGAATGCCTGTTTCTGTGACATTTATAGAATATCTACTGAATACTGCCACAGGCCATTTGACTACTTTATTTATTTACTAGAGGTCCAGTGCACGAATTCGTGCATGGGTGGGGTCCGGCCAGCCCAGCTCCAATTGGGGCAGATTGGGGCTGGGCCTGTTGGGAGGAAGAGATGGTGGGAGATTGGCCAGCCGGTCTGCTCTGATCAGGCCGATCATGGCCAGGCTGGCTGGGGGGAGGGGTCACAGGTGATTGGCTGGCAGGCCCCGCTCCTGATTGGTGTGGGGGGCAATCGGGGGTGGAGCTGGCTGGGGGCAGGGGCTGCAGGCCAATCAGTGTGGTAGAGGCCCACTGAGGGAGGGCCGGGTGGGAGGAGGGTCCACAGGAGGTTGGCCAGCAGGCTCCCGCCCCTATTGGGATAGGGGGGTGATCAGGGGTGGGGCCAGCTTGAGGGAGGGGCTGTGGGCCGATTGGGGTGGTGGGGGCCAATTGGGGGTGGGGTGACTGGTGGGAAGGATCACAGGAGGTTGCCTGGTCAGCCCCACATCCAGGTTGGGCGAGTTCACTGGGCGCAATGGGTGTCATAATGACAGGTCATTTCAGTCATTACAGTGTTCCAGTCACTGGGTATTCTAGAGGCCCGGTGCACAAAAATTTGTGCACTTAGAAGGGTCCCTCAGCCCGGCCTGTGGCCTCTCGCAGTCTGGGACCCCTCAGGGGATGACCACCTGCTGGCTTAGGCCCACTCCCTGGACCTAAGCTGCAATCGGACATCCTTAGCGCTGCTGAGGAGACGAGAGAGTCTCCCACCACCACCACCGCTGTACTGGCAGCCGTCAGCCTGGCTTGTGGCTGAACAGAGCTCTCCCTGTGGGAGCACACTGACCACCAGGGGGCAGCTCCTGCATTGAGCATCTGCCCCCTGGTGGTCAGTGTGTATCATAGTGACCAGTGATTCCCAGTCGTTCTGCTGTTAGGGTCAGTTTGCATATTACCCTTTTATTATATAGGATAGAGGCCTGGTGCATGGGTGGGGGGCTGGCTTGTTTGCCCTGAAGGGTGTCCCGGGTCAGGTACCGCTGGGGTGCCTGGCCAGCCTTGGTGAGGGCCTGAGGGCTGTTTTCAGGCTGGCCACACCCCCTTCAGGGAGGGGGGTCCCCGCTGGTGTGCCTGGCCAGCCAGGGTGAGGGGCTGATGGCTGTTTGCAGGCTGGTCACAGCCCCTTCAGGGTGGGGTCCCAGCTGGGGTGCCTGACCAGCCTGGGTGAGGGGCTGAGGACCGTTTGCAGGCTGGCCAAGCCCCCAGCCACCCAAGCTCCCAGTGGAGGCTGGCTGGAAGCAGGTATCTGGGATTTATTTGTCTTCTATAATTGAAACTTTGTTGCCTTTTACGGAGGCCACAGCCGGCAGGAAGCTTGGCTTCCTCCATCACCAGGGTAACCAAGCCTCCGGCTTGCTCCAGCTCCGTGGCTGCTGTCTGCCATCTTGGTTGGGTTAATTTGCATATAGTTGCTCTGATTGGCTAGTGGGCGTGGCTTGGGCATAGCAAAGGTACAGTCAATTAGCATCTTTATCTTTTATTAGTGTAGATACATATATTTTTAATATATTTTTTATTGATTTCAGAGAGGAAGGGAGAAGGAGAGAGAGAAATAGAAACATCAATGATGAGAGAGAATCACTGATTGGCTGTCTCCTGCACACCCCACACTGGGGACTGAGCCCACAACCCAGGCATGTACCCTTGACCAG
This sequence comes from Myotis yumanensis, assembly GCF_028538775.1. Classification (NCBI taxonomy): domain Eukaryota; kingdom Metazoa; phylum Chordata; class Mammalia; order Chiroptera; family Vespertilionidae; genus Myotis; species Myotis yumanensis. The sequence continues at coordinate 33,628,963 of NW_027223767.1, read as the reverse complement.
AATTGAACCTGGGACCCTTCAGTCTGCAAGCTGGTGCTCTATCCACTGAGCCAAACTGGCTAGGACCCATTTGACTATTTTTTTAAAAACATATTTTATTGATTTTTTACAGAGAGGAAAGGAGAGGGATAGAGAGCCAGAAACACCAAGAGAGAGAAACATCGATCAGCTGCCTCCTGCACAGCCCCCAATGGGATGTGCCCGCAACCAAGGTACATGCCCTTGACTGGAACCGAACCCAGGACCCTTCAGTCCGCAGGCCGACACTCTAGCCACTGAGCCAAACTGATTAGGGCCCATTTGACTATTTTATATATGTAGTTTCTGGGCTCTGGCTTCCTTCCTCTTTCCCAAGACCAACCAGGTAGTTCTTGGCTGGGTAGCTCAGTTGGTTAGAGCGTCATCCTGATATGCCAAGGTTGTGGGTTGGATCTCATCAGGGCACATATAAGAAGCAACCAGTGAGTGCATAAATAGGTGGAACAACAAATCAATGTTTCTCTCTTTCTCTCTCCTCTCCTCCCTGCTCCCAGGAAAAAGACTCATTTGGGTGTGAGAATGCTTCCTCATCTTCCACTCATTTTGTATCTGGCTCTGCTCCACTCCAAAGGCTACTTTGGCAAGTCTGAACTTGCTGTGCCTTCTCTCACACTCAAAGGACCTCTTGAAAGCCCCTAGTAGTTCTAGCATGAATGGGAGTGTTTGTATTTAAACTAGACTTTTAAGCCCACCCCAAATCATCCTTGGAAAAGTCTTATTTTCCTGGGATTCCCTAGCTTAAGGTAGGAAAGGCTGAACTTTCTTAGCTGTCTTAGGTCCTTAAGTGGGGACTGGAGATGGTCTGAGGGCAGCCTTGCAATTTCAGAGCTGGGCAGTAAGTACTGTGGGGATAAAGTGATGACATCTCATGTTGTGGCACATGACCATCTGCCCACACATCTCCTTTGTTTTGGAGCAGACCCCGTGAAGTAGAATGTTAGTGAGAGGAGACTGCCTTGTTAATATCCTCATAGGTGCTTCTGAGAAGGTCCTTTTTGCCCCTTTGTCACTTACCTTACTAATTCTATTATAGCCTTTCTGGGTAAGGCTGAAATCTCTACAAGCTTTGATAGAATTTCAAACAACAGGATCCCTGGGTTTCCAGCAAAATCTAAACACTTGTCTTTTTCTGGAACTATGAAGGGGAAAAAAAGATTCAAAATGCTTTCTGAAAAAAAATCATCAAAGAAGTACTAAAACGACAGTCTTTTTATTGTATTTACAAAATTAATACCAAATCAAAGACTTGAGAATTTTAGAAAAACTTTCAACATCTGTTCTATTATAGAAAGGTAATTTTTATTATTGAACAGACAAAATAATCATGGAATTGAAAAAAGACTTTTAGTTCAATGGCCTCTAAGTAAATATAGTAATACATTTAACACAAACATGAATTATATGTTAAGGACAATTGTCCTGTTCTAGGTAAAGGAGTGGTTGGTAAATATAGCTCTGGCTTGCAGGCAAATCCTTGTTACTATAACGGTACTTGAAGCAATAAGTTCTGTTTGCGCTAAGGACAGTACATAGCCATGAATGGGTATATTTTCAAAACAATATATAGTATCTGGAATTTGGAATGTATTTATCCTAGAAAGCATGATATGAATAGGATTAGACTTTCCAAGGCACCTGTTAAACTCATAAACAAACCATCAGAGGACTAATAAAAATATTTACTTTCATATTATTTATAACCTTATGTGAGAACATGCTCTCTAACCTGTAGCAGACTCTCCACAGCCCTTGCACTGAGGGCAGAGGCTTCCTCAGGGTGAGGAGGATATTTTGGGGGAACAGTAAATTATGTACACCCAAATTTGCATGAGACAGAGCATTTTTCTTTTTTCTATATTTTTTTCTTTTATAAAAGGAGTGCCTCTCAAAGTAGCACATGTACTCAGTAAAGAATTAAAATTCTATAAAAGATGTATTTTTCTACACCACTGCCTGAGTGCTCTCATTAGAGATCAAAAAATAGTATATCCTGGAGAAGTTAAACCTAAAACTGTATCAATTTGCTCAGCAAATACAGTTTGGGAGAAGCAGTACAAAAGTAAGTCACATTCCCGAGTACACATTCTTGATTTGTCTCCTCACTGGAGGCTGAAATGAATAATATTTACTATGCAGTGAATTGCAACTACTTCATCTGCTATATATTCCGTAGTATCTCTACTTACCCACAGCTCTAAGAAAGCGGTCCTTATCTGTTAGCACCTTCATAAAGTCTGAGAAATTCACTTTCCCATCTCCTGCAACAGAAATCTAAGTCTCAGAACAAGGATATAAGATGCATTTTAATTATCAAATTATATTTTAAATATAAAAATGAAAATATCATGGGCCATCTAATAGTTAAAATCAGAGCATTTTAGGGTTGGAGATGTGCTCAGGTCTTCTTGAAGTGGTCTTAGACACTAGTCACCCACAGCACATCGAAGCAATGGTGGGGTGTAAACATCAAACCAGGGGCTCCTAACTACTACAGTCCTATCCATTCACTCCTTTAATAGAGACTTGCCATTTTGCAAGGAGTCCACCCCTGCTTTCCACTCTATACCTCTAATATTTCTATTATTACAACATCCCCAAGTTGTACATTGTTTCCTCTAAAATTAAGTGCAATTAGAGTCGTGTGAGTGTGTTTCAATGAAAGAATAGAAAGATTGGGCAGTTAGTGGAAACAAGTGAAGCTTTAACTAACTGGTGACATCGACTCACATGGGGAACTGATGCAAACTGAACAGGGCACTGGCAGCTGGGTGGGGAGAGGTGTGAGAAAATAATATTCTGAATATATTTCCCACACAACATATCAGTTTGGGCTACTAATCAGTAGGTCAATATATGCAAAGAAAACATTATCTACATGCTACAAAAATATCAACAAACAGCCGTAACCAGTTTGGCTCAGTGGATAGAGCGTCGGCCTGCGGACTCTAGGGTCCCAGGTTCGATTCCGGTCAAGAGCATGTACCTTGGTTGCGGGCACATCCCTGGTAGGGGGTGTGCAAGAGGCAGCTGATCGATGTTTCTCTCTCATCGATGTGTCTGACTATCCCTCTCCCTTCCTCTCTGTAGAAAATCAATAAAATATATTTTTAAAAAATATCAACAAACATTCTGTGGCATTTGAAATTCAATATAGGTGGGTTGTAATGATGGAAGGAAGATTTGTCGTAATTATGATTCATACAGAAACAAAGGGCTTGGATTTCCCTGACAACATGGCATTGTGAAATTGTCAATGCCTTTGCATCTGTTATTGTAAGGCACCCTCCAAAATGTACATGACGACAGGTAATCTGAATTCAATATTGAAATATGGCAACCACTTTTATTTTCCACACAGGATTTTTCAAGGAAGCATTACATTGATTTTATAACTTGTACACATACCTCACTGATATCCTTAAAGAGAACCCCATACATATATACTTTTAGCAAATAAGTGAGGTTCATTTCTCATGTTCATAAGGTCCCTGAGAGAAAAATATATATTTAAGGAAAGCTTTTATGAGAAAAATAAGAAGTTTAAGTACTCACCGTCAATATCAGCATATTTTAATTCATTATAGAGATCATGCTTGGTTAGATGCATTCCCACCTTAGCTAAAGTGCACATCATTCCATGAAAATCAATACAGCCAGTTTTATCCTTGGTAAAGAAGTTGTAGGCATCTTGGAAGGCTGGGGAAGTGGAAATTAGTTAGGACAGTTATTCAAGAATACATACATATTTTAATGGAACTAGGACAGACAATACAGTTGATTGGAGATCATGTTCTGAAAATATATTGAGAGAAATATGAGTACTTAATAGACATTCCTTAAGAAGGATAGTGTCCTTGCATGAGTTTTGAACTGGAATCAACTAGTTGGTGGAAAACCAAACATGTAGGCAAAATGACCTTTGAAAGATGTCCACACCCTAATTATTGGAATCTGTGAACTTATTACATTGCATGACAAAAGGGATTTTGCAGATGTAATTAAAATAGAGGATCTTGGATTATCAGAGTAAGGGCTTGACCCACTGTTGCTGGTTTGAAGATGCGGGAGGGCAATGTGATGTGGAAAGCAGAAGGGACTGAGAAAGGCTCTTGATTGACAGCCAGCAAGGAAATGGGGACTTCAGCCCTACAACTGTACAAACTGAATTCTGCCAAAAACCTGAATAAGCTCAGAAGCAGATTCTCCTCCAGAGCCTCCAGATAACAGGCCAGGCTGACCAACACCTTCATTTCAGTGTTAAGGCCTGGAGAAGAGGAACCAGGCAGCTCACCTGACTTCAAACCTAGAGAAATCTGAGGTCTGTATGTGTTGTATAGACACAAAGTTTTTTTCAAAGAAATACTCAATGCGTTAATTAACTGGAGCCAAAATTACAATGTAGTTTCTAAAATTAGCAAATGAACAAATAAACCCAGAAGAAAGTATATCCCAAATGGCACCAAAATAAAACATTTCATATCACATTGAAGTGTTAGCATCTTCATGTACAAGAGTGATTAATTCTATAGAGATAATGATACCTGCCTTATAATTGTGTCTAAAGTTTACATCACTCTCCCTTAATGAAAGGAAGGCTTCTCTAGGGCTGGAACCATCTCTGACTTGTTTCTATTTTTCATAGTATTTTGAGCATGTTAGTAGGCATTCAGGCATCAATGCAGCTTCATCAACATTTATTGCATACCTTCTATGTGCCAGGGGCTGCTCTAGGTGCCGAGGAAACATTTGTGCACTAAACAAAAAAAGATCTCTGCTCTTTCATAAATATGCAAATTAGATAATATGTTAGAAGGTAATCTATCTAGAACTACATAGATAATATGTAGTAAGTGCTATAGAAAAATGAAAAAGTAATGTAAGGTCAGGGGACTGGGAGTACCAGGGATTGAGGGATAGGTTGCTTGTATTAAATAGGTGAGAGGGAGTGGATATCTGAGAGAAGAAAGAGCTAGAGCAAAGGCCCTAAGGTGGATGGGCCCGGCATGTTCCAGGAGCAGCAAGGACGTGAGTGTGGCTGGAGCAGAGTAAGTAAGAGGAGAGGAGGAGCAGGAGAGGTCAGAGAGGTAATGTGCATGTAGGCATGGTTATGTTTTAAAATTTATTTTAAATTTTATATCATATTGGTTTTAATTTGAAAAAATCTTAATTGACTTCAGAGAAGAAGGGAGGGAAAGAGATAGAAACATCAATGATGAGACTCATTAATCAGCTGCCTCCTACACGCCCCCTATTGGGGATCTAGCCCACAACCCAGGCATGTACCCTGACTGGGAATCGAACTGTGATCTCCTGGTTCATAGGTTGATGCTGCAACCAACTGAGCCACCTGGCTGGAGTGGAAGATATTTACTTGAAAGTAATCCCCCTTCCTTCCCACAAATTAGATATTGAATTAAATTTTCTCTCTCTCAAATAGCAGAGTACAGTAGACAACCCTTGAAATTCCTAATCTCTCAGAGAAAAAACTTATCAGATATATTAAGGGGCTTTTGTTTATGTTTTCATTTGGGGGAATGATTCTCTTTACCTTGAATTTGTGAAGCACTCAACTTCCTTTCTTTGTGCCCTAATTGGCATGGGAAAGATCCTGGTAAAACTTTATCCCTGAGAAAAGATGTGAAAAGATTAAATACTTATTTGAAACGAGCAAATATTAGTTCCATTCATCAGTTTTTGCTGACTGGAATGATTGTAAGCATCACAATATATCTAGAGTCATACCATCTAAGGGACCTGTTAGTCACTTGCCAGAAGCTACAGGGTGGACAGTGAGAAAATCTTGACCACTGAGGTCCAACTCCCTCTGTTCTTTACTTGCCCATCACCCTTACCCCCTTAAAAATATATGATTTTTTTTCATTTTACAAAAGAGGAAACTGAGGCTCAAAGAGAATAAGTGGAAAACCTGGGACTCCAACAAGGTTTATCTGACTCCAAAAAACAAGGTTTATCTGACTCCAAAAGCTCAAGAATCCAAGCCTTATACTATTTAAGCTGTTTCAAATGTTTAACTAGTTTAAGTAATCTTATGGTGAATATCCTTATAGCAAAAGTTTGTATCCATGATTATTTTATGACTTTAATTGCCAAATTATATTTTTTACCAGCATATGAGAAATTAAAGGTAGATCAGTCTCTCTCTCTCTCTCTCTCTCTATATATATATATATATATATATTTGAGGCCCGGTGCATGAAATTTGTGCACGGGGGGGGGGGGGTCCCTCAGCCTGGCCTGCACCCTCTTGCAATCCGGGACCCCTCAGGGGATGTCCGACTGCCGGATGTCCCTGTGGGATCGGGCCTAAACCGGCAGTAGGACAACCCTCTCGCAATCCAGGACTGTTGGCTCCTAACCACTCCTCTGCCTGCCTGCCTGATTGCCCCTAACCACTCACCTGCCTGCCTGATCACCCCTAACCACTCTGTCTGCCTGCCTGATCTCCCCTAACTGCTCACCTGCCTGCTGATCGCCTGCCGGCCTGATCACCCCTAACTGTCTCTGCCTCGGCCACAGCGGCTTCGTCCGGAAGGATGTCCGGAAGGTCGTTCAGCTGTCCGGTCTAATTAGCATCTTACGCTTTTATTATTATAGATAGATATTTTGTGTAAATTTGCAGTACTTATTAGTGTAGGGACATAAAAATATATTATGAAAAAAATGGGTTTGCTTATAATATGGTAATTTCCAAAGTAAACTTATAATAATTACTAGAAGCCCAGTGCACAAAAATTTGTGCACTCGGGGGGGAGGCCCTCAGCCCCGCCTGTGCCCTCTCGCAGTCTGGGACCCCTTGGGGGATGACCACCTGCTGGCTTAGGCCTGCTCCCCGGGGGATTGGGCCTAAGCTGACAATCAGACATCCCTCTGGCATCCCGGGAGCCCTTGGGGGATGTCCACTTGCCAGCGGGGAGCAGGCCTAATTGCAGTCTGACATCCTTAGTGCTGCTGAGGAGGCAGGAGAGGCTCCCACCACCACTGCTGTACTGGCAGCCGTCAGCCTGGCTTGTGGCTGAGCAGAGCTCCCCCTGTGGGAGCACACTGACCACCAGGGGGCAGCTCCTGCATTGAGCGTCTGCCCCCTGGTGGGCAGTGTGTGTCATAGTGACAGTCATTCCCAGTCGTGTGCTGTTAGAGTCAATTTGCATATTACCCTTTTATTATATAGAATAGAGGCCTGGTGCACGGGTGGGGGCCGGCTGGTTTGCCCGGATCAGGGTGGGGGTCCCGCTGGGGTGCCTGGCCAGCCTGGGTGAGGGGCTGATGGCTGTTTTCACACTGGCCACACCCCCATTTAGGGTGGGGGGTCCCCACTGGGGTGCCTGGCCAGTCTGGGTGAGGGGCTGAGGGCCATTTTCAGGCTGGCCAACCCCCCCAGGAACGAAAGCTCCCAGCCTCTCCTTTTCTTCTTTTTTTAATTCTGGGATTGATTTACCTTCTATAATTGAAACTTTGTTGCCTTCAGTGGAGGCGGGAAGCTTGGCTTTCTGCTCGCTCCAGCTCCGCCGGCTGAAAGCAGGTATCTGGGGTTTATTTATTTTCTATAATTGAAACTTTGTTGCCTTCAGTGGAGCTCAGAGCCGGCCAGGAAGCTTGATTCCTCCATCACTGGAGCAACCAAGCCTCCTGCTCACTCCAGCTCCGTGGCTGCCGGCTGCCGTCTTGGTTGGGTTAATTTGCATATAGTCGCTCTGATTGGCTGGTGGGTGTGGCTTAAGGCATAGCAAAGGTAAGGTCAATTTGCATGTTTGTCTTTTATTAGATTAGATTATAATTTTATAAATTAATTTTATTTAAAATATATTTAGTGCCCTAACCGGTTTGGCTCAGTGGATAGAGCGTCGGCCTGCAGACTCAAGGGTCCCAGGTTCGATTCTGGCCAAGAGCATGTACCTTGGTTGTGGGCACATACCCAGTAGGAGTGTGCAGGAGGCAGCTGATCAATGTTTCTCTCTCATCGATGTTTCTAACTCTCTATCCCTCTCCCTTCCTCTCTGTCTGTGAGAGAGACACATCAACTAGTTGCCTCCCACAAGGTATCAAGCCTACAACCGAGGTTTGTGCCTTGATCAAAATTGAACCCGGGACACTTCAGTCTGCAGGCCAATCCTCTATCCACTCAACTAAACTGGCCAGGGCTCACAGAATAGATATTTTGAAGAGCATTCTAACTTGTTTCATCATAGCCTTTATGGATATTTAATATATTCATCACCTTAATAACTCCTTACCTTAATATATTTATCGCCTTAATATGTTCATTACTTACCTCTTGCCATGGGCGCTGGGTATTTTTGTTAGAGGATCCAGCTTAAATTTTTGCTTAATGTCAGAAACTGCCATTTGGCCAGTAACTCTGTCTGGAATTCAGAAGGTACAATTAAGGCTCACAGATTAATTTCTCTATAGTACAACTTTCTTTTGCAACGTTCTCAGCTCAAGACCTAAAATTTGAAGTCCAGGGCCTCAAGGCATGGTAAGATGTATAAATTAAAGTTAGAGGTTTGTGCAAAGTTGGAAAGCCATGTGGAAGGTCCCCTTGGAATATGTAGAAAAAATTATTTCAGGACAAAATTTATTTTTGAAATCAATGGGACATTTCATTATAACTGACAGAGAATAAAATGTTATAGCACTTCCAAAATACTTACCTGTTTATATCTTGGATACCTGTGTAGTAGTAAGTAGATTTTTCCAGGGTTCCCTTCTGTGAGATCCCTCTGAAACCCATGTGATTTATTATGAACCCATAGATCTTAAAAGTAGAATAGGAGTGGGATACAGTGCTGTTTTGCTACCCTACACCGTCCTGAATGGACTCAACCACTATGGCCTCCCTAGTCCTTCTTTTCCACTCTGCATAGTTAGAGAGTTGGGCCCTATGAACCAGAAGCTGGGATGGTAGGGCTCCCCACTTTTATTGTTGGTTGTATCTCTGCAATGATCTTTTCAAAATGTAGAGTGTATTAGGTGGTTCATTGAGAAGAAAACTGGGTTACTGACTTAGGAATATTAGACGATTATATACTATTAAACTGTGAAGGAAAGTCTCTGGTTAGAGTTCGATCAATTTTCCAGGTCTTCATCTCAGAACCTAGAAAGCAGTTCTTCCTAAACAACTCAATGACATGTGCTGAAAATCTGGAAACCTACCACAGAGCTGGCACTCCGGAGAGGATCACAATTTAGGCACTTGAAAGGTGCTGTGAAGTCATCCTCATGGCTCAAAATTATCATTCCTTTAAAAAACTAGTTTCAACATCTCATAGAGATTATACATTTTTTTTTTTAAAAAAAGGACTCTGTAGATTCCCACAAAATTCATATATTTATCTATTTTTAGACCATGTTACTTACCACTTCTGGGCTTCAACCAGATCAAGAATCCCATAAAGGGTTTGTTCCATCATACAACTGTGACCTCATTCACTTCTTAGGCACAGGCTCAGGGTGAGAATGACCCACAAGCTCCTTCTAGCTTTAGAGCAACTGTGTTTTCAATGTGGTTCATTCAGCAGCCTTGAGGTATGTGTGGGTATAAATTACAGAATCAGAATGTTGACAACATTGGGACTTCAGGGAAGGTGAATTAAAAAACAATACTGTATTAATATATTTTCTCATTAAACATTAGTGAATTGGAAATTGTTCAAGTAAAAATTTTACCCAACACCTTGTTTGAATGGTGATTAAGAACAATTTCATTGATTGTTTAAGCCTAGGAAGAGGGACCAAAAAATCAAACTCTTCTTGGTTTGTAGTCTATAGTATTATTCGAAAGAGAACTTTAAAAAGAGCAATTAAAGAAAGGATTATGATTGTTTTAATCAGAAACTTTAATATTCAATATCTAATATGTCTCACGGTATTGTAAATCCCCAGCACAGGAATTAGGTGTGTGATTTGTTTTTTATAGTAGCCACCCTGATACTTCAGTGTGGTTGGATTTGCATTTCCCTAATGATTAGTGATGTTGAGTATCTTTTCATATGATTGTTGGCTATTTGTATATCTCCTGTGGAAAATGTCTATTCATGTCTTTTGCCCACTTTTTAATAGGTTTTTATTATTGTTGTTGAGTTATAGTTCTTTATATATTCTGGATATTAACCTGTAACCAAAGATTTGTGATTTGTAAATATTTTCTTCCATTCTATAGGTTGCCTTTTTGTTCTGTTGTCTATGTTATTTGATGCACAGTCTTAAATTTTTATGTAGTCCAAGTTACCTATTTTTACTTTTATTGCCTGTGCTATTGGTATCATATCTAAGAAATCATTGCCAAATCCAATGTCATAAAGCTTTTCTCCTATATTTTCTTTGAAGACTTTTATAGTTTTAGGTCTTATGTGTAGGGAGAAGTAAAATTTTATATGTAGCATGTAGCTCTGAGGGAGGAATAGTCTAGCGTGAAAGAAGAGCAAAAGTATGTAGAGTAAGCATAGATCAGGAGACAAGGAACAGTTCAGCCACATTAGAGGATGGGATTACATGAAGATAGTGGTAGCAAAAAAGATTAAGTATATTGGTTTGGGGTTGGTTATTAGTTCAGAGATGACAAATTTCATCCCCACACAAGTTTAATTTGGCTTATACATCTTTTAAAAAGCTTTTGAATTTCATAAGTGAACACATGCCTAAATTAACTCTATGACTTCTCATGAAAAAATCCAAAGATTAGAAAATATAGGGCCCACATTTCTGCTTAGCAATAATTGGCAGGAAAAGCAACTTCACCCCTTTAAATGGAACTTAAGATTTCCTGATTGCCATAATCCCTGTCATTTTTTTTTCTAGTCTCTTATACTAAGCATGTCACTCATTTAACTTGGTTTTTGTGTCGTTTTTTTCTAGTTTTATACCAAGCATGCTACTCATTTAACTTGGTTTTTGTAGACACGTGTACATCTTGATTGTTGAGCTAAGGGAATGTGGACTTTATTAGTATTGAGGAATCCTGAAGATACCTGAGTAGAGATGTTGCATGAATATATCTGTTTGCTATGGGAATTAATTCAACCACATCAAAGAATTGCCTAGGCTCATTGCCTAGGAAGTGAGTTAGATGGGGCAGACTATCTGGTATTAGGCTTCTCCTTATGTAGTATTTTTTTATGTTATTTTTTTCACATTTTTTTTCACTTGAGGAGTAGGATATTTTTTCCATTGATTTTTAGAGGGGGGGGGGAGGAGAGAGAGAGAGGAAACAAACATCGATGTGAGAGACACATTGATTGGTTGCCTCCCTCATGTGCCCAGACCGGGGACAGGGATGGAACTTGCAACCTAGGTACATATGTACCCTTGACTGGGAATTGAACCCACACCCTCCAGTGCTCAGGCTGATGCTCTCTAACCACTTAGGAACATCATCCAGGGCTGTAGTACTTTTCATTAAACAAGAAAAAGGAGTTCTATGGGAAAAGGTTATTTCTCAATGTTGTTTATAATTTGTGAACTCTGAAAATCCAATATCTTAGGTAATGTCTAGTTCATCCTTGCAGTTAAAGATGTATAAGCCTTAATGAGAAGAGAATCTCACCAGTTGTAATTACATTTGCCAAGTATTCCATTGTGTAGATGTACCACAGTTTTTTATCCACTCATCTGCTGATGGGCACTGAGGCTGTTTCCAAATCTTAGCTATTGTAAATTGTGCTGCTATGAACACAGGAGTGCATATATTCTTTCTGATGAATGTTTTGGGTTTCTTAGGGTATATTCCTAGAAGTAGGGTCATTGGGTCAAATGGGAGTTCCATTTTTAATTTTTTGAGGAAACGCCTTACTCTTTTCCACAGTGACTGCACCAGTCTACATTCCCACCAGCAGCACTGTACTAGGGTTGCTTTTTCTCCACCACCTCACCAACACTTGTCATTTATTGATTTGTTGATGATAGCCATTCTGGCGGGTGTGAGGTGATATCTCATTGTCATTTTGATTTGCATCTCTCGCATGATTAGTGACTTTAAGCATTTTTTTTCATGTCTCTTGGCTTTTTGCAGGTCCACTTTGGAGGTGTCTATTTATGTCCTTTGCCCACATTTTTTAATTGGATTGTCTTCCTTAATTTGTATGAGTTCCCTATATATTTTGGAGATTAACCTCTTATCAGATGTATCATTGGCAAATATGTTCTCCAATGTAGTGGGCTCTCTTGTTATTTTGTTGAGGGTTTCTTTTGCAGTGCAGAAGCTTTGTATTTTAATGTAGTCCCATTTGTTTATTTTCTCCGTAATTTCCACTGTCTTAGGAGATGTATCGGTAATTTGTAAGATGTACGACTTTTGGTGCCTATGTTTTCTTCTGGGACTTTTATGGTTTCACATCTTACAGTTAAGTCTTTTACCATGTTTCCAGATCTTGGCTATTATAAATAATGCTGCTATGAACATAGGGGTGCATATATGCTTTCTGATTGGTGTTTTGGGATTCTTGGGATATATATCCTTTTGATTGCTGGTTCAAAGAGCAGTTCCATTTTTTAATTTTTTAAGGAAACTCCATGCCGTTTTCCACAGTGGCTACACCAGTGCACTAGGGTTCCCTTCTCTCCACATCCTCGCCAGCACTTGTTGTTTGTTGATTTATTGATAGTCGCCATTCTGACTGGTGTGAGAATAAAAACTACCTCATTGTAGTTTTTATTTGCTTCTCTCTAATAATTAGAAAAAGTAAGATTTGAAACTTGCTACAATAATGACAAATTACCTTCTAAATGTACTTATACATAAAGAAAAACTCTAGTTAATGAGGCAGAATAATGGAAAATTATTGGTATAGTTTGGATCAAATCACTATAAAAATATGAGGATTTACAGAGTCAATATATACACCTATGACCCTTACATTTCTTTATGGTGAGCTACTTAGTGGCAAAGACTGCCTTTGTCATCTTAGCACACTTACAGTCGAACATAAAACCTGGTACGGTCAAGGCTCAATAAATGTTATTGAATAAATTGGAAGATGGGGGAAAATACAAACAGCTGAAACCAGAAATTCTGCATACTCATACTCAGGTTTAGTTACTAGATGGCATTAAATATTTTAAAAGTCATGTTATACCTAGAAAATGTCTTGAGTATATAGAATTCCTCATAATATCCCAATGTTAGAATGGGTAAAAACAATTCTAAAAATTTTCTAAGGCCACATATAAAGGTTTTATGTACGTATGATGAACTTTTTAAAAAAATATTTTTTTTATTGATTTCAAAAAGGAACGGAGACGGAGAGAGAGAAATATCAATGAGAGAGAATCATTGATTGGTTGCTTCCTACACACACCCCCATTGGTGATTGAGCCCACAACCAGGGCATGTGCCCTGACCAGAATCGAACTGTGACCTTCTGGTTCATAGATCAATGATCAACCACTGAGCCACTCTGGCTGGGCGATAAACTTTTGATAACCCTAGTCCTTTGCCTACCCTATTGAACAACAACAACAAAACCCCACAAAAACTAATGTGCTGCATGAGATAAGGCACAGACTATTCCCTATTTCCAAGAAACTTTGAGGAGTTTACTTCAAGGAGCACCATGTCACTATTTAAAAAAATATATATTTTATTGATTTTTTACAGAAAGGAAGGGAGAGGGATAGAGAGTTAGAAACAGCGATGAGAGAGAATCATAGATCAGCTGTCTCCTGCACACTCCCTACTGGGGATGTGCCCGCAACCAAGGTACATGCCCTTGACCAGAATAGAACCTGGGGCCCTTGAGTCCACAGGCCGACGCTCTATCCACTGAGCCAAACTGGTTAGGGCACCATATCACTATTAAAACCATTAAATATTTTGGCCAAGTTTGTCCCAAGAAACTTTGAGGAGTTTACATAGGCCAATTTTTTGGAGACAGTAAAAAGAAAAAAAGAAAAAAAAGAGAGACCTTGAAAAATTCTATGGGAATGTTAGAGTTAGTGAAGATTTACACTCCTTAACAGGAATATGGGATTTTCGAAAGCAAGAAATTCCTTATTTTTTATAATGTCTATTTGAAACATAGAAAGAATACTTGCAAACTATATTAGTTATGAAACATGATAACCACCAAACCACTGTGAACCCACCATTGAAAAACATTGTTATTATACCATTAGAAGCCCAATGCATGAAATTCGTGCAAGAATAGGCCTTCCTTCCCCTGGCTGCCGGCACCGGCTTCCCTCCAGCCGCCGGCAGGCACCCAGGAACTGGGCTTTCCTGGCAGCCCTGGCTTCGCCGGGAAGGTCATCTGGAAGGACAGCCAGTTTAATTAGCATATTACCAACCTCGGTTTCAAGCTCCTCCCCAGCCTGGGCCCTGGTGAGGGCTAGTGCAAGAAGCAACCAATCAATGTGTTTCTCTCACACTGATGTTTCTCTCTCCGTCTTTCCTTCTTTATTCCACTCTCCCTAAAAATCAATGAAAAAATATCCTCTGGTGAGGATTAACAACAACAAAACAACAACAAAAATTTACCAACCTCTTGCTTTTTACGCATAATTTTAAACAGGATAAACAAATTATCCCTTAATTTTGTTTTCAAGCTCTATAAAATTGTTATGCTATAGCAATCTGAGACTTGCTTTTTCATTCAATATTATATTTCTAAGAATCATCCATATAGTATATTGCAATCATTCATTTTCACCGCTAGTATTCCATTATATGCCAATTGCATGTACCACAACTTATTGTTTGGAGGATTTGTTGTTGTTAATCCTCACCCGAGGATATGTTTCCATTGATTTTTTGGGAGAGTGGAAGGGAGAGGAAGAAACAGAGAGAGAGAGAGAGAGAGAGAGAAACATCGATGTGAGAGGGACACATCGATTGGTGGCCTCCTGCATGCCCCGACCTGGACCAGGCCCAGGATGGAGCCTGCAACCGAGGTATCTGCCCTTGACCAGAAGCTAACCCCCCTTCAGTCCTCGGCCAAATGGGCGAGGGCTGTTTTGTTTATTCATTTTTGCTACTGAGATCAGTGCTGCCTTGAGCATTCTTGAACATGTCTCCTTGCACATGAGTGCAAGAGATTTTCTGGGATTTATAGGTAAGAGTGGACCTTCTAAGCCATGGGCTATGAAAACCTTAAGACATACTACCTAATGTTTTTCAAAGTTGTCTTACCACCTTCACCACATTTACGACTTGGATGAACAGGCTTCTTAATCTGTGCCCATTTGGTGGGTATGCAAAGGTTATGGGTGACTGGTCTCTGCTTAACAAAGACTGAGAGCACACCCTCTGCACCAAGAACCTGTGCCCTGGAGGATGCCACAGGCCCCGCCCCCGGAAGCTTCCGGCCTCCTCGTAGACAAACCGGCCTCCTCGTAGACAAACCGTGGTGTCGCCCAGGGAGCAGGACGCGTCCCCAGCACGGTGACCCCTCCTTCTAGAACTACCGCCACTGGCCCCTCGCTAGGCCCCTGGACTGAGTCCGTCTCGGGCCCTTTATGGCGCCCTCACTCTCCTTCGTGAACGTTCTACATTCTCCCTCGCACCATGTGGCGATCGCCTCCCTCGGCCTCGGAAGCTCTTCCTTCCCTTCGCCTCAGTGAGTCTGGCCTCCCCACCTCTGTCCCCTGAGAACCCCACTTTCGGGCCCTTGGGTTCCCTCCCTCCCTCCCTGCCACCAGCGCCCGGAACCCAGCTCCCAGGCGTCTGTCCGCTGGTCCTCACCTCCAGTCCCACAGCACCTTGCTCCGCAGCCTTCACGCGCTTCCGCTCTGTGATGCCCCGCCCCCAGGTCACCTGACCCAGCTCGAGGCCCCGCCCATTCAGCACCTCCGCCCGGGACTCCTGGGCGGGAGCGAGGGCTCAGCTCTGCACAGACGGGACTGCCCGGTGCGTTGGGGCCGCGCTGGTCTGCGCCACCTTTTAAGGGCCTGTGACCTCAACTACTATAGTGGCGGGCTTCCCTCTGCGTGCTTTTCTTCCCGCGCCTGGGCCTCCATTTCGCCCTCCATCCTTCATGCTCCTATTCTTCACACAGCTCTGTTCATTCTCTGGCCCTCTGTTTCGCCCTTGTCTGGCTCCATTTCAATATTACTTAAATGGACAAGAAGTAATATTGAAATGCGGCCAGAGAATGAACATGATTTCAGAGAGGAAGGGAGAGGGAGAGAGAGAGAGAG
This sequence comes from Myotis yumanensis, assembly GCF_028538775.1. Taxonomy (NCBI): domain Eukaryota; kingdom Metazoa; phylum Chordata; class Mammalia; order Chiroptera; family Vespertilionidae; genus Myotis; species Myotis yumanensis. Next base: position 33,612,775 of record NW_027223767.1, on the reverse strand, counting down.
AGAAACATCAATGATGAGAATCATTGATTGGCTGCCTCTTGCACGCCCCCTACTGGGGAATCAGGCGCAACCCAGCCATGTGCACTTGACCGGAATTGAACCGAGGACCCTTCAGTCTGCAGGCCCCTGCTCTATCCACTGAACTAAACAGGCTAGGGCTCTTCTTGTACATCTTTGAATACTTCCCACCTTCCTCTTTTTCTAAACCATTCCATCCTCTTGGTTCTTCTGCTCAAAAGTGAGCAGCAGCTTGAAGCCATTTGTCCCATTGCTTTGCTGACATTTGTTCCAGGCTTCAGAAGACTAATCCTTACTTTTGGGAGAGACACTAAGGGGTTTTCTGTTTGTCTGTTTTTGTTTTAATCAACTTCTCTTTTCCTGCATCCTGCAAATGAAATGATACTAGTAAAAGAAAAGACAAAGCGTTTTGTTTTGTTTTCTGGCTTTCCCTAGTTATGATGTTGTTAAAAGGTTGTGTAGAGCCAATTTGGTGAAGTTAATCATTTGCAAGATTTGCTAGAGTTGTAAATGCTCTGTCAAGCAAAGTGTTTTGAAAATATTTCCTTCCAAAAGCCCACAACTTAAAGTATCTTTTCTTTAAAAACATACAAGTAATTTGTTCACATGAATTGATCCAACCTGAGCTCTCCATTATTTACATTGTGGTGAATAGCGTGGGCTTTATAGACAGATCTATCCAAGTTCAATTCTTAACTTTTTATTTAATGAATGCAGTGAGGCAAGTTACTTATGCTTTCTCAGTCTCAATTTTCTCATTCTTCCAGGATTGTGATAATTAAAAATTGCATACGCGCTCAATAAATGTTACAATAGTTAATTCCTTCAGTGATGCTACTTTGTACCTTAAGCACTCCTATGTAGGCATTCTTTAGTACTTTTAAAGAAATATATGTTTAGTGATTTTGAGAGGAAGGGAGAGAGAAAGAGAAACATCAATGATGAGAGAGAATCATTGATCGGCTGCCTCCTGCACATCCCCAACTGGGGATTGAGCCCACAACCTTGGGCATGTGCCCTGACCAGGAATTGAACCATGACCTCTTGGTTCATAGGTCAATGCTCAACCACTGAACCAAATAGGCCAGGGTGAAAACATAGTATTTATTCTGAGCAGCCACGTGCCCAACTAAAAATTAGGAGTTTTAATATTATGTGAGAAGGGGAAAACATATATGGGGGCACAATGGGTGATTATAAGGGTCAGGAAAAGCAAAGTCCAGCATATATCCATCAACATTTTTCCTTTTTTAACAAAGTATTTCCATTAACCACCAATGATATTTACACACCCATTACCCTGGCCTCTTCAAAGAATAAGCTAATTGTGTATGAGTCATGGGAAAACCCAACTAATATATTAGGTAAAACACAATGAATAGTGAAACTTTTCCTTTACAAAGTTCTTTTCAGGGACACCAATGGAGGTTTTGCCTTTTAAAGGCTCTTAAATATCCTAAATGTTGCTTTCTAGATACTTACATTCTGTGTGCATTCTTTGGTGTATTGTCAGAAAATACACAACTGATGAAAATGTTTCCTCTATGCAAGAGGTTGGAGAGACATCATTACGACAGCAGCTTCATGGAACACAATCATGTTTCCTGACCTATAATTTTCCTTACACATAGAAACCATTCTCATTAAGTGGATTTAAATTTTCTTATTTACCAATATGATTAACCTTGATCACACACATTTATTATTATTATTGTTATTTATTTATTTATTTATTTATTTATTTATTTATTTTAGAGAGGAAAGGGGAGGGAGAGAGAGATAGAAACATCAATGATGAGAGACAATCATTGATTGGCTGCCTCCTGTATGCCCCCTACTGGGAATTGAGCCAGCAACCAGGACAACAAGTACTAAATGGCTTTTTTTGTTTGTTAATCCTCACCCAACGATATTTTTCCCGTTGATTTTTAGAGAGATTGGATGGGAAGGAGGGAGAGACAGAGAGAGAGAGAGAGAAACATTGATGTGAGGAGACACATTGGTTGCCTCCTGCATGCACCCCAACCAGGACCAAGGATCAAATCTGAAACCCAGGTACATGCCTTTGACCATAATCAAACCCCAGACCCTTTGGTGTGTAGGCCAATCTTCTAACCACTTAGCAACACTGTTCAGGGCCTAAATGGCTTATTTGCTATTTCTTCCTCACATCAGTATGAAAAATGAGTGCACTAAAATTCTGAGACAACCTTCTTGTAATTGGTCCCAGTGGTTATTAGATGACTCTTACTCTAGAGTCAGACTACAGAGGCCAAGAGTCAAGGGATTACAAATACGATTTCACAGGTAGCTTTTCATTTAGTTTCCACATAAGGTCCTCCATTTTCATCCAGACATTTAGTCATTAGTTACCATAATGTAAATAAAACAGTGGGTCTTACAAAATTTCATCATCAAAGGACTCAGTCTATGTTCACATAATCTTTTTATGCCATGCACTCTATTGTGTTTAAAAATTTTACATTAGTAAGGAATGTAAAACTCAAAGGCAACAATTATGTTATGAGTGTTCTGTAAAATACTTCAATCCCACTCTGCTGGCGCTCAATACATTTTAAATTGCAAAAAGTGAACGTACATATTCTTTTTATTTATTTATTTATTTATTTATTAAATATATTTCTTTATTGATTTCAGAGAGGAAGGGAGAAGGAGAGAGAGATAGAAACATCAATGATGAGAGAGAATCATTGATTGGCTGCCTTCTGCACACCCCCTACTGGGGAACGAGCCTGCAACCCAGGCATGTGCCCTTGGCCGGAATTGAACCTGGGACCCTTCAGTCCGCAGGCTGACGCTCTATCCACTGAGCCAAGCCCGCTAGGGCCATATTCTAAAGTCTTATTCTGGCATCCTATTGGATGATAACGTTAATGATTAAGATTTCAACCCCATCTCCCGTGAATACATGTGAGAATATTTTCTTGCTTCAGCTTGGTACCCATAAAAAGTTTTCTTAGATGCCTGCCAAGTATTTTGTTAGCTGCCCTCCCCTCCCTGTGATTCTGATCTATTACTTTTTTTTAATTTTTCATGTGAATTTGTGGCTGTGAGTGAACCCAAAAGCCTCTGATCACTTAACTTGGAAAATGGATTTTCATTTTGTGAGTAAGTATTTGGTTTTCTTAATCTGCCAGCCAAGGTATGTTCTTAATCTTTTAGTAACTGAACTGACTTACTGGAAATTTCTTTCTAGGTCAGAACAATAGGTATGTGAATCCTTAAATCGGTGATTCTCAAACTTGAGCGTTTAACAGAATCACCAAGAGAGCTTATTAAAACACAAAATGCTGGGTCTACTCCCAGATTTTCTGAGTCAGTGGTTCTGGGGTGAGGCCTGTGAATTTTCATTCCTAACAAGTTCCTGGGTAATACTGATGCTGATGGTCCTGGGACCACATTTTGAAACCCACTGCCTTAAATAAAAGGGCAGTTGAATGGTCCTGTAAATAATTTACCATTAAGCCTTATTTTATCAGTTCATGCTTCCTGTAAACAGAACCTAGACTAAATTGACAGTCTGTTTTGTTGAGGCTACGCAAGTTCCTAAAAATCCCCAATTAGAAAAAAAAAAAGTAACTCTTAGAACAGTCATAGCCTATTCATTTTGAAAATGTTATTAAAGTGTAAAGAAAAGCTCTAGGTTCTGAAGCTAACTTTAGTTTCGGTAGTAGTCATCATTCTGTTGCATTTGGAAACACCCTTGTTCTAAAATAATCATTATTTTCACCCAAAGGAAACAGAAATAACAACACAGGAAGCACTGGGCAGCCATAGGCCACTTCTTTTTGGAAAACACATTTAATTCATTGTTGCACAACTCAAACAGGCTAGGAAGTCAGGAAAGCACGTAAGTCATTTCGACCAGTAATACTTAATGGAGAGAAGTATCTTGAAATCATGGATGGGCTAGGAATATCTGAATGACAAAGAACTGACTCTTTATGTGACAACTTGTCAGGAATGGTCAAAGTTTCCCATTACTGTCCACAGACCCTGAGACTGAACATGAACTATCTCCAAAAGAGCAGAGCACGAATGGCCTTTTTGTGCTATGTTATCTGATGCCAAAATACTATTCAGATGTTCACCCCACATGATGCCAAAACTCACTGCTATATGCTCTCTCCCGAACACATTACAGGTTCCTCCACATATAGACAAACAGTGCTGGTCTTCAAGGCCGATGAGCCTCATTCCAGAAGCTCACACAAGATTCCCATTGATGTTTTAGTCTATTGGATACATATTCTTTCTCCTTTGATATAGTTTCTTTATATAAGCCATCTTACCTAAAGAAAATGTACTACTACTCTAATGGACTCTTGTCTCCCTAGCTGAAGGTGACAGTTAGGTTCTAAACTTCTTGGATTCCTTATCCATCCCTCATTTATCCCTCCACTGTGTTACCATCCCCTACAGTAAAGGGTAATCCGTGGGTCAGACAGGGCTCAGTCATTTTCCCCATTCCTAATTCCAAGGCTTATTCTCAAGGTTAACACCTGGATACAAACCACACATTTCAGCTACTTCTTATGGGTGCCTCTTCCCTAATATGTGGATGCAAATGTATGCAAAGTGAACTAAGAAATAGGAACTAAGTGGAGCTTAAAGACTACAGTGTCAGGAGATATAACTGCTAACAAAAGTTGGAGAAGAGGCTCTAAGACAGGATAGAATGAGGCTTTTTCATTGAATAACATCTGTGATGTGGAATGACATCTGCTCTTGCCAAAGCCAGGTCTCTCTCCCAACTAAAAAAATAAGCAATATCTACATCCCACAGAATCTTCATGGTGAGTTTGATCTCAAAGTAAGTCCCAACATCTTAGAATTCTGACACTAAAAGAGACCTTCTAGACTAACTGGTCCAAACCCATCATTTTTCGAACTAGAAAACTGAGCCTCAGGAAGAACAAAGTGACTTGTCTTAATTACGTTTAAAGATTCCTTAACTGCAACACTGAGGCCAGATCTTAGATTTTCTGATCATCAGATGACTGTTTATAGATCCTCCCCTTTTTCTTGGAGACTGAGAGGGTAGTTGTTAATGCAAACACCAATGGAGCAACTGCTATTGCTATTGGCCATTTCCCTCCTCCTCAGGAAAGGACCAGCATGTCCATGCATCCATCCCCACAGGCATCCAGGATAAGAAAGCCTTTACAGATCCCACAACTGGGCAATGACTTGCTCTGAGTGATGCCACATGGGGCTGTCTATATCCAGCCCAAGTCTCTGTGGCTTTTTTATACTCTCCTTCCTTGTCATCAAATAAAATTACAAATATAATACAAGTGTGTTTATATACATGGTCCTTTAGTTTAAGCCTCATTGTGGTCCCAGGTGCCCCAATGAGAAAAAGAAAAGAAAATTGCACTTGTGACCTCTCAGATTAACGACTGAGTTAAAATGAGGTTGCCCAGCCCGAGGGAGAATAGGCCACACATGCTGATACAACTGGCCCATCATTTCACCCTGGCACTTATGCCCAGCACAGACTCAGAGACCCGTGGGAATGACTCCTTCTCAAGACACCCCAGAGGTAGATAAAGGCAATCATCCCCGTGGATGGATTTAGCACATAAAAGCACAGGGTAGAGTGTGTGGAAGTGCCTTGGACAAGGGGCAGAAGGCCTGAGGGTGGGCCAGACCTCTGGCTCTAACCATAGCACCCTTTCTGGGAGGAAAAGCTTTTGGCCATGAAAGTCCCAGTATGCAGCAAACATCTACAGCAGTGAGCATGTGGAAGTAGGAGGTAAGAGGCAGTGCTGGTCTAAGGGTGAAACACTTCTAAATGAACCTCTAGGATGGAGCTGCCAATGGGACAAATCTGAAGGGTCATTTTGAGCTGCAGGACCCTGGCACATTCCCCAGGCCATGCATGACCCCTGGATGGCCCTGCCATCCTCTCTCCCAATAGATGAAAGAATTCGGTAGCAAGGACTCCCCTACTGAGAGAACCATACTGGGTTGAGGGGATAGCCAAAGGCACGGGCAGCTCTGATGATTCCGGCTTCCCCTGAATTCTCCTTCAGCCTGAGGGAGGGGAAAGGAGACGGGAACAGGTGACACAAGGCTACAAAGCCCAGCAATTCCTGCCATAGCTGCTGAGACTCAGGCCCAAGAACCATAAACTCAGGGCGGAATCAAAGTCCCGTTCTCTGGAATGAGAGGCCTCAGCCCTGCTCTGTTCTTCAAGGAGAATGGCCCGAGAAGGAAAGCTGGCTTCTCTCTGAGGTAATGAAGAACATCTGCTCAGCTACGCAGGTCACCTTCAGATTAAGCAGGAGGAATCCCTGAAGGAGGCGTTCTGAGGACAAAGGCTGAGGAGCTCTGCTGATCTGGGACACGCCACGAGTTTTAAATTACACATTCCCCCATACGCAACCCACTCACACGCTCTCATGCACAGAGACCCACACTTCCACGCATTCACATTCTCCCACCCCACCTCACTCCAAGTCCCCAATCCCGCCCCACAGATACTGTCCCCTGTAAACATGACGGCAGAGATGCCCACAATCCTGGGACACTCTGCTAGTGATCTGAGGACGACTGCTTGTCATTAAGTGCCCCGGTAGGTGATGTTGGTGAAGGTGGATGTGGCCTCTTTATACAGTGGGTTGTTGGCCTGTGGAGAGAATAGAAAAGGGTCTTACAGTGAATCTTCCGTTCTACCCTGCCCTCAAGGCTTATACTTTCATCTGAGAAATTTGCTCAAGAGACCCTTCTCTGGGATACACCATCGGTAAACAGGTTAATGCTCATTGTACTCACACATTCACTCTTAAGATGGGAATGGATAAAAAAAAAAGAGAGAGAGAGAGAGAAGATGGAATGCCATCCTGCCACTATTTCTAAGGGGTTAAATTCATTCCATCCCTTTTTGGTGATCCCAAACATTTCAGGATAGCTTTGAACCATCAGTTCCTCTCTCCAACACTCTCTTTTGCCCTTTTTCCTTTATTGTGACCATGCTGGGGAAGTAGGCAGGGAAGAGAGATGTAGAAAATGGTGTTTGGAACGTAGAGGAAAGCTTTTACACAAATAATTCTGAATATGTTCTCATCTTATCCCTTCAAGTACTACCCACAAACTGTCATGTTATCAGAAAAAAGAAAGACCCTTACTAGATTTCCCAAATTACTTTCTAGTAAAAAGTGACAAGTGCCATAAGGTCTGGTGGCCCTTACTGGTAGCTTCAAGAAGCACAACACATTCTCACGTGCCTCAGAGGCTCAGGATTTCTACATTTTCTGAACAGAAACATCTCAGTTTCTTGGGACCCTGGGGTACAAAGGCCAGAGGTCCTCATCCAATGGGAACAAACTTATAGCCTAAACTTGGACAGCCAGGGAGTCAAATGGCCATTTGGAAGGTCCAGAAAAAAAAAAGCTGAAATGAAGATGAGCCAAAGGAGAATTGAATTAAATTAAGTATATGGAAGGTTCTCAAAAAATGCTTGTTTGGATTCAATTAACTACGATAAACTTCGGGGAGCACAAAAGTGGAATCTGATTTAGAAGCTATCATCATCATTTGAGAAAACAGAAAAGAATACTGGTAAGATGGGATGACATCCTGCTACTATTCCTAAGCGATTGACCCAAAAAGGGATAACCTAATTCCCGCCCCCCCCAACTTCTCTGTACTCAGTTTCCTTATCTATAAATGAGTATAAAAAGGTTGCCTGTCACATAGGGTTGTTATAGGGTGAAATAAGTCAATTCTTGTACCAGTTCTTGGTACATGGTAACTCCTCAGTAAATGTTAGCTATTTTAATATTTCTTCCCTATTTGTGTTTAATGCTTTAAACCTCATTAGTATATAATGTGTTATGTATTCTATCTATATACTCTGTGTTCTCCATGTAGGATTCTCAAGTTTGTCTGTCTCCCTCCATTGGAGATTGTTTCCTTGTCATCTCTTCGTAGTGTTCACAGCAGGGTCGGGCCCTATCTGTGCTCAGCCAGTACTCACTGATCTGGCCTGTGGTGGTAGAGAGAGAATCAGGTGGTTTCCAGGAAGCGTAAGGACAGCAGAACAGTTAGACCATCGCCCAGTTTCCAGGTCAGAGGCTAAATGGAAAACTACTGGCTGAACCTGGCCACCATAAGCATCTGCTGCGACCACTTCAGGCTCCAAGCCAACAGCTTAAGAAAATACAGCCCAGTCTCTTACCGTGTCCCATTTTGCTCTGGCTCGTTCTTCCTCAAATTTCGCAAACTCCTTCCGATCATGGATGGTGATGAGGAGCTTCCAGATGAGCAGAGTAGCAAGACCGATGAGCAGAATGGCCCCCATCACTGAGAGCAGGACCACCAGGATGTCAGGGCCCTTGGGACACTCTGTCCGGAGATAGCACAGAGCAGGGTGGTTGTGATTGGAGCAGAAATCACTTGAACTGGCTACAAATAATATCTTTTTTTAAAGATCTTATTGATCTTTTTTTATTGATTTCAGAGAGGAAGGGAGAGAGAGAGATAGAAACATCAACAATGAGAGAGAATCATTGATTGGCTGCCTCCTGCATGCCTCACACTGGGGATCAAGCCACAACCTGGGCATATGCCCTGACCAGGAATACAACCGGGACCTCCTGGATTTATAGGTCAATGCTCAACCACTGAGCCACGCTTGCCAGGCTTAATTACTATTTAAAAGGAGAGGGGGCAACCTTTAGGACAGCAATCATCTGTGCTGAGTGGTTTAAATCAGGCCGTGAGCCTGTCACCCATAGGCAGAGTCTAGTCTATTTGATGTGGGCTCACACAGTATTTATTAAACATTTTATTTTAATGGCAACTTGGATAATCAGGAGTTTCCCCTTAAAATTTCAGATTCTTCTTTTAAAAAATCCAATGATCTAGAAACACTGGACCTATATTTTTACAGGGCAGCAACTGGTGAGGGCTGAGGAGCAGCTGCCCCTTTTATTATTTGATTTAAATATGTTGTTATTGATTTCAGAGAAAGGAAGGGAGAAGGAGAGAGGAAGAGAAATATCAGTGAAGAGAGAGAATAATCAATTGGCTACCTCCTGCATGCCCCCTACCGGGTTGGGGATCAAGCCTGCAACCCGGTCATATGCCCTGACTGGGAATTGAGCCATGACCTCCTGGTTCATGGGTTGACACTCAACAACTGAGCCACATTGGCCAGGCACAACTGCCTCTTTTAGATGGGACATGTTGGCCACAGTCCTCGCCACTTGCTCTTTTCTCTACTAAACAGTAGCAAAGTATGGCTTGCCATTGAATCTGTGCTACTGTGTGTGGGCTCTGGAACCAGACTGCATGGGTTTGAGTCCTGGTTTACCACTTACTTTGCTATGTGACCTTTGATAAATTAACCTTTCTGGGTGTCTGTTTCCTGTTTTACCATCTTTAAAATGGAGAAAGTAGCAGCACTGACTTTGAAGACTTGCTATGAGGAATACTTAAGGAATTAAAAGAACTCAGAGCAATGCCTGGCGTAGCATTAGTGTGCAATAATTATCAGCTACCATTATCGGTGGTGTTCTCGTTATACCTGGCTGTAATCACTAATTTATTTACTTAGCTCCTGTAAGTATTTGAGTCTGCTACCCTAGTCCAAATATTTACATCCCCGAGGGCTGGGAACCTGATGACCTTTTCCAGCATACTTAGAGACCAGGCGGCCTGCCAACCAAGACAATATTTTGGGTTCCTTCCCAAAATATGTAGTCATCTAAAATCCTAACCCTATTGAGAGCTGGCTTCCTCTTCAACCCCAGTCAACAACCAACACAGACAGAGATGCGTCACCCCTCTGAGGGCCAGGATAAGTATGCTCAGCAGAGCTCTGCTTCCCATAACCACAAGTGTCTGATGGGTGACCTCACTCCAGCAACTTCTCAGGTGTTATGTAATTAAGTGTTTGTATATATGCCTATGGACGGGTCTGGGGAGGAGGTCACACCCACTTTCCACACTGTCTCCCACCTTCCTCTCTAAACATGCACCCTATGTTCACCACACACTGTCCGAAAACAACCACCTCCACAAACCCAAGCTGGCATTTTTCCCAAACCACCAAATTACAACCTGTCTATAATTAAAGGAGCGCCTGGAGAAAAGCTGTGAGGTTCCAGTGTCTGAGTTCCCAGGGGTGAAAGGCTCAGTTCTTCTGGGAAAAAACAATTACGAATTCTCTGGAAGATTGAGGGAGGGCCAAGCCCCCCAACCCCAAAGTGAAATCTCTCCAATCCTGCATGTCAGTATGGGCAGGACAAGTAGAATGCCAGGAGGTCTTTGCGGGGCTGGGGATATCTGTTAACCATCTGTCTTGAAAGGGGTGGATGGCAGGCTTCCCGCAGGGGGTCTCTGGAGAGTCCTTCCAGCCACAGTGACGAGGACCCATGGTGGGGTCAGGAAAGACTGAGTAAGGTTAGCAGATTTGACAAAAGTACAGGAAGTCCAATTAAATTTGAATTCATAACTTTTTAGCATATGTATGTACCAAATATTGCATGGACATACTGTATTTTATCAGGCAATCCTATCCAGGAGCAATGAGGGCCTAGCTAAGGCCACTTAGTCAATGCCAAACCCTTTGGCAATCTCTCTACTACCCTGCAGTGGCTCCTGTCTTTCAAAGAGAGCCTCTGCAAGGGCATGAGTTAGGGAAGAGAACTAAAATAATCTCTTTCTATACTTCAGTAGAATTCTACATTTTACTCAGAGCCCCTGAAAATGGCTCAGGTTGGGTAAGAGGAGAGAGGGGCAGAATTTGGAATTTCAAGGCAGTAAGACAGGAAATCTGGGTCTGGGTCCTATCTCCTAATGTGGAGGAAAAGGCCTACTGTCAGTAAGTCAGAAAAGTTACCTCCCCCCAGGGGTTATTCGAACCATCCCAGGTTATCATCATCTTTGTTCCCTACCACTCCAGGTAGAAGGTTCCAGTCTCAGAATACCCAGCCAAAAGATTTGGTAAGTGACACAGCAGAAGCAACAGCAAGGATGTAGCAAAGAGATGAAGTAATCTGGAAGATTATATACCCAGAGCTAGGTAAATAAATTCGTGAAAACAGCTGGGTATAAAAGCAAGAACATACCACCCTTCTGAAATGAGAAGGGGCAAAGGTACCCATAAGGTGGGTGTGGAAAACCTGTGAAATGGTTTAACACAGATGGGTGTGAAAGTGTGAGAACGTCACGTCCAAATAATCCACATCTGCTCTCCACAGATACACACCCAGACTTCTTTCTCCCTTTCCCCATGTCAGCTTTCCCTTGAGTCACTAAATAAAACTGAGGTGATGCCCTTTCTTTCTCTTCCTTTGCCCTTATGAAAGGTGAGAGCTCTGGAAAAAGTGGATGAACAATTATCACAGATGGGGGCACCATGCTCTCCCGTACTCATGGCAACAGCAACAAGCTGGGTGACATCGCTGTAGCAGCCCTTTGCCCACTTTCACCCCCTTCCTTCTATAAGCAGCCAAAACTGTCCTAACAGATATCAAGATGTATATAAGCCTGCCTGTCTCCTAGGAATAACCAGTCCTATTGATTCATTCACAAGCCATTTATTATCTTCTCTGTAGATGACTGAGCCAAGTATGGGAATATAACAATTGATAAGACAGATAGTTCCCGTGCTTATGGAGTTTATAATCTACTGAGAGACACTGGTGACTGAAGAAGCAATTCAACAGTATGATGAAGGCCTTTTAAGGGAAGCAGGGCTGCTATGGGAATCAAACAGGAGCACTAAACCTGGTCAGCAGAATGAGGCTGGAGGAGGCCTGAGAAGGCTCACCGGGGCAAGTGATGTGTCTAAAGCATTATCACTTCAAAATATTGGGGTACACCACAATTACCAAGAGCATTAATGAAGAACACAGAGGCAAAATTTTGTGGAAATAGGTCAGAGCTCAGGACTCTGGATTTTTTTTTTTTTTTTTAACAAGAAAACACAAAAGTTTCATAACCACTGCTGTAAAGCAGGTGTCAGCAAACTGGCCCGCAAACAAAGTGCTGCTTGCCACCTGGTTTTGTAAATACAGCCAGACTCCTTCATTTACATATTGCCTATGGCTGCTTTCCTGCTACAGTGGCAGAGTCACAGCAGAGACCACATGGCTCACAAATCCAAAAATATTTAACATCTGGCCCTTTACAGAAGAAGTCTGCCCGCCTCGGTCAAAAGAATGATTTGAAGAACTCCCTACAGCTGTAAAGAATGTAAACCGACCAACTTAGCCTCTGTCTGCGGAGATTGTTCCTTTACTCCCTTAAGTTATTTTTTGTTGTTGTTAATCCTCACCCAAGGATATATTTCTATTGATTTTTAGAGAGAGTGGAAGGGAGGGGGAAAAACAGAAACATTGATGTGAGAGAGACACATTGATTGGCTGCCTCCCACACACCGCTCCTACCAGGGCCAGGGATCAAGCCTGCAACGGAGGTACGTGCCCTTGACCAGAATTGAACCCAGGACCCTTCAGTCCATGGGCTGGCTGACGGTCTATCCATTGAGCCAAACCGGCTAGGGCACTCCATTAAGTTCTCGTCCACCCCCACCATACCATGGCCTTTATCCCTCACTACTGGTTTACAGGCCTGTCCCCCCCCCCCCATGGTCTGTGAGTGCCACGTTTGCATCTGCCTTATTTACTGTTATATTCCCAGCACCTAGGCAAGTCAGTTCCTGATATATAATAAGTACTCAAAACTATTTTCTAGTGATTTATATCTTAATCTATTGCTTAAGGGAAAGGAAGAAGAGGAAGGTAGTAAGGAAAAGCAAGCAAATCTACTGTGTTGGATGGTGACAAACCTGTGATTGGTCTGTATATGATGACATGAGTTCCCCCTGCCTCCAGAGGGTCTTGAGAGCAAGCACTATATTTTTAGTGCTTAGGGAAGCCTTGGGTTGGTAACTGAAACCCTTTACCATGTCTCATAGTGAACCTGGTAGGGTCAGCACCTCAAACCATCAGGCCTTCCTCTGAAGCAGCAAGCCGGTTGCTCTTGGCAACCATTTAACTTATAGTAGAGCAGATGCCTTGTGCAGAGAAGTCCTAGAATTTAAATTCCTTACTTCTTAACATTATTACCTCAAAAAAAAAAGCTATGATATATTTTGTTCCTTCGTGGGATCCATATTTACATTCTTCCTCCCTTTATCCACCTTATTTTTCTATTTCATCAATTAGGAAATCACTTTCTTGCTAATATTTGTATTTATATATCGTCCGTACCCAGATGACAGGCCCTACCTTATCACTTGTTCTAGTAAGGTCAGGCTTAACCTGGCTGTTCCATTTAAGAGGCATGATAGATGAAATAACTGCCTAACATGGTTCTCCCTCTCCCTGGGGGCAGGGCCAGGGGCCCTCGGGGTTCACTCACCTGGCTCTTCTACCACATACAGAATGGACTTTCCACTGGAGTCTTCATAGTACTGGAATCTGATGACACAGTCATCCTCATTCTTGTAGGTGCAATTCACTGCATCCTTGCCAGTGTCCTCTGGAAGAGAGGGGAAGATAAAAGAATGAAAAAATTGGTCAATTCCTGGAAGATGGGGTCATCTCCGAACCCCACTCATGGAATTTCTGTGAAATTATGCAACAGAAAAACCTACGCTTGACATTAGGCAAGGTGCCTAGATTTGAGATGGCTGTTGTGCCCGGCAATTGCCTCCAAATGACCCTGACTGATGTACTTTGTCCCTCACCGCCCCTTTTTGGTTCTTATTCCTTCCTCAGGAAGGAACATGATATAATAGTATTACACAATCTGATTCAAAGCTTGGCTCTACCACTTTCCAGTTGTGTGACCTTGGGTAAGTTACTTGACCTCATGAATTCCTCTTTCTTCATAAATAAAAGGAAAATGATACTCTCACCTCACAGAGATGGTTGAAAATTAAATGGCATAAAGGCAAGAGCGGGTGTTCCGTTCCCTCTCTTTCATTTCTCTGCTTGCTCAATGATTCTCAATAGTTTGTTCATTCAGCCCTCAGAGTTCCTCCATTTCTGCTTCTGACCCAGTGTTTCTCTCCAGAGCCATCCTCTCTTCTGATTCCCATCATGTTTTGTAGGTTTCATTCCTTCTCATTCTAAAGCCTGTGATTCTGACAGTGAAACTATGGGTTACCCTCTCTCCGCTGCACCATGCCCTACACCAGTGGTTCTCAACCTTCTGGCCCTTTAAATACAGTTCCTCGTGTTGTGATCCAACCATAAAATTATTTTCATTGCTACTTCATAACTGTAATGTCGCTATTGTTATGAATCATAATGTAAATATCCGATATACAGGATGGTCTTAGGCGACCCCTGTGAAAGGGTCATTCGACCGCCAAAGGGGTCGCGACCCACAGGCTGAGAACCGCTGCCCTCCACTGATGAAATTGATGGGTAAAACTGACACACAATGAGATTAAACAAATGTGTCAAGGTCACTCAGCAAGTAAGTGACTAGCATGAGTCTCAAAGCACAGCCTACAAACTTTAACTCATTAAGCCTTTAATTTAGTGAACCAGTGGCATTCTAGTACTATGGAAAGAGTAAGAATTTCAGGGTTTATTTCTAATCTTACCTCACCACTAATTTGCTTGGGCAAGTTACTTAACTTTCCTGAGATTCAATTTCCTCATCCTCAAAATGAAGATAACAGTAGTCCTAGAATTCTACTTTACTAGGTTGTTGGGAGAAGACGACGATTATGTGCATGAAGAGATATTTTTATAACTTTTATAAGTTATAAAATTTCATACAAATAAATATTTATGATTATCATGGCAGGTAGGGTGTAGAAATACTTATCAACTAACCTGTAATACCCATCTGGTCTAGATAACACAAATATCTCACATCTGAGCAGCCCCTCCTCCCTAAACTGATCATAGCAAGCACAGTGTCCTCCAGAGAAAAAAATTATTTCTTCAAACTCAATCCCCAAATCACCCTAATTCCAGCCCCACTTCAGGTATTTGCCAAAGGGTCCAGAGATCTGACCCTTTTCCATAACACCCCCGCTTAGAAGCTGACTGATTGGCTGTGTCTTTCTGTAGCTCTCACTGAAAACGTTTCCTGCTTGCGTGGGAGATTATTATCTCCAGAGAGATGGCCATCTCCCTGGCCCCGCCCAATGCTACCTGGCCCAAAAACAACATCAGATGTGCTGACAGCAGCAAAGATCATTTTCTTTAGGTCAAAATGAAGTACAAACCAGAATAGCTGCAAACAAGAGTTGCTCCCCAATTTATTTGTCTATCCCACAAGGGGCTCTAGAGAGCCACAAAGGCTTCAGATGTGATTTTGGCTACATGTCTGTAAGGGTGAAGGTTCTTCTCCAAAAAAGCTGAATGCCTGGGCATTCTTAGTAAATGCTTACTAGCCTACTAAGCCAAGACTGTCGTGGGTCACTACTCTCCCACTCTGCGCTTCAGTTTCTTCATCTGTAAAATGGGGTTGCTTTCTCTTTCTTTCCTTGAGGGGATATAGTTCAGTTGCCTGATTTATACACGCTTTGAAAGTTATTTGCAGGATCTTGCTGAGTTTGTGGGTTCCAGGAATCAGAAAGGGGAGGATCGGCTGAACAAATTAGTAGAAGTGAGGAGAACTCTCTAGTCAGCTTTCATTAAGTGCCTACTGTGCATCAGGTCTGCATGCCTTTGAGGTCAAAATTACTCCCCCATGTTACAGATGAGAGTTGGATAGTTTCTGAGATTAAATCAGAAATACTGACAGGCTGAACTTACTAAGCTCCTTCACAGACTCAACCTCATCACGACAGTAACGGTTGCAGGTGTTTTCCATGTATAGGGTTCCGCGGTCGAACTTCTTACACTCGACACACTCCCTAAGGAAAGAGGGGAGGAGGAAAGAGGGCACAGGGATTAAAGCAAGCTAGGAGCAACCCTGAGAGTGTTTTAGCCTGGCTCTGACTTCGTACACCCAGGAAGCTGCTCCAGCTCAGAGAACAAACACACAAACAGAACCATCTGTAAGACCCTCCTGGGGCCCAGAGAGTCAAATCTGGAGTTCAAGGCCTGGCAGGCAGAGGCCTCCAGGCAACGTCATTAAATTTCTCCATCCGAGGCCATGACAGGAGGGTGAACCCTACGGCATTTCTGGGAGCCTTAAAGTCAGAACCAGTAACATAGTTTGGGGACCCAGTGCAAAATGAAAATATCAGGCCCCTTGCTCAAAAATTACTAAGAATTTCAAGTCAGTGACAGCAGTGCACTAAACCCGGTGGGGGCCCTTCTAAGCACGCGGCCCTATACAGATGATATTTCTCTTACCACTCTTAAGTGGAAGGAGAAATGGTAGTGCCATGGACTTGGGCTGCCAGAAGCTTCCTCTGATCCCCAAATGAGAGACGACTGTACTGGTGGACATCTGTTGCCTCAGTGTAGCTCCAGCCCCACATCTCCCACAGAATCAGAACATCTGCACTTGAACGTTCCCCAGAAGTCATCCGGTTTAGCCTTCCTCCCAACTCAGGGATTCAGGATGCTACCCTGGAAGAGGGGTTTCTCCAGCTGGAGTCCGGCTGGTACTACACTGACTCCTTCATGGTTGGCTCCACCTCCACCTTTCCCCAAAGTTTTCAGTGAATGAGGAAAGCTAGCCATGTGGCTGGAGCAGACTCCTCCCCATAAAGCTTTGGTGAGGAAGAGACCGAACCTGGAGAGTTGGGGATTCTAGTCTGGGGGACCCTCTCCACACACACCCCCCTTCCCAATCTCACACCCAACTCTCTCCAACTCACTTCCCCGCTCACTCACTTCTTAAAGGTGCAGGCATCAGGGCAGGTGGGACACTTCTCACAGGTGGTCCCGTAGGAGCCCGGCTGGATGCAGACGCAGCTGCCGCACTCGCACTTGCCCCGGCCGCTGCACAGCAGCCCGTTACTGGACATGCAGGTGTCGGTGCGCGTGGTACAGTTACAGTAGTAGCCGGTCCAGTCGGAGTCACACAGGCAGTCCCCACAGCTGCACTGGCCATGGCCTGAGGACACACAGCCCACGGGGGCAGAGCAGTTGGTGAGGGCCCCAAGCCCACATCAGTGGCTCAACCTGCTTCCCAGCTTTATCTCTCAGCACCCGCCTCACATTACCACACACTAGTCACCACACGGAACCGCTCACCATCTTCTACACTATCTTCCTATCCCCATGCTTCTATTCATGCCGTTCCCTCTGTCTAGACTCCTCTTCTTCCTGTGACCACTGCCAAACTCCCACTCACCCTTCTGGCTCAACTCAGATGTTCCTTCCTCTCTGGGACATTTCTGACCTTCACAGGCCAAGTCAATAGTCAGTCATGTGTTCTGCCAGCACGTATATGTATGTACCTCTATTTTAACCTTCATGTTCACCCTTTTGCTTGTCTATCTGTTTCTCTTTCTAGATTGTGAGTTCCTTGATGGGAGAGCACATATCACATTAATTTTTCATTTTTTCCAATTACAGCTTACATTCAATATTATTTTCAGATGTACTTTACAAAGTGTTCCCCCTGATATTTCCAGTACCCAACTGGCACCAAATATTAATGTTTTCATCAATGACGATTAGCATAACATATGATAGGCATGCAATTAATGTTTATTTATCCACTCATTCAACAAATATGTACTGAGCTCACACCACATGCTGGACACTGGAGATTCCACAGTGGACAAGACAGGCAGGGTCCCTTCTCTAATGAAGGTTACATCCTAGTTAAATTCCTGGAAACGTGTGCTCTGTGTTGTATTATTGCATTATTGTACAGAGCCATCGGCCCTAGTTGAAAAGACCTATTCCCTTTACTGCATGTGTGTAGGGATGGGAGAGAGACTAGGGTGGAACTTATACTATTTAAATGCTGACAATACCTCTCAATGCTATATTCCCCTAATATTCATTTAACAAGGCTTTAAAACATGGCTCCTAAACCTGCATAAAGGTGACTCATGCCCCAGGACTCTGAATCAGGAAGAAGTGGATGAATAATAAAAATCTGATTGTTAATCAGAGGAAAGGCAGGGAACAAGGGGGAAGTAACCTGAATTGGTCTGTGAGAGCAGACGGGCTGCATGCTGCTGGAGGAGGGGGTGTCCATGGCCAGGCTCAAACAGCAGCAAGCTGGTCCCTCTTCCTCCCCAGTGGGTCTTACTAATATCTCTCGGCCACTACAGGTCCCTCTGCCAGTGACCCCAGCACCATCCGCTCGTAACCACACTGGCATTCAAGACTCAGACACACACCCTCATTGCCCTGGAAAGAAATGTCTATTTCCCAGGAAGGATGGGAAACACCACCTCATCTGCCACAGCTGTCCAATATATATGCAGAGCAGAGACACTGGCCTGGCAGAAGGTGGAGAAAGAAGAAAGAGGTTGGGTTCCCTAGAAGTACAGCTTATGGGGAGATTCTTGTTCAAGTGACTTAGAAGAAGGGAGGGAGGGATGCAGGGCAGACGTCAAAGGCTGGCAGGAGTGCGGTTTCAGGTGGAGACTACCTTTGGCCTGATCCCATAGTGGGCTCCAGAGATGAATGGCACCACAGACCTAGCCCACCTTTGAGGCAAAAGACCTGGCCTTGTGTAACCCCTTATCCGTCAGTCATTGGCCAAGGTCTGAGGGCAAGACAGCTCCTGTCAGCGGAAGATAATTCTCCAGAGAAAGGGCAGCTGTACACTGTTATGAGCAGCCCTGACAGCATCGGCGGGGGGGGAGGAAGGGTGTGCCAGCCAGCAGGGGGGGCCCACAGTACCCACTACACCCACCTTTTGGCCAGGGCTCCCGGCCAGTGAAAGGCCGGCACCACAGAGGCCTGGCAGCCCTCAGAGACCTCAGCTGCCTCAGAAACTCTTGCCCCATAGTGTTTCCTTTGTGAAGCTAAACAAAGTGATCTTTGAGGAAAGGGTCCGCCAGGCCGGCCAGGGAGTGAGGTTGGAGGGGAAGTGGCAGGCCAGAGCCAGCAGGCTGACCCCCAGCCCCGGCGGGGTCAACCCTGAAAAGGAAGCCACAGTGTAGTAATGTCACAGGACTGGCGCCCCTCCAGCAACAGGGTGGCTGAGTCTGGGTTCATAGGAAAGTCAGAGGAAGGGGGGATAAGTGAAGAGAAAGTGTGAGAAAGAGGAGGAAAGCAGGGCAGGAGGCAACAAGGAGAGGCCCTTATTTCAGGTCAGGGAAAACGCAGTCCCTCTTTCCATGCAGAGCCCTTCTGAGATGATAGATCTCTCCGCTCCTCTCCTTGATGAGCCAGCCCTTCCTTTGATATCCCACCTCCTCCATGAAGCCACCCAGGCCTCGAGTGTCCACAGTGAGTCTCTGTGCGGGGAACTCCCTGAGTACCTCTCTTCTCGGATCGGGCAGGTTGGGCCTCGTGTTGTGACTTATGCTCAGGTAAGTGAATGAAGGGCAAACTGTCTTATCATGCCTCTCTATTGCACATCACTACAGCACACAGCACAGAACCTGGCTCACGAGGGCGGGGAGGCAATCAATCTCTGTACATGGATGTGGTAGGTGAAAGGGTCTCACCAGGACAAAGATGCACTCCCTGTGTTTGACAAAGTGCAACCACGAAGGCCATGCGTGCCTCCAGTGGGAAGGAGAAGAGAGGGGAGGCCAGGAGCTAGAGAAATGGCCAAGCCATAGCCCTCCTGCCTCGTGAGCCCCTGTTTGCAGCAAACAATAGACTACCAACAGCTCTGGGGAGGGACAATAGCCAGCTGGGCTATAAGCTCGGAGAGGGTAGGAATCCTGCACGACCCCTGCTCACCCATATGGACTGGGTGCCTGGCACAGGGCAGGTGCTCAATGATCGTGTGTCCCCAAGTATCTGTCACTGGGGAATGTGATGACGCACCACAGGGTCCAGCCCTGAGACCAGTGGGCACCCAGAACCCTGGCAGGAAGTGGGGGAGGGAAGCCTCCGAGAGGCTACAGTGGCTGCTGTGGTTCCCTCATGAATTAGGCTGCAGCACATAGAGGACAGGCTGTTCTTGCCCTGGTGGGAGGCAGGAACCGGGGCTGCGGACCCCAGCAGCTATGTTTCGTGGCTTCAGTGGGGCTGGCAGCCAAAGGAAACACTCTGCTGGGATCCCTCCCACACCAGGCCAGGAACAATCAGGCCATGGAAGCCTAGTGCACCTCCCTCTGTCCCTGGGGCCCACAGTGGGCTATCTGTAGGCCTCTCCTCCGACAACCCTCTCCCCTTCAGCCCCAATCTCCCCCCACAAGGGATCTCCCATGTCAAATTTACCCATTCCCTTTGGTACTTTGAATATGATGTAAATATCATTAAATATTAAAATGAACTTACTCCTGCCTCATCTCCTAATTCAAACTGCTAGTGTGTGTGCGTGTGTGTGTGTGTGTGTGTGTGTGTCTGATCTCTCAATTAATTGCTCTGATATCCTTTTCTCCAACCTCTCTCATACTTTGTTGGCATGAGTAAAGGAAACAATGTTGATAATAAACAGGAGCCATTTTTATATTATTGGACATGCTTTAGAATGACATAGATTTACCTTTGTCATCAAGTCTTTTTAAAGGCTGATGTTAAAGTGAACATCTGGTGGATGAGCTCAGCTGGTTAGAACCCCAATGCAAATGAAGCCAACTTGGGTCATGGATTTGGTCACCATAGAAGCCAATTATAATCTCTGTTTGATTGGCCACACAATACACCCATAAACCAGTCCCAACCAATTTGCAAACATCTTCAATCTGTCACAAGAGGGATTAAGCCACAGTGGTTACAGCCCAGTAAAAAAAAAAAAAAAAAAAAAAAAAAAAAGGAAGGGCTGGCTCATCAAGGAGAGGAGCAGAGAGAGAGATCATCTGAGAAGGGCAAGCTGCAGGGAAAGAGCAACTGCGTTTTCCCTGACCCGTTCCCCAGGGCCCCGGGAACAACCCAGACGGCCTATTTGCCTCCTAGAGCAGTGATGGCGAACCTATGACACGCGTGTCAGAGGTGACACGCGAACTCATTTTTTTGGTTGATTTTTCTTTGTTAAATGGCATTTAAATATATGAAATAAATATCAAAAATATAAGTCTTTGTTTTACTATGGTTGCAAATATCAAAAAATTTCTCTATGTGACACGGCACCAGAGTTAAGTTAGGGTTTTTCAAAATGCTGACACCCGAGCTCAAAAGGTTCGCCATCACTGTCCTAGAGTATTGTCAGTGCAGATAAAGACTACGTCAACATCAGCTCAACTTTTTCTGGCTGGGGAAGTACCCCAGGAGTGGTCTTTGGGACAAGGAGAAGCTAGTTTGAGATGATCAATGGGCCAAGGTTTTACTGAATTGTTGTAATGAGGACAACAACTCAGTATCCTGCAGGTAGAAGGACTCAATATCATAATCCCCAGTCGGCAGGCCGGGACTCTCCGCGGCAGTGCTATTCCCTATACATCTGTGCTGTCCATCGTGGTGGCCACTGGCCACGTGTGGCTCCTGAGCAACAGAGGAACTGAGCTTCTAATTTTAATTAACTGAATTGATTAATTTAGATTTAAATAACCACATGTGGCCAGTGGCTACCATTTGATCAGCACAGATCTAGAATCCAAAAGGTAATAGTAATACCCATAGTGATAACAAAATAGTGCCAACATTTAGTAAGAGCTTTCTGTTTTCCAGTCATTGTGCCAAGTGTACTTGGCTCATTAAATGTGCTCCAATGCCTTGGGTATCCATTACTATTTTCCAAGTCTTTTTGTGATGAAAAGGTAAATCCATGTAAGACAATTATTACCTAGTTTACTATATATTCTGACATCATGCCTTTTCCAAATCTATAAATACTAGAAATTTAATTACCATCAGTTAGTGATTTTTTTTCTCCTTGAAAAAGGATTGGTCCATATCCTCAAAACGATGAGGAACCAATGATTTACAATATTAGGGGGAGGGTAGATGAAAGAAAATAAAAAAACTATCTTCACCTTCAAGTTTCCCCACGCCTTCCTACGAGCAAATTTCCCTGTGCCCCACAAGCAAGGACATAGGAAGCTGAGAGGAATGAAAGAGAACCTCATTTCTATTTCCTCCCACTGGAGTAAAATACCATCTACTCAGCTCTGCCCCATAGGCCTTCCTGTGCCCACCTCAAGCTCAGATGTGTGAGTGTGTGTGGGTATCAGGATGGGAGGGATATGCAGTTCTACTCACCCGAGCACATCTCTCCCTTGTAGCGGACACAGGAGAAGTCATCACACTCGCAGTACTTGCCCGTGATCTTGCCAAAGTCACTGCTGTGGCAGACGCACTGGCCACAGAGACACTCGCCCCGCTGGCTGCAGACAGGCTGGCCCTCCTGGGGGCTGCACTCGTCCTGCTGGGAGGGGCGGTAGTCCTCCTCTGAGCACTCACACTGGGACCCCAGCCAGCCAGGCCCGCAGCGGCACACCCCACACTCAAAGGTCCCATTGCCGTTGTTGCAGCGGCGGCTGTAAGGCTCGGCATGGGCCTGGCAGGCACAGTCACAGTCGAAGGTGACCTGGACGGTGAGGCTGTCCTTGAAGCCCACAGGCTTGATGGTAAAGGACTTCTCCTTCTCCTGGGGGCAGCCTCGCACCTTGGCCTCGATGCTGAAGCTCACCTGGATGGAAAATAAGATTGTATTCAGATACAGGTAGACCCTGTTAACACTCCAGCCCTGGAAATAAGCTGTTCTCTGCTCTGCTAGGGAATACCCAAACGAGGTGCCTTCCCACACCAAAGTCTGCAAAGCAAAAACAAAAGCCCTGAATAGCTGTGCAGTTGTGACATAGCTGGCTGGGTGCAGACAGGTGTTACAGGTATGATAGAGAAGGTTGGTTTTTTTAAAAAATATTTCTTTATTGATTTCAGAGAGGAAGGAAGAGGGAGAGAGATTGAAACATCAATGATGAGAGAGAATCACCAATCGGCTGCCTCTTGCATGCCCCCCACTGGGGATTGAGCCCCCAACCCGGGTATGTGCCCTTGGGCAGAATCGAACCTGGGACCCTTCAGTCTGCAGGCCAATGCTCTATCCACTGAGCCAAACCAGCGAGGGCTGGGTGTGTTTTTTTATTCCACATGTGAAATAAACCAGCTCAAGCAGAACAGAACCTATGATCTTGTGAACTCTCTGCTCTGGCCAACGAAGCTACCTGGGCTGATTACATCACCTCAGCAAGACAGACAAAGCAGTCTTTTGTACCATACAATGCCTCACAGTGGCCATCCACAGGCTCAGGATCTACCGTTCCATTTCCACATAACATTTCATCACTGTGCAATCAAACACATTTCAGGCCAATATTTCTTACATGAGGTATGTGCAATGTGCCTAAAATAGACAGATGGATGGGTGGAGATAGATATAGATAATATAAATATGGATATATAGCGCCCCGCCTCTCCGCCGCCTCCCCGGCTCCTCCCGGGGCCTGAGCCGTGGCGCCCAGGGGACACCGGCGTGACTGGCTGAGCGGATGCCGGCACCTGGAGCTGCCGTGTCCAGTCCGGCCCGCCTGGCGGGGGGCCTAGGACCGAGGTCACCTTCCGCGCCCCTCGCCCTTTGCTCCCCGCTCTTCTTCGCCCCGGCGGACTCCCGGCTGGCGGGGCGCGTTCCGGCCCTTCCCCTGCAGCCGCAGCCACTGCCCGCGTCCAGGGACAGGGCTGAAGACAGAATCATTTTTCAGAGTTAAAAGACGATCAAGACAAGATGGGCACTCCTGGCTCTGGAAGGAAAAGGACACCTGTGAGAGACCGATTTTCTGCAGAGATGAAGCTCTGAGTAACATTGCCAGAGAGGCAGAGGCAAGGCTGGCAGCGAAACAGGCTGCCCGGGGCAGAAGCAAGAGATACGCGTGTGAGAGAACTGGAACCACAGCAAATCGAGTTGGATGAGAAATCTGACAAACAGTATGCCGAACATTACACAAGACCTTCGTCTCGAAATCCTGCCTCAGCAACAACCCCTCTAAGCGGAAAAACATCCAGACAAGGAAGCAGGGACACCAGCAGCTCAATAGATCCAGACACCTCATTAAGTGAATTGCGGGAGTCTTTGTCTGAAGTGGAAGAAAGATATAAGAAAGCCATGGTTTCTAATGCACAGTCAGACAATGAGAAGAACAATTTGACCTACCAGGTAGATACCCTCAAGGCTGTTATTGAAGAACAAGAGGAACAGATGGCAAAATTTTATAGAGAAAATGAAAACTCAAAGGAGTTAGAAAGGCAGAAACATGTGTAGTGTGCTGCAGCACAAAATGGATCAACTTAAAGAAGGCCTCTGACAAAGAGATGAGCTTATTGAGAAACATGGCTTAGCTATACTCCCCGACGGCCCTCCCAATGGTGATGCCAATCGTGAACCAGCGCTTGGAGCCATCACTGTGGTGTCTCAGGAAGCTGCTCAGGTCTTGGAGTCCGCAGGAGAGGGAGGGTCCTCTAGATGTAAGGTTACGAAAACTTGCTGGAGAGAGGAAGAGCTACTATCACAGGTTAAAAAACTGAAGCTGCAGTTAGAGGAGGAGCAGCAGAAGTGCTCCAGGGGCGATGGCTCAGACTTGCAGTTCATCGAAATGCGGAGATGCTAATAGACAAATTAGTGAATAGAACAAGAACAGATCCAGAGACAGAGAAGCATCTTTCAGACCATCAAACCTCAGAGGGAAGGTAGGGGAGGGTGGGGGTCAGGGGGAGAGATCAACCAAAGAACTTATATACATGCATATAAGCCTAGCCAATGGACACAGACAACGGGGGTGGTGGTGAGGGCATGAGTGGGGGGGGGGTAGGGGGGCAATGAGGAGATAAGGACACACATGTAATACCTTAATCAATTAAAAAAAATAAAATGGTTAAAAAAAAAAAAGCAAAACAGGTTATAACCACCTTGGAGCAAAGTATTAGGCGGCTTGAGGGACAGGTGCTGAGATCTAGAACTGCTGCTGAGAATGCTGAGAAAGTGGAAGATGAACTGAAAGCAGAAAAAAGGAAGTTACAACAAGAGTTACGAACAGCCCTGACTGGTTTGGCTCAGTGGATAGAGCGTCGGCCTGCGGACTCAAGGGTCCCAGGTTCGATTCCGGAAGGGCATGTACCTTGGTTGCGGGCACATCCCCAGTAGGGGGTGTGCAGGAGGCAGCTGATCGGTGTTTCTCTCTCATCGATGTTTCTAACTCTCTATCCCTCTCCCTTCCTCTCTGTAAAAAAAAATCAATAAAATGTATTTAAAAAAAAAAAAAGTAACGAACAGCACTGGACAAGATGGAGGAAGTGGACATGACCAACAGCCACCTGACCAAGCGGCTGGAGACGATGAAGGCCAACAGGACAGCACTTCTGGCCCAGCAATAGGGAGGCCACCGTCTACCTGGGAGTTCTGGGCCCCACCCAGAGGGATTGACTTCTGCCCATTGACAAACCCCTCTCAGTGCTGTTTGAGTTTGTCATTAATATAGCCACCTTTGTATTTTATAATTTATGAGAGAATGCAATAGGTTAGAATCTTCAAAAAAATGGATATATAAATATCCCCCTCTTTCCTCCACCTGCCTTCACCAACCCGTCTCCCCTTAAACAGAAACAGAGGAGAACCAACAACTAAGTAAGGCAAGCCAGAGGGACTGGAGGGGCAAAATGAACATTTGCATTCTGAAATTCCATCAGGATGGGTATTTTCACCTGTTCCATTTGCTATTGAATCTTCAGCAACTAGAACAATGTCTGGCACAAAGTCAGTGCTCAATAAATACCTATAGAAGACTACCATTTTACACAGTGGAGGAAAGAAAGGCTTTACCTTGGGGGGTGGGGCAGGGTTGGAGACTGGTTAGGGGCTGAAGGTACGAAATATTCTCATTGGCAATCAACTGTGTATAAATAAACAGAGGTAACCTCAATTCAAGTTTTAAAAAATCCTGACAATGAAGTTCACTTAACAGATAAAGTTTAGGCAACAGAAGCCTTAGCTCCACTGCAGGTGATGATGACCTGCAGGAAGAAGGTACGGGGAAGAAGGAAGGGGTGGGGTACCCACAGACATGCCAGGGCACAGGCCAGGGGCAGCCCCTGCCCGGACCTCCTTACCGTGTCTCCAATCTTGAGTCCAACACAAGACTTCAGGCCTGGGATGACCTCGTTGTTGAGACAAGTGGCGTTGAAGGATAGAGACAACTCCTCGGGAAGGTCACGTACCTCCAGCTCGACTTTAGAGCGGATTTTCTGAGCAAAAGAAGGTAAGGAAATGGACTGAGAGGAAATGGGTAGGTGCCAATTCCATCCCAAGCAGAATCTCCCAGGTGGCCCTGGACTGACCCTGCAGTGCCAGCTGCTGAGGTTCACTTGGAAGTTGCCAGAGTTCCCCTAAGAGCCTGCTACCTGCTATATTTCCGGCCCAGGCTCTGCTCCCTCTCTCTCTCCTCACTTGTGTCTAGGTGAGTCTGGGTAACATCTAAACCAGCCACACCCTCCTGTAGGCCTCCTGGATGCGCGAAAGGGAAGTGCTA
The DNA here is from genome assembly GCF_028538775.1 of Myotis yumanensis. Lineage (NCBI taxonomy): Eukaryota > Metazoa > Chordata > Mammalia > Chiroptera > Vespertilionidae > Myotis > Myotis yumanensis. Next base: position 33,586,257 of record NW_027223767.1, on the reverse strand, counting down.
ATGCTGGTCACCTTGGGTACTAGCAATTTCTTTTTTTTTTTTTTAATATATTTTATTGATTTTTTACAGAGAGGAAGGGAGAGAGATAGAGAGTTAAAAACATCGATGAGAGAGAAACATCGATCAGCTGCCTCCTGCACATCCCCCACTGGGGATGTGCCCGCAACCCAGGTACATGCCCTTGACCGGAATCGAACCCGGGACCTTTCAGTCCGCAGGCCGACGCTCTGTCCACTGAGCCAAACCGGTTCCGGCAATTTCTACCTAATTTTTTATCAGCCTCATCTTCCCTGTGGCTCAGCTCCCTCTTTTTCTCTTTTGTTGGAGCCCAGCTCTCCCTCACTCAGTCTCCTCCTCTAATTTCAGGACTCTGCTCCTTTCTCATCCTCGCCCCCATCCTCTCTTTCCCTTCTACCTCCTCTAAGCTCTTCCCCCATTGTTCCCAAGCTCCCTGGCTTTCCATTCTGAGCCATTTCTTTCTCAGAAGGCTGCATTCCTCTCAGTGCTGGCCATCACCTGGCCCCTCGATGAACAAGAGGAAGGGTGCAAAATAAACTGGCAGCCATGACTCACAAATCTGAGTCCTCCTGGGTAAATGCCAAGTGAGGTGCACTCTTAGCCGGCCCTTTTCCAGTGTAAGACACTTACCCCATAGGAATCAACAATGAGCTGGAGGACATTGCTGGAATCGGCAGACAGAACCCCCACTGTAGTCCCTGGGATGAGCTCACTGTAGTTCTAGAAAGGAAGACGAAAATATACAAGACTGACTGAATGAAGGTGGTGGTCCCCAAAGGCCCTCCCCTAATCAGATGAAGGGTCTTGAAATGAAGATTGAGGAGAAAGAGAGGATATTTGTCTTGTCACTGCCAGGAATAAATCTAGCAGTTTTTCAGCACTGAGCAAAATTAGAGAACACCTCTCACACCCCTTACCCCACTGACTTGCTCCCTTCCCCACAGCAAACATTGACACACCCATACTGCTAGGTCAAAGTTGGAAAGGAATCATTAGCTCCTGGGAGTAGGCTGTAGGAGCATCTTTCCTGGTTGGGAACCATGGTCGATGCTGGTTCCCTAAGATAAGTCTTCCCATCACAGCCCCACTCCCACTCCCACTTCCACTCCCATTCTAGGAAGCCCTGATGGCATAGTTACCTGGTAGAGTTTGACCACTCCTTCAGTCACCGCAAAGATCAGATTGATGTTTTTCTGGGACAGCTTCTCGGTCATCAGCCCCAAAGAGGGATAATCCTATAAAAAGAGAGGATGTGAGCCCTAGCTGGTTTGGCTCAGTGGATAGAGCATTGTCCTGTGGACTGGGGTGGGGTGGGGTCCTCAGGTTCGATTCCAGTCAAGGGCACATGCCCGGGTTGCGGGTTCAATCCCCAGTGGGGGGCATGCAGGAGGCAGCCGATCAATGATTCTCTTTCATCATTGATGTTTCTATATCTCTCTCCCTCTCCCTTCCTCTCTGAAATCAATACAGTATATAAAGGAGGATGTGGAAGTTACGTTTAAGAAGTCTATTCACTTCCATCTCTGGACTCTAAGCCTTAGACCTTGGCTGACTTGAGCCATGGCCCAGACACTGGTGGTACTTACATAAACCTTTCCACCCCGTGATCAATGTGAGGCAATGGGGCAAGTAGCAGCAAAAACCCAGTTGTGAATTCCAGGGTTAAATGAAGAGGTACAGGCTGGTGGTATCAAAACTAAGCATCTCTTTCTTCCTACTTGAATTCGGTGCATTCATACCAAGGAACTGCTTCCATGGGCCAGGTATTGTTAGACCTTGTTTTGATGCTTGTTTTGCAACTACTGACAAATGCCTTGGCTTGGTGCTTGCAATACTCCACCATGTGGTCCTTCCACCCTTCCTTTCCAATCACCACTCCCCTCTCTCCCTCTTCCACTTACCACTGACCTGGCCCATTCTCTTTCTCCCACCTGGAGTGGCCTTCTTTTTGGTAATCCTGCTCCTGCCTAGGGACATAGTTCAGGTCCTGCCTTCCCCAAGAGGCCTTCCTTGACCATCCCAGCTCATGAGGAGCGTTCCTCCTTTGAATATATAAAGACCTTATTGACTGTGCTGATCATTTAACACTAAGCATGCATCTGGTGTTATTGGTAACTCATTCCTCATCGAAACCAAAAACTCCATAAGGGTAGCACCTCTATATAGTCTCTGTATCTACCTTAGCCCCTGGTAAGGAGTCTTGCCTAGAATAAGTGTCAGTGGTTACTGACTCACCCAGTGCTGGGTAGTGCTCTACTTAGATATGACTGACACCGAGGAATTCAAGTCACAATGGGGATGCTGGTGAATTGTGAACATGTCTCTGGGATCCTAGACCTTCCAGGGAACTCATGAGACCATCCAGCTTAGGCTCCTGCCTTAACACAGGTGTACCTTTAAGCCACCTAGACAAGGTAGTTGCTATATTGTCTTTAAGAGATAAAATAAAGAGTTCAGACCTCCCCCAAGATACCCAGAGTATCAGCACTCTGAGGATCTGTAAATTCTCTTTATGGCATACATCAATTTCTCTTGTTTCCATTTAAATCCCTTTCCTCTTATTTAACCTTCTATGATCATAGACAACAGCTTATAAGAAGGCTTCTCATATCTCAGCTAAATCATCCTTTACACTTCATTCTTTCAAGCTAAATGATTCTGAGACTTTTCCTCACAGGACTAGCTCTCCATGCTTTTGATGATGTTTGTCTCTTTTTTCTCTGTCTACTTCTGATAACCAAAAGTGAGGATGGTATTCCAAGAAAGGCTAATCCATGCAGTAGACGAGAAGGCCTGCTTTCCAGCTGGACCTGTAAAAGTCCTCCGGGTCCATTCTGGATGCTATGATGCTATTGCTTGTGCTGGAGGCAGTGGAGATAGTGGTAATACTGATCACAGCCAGGCCCTGACTACAGATTGTACAGGTTGTACCCTGAATAAGAATGTCCAGTTGGGGGTGAGGGCAGGCTGAAATGAGCCCTGAACCCTGGCCAGAGGAAGGGCTTCCATTTTCATATTCACACAAAGACTCTGCCTGGGTTAGGGCAGCTGGCCACGGTAAATGGAGAGCATAGGTGGTGTCAAAATCCTCAACATGACCTGGCCAGCGTGGCTCAGTGGTTGAGCATCAACCTATGAACCAGGGGATCACAGTTCGATTCCCAGTCAGGGCACATGCCCAGGTTGCAGGCTCGATCCCCAGTATGGGGCGTGCAGGAGCAGCCAATCAATGATTCTCTTTCATCATTGATGTTTCTATCTCTCACTCTGTCTCCCTTCCTCTCTGAAATCAATAAAAATATATTTAAAACAACAACAACAACAAAAACCAAGAACCTCACCATGGTAGTGGAGGCAGAGTAATGGTTGTCACTGCCAACGTGGCACTGCCCATCATTGGGCTGGACAATGCCTGCTAGCCTTCCATCCAGTGCTATATGGGTCTTGGCATCAGTGGTAAACACCAGCAAGTGGGATGCATCATTCCTCCAGCCAATCTTTTCCTGTTTTAAAAAAAAAAAGGTAAAAGAGGAAAAGCAACTTTAAATATATTTTTTTATTGATTTTCAGAGAGGAAAGGAGAGGGGGAGAGAGAGATAGAAACATCAATGATGAGAGAGAATCATTGAACTGCTTCCTCCTGCACGCCCCCCACTGGGGATTGAGCTTGCAACCCGGGCATGTACCCTTGACCGAATTAAACCCAGGACCCTTCGGTCTGCAGGCTGACGCTCTATTCACTGAGCCAAACCAGCTAGAGCGAGAAAGCAATTTTAGATGTCTCATTGGCAAAAAACAAAGATCCAAAGGACCTCCCTGCCTGAAGGTCTGAACAAGTTCTCTTGGTGAAGGGCCTCAGTCCCAGTCCTTGGAACACAAGTTGAAATTTCCCAACTTAGGGGTTTCTGTTTCTTAGGAAAACAGTCTCATGGCTGATTAGTTCAAGCAGCCAAGAGACACAATTCAATTCCAGCCAGTGATAATCACATGGCCCGCTTAGAAACCCACCTGCATCTGCAGAGCTGAGCTGGGCTAGAAGAAATCCTTGTTTAACATCTTCCTGCTTACCTGAGGTTAAGTTAACCTAGCTTGATCCTGATACACTTCTAGAGAAGATGAGAAAATGCTCTCCCAGAGAACATCTGCTACCAAGTGGTTCAAAAATTGTCAGCTCTGGCCAGGGAGCAGATATAAGCAGAGGTTGCTTATCAGGAGCAATTTTTTGCCTATACTCATTTTTATTTTTTTTTATTTTTTATTTATTTTTTGCCTATGAAGCTCTGCTTAATTCCTATCTCTTATTTCACATAGAAATCCCCACAGTAGAACCACGTCATTCCCCATTTGATCTGCACTAACCACATTGGCACTCCATGCCCTCCAAACTCACATCGCAGACTGTAGCCTGCATGATGGCATCAAAGCCACCCTCTGGGCTGTCTCGGTTCCGTGACACACTCTGCTTCTTCACCTCCTCGTTGAAGCGGTTCACCTGGTCAGTTAGTGTCAGCACATGTTTGTAGCCAAACATGGGCAAACAGGTGGCCTTCATACTGGGAAGGGAAGAAGATAATTTAAGCAGACAGCCTGATGGGAAAGACTACATGGGGAGTGGGAGGGGGAAAAAGGGGAAACAAATATGGATAATAAAATTATCCATATTTGTAGAGAACTGGAAATTACCTAGAGTCTAGGTCCTTGACGATTACCCAGTTTAGACTCCAAACCCCTCAAATGACCACATTGACCTTACCTCCAGCTAGCCTAGAGGGCAAAAGAGTGAGCTGCAAAACTCATTGCCTTGGTTCAGATCTCAGCTCCTCTACTTATAAGTCATGGAACCCTAGGCAAGTTTCTCTATACTTAACCTATAAAAATGGGAAATGAGAGCACATCCTATATAATAAAAGGGTAATATGCAAATTGACCCTAACAGCAGAATGACTGGGAATGACTGGTCACTATGACACACACTGACCACCAGGGGGCAGACGCTCAATGCAGGAGCTGCCCCCTGGTGGTCAGTGCACTCCCACAGGGGGAGCTCTGCTCAGCCACAAGCCAGGCTGATGGCTGCCAGCACAGCAGTGATGGCGGGAGCCTCTCCTGCCTCCTCAGCAGCACTAAGGATGTCTGACTATAGCTTAGGCCTGCTCCCCGCTGGCAAGTGGACATCCCCCCAGGGCTCCCGGGCTGCCAGAGGGATGTCTGACTGCCAACTTAGGCCTGATCCCCCGGGGAGCAGGCCTAAGCCAGCAGGTGGACATCCCCCGAGGGGTCCCAGACTGCGAGAGGGCACAGGCCGGGCTGAGGGGACCCCCCTCCCAGTGCACAATTTTTTGTGCACCGGGCCTCTAGTATTTCATAAGAGTTATTGTAAGGCTTCAATGAGTTAACACAAAGCACTTAGCTCAGAGGCTCTTGTTGTTGCTATCACCTTATATTTAATATTTCTCTAAAGTAACATTAACACAACAATAAAGCAAAAGTTTCACCAATAACAATGTCTCCGAACCATCAATAAATTGGTAGATCTGTGCCAGACAGGAGCATTTCTGTCCCCAGCCCAATGGTTTGTTTGTTTAATTGATGGCTGATATCTTAACTGGGGAACCTTACAACTCAGAAGCTTAAAAAGGCATGCCATATAACTTTGAAAACTCAAAAATAAATCTGTACTTGTGAGGCTCAGAAACCATCATTAAAAATTGTTATGGATTTTCATAGTCTCCACCAATTACATAATAAGCATTTTAACCTTGAAGACTCATACTCTTGATGAGTAGAACAATGATGAAATAACAATGAAATCAATCCTTCTGAAATCATAATTCCTCTATTTACTTATCCATAAATTTCACTCTACTTTTGATCTTATTCCTGCTACACCCAACATTCTCTTGTCTCCAGTTTAGTTGTGACCAAGACCAAGAAGCTGATAGATTTTTTTTCTAGGTCTTCAAACAGCTTTTGAGACCTTTTGACACAACACTCAGATCAATAGGGTGGCTCACTTGCTAGACAGGAAGACTAAGGTAGAGAGAAGATATGATTTGGCCAGAAGGTAGCCAACAAAGCTATCCTAGAATCTACTACCTTGAGTCATAGAAGTTGTGGAAGTTAATACACTTCAGACCCTAGAAAATGCTGGAACTATGTCCCACCCTGAATCCCATAGCACCCACTTGCCTTATACATAGAAAGTATTTCCTTAAATTCTCTTTGATTTAATTAGAAAAGTCACAATCAATGCTTCTAAAAGCCTTCTAAGGAAGGATTAAGTCTTTTGGCTTAATCCTTCCTCCCTCTGAAGGTCTATTACCCCTATATTCTTTGCCCCATGCCCTGCCTTGACTTCTCCTGAAGGACTTACTCATAGCAGGGGTTTTTGAGGGCCTCTGGTGGGGAGATGTACATGTATGGTGATGCAGGCTTGTCCACAAAGGCCCCAAAGCCAATCCGCAGGTTACTGGTGAGCTTGCGCATCTGGGAGGCCAGCTTGGTACCCAGGTTCTGGATGCTCGTCAGATCATCTTTCATGGAGTAAGACAGGTCCATCAAGTAGTAGATGTCCACAGGATAGTCTTCCACCTGCCGGACTTGGATGGAGAAACTCTTCGAATCATCTGGAAGACGACAGAAGGATGTTAGTTTTTCTCCTCTTCTCTCTCAAAGACTTAACAAATGGATTTGGATGGACACAGGATTAAGAAACTTCTTGACCAAACCAAACTTGAAAACCCTGGTCCCTTCTCCTCTCCCGCTTCCCCTTCCAATCTCTTGACCCTCCCATTTTTAACCTTTTCCATTTTAACATTCTCTACCTTCTCTAAGTGCCCATCTGCCTAATCCTCTGGATCCCGAGAGTCTACCACCTTGAGTCACTGAAGTTGTGGTAGTTACTATACTTCAAACACTAGAAAAGGCTGAACCCATAGCACCCACATGGCTTACACATAGAAGGTGCTTTCTTATAGTCTTGATTTAATCAGAAAAGTCACAATCAATGCTTCAAAAAGCCTGTTTCTTAGCTTAATTCTTCCTCCCTCTGCTTCTCTTTGCCCCCATGTCCCTGCCCCAAATCTCACACGGAAAGGGGGCTTATAAATTGCTTTCTCATCTTATATCTCATTTGAGCCTCAACACAGAGCACAAGCTTGGCAAAATAGGCATTGGGGGAAAGTAGGGACAAACGTTTTTTGAGTCCCTACTATGTTAGAAGGGTTGAGTAACTTGCCCAAGTTCAAATAACTAATATGTGGGAGAGTCAAGATTCAAACTCCGATCTTCTGACGCCAAGTCCCAACATCTTCCATTCTCCTGCCCACACCTTTCCCCACATCCTTCTCTTCCTGCCCCATTACCATTGCGAGTGTCTTCCCCAAGGTTCCTGGTCAGACCTCCACCTTGTGCCCTGTGTGCATCTGCCCGGTGTCTCCCCACAGTGAGCCCATCCTTACCTGGCCGGAGCCGGAGCGCAATCCTCTGGGGACTGACTTGAGTGATTTGGGAACTGTCTCCAGAGCCCTTGTCGCTGAGAGGCCTGGCCTCCAAGATGCGGACCTCACTGAGGGGGAACTCGATGGACTCCAGGGCACAGTTATCCTTCAGCAGGTTCTCCTTCAGGTTACAGCGGGGTGAGCCCGGAGTCAGGGTCTGTAAAACAGGAGCCCAAGGGGCAGCCCTGTAATTGGAGCCATGGTGGTTCTCTGCCTCCTGCAGGCCCTGCTGCCTCCCAGTGGCTGAGAGTTTATCCAGCATTTTGGAGCTGAACCAGCATAAATGAACTCGTGTGATCCATTATACAGAAGGAGAGAACGGAGGCCACAGAAAGGTTGGGTGAGTACTGTCTCGTGGATTGGTAGCCAGGAAGAGAGCCAATTCAGTACGATGCCTGTTAAGCTACTGCTTTTCAAAATCTAAAATGCAACCCACGGTGGGTCCTAAAAATCAATGAAGTGGGTCTCAACCATCTATTTATCAAATAAAATGCAATAGAATAGAATAGAAAGTATGAAAGTACATAAATGGCAAAAGTAAATATTGTTTTGTGAAACATTTATATGTTGGGGAGTAGGGTATAATATGTAAAATACATAATGACATGCGATTTCTTTCTGAAGGTCAAGGTCAAAGCAGTTTGGAAGCTGACTGCATTAAGACACTGACTAGGATCTGAGATTTATGAGGGAAGGGGCTGTTCCTTTTCTACTCCCAGCACCCAAACCAGGACTTAGCACAGAGGTGATGGGGGAAGAGGTATTGGGCAGCAGCAGAGAGTAGGGGCTAAGCACATAGGAGCAGATTGACGGAGACTACATCTCAGCATTACCTCTTACTAGCTAGTTATTAGCATGAGTCACCTAAACGCTCCACACCTTGTTTCCTCCGCGATACCGTGGAGACAGTAACAGCCCCAGCCTCACAGGGAGGTTATGCAGGACAAAATAAGACAATGCAGGTAAAACTCGTAGTATGGTGCCTGCCACAGAATAAGTGATTAATGAAGGTTAGCTATTATTATGAGACTAGTAGCCCAGTGCATGAAATTCGTGCACTCGGGGGGGGGGGGGGGCTCCCCCCAGCCTGGCCTGTGCCCTGTCATAGTACGGGAGCCTCACAATCCATCGCCCCAAAGAGGTAGGCCTCCGTGAGCCTCACATCCCTGGGCCTGGAGCCGGGGGCGGGGACGCGAGCCTCATGCAAGTCCCTGATGCTGCAAGTCCCTGCCCACCCACACCTGCTGTGCATGCAGCCTCCTACTAATTGGTCGCTACACGTGAGGGCTTCATGACCATTTGCATATTAGCCTTTTATTATTAAGATGCTCTGTAAATAGTTCCTGGATAAATTAACTTTGAATAAGCTTCACAAGCTTGGGCAAGTCCCATGGTGCCAGATCACTGGCCAGAGTCCATCCTATCACTTTAAGCTTCCTCCCTCACCCTGGACAGAGAGCCAATTGATCACCCTTCCAAAAACCCTGGTGTGTATCCCACCCTCTGGAGCTCTGTGTGTGTTTACACCTGAGTATTGAATGGGGGGACATCTGCACTGGAAAGAACACTGGAAATCAGGAAATAGGTTCGATCCTAGGTCTGCCACGAACTAGGCATGTGACCTCAAATAACTCATTTCACTCCTGTTGGCCTCAGTTTCCTCACCTATCCGAAAGGGGCTTAGAGGACTGGGTGTGTTCAGTCCCTTCCTGCTCTGACATCCAGTAAATTTAGCCAACACTGTGTGGGCACAAGTCCATCGGGGCTCCTTGGCAGGCTGGAGGGACTGGCAGGAAATCTGGAAAACCCCACCCTGGACCTATTTCACAATATCTAGGCCTTCAAGCCCTCAAACCAAACCTCAATCTCCACCCACCCCTCTCACAACCACTTCCAGAAGTCAGCTGACTAAGTCATACCGATATCCCACAACAACTAGTGTGAACGCTTATGGAGCACCAACTGCATAGCAGGCACTGTGCTAAGCACTTTGCATGGGTTACTGCGGGCCTCCTGGTTACAGCTCTGTAACGCTGGAACTATTTTCATTTTACAAGCGAGGAACCTGAGGCTGGGAGACTTCACAAACGAGGAACCCAATCTTACAGGTAAGAAATCTAAGAAATTAAGTGACTTGCCCAAAGTTACAGAGCTAGGAAGTGGCAGAAGTGAGATGCTAATTAGATTGTCTGACTGCAATTGTCCTCACAAAATGATAAATGGTATTACATTCTGCATAGAGTGAGAACCCAGGCAGAGAAGCAGGAAGTGATGGGCCCGGGAAGAGCCACACCAGAGAACGCCCCAGGTAGGGAACAGAATGCAGGATGAGGATGTGCGAGGTGGGGGAAGGATAGATCACATTCTGCCTCTTCAGCCCCCTCATGTGACTGGTAGCTCAGGAGAGGGATTGGGCCACTAGGGGCTATTCATGTTTTAAAAGTCAGGACTCCACAGCCTAAAACCCCTCATGATGCTAGAAATCTCCCTCCTTCTCCTGCCCAGCCCTCCTCTGATGGACTGAATGGCTTCCCAAGGTGGGTGGAGAGATGAACAACACCATAGGGCTACACCCTGATTGTTTGTGTCTACCCAGAATTCATACTTTAAACCCTAACCCTCAAGGTGAAGAAGGAATTAAGAGGTGGGGCCTGGGAAGGTGACTAGGTCACGAAGTGGAGCCCTCTTGACTGAGGTTGGTGCCCTTCAAAACAAGCCCGAGAGCTCTCTGGCCTCTCTGCCATGTGAAGACACAGCAAGAAGACAGCCATCTATGACACAGACGGTACCTTGATCTTGGACTTCTCAGCCTCCAGAACTGTAAAAATTAATGTTTGTTGTTAAGCCACCCAGTCCATGGTATTTTTGTTACAGCAGCCTGAATGGACTAGGACAAACAGCATGAGGACCACCCTGGCCCAGGCAAAAAGTAGAAAGAGCTTTCAGAAGCCAGCATCTTCCTCCTTTCTCCCAGGTATGTGGTCGAGAAATGACATCAGCAATGGGAAACAGTGCATAAGCCTTAACCTTCCTGACTCAGAAGGTTCCAACAGGGGCAGCACAGATCCCCCAAGCCTCTGAGAGAAATGAAAATCCCCTCTCGGCACTCAGCTCTGGCCAAGGACAGAAGGACAGAGGACAGAACTCATGAGCAGTTCGAATTTTTGTGCCCAAACTCCTCTTGCTGCCCCTGCCCATCTCTCCCGAAGCTTCTCCCTCAGGAAGCAGTCTCTTTCTTGCTCGGAAAACTCCTTACCTTATCTCTGACTCCAGCTGCCCACTAAGCCCCAGGGAGAAACCCTTCCAAAAAAGGCAATGACTGCATAGAACAAGAAGCACCGAGGAGCTGAGTCTTTCCAGGACTGAGACAGATGCTGAAGGAGAGAGGGAGGGGTGAGACCAGGACACTGAATGAGAGCAGCAAGGCCATCCTGCATCTTCAAGCTGCAGCAGCAAAGAGAGGAAATGTTTGGAGTTTGGTTTCCAGACCCCCATTTTCTAATGGGACAGTGCATATTGGAAGGTTTGAAGTGCTAAGCCTTGCTGACTGTCCTTATAGTTTGTTATGAGCTTCCTTAGAAATATAAACACTAAGAAGCAAAAACTGTCTCCATCCCCCCCCCCCTCCCGCTTTGTGGTCACTGACACCAGAGGTCAGGAACTGAGCAGGCCTGCTCCTCGGCCACGCTCTCCCTGAGAGCCTCTTGCCCCAGAAGAATACCAAGGCAGTGACCTCAATACACTTGGCCAACATTCCTTTTCTCAATAGTCCAGGCTGAGTGGATAGAAAGAATGTCTCCAGGTTACTCAGAGAGGAGGAGGAAGGGTGGAATATTAAAGTTTCAGTTCCCACTGAAACCGGCTGTTACACAAAAAGGGCAAAAATAACCAAGACCCAGAGGAAGATTGAAGCAAAGAGGTGGGAGGTTCTGGCCCATGTGCTGTGTGAGCTGAGCCCTCCCTCCCTCTCCTGGGAGAGTGACACATGCTGTTACTCCCATTCTCCATGAACCCCATCTTGGAAACTGGGAAGGTACAGCATGAATAACGGTCATTGCCCTACCTATCTCACGGGGTTGGTCAGGGTGTTAAAATAAGGCTGTGAATGTGAAATGCTTTCCAAATACAAAAATCTCAAAATAAGTCAAACATATTGAAATCCTTTAGGTATGATATATATAACCAAATAAATGCAAATAGAAGGTGACTCTTTCCCACTATTAGCATTATAACCACTACCATTTTGGTGTACTCTGTTCTTGGAGGACAAAGAATAATATGTGCTGGTACTTATTTTTCCCCCCAGAGAGCTACTAAACACCCAACCCAAATAAATTAACATTGTTCTCTAGATTGACATCCAGTGAGAATAAGAAATCACTTGAATGTACAAAGAAAGAAGTTTGGCCGAAACCGGTTTGGCTCAGTGGATAGAGCGTCAGCCTGCGGACTGAAAGGTCCCAGGTTCGATTCCGGTCAGGGGCATGTACCTGGGTTGCGGGCACATCCCCAATGGGAGATGTGCAGGAGGCAGCTGATCGATGTTTCTCTCTCATCGATGTTTCTAACTCTCTATCTCTCTCCCTTCCTCTCTGTAAAGAATCAATAAAATATATTTTAAAAAAGAAAGAAAGAAAGAAGTTTGGAGGAGACAGAAAGGAGTAGGGAAAAAGGAAAGCATTTTAGTTCATGGTTATTAGTATTCACACCTATTGTTTCACAGAGAGAGAAACACTTTTAATATTATACTTTTTTTGCAATAAAAAGTTAGAGCAAAACTCTCAAGATAAACATTTATCCTCCAGATTAAAAAATATAAAAAAACAAAAACCTGAAAGAAAAGAAAAGCAGCGGAGAAGAATGAAATCATGTTAGTAAATAAAAAGGAACTGAATAGTGGCCTAAGCCCTTCCCCAGAGATGCAGAGAAGAACATAGTAATTCCTATTGGATTCTTGTACTTTGCTAGACCCAAACCCATTCTTCTTCTTCATCCTTGGATGTCAAGCTGAGTATGAGCTGGTCCACCTCCTTATGTGCAGTCAGGACTATATAAAAATTCCTAGTATTTCCCTCCACCTCAGAGTTGCCAAATTTAGCAAATACTTGGGACATTCTTATACTAAAAATTATTTCTTCTTTAATTAAAATTTAACTGGGTGTCCTGTATTTTATCTGGCAACTTTAGCTCCACCTGACCAACCATGGCCCCGATGATCAGCCCTTTCAATTAGCAGTATTTGCCAAACTTGCTATCATAACAACCTATTCTGATGTAATAGATACAGGATTCATCCTGGGATCCTTTATTCTTAACCAACACGCCAGGTCATTCTCACCACCAGACAAGATTGGAAGGGTTTAGATTCCAACATGGAGCCAATGAGGCCAAGACCACAAGTTGAATCTCTGTGTGAGGCCGGCCTCTTCGCTAGATTCACAGTCCAAGGACAGTACACCACCCCAACCCGTGTCAGTTTCCAACCCCCCAAGGACACACCCTATGCAATGGGCCCAAAACTCTGCACTCATCCACATTAGCTATGTTTTCCTATTGTGGGGCCAATGCTTGCTATACACACCCAGAGCTGCTGTCCTCGAGGACCAAGGGAATGCTGAGCCCAACCAGTTGTTTTTCCAGACTCTGCCAATCCTGCCTACAACAGCCAAGGTAGGGGAGGCAGAAGCAGTGGGCTCTCCAGGGTCAACTAATCAACAAATCACATACAAAATGGCCCCCACGGCTCACTTTTGTTTTTTTTAAGTCAACAGCCAAGGCACTTTCAACAGTTAAACAGCTTGTGCAGGGGAAACGTCAGGAAAAAAATAACAGCCATGTTCAGGTTACAGCCTGGGATTCCCACCTCCCAGTCCTCCCTGGCTGATGTGTTTTGTCTCACAAGGGGTTCCTCCCATATCCTCCTCTCCTCCTCCTCCCCTCTTCCTTTGCTCTTCCTCCCCTCCCCTTCTCCCTCTTGCTCAGAGATAGTTGTAGTCATTCGCTAAACCTTTGACCTCCCCCACTTTCCTGTTTATATTGCATTCTCCCAGAGAATATCTTATTGGACTTTCTTCCTCCCCTCATTAATTGCTTTTGGTCCTAGTGTACCCATTTCCTCTCTGATTACACCCCCCCATTCCTTGGCTGGTTCTACCTTATGCTTTTATCTTACTTACTCTGTACCTTCAAACCCTGCCCTCCCCTGGTCTTTCCCAAGAGACAAAATTCACCAGGGTCATCCATAAATAATCTGCATTTGTATCTCTGAAATCTGGTTATGAATCCTAGGGGCTTCATTGGGTTAAGCCTCAGCATATCTTGTCCCTATGCAGATCAAGAAAGGTGACAGACACTCTAAGAATATGTTTTCTTACGCAGGCAGCATGGCTCAGTGGTTGTGTGTCGACCTATGAACCAGGAGGTCAGGGTTCGACTTCCTGTCAGGGCACATGCCCGGTTTGCAGCTCGATCCCCAGTGTGGGGTGTGCAGGAGGCAGCCAATCAATGATTCTCTCTCATCATTAATGTTTCTATCTCTCTTTCGCTCCCTCTCTGAAATCAATAAAAATATATTTTATTTTTTAGAAAAGAATATGTTTTCTTTTCCCCCAGACTCCTCTGGGCCATAGTTGTCTCCACTTTCTCTTGCTTTGGGAGAAAAAGGAGGGAGGAAAATACTGAGCTGCTCCTGTGGCTACCCGACTGCCCCAGCCAGCTTCAGGCCATCCATCCAATAAGGCACCCTCCTCATCTAGCTCTCCCATCTTCCAGGATTCAGCTACAGAATTCCAACTTCCTTGTAAAAGAAACTTAATACTATCAGGATGGTGACTAAGGGAAGGAGGATATGGCAAATGAGAAGGGAGGAGACCACATCACACTTGAGCAGCCAGCTCAGCCCAGAGGGGTGGAGAACCTTTGGGGTGGAGGGGAACAGCTCACCCATCCCCCTCTGCACCCCCACTCGCAGCCCCAGGGAATGTTTCATTTGCTAAATGAAGTCAATGTGGCCCAGATGTTGGGCAGCTGCCTCTGGAAGCAGTTCCCGTGCTGAATTGCACACAGGCCAAAGCAGTGTGTTGAGCTGGCCTCTGCCTTTGGCAATCAGTCCCCTTGTAGAGGCATAAACACAGCCTCCCACTCCCACACACCCACCCCCGCCACCACCAGCCTGTCAGGAAGTTGCCTTTTTTAGGAAACTCAGTAGATTGGGAAGAGAAGCAGACAGAGAGAATGAGAGCCTGGGTTAGAGCAGTCCCAAAACTGCCGAGGGCAAGAACATGCTATCGTGACAGAGGGCGCCTCATATGACTGAGATACATACAGCCATGCCGGGAGTTCAGGTAACCACCTGCTGGGGGCCAGGCCAATGACTCAGCCTCCAACTCTGTAATCACTGGAAACTCTCCAGCCACTCATCCCCCCCCCCCCACCCCCCCACAACTCAAATAGGTCTTGCCAGCTCCAAATTCCTGTCCCAGCCACAAACACAGCCATTCCCCCAGACACACTCATTCCCTAGGGCCCCAGACACAACAAACCCTCAGCCTAGACACAGCTAACCCTTTCCTGTCACCCGCCCATCCTCATCAAATTGGTCCTTCCCTCATTGACACCTAGAAGAGAAAAAGAAGGAGAAAAGGAGGAGAGAGAGAGAAAAAGAAAAGGTAAAGTCCTGGGGCTCCATCATCAGAGAGGAAAAGAAAAGAGAAAATACCTTCTGACAAAACATTCCCCCCACACAAGGGCAAGGTCCTTTTTCATTTGCCTTTTAATATTCTGGGATGCCTGTAAACCAACATCCCCGGTGTACCTATAATCGTCTCCTACCTCTCCTTTTGAGGTCTGAGGCTCTACTTCTGTGGAGTATTCCACCGCAACAAGAAGTAAGCAAAGTGTGGTGAAGGTTGGCAATGGCTACAGCAAGTCCAGGAGGACCAACCAAATTGGCCAGGACCCTGGGCCATGTGGTGAACCCTGGATTGCCTTCCCAGCAGCACCCCATAACAGCTCACTTCACCATCCATCAATGGGAAGGCCTGAACTAGCATCTGAATTAGATCTCCCATGGGTCTATTCCTGCACAAAAACAGCTAAGTCTGGGAAATAAGTAAGGTTAAGTGTCCGCTCCTTACCTGATCTGAGCACCAGGCACACATGGGACTCACAGCCAGACATTGCTGGCAGGAGCTCACGCCTCGTGTGGTACAGATGTTTGGTCCTGCAACAGAGAGATGAAGGCATTAGCCCTGATCTGACTTGATAAAGTAACAGGCCTGCCCCATCCTTCCCAGCTTTTCCAAATGCCCAGGTTTACAGCTCTCAGATGCACACCAACTCACCCTAACCAGACCACAGTCATTTACCAAATACATGCTGTTTGATAAGAAGGATGAGGAAGGTCAGGAGAAACTCATCACTGACCGCCATTGATGAGGCCACAGTGATGGCAGGTGATGGAGCAAGGCTGAGCCATGGACCCAAGTGTCAGCTCATAAGTGATGGAAAGGCTTGAATTAGCAACTGGTTTGACACCTACACTGTGCAAATGAAAATCTGAGGCCCAGAGCAATGGCAATGTGTCCTTTCTCCAATTATTCTGATGATGTATTCATAGCTATTACACAGGGGCTCCAAAGCCCTGATGCACTAACATTAACATGCAACCTAAATATTGAGGGGCTGGGATGGCCATGAAAGGCTCCCATTGGCCTACCAGAAAAAAAAATTTCTGGAATCTTATCAAACTTCCCAATACATATATCTTTGGATCCAAGCATAGAATGCTCCAGGGAGAATTGCAGAAATGTTAGAAAAGGCTGACCGATATAAGCTGGAAGAACATGGAATTTTGGAGTTGGAAAGCCTGTACTTGAATTCTGAATGCTCTTCTAACTACCTGTGTCATGACTTTGGGCAACTCAATAACCTCTATGAAATGATAATATCTATCTCACAGGATGTGTACAAGAATTCACTGAGGTAAGGGAGAAGTACTCAACTGTCAACAGTCTTCATACTGTCAAAGGAAAGTGGAAAAGCAGGTGGGGGAGGAGCAGGGACAAGCAGAGGGCCCAAAATAGCCCTGAGAAGCCAGCCTGGAAGGAAACCTTAGGCTTTTACTTGGACAGAAAGCCGCCATCCTCCTTGCTTTCCCTAGCTCGGCCGGGTGAACCCTTCTGTGCCCCAGGAGCGCCTTTTTTCAATATAAGGAGGAAATGAGAAAAACCCATTCTTCCCCTGACCCAGTTATCCTGACAGTTCCTTTATCCAGTTTGCTAAAGTGGCCTCTTTGCCCCGAGCTGGTGAGACTAGCAAATCTATTGGAGAGAAACCATTTTGACAGCTGGGATGTTTTCCCATTGTCTCCAAAACTTCTCATTGAGCTGAATGTCTCAGTCCATTTTATTATAGTGTGACTGAACTCTCTCCCTTCCAACTTCTGGACAAAAACATACCAAGAAAATGTGGAGAGAGAGAGAGAGAGCGAGAGAGAGAGAGAGAGAGGGAGTAGTGTTAGGAAAAATTATCAAAAATTTGGAAATAGATGAAGGGAATACTCGGTGCCCTTCCGATATAATTCAGGGTGTTGACTAGTAGACCCACATGCTTAGGGATTATCTGACTTTCTAGTGGCGTGTAACTTTATTTGACTTCGATCAATTAGAATGCAACTCCTCAAGAGTAGAGGTGCACTTACAGAAAATCAATAACAATGGAAATGATTCTCGATGAGAACGAGATATATGATTCTTACCCAACAGCAACACACGTGATTTCTGTCTGGTAGGAAAGGGAATCCCCAAAGGTTAGGGTTTATTGCCTTGCAGAACCTTAACCAATTTCGAATCACAATTTCTCTTTCTCCAGCCAGACATGAACACAGCCCCTCTTATTGGAAGAGTTCTGAGAGAAGCATAGCCTGAACTATTTTAGGAATCTGCTTCCCGTTGTGAAGTTTGCAATGGGATTGGCATCCAGAAGGGTGATTCTGGACATAAATGCCATCGATTTTCACCAGGGAAAGGAGACCACGTGAAGAGTGAGAAGGACGTGACCATGGAGTACACTGTCAACTTATTGTTGAAAAAATTTTCCCAGTGTTTACATTTACCCATTCATTCTCAACTTAGCATTTCCCTATGAGCCCTCGACTTGCAGCCACAATAGAAAGCCTCCTCGGATGTGAAATAAATAACAGCAAGACCCCTCCTTGTGAATGGGCAGTCCCTGACCTCGGAGGATGAAGTGCTGCTGGGATTTTTGTTCTTTAGGAAATTATGCCTGGGGAGTGATGGCTACCCAGTTCCCCTTACATCTCTTTTTAATGAATCACAGGTTGATTTCGTGAGAACCAATAACAACCACCCCCAATACCACCCACCAAGGCCTCCCATCAAGGGCAAGTTCCTGGAACGCAGTGGCTGAAAGTGATGGACTCATCAGAAGTCTCTGTGCCTGGGCCATGCTGATTCAATGAGCTGCTGCCCTGAAGCCACCCCTCCCTCCTGAACATGTGGAAGGAGTTTGGGTCTCTGTTTCCAGTCATTCATAAGGCCTATGTTCCTGTTCAGCCTCCGGGGCCCAGACTCAGCCCTGCTGCAGAAGTGACTGGAAGAAGTCCTTTATCAGAACTCTGTCATTGCCGAAAACAAACAACTCCTACCACCCCTTTCCTCTCTAACAGTTTAGCCAGAGCAAGGAAACAAGGGGGACTGGCCCTGGTCCTCACAAGGTGATTAAAAGGTTCAATGAACCAATCTCTGTCAAACTCTGAGCACAACGGCTGGCGCAGAGAAAGCACTCAACAAATGCTTCCACAGTTGCTATTGTTTTTTAAAATATATTTTTATTGATTTCGGAGAGGAAGGAAGAGAGAGATAGAAACATCAATGATGAGAGAGACCTATCGATCGGGTGCCTCTACAGACGGCCCTGACTGGGAATTGAACCATGACTTCCTGGGCGCTGTTGTTTTTGTTGTTGTTGTTTTATTCTGCAGATGAGCTGTTTCAGGCGATGAAGGTTTTACTTTCTTTTTCCCCTCCTAAAGACAGTTCTACACCCTGAACACCGGGGTAGTGAGGGCATGGAGCCAGAAAGCCTCAGGCTAGAAGACAATGATCAATCCTCAGATCTGGCTTCTAAATGGAGTGAGGAATGTTGGGTGTTCAAAAATCCAAGCTAGGAGGGATGGCCAAGCAGAGCAGGCCAGTTAGAAACAATAGACAAGGGCAGCCAAGAAGTTTGCCTGGAAAGTAGTAGAAAGCTATGGTTTGGCACCTCAGCCCCATTCACAGAACCAGAAAAGAGACAAAGGGTGGGGAAAATGGAGAAAAAAGAAAAACAAGGAAGGGAGTTGGAACCAATGGAAATCATAATGCGTCAATGAGAGCTATTTTGAGGACATGCTGTCCAATGAGACAGGATGTCAGAACGCAGAAACAGGCCACCCTCGTGGGGCCAGGGGATTTCAGGAGAGGGCTGTCAGAGGGAGATGTGTTAGTGGGAAGGGAGGATGATTCGTACTGTAAACACGAGGGATATCTCTCTTACTGTCTGCCAGAGAGTTCTGGCCTGGGTCCCCAGCCCTGCCACTGACTTTTGGCTCATCACTAATTAGTCCCATGGGGACACAGGGTGACTCAGGCAGTGCCTGATCCTCCAGCGCAGTCACCTGGCTGGGTGAGTCATCCTAAAACAAAACATCTCACGCTTAACTGCTCTATGAGTGCACAAGTGGCTTCTCTAGAGCAAGTTGCTAAAAAAGGTTATTTTATTCTTATTCTTTCATTAAATGTAGCAGCAGCTCAGTAACACAAGGAAGGGGAAGGAGACAGGCAGGTGGAGTTCCAGGTAACACAGACCTCCGTGCTCTGAGCAGAAAGCTCCAGGAAGCACCGCTCAAAGCAGTAGGAAATCCAAACTACCATGTAGGATGCATTCTGATCTTAGAGATTTTAAAATGTCTTTTTTAAGTATATCAGAGCCAATTAAATATGGTCTTCAACATTAGAAGGCATTTGTATAATTTGCCTCCACCGATATTAACATGTGTTATGGGTTGAACTGTGTCCCCCAAAAAGATATGTGGAAGTACCTATGAGTGTGACTTTTTTTAGAAATAAGGTCCTTGGAGATGTGATCAAGGTGAAATCATTAGGGAAGGCCCTAATCCAACAAGACTGATGTCCTTATAAAAGAGAGAGACCAAAAAAGAGAATGCCACGTGATGACAGAGGCAGAGATTGTAGTGTTGCAACTGGAAGGCAAGGGACGCAAAGACTGCCAGCCGCCACCAGAGACAGGACGATGCAAGGAAGGATTCACTCTGGAGTCTCCAGTCAGGGTCCTGCTGACACCTTGATTTCAGATTTCTAGATTCCAGAGAGAATATGTTCTGTTGTCTTAAGCCACCCAGTTTTGGCAGCCCTAAGAATCTAATACCAAATGGATTTGCATTTCCATAGCAAATATGACATGCTTTTGAGGAACATTGCCCTGAAATACTCTGCATAATTGAGAAAAGCCAGCCTGGAATGAGAACTTTGCTATGGTTAACCCACCTATGGACAAGGGAAAAGAGGTTAGCTTTACACTTTTCCTCTCATGTATGTCATGGTGTTAGCACTCATTCATTCATTCATTTATGTACTCAACAAATTTTTATTGAGCATCTAACTATGCCCAGCACTCTCCTAGGCATTGAAGATACATTGATGAACTAAACACACCTCCAACTCTTGTAAATTTTAGTGAGGAAGATGAAAACAAAAGACATACACAACAACCAGTACAATTTCAAACAGTGGTAAATGCTTTAGAAAATAAGGCAGGATAGAGGAATAGTGACATTGAGCAGAGGGAGCCTCCTTTAGAAAATGTGGCCAGGAAAGGCCTCTCTGAGTTAACATCTCAAGATGATATACAGAAGGAAGTCATGGGACAATCTAGGGGATGAGCATTACAGAAAAAAACTATGACAAGAGCTAGATGGACTTCAGCTTCTTAAAGAAATAGTAGGGCCCGGCCAGCGTGGCTCAGTGGTTGAGCATCAACCTATGAACCAGGAGGTCAGGGTTCCATTCCTGGTCAGGGCACATGCCCAGGTTGTGGGCTCCATCCCCAGTATGGGGTGTGCAGGAGGCAGCCAATCAATGGTTCTCTCTCATCATTGATGTTTCTATATCTCTCTCCTTCTCCCTTCCTCTCTGAAATCAATAAAAATACATTTAAAGAAAAAGAAATAGTAGAGAGAGGGAGGAGGAGAGAGACAGAGAGGTGGTTGGAAAAGCAGTCAGGAAACTATAGCTGTGGTTGGGAGTGCAGCTTTCACGCTCCATGTGGTGGGAAGCCACTGGAGGAAGTTGAGCAGAGGTGAGCAGAAAACAATCATCCTGGCTACTGAGAGGGAGCAAGACCAGAAAGAGGCCAATTGGGAAGCTATTACAATAATCCAGGCAACAGATGGCAGGGTTTGGATTGGAATGGTAGTGGTGTCGATAGTGTGGTCAGACCCCAGGTATATTCTGGGGATTTGCTGATGAATGGCTTGTGGGGCATGAAGGAAAGATGGGAAGGGTTTTGCTCTGGGCAATTAAATCCCCTTGGACAAAGTTCAAATGTTTTGATCCACTGGTTATACACTTTCACTGACCCTTTAGCCAGTAGACCCTGCCCTTGTCAGTGAAGCCAAATCGTGTCTAGTTATCGTCCTTAACTGTGTGAACACTCCATGAAGCCCATCCCCAGATAGAATCCTGTCTTCTGGACGGTTGTGATCTAAATTAACACCCAGTCTCTGGGAAACACCGTAAGGGCAGGGGTAGTAAAACAATGAACGCTATTATCATGTGACAGAGGGAACAGTGGGGAAAGCATGCAGACTGGCAAGCAGGACAGATCTAAAGCCGCTTTTACCATGGAAAGCTGTGTACCCTCAGGCACACCCCTTCATGCTCTCTCTAGGTCCAGGGACTCTTTGATCCTTGGCCACATCCCTATTCAAGAGCTTATCATGGTTCCCTGGGCTTTAACAAGCCTAACATATCAGCAATGCACTGGAGACCCTAAGCAACTGCTTCCTTTCCCCCATGCTCCCAAATATGGGCAGAATACTTATGCCATGAGTCGTTAGGTTTAAATGAGATGATATCTGTGAAGGAACCATCCATGGTGGATGCTCAGTAAGTGCTGGTTTCTGTCCTCCTTACCTTTATGATAATCACTTCCTGCCCATCCCACTCCCCTCCACCTCAGGGTCAGACAAAAGACAAGTCCTTTGTCTGTAAAAGGATATAGGGGAGAAAGCACTAGTCAGGAGACAGGAGTCCCCAGGGATAGACCACACCAATGCCACTAACCTAATTGTCACTTCACCCTCAGGGCCTCCCTTTTTGCCTCTCAGTAAAATAAAGGGTGTTCAAGTCAATGATCTTCAAGGTGCTGCCAGCTCTGTAAGTATTTTCCAACCAGAAAGCATCAACAGGGTGACTAGGAGTCTAGGAGGTCTAGCCTCCCAGGGCCCAAGACCCCTCAAACAATGCACATGTGTCCATGTCTTCCTACTGGCTTAACTATTATAGTTTTTCTTTCTTTTTTTTCCAATTACAGTTTACATTCAATATTATTGTGTATTAGTTTCAGGTGGGTAGCATAGTGGTTAGACAATCATATACTTTACAAAGTGTTCCCCCTGGTATTTCCAGTACTCACCTGACACCATATAAAGTTATTACAATTATTGACTATATTCCCTATGCTGTATGTTTCATCCCCATGACTATTTTGCAACTCCCAATCTGTACTTCTCAATACCTTCACCTTTTTCACCCAGTCCCTCAACCCTCCTCCTCTCTGGCAACCATCAGTCTGTTCTCTGTATCTATGAGTCTGTTTCTGTTTTGTTTATTCATTTCTATTGTTCTTTGGATTCCACATATAAGTGAAATCGTGGTATTTGTCTTTCTCTGACTCACTTTTTCACTTAGCATAATACCCTCTAGGCCCATCCAGGCTGTTGCAAATGGCAAGATTTTGTTCTTTTTATGGTCAAGTAATATTCCATTGTATATATGTACCACATCTTCCTTATTCACTGGTCTATTGGTAGGCACTTGGGTTGCTTCCATAGCTTGGCTATTGTAATAATGCTGCAATGAACGTAGGGGTGCATATATTCTTTCAAATTTGTGGTTTGGGTTTATTTGGATATATTTCCAGAAGTGGAATCACTGGGTCATCAGGTAGTTCCATTTTTCATTTTTTTAGGAACCTCCACACTGTTTTCCATAGTGGTTGCACAAACCTGCGTGAGGGTTATCTTTTCTCCCTATGCTCAGTGGTCTAACTGATATTTGATTCAAATGTTGCATCTCAGATTCTGGAAAATTTTATCAGTACAGGCACCACCTCCCATCTGATTCACTCACAGAGAAGAGGCAAGCCTGTACCAAGCTCGGTTTGAGGCCCAGCCCAGCAGTGCCCTGTTGGTGACCTTGGCAATCAGCTGTCCGGTTCTGCTACTTTTCCTCCTCCAGCTCATGTCTTGTGGCTATGGACAGCAGACCCACCATATCAGCAACTGGTGTTGTCACCAGTCCTCGCTGCCAATCTGTCTTGATAGGAAGGCAAATTGGGAGGACAATTTGGCAAAACCTATTAAAATTTAAAATATTCATGTCCTTTGACCCAACAGCTTTAGTTTTAAAAAATCAGCCTATAGAAACAGGAACAAAGAGGCATAATAATGCACAAGGATATCGCCTGCAGTCTTACTTGTAGTAGCAGATAATTGGGAATGACCCCAGTGTCTGCCAACAGGGAATTGGTTAAGAAAATTCAGGTATATCCATATAATGGTATGCCTTCTGGCTAGAATTATAGCTCTTGGAATAAATAACGGCAAGCCATAAACTGACATAAAAAGATGCCTAGTGTATATTATTAAGTGACAATTATCCTATTACGGATTATCCTACTTGAGACATAAAAATAATGATAAATAACTATATATACTCAAGACTTCCACTAGCAAAGAGATTTAGGGTTGACCCCATGAACTTTTAAAGTGGCTACTAAATGTGCCTTTTGCTAAACATCTGGAGCTCTCGTCTAGGATGCAGTTTCTCAAGCATGTTTTTAGCTGCAGACCTTATTTTTTTCCCTCCAAAAATTCTTACATGGAATTCCACATTATTAATCAATTAAAGGGAAAACCTCTCCAGCTAATGGTGGGGAGGGGAAGGAGCAAATCAAAGTCTCCCCCTTCATCTCCTTTGCCAACTTTTCAGCCCCTGAGATACAAAGAGACTGAGGCCCAGAGGTAAGATGACTTGTTCAAAGTCACACAGCAAGATGATGAAAAAGCCTACAGAGCCACAAATCAAATACACGTTTCTCAATTCCAGACCCACAGTTCCTTTCACACTGAAGTGTTATTTTTTTTCTATATGAAAGGAAGTGGCTTTTGTCAGTTTTTAAAAAATGTAACACACGTTTCGGTAAAGGAATACACATACACATGAGAATTATATGTGCAAGAGGGAAAGATCTGAATTGAACACCCCATCTTATCAATGGTGGACATTATGGAATAGAATTAGAGGGGAACCAGCCATTTTACTCTCCAATGTTTGACTTTCTTATAATGAGGACATTTCTCTCACTCTCTCCTTGATTGTTCAAATATCTTTACTAACTGAACTAAGAAACGCGGAGAGTGAGAGAAAGTAGTCTTTTTGTGGGAACAGGACAGAAAGCAGAAAGGAAGATTTACAGTGGAATTTTTTTTTTTCAAAGATGCTACCAAAAAAAATTTTTTTAAGGTAGAATATCCCCAGACTTAATTAATAGTTTCTGGATCTTAGGATGTGACATACCATATTTGGCCATAAACTATCCAATGCTTTTAGGACCAAGAATAATAAAAGTGCTGGTTGCTGCAGAACTCTCTCCAATATCCCGAAGATATTACTACTTAGCACTCGGAGAAGCTAATGGCTTAACCTACATGGCCCAAACACATTCAATTAGAAAATTAAGAAATTGGAAGTTGGATCCAGGTTTGATGGATATAGTCTCCTGCCTTCAGGGTAACCGTCTCAACACCTGAGGAAAATGAAGTAGCCTCAGATAACCTCTTAGCATTCTGATACGTGCAACACCAACCAAGGAATCTCAAATGTATCATACTAAGTGAAGGAAGCCAGACTTGGAAGGCTACATACTGTATGATTTCATTTATATGACATGCTGCAAATAGCAGGACTATAAGGACAGGAAACAGATCAGTAGTTGCCAGGAACTAAAGATGGGGAAAGAGAACTGATGACAAAGGAGCTCAAGGGAACTATTTAGGGCAGTGATTTTCAACCGGTGTGTTGTGACAGGCGCACTGGTGTGCCACAAGAATTTCTAAAACATGCCATCCCTGACTATTTAGCCAGGAGCACTGACTTCTTTTCCCTTAGATTGTCAAATTAAAAAATGACAAAAACCAACATAACAATAACTGTCCAGTGTGAATGAGTCAATATTGTATCTTTTTTTTCCCCTCAGGTTGGTAAAAAATATAACATTTTTTTGGTGTGGTGCAGAATTTGAATAATTAGTTTATGTGTGCCATGAGATGAAAAGGATTGAAAATCACTGGTGGACAGTGATGGAAATATTCTATATCTCAATTATGCTGATGGTTACCTAAATGCACATTTGTCAAAATTCATAGAACTATACGCCCTAAAAAGAATAAATTTTAGCGTATGTAAATTATACCTCAATAAACTTAACTTTTTTTTAATACATTGTATTGATTTTTTTACAGAGAGGAAGGGAGAGAGATAGAGAGTTAGAAACACCGATCAACTGCCTCCTGCACATCTCCTACTGGGGATGTGCCCGCAACCCAGGTACATGCCCTTGACCGGAATCGAACCTGGAACCTTTCAGTCCGCAGGCCGATGCTCTATCCACTGAGCCAAACCAGTTTTGGCAAACTTAACTTTTAAAAATGAGTGTTCCTGGAGGTGCTGTGTGCATGGAGAGTTTCACATGTAAATTAATACCGGCGGTTTACACCGGGAGAATAGGCAGTGTGATCTCCCTGCTCCCACCTGCATTTCCATTTGTGACCTGAGCTCCAGCAGGCACAATGAGCTTCCCGCTTAGGGTTCGGAAGGGAGAAGGGAGTGATGGGATAGAGCAGCAGGCCAGCTCTGTGGGCAGCAGAGGGGGCTGGGTCAGGTCCAGTGGTTTCTCCCTAAAGCTGCTCAGTCATTCCCCCAGTTAATTATCTGTCTGCTGATTCATGAGTTGTGGTTCCTGTGGCCATGCTTCCTCACTGTTCCTGCCAACAAGGGCAGGAGGATTCTTGGGGCTGGGGAGGATGATAACCAGAGATCCCGAGTCGGGTGGGGAGTGGCGGAGGAGGAATTGCTATTAGGAAATTCCAGAGTCATATCCAGACTCCCCCTCCTCACTGTTGCCTCCTGGCCCTCTCTTAGGTTGTCCCCAGGAGACCTCTGTCACTCACACTCACCATTTCGAGAAGGATAAAAGAGAGTGGCGCCCTCCTGTGTGTCTCCTCCAAGAAGGTAGGGGGAGAGACAGACGCTTCTCAGAGGGTCCCCTGACTTTCCAGCACCTTCAGATCAGAGGTCTAAATGGTGCAATAGTGCAAAGGTCCAAATACACAAAGAATTCATGGTCTCGGCTGTATTCGACTAATGCCCAGATGGAGCGCTTGAAGGTCTTCTGTGAATGAATGCAGATACTCAAATAATGAGTTTCTGAGAGTGAGGCACATCACCTCTAGATGCCTTTTCCTAACATTCCATAAGTGTTTATGTTGCTGCCCACGTGCCAGGCATTGGACAAAAAATGTTGCCCAAATAGACATGTCCTTCTCCTCATGGAACCTGAAATCTCATGGATAACTTTTCCTTTCCTCTCTACCCGGAGACAGAATTTAAGGCTTTCTCATGAACAAAGCAAATGCATAAGCCTCTCTCTTCCTTAGCCTCTTCTACGGGTTCTTGTTGGGACAGAATGGCTGAGATATGCCAAGCCACCAACAGCGAATGGGTTGAAATCGAAAGGGATCCCTTGTTACATAGGCGTGGGTCTCATTCTGGGAGCTTGGATTGCACACACTCATGACAGCTCTTGCCTCCAGTGCATAGTAGATAGCATGCATAGCAAGAATAAACACAAAAGTAGCTGCCATTTATTGAATACTTATTTTGTGCCTTTTCTCATCTAATTGGCACAATCATAGAAATATTGTTTTCTCCACTTTACAGATGAGGAAACTGAGGACTCAAGAGATTAAGCAATTTGCCCAAGGTCACACAGCCAGTAAGAGTTGAAATCAAGAATTAAACCCTCATCTGACTGGCTTTAAGCATAGCTGTCCCTTTCTCCAGCCAACAAACTTTCCTCCCATGTCTCTTCGGGCCCTGGGAACTGCTGCAGAGGGCTCAGTTGTAGATACAACTGAGATACAAGCCCAGAAGGAGAAATCACCTCAGCTCAGAACTAATACGTTTAGATGCTGATAGCAAATAACACGTATCCATTAGGTCCCAAATTAGAATAAAGACCTACATATGGGGAAGCCACAAAACCCAATACTTCTTGGGTGATGCTGAAAAGATCACCTTTGAACATAAATTCCAAAATTCAATTCTACCCTCAAACAACCTCTCTTCTCTCCATACCAGACCCTACTATTCTGGGAGCGTCTCTTTGCCACCCACACCCAGCTCTTTCCGTGTCCCTTCAACACTATGTGTCCCAACATAACTCTCCTATTCTCATCCTACCACCTGCTTCCCCAGGATCTGATGATACCGGCAACCCAGCCACAGGTAGTGTTTAAGAGCATAGGGGTTTAAAATATAAAATATCTGCTTTTACTGGGGGCTGATTACTTGAAGATCTGGCTCTAGAGCCCATGCTTTTAAACACTATTCTACCCTGCCTCAGAGGGAGCCTGGGACTAGATCAGCAAAACCAGTCACCACTGCTGAAATCGCCCAAATTACAACAAATCTGCAAACAGATCTCCTACAAGATATTGAATGCAAATTTAGGTATATCGATGCAGTGGAATCCTATATGAATCATTACAATGTGTCAACCAGATCAACAAAAGATATACTAAGGTTGAGAGGTGGAGAGAAAAACACCAAAAGAACATATACACGCTTCATCTTCACTAATATTGAGCCATGAACCACACCAGGCTCTATCTTACGTTACCCTACTTCTAAAACTGAAAAAATATATAGTGATTAGACTCAGGATCATCCAGAAATTCAGAAAGCTGTGGATGTGAAAAGAAAAGAAAGCAAAATGAAAAAAATGGTGTAAGTTCACAGAAGCAGGTTCTCCATAAAAGACAGCTGAGTTGCCCTTCTGTATGTCCTCACTGCCCCCATCAACAGCAGGCCGCATCTGAGCCACGGCTCTAACAGCTCCCAGGGCAGAATCCTGGAGACTCACAGTTCGGTGCCATGGTCATCAGGCTGCTCATTGCAGACTGAAGACATCAGTTGACCTGTTTGTGCTTCCATCACATGGGAAGCTTCAGCAATAACAGCTTAGCCCCCTACATATTATGTGTAACTCTTCCATGAAGATTATCATTCACAGAATGTGGTGATGGTGTCATGGGTGTATACTTTTCTCCAAACTTATCTAGTCTTACATGTTATATAGGTACAGCTTTGTGTATGTCAATCATATGTAATTTTTAAAAAAGATATTGTTGCCTTGTCCTGTATAATCTCTTATACACACACTTTTTAAAAATATATATATATAATCAGAGAGGAAGGAAGAGGGAGAGATAAAAACATCAATGATGAGAGAGAATCATTGATTGGCTGCCTCCTGCACGCCCCCTACTGGGGGACCAAACCCGCAACCGGCGCATGTGCCCTTGACCGGAATTGAACCGGGGACCCTTCCATCTGCAGGCTGATGCTCTATCCATTGAGCCAAACCGGCTAGGGCTATACACACACTTCTTGAAGGTAGTCATCAAAGTATTTTTTTTTCAACAAAGTATTTTTGAATAGCTATCTTTTGAAATGGACTTATCAATAAATCTTACTTAAAAAAAAAAAAGTACTTTCACCCTAGACGGTTTGGCTCAGTAGATAGAGAGTGGGCCTGCAGACCAAAGGGTCCCGGGTTGATTCTGGTCAATGGTCCAGGCCCTGGTCAGGGGGCATGCAGGAGGTTAAATCGATGTGTTCCTTTCACATCGATATTTTCCCTCTCCCTTCCACTCTCTCTAAAATCAATGGGGGAAAAATGTCTTCAGGTGAGTATTATAAGAACACTCACAGTACTTTCTGCGGGATCTAAATTGTTACAAGAAGTCCCACTCCCTTCATTGAAAGCACATAAATGAACACTTGTAGCTCCTCTGCACGGGAACCCGGAGGACTGTGAGCAGAGTTTTCTCCGGGAAGGTCTCCGAGGCTCTGGAAGAACCACGGGCAGCGCCCCCAGGCTGCGCCGCGCTCTGCCCCTCCCCAGCACCAAGGACGCCCCATGGCAACCGCCTTGGCCGCTGGTGGTGTGTGCGGCAGCAGGAGAGACAAAGCCAGGGATCCAGGCCAGCTTCAGGGACCCTTGGCGCGGCGCTCGCAAACACTGGAGACACTTAGGATGCGAGGTCTGTCCCGGAAGCAGCGGCATCGCTGCCGCCCCGGGACACTGTAGGAGGCAGAGCCCTCATCCCTCCGAATCGCTCCCGCAAAGAGCCACCAAGTTAAAAAAAATTAAATTAAAAGTGAAACCTGGGAAAAGTGCAACACAAGGAAAAGAGGAATGTCGAGTAACTGGCAAACCCGCGCGCTCACCCTCTCATCCGAGAAACTATAACCTCCGGCCTCAGCCAACGCGCGGGATCAGCCCCGGGAAGCCGCAGCCTCCCCCGCTGCCCCGGCCAGTCCGCGTCCCGCGGGCCAGGTCACCTGCGATGAGCGCAGCCCCGGCTGAATGCGGGGCTCAGCGCATCGCGCACGCCCAGAGCAGGCGCCCAACCCGGGTAAAGACTTCTGCGTCCCGGAGGACCATCCCCTAGGTAGCCCATCCCCCTGACACCCCGGGGCCGGGAAGGTCCCCCGGCTCCAGGCTCCGACGGTCCCAGCCTGGCCCCGCTCGCTCCGTGAGCAGCCGCGCAGGACCCGCCGGCCGGGTTTCCCCGCTCCAACTCTGCAAACTTGGCTGCGGCGGGATGCCCGATGCAGATCACCTGGGAGCGGCGTTCCCGCCACCGGGAGCCTCACTCACCTCCGACGCCGACGCCCGCCAGCGCCCCCAGCACCAGCGCCGCGGCCCAGAGCGGCTGCGCTCGCATCTCGTCCGCCCGCCGCCACGCTCCGCCTCGGCTGCGCCCGCCCGCCCCACAGCGAGCAGCAGAGCCCGCGGCCGCTTTTCCCGCAGCTGGAGGGGAGGGGACGCCGTGGGTGGGACGCCACGGGGCGGGCCTCGGACTTGCGCTTCCTCCCCGAGGGCCCTTTTCTGGTCTCCGAGCCCGAGAGGGGGCGGCGGAAAACCGCGCCCTCTCTCGCAGCACCTGGATCCGCCGGCGAGCGCGATCGGGACCCTGGGCCCGGCACGTCCTCTGCGGACATCCTGGTCCCGGCGCCCACACCCGCGCCCTTGTAGGCTCAGGAAAGCCAGGAGCATGTGGCCCCTCTCCGGACCTAGTCCCACCTCCTCAGACAACCCACAAGTCGTTCTCTTTCACCTGCATTGCACTCTCCCTCTGTACCTTGAGTCTCATTCATTCACACTTTCTTTCTTTTTTAAATACATGTTATTGATTTTTACAGAGAGGAAGGGAGAGGGATAGAGAGTTAGTAACATCGATGAGAGAGAAACATCAACCACCTGCCTCCTGCGCACCCCCTACTGGGGATGTGCCCGCAACCAAGGTACATGCCCTTGACCGGAATCGAACCTGGGACTCCTCAGTCCACAGGCCAACGCTCTATCCACTGAGCCAAACCAGTTAGGGCTCATTCACACTTTCATTCATTTAATTGACAAATATCTCTTGACTGCCTACTCCGTCAGGCACTGATATAGACCTTTATTATTCACTTTTATTTTTCTTGTGTTGGTTTGGCTTTCAGATAGACTATGAGTCTCCTGAGGACAAAACCACATCTCAAGCTTGTATAAGCAATGATGTCCGTAAAGTATCTACAGAGACTTGCTCACGCATAGAGGTATCTGATAAACATTTCAGGGCTCAGTCCAGTAGTTCCACACACTCATATGCACGTACCAGATATACGTTCCACGACCCCAAGTGGATGCCTATAACTGCAGATAATACCAAATTTTTTTCCTATATCTACTGGTACATCCACCTTTTCAATTAAAGGAAGGGTTTACGGCTTCTCTTTGACACATCCAAATTGCCAGCATCACCACTTTGCACGTTGGCACTATTATGAAGTAAAATAAGAGTTACTTGAACATAAGCACTGTGATACTGTCACCATCTATCTGATAACCAAGAGTGGGGGGATAGCACCATACACCCTGGACAAAGGGATGACTAACATTCCTGGCAGGACAGAGGGCTGGGGGTCTACACAAAACCGAGCCCAATTTAAAACTTACAAATTCATTATTTTGTGAATTTGCCATTTAATGTTAATATCAGACTATACACTTGATGGCGGGTAACTGAAACTACGAGAAGCTAAACCGTGGATAAAGAGGGACTACTGTGCACTCTCTCCAAACAAACTCACAGGCTTTGGAGCTTTATCGCATTTGCCTCAAAGGCCTCCCCCTCAAGTCTTTCCTTTTGATCTCTGGGTCTTCCCGGGACTAGAAACCTCAGGAAGATCAAAGGGTAAAATGCTAATAGCACCTTGAAGCAGGAGGCAACCGAGGAGTGGCTGGGGTTGGTGCGGGCTGTGGAATGGGGAGCCCTGAACAAAGCTTAAGGCCTCAGAGAGGACCTGGAAATCTCTCCAGCTCCTGGTCTCCCCTGAGGGCCTTCAGGCTGCCCGAGGGCTTCCCTACTCCCTCTCCTGAGACACAAGATGCCTGAAAACTGGCCCTGACCCGCCCAGCTGGTGTTGCTTGTTCAGTGGTTGAACTTTGACCTATGAACCAGGAGGTCACGGCTCCATTCCTGGTCAGGTGGGGTGTGCAGGAGGCAGCCAGTCAATGATTCCATCTCACCATTGATGTTTCTATCTCTCTCTCCCTCTCACTTTCTCTCTGAAATATATATATATATATATATATATATATATATATTTTTTTTTTTTTTTAAACTGGCCCTGCATAACCCATGGACACAGACAATAGAGTGTGAAGGCCTGGGGGAGGAGGGGGAAGTGGGCTGGACGGAGTCAGTGGGGCAAAAAAGGGACATATGTAATACTTCCAACAATAAAGAATGATTTTTTTAAAAACTGACCCTGACTCAATTTTCTGCCTCATTGCCCACCCTAGCCCAAGAAGATACCTTTCCTAAATATTCTCAAACATTCCCTGCCTTTCTATCTGACTAATCTAACTTCCTTTTTGCCACCTGGAAAATTCCACTTATCTTTCAAAATCTCTCACATGTTTTCTCTTTCATGTGATCCCATCTGCTATCCGGCCCTCCTCCAGCCCCACACTCTGTAGCGGTGGACACTACCTCCTCAGACCTCCCAAACATTAGGATACACATAGTGGTGACACACATCAGCAGTAGTGTCACTAGCAGTTTGCAAGGGGACAGGGGAGGAGCCAGCCAACAAAGCACACCTGGGCTTCCTAATCTGGGCTTTGAGGCTCCGGCTCCATATACCTCCCCTCGCTGGAAGAGACCATCAGCCAGAAGCCATTTCAACAGCATTGTCATAGCCCCTGGAGCAAAATCCAAGTCACATGACCTGATTACATCTCTGCCTAGGTATTTACTCATTTGCTTATTACATATAAAAAATTTTTTTCTTTTCAGTCTACCAGGCACCTAGGTGTCTCCTCCACCTAGCTCTGCTGGCACCAACCACTTGGGGTGGGCACTGGTCCAGCAAACATGCTACCCAAGCCCCCAGTCTAGTCTAAGCCCTGGCCAAGGCTCTAGCAAGTTTGCAGCTCTGTTCCCAACCTCAGGGACCATGCAGGTGAGTCCTTGCCCAATTCCCAGCCCAGGGAAGGAAAGGGGCTAGTCCATATCCATATGCATTTAGTATCATAATTGATGGCTGCATTTACATCTACCAACCATTATTTGTTCCATCTTTTCCGTTTCGCTGTTACTCCTTTTCTGTCTTCTTCTGGGATAATTCTCTCTTTTTTATGCTTTTACCGGCTTTTTAGCTATACCTCTGCTCTGCGGTGTGTGTGTGTCTAGGGATTACAATATGCACCATGAACTTAACATATATAGTCTACCTAGAATTAGTTTTACACCATCTCATGTAAAATGTAAGAATCTTATCTACATTATAAAAAGCCAGTGGCCGTAACGCTGAAACGACCAAACAACCGGTCACCAGGAGGTGCATGGAGCACCTCTTGGGCCCTCCTGGGCAACCCACAGGCAGCAAGGCTGGCCGCCAACAGGTGGGAGGGGCAGTGGGCGGGTGAGTGGAGCCATACAATTTCTCGCACAGGGCTTCTAGTAACAGTATAATCCTATTGACAAAACCCTATCCTCTGTACTATTAATGCCATATATCTTACTTCTAAATACATAGTAACTCACAATATATTATTTTTGCTTTAAAGAGTTGCCTCTTACATAAATTAAATAAGGAGACAAAAAATAACCTTTAAATTTACCCGTATATTTATCATTTTTGTGCTCTTCATTTCATCCTCTAGTTCTGGGTTTTCATCTATTATTTCCCTTCAATCTGAAGAAGTTACATTAGAAAATTTTGTAATGAAGATCCACTATTCAACTTTCTTTGATTCATCCTCATTTTTAAAATTAATTAGAATGACAATTACTTTTAAAATTACATTTATTGCCCTGACCGGTTTGGCTCAGTGGATAGAGCATTGGCCC
The DNA here is from genome assembly GCF_028538775.1 of Myotis yumanensis. Classification (NCBI taxonomy): domain Eukaryota; kingdom Metazoa; phylum Chordata; class Mammalia; order Chiroptera; family Vespertilionidae; genus Myotis; species Myotis yumanensis. The sequence goes on along the minus strand of NW_027223767.1, from coordinate 33,552,687 downwards.
CACTGAAGGGTCCCAGGTTCGATTCCAGTCAAGGGCATGTACCTTGGTTGCAGGCACATCTCCAGTGAGGGGTGTGTAGGAGGCAGCTGGTTGATGTTTCTAACTCTCTATCTCTCTCCCTTCCTCTCTGTAAAAAATCAATAAAATGTGTTTTTAAATAAATAAATAAATAAATAAAATTACATTTATTGGGGTGCACAATTCTATGATATGTCATCCGTATATTGCATATGTGCCCACCACCCAAAGTCAAATCCTTTTCCATCACCATATATTTGACCTCCTTTACCCTTTTCTACCCCCACCCCCTTCCCTCTGGTAACCACCATACTGTTGTCTGTGTCTATGAGTTTTTGTTTGTTTTTCTTGTTTGTTCATTGGTTGCTTTCCATTTTATAACCCACATATGAGTGAAATAATATGGTTCTTAACTCTTCCCGTCTGACTTATTTTGCTTAGCATGATCTCCCCAAGAGCCTTCAATTCTATGCAAATACCTCGTTTCTCTTCATACTTTCACCCACTAATGTTAGCACCCATCAATGGTTCTTGACTGCAGTCAATTACTGTGGTGTTTGATTAATAGTGATTTTCTGGTTCCCCTTTTCCTTCTACAGCTATTAATTGGCATTCCAAAATAAGGAAGAGCTGCCCCTTCTCTCTCATTTTTAAAATTCAGCTATTTATTTATATCAGTATAAATACATGGATATTTACTTCATTCTCTGAGTTATAATCCTTTACTATCATTATTTATTTGGTTACTCAAGTTGTCCCAGGTTTGTCTCTGCTTTTAAGTTTCCTCTTTATCTTTGGCTTCTCAGCAGCTTGACTTGTAAGGTGAATAGGTACTGTTTTCTTTGTATTTATCCTGTGTGGAGTTGATGAGGCTCTTGGATATATAAGTAGTTTATTTTTCACCAAATATAGGGACTTTTTTTGGTAATCTTCACCCCGGGGATATTTTCTTCCATTGATTTTTAGAGAGAGTAGAAGGGAGGGGGTAGGTGGAGTGAGAAGCCTCATGCACCCTCACTAGGGTCGGGGGATCAAATCTGCACCCCAGGTACATGCCCTTGACCAGGAATCAAACCAGTGACCCTCCAGTGCAAGGGCCAATGCTCTAACCATTTGGCACACCAACCAGGGCCAAATATAGGAACTTTTTAGCCATTATTTCTTCAAATATTTTTTCTTCCCATTAGCTTTCTCCTTACCCTCTGAAACTATACGTATTTTTAGATGTCATCTAAATATCTAAGTTTATAATTATATAAATGTTTATATATCATCACACAGGCCACTGAGGCTTAGTTATTTTTTTAAAAAATCATTTCTTGGTTTTGCATATTAAGTAGTCCATTAATCTCTCTCTCTATTTCCCAATCCTTTCTTTTGCAGTCTCTAAGGTGCTGTTAAGTCTATCTGGGGAATATTTTGGACATTGTGCTTTTAAATTCTAGAATTTCCCTTCATTCCTTTTTGTAGTTCCCGTTTCTCTGCTGAGATTCCTCCTATCTTCAATCACCATGTTTACATTTTCCTTCAAGTCATTAAACATGTTCACAGCAGCTATTATAAAATTCCAATCTGCTCACTCTGACTCATCTCAGAGTCTGTTTCTCTCTCTTTTAAATTATGAGCCCCTACTTCCTGCTTCTTCACATGTGTAGGTGATATTAGATTGTACACTAAACATTGTAGATTATTCATTTTAGAACGTATGTTGTCTTCCCTTGAAGAGTATTTGAGTTCTGGTCTGGTCAGCCTTGGTTTTACTCTTTTCAGGACTGCTCTTTTTCTATTTTATCCACAGCCTTAGGGTGTCATTTTTTATTGTAGAACATGGTCCTTAGTCCTAAAATGTGAGTTCTCTGTATCATTTAAGTACCCTGAGTTGGTCAGTGAGATCTCTTCACTCTGACTGGGCTGAAACGCCAATATCTGTAAGCCGTGTGCAACCTCCAGTGTTCCAGTCAAGCTCCCCGCCAGCTCTCAGCAGCTCTCCGCTAAGCCTTACTGAGTCTCACCATGCACCTCTGCACCCCATCCTCATCTAAAAACCATAGGGGACATCCATATGGGCTTCTGGGGGCACCTCTCTGTTCAACCCCTTCCTCTCTGAGAGCTTTCCCCACCAATCACAGCTTCCTCAGTAGCTCTGAACTCTAATCTATGGCCTTCAGCTCAGTGAGACCATCATGCAATTCTTTTTTAAAAAAATATTTTTATTGATTTCAGAGAGGAAGGGAGAGGGAGAGAGAGATAGAAACATCAATGCTGTGAGAGAATCATCGATCCCCTGCCTCCTGCACGCCCCACACTGGGGATGGAGCCCACAACCCGGGCATGTGCTTTGACCAGAAATCAAACTGTGACCTCCTGGTTAATAGGGTGACACTCAATTGTTGAGCCACGCCAGCCGGGCCATCATGCACTTCTTAGGCTCCACCTTTTCTCCCTGTATTCCAGAAAGTCACCCTGACAGAAAGCTGGGCAGGTGTAGGGCTCACCTCATATGTTTCCCTCCCCTCAAGGATTATGCGTCTGCTTTGCCTAAGTTCTGGTCAAAAGCAGTTCCTCAAATATTTTGTCTAAGTTCACTGTTGTTAACTATGGGAGAGCAAGTTCCATACCAGTCACTTTGTCATAGTCAGAAGCAGAAGCTCTGTGATTATTTTATTTATCTTCACCTCCTCCACAATTACTGGACAGTGAGATCCTTGAGTGCATGGACTACAGTTTATTATCTGTAGTCCCTCAGTAAATAAAAGAATCATTTCCTATTTTTGACCTTCTTAGCAGCCTTTGATAGTTAATTTTAATAAAATGTTAATCAAGCAAAAATGTTGGGGGACCTGAGTGTCCATTCTGTTATTTGCCCATGTGCCAAACTCCCCAGCGAATAGGACCATGGAGGGGTATCCAATGCATCACAGGTAAAAAAAAAAAATCTTTCCCAAGATCTATTTAAGGGGCAAAGGTCACATTATCTGGCTCCTTGTCCAATCTTGGCCAGACTGACACCAAAATAGGAACCCTTTCCCTGTACTCTCATTAACAGTCCGTCTCCTTGGGGAAGCCACTCCTACTCAGTTCCTCGTTGTCACCACTATAAGTTGGAGGAACCAGGTTTGTGGGCATTTCTTGGACCTCTTGCCTTCAAGGTCATGCTTCATTCCCCTTTGTACTAAGGGTCAGAAGGTCTCTGGATTCAGGTCCTTGCCCACCTCTTACTAGTTAGGTGGTCTTGGAAAAGTCTCTGAATCCTCTCTATATTCCTTTTCCTTATCTGTTAAAAATAATTATCTGTTCCCTGCCCTTCTCCCCATCTGAGACCCCACTCTATTCCTTCCTAACACACTTGGTTATGAGGTTCTGTGAGACCGTGAATATGAAAGGTCTTTGGAATCTGAAAAGCACAGAGGGATATATTATTTTTGTTATTATTTATGGAGAGATTGTAGCCCTGTCAGTGCAAATCCGTTCCACTATTTAAGGAAACTAAGTATAGAGCAGCGTATTGGCCCAGAATCTTCTCCTCCTACACATTTGGCAAAAGCTCTTCTGTCCACGGAGAGAGGATGACCCAGCTGTTTCTTTGGCTTGAAAGCAAATGGGCTTTTCAGAGTTCACACTGACTAAAAGTGTCATAACTTGGAGTTTCTGGGCTTTGGGGAGCCATCTTAGCAACTACTCCTAGATTTTTATCAAGGCAGTGGTGGCAGGATGAGCTCAGCCTTGGCATTTAACATTCATTCACAAGCACGTAGTGGGCACCTCCTGTTTGCTGGGCGCTACTCAGCATAGTGAGGGTGCAATTGTGAAGAACGCCAGACCCTGCCCTCCAAGAACCAGAGCCCAGAGGGGCCTGAGGCAAACCAGTTCCTTCTTTTTTTTAAATATATATTTTATTGATTTTTTTACAGAGAAGAAGGGAGAGGGATAGAGAGTTAGAAACATCGATGAGAGAGAAACGTCCATCAGCTGCCTCCTGCACACTCCCTACTGGGGATGTGCCCGCAACCAAGGTACATGCCCTTGACCAGAATCGAACCTGGAACCCTTCAGTCCGCAGGCCGACGCTCTATCCACTGAGCCAAACCGGTTTGGCCCAGTTCCTTCTTGGATGCATCCTCACGTGAGCCGGACCTTCCTCCGCTGAGAAGAAAATGTGAGGGCCCACGGGTCTTCCATCCCAGCTCAGCATACAGGGCCATGCCCACAGAGGATATCACGTGACTGCTCTCACCCCTGTCAGACCAAACCAGACCCTTTCCCCACCCAAACCCCAAGCCAGGAAGATGCCTCATTCTGATACCAGAGCTGCTGCTTGGCTTCTGGCCCTGAATTCCTGTTGTTTCTAAATCCCCGGGGACCCTTCTTGAGGCCCTGCTCCCGTGGATCCAAACTTGCAGCCGGGCTCAGGCCCTCTTTACTCTCCTTCTTAAGAGACAGAGGAACGTAAGGGTTGTCTGCACAATAGTTGGGTGGCCAGGGTTTGAATCCTACCTCCACCACTTGCTAGTTCCACGATCCTGGGCAAGTTACTTAACCGCACTAGGTTTTGTTTTCCCCATCTGTAAAATGGGGATTGGATGGAAAAAGTGAATGTAAGTCATTTAGCACAGGGTCTGAGTATTCAATACATGTGAGCTGTTTCTCCCCTTTAGGATCAACTCATCTATTCTGGATTTCAGTTTATACCCAAATTCTGCCTACCAGTCATAATTCCCACTGTTTCACTGTTGCTGCCTATCACTAGGCCCCCTGGGCAATGTTGGTCAAACTGGGGCAGAAAGATATTACAGGCAATGGGCAGGGTCCTAGCTAGGCAAACCGACCACCCTCTGACAGCCCCTGGGTCAGGTTCCCTGACCCTGCACCAACCCATGCTGATCCTTGGCTGCTGGGGCAAGTCTCACCTTGTCCCAAGTTCATGGACTCCTTTTCTTGTCAAGACCTAAAAGCATCAGGTCCCTGATCCCGTCAGAACCCGAGGACAAGGCACCTGGAGCCCCTTTTCTCAGGAAAAGCTTTCTCCCACCCTTTCACCCACAGGGCTGCTCTATTTTCAAGTCTTGACCACTTCCTGTCTTGACTATGACAAGAAGTTACCAGCCAAGCCCAGCTGACTCCTGAGATATGACAGCCACGCCGGAAAAACCTGGGCATTAGACCAAGGTCTGGGCCAAATAAAGGGCCCCTGGGATTCAGCTTTTCCCTGAAAGAATGACAAAGAGTGGGATGACTGTGAACGAAGCCTCAGATCAGCCGTATGCCTCACTTCCCCATGGCTCTGGATGTTTCCAACCCAGGAAGACCTGCAGTCCTTGACCCTGACCTGGAGGCCGTGAGGACTGAGGGAGGAGGAGCGGGAGACCCACACGTCCTTCACTCCGCCTGGGAACCCTGGCAGGAGAGCACCTCCACCTTGCTGGCCCTCCTCCTCCCTATCTCCTCTCCACCCCTCTTGCTCCATTCTCTTCCCTCGGGCCTCAGGCACCTGTGCCTACACCTGGGTAGTTACTCACAACTGCCATTCATCTGCCTTCCTGACCCACCCTGTCTTTGGTTCTTCCCCAGGAACCCTCACACCCATCCCCTACATAGAGGATTTTGTATGTGGTAAAACCTTCAGACTGGGGTCATCCTAGTTCATGAATGCCCTATTTTTCTAGAGTTTTCCTTTGCCCGGGTCACAAAATGAAGGTGTTTCCTACTGCTTCCTAATTTGACTGGGCAATCTACTGAGTAAGATTTCATCTAAGTTGGCAGAGTGGTGATAACTTTGCACCTGGCATTTATGAGGGCTTATTATGTGCCGGGCACTGTGCTAAATGTTTCATACCCGTTACCTTGTAAAATCTTCACAACTTCCTTAGAATAGGTATTGTTTTTATCCTTGTTTTATAGATGAGGACACTGAGGTCCACAGAGGGAGAGTCACTTGCCCAAGGTCACTGTAAATTGTAGTCCTCAGTTTCAAACCCTGGCATTCTCCATATCCAGGAGCCTTCAATGCCTACCCCCTAATAGGTGACTCATAATGGGCACTTGGGACACTGTAGCAAGTGACCATGGATACCCTTTGAGGTAGGGGGACATAACTGATTCTGATCAAGGGCACGTACCTCGTATCTCGGTTGCAGGCTCCATCCCTGGTCCTGGTCGGGGCATGTGCAGAAGGCAACCAATCAATGTGTCTCTCTCACATTGATGTTTCTCTCTGTGTGTCTCTCCTTTTCCCTTCCACTCTCTCTAAAAGTCAATGGGAAAATATCCTCAGGTGAGGATTAACAACAACAAAAAGAAATAAATTTAAAAAATAATAATTGTAGCATGTTAAAAGCTGGGAGATATACATGTTGGAATTGCTGAAAGTACATGAAATTAGCTACATAGGTATGACATAATCCCAGCCCTTTTTATCTGTGGTAATTTTTTTTTTAAATATATTTTATTGATTTTTTGCAGAGAGGAAGGGAGAGAGATAGAGAGTTAGAAACATCGATGGGAGAGAAACATCGATCAGCTGCCTCCTGCACACCTCCCACTGGGGATGTGCCCACAACCCAGGTACATGCCCTTGACCGGAATCGAACCTGGGACCTTTCAGTCCGCAGGCCGACGCTCTATCCACTGAGCCAAACCGGTTTCGGCTGTGGTAATTTTTTTAATTGTGTCTTTTATCAAGCTAGAAAACAAAGTAAAAAATATGGCAGTGATTATGTAGCAAGACCCAACAAATCCAAATGCTCAGAAAAAAAGCAATGTTGAAACACGTCCACCTGAGCTGCAAATCAAATCAAGCAAGTGACTCACTGCCTCCCCTCTCTACCCTCAAAAACTCTTCCTGCTCCATCTCTCCCCGCAATGACCCACGAGATGCATCTCAACCAGTTGCCCCAGATGCCACGAAGAAGAAACCAGAGAGATGGGTCACCAGGGAGGCGGGCCCTCATTCCACCTTCCCAGCTGGAGCCCAGAGCAGAATCCTCCATTTCCTTTGCGGTCGATTGTTAAACTCCTGCTCCTGGGAAGGGTCTGACTCACATCCCACTGCCGGTTCCTTCTCTTCCAAATCACCTTGGCACTTCTGCTCCGATGTGGTCACAGGCAGGTTTGATTTTCTTTGTAACCTGGCAGGTTTGTACCAAAGGAGCCACAGCGCATTGCCCTCTGCTTTCTGTGCATGCCTGTGATCAGGCCAGAGGACACACGACAGCCGGATAAAGACAAGGTTGTTTGAGGAGAGGGAAGAAAAAGTAATCAGACTCCTTAGAGCTGGAAGGGACTTCGGGCGCATCCTTGACTCTTTTACTTCAAAAGGAAATGGAAGCCTGGAATGAGCAAGTGACTTGATAGCTGTCAACCTGCACAGTATGGGGCTGAGGGGTCAGCCGAGGCAAGGGCTCTGTAGCTGGGGCTTCAGAACACAGGCCTAGGCAGCGAGAGGACTTGGGTCTGATTCCTGAAGCTTCCAACACACTCGATGAGGGCCCCTGTGAGGGCTAGTTAGTCTTTATCAGCCTCAGTTTCCTAGTTTGTAGAATGCGGGTAATTGCACCTGCTCCAGCGGGGAGTCGCTGGGAAGAGCATTGGGACAATGCCCAGGAAGCACATGGAAGAGCATTGGCACAGGGTAAGCACGCATAAAGGCAGTAAGGTCAACAACGATGAGCGCTATTTCTCTCTCCATTTGTCCCCCAGGTGTTTCTATTATTTGAGGGTTTCCCAAAAGAATAACAGTTGCTTCATTTTCCTTCTTCCGCTAAAGCTGTTCCTCTGCCTCAAATACCCTCCTCCCCGCCAGAGCTAATATGTATTGAGTCCTTAGTAATGTTACAGACACTGTTTTTAGTGCTTTACAGGTATTAACTCATTTGTAATAATCCAATGGGGTCAGGACTAGTATTTTCCGGATGTTATAGATCAGGAAGGTGAGGTTTGGTGAGGTTGAGAAACTTGCCCAAGGTTCACACAGCTCGTGTAGACCCATCCTGACCTGAGAAGACATTCTTAACTCTGCTGTCTACTGCCTCTATGTGTCAAAATCACCCTCTACAGTTTCAGTGCCAGCTCCTCCTCCTCCAAAGAGCCTTCTCTGATCTCCCAACTGGAAATAATCTTGCTTCTCTCTTTGAAATTCCCCCACTTCTTTGCTAGTAGCGGAGATCCTTTGCCTTCTGCTCGATATTTTTGTATTTGTGCACAGTGCATGGCTTAGCTTACCTATCAGTCTTGATATTCCTTGAGGGCAAGGACCAGGTCCTGTTTGATTTTATAAACTCCAAAGGCCTGGCAAAATGCCAGCTGCCATTATAAGAAATTAGACCCTGACCAAATATCACAAAGACTCAATTCTAAGTCAAACCCAAATCTCTCAGTGCCAGCAAAAAAAAAAAAAAAAAAAAAAATGCATTAAGTAAATGATTGTGAAACTAACCACCATTCAAAAGAGCTCTTTCCACATTCTCACTGGTGACCAAGATTTTGAATGCTTGATCTTTGACCTCTGGCTTCTCCTTAACATGCAGAGCACAGAGAGGCGAGCTGAGAGCTGAAGTGTGGGTGGAAATGGAATGGGAGCAAGGGTAGGGCCAAGGCAACCTTCTTTTGGACTCTGCTTTGAAGCCCAGGAGATGGAAGTTGAGGGAGCCCTGAGACCAGCGCTGCGAGATGGGCTGTTTCAAGTCCTCAGAAGTCGAGACCAAAGTTCACACGCCACAAAGAAAGCCGAGGCCAGGACATCATCCACTCTCTGTTCCTACACTGACCGTGGCCCTTGGTTACAAAATGAAATGTCTGTCCCTAGTAACACTATAAGAATTTATGTAAATGCAAAACAACTAAGATTTTCTAGAACGTGCACACACTCTCTTCGGTATGACCAAAAGTTTGTGAGATGGGAAGCATCTCCATTTGACACTGGACTCTGTTACAAGAAAAATTAAACAGATAGGACCGTGGGCATGACCTTCAAGAAGATTTACATCCACAAGGAGCCCACATATCTGAGGGAGGAAGCCCAGTGGAGGCCATTGGAACCTGATAAAGGAACAGAGGAGAAGAAGTGACCACAGGGATGTGGTTGAGCCTGTGGACCCCGGACTCCATCTGCAGGGAGGGGAGGAGGAATGCACCCGGGCAGATCCAACAGAGTCTGAGGCAAGATCCGGAGGAACGTGGTAGGAATCCTCATTCAGCTAAAAGTGAGGCCTCGAAAGAAGTACTAAAAGGTGGAACTTCCTCTCTAAACCTAAGTGTGACCCAAGGAACGGCTGGGGGAGAGGTGGAAATGAAGAGAGTGCTGGGAGAAGGAGACAAACTATCTGAGAGCACGTGGCTGCCCGGAAGGAAGGCTGGCCACAGCAGATGCAATGTCAAAACACTCAGGGGAAAGATAAACAGGATCCCACAAAGGCTCTGAGACAGCGGTTCTTACCCTTTTTTGAGTCTCTGACCCCTTTGAAAACAATATGAAAATTCTCTCCTTGGAAAAAGAGCATGAATGTCCCCACAAGGGTCTTCCTGGTAAAGAATCTCTGGTCCTATCACCAGAGGAATGGCTGGTACTCACAGCAGAACTGGAAACAACTGAAAAAGGAAACAGGTGGGGAAGGGGCTGAAAGATGGAGCTGAGGAAAGACAGTTCTGCAGGGTTCTTATCCGCCACGGGTGGAAGGAGGGGTAGCCAACAGCAAATTACTAATAAAAGTTGCGGCACGGGACTGTGAGAGCAGGCCAAGAAGGCATAAGTCTGAACGAGGTGGAATTTTTTGCTTCATGTTAAAATGAACAAAAAGAGGCTGTTCATAGCACCAAGAACAGGAAGGGCTGGCAGTGTGACATCAGCAGCACATCCCAACCTCTATTTTGACCTCAGTTCTGTCTTTTCTGTCAATGAGATTAATTTCCAAACTGTAACATGTGACACTACATTGCTAAGAAGAAACGGAGCCCATGGAATCACACACCTGGGCGTCTTATTGAAAGCATGCTGCTGCAATTGTGCCATCTAGTGGTAGGAGGCAGATATTGCATCATTAGTCATCTTCACAAACACACGTTCTACCTGAAAAGCCTTTTAACCTAGAGGAGGTCAAACACATGATGGCACTATGCTAAATGCTGCTCTCTCTCAGGTGATTACACTTTACTAGAAGTCTCCAGGCTCTCCTCTAGTTCTGATATCTTCAGTTCAAATTTGGTGATTGCATTAAGGAGACTAAATTATGGCCATTGCTAAGTAGCAGAGACCTCTGGCAGTGGGAAAATGCCAAAGGGTAGGAGGCATACTTCGGGCAGAAAGAGAAGTGCACATCAGGAGGTAGGAATAACAAGGATCAAGCAAGAAGGGAGGAGGAAGAAGAGGAGGAGGAAGAGGAGAGGGGGCAGAGCAGGGAGCTAACAGAGGGGAAAGAGGTCAGCTGGCTGCTGCAAGTGCTGTTCCTAGGAGACTGGGACAAATAAAGGAAGGCCTTAGACACTGACAGGAAGGTTTGAGAATGACCAGTGGGCCTTAGGGAGGTTTTGCAAATCCTAATTAGGGAAGATATTTTATGAAATTGGCATTTTCTGAATATTAATATTATGCTGTTGGTTTGCAAAGTGAACTCTGTACACGGAGGGCAAGGAGAAAGAGGCAGACCCTCCAGATCGGTAAGTAGCAGGTTTAATAAGAACGGGAACTTAGGTATGAGGCTTGTTTGGGGCAGCAGAAAGATAAGTAGATCTCGGCACCAGAATCTTCCAAGTTTATGTAGAGACTTTACTGGGGCTCAGTCACATACAGAGTCCAGATGGTCTCAACAACACATCGCACTTTCAAGGCCGGGTCCTTGAAACAGCTCCTAGTACTGGAACAGTGGGCAGAGTGTACACGCCAAGGACAAGGGAGGGGGTGAGGAGCCTCCAATGCCCTGGTTCCCCTCTAGGGTCAGCTGGCACTCACATTCTCTTGATGACCTCCTCCAGCTTGCCTCTCCATGCTCCCTTGCCCTCCCAGCCTGAGGTCTGTGCTCCCTCTGACCTGACCCTTTCCAGGGCCCTAAGCTGGAGCCCAGGGTATGGAGCCCAGGGTTTGAGCAGGGAGTCAGGGAGATGGCCAAAACATGCAGGGCTTTGAGAAAAAAGCTTTGTACCTAAAGCAGGGGTGGGCAAACTTTTTGACTCGAGGGCCACAATGGGTTCTTAAACGGGACCGGAGGGCCGGAACAAAAGCATGGATGGAGTGTTTGTGTGAACTAATATAAATTCAAAGTAAACATCATTACATAAAAGGGTACGGTCTTTTTTTTTTTTTAGTTTTATTCATTTCAAACGGGCCGAATCCGGCCCGTGGGCCGTAGTTTGCCCATGGCTGACCTAAAAGGTCACATCAACAAACAAGGACCATAAACGAAATGTAGTAACACATACAATAAAATACTTATTCAACCTTAAAAAGAAGAAAATTCTGAATATGCTAAAACATAGATGAACCTTGAGGACATTAAGTGAAGTGAAATAAGCCAGTCACACAAAGACAAATACTATCCAATCCCATTTAGATGAGGTATCTAGAGCAGTCAAATTCATAGGGACAGGAAGTAGAATGGTGGTTGCCAGAGACTTTGCGGGGAGGGGGTAGTTGTTGTTTAAGGAGTATAAAGGTTAAGATTTGCAAGATGAAAAGTTCTGGAGGCTGGTTGTACGACAGTGTGAATATACCTAGCACCACAGAATTGTACACTTAAAAATGGTTAAGATGGAAAATTTTATATTATGTGTATTTAACCACAATTTTTTTTAGGCAGCAAGGATCATATATCTGAGGAGTCCCTGGTGTCCCCAGAGCTCCTGGTGCCCCTCTCCTTCCTTGCCAGCTGGAGGTGGATAAGGTGGACAGTGAGCCTTGGAAAGAACAGAACTCCTCCTATTACCACTCCTCAAACCGCAGACCCTTCCAGAGCTCTCTGCTCGTGGTCTGACCCTCATGTTTCTAGATCCATGGGGAGCCCTTGTCTCCCGGCTCCCAGATACTACTCATTTCGCTGAGGAATACACATGAGGCCTCAGGTGACCCCCCCCCCCTCTTTCTCACACACACACACACACACACACACACACACCTAAATTAATTAGTGTTTAAAAAACAACTCAGAGACTGGTGGGTATCAGGGAACGCGGCCCAGCCTTGCTGGAGCTGTTTATTTGCAGGGAGGGCTATGGGCCCATGAGGCACTGGGGCTGTGGTGCAGTGATGAGTCCAGGACTCCCGCTCCAGCTCCGTCACTCAGGGCCTCTCACTAACTCACCCTGGGAGGGCTAGGTCCAAGGGCCAGGCACCTGGAAGAAAGTGCTAGATGGAAAGGGTATCTCTCCCTCCATACCCAGTCCCTACCCGCCCCATAACAGACCCCACCTCCCTGTCAGAATGGCACCAAGCCCAGGAGAGGAGAGAGTGAGGAACAAGGTCAAGGGCACAGGCCAGGGACCCTCCTCCCACCTGGGACCTGGCTTCCTCATCCACGGGAACCTGTACAAGCGGCCCCAGGCCTGAGGGAGAAAATGGTCTGGCCTTGAGAGACCCTGGGAGAGGCAGGAGGATGTGGCTGATGAGAGTCAAGGTAGGGTGCAAAGGCCAGGGAGGACAGGAAGCTGGGCGGGAAGGGAATGGGGAGAGGAGACAGGAGCAAAGCGGGTGGAGAGGAGATGATGGAAGGGACTGGGCTGCGCTCCAGCCATCAGCCCCTGCGGTTTCCTCTCCGGGGTCAGGGCTGGGCCAGAAGAGTCTGGGGCATGTGATGTTGTTCCAAAGCCCCTCTGTGGCCCCAGAAAGGACCAGGTTCCAGAGGTTGTACTCACCCTGGAGGGGCCTGCTTCACCCCGACATGATGTGCTTGACAAAGGCTGGGAAAGAAGACAAAAATCAGCCATTGGCCCTGGCTGGTTTGGCTCAGTGGATACAGCGTCAGCCTGGGGACTGAAAGGTCCCGGGTTTGATCCCAGTCAAGGGCACATGTCTGGGTTGTGGGCTCGATCCCCGGTGGGGGGTGTGCAGGAGGCAGCCAATAGATTCTCTCTCGTCATTGATGTTTCTATCTCTCTCTCCCTCTCCCTTCCTCTCTGAAATCAATAAAAATATATTTTTTTTAAAAATCAGCCCTTGAAGTTGGCCCTTCTCAGCTCTTTATTGCCCTCTTGGCCCCTTAAACCTCTTCCCTCCCCCCTATATTGCCTGACTTCAAACCTTCCCACTATCCCTTCCCCAGACTGTGGTTCTTTCTCTTATTTGGGGATTGGTGGAAGGAGCTGGAAGAGGGAAGAGACCTCAGCTGTGCTCTCTGTCCACTCTGTGCTGATACTCAACATAAATGAAATACATTACCTTTACTAGACCCCACAACCTTGAGAAAGGTACCTGCATCACCCCATTTCTCAGAAGAGAAAACTGAGGCTCAGAGAAGGTAAGTGACTTAATCAAGGTGATATAGCTCATATATCACAGATCTATCTCCAAATTTCATGCTTCTTCCATTATACCAGGATGGAAAGGAACAACACCAAAGCCAATCTGGTGGCCATGTCCACTAGTTCCTGGATCTGTTCTACTCTGCAGTCCACCCGGCCCACACTGTGCTTGCCTGGGTACGCGGGGAAGCGAGGCATGACCCGATACCTTCGTAATTGATGCAGCCATTGGCATCCTCCTGCCCAGCTAACAGCTGCTCCACTTCCGCCTCAGTCATCTTCTCTCCTGGGGTGGGAGGTAGGAGGCTCTTAGTTGCAGATGGCAAAAGGAGGGACAGGAAAAGCCCAAACACCCCCTCAAGTCTGAAGGACTTCCTGACCTGGGAAGTGGTCAGACCATACCTCCCCCAAAGGCACTGGAGAGTGGAGCCAAGGGTCTTACGGCCCTTCCTAGACCCCCAGGCCTCTCCCTCTGCCTTGCAGCTCTCACTGGGTGAACAGACCAGGGCCCCAGTGACCAAGGCAAAGGTAAGGATAGGAACCCTGGGTCCCACCTCTCAGGCCTCAGCGGTCACCCCTGCTCTGCCAACCTGCTCCCCTCTTCTTCCAAACCCAGCTGGGGCAGGGAGCCAGGTCTGGACCAGGATGTGATCCTTAGGACGCAGGGACTCCCCAAACCTGCCCCTGGACACCTCCCACCCCTCCACTCTGCTTCTGCCCGGCTGGCATACCCAGGGTGGCAAGGACATGGCGAAGCTCAGCGCCCATGACCGTGCCGTTGCTCTCCTTGTCGAACACGCGCAGCCCCTCCACGAAGTCCTCGTAGGTGCCCTGCTCCTTGTTGCGGGAGATGTGCTGCAGGATGGGCAGGAACGTCTCAAAGTCCAGCATCTTGGCATTCATCTCTGCAGGTGGCAGGGGAAGGAAAGAGAAGTGACCTGAGCAGAATCGCAAGCGGAGCAGAGGGGCCTCCCCCCAGCTCTGCCTAGTAGGACTGTCCCTGGCAGCATCCAGGGCTTGGCTACAGCCACTTCTGGGTGGGACACCCAGCCAGTGATCCTGGAGGGCCCAGAGCCCACAGGAGCAAGGCAGGAGGCTGGCTCCGCAGCATTCTTCTCAGTGAAAGGGCAGAAGCGAAAAGGAACCACCAGACCTCTGAGCTCCAGGTGGCCAGCCAGGTGGGGAGCTGAGGGTGGCAGCAGCAGAATCTGAGGGGCCCAACTGAGACTTCAGACATGTGACAGACATACAGTCACAGAGGCAAACTGCTAGGATTGCAAAAAATTTTTTTTTATTTTTTATCACTCAGCATTTGGGGTTCATTACTGGACCACGTTGACTAGAGCTATCTGAAGCAATAATTTTTATAAATTTACAATTCTCTTATGACTAGTATACTTCTCCCCCATTGTAGTGTGTTAAAAAGCTTCAATTTAATACAGTGGTTCTCAACCTTGCCTGCACATTAGAATCACCTGGGAATCTTTTTAAAATCCTGATTTCTGGGCCTCATCCTCCAGAAATTCTGTTTCTTTGTTACTAATGTTGTAGCCCCAACCCATAACAAAGAAACAGAATTTCCGGAGGATGAGGCCCAGAAATCAGGATTTTAAAAAGATTCCCAGGTGATTCTAATGTGCAGCCAAGGTTGAGAACCACTGATTTAATAGATGTAAACCATTTAAAAAATATTTTTTATTGACTTTAAAGAGGGAGAGGGAGAGGGAGAGAGAAAAAAAACACATCAGTAATGAGAGACTCATCAATCAGCTGCCTCCTGCACCCCCTCCCCACAATGGGGATAGAGCCAGCAACCCCAGGCATGTGCCCTGACGGGGAATCCCATCACTTCCTGGTCCACAGGTGGATGTTCAACCACTGAGCCACACTGGCTAGACTCTTTTATAACAACCCAGAAACCCCTCCAAATGGAAGTGCTCAGATATCTTTTGACCCCTGAGAAGCCCTGCTGACCTGAACAAGCTCCTGGTCCTCTGGCCCTTTCCTGCCCACATCCTTCACCCTGCACTGGTGTCTTCACCAGCAAAAGGAGGAGGGGCGGGGTCAGAACAAAGGAAGGGGCAGGGGACCAATGCAGGGCCCGGGAAGCCTCCAGAGATGGCGCACCCTGGGTGGGGTGCTCCTGCCATGTCTGCCTGGCCCCACCTAGTGCCAGGACCTCTGAGCAGCAGGACCTGTGTGAAAGGACTGGGGCAGGAGCAGCTGTTAACTTTACTGCCTCACATGACAGATGACATTCACCAATGAAACACACTCCCTTGCACCACTTTCTAAACTCCCATTGGCCGAATGCAAATGAGGGAAAGAGGCCTCATTCTAGAGCTAATCTTGAATCCGCTCTAATTTATATTAAATGAGTAATTTGCCACCCTCAGTGCTCTGACCATTATCAGACACAAATTATTGGTGATAAAACTCCCAAGGGTCACAGGATATCTCAGTGCTGTGACGCCTAGACGAAGGGCTCCCGGGTGGGGAGTGGGGGCTGGTGGTTAGTTATCAGATTCCCACCAAGCCTCCCTCCCCAGTGTCCCTGGCACTCTTGAGTGTCAGAGGAGGATAGGATGTCGCTTTGCCCTCCAGGAGCAAGGCCAGGCCACATTCTGCAAGGGTCAGCTAAGTGGGAAGGGAGGCTGGTCGTGAAGGGATACAGGGGAGAAGGGAGGGAGGGGCCCACAGGAGGCAGATCTGGGCGAAAGGCCCAGCGGCTGACCTTCGGGCTTGGGCTTGCCCAGGACGCGCAGCACCTCCGCGTTGGTGGGGTTCTGGCCCAGCGCCCGCAGCACGTCCCCGCACTGCGCGTAGGCGATCTTCATCTCCCCAGTCGGGGTCCGGTCGAACAGCGAAAATGCCTCTTTGAACTCTGCGGAGAGACGACCCAGCTCAGCCCCCTGGGCCAGGGGAAGGCAGGGGCTGGGGGCTGATCAGCCTCCACCCGGGCTGAAGGGCAGCCCAATGTGGCTTATAAAATGTGTCAATATTTCCCTCCCGGCTCCTCCCTGGAGCCCACACCCACCCTGTTTTCTGACAACTAAAGGGGAAGCCTAGGGCCTCCGTGACCTGTTCCAACGCTGGGTCTGGGATCTCTGCTATCAGTCGGTTGTCACATAATGAATGTCTCCCCTGCTTCCAGCCCTCCCAGCCACCCATCCTTCCCAGGCGCAGGTGAGGATCCTGACTGTTGAACATGTCAGGGAAGTGAAAGCAGCACTGGTTCAGGGTTAAGAACTCCTGGGTTCCCTGGCTTTGCAGATCTCGGCAGGATAAGCCTGGCGGGTCTGTTTTCCTGGCACCACGGGGAGCAACAGCGCCACCCACCGGGCACGCCCAGTTACTGGGAATGTCAGAGGAGATGGCAGCATGTGGAGGCACTGCGAAGTGATCATACCTGTTCAAAAGTCAGCTAATTAATATCAGTACTTCCTGTTCCCGGCTAAAAGAGGGCTCCCAGGCCAGACAAGACGACATGGTGGAAACAGACCTTCCGACTCTGCCACTGACCAGCACATGGCCTCAGGCAAACCACTAACCTCTGAGTGTCCTCTTTTTTTTAGCTCTAAGTGGGGATACAGTTCACCTGAGTGGGTTGCTGGGGACGATGGGGATTTCCTGGTTCTCAAGCCAGCTTAGATCTACAAGGACTACACTTCCTGAAGGGATCAGGGCAGGTGTCCACGGGGCCAGGCTGAATTAAGACACTCCTGGGCCCTTGCAAAGAACCTTAATTCCTCACTAATTTGGATTCAAGCAGTTCATTACTGGGGATAATTTGAACTGGGAATGGCATTGAAGTTACCTTATACTATCCACAGAGAAATTGTTTACTAAGCAGATTAACAATATAAGCCAAAGAAGAATGTGTAAACTTCTTAGGAGAAAAGCTGTGTTTAATCCTCTCCAAGTACGTTAGAAACAATTACTTACTGAGAGGCTGCATATGGATTACTTACAAATCATTCCACATGTCAAAGCTGGCTCCCCAAAATGTTTACTTGCACCCCTTTATTAGGCGTTGGATGAATTTAAAAGATAGAAACTGCATGTCTGTCACATTATTAAATAATTGAGTTCAAATTCCATTTTCATTGCTTACTAGCTGTGTGACTTTGGGAAAGTAAATATTTAACCTCTATAAAATCTCTTCTATAAATGGCACCTGTCTCACAGGGTCTTTTAATTACATCCAAATTAAATACAATAATTTATGTAAAAACCCTTAATACAATGAATGGCACATATTAAATCCTCCAACAATGTTATTAGTATTATTTTACTGAGTTTAATCCTAATTTTACCATTTAACTATGTGACCAAGTCACTTAACCTCAATAAACCTAGGTTTCCACCTCTATAATAAGGAAATAACACCAATCTCACATCTGTGTTGGAGGGTTTAATTTGTTTTTTAACTTTTGAAGCAATTAGCTTGCCTTTCAGCACAAATTCAGTGCTCAATAAATACATATTTGTTAGTTGACTCTGAACTCTGACTTTTTTTATCTTCTCCTGGTTCACTCAAACGAGTCAGGTCGAATCTAATAAAAGAAGGAATCTCCTCATAAAAGAAGACTATAATGATACCTCATAGGAAGATGGAACACGAGGAGGAAAGGAATAAGAATAACCTATGACTTGAGTACTTACTGTGGGCCAGGCCCTGAGCTGATAATTTTTCATGGATTATCTCATGAATCTTTACAAAAACCTTATGCTATCGGTATTATTGCCCTCATTTTGGACCAATGCAGATGTGACTTCTGACCAGCTATCAAGGAAACCAAGGAAATGGTGAGGAGGAAGGAGAAGGAAGAGACTTGCAGCAACTGCTAATGCTCCACCCACCAGGCACTCCCAGTTACTGAGAGTGTCAAATGAGATGGCAGTGTGTGGAGGCACTCTGCTACATGATAATGCCTGTTCAAAAGGAATTACATACACAGAAAAACCACACACTGAAGTTTAGCATTGATACCAGAGAAAAACAAAACCAGGGTGACCTTGAGGTGTCTGAGAGGTGATGCTGATGGGCTCGGAAGAAACCTTTTCTCAATAGTCTGTAGCTTGGGAGAGCAATGAGCAATGATGGTAACCCCTTTCTAGAAGGACATGGAAATCTGGAGAGGGCCCAGAGAAGGAAGTCAAAACACCAGAAAATGGGCAAAGGGGCAACCGTCAAGTTGGAGGGTGGGTGGAGATCTTGAAGCTTGTCTTGAAGCTACACTTTACATAAGATTGAGAAAAATAAATTGTCTTCATCAAAGATGGAGAAGCATTGCTAACGGAGATCACAGGTGGACTAGGGCAACCCCAATCACTGTTGGCCCTGCCACCATTAGTGGGTGAGCATCTTGGCAGATTTCAGGAGGAAGGAAGAGGAAGCTGGTAACCCAAAGGAGGGCTTTCCAATAACAGGAACAGGAATGAGGGCTTTTAAATACGTTAGAGAGTAGATTTGGGGGGTAGAGGAGGAAAAAGGCATTTTTGCTATGCATTTATTATGTTCCAGGTGGTCTGGCAGAGCAGTTAAGAACTACTAGTTGATCTGGAATCAGATTGCCTGAATTTGGATCTTGACTCCACTACCAACTGCCTGTGTGAGACTGGGCAAGCCACCCAACTTCTCTAAGCCTCAGCTTTGTCACCTGTAAAATGGGGTGGTAATAGTCCCCATCTCTCAGGGTTGTTGTGAGAATTAAATGAGTTAATGCAGGCTCAAGTAATAACATGTCGTAGGCAAAAGTGAGCAAATGGCAAATCAACACCAAATATGTTTGCTATTATGATAATGACTAGAGGCCTGGTGCACAAAATTTGTGCGGGGGGGGGGAGGGGGAGTGGGAGGGGGGTATGTCCCTCAGTCCAGCCTGCACCCTCTCCAATCTGGGATCCCTTGAGGGATGTCCGACTGCCCGTTTAGGCCCGATCCCGATGTGGGCCCAAATGGGCCTAAACGGGCCTAAACGGGCAGTCAGACATCCCTCTCACAATTCAGGACTGCTGGCTCCCAACCGCTCGCCTGCCTGCCTTATCACCCCCTAACAGCTCCCCTGCCAGCCTGATTGACACCTAACTGCTCCCCTGCCAGCTCGATTGCCCCCAATTGCCCTCTCCTGTCGGCCTGGTTCCCCCCCAACTGCCCTCCCCTGCAGACCTGGTCTCCACCAACTGCCCTCCATTGCTGGCCCGGTTGCCCCTAACTGCCCTCCCCTGCAGGCCTGGTTGCCCCCAACTGCCCTCCCTTCCAGGCCTGGTCCCTCCCAACTGCCCTCCCCTGCAGGCCATCTTGTGTCCACATGGGGGCAGCCATCTTGTGTTGGAGTGGTGGTCAATTTGCATATTACTCTTTTATTAGATAGGGTGGTGATTACTATTATGGTGATGACAACAATTCCTCCTCCTCCTCCTCCTCCTTCTTCTCCTCCTCCTCCTCCTCCTCCTCTAGGAAGAGAGGGTATGTGTGGGTGGAGGTGGGGGCGGACGGGAGCTGTTAGTACTCACCTTCTATCTGGTCAGCAGTGAAGTCTATCTGTGGGGAGAGAAACAGAGGCGTGAGAGCGCCAAAGGTTTCCAAAGGGAAGCAGAAGTGGCTTCCACCGCAGTCAGGTCACCTCCAACAGGCCCCTGATGAGGAGGGAGGAGGCTTCGGGCTAGAGGTAACACACCAGCCCCTGATGAATGGGACACGACTGACAGGCTGTAAAACAATGCAGCCTCCAAGCCTCTCTCAGCACCACTTGTTAAGTGGTGATTCCAGTGAAATGCCCTGGATAACTCTAGAACCTACACCCACTCCCTACTGTAATTTCTTTGTGTCAAATGTGAATTCCTTGTCCTATCGGCCATAAACTGACCTCACTTTCATCCCTTCAGACTCTCCCTGCTCCACAATCCTCCCACAGCCACACCTCCTCTCCCTTTGGGCACCTCCACTCCTCACCCTTGGCCTCCCTTTCCTTTTTTCTTTTCCTTTCTTTCTTTCTTTCTTTCTTTCTTTTTCTTTTCTTTTTTTTTGTTTTTTTTTGTTAATCTTCACCAGAGGATATTTTTCCCATTGATTTTTAGAGAAAGCGGAAGGTAGGGCGGGGAAGAGTGCCCAGACAGGCCCAGGACCAGGCCTGCAAGTGGTGTCCCACAGGAGTGGCGCATTAGGAGAACAAATCAGAAATAAAGGTGTCCTACTGGGGAGATAGTCAGCTTTCCTTTTTATTTTTTAATATATTTTTATTGATTTCAGAGAGGGAAAGAGAGAGATAGAAATATCAATGATGATAGAGAATCATTGATCGGCTGCCTCCTGCACGCCCCCTACTGGGGATAGAGCCCGCAATCCAGGCTTGTGCCCTTGACCGGAATCAAACCCAGGACCCTTCAGTCCACAGGCCAGATAGTCAGCTTTTCTTGCCAGGCTCTGACCATAGAGTGATGGAGGACCTAGAGTACCTGCGGGTGTTCTTCAGACCCTACACTATGCCTCAGTTTCCCCAGAGTGGTGCCATAACCGAGCTCAGGGATGGGGCAACTGCCTTCCTCTCTTGGCCAAACCAGTTCTGCTTAACTCCTGCCCCTTGGCGGTATCGCCACAGATCAACCCAGGGTCCTTGGCCCAACTGCAGGGTCTCTGGGGCTGTGGGGGCCGGGAGGAACCTTAAGAGGGCCAGGGAGGGTCATCCAATGAGAGCTGGGGTTTTCATCTCCTGCCTACTTGTCACAGAACCTGCTCCTGGGCTTTTAATTTGCTCTGGTTCCTCACCACCCAGCCCTGACTTGAGGCTGATATTCCCAGGGGCCCACCTCGCCCAACCTGTTATTAATAGCTCTTCATACCAGTGGCCAGTTGCCCTTTTACATTCCGGTGCCAAGGCTTAAAACTGCTTCGCTCTCCAGAGGCCTCTGACCTGCTCCTTCCTAGGCCTTTCCCCTCCCAGTTCCATTCCTTCGGCAGCTGCGCCCGGAGAGCGGGGCGGCCTGAAAGGACTGAGTCAGCGGCAGGGCCTACACCAGCTCCAGAAAGAGGAACCTGCCAATGTCAGGGGAACAGGGCAGGACAGAGAGGGAATGGGGCTGGGGTGGGAGAGGAAGCAGGGTCAGCAGCCTCACCAGGTGAGAGAGAGGGTCTTGGCTGGGGTGGGCCAGTGCTCTGCCGATGCCAGTTAGGGGCCCAGGCTGAGGCCACAGAAGGAGCTGCCCACCTGGTGGGGAGGAGGCGAGGGAACCAGGTTTCTCTCACCTCATCTTTGAGAGTGAAGCCTTCCCCAGGCACAGGGAGCACACTCCCTCACTGCGGATGTCACTGACTCCACATTCCACTGGCAGTTACATTATGTGTCCTTTTTCCATGTAGAAAACATCCTACCTCTGGGGAAAGGGTCAGTCACTTTCACTTCACTATGGTGGCCTCCAGAGTGCCTTCAAAAGGTTGAATGGCCCTAATCAGTTTGGCTCAGTGGATATAGCATCGGCCTGCGGACTGAAAGGTCCCAGGTTCGATTCCAGTCAAGGGCATGTACCTTGGTTGCGGGCAACATCCCCAGTAGGAGGTGTGTAGGAGGCAGCTGATCGATGTTTCTCTCTCTCTCTCATCAATGTTTCTAACTCTCTATCCTTCTCCTTTCCTCCCTATAAAAAAATCAATAAAATATATATTTTTTAAAAAGGTTGAATGGTTGCACTTCCCTGCCATTCCCAACTCTGCTGGGCAAGTTAGGGTGACAGAGCAGCGCTTTGTCAGACAGAGCAGAAACCCGTTCTTCTTGAGGGGCAAGACCTACAACCCAAAACCCCAGTACCTGCCCCACTGCCCCCCAGGACTGTGATCTGAGGCATGGACCCCATAGCCTCACCCGAGTCCAGCCTCCTTGAAGTAGGTCTCTAAGCTTCAGGCCAATAGAGCCCTGAATGCCATCCCCACCCCTATCCCAGGGGCTGAGGCTCACTCACCTTTACACTCTTGGGGTCAAAGGCAGGTTCCTTGGGGGGCTCGGGAGCTGGGGCAGGGGCTGGGGCTGGGGCTGCCTTGGCCGCTTCCTTCTTGGGCTCAGGCTTCTTGGGAGGCATGTTGCCTTGCAGAGAGCTTTAGTGGAGGTGGCACCTAGGAAGGAACCAAGAGCTGTGGCACCTGGGAAACGAGACGGGAGACTGGGCTGCCTCCCTCCCCTTTTATCCTGGGCAGGAACCCCCACAGAGGGCCTGGGTGAGAGCAAGAGCAGCTGCTACTGACTATAAAAGGAAGAAACACCAGCAGGGGACAGCTGACAACTGTGTATTGTCACCAGGTTTGGTGCTCCCAGCCCCCTCCCCCTCTCCCCACCCTTCACACCCCTCACAGCCTCTACCTCTGGGACAGGCTGACCCCTTCCTGCCAATTGGTGGAAACCCAGAGGGGCCAGGAAAACAGGCCCTTTCAAAAATGCCAGCGTCCGGCCAGAGAGATGAGCTGACTTGAGCAGTTGATAACCCTCACACAAAGCCCAGGGGAGGGTCAGGCTTTTTTTAGCCCCTCCTGCGCGGAGGCAGCCCACTGCACATTCCTTTGAAGCCAAGATCCTTTAAGCTGAGAGCCACTCTGGGGCCTCGGCTCTGTCCTGAGGCTCAACTCTCAGGCCTGAAGCCCGGAAGCAGCAGCTGGTCCGGCCGATGCACACTGTCCCACCCGCCACCCCCCAATCCACAGGGTGAATCCTCCATCTTCCAGAGCAGGCACCCTAGGAACTCCAGGGACCTCGGGTCCCCACCAACCTTATTCATTCACACAACAGGTATCGAGCATTTAACATAGGCCCGGGGGACCAGGAGGAGAGGTAGAGAGGTGTGTCTGAAAGGTGATGGGACTGGAGGTCAGAAAACTCAGGTCTCACTTTGTACTATATCTCTAATTCATTCTGTGCCACCTGGATGTGTGTGTGTGTGTTGCTTACTGTGTACCGGACACTATTAAGTGCTGTTTATAAAATCTCATTAAGTCTTCATCACAACCCTATAAGGTAAATATTATTATTACTGCCATATTTCACATGGGGAGATTGAGACGAAAAGTAGCAACAACTAACAAGGTCACTCAGCTAATGAGCTATGAGATGCATGAGAGCCCAGGGGTGTCTGATTCTAACGTTTATGCTTGAATGCTTGATACTACCATCCCATTTATGGGGGACACAGATGTCTGTGTGTTCATTAGAAAATTCAGGATGAATACACACTAACTAAAGTGTTAACAGGAGACACCCCCGGAGACCTACAGGGTGAGGACACGACGATGACAGCAATTGGCAGTTTTTTACCCTTTCACTTCCTGTATTCATGGAAATTTTTATAACGAGCATGTGCTGTTTTCGTGAGAAGTGTTGAAAGTCAATAAACGTTCAGAAAAACAACACACACAAAAGCTTAGCCACTGCACAGAATTGCTTTTGAGCTGAATCCTGAGACCATAGTTCAGAGGATAAAGGGAAATCATGCTGAGAAAGGCAGAAAAGTCATTTGGCCTTTCTAGGCCAAGTTTCCTCGCCTATAAAACCAGATTGCTAGACTACGTAACACCTGGTCCCTGTTAGCGCCTTGCAATCTGCCCCTTCCCAGGCTCCCTAAGCACAGGCTCCCAGTCCCAGATCTTTCGGAGCCCGAAGGGCACTTAGAGATCGTCCCATCCCACTTGGTTTTATAGCTGAGGAATCTAAACCCAGGGACCTCAAGACATACAGGCAGAGGTGAGCATCTAATTCTGCCCTGTGTGTGGCGCTCTGACACCACCCTGCCCCTCCTGTAACCTGCACCTGCTCTCACTGCTGGTGGGTGATGAGCCTTCAAAGGAAACTGAGGGTGGGGATGGACCAGGACTTGCCCAAGGGGATACTAGAGCAAGGCCAGGGTGCAAACCATAGGCTAGCCCTGGTCCTGGGCTGGTGTGGAGGCTCCTTCGCTCTTTTCCCCTCGCCTTTTCTCTTCTTCGGCCTCCCTGCTCTCTTCCTTCTGAGTCCTTGTCACCTGCTCCCGGGTGCCTCTGCCTGCACCCTTCCCATTCCCCTGTCTGACCCCTCCGTGACTACCGTATTCCCCAGGAGGGTTGGGAACTCAGGTTGATAATGAGGAAGGAAGGAAGAGGAAGCCAGGCCTCTCCCCACTCTCTTCCCCTTCCCGGACCAGGTGCCCTGCAGGGTTTACGGAGATCCACAAGCTGGCGTTTCTGTAGAAAGCTGCAGGCCAGAAGCTGGACGACCCAGACCCGAGTCCTGACTTTGCCAGCCACTTCCCCTCTCTGGGCCTCAGCTTGCTTGTCTCTTAAATGAGAGATGATGGGGCGCTTTCAAGTGGTTCAGCAGACACCTAAGGCTCCCTGATTGCTGCCACCGCAAGGGACAAAGAGAGGCCAGGTTTGGGAGCTCCCCCACCCCCTGCCACTTGAAGCAGCACCGCTCCTGGGTGCTTCATATGCCCACGATACTTTTCTAAGAAATGGTTCCATGGTTTAAAAGTTTTAAAATAACTGCTGAATGAGATGCTCTCAGATGTTCCCTTCCAGTTAAAAAACAAGTTATTCTAATCATTCTAGAAAGAAGTGTGATCTTCAAAAGACATAGAGCTGGGAGGTGGTCATTTCCTTTCCCATTATTTCTTTCTTTCTTTCTTTTATTTTCTTTCTTTCTCTCTCTCTTTCTTTTCTAGGAGAAGCAAAATATCCAGTCTGCTTGGGAACAGAGAGATGAGGCTAGGAAGCTGGGAAAGCTGAATGGGGCTCAAGCGCCATCAGGAACACGGAAAGGGTGTGGGCTTTAGAGGCGGATACGCATAGGTCTGAATCCTGGTTTTGCCATCATTTCCTTGGGCCTGGTCCTCCCAGGACCTTCCGTAGAAAACATTTCCTTCTCTGGTGGTTGTGAGATCGGCATGAAAGGATGTCAGCAAGGCACCACAAACCATCTCTGGCTCGTAGGAAACATTCATTGCTGTTCATTTCTTTTTGCTTCCCCAGGCAGATGAAGCTAGAGATGTCCTCGGGTCTCTCCGATTTCCCAGGAAAAAAATCCAGGAGAGGGGCCCACACGAGAGAGACAAGGAAGGCGGCAGGGGCTAATGAGAGTGTAAGGGAGAGTGTAAGGGTACAAGGTACGGATACAGGAATGAGGAAGAAGTGGAAAGGAATGAGGTGCGGGGGAGGGCAGCAGCTGGGTACCCATGGTGTGAAATATTTGTGGCTCAGAAAGCATGTAGCAGGTCCCTGGGGCCAGGCAGATAAGGAGCCTGTCTGCCTGAAACCGTAGGCCGCTGGCACCCCCCTGGGGGAGGAGATGCTCCTCAAATCCGTTTCTAATTCTCTGTAAGCCAGCTCAGCTGAAAAGGTGTCTGGCACTTCAGAAGGGACCAGAGGAGAGCTGTGGTTTCCCAGAAAGAGCCATGCATCAAGAATCAAGACACCTGACACTAGCCTTGTTGTTGCTAAAACTCAAGACGCCCACAGCTCCTAAGAGCTCGGTCACTGGAGTCAGAGGTTTTACTTTCTCATGATCTGCATTCTGCTTCATAGTCACTGACTTTCACCTTCAAATCTTTTCCATCTAGAGAATCCTTCCCGGGGCCTATGACAGGGTCTTACTCTCCAGTAATGTTGACCAACCCAGAGCAAAGGAAGAGCGAAGAAAAGCGGCATAAGTGTGAAGAGGCCAGTCTAGCAGCACGTACTGGCAGCCTCGCAACTGGCCAGGGAGGCATCCAGCCCACTCAAATGCTTCCTCTGGAAGGACTTCAGACTCAGTGCATGAGATACCCAGGCAGAATTTCACACCAACCAGTTTACATGTCACATGTCAAATTCAGAGACAAACCCCCAGAAGAGAAATGACATCAGACCTCATTAGGGCTGGGCTTATGCATACTCACTCACCCTCATCCCTTCGCCTCTAACAGCGCAGAGCCTGTGTCCTGCCCTGAGAGACATACGTTGGAGTCTCCAGCTTGAGCTCAAATGCTGCTGACAGCAGGGCTGGCCATGAATGCCTCGTCCTTGTCACCCTCCTTCCTCTCTTCTAGCCAATATCTCATAAGCTAGACACCACGGGGCAGACCTGGCCAACACTACATTAGTCTGTCCATAGAGGACGCTGGGTAAATCAGCCTCTGCTGCAAGGGAGAGGTTAGGAGGGCCCACCCAGGAGCCAGACTGCCAGGGTAAGAGTCCTGAACAGGTTAGTCCACTAGGGAAGCTAGTTAACTTCTTTACTCCTCAGTTTTCCCATCTATCAAATGGGACTGCTAATATAACCTCATAGGGCTGTTGTGAGGATTAAATGAGTCACATGGATCACATGCTTACAACAATGTCAAGTGCTCAAAATCCTTAAGCTTCAGTCCTGATGGAATTAATGTGACCGCTGCTCCCTCTCCCGAGATCGACCGTGGAAGAATTATAAGGAGAAAATACCAATATTTCAAACTGTTGTGTGTGGTAGAGGGGTGGCTGTGGTTTCGGGCAGGAGGGGGCCAGGTATGGCTGTGGAATGATAAAAAAAGAAAAGGAGCTAAAGTAAAATTATATCTAGCAAAAAAAGAAAAAAGAAAAGGAGCTCTGATGTTCTGATCTCTTTTCATCCACCAGTATCTTAGAGCAAACAGTGATGCCCCTTCACCAGTGACTCAAACCTGTGATCCAGGTGCTGGTGAGGCCAGCATCAGGGCACTGCAGATGAGTCGTGCTGGTGAAGAACTGATAAAAAACAGAGAAGGGGCAACCAGACTTTACCAGTTGTTTCCCCTCCTCATCCCTTCAACTCTCAGGGCAGGTGAATTACAATCTTAGAAGCACCTCCCCCTAAGGTTAAAATCGAAGCTCCAATGAAAGAAAATGCTTTTTTTGTGTGTCTTAGCAAGATAGGTACAAGAATTTATGCTAAAATAGAAACATGTCATATTGCACATTTTTAAACATAACATGCAGAAGATTTTAATTAAAATCAACAGCACTACATAAACTGGCTGCAAAATCCACACGAAAGGTTTAAATGTTTTGTTGATATTAATAAATTTTGAATTGCTTTTCTATTTAAGCAATATCTCCTGAATTTCATGTTAGTGATACTCAGTTAACACAAGAATGAGTGAATTTAGTTAACTTGGATGTAGTTGTGAAATTTGTTTGCTTTTGCTTCAAAGTCAAGTCAATTCTCAAATAGATAAAACAATTTTGTCAATTTGGATGAGAATACTAAAGGGAAATACTTTTTGGTACTTGATTCAATTATTGGAAAAATTTAAAGTATACTTGGAACAATTTAGGTATGTAAATCAACTTTTTCAACTGTAAATTTTATAAACTTTAAATGCAGATCAAGTATTTCTGATAAAAATTTAGCATTCAAATTAAGATGCACTATAAGAATAAAACACACAGATTTTGAAGACCAAATAAAGAATGCAATACATCTCATTAGCAAATGTTATACTGATTACATGTTGAACATTTAACATGTAACATTTTGGATATTCTGGGTTAAATAAAATATATTATTTTAATAATTTAAATGCATGCATACTAGAAGCATACTAGAACCATTATTCAAAAACACATACAGCCCTAACCATTTGACTCAGGGGATAGAGAGTCAGCCTGCAGACCAAAGGGTCCTGGGTTCAATTCCAGTCAAGGGCACGTACCTTGGTTGCAGGGTCCTCCCTGGCCGGGCTCTGGTCAGAGGCGTGCAGAAGGCAACCAATCGATGTGTTTCTCTCACACAGATGTTTCTCTCTGTCTTTCCCTCTCTCTTCCACTCTCCCTAAAAATCAATGGAGAAAATATCCTCGGGTGAGGACTAACAAAAACAAACAAACAAAAAACACACATACAAACAAACAAAAATACACATTAAAAATAATTGACGATTGCCCAACAGGAATGTAGTTTGAATGGGATGGGGCAATGAGAGAAAATGGATTAATAAATAATTAAACAAGAGAGAACTTGCATGGACCACTGATGAAAGAAAGTTATAAATCAAGGAGAATGATTAACCTGATCTTCTGTATCTAAGATTCTTTTACTACCAAGGAAGGAGGGGGAAAGCAATGAATAACCTGAAGTCTCATTGACCTATAAGGCCCACAGCGACGAAGGTAAAGGCAGGAAAGAAGTAGAAAGGTGTCTAAAGTCAAAATTTCAAGGACCGTGGTAGCACGGACTCTCACTGCACTTTAATCACCCCTTAAACTTTATTTCCACAGCTGCTTTAGCATCAGTGCAGGATGCTAAATGTTTGTCCAAAATGGTTGTAGATAATTTCTGTGCTGAGATCAGGACAGTGCCGCCTAGTGACATAGCCGTGAACTTAATTGTGGGAGGAGAAGCCTGGGAAGGGTGCAGCAACATGTGGGTTACAGTCCGCCTGGGGATCTAAAGCAGGAGCAAGACAGCTGGTGTTTGGCAAAGAGATTTATAGTTGAAAAGCAGCAGAGAGTGAGTTGGAATCCTCACCAGTCATCCAAATTCTCCCAGACATCCTGACAGCTGCAAGGGGCTTAAGAGGCCCACAGAGAAGGAGGTGACTTGCCCAAGGTCATACTGTGAATCGTGGCAGAACTGAGACTAGAACCCAGGACACTACTCTAAGCAACAGTGAGAGCTGGTAGAGCTGGTAGAGGTTCCCTCAGAGAGAGGCAGGACCCCTACCAGGCATGGAAGCAAGAAGGCATCAATGAAAGAGATGGCCTGACACCCTCAGCATAGATGGCTCTCAACAAGGGAAAGAAACTGAAACCCTTTGTAGGAACTCTTAGCATTTGGGGATATGCTTTTAATGCTAAAGATGATTCTCTTTTCTTGGTTTCCCTTTCCACCAGCTTCTTCTTTTACTTCTTGAATTCTGACATCCTTTCTAATGTTCCACCAGTGACTTCTCTGTGGCTAGATATTGTGGTCTTCTCTCCAGGCCTTCTCTGCTGTACTTATACCACCAAAGTTTTACCACGGACCCGTCTCTCTTTTATTCAGATTATCCTCATTCATTCACTCAACTAACATTTAGTGAGCAGCTATGGTATGCAGGTATTCTTTTATTTATTTTTAAATATATTTTATTGATACAGAGAGGAAGGGAGAGGGATAGGGAGTTAGAAACAACGATGAGAGAGAGAGATCGATCAGCTGCCTCCTGCATACCCCCTACTGGGGATGTGCCCGCAACCAAGGTACATGCCCTTGACTGGAATCGAACCTGGGACCCTTCAGTCCGCAGGCCGACGCTCTATCCACTGAGCCAAACCGGTTAGGGCTGCAGGTATTCTTACTAAAGTGAATAAGAGGCCATCTTTGGCCCCAAGGAGCTCACTGCCTGATGTGGAGGATGCAGGTATACAGATAGTTTTAATACTCTGATAAATAATCTCACAGAAATATTACAAAATATTACATAACCAAAAAGAATGCACTTAGTTCTACCTGAAAAATCTATATCTCCAGTCCCAACTTCTTTCCTAGATTATTGAAACCTCACATTTTCAATCAACATTTGGACATTCTCATCTAAGGCACTTCAAACTCAGGATATTTTAAACCCAGTTCATCAACTATCTCCCAAGTCATATATTTGTGATACACAAAGCAAAGAAACAATAACAAAGTATAATTCAAGTCAACTATAGTGTATACTCAAGACTGAAATATAATCAAGTCTGTGATCCATTGCTCTGCAACTTATTTAGTGAAAAATGAAAGTCTACCTAGAAAATGGAGAAACAAAGAATCTATTCTATTGTGGACATCCTCTCCAGGTAATATAGATATTTTTTATTTAGTCAGGCAGAGGAAAAAGAGATAATAGCCAGTAGTTTCATTCAATTCATTCTTTTTGTTTTAAGCTTTGTACTCACAAAGAGAACTTCTGGTTAGAATTCAAATGCCCTAAGGCAGTGGTCGGCAAACTGCGGCTCCTTGAGTGTGGCTCTTCCACAAAATACCACGTGCAAGATGCATGTACAGTGCGATTGAAACTTCGTGGCCACACTCAAGGGGCCAAAGAGCCTCATGTGGCTCTCGAGCCGCAGTTTGCCGACCACTGCCCTAAGGAGAAGGAATTGGATAAGAATATTTCTCACTATAGGAGAATCGAAGATGGCGGCATAGGTAAACACCGGAGACTGCCGCCGTGGACAACCACTTCAAAAATACAACTAAAAGTCGGAGCGGACATCAACCAGAACCACGGGAAGGCTGGCTGAGGAGAGTCTCTTCAACTAGAAGCAAAAACAACAGCATTCCGACGCTCAGCGGAGGCGCAGTGTGGAAAATTTAAAGGTACGGCGGTGCGGTGGTGAGGGTGCGCGCGCAAAGCGGGCTGGTGGCTGAGGGCGCGATTGTCGTTTTCAATCAGGAGCGAATCTCAGACTCTGGGCTACAGATCCGGGCGAGTCTCTAGGGACCCAGACTCAAACGGGAGAAGCGGGACTGTCTGGCTACGGCTCCTCCGAGGTTTGCAGCGATTGCTGGGACAGAGAGGCAGAGCCCCTGGGGACGGACTGAGAGCGGCCATAGCTGCTCCCTCCCCCCCCGCCCTGTTGAGCCCGCCCCGCCCAAACCTCCCCCCCCCCCCCCCCCCCCCCGCGCACAACCATTTGCCGACCGCCTCAGGCAAGGGCTGGACTAGCACCTCCCCTAAGGACTGAAGTTTTCCCACAGCTGATTTCCACCGCCAGTCGGCCTGATGGTCAAATCCCTCTAGTGTTAACTACAACAATTAAGGCTTCGCTAGAACAAGACTGCGCACAGAGACCACAAGGGGGTGCACCAAGAAAGCATAAAAGATGCGGAGACAAAAAAACATGACAGAAATGGAGGATATGGAGCTAAGAATCGCAATTTTGAGGGCTTGCCATAAATTCGTGCAGAGCCTCACGAAAACTAATGAGACCCTCGATGCTACGATAAAGAAATTAGAAAGTAAGCATACACGGACTGAAATAAAGAATATTATACCCAATAGCAGACCAGAGGAGCACAAGAATCAAACCAAAGATTCGACAAAAAACACCCAATTGGAAAAGCATAATGAAAAAAGAATCCGAAAGTGTGAAGATAGTGTAAGGAGCCTCTGGGACAGCTTTAAGCGGACTAATATCAGAGTCATTGGAGTCCCAGAAGATGAGAGACAGCAAGATATTGAAAACCTATTTGAAGAAATAATGGCAGAAAACTTCCCCCACCTGGAGAAAGAAATGGACTTACAGGTCCAAGAAGCGCAGAGAACCCCAAACAAAAGGAATCCAAAGAGGACCACACCAAGACACATCATCATTAAAATGCCAAGAGCAAAAGACAAAGAGAAAATCTTAAAAGCAGCAAGAGAAAGAGGCTCAATTACCTACAAGGGAATACCCATACGACTGTCAGCTGATTTCTCAACAGAAACTTTGCAGGCCAGAAGGGAATGGCAAGAAATATTCAAAGTGCTGAATACCAAGAACCTACAACCAAGATTACTTTATCCAGCAAAGCTATCATTCAGAATTGAAGGTCAGATAAAGAGCTTCACAGATAAGGAAAAGCTAAAGGAGTTCATCACCGCCAAACCAGTATTATATGAAATGCTGAAAGGTATCCTTTAAGAAGGGGAAGAAGAAGAAAAAGGTAAAGATACAAATTATGAACAACAAATATGCATCTATCAACAAATGAATCTAAGAATCAAGTGAATAAATAACCTGATGTACAGAATGAACTGGTGACTATAATGAATCAGGGACATAGAAAGGGAATGGACTGACTATTCTTGGGGGGGAAAGGGGAATGGGAGATTCGGGAAGAGACTGGACAAAAATCATGCACCTATGGATGAACTCAGTGGGTGGGGAGTGAGGGTGGAGGGTGGGGTGGGAGCTGGAAGGAGGGGAGTTATGGGGGGAAAAAAGAGGAACAAATGTAATAATCTGAACAATAAAGATTAAAAAAATAAAAATAAAATAAAATAAAATAAAATAAAAGAATATTTCTCACTATAAATGAGTAACTATTTTCGTTATCGATCTTTTTTCCATATTCAACCATCGAGGATCCTAGGATAATAGAAATTTATAGCTGCCTAGGCTCCCTAGCGATCTCTGCTGCATTCCAGGTCCCTATTCTTACCTCCAATTCACATAATCCTCAGCTGTCAGCATAATCTTTCTCAAATTCCATTCTCATGAGCAGCTCAATCACCACCAGCAGCTCTGTAGGTCTATTTTATCAAATCTAAAGTCATCAGCCTGGAACCCAAATGTTATCAGCTATCCCCAACACCACCATTTCAACCAAGCTTATACAGCCTTCACCCCAAGCAAGCTAATTGGCTTATAGTTTATCTTTTCCCCTGTTTTTGTTTTTGGTTTTTCTTTGTGTGTGTTTTTTTTTTAATTCAGAGAGGAAGGGAGAGGAAGAGAGAGAAACATCAATGATGAGAAAGAATCATCGATGGGCTGCCTCCTGCACACCCCACACTGAGGATCAAGCCTGAAACTTGGGCATGTGCTCTGACTGGGAATGGAACCGTGACCTCCTGGTTCATAGTTGATGCTCAACCACTGAGCTACACTGGCCAGGGCTACCTTGACTTTAATTCCCTTAAGGACTCATGTTCAAGGCCAGAATGTTTCTAGATGCAGGAAGGGGTATTCATAAAAGCATAAGAGATAAAATTAAGTGGTAAAGTCATTTAATAATCAGATATATTTATAATATTTTAATATCGCTTATATTTGTGCAGGGCACCATGCTAGGTGATGAGAACATCAGGGTGAGCCACAGTCCCTACCTTTGTGGAACTCATATTAAACAAATATAATTAAAACTACCATATATACCATGAAGGAAAATAACAAAGATGTGGTAAGAGAGAATTATAAGGTGGAGCTAATAATTTAGATTAGGTAGAACAGGGGATATTCTGAAGATATGATATTAAAGCTGAGGCCTGAAGGATGAGAATTTAGCTAGTTAAAGAGTAAGGGGAGCCCAGCCGGCGTGGCTCAGTGGTTGAGCATCGGCCTATGAACCAGGAGGTCACGGTTCCATTCCCGGTCAGGGAACATGCCCAGGTTGCAGGCTCCATCCCCAGTGTGGGGCGTGCAGGAGGCAGCCGATCAATGATTCTCTCTCATCATTGATGTTTCTATCTCTCTCTCCCTCTTCCTTCCTCTCTGAAATCAATAAAAATATATAAAATGTAAGGGAAAAGTATTTTAGGAAGAACTATTGTGTGTAAAGACTTCCACTTTAATCACTCAGTCAATATTTTTTAAGCATCTACTAAATGTAATGCTTTTCAAAGAACAAGAGGAGATATATTACTTGGCTTTCCCTTAAAAGACAATACATAAATAGAATAATCAATGGTATCAATCTTCTCAGTATGCTATAACAAAATACCACAGACTGGGCAGCTGAAACAACAGAACTTTGTTTTCTCACAGTTTTGGACACTAGAAATCTATGATCTAGGTGCTAGCAAATTTGGTTTCTGGTGAGAGCCCTCTTCCTGACTTGTAGATACTTTCTCACTATGTCCTCATATGACCCTTTCCTCAGGGCATGTGCATAGGGGAGGGTGGTAGAGAAAGAGAGTGAGCTCTCTGGTGTCTCTTCTTATTATAAGAACACTAATCCTGTTGGATCAGGGCCTCACCGTTCTGACCTCATTAACCTTAATTATTTCCTTAATACAGCCATGATAAGGATTAGGGCTTCAACATATGATTTTTGAAGGGTTACAAATATTAAGTATGTAATATCAATGAATAAATAAAAAATAATTATAGGAATAGAAGGAGTTTATTCCATTCATTCATTAAATAATCAGAATGAGTACCTATTATGTACTAGGTACTATACTAAATGTGGAGACTACATCCTGGAACAGCAAACATGGGGAGGAAAGAGACTCAAGGTCAGGTAATATAAGGAGATAAAAGGCATCATGCAACAGGGATTTAAAAAAAAAGGGCACAGGAAAAAAGAAAAAAAGAAAGACGGGCACAGATAAAGAGGACTGAAGGAATTCAGAAGAAGAGTAAGCCTACACTGGGCTGTGTTTCAGTGGTACCTGCATCTTGGCAAAGATACCATGTCTGGCTTCTTGAATAGTTTCCTAAATGCTGGCCTCCAACTGATTGTACATGAAACAGGCCAAGAGGGAGGCTAAAAGAAAAGATCATTTACCACGTTTGGAATGATGCTCATTGTAACCCAACTCCACATCTAGATCCGTGGTTCTCAACCTTCCTAATGCCGCGACCCTTTAATACAGTTCCTCATGTTGTGGTGACCCCCAACCATAAAGTTATTTTTGTTGCTACTTCATAACTGTAATTTTGCTACTGTTATGAATCATAATGTAAATATCTGATACGCAGGATGTATTTTCATTGTTACAAATTGAACATAATAAAGCATAGTGATTAATCACAAAAACAATATGTAATTATATATGTGTTTTCCGATGGTCTTAGGCCACCCCTGTGAAAGGTCGATTGACCCCTAAAGGGGTTGCGACCCACAGGTTGAGAACCTCTGCTCTAGATAAACATATGTGGATAATGGATGGCAGCAGGATGCCCAAGTGCTTGCTGGATTGTGAGTTTAAGTAGGTCAATCAGGAATAGAGAAAAGAAGTAAAAATTCTCTAAAACTGCATCAAAGCACAACTTCCAACAATGTGGTCTTACTGTGGGAGAGTAGAAAACCACAACAGATGTATTAGCCCAGTGAACAACAGTCAGAAGAGAGATGCCATTTTTTAGGGGGGTGGGAGAGAAGCTTTAAGCAAATTCTAAGCTTAAGAGCCAGAGTGCCAAGCATCACAGACTCTTCAAATGCTGACTCTAGATACACATTTTCACACAAAAATATCATCTTTATGTGTATTCTGTGTTGTAAGTTCCTACATTTAAGTTTACAAGAATCCATTGCACAAGCACAAGACTTGGTTTGGCAGCATATTGTGTGGAAAAGAGCTGTGTTTGTAAAATGAACACAAGCTTAGCATGAGCAAAGTATCATGTAACTGCTAAAAAATGTAAATACAACTTTAGTCTACTTTAATAGAAGCGTCTGGATAATAAAAGCAATAGTCCTACTGCATGCTGAATTAATTAGAATAAATCTGGAGTGTTGCATTCAGTTAAATGCATCAAACTTTAAAAAATATAAATTTTATTGATTTTTTACAGAGAGGAAGGGAGAGGGATAGAGAGTTAGAAACATCGATGAGAGAAAAACATCGATCAGCTGCCTCTTGCACACCTCCTACTGGGGATGTGCCCACAACCATGGTACATACCCTTGACCGGAATCGAACCTGGGACCTTTCAGTCTGCAGGCTGACGCTCTATCCACTGAGCCAAACCGGTTAGGGCAAATGCATCAAACTTTAAGAGTGATATCTCTTACACATTCCTTCCTTTCCATTTCCAAATCTTACCAGATTCTCTCTTCTCATACCTGGTAGGCTGTTCCCAAAGATGACTCAACAATGAAGCTCTCCCTTGGACAATGCCTTTTGCAGTGCCACTTTGCCACTCCTCCCATCAAGAGGTGCAGTCTATTGAATGCAGGCTGGCCCTGCGTCTTACTTTGACCAACAAGAAGTGATGGAGTTTGACTTACAGGCCCAGGCCTTAATGGGCCACACAGCTTCTGTTTTCACCTGGTTGGTTGACAGCCACCAAGTCAAGAAGCTAGAGCTAAACTAGTGACGGATGAGAGGCCAAGGATGAGATGTGGAGAAGAATTTAGGGGCTCAGCCAACAGCTGGCACCAAGTCCTCAAACATGTGAGTGAAGCTATCTGGATATTCTAAGCCCCAGTCAGGCCAATGATGGTAATATTCTATATCTGCAATATTCAATATGGGAACCACTCGCCACACATTTTTATTGAGTCCTTGGAATGTAACTGGGGCATTGGAAGAGCTTCATTTTTAATTTTACTTGATTTTTACTAAATTTTAAATAGCTAGTGACTACTGTACTGTATAGTATAGAACAGTGGTTCTCAACCTTGTGGCCCTTTAAATACAGTTCCTCATGTTGTGACCCAACCATAAAATTATTTTCGTTGCCACTTCATAACTGTAATGTTGCTACTGTTATGAATCGTCATGTAAATATCTGATATGCAGGATGGTCTTAGGCGACCCCTGTGAAAGGGTCATTCGACCGCCAAAGGGGTCGAGACCCACAGGTTGAGAACCGCTGGTATAGAAGATGATTTCAATTCTAATTCACCCAGCATAACCCTGCTAAAAATACAGGGCAGCAGAAAATCACCTTAGCACCTACCCTTTATGGGGCTACAACTACATAAACAGTGACTAGGGTGGGTGGTGGAGGATACAGCTCTGTCAGGTGGTCTATTTTAAAAAAGACCTCCTGCCCTAACCGGTTTGGCTCAGTGGATAGAGTGTCGGCCTGCAGACTGAAAGGTCCCATTCCGGTCAAGGGCATGTACCTTTGTTGTGGGCACATTCCAGTAGGAGGTGTTCAGGAGGCAGCTGATCGATGTTTCTCTCTATCCCTCTCCCTTCCTCTCTGTTAAAAAATCAATAAAATATATTTTAAAAATAAATAAATAAAAAATTAAAAAGACTTCCCTCAAACATTACCCAAAGGAAGGAAGGCAGTGACCATTCTAACTTGATTTCATTTGCATAAAACCTGAGAACCAGAAAGGGAAATTTCCAACCAGTGGAATACACTGTGAGTACCCCATCTAGTCTAGAGATATTCTAACTAGAAAAGTAACCAACAAAAACCATTTTTCCTCATCTACTGAAAAACAAAGTTTAATACTCCTCTGGTTCACACATTTTGGGGAGAAGTAAATTTGAGAGAGTCTACTATGTGAGTTAAATACAACCATATACATATGCATTTAATTCTCTTAATCATTTTTTCAGACCAAGGAAATAAAAATTCAGAGACACTATAACTTGCCTAAAGGACCCAAAATTAGTTAGTGCCAGAGATGACATTCAAAATGAAGCCTCTGGATTTCCAATTCCACACTCTTTCCCATACACCAGAATGCTTCCCCAATTAAGACAAAAAAAAAATTCTGTGCTCGCTTCTGCAGCACATGTACTAAAGTTGGAACGATACAGAGAAGATTAGCATGTCCCCTGCGCAAGGATGACACGCAAATTCGTGAAGCATTCCATATTTTTTAAGAAGAAAAAAAAATTTCTGCCTGCCTTCTGAGATTTTCCAAGATCTGGTCACCTAAGTAAATATTTCCAGTTAATGCTTTAACTCTTACCAGGCTGATCTCATTTCTGTTTCCCTTCATGCACATTCTCTTTTCTTCTAATTCTAACCATCCTTCCAAGCACAGTCTGTCTCCCTTTTTCCTTCCATGAAACATTTCTCATCTTAATCTCAGTTAATTTTCCTCTCTTCTGAATTCTTACATCATTTATAATGGGTCCCACATAATGCAGCGCTTTGTCACACTGGTCTTCCCTAAAAGAGACTGTAATCACTTTGAGAACAGGGCCATACTAAAACTTTGGAGGGTGGCAATCTTTCCAAATTTCCTATTTCCGTCTGAGCCATGAACGGGGACTTGAGGAATGAATGAATGAATGAATGACCTAATCTTGATTAATTAAAGTCAGCCCCAAACTCTCGAGTTTTACCCTTTGCTTAATCTATCAAGTACCAATTAATACAGAAAGGCTGCGGGGCGAACCGAGAAGGCAGCAAGGCCACGTAACGCTCCCCGCCCGCTCAGGCACCTCTCGCCCAGCCCGGTGATTGCCGTTTGGGCGTGGCCCAGCCTTGGGTGGCAGATTGGGCGTGGCGTGCGTGGGTAAAGGCGTGGCCGAGAGGAGGAACCTATGCGCTGGGTCAGACTCGGTAGTTTCCGGTGACCCTCGACAATTTCCGGCAACGGTCTCCTCCTCCGCCGATTCACCGCGGGCATTTCCGGCCTCTCTCGGGCTTTTTCGTCTGGTTCCCGCGCGGGTCTCTCCACTTCGGGTATTTCCGTGTCCCGCTCGGAGGTGCTCGGCAATCGCTCGGCCGCCCCCATCCCCCGGTAACGGTCGCTGGTGAGTTTAAATGAGCCGGGGCTGGCCGGGCCGGAGCCACTGCGGGGGGGGCCTGAGGCACTGCAGAAAGTGGGCCTGAGCCTCAAGGATGACGGTGCTGCAGGAACCCGTCCAGGTAATGATAACTCTTTTCTCTCAGGCTTGGCTCGCGGCCCCAGTCGGGAAGCCGCGTACGGCCACTCCGCGGCCTGGTGCGGCCTAGGCCGGGCTCTTCTCCCGCCTCCCCTTACGCCGGGTCCTGCCGGGCTTCTCGTCAGTTCAGAGGCCTTGCCCGCAACCGGAGCCGCGTTACCTCTCGGCCGGACGTTACTTCTCTCCCTGGTGTGAGCGGCGTTTGGCGACAATACCTCCCTTCTCCTCCGAGCCGACGTCCGGCTGCGAGCCCCTCCTGTCAGTGCAGGGGCCTGGCCGCGGCTCGGGGGAGACCTCGGGGCGTGGGGGCGAAAGCTGGCGCCAGGTGCTCTGTGACCTGAGGGGTGATTGGGACGCACATTGATCAGAGCGTGTAAGGTCTTCATCATGATGGGGGGGACAAGTTCGCGGGGGGTGAGGGTGGGTTTTATTCTTGTTTTCTGTGAGAAGGTAGAGGGAGGAGGGTAGGGTCGGTATTTTTAATACTAATTTCTATTTTGGTAGCAGACATACTAGCCCACATTGCTTTCCTCGCAGTGAATTTCCCCCACTGAACCGTGATCTCGGAAGAGAACTCCAAGGCCCAGGGCTGAGGTTCAAGCACCTGCACTAGGGGAGGGGGCGGGGGGCGGCAGATGTGAGTTTTTCCCGTGGCCTCTGATGGAGATCGGGATGTCTTCGTGTTTATAGGGCGTTCGGGAAATGAAAGGCAGGTAGATAATGGCATTCCCATCATTTCACACTCCTGGCCGCACCAGGGCATGCCGAGGGCAGGGAGGAAATCCTGTGGGACTTGGGTGTGCGAGGCTGGGCCACGGCATCCCCCTGCCACCCGGGGAAACCGAGTCCCCTGCCCCTTGGCGATGGGCCGGCCTGGGAGGCTCTCCGCCGACCACCTGATCTCGACCGGATCGGAAGCGTGGACCTCTGTCAACTGCTGTCTTTGAGTCGTGGACTGTGTTTATCTTGAAGTTCTAAAGCCAGCCGATTCTAGAAATTAATTCATATGACCCTTACTAGGCTTGTGCTAGCTAAAGAGTAAATATTTTAATACATCACGACTTTCATATTTCCTTGATTTTTTTTTTTTTTCCTTCAAAGGATAAAATATCCGTTTCTCCTAGTTGGCTTCTCCAGCTCTTTCCATATAGCAGCTATTACTGTTTGAATTAATCTAATGTGGGATTTTATTTTAGGAAGTTTCTCTGTTTATAAGTTGTGCCAGTGCTTCCAAAGTTTTTTTCTTTTGTTGTTGTTAGTCTTCACTGGAGGATATTTTTTCCATTGATTTTTAGAGAGAGTGGAAGGGAGGGGGAGGGACAGAGAGAGAGAAACATCCATGTGAGAGAGACAAATCAATGGGTTGTCTCCTGCAAGCGCCCTGGCTGGGACCGAGCCTGCCACCGAGGTACGTGCCCTTGACCAGAATTGAACCCAGGACCCTTCAGTCCCTGGGCTGAGGCTCTAACCATTGAGCACCTGGCTAGGGCTCACCCGAGTGAGTATATGTTTTTATTGATTTTTTATTTTTAGAGAGGAAGGGAGAGAGAGAAACATCAATTGGTTGCCTCCCATACACGCCCCCACTGGTGATTGAACTCGAAACCTGGGTACGTGTCCGGAGCAGGAATTGAACCGGAAATCTCTGGTGTATAGCATCAGTGATCCAACCAACTGAGCCACCTGGCCAGGGCCTAAAGCTATTTCTTAACATCCAAATTCCTCTTACTAGTAAAAAGTCCCATTTAAGATTTTGTTTTTGAGGCCTCACATGAAATTAGAAGTTGCTGTCTGTACCTTAAATGGATAAGTTGAGCACTCAAGTTGTTTAATTTGTTTCATATTCTTGTAATTTTGTCTTAAGAATTGATGCATTTTTCCTCCTCTGGCCCCAAAAGCCTTCTAAAATGATAAACTAGTTGTATTGCTAGCTTATAACCACTGTTTAATAATTTCAACTTGTATAAAAGCATGGTGAATAAAAGAAATATGTAGCTTTTTAGTAGATAGTACCTCTTGGGTTTCCTCAAAGTATTCGTGGCAGTAATACTCTTAGGGGTTTATTATTATTGTTGTTGTTAATCCTCACCTGAGGATATTTTTTCCATTGATTTTTATTTTATTTTATTTTTTTAAATATATTTTATTGATATTTTACAGAGAGGATGGGAGAGAGATAGACAGTTAGGAGCATTGATGAGAGAGAAACATCCATCAGCTGCCTCCTGCATACCTCCTACTGGGGATGTGCCCGCAACCAAGGTACATGCCCTTGACCGGAATCGAACCTGGGACCCTTCAGTCCGCAGGCCGACGCTCTATCCACTGAGCCAAACCGGTTAGGGCTTTTTTTTTTTAGAGAGAGAGTAGAAGGGAGGGGAGAGAGAGAGAAACAGCAATGGGTTACCTCCTGCTCTCCAACCTCCAGTGCACAGGACAACCAACTGAATCACACTGGCCAGGACTTTTTTCTTTAAAGTTTTAATGTGGATAGCCAGTTTGATAAACATATGAACCTAAATATAGCTCCTCCTCCAAATTATTTCTGATAGAAAAGTATTACTTGTCTTTGGGGTGCAAAAAACCAACTTTCCCTCTCTCTACCTTTCAAGTTCTTCTAGGTGAGCTAATAATCAAATTAACATGAGACATATTAACAAGAAAATGTCCAAAATTTATTGTGGGTATACATGGGGTGGTGCCGCAAGAATGGGACCCAGAGATGAATTGAACAATTGAGGTGTGTATGCCATTTTGATCAAAGGTGAAGGGGGCAGGGGTCTGGGATTTCAAAGGGAAAGTAGGCAATTCACAGGTAAGCAAGAAAGAGCAAACATGTGTGAAACAAATTTTTGCTGGGCCACCCAGAAACAATGGGACACAGAAGGAAGCTCAACAAACAGGCTTTGCTAGGTTTCTCACTTTCTGCCACATTTAGTTTATATTGTGATGATAAGGTGAAGCTCCCTTCCTTTTTCAATCTGAATTCCTTTAAATAGGTGAGGGAGGAGAGTCAAAGGTTCTAAGTCTTTTGTTTTTTAATAACCGGCTTAAAATCAGTATCACAAAAAAGTATATTTTGTGGTAGCAAAATTTTGGTCCTCAAGTCTTTACAAAAATCTCTCCTATTATGAGGCAGAAATTTTGTCTTTTTTTTTTTTTTTTTTTTTAAGGTGAAATGTAGTCAATTTTATTTTCCTTAAACCACAAAATAGTCTTTGGTTGTACAAACATCCCTAGTTACAGTCTTGCCAAGAGGTCCTGGCTGAGGAGGGAGCTGTTAGTCCGTGGCCAGAACTCCTGAGGGGTCTCTATAATGCTAACACCCAGGTTAAAGGACTTGGGACAAGGGTGGTGTTGGTGCTAGAAATTTTGTCTTTTTTTTTTTTTTAAATATGTTTTTATTGATTTTTTTGTTTGTTTTGTTAATCCTCACCCAAGGATATTTTTCTATTGATTTTTTAGAGAGAGTGGAAGGGAGAGGGAAGGACAGAGAGAAACATCGACGTGAGAGAAACATCGACGTGAGAGAAACACATCAATTGGTTGCCTCCTACAGGAGCCCGGGCGGGGAGGAGCTTGTAACCAAGGTACGTGCCCTTGACCAGAATCAAACCCGGGACCCCTTTGGTCTGCAAGTTAACACTACCCACTGAGCCAAACTGGCTAGGGCTGTCATTTTTTTTTTTTTTCCAAAGTTTTTTTTGTTTGTTTGTTTGTTTTAAATATATTTTATTGATTTTTTACAGAGAGCAAGGGATAGAGATAGAGAGTTAGAAACATCGATGAGAGAGAAACATCGACCAGCTGCCTCCTGCACATCTCCCACTGGGGATGTGCCCGCAACCCAGGTACATGCCCTTGACCGGAATCGAACCTGGGACCTCTCAGTCCGCAGGCCAACGCTCTATCCACTGAGCCAAACCGGTTTCGGCGGGCTGTCATTTTTTAATATAAATGTTTGGGAAAGACACAAGCCTAACTGACTTCAATTGGTGCTAATTTGGATGTTTATAAAATTCACCTGATGAAATTGATTTTAAAAAACACAAAGACATTTTAATAGATTTATCAGTTCACAGGAATGTTGGATGAAGTTGTAAAAAAGCCTTGTAAAAATCGCCTTACTAAGCAGTTTAGTAAGTGGGTACTATATAGCTAATATCGTTTTAGAGGTCATTATATAGTGAAGGAGTGCTTTTGGCTTGGGATAAGATGTACAGGGACAGCAACTAACATGGATTCAGAGTACTATATTTCAAATAACATTGAAGGTGGTGTATTCAGGAAAATTGTGTTAGATGACACCATCCCTCCCCCAAAGGCTTGATTAATGTCAATAATATATGTGAATAGTTTTGGTTAAATTATTCTATTCAATGAGAATAGAAAAAAAAGTGAAATTTCTAAATACATTTTGTGATTTTAAAAGTATATATTTGTATCTAAATTGATAAATCAATAGGCATTGGACTATTTGATCTTCATTCAAAAATTTTATATTTAGGTTAGCTGAAACACATTTGTTATGGATTTTTCTTTTGGAAAGTAGATTACCTTATATTTAGGTATGTTGATGTAAGAAACATCTAAACCTGTAGAGAATTTTTATGAGTTTGAGCCAAACTGACGATAATTGCCTGAAAGCAAAATCTCAACAGATTGAGAAAATGTTCCTGAGAATGGCAGTTCTACAGCTTATTTTATACTCTTAACATATCAAAGGAGGACCTGTAACATGGGTTACATGGAATTCATTGGTGATAGATGAAGAGGGCAGGAGGAAGTAAAGCAGGGAAATCTTTGAAATTGAGTAAAGTGAAAAACAGTCACATACTTCTTTTACATTGGTGGGTATATAGGGTAAACAGAACGTTTATGGCACATAGAGATGGTATTTAGGGAACAAGATAAAAATAAAGGGGTTCAGTTGTTTCATGTTCTGGTGAGAGTTATAACCTGAGAAAAAAGGGGATTACTCTGACATTCCAAGGTTATGTTATCTTAGCTGCAAAAAAACCGATAGGCTAAATTAAGATAAAGATTGAGTTTTGTCTAGGATGTGACTACCCACCATGACTCAACTTTTAGTTAGGAATTATGTTCAGACCATCTTATGCGGTTACTTTCTTTTCTTTTTTTTTTTTAACATGGAACGCTTCACAAATTTGCATGTCATACTTGCCCAGGGGCCATGCTAATTTTCTCTGTATCCTTCCAATTTTAGTATATGTGCTGTCGAAGCAAGCACCTATGCAGTTACTTTCAATCTCTGAGTTTATAAGGCCCTCCATGTAGGCCTTCCCTGAGCTCGTCAGGTTTAGTATGTGGCCCCTTTTTCAGTCCCACGATACGATGCAGTGATGGCGAACCTATGGCACGCGTGTCAGAGGTGACACACGAACTCATTTTTTTGGTTGATTTTTCTTTGTTAAATGGCATTTAAATATATTAAAAAAAATCAAAAAATTTCTATATGTGACACGGCACCAGAGTTAAATTAGGGTTTTTCAAAATGCTGACACGCCAAGCTCAAAAGGGTCGCCATCACTGCAATATAGTATCCTGAAGATAGTGCTACATAGTACCTAGACTGAGAGATTAAGCTTTGGGGAATAGGGGTGGAGGGAGAAGTCACTGTAAATACATAATAATTTAATTCCTTTATGGACTAGTGTGCTGATATATCCCTTTTGTTTATGGTCTGGTAAGAGAGAATGAATTAGACAAATAGTCACAAATTAATAATTACCAACTGTCATAAGGACATTAAAAATACGATGTTAGGAGAGAAACCTAATAATAGCAGGGCCCTGGCCCAAGCTTAGGTGTCAGATTTGTAATTGGACCA
Organism: Myotis yumanensis; assembly: GCF_028538775.1. Lineage (NCBI taxonomy): Eukaryota > Metazoa > Chordata > Mammalia > Chiroptera > Vespertilionidae > Myotis > Myotis yumanensis. The sequence goes on along the minus strand of NW_027223767.1, from coordinate 33,508,170 downwards.
CCTAAAGAGGTAATGCAAAATGACAAAAAGTTAAGAAGCAGCTTCAATGAAAAATCAAATTGGAGAGAATGTTATGTACCTGCTATGTGCCAAGCACAGAAGAATATTAAAAAGCTCTAAAACCTTCTTACAAAGTGTCAGAAAAGACCTTATGGAACAAATAACATTGAAGTTGATATCTGAAGGCTGAGAAAGAAACAGTGATTTGAAGAGCATTAAGAGAAAACAGTATATGCAGAGTCCCTAAGACATAGCAGAACTTGGCATTGGAAGAACTGAAAGAAAGCCGATGTGGCTGAAGTTGCATAGTAATGGAAGGCCATTTTCATTGCAAGGATAATGGGAAATCATTGAAAGATTTTCAGCAAAGGGTTGATGTGATCTTATGTAGATGTTAAGATCTCTCTGGCTACTTTAAGACGTGTAATGGGAGGAGGGAGGCAAAAGTAAAAACAGTCTAAGGATGAAGGTAGCAGAGACTAAAATGGTAGCAGTGGAGTAGGAAAGAGGTAGATAAATTCAACAGATGTTTTGAAGTTAGAACTAATTAGATATAGATATTGATTGGATGGGAGCAGTAATGATGGCTGCCTGGATTTCATTTTGGTGGTGCCATTTATAAATGGAGAATCTTTTGTGGAAGAGGACAATTTAAAGGAGGACAATTAATAATTCTGTCTTGTACAAATTTAGTTGGAGACTTGTGAAATCAGCCAGTAGAAATGTGGAGATATAACTCTAATCTTTTGAAGGGTGGGAAGATAAAAATGCTTAGCAGGAACAATTGGATAATGTTGTAAGTCAGTATGTGTTTGGTTGTATAGATAATAATAAAGAAATTTGGAAAGAAATACTGCAGACCAGAAAAATGGGAAGCTTTCTTAAAGGAGTAAAACTTAAAGCTTTAGGAAGATGGGAAAGGTTTGAATTGGTAGAGAAGAGGAAGAACATTCTTGGCATGGAATGGCATGAGCAAAGGCCCAAAATTGAGAGTGGTATTTAGGAACAGGAGAACAGTATCATATAGCCTTGGCTAGAATGGAAATTGAGAGTAGCAAGAGATAAGGTTTTACTATCAAGGTTGAATCAGGTTATAGGGAACTTAAAATCTAGGCTGAGGAGTTTAGATTTAATGTATTGTAATAAATAGCCATTGAAGATTTTTGAACAGAAGAATCCTACATATTAAAGGCTAATATGGCCCTAACCAGTTTGGCTCAGTGGATAGAGCGTCAGCTTGCAGACTCAAAGGTCCCAGGTTCGATTCCGGTCAAGGGAATGTACCTTGGTTGCAGGCACATCCCCAGTAGGGAGTGTGCAGGAGGTAGCTGATCGATGTTTCTCTCTCATCGATGTTTCTAACTTTCTATCCCTCTCCCTTCCTCTCTGTAAAAAATCAATAAAATAAATTTTTTTTAAAAAAGGCTAATATGCAAATTGTCCCTTCCGGAGTTCGACCGCTCACTATGACATATGTTGACTACCAGGAGGTGGTGCGGAACGAAGGAAGGCCCCAGCTGGTAGCCAGCAGCCAGGGGAAGGAAGGCCACAGCCGGCAGCATGGGGGAAAAAAGGCCCTGGCCAGCAGCCATAAGGCCCCAATCGGCCCTGATCCCCAGCCAGGCCTAGTGGCCCTACCCATGCACGAATTTTGTGCACCGGGCCTCTAGTTCTGTAATGAAAGCACTGCTTTGGGAAGATCAATCTGGTAAGCTTGGGAAGGAGTGATAAGACAAGAGTTAGGAAGACATATAGGCTAGTAGAAATATTCAGTTACATGGTAATATAATAGTACACGAGGGTTTCTCAATCTTAGCACTATTGATGTTTGAGCCAAGCTAATTCTTTATTGTGGGGGACATTATCCTGTGTATTGTAATGTTTTCCAGCATCCCTGGCCTGCCTCTATTCACTAGATGCTTCCTCCATCTGTGACAACCAAAAATGCCCCCTCTCCCCCCACATTGCTATATGTCCCTTGAGGGACAAAATTGCCCAGAATAATAACCACTGATGTAGATCTACTAATAAACTAAGGTAGAGTTGCAAAAATTAGATTGTAATGTATAATAGGAAAATCACAGTGATTTTTGTTCTTATACCTTCTTATATTCTCTGAAGCTTTTATTACCCATCTTGTATGATCTAGAAAAAGGCAGCTATTTTCTTTTTTGACAAGAACAAAATGAAACAATTTATGTAGTCACTTTTAAATCTGAATTAGTTGTATAGCTTACAGAGATTTGTTTATATTTTAAATAACAAGTCATGTTTAAGAGGAGCAAGCAAGGAAAGAACTTTGCTGTTTAACTTTTATGCTGTTGATTTATCTTTTAAATTAATGCAACCTAGAACTGACCTATTAATTTAATCAGGAGAATTTCTCTTTTAAATTTTTGGGGTGGGGGGGGGTCTTTTTGGGCTTCATAACTTTTAGCAGCATTTTATCCATGTGGCTTTAATTTGAGGTGATATACTGACTGATATTCTTTTAGGGGCAGATCCACACCAGTTGGGCAGAAATAGATGAGTAACTAAGAGGCTAATCTTAGGCCTGCTACCAATTTGTAGTGTCTTAGAGAATAGTCCATTTCTCAAAAGACACCATCACTCAGAAACTGTGAGGTGCTTGAACAGAATGGTAATGGAAGCTGTATATGGGGTTCTCTTAAGTGGCAGGTTTTACTACTGGAATATATGGGAGCTTGAGTTGGCTATCTTCACTATCCCTTTCTGACCCTCTTAAGAATTGGTGATAAAGAAATATTGTTCTGAGCAAAGCTTGACTTTAAATCAGAAATGGATAGAACTCTTGAATATGTACTTTATTTCTCTCTTTCATTTCTTTAATTTTAAAATGAAAACAAGTTAAAGTTCTAGAACTTTATGGCCATAGTAAATATGTGTCAAATTTTCCAGGTGATCAGTAGTACTGAGATTACTGGTAAATCATTTGTGTCTTTTGTGTCACAAAATAATTGTGGCAAATATGCTGGGAAATGGTTATATAATAAAAAATATAAATTATATGTATTGAATTTATTTATATTAAGAGATGGAAAGTGTCTAATGTGTGCCAGTTAGTACTAGACTATACTAGGAACACTATGTATCATTTTATTTAACCCACACAAGTCCAAGAAATAGAGCTGCATTTTTCAGATGAGGAAATGAGGCTGAGAAAAGTTAAATAATTCCTCCAAAGTCACACTGCCAAAAGTACTGGCATACAACTTTAAACAAAAGTCTCCAACATAAAATCCTAGGTATATTCTTTCTACTTATCATGTTCTTTCATTTACAACAATATTTAATAAGTTCTTAAGAATTCCCCGTATTTTATAAAGGAGTAATTAGGTGGTGATTATTTGCATTAGAAAATAATTCTTCTGTGTGCCACAAAGTTTCTTCTAATAGAGATTGGATATACAAGAATACTAGAGTAACTTAAGGCTAAGACTAACATATAAGACATCAAAGATCATTTGTTTATTAATTCAGCATCCATTAGTTAAGCACCTGCTTTAAAAGTACATAGGAGTCCAACCAGTGTAGCTCAATGGCTGAGCATCAGACTATGAACCAGGAGGTCGCAGCTCGATTCCCGGTCAGGGCACATGCCGGGGTTGTGGGCTCCATCCCCTGTGTAGGGTGTGCAGGAGGCAGCCGATCAATGATTTTCTCTCACCATTGATGTTTCTGGCTCTCTCTCCCTCTCCCTTCCTCTCTAAAATTAAAAATAAAAAAGTACACAATAGATAATGGGATTATAATAGCAAGCACAAACAGATGTCCCTACTTTTCTAGAGTTTATATTATAGTGAGGAAGATATTATGTGGTACTCCTAAATAAATGTAAATTACAACAGTGAGAAATATTACAGAGAAAAGGTACTTGGTGCTATTAGAGAGTATAATACGGATGCCTAACCTCATCTGGGGGTCCCAAAAAAAGCCTTCCCAGAGAAAGAAGTCCAAAGAATGACTAGAATTTGCATGGTTTGGACTTTGGAGGAAAAGAGGAGCATGAAGGGTAAAGTGAATTGTGTGTTAAAGGACCTGGGGCAGGAGGGTAACATGACAGGTTGAGGAGCTGAAAGAAGGTCATTGTACTAACATGGAGAGCATACGAAAACATGATACAAGATGATCTGTAGAGGGAAGCATGTTCTATTCTGCACTGCCTAGTTTGGCTTTAGTTTTTATTGTTAAGGACATTTAGAAGCCACTGAAGGATTTTAGCAAAGGGGTAATATGATCAGATCAGATTTGTGAAAAGCTCAGAGGGAGAGAATGGATCATAAGGTGAAAAGAATTCAAAGGCCAAGTAAAACACTTTAAAAATAATTCAGGGAGCCCTGGCTGGTAGCTCAGTTGGTTAGAGTGTCATCTGGTATACCAAAAGGTTGCGGGTTTGATTTCTGGTCAGGGCACATATCTAGGTTGTGGGTTTGATCACCAATGGGGCAAGTATGGGAGGCAACTGATTAATGTTTCTCTTTCACATTGCTGTTTTCTCTCTCTCTCTCTCTCTCTCTCTCTCTCTCTCCCTCTCTTCCTCTTTCTCTCCCCTCCCCCCTCTTAAAGAAGCCACACTGGCCAGGCTTTAAATATGTTTTTATTGATTTTTAGAGAGAGAGAGAGAGGAAGGGGGAGGAATAGAGAGATAGAAACATTGATGAAAGAAAAACGTCATCAATTGGCTGCCTCCCCCCACATCCCCCACTGGGGATCAAGCCTACAACTCAGGCATGTGACCTGACTGGGAATCGAATCGTGACCTCTTGGTTCCTGGGTCGATGCTCAACCACTGAGTCACACTGTCTGGGCTCCTTTTTTTTGTTTATTTGTTAATCCTCACCCAAGGATATTTTTTCTATTGATTTTTTTTTTTTTTAGAGAGAGCGTGGAAGGAAGCGAGTGGAGACAGAGAGAAACATCGATGTGAGGAAGGGACATCGATTGGTTGCCTCCTATACCCTCCCCAACTGGAATTCAACCTACAACCCTTCAATCTGTGGGCCAACATTCCAACCACTGAACCAAACTGGCTAGGGACGTAATTTCTTATTGTCAGTTGTGATCTGAAAATCCAAAAGGTTAAGGCTTTGTACAGTCCATCTACAGAACTTGATTTTCTCAAGTTGGCTAAGTTTTTACTGAAATCAGGATCATATAGCAAACAAAGTTGATACTCCAATTAATGTTTACTGAATGGAAGAATGATGTGTTTCAGAAGTGGTAGGCATATTAAGTAAGATGATAAGGCATATGATCTGAGTAATATGGAAGGAAGTATATGATACAATCTAGGCTGCTATTAACCAGAAAAATTTGGATATCTTCCACATATTTATAGATCACACCAAGATAGTTTATTACCCCCAAACCTGACCTATTCCAGCCCTTCTGTCAGACCAACCATATCTCCTTGCCAGATTCTTGCTTCCTTTGCTTTTTAATGTTTTGCTTATTGTGTCAAGAAAAACAGCTCTGGCCAGTTTTCTCAGTGGTTAGAGCATCAGCCCACGGACTGAAGGGTCACAGGTTTCATTCTGCCAGGCTCAATCCCCACCCTGGTCAGTGTGCGTGTGGGAGGCAACCAATCAATGCGTCTCTCACATCAATGTTTTCCTCTCTGCCTCTCCCCGTCCCTTCCACTCTCTCTAAAAATCAATGGAAAAATACCTTCAGGTGAGGATTTTTTTTTTTTTATTGCTAAAAGTATTACAAAGGGTATTGCATATATGTCCTTTTTTTTTTCCCCTGCCCTTGACAATCCCCTGGCCTCCCCTACCCCCCAGTGTCTTATGTCCATTGGTTATGCTTATATGCATGCATACAAGTCCTTCAGTTGATCTCTTACCCCCCTCCCTCCTGCCCCCCAAACCTCCCTGGCCTTCCCGCTGCAGTTTGACAATCTGTTTGAGGCAGCTCTGCCTCTGTATCTATTATTGTTTAAAAGTTTATAAAGGTCTCTATTATCCATGAATGAGTGAGATCATGTGGTATTTTTCCTTCATTGACTGGCTTATTTCACTTAGCATAATGCTCTCCAGTTGCATCCATGCCGTTGCAAATGGTAAGAGTTCCTTCTTTTTTACAGCAGCATAGTATTCCATCACGTAGATGTACCACAGTTTTCTAATCCATTCATCTACTGATGGGCACTTAGGCTGTTTAAGAAACAACTAGATGTTATTTTGTATTTTATATTGTCAGTATTAATATTCCCTTTTACTCACATTATTACAAGTTAATTATAATAGGAATGTCTTAGCTTGTGTTTTACATCCAGATTGTTTATAAAAATTTATAGGTCAGTAAATGAAAATGGATTCAGAGTTCCAAAACACTCATTCAACAAACATTTATTGAACATTTATTATGTTTAAGAGCAATTATCTAAGATAACTAGAGAGATAACTTGTTAACCAGGAACTATATATATAAAAACCTAAGCGACCAAACATCTGGTGCTATAACGCACACTGACTACTAGGGGACAGACGCTCAAAGCACAGGATCGGGCTCCCTCTTGTCTGGATCAGGCCTGTGGGGATCAGGCCAAAACTGGCTATCCAACACTCCCCAAAAGGTCCCAAATTTCGAGAGGGCGCAGACCAGGCCAAGGGACCCCACCAGTGCATGAATCCATGCACCGGGCCTGTAGTTCTATAGAAAAATCGAATCTGGTTTTTGTCTTCAAGAAACTGCAACCTAGTTAACCAAATAATATAACTAAATCTAATAAGCAACCTGATTTTTTTAAAAAGCATAAACAAACTGTCTAGAACCTCTTAGGGAGTAATCAGCATTGCATTGGATAGATCAGTGAGGGCTTCGCCAAAGGCAGAGGGATGTGTAAATTGAATTTTGAAGAAAGACTAATTAAGCTTTCAGGAGATAGAAGTTAAAGGACAGCCCAAACAGAGGCAACAGTGTTAGCAAAAACTCTGAAATATTAAAGTACAATCGATGTTTAGGGAGCTATAGAGGCATTTTGTTCTAAATCATAGGCAGCTTTGGTGAGATATGAAAACAGCTGAAAAATGAAGGCTAAAGTCAGATAGGATTTGAATAGTTTACTAAGGAGTTTGTGCTTTATTCTGTAGATATTTATTTTGTAAATTTTGTGGAGCTATCCAAGAGAAAGCATTAGAAAGTTTTGATCAAAGAGGAAGACATGATGATCATAATGAGGATGGCAGCAGCTAAAATTTATTGAGTTATTATTAGGTATGTGCTCAGAACTATTATGTACTTTATTGGAGTCTTATGTTTTGAACGAATAAACTAAGACTTACCAGACATGAAATTACTTGCCCAAGACATAGAACTAGTAAGTTGTGGAAAGTCGATTTGAACCAAACCTCTCACCTTGGTCTTCTGTTTAGCAGTGGTAATATTTACATTTGAGGAAGATAATTCAAGACAGGATGGATTGCATAACAGCTTGCAGGCAGGAAAACCACTTAGGAAACTTAAGAATTTAAAGGACAGAAGATTCTGTTATGAACTGGGACTATAAAAGAGGGAATAGATTCTAGGTATATTTCTTTAGGTACAATTCTGTAAATGATGGTGACTCACTAATCAGCACATTAAAAACCTTTTAAATCCATAATGTACCCAAATTGAATTATCAGTACATTCATTATTTCATGTGCACCATGCAAGGTCACAGGTGTGACCTTGAGCAGTTTGATTTTCAAATAAGGAACACCTCTCCCACTCTTAGCAGCAGCAATGATCCTCAAGATACTATAGTAATCTATACTGTGCAAAGAGAAAACATCTTTCTAAGTCAGTAACTTATCTTTTCCCCTTTCAAGTACAGTAGTTCCCTTCTACCCATGTTCTACTGTGGCCCAAAAACATTAAATAGAAAATTCTAGAAATAAACAACTCATAAGTTATTTTAACTACACACTATTCTGAGTAGCATGATGAAACCTCCCACATTCCTGCTCCATCCCACCCAGGATGTGAATTGTCCCTTTATATTGTATTCACCCTGTATACACTACTGCTCAATAGTCACTTCTTAGCCTTCTCATCATCAAATTGACTGTTAAGGTATTGCAGTGCTTGTGTTCAGGTAACCCTTATTTTACTTAATAAAGCTCTAAAGTGCAAGGCAATTCAGATAAGCCAAAGAGAAGCTAAGTGCTTCCTTTAAATGAAAAGGTGAATACAGAACAATAAGATATTTTGAAAGAGAAACCACTTTCACATAATTTTTAATTCAGTTTAGTATTACAATTGTTCTATTTTATTATTAGTTATTGTTGTTAGTCTCTTACTATGTCTTAATTTATAAATTAAGCTTTATCATAGGTATATATGTATAGCAAAAATATATATACTGTAGGTTTTGATACTATTTGCTGTTTCAAGCATCTGCTGGGAGGTCTTAGAACATATTTTCCATGGATAAGGGGGAACTTAATCTAACTGTAATTCCACAAATATTTATTGAGCACCTATTATATAATCAGGCTCTAATACTGTCTCCCATCAGCTAGATGAGTGATTTTTAATGAACCAGGATATCTGTGAACCCCTAACACTGTATACAGATTTTCTGTATATATGTGCATGTGCTTTTTTTTTAAAATATATTTTTTATTGATTTTTTTTACAGAGAGGAAGGGAGAGGGATAGAGAGCTAGAAACATCGATGAGAGAGAAACATCGATCAGCCGCCTCCTGCACACTCCCCACTGGGGATGTGCCCACAACCAAGGTACATGCCCTTGACCGGAATCGAACCTGGGACCCTTGAGTCCGCAGGCCGACGCTCTATCCACTGAGCCAAACCGGTCAGGCTGCATGTGCTTTTTTTTCTGAAGAGCCCTATTGCTTTCATAAGTTTTCAAAAGAGTATGCTATAAAAGGAGGGAGAACTACTTATTTAGAAATGGAGAAGAATGGTTCTGAACCCTGAATGCTTACCCGTAAAAAGGTTTAAAAAAAAAAGGCTATCTAAACTCAATCCCAACTTCCAGGGGTTGTGATTCAGTGGATTTGAGGTAGAGCACCATCAAGCAAGGGTTGATAGCCACTGATCTATGTAGGAATAACACTAAAATGTGCTTCATGAGAACAGAAACTATTTGTTAATTATTGTACTCCCAGAGTCTAGAAAGTGCTTGGCACATAGTGGGCACTCAGTAAATATTTATTGAATGAATGAGTACTGGAGCCTTCCAGTTCAGAAAAGTTAAAGAAAAGACACCCCAATCCCACCCAAGTGCTTTATCATTTCATTCATGGTAAGTCATGATGGAATCAGTAAAAACATTTCCTTGAGTGGCTGAGAACAGGGTAGCATTAAAGCTAATTTAATGGGGAAGTTTTTGTCGGAAGATAGCATATATTTGAATATCTCCCTTATGTGTATCATGAAAAATTGTTGAAAACCACTGCTTTAAGTTTAGAGCAATATAATTTAGTGTGGTAGGCAGACCTGCAAATGAATAACTGGCATATAATATGAGTGTTTATACTAGAAGAGGTATGTTTACCAAAAAAAAATGGCTAAAGATCAGCCAGGAAAGCTTTATAAAGTAGATGTTATCTTAGCTGGATCTTTAGGAATGAGGGAGCCCACATTCCCTAGTCACTAGTCACTAGCCGGGCCTAGTGCAAGAAAAGGAAGTACAAAGACACAGAGGCCTAAAAGTCCATGGAAAGTCCAGTGAGTGAATTCAGGTATGTTTGGAACCATCTCTGAAGAGCTTTATCTAACACACTTTGAGTTTGCACTGCGGACATTGAAGTTTTATCACTTAAATTAGGGATGTTGATTTGGGGATTATATGCAAGGCTCTGAGCTAGGAGCTTCCTTGAAACTCTGTATTTATATATTTATGTTCTTTTCTTCCTCTTGCAGGCTGCTATATGGCAAGCACTAAACCATTATGCTTACCGAGATGCAGTTTTCCTTGCAGAACGACTATATGCAGAAGGTTTGTACTATATTTATTTCTGTAAAATCCTAAATAAATTAAATATATGAACACCATCCCTTTTTATGACTATAACAAAATTCTGAGTATCGCTTTTTTCTTTTTCTTTACAATTGATACTATTTCATAAAAACTTTTCCCTGTATCTGTGTAGCTCACATATATATTACTTTTAATAACTATAGAGTTGCTTCAGATTTTACACTATGGTTTATTTAATCTTTTCCAATCTTTAAGTATTCCCCCCCCCCCCCCCCCCCCATGTTTTTTATTAGAACAGAGTTTATTTTCTGTGGCCAAAAGCATGAATTAGAGTCTCTGGCTTCAAGTGAAAACCCTAACTCTGTCACTTAAATTTGCAGTTGTATACCTAGGGCAAGTTACTTAATGTCTGAGTATTACAGATTTCTCAGCTATAAACTAAAGATAATTGCCTCATAAAATTGAATTAAATTAAAAAATGTGAAAAACAACAACAAAAAAATTGCAAGAATTAAATAAAATAATGTATTTAAAACACTTGGCACAGCCTTATTGCATGGTAATAAATGTTCAATAAACATCTAGTAATGTATATTTTGTTTCTGTCATTAAACTTATTGTAATTCTCTAAGATGTTAATGTAATTATGTATAGTTTTTTTTTCTTTTAAGTCATTTCCTTGGATTATATACTCTGAAATGGAATTTACAAGTCAAATAGTCAATTCTACAACAAATTACTTTTTGCCCAGTTGATAACACAGCAGAGAGAGGTGTCACTAATCTGGGTGTCACCAATAGTATAAGACTTGCTTCATAGGCCTATCACTATTACATTTGACCATTGTAATGTATTTTTGCTTGAGAATTATGACATATTTTGTCTTGCATTTTTATAACTAAGAGATTAACGGTTATTTTCTCAAGTGTTTGTTTTAAATTTATTCCTATTTTGTGAGCTATATCATTATTACATATTTGCCTCAGGTTGTTGCTTTATAATCTTAAGTCTGTTTATGTATATTACTCTGATATTTAAAATTTTTATGTACTTGAAACTCATCAGCTTTGTCATTTATACTTCCTCTTATTGCTACAGTAGCTGGAAAATTGTCATCTTTCTATAACTACAATAAATATATGGTTCTTGGTAGTTTAAAAAAATTTAAAGAATTTATCATAGTATTATTACTTAATTTATTCAATATTATGTATGTGTTTTTTTGCAAGCTGATCCTTTGTTAATTTTTATTTTTCAATTACAGTTTATATTCAGTATTTTGTATTAGTTTCAGGTGTACATAGTGGTTAGTTAATCCTATACCTTACAAAGTGTTCTAGTAGTCACCTGGCATCAATCATAGTTATTGTAATATTTTTTACTATATTCCCTATGCTATACTTTACATTCCCATGACATTTTATAACTGCCAATTTGTACATCTTAATCCCTTCACATTTTTTATCCACTCCCTAAACCCCTCATCTCTGGCAATCACCAGTCTATTCTCTGTATATTTGAGTCCATTTTGTTTGTTCATTTATTTTGTTCTTTAGCTTCCACATATAAGTGAAATCAGATGGTATTTGTCTGACTTGTATCACTTAACATAATATCTTCTAGGTCCATACATGCTGTTGCAAATGGTAGGATTCTTTTTTTCTTTTTTTTACGGCTGAGTAATGTTCCATTGTATATATGCACCACTCATCTGTAATGGGCACTTGGATTGCTTTGATATCTTGGCTGTTATAAATAACCCTGCAATGAACACAGGGGTGCATAAATTCTTTCATATTAGTGTTTTGGGTTTCTTCAGATGTATACCCAGCAGTGAAATCTCTGGGTCATAAGACAGTTTCATTTTTAATTTTTTGAGGAACCTTTATACTGTTTTCCATAGTGACTGCACCAATATGCATTCCCACCTACAGAGGGTTCCCTTTTCTGCACATCCTTGCCAATACTTGCTTGTTGATTTATTGATGATAGCCATTCTGACAGGTGTGAGGTGATATCTCATCGTGATTTTAATTTGCATTTCTCTTATGATTAGTGACTGTGGGGAACTAATTTTCTATCAGTAAAGTATTTCTCCTTAATGGAAATAAATGATTGTTTTACATTAAATAACATGCCTAATTTTTTTGTTGCCAAACTTGTTTATTGCCAGATAAACAATGATTACCATTCAACCTACTGAATAATAGCTCTTTTTTTTCCATATGTGTTTTTAGTACACTCAGAAGAAGCTTTGTTTTTATTGGCAACCTGTTATTATCGCTCAGGAAAGGCATATAAAGCATATAGACTCTTGAAAGGACACAGTTGTACTACACCACAATGTAAATACCTGCTTGCAAAATGTTGTGTTGATCTCAGCAAGTAAGTTTTTAAGAATGTGTTCTAATTTCATTCTTACTTACACTGTAGAATTTGGGATAAAATTCTTTTAATGAGTTAAACTCTGACTCACTTTGTCCCCTCTTTTTGGGTAGTAGAGATTTGTCATTTCAGTAGTTTGAAATGTTTATACAATATTCTATAGCATTATTATTTTTGTTATGGAAAGATTTCATTGTTGTTGTAATAAATAATAGAATTTAACTTCGAAGAAACTTAAGTTATAACTAATTCATATCATTTTCTAAAATTCCAAGTGTTATTTCATTTCCTTTGCTTTCATTGTTAGGCCAATTGGGATAAGCCTGAAAACCTACTTACCACTTCACTTGCAATTAATGCTCCCTTGGGTCTAGGTAATTGTGTAATTATTTGCCTTTCAAGATCATTCTATTTGCAAACCACTACTCCTACCTCTTTGATGCAATGGGACAGATTCTGGAGAGTGCTTCTTTTGCACATTACAGTTAAACCAAGTCAGCTGTCCCAGTTCTGAATTTGGAGGCAGCTAGAGGTATAGGTAGTTGTGTTCTGTTAAACTCTTTCTGTGCTGTAAGAGATGAAATAATGTAAAAGTGACTAGAGACATAATTATAAAAGCCTGTGCGTATATTTTCTTTGTATGTTTACAGGTTTATTTTATTTGATGGCTTTTCAATTAAAGCTAGCTACAATATGTATAATATTTCTGAAATATTTGTTATTGAATTATTTTTACTCCAAGGATTCTAATGTTAAATTCTTTCTTTTTTTTTAAATCCTCATCAAAGGATATTTTTTCCATTGATTTTTTTTAGGTAAGAGAAGGGAGAGAGAGACAAACATCAATTGGTTGCCTCCTGCATGTGCCCCAAGTAGGTGCCCTTGGCCAGGAAACAAACCTTTGATCCTTCAGTCAGAGGGCCAGTACTCTAACCACTGAGCAAAACCGGCCAGGGCTAATGTTAAATTCTTAAAAATCAGTTTATTTAATTTACCAATGTCTTAAGCCAGTTCTTACCCCATTTACAAATCATTATACAGTAGTTTTTTTTTTTTTAAATCTCACTGACAGTAAAAAAAAAAAACTTTAGATATTACCTTTTATATGTAAACTCGAGAGTTTTCTGCATGATTTGGAAAAAACTTTAAAATACAAAACATTATAAACTCTGATGCTAAAAATATATACTGAAATCAGGCCAAAATTTATCCTTTGGTGAACACTTATGATTTTCGATGTCAAGAAAGCATAACTGACAAATAAAAAGAGATAAAGTGGTATTCAGGTTTCATTTATAAACCTAAAAATGACTGAGGCTTGTTAAGTATGTAATTTTTAATTAAAATATTAGTCTTATTTAATTTGCTTGCAAATTTATATTTCAAGGAATTATAAACTAAGAAGGGTCACCATGTTTGTTAATGAAAAACCATTTATATTCTCTCCTCCCCCCCGGAATAATGGTCTTTATTTCTTTTGACATGAATATTGTGTATGTTGTTCAGGCCAGATTTATACATACAGAGAGTAAATTTAGCTGGTTCTGTTTTTAAAGGCAAGACGAATTTTAAGATAATAAATTCCCAGTCTCCCAAATGATTCTAAATACAAGTTTATTGGTATTGTAAAAGTACATGAACTTTTTATTTTACCTATCTTTATATTCAGAGGTACATTGGTAATGAAGAATGTATTTACAGTCATGTGTTTTTATGTTGACTTTTTAAAGTCTGTAAATTTGTGTTTTAAAGGCTTGCTGAAGGGGAACAGATCTTATCTGGTGGAGTGTTTAATAAACAGAAAAGCCATGATGATATTGTTACTGAGTTTGGTGATTCAGCTTGCTTTACTCTTTCATTGTTGGGACATGTATATTGGTAAGAATCATTCAAATTATCAGAAAATTGTTTCCAATACTAGAATGCTTTGTGATTTTTAAAAAAGTATATATTTTATTGATTTTTTACAGAGAGGAAGAGAGAGGGATAGAGAGTCAGAAACATCCATGAGAGAGAAGCATCGATCAGCTGCCTCCTGACCACCCCCCACTGGGGATGTGCCCACAACCAAGGTACATGCCCTTGACCAGAATCGAACCCGGGACCCTTGAGTCCTCAGGCGGATGCTCCATCCACTGAGCCAAACCAGTTAGGGCATTGGTTTGTGATTTTAAAAACCTGTGATGATCTGTGTTTATCAAGTAGCACTTGGCTGAGTAGTAGTACACAGACTTCTAGTTCCATGACCTTGTTAAACCTGGAAAATACTAGAGATGCTGATCCCATATTGACTATCCATTTTGCCTTAATGATAATAGCTATAGCAGCACACTGCCTACCAATTGAGTGAACAGATGGGTTTTTTACCTGGTTGAGGAGAGTATCTTCATATAATCCACTGAGGAAAAAGAAGAGTGAAGTTTTTTTCTCTAATATTAAATGTCACTGCTGCTCCTTAGTAGGAGGTTTGAAGGAAAGTTTCAGCCATAAAGTAAATAAATTTACTTATATTTATTTAATTTCAGTCTTTTAAAGGCAAGAGAGATTGACTTCAATATTATCACCATAATAATATTTTTCTCACCTGTTTTTATTTTGAAATACTCTTTGAGCTGGGAACAGGGGTCAAGATGTAATGAGGTAACAGGAATTCTTCAGCTGACTACAGGAGTGCATCACTTGTGTAAATGTCATCTGTTGCATATCATGGGAAAAATGGATGAGGATTGTTTATCTAAAAATTAGGATAGTATCTGTTTTAAGATAAATTGAGACTAGTTTAATAGTAGTTTTGAAAAACCTTGAAAATGTCTTTTTGAACAGAATAAATTATTTGAATTGGAGGCTCATAATCAGATGACACTACTCTTGAGAATGGGAGTAAATAAAAATAAAATATTAATATCTTCATTTATCTCAATAAAAGGACTTAGAGTTATTAATTTGGTTCATGCAACTATGATTCATCTTGTCATTTATTCAAGGAACTTTGAGATTCATCCTCTGTTATGGCTAGACACAGTACTTGGCACTGAGGATATGAAGATAAATAACTCACACTCTTCACCCTCAGAGATTTATAATAGAGTAGAGGAGATAAGCAGTAAACAAAAGTTCGTAAGTTTTTATGATAACAGTAAAAAAATGATGTGATAAAATTTGAGCAGTATTTTGTTTGAATGAGGGAATGCTCAATTCTACCTGGTTAAGAAGAGGGATAAGATGGTAACTAAAAAAGACTTAATAGAGCCCTGGCCGGTTTGGCTCGGTGGATGGAGTGTCGACCTGTGGACTGAAGGGTCCCGGGTTCGATTCCGGTCAGGGGCATGTGCCTTGGTTGTGGGCACGTCCCCAGTGGGGGGTGTGCAGGAGGCAGCTGATCGATGTTTCTAATTCTCTATCCCTCTCCCTTCCTCTCTGTAAAGAATCAATAAAATATTTTTTTTAAAAAAGACTTAATAGAAAAAGTTTTGTTTCTTTGAATTCTCAATAGTAATAAAACTGGAAAATGGGCAAAATACTTAAATGGACACTTCACTGTAGAGGACATATGGCTGGTAAATAAGCACATAAAAGGATGTGCCAAATCATTAGACGTTAAGGAAAGGCAAATAAAAACCATCATTGGAAACCACTTCACACATGTCCATGTGTTTATTGAATCAAATTAGGAAAGTATGGAGAGCTAGATATCCTTCAACTGGTGGTACTTGTCTTTAGTACATCATTCTAGTTTCTAGTCACTTGAAAATTTGGAAGTAAAGCAAACTAATCTAGTTCCCCAAAGGGATCCTCTTCAGAGTTCTCTGAGATTACACTGACAGCACTTAGATTATATGTTTTAGCTGATAGTTTCATTTGAAAAGTCTTTTGAAAATCTTGGTTAGTTGCCATCTGGCGCTTTATAGAATTTTGGAAGAATTGCTGTATCTTATGCCCTAGCTGATTTGGCTCAGTGGATAGTATTGGCCTCTGGACTGAAGGGTACCAGGTTCGATTCTGATCAAGGGCACATGCCCGGGTTGTGGGCTCAATCCCCAGTAGGGGTGTGCAGGAGGCAGCTGATTGGTGATTCTCTCTCATCATTGATGTTTCTATCTCTCTCCCTCTCCCTTTCTCTCTGAAATCATTAAAAAATATATTTTAAAAAAAGAATTACTGTATCTTAATTTTTTCCATTATATGTATAATGAAGAATTTCCACTTCAGATAAGAGGATTAGTATTTTTTTTTTGCCTGAAAGCTCCAATGAGTCTCACTAACCCTCAACCCCATCTGCCCTCCCATTTAAAAGCAAGGGAGGTAACAATGCCAGTCTAATAATTTTCAGGTTGTTACAAGTATGTATGGTTTTAGGAATGTTGTTTATATTCTAAATGTAACCTTTATATACCTGACTTAGAAACATAAACTTTTCTTTCATTAAGAACTATCACCTCCACTTGGTTAGAAAATCTGATCCCTTAAATATGCTATATTTAAAGCATTTAAGTCACTTTGAAAATTACCACTAGGTTATTATATTAAAAATTAAGAAAATAATACTGAAACATTTGGATGTTTTTTATATCTCCTTTAGTAATTCTAGTATCAGACAGTACATAAAAAACATTATAATATTCAAGATGGCAATGATAGTTTGTTAATTTTGTTAGCATTCCTTTTAATTCATGTTCTGTTTATTTTCACTGACTTTTGACTTGAATTGCCCTAAGTAATAGAGATTGAAGGATAGTAAGAAGGGGAAAGTGGTGATTTAGGGAAGCATCAAGAAGAATATTCTCAGAACTTTTATAAGACTTAACTAATTTCTGTACCAAAAATTTCCTTATAATATATGTCTTAGGTTTTATAGCATGTCTAATTGATTTGTTTGCCTTTACAGCAAAACAGATCGGCTTGCCAAAGGATCAGAATGTTACCAAAAGAGCCTTAGTTTAAATCCTTTCCTCTGGTCCCCCTTTGAATCATTATGTGAAATAGGTAGGTTTATAGAAATGGCTGTAGGGGAAGGGGTTCTCCATTTCCTCTTCTTTATTTTTTTCCTTGCTTAATTTTTGGAATGTGATACAGATTATTCAGAAAAAAATATTTTTCAAAGCCAAAGGGATGTTAAAATTGAGAACAAGAAATAAGATAGAGTCATATGTTTCAGGAATAATGTAGCCTTTCTTGTGTCCTCTAGCATGAGTTGTATTATGAGTATAGCATTAACCAAAACAGCTTATGGATAAGAAAAGAAATGAATAGAATCCCAAAGCAGAAACTGTAATAATATAAATTAAGACCTGGAATATATGGGGTGTTTCAGTATATATATATACTCTAGTATGCATGAAGGATCATTTTAAAACATTGTATTTATATACATGGGAGGGCTTAAAATTTTAATATTTCTAGTGGGTTTCAACTCTCTACTCTTAGTCCTTACCTTGAGCAAAATGAGATCTAGATCTTTGCTTTCTGCTTTAAAATAAACACAGAAATTGGCATTTTCCTGTGATTTATTATATTTAAAATCAATATCATTGGTGTTTAGTTTATTTCCTAAATTTACAGCTTTATCTTAGGGGTAAACTTGCGCAATAAATTGATGTGTGGGCTTCTGGGAGGTAAATTTGATCAGGTGAAACAATCAGAAGAACTTTAAAACTCTGGAAAAGGCCTATTTCCACTGATTTATACATACCTGGGGTGGAAAATTAACCCTCACTTCTTCAGAAGCAAATTTTTTTTTTTCCCTTCACAGGTGAAAAGCCAGATCCTGACCAAACATTTAAATTAACCTCTTTACAGAACTTTAGCAACTGTCTGCCCAACTCTTGCACAACAGTAGTATCTAATCATAATTTATCTCACAGACAACCTGAGACGGTTCTTACAGAAACACCCCAGGACACAATTGTAAGTGTATCATATTCTATTATTCAAAATATTATGAAAATGAAAAATAATGATCTGAACTAAATGATGTATTGTAAATGTCATGGTAGAAATTTTCTGTTTCAGGAATTAAACAGACTGAATTTAGAATCTTCCAATTCAAAGTATTCCTTGAATACAGATTCCTCAGTGTCTTATATTGATTCAGCTGTAATTTCACCAGATACTGTCCCTCTCGGAACAGGAACTTCTATATTATCTAAACAGGTTCAAAATAAACCAAAAACTGGTCGAAGCTTATTAGGAGGACCAGCTGCTCTTAGCCCATTAACCCCCAGGTAAGACAGACAAAAGATAGTTTAAAATGTTTCTATAATATTAAATTATTTTATAATAATTCATATTATTAGTAATATAAATTACTAATAATATGAAACTTTTAAATCAATATAGAAAAAGAGGCATTTAATAAGTCAATAATGGAGTAAAAAAATAAAGTACCTGTGATAAAAATTTAATATTAAATATTAGAGAAGATTTAAAAACTCTTAAATATGCTATATGGAGTTAGTGTATGCATTAAAAGATGTCTTTATGTTTGTGCATCAGTGAATAGTGAACCTCTTAGAATGTTGAAATGTTTATGATATAATCAGACGATGGTTGTTGTTAAAGTGCTATTTTCCAAAACATGGAGGAAGGAATGACACCTATTAATATGAAATATTTTGTGAAAATTATTAGAAGTATATGTATGTATAAATACAGGAACCCAGCCCAGAGGATACATATCCAAAAGTATCAAAATAAAAAATTATATGCTAGAATAGACTTAAATTGGGTCCCAGGGCCAGGGAACTACTAAAATATCATAAACATGAGATGACAATAACTCATTGAATCCATAAGTGGATTCACATTTTCTCTGTAATAGTGTCTAAATCCCATAAATTCCAAGAATTTTAATAAATTTGATCATTGGGAACTTAGTTTTTACAAAGCCACTCTTATTTATAATAAATCTCCTGAGATCAGTTGTTGCTGCTCAGTTTAGTCTTGTTTGGTATTTTAAGTTTTAGTTATGGTGGTTGGAATAGTCTACATTCATAGCTTATTTTTAATCTGCCCCTTAGATCCTCGCTGCCCCAAGACTGATTTGCCATTCTCTTCCTTTTAGACCTTCTAATTTAGTATACTGCTGCTTTATATATGCCTTGATGACTTTTTGACACCTTGATTTCAACCTCTTCTCAGTTTTGGGATTTTGCCATTAGAAACCCCAAGTCCTGGAGATGGATCCTATTTACAAAACTACACTAATACATCTTCTGTAATTGATGTGCCACCCACCGGAGCCCCTTCAAAAAAGGTATTTTCCGTGTAAAATATAGTTTTGGTACCGATGAAAGAAAATTCATTTAAAATTCCAATCTATTAAAAGCAATTTCATAGAGAATCTAACTTTATATAATTGTTGTTGCATTAGAGTTATTGATCTAAATGTAAAAAGTTATCGCTGTCCTAGCCTCCTTGTTATAATTGGAGACACAAACCTGGTTGCTCTTTATTTCAGCGTACATCAAATAAGCACATTCAGATTTTTCCTTTAATTTCTTACGGTTTTTTTAATGAAATTAAGAGTTTCTGTCACTTTGAATATAAATAAGAAATATACCTGCCATAGTTTTTACTTGTCCCCATCACCATGTTTGTTTTTTAAGTATACTAGTGTTAAAATGAAAAAAAGACTGACTTATGTAAAGCCAGCTGTTTCTGATAATAAAATTCTTATAGTGGCTACTCATAGATGTGTAGTAAATTTATAGTAAACTAGAGGCCTGGTGCACGAATTCGTGCACCAGTGGGTCCCTCTGCCTGGTCTGCAGGATCGGGCTGAAACTGGCTCTTCGACATCTCCCGAGGGGTCCTGGATTGTGAGAGGGTGCAGGCCAGGCCAAAGGACCCCACTGGTGCAGGATCGGGGCACGGGAGGGATGTGGGAGGTTGGCCAGGTGGGGAGGGACCACGGGAGGGCTCCAGGGCATGTCTGGCTCATCTCACGCAATCTCGATCAGCCGGACCCCAGTAGCAAGCTAACCTTCCAGTCAGAACGTCTGCCCCCTGGTGGTTAGTGCATGTCATAGTGACTGGTCAACCGGTCGACTGTCTGCCCCTGGTGGTCAGTGCACATCATAGCTAGCTGTTGAGTGGCCTTAGCATATCATTAGCATATTACACTTTGATTGGTTGAATGGCCGACCAGACGACCGGACACTTAGCATATTAGGCTTTTATTATATAGAAATGTGTAAAAAAAAATGAAAAATATTTGACAATATTCTTACAGTAAATACTGGGACAAGTTTTGAGATTCTCTTTATAATATTCTTTTATAAAGATCTATGGCAGTACAGGTCAAAGTGCTATTTGTTTAAAAGATATCTGTGATGCAGGGTATCTTTTATGATAATTAAATTAGGTTATATGTGTAAAATGCCTATTTGCCGTGCTTAACACATTGTATGCGGGAAACGTATTTATAAAACATAAATACGTTTCCCGCATACAATGTGGTAATAGATGTTTAAGAAATGACAGCTAAATAAATAATAATAGTATGTGAATGACCAATATAGCCCCTTTACCACTCTAGAGACATGTTTCTTCTTGTTTTTTACTCTTTTATTCCTGAACTTCCTTAGAGTCTGTGGGGGGAAAAAAGTTCCAAGAGTGGTGAAAAGAGACTGCAAAGTAGTTGAAGTGTAGATTATTTTAAATGTGATATCTAAAAGTTGGCAACTACCTTGTATTGCACTGTTAAAAGAGTGAAAAATAATTGTGGGAATTAGTTTATTATAGTTATGAGAAGGCATAGTAGCATAGTAGTTAGCATGCCAGGTGAAATAGGCCAGAACCAGGCAAGCTATTGCAATCAGGAAAAGTTAGGAAGTGAGAGGTATATGATTTCAGTGCCCAAATAATAAAAGTCACATCTCTTCCTCTTGTGCCTCTGTTCTCTTCTTACCCTATTACAAGATGTTCTTAGAAAAGCTATACTTGTAGGCCTGCATGCAGTATCAACTAAAAATATCAAACCTAGCCCTGACCGGTTTGGCTCAGTGGATAGGGAGTCAGCCTGCGGACTCAAGTGTCCCAGGTTCGATTCCGGTCAAGGGCATGTACCTTGGTTGCGGGCACATCCCCAGTGAGGAGTGTGCAGGAGGCAGCTGATCGATGTTTCTCTCTCATCAATGTTTCTGACTTTCTCTATCCCTCTCCCTTCCTCTCTGTAAAAAACCAATAAAATATATTTAAAAAAAATAAAATAAAAATATCAAACCTGCCTGACCGGTTTGGCTCAGTGGATAGAGCGTCGGCCTGCCGACTAAAGGGTCCCAAGTTCGATTCCAGTCAAGGGCATGTACCTTGGTTGTGGGCACATCCCCATTAGGGGGTGTGCAGGAGGCAGCTGATGGATGTTTCTCTCTCATCGATGTTTCTAGCTCTCTATCCCTCTCCCTTCCTCTCTGTAAAAAATCAATAAAAAATATATTAAAAAAATATATATATCAAACCTAGTAGTGGGTGTAGTACATAGTTCTTGGTTAGATAAGGCCCAAATTGACTTTAAGTTTTGTCCTTTGGGTGAATGTAGAAGGAAAAGGAGGAAGGAATATAGGTGAGGTGGTGGTAGATTAGGTGAAAATATTCAGTGGATAGTTAATCATACAGGAAAGAATAAGGCCTGGTGATAGAAATAATAATTAAAGCTGTTAAAATGGCTAGGCTCTCTTAAGGAAAGAGAAAGTAGCTAAAGAGCATAGTTAATGGAAGGAAGAGGGGCCAGCAAATGAAATGGTATGACAAATAATAAAGATGCTGTACTATTTTGGAAATTATACAAAGTTTCAAAAAGGAGGCATGATCAGTGATGATGAATGCAGGAAAGGCCAAAATTAGGCTTTCTTATCTGATGAAAACATGATTATTTTAATGTACAGTTTGAGATTTATGTACAGTGGCTATGAAAGTACCAGGTAAGTTTTGAAGAAAATTATCTGGTAGTAAAGAAATTTAAAACATCCATTGATACAGTAGTCATTGATCTCTTTATAAAGAAGCTAAGTGAGAAAATGAATAGAAATAAGGTGACAAATTAGAGAAGACAGAAAGGAGCAAGCAAAGGGTTTTTCCCCTCTCTAGACAGCAGAAACTAATTAATGAAAGATTGAATACACTAGAAAGAAATATTAATTCTAAGAGCAATATCCTTAGAATTTGGAAAATAATTGGATGACGTCTTTTTAAACCTACTCTTCTAACTACTGTAGGTTTCCCCCACTATACAAAAGTAGAGTATTCATGAAACCTTTTGTAAGCCAAAATGGTTTAAAGCAAATAAGTGTTTATAATTTATAAATTATAAGTAATTTATAAAGAAATATTTTGAGCATTCCCAGCCCCAAAATTCAACGCATGCACGTCTTTATTTCATTCACCACAATTGAAATGCTTAAGTACATCCGGTTTTTCACTATACATAACATCCTTATGAGTTTTTCTGATACTTTAGGACATATCTTGCTAATGAGTGCACAAAATAAAGCACAGATGCTCATAGACACAGTTCCATGCTCTGGTGGCTTGATGCTGGGTGTAGTTCCCAGGGAAGGAGCTTACTGTTACCACTCTCACTACTGGAGGCTCTCAAAGCTTCTAACGGCTCCTTGCAAAACAAATGCTAAGCAGTATTTTTGCTTCTCAACTTTTTTCATAAAAGCAAAGTCATGAACTTTTTTTACTAAGTGCCAAAGAAGGAATATAAAAATCTTATTCTATATATTTTTAAAGTATTTTTATTGATTTCAGGAAGGAAGGGAGAGGGAGAAAGGAATAGAAACATTATTGATGGCAGAGAATCATTGATTGGCTGCTTCCTGCACACCCCCTACTGGGTATTGAGCCTGCAACCCAGGCATGTGCTCTGACTGGGAATCGAACCATGACCTCCAGGTCAAAGCTCAACCACTGAGCCATGCCAGCGGGGCTATATTATTTTTTTATGTATACTAAATTAGATCATAAATCTTGAGAATAGTAGCTCTTAAAATTCTTTAGCATTAGCCCCAACTGGAGAAGATGTTGTAATAAATGGCTTCCAGAAATTTGAGCCTTTCCTTAAAAACTAAAGTGAAAGATGACAGGATAGTATAAAGATAAAAATACTGGGGTTAAAATGTGGAAATAGGCTGATGTTCATTCTAATCTATATATATATATAAAAGTCTAAGCGACTGGAATGACAGGTCACTATGACACACACTGCAGCCAGCCAACCTGCCAGATTGGGGGCGGAGCTGGCCAGCCAACCTCCCGAGGCCCCTCCCTCTGGCCTGCCCAGCCCCAATTGCCCCCATTGGAGTGAGCCAGCCAGACCCCACCTGTGAACGAATTCATGCACCCGGCCTCTAGTATGACATTAGTACAGTGGGGCCTTGACTTACGAGTTTAATTCATTCCGTGACGGAGCTCGTAACTCAAATTACTCGTATGTCAAATCAAAAAGTGAACGAGTGAGACATGTGATACTGGGCTGATGTTGTGGTGTTCACTGTGACATTAGCTGCGTCAACTAGCGGTGGGGTATCTGAAGCTGACTCGTAACCCGAATTTTAGCTCACAACTCAAAGCAAAAAATCGGCCGAGAGACAGCTTGTATCTAGAAAAACTCGTTAGTCGGGACACTCGTAAGTCAAGGCCCCACTGTAGTTTGTGTATTCAAATGACAGTAATATATTATGAAATCTTGCATTTGGATAATGGAAATAGGAGCATCATATATCTCTTATTATTTATAATGCAATTTATAATTCACAAACCTTAGACTTTTTGTGTTTTGCAGTCTGTTGCCAGAATCGGCCAAACTGGAACAAAATCTGTCTTCTCACAGAGTGGAAATAGTCGAGAGGTAACTCCAGTTCTTGTTGCACAAACACAAAGTTCTGGCCCACAAACAAGGTATTTATTATGGTGCATTATTTGATATTGTTCAGATTTTCTTGCTATACTTCCATATAGGCAGGTTTTGACTCTCCTACGAATTCTAGAATGACTATTATAAATTTTGAATACGTCAAATTTGAGAAATTTCTAACTTACTAAAAAGACTAGTGTAATTTTTAGTTGAGTATTATAATGCAAATCAAGACAAGAATTAGCTAAAATATCTTTTTAGTTTACTCTAATTGCCTCATGAATTTGTTGAAATTAGATATTCCAAACACTCCTCCAAAGTAATTTTCCTCTTATTTACATGACCTTCTCCACTGGTCAAGTACAGATAGGTTTCATTCTCTCATTCCCCTGTTATGCATTTCTATAAACAGATATGTCTCTTTCCTCCTCAAATAATGAATCATAAGTCTTAAAAGTTACATGTATGGCCCTAACTGGTTTGGCTCAGTGGATAGAGCGCCAGCCTGCGGACTGAAGGGTCCTGGGTTCGATTCCGGCCAAGGGCATGTACCTTGGTTGCGGGCACATCCCCAGTCGGGGGTGTGCAGGAGGCAGCTGATCCATGTTTCTAACTCTCTATCCCTGTCTCTTTCTCTCTGCAAAAAATCAATAAAATAAATATATTTTAAAAAGTTACATGTATGCATATGACTTGACTATATAAAAGGCCTCAATATTTCTAAAGCAGTAGGATGGTAAGTATCATCGTGAGTGCCAGCTTGAAGACAGGTGACAAATTGCCTGGGGCTCAGTTATGAGAAGGAGCCTGAGGTCTCCTGCAGAGTAATGTTATATAGGCTGAGTATATGCTAATCCTAAAGAATACTTAAAACGTTTATTGAATTATATATTTCACTTAAAACTAAACAAATACACTAATAAGCATCAATTGTTAATAATTCTTTGTTCTTTGTATTACCTACTTAATTCTATATTTGTTTCCTATAGCTGCCGAAACAAAGTACCACAGACTGGATGGTTTTAAAATAACAAATTTATTTACTCACAGTTCTGGACACAATAATCCAAAATTAAAGTATTGACAGGACCATACAACCTCTGAAGCCTCTAGAAGAGGATCCTTCCTTAGCTCTTTCAGCTTCTGGTAGCCCCAGGCATTTCTTAGTTGGTGGTAGCCTAACTCAGTATCTGCCTCTGTCTTTTTCACATGGCCTTCTTCCCTGTGTATCTCTGTAACCAAATTTTCCTTTTCTTTTAAGGAAATCAGTAATATGGGCCCTGATGGCCTCATTTTAACGTGACTATAGCTACAAAGACCCTATTTATTACTATTATTATTTTTTATATTTGTATTGATTTCAGAGTGGAAGGGAGAGGGAGAGAGAAGTAGAAACATCAATGATGAGAGAGAATCATCTATTGGCTGCTTTCTGCATATTCCCTACTGGAGATGGAGCCCGCAACCCAGGCATGTGCGCTTGAATCGAACCCAGGACACTTCAGTCCACAGGCTGACTCTCTGTCCATTGAGCCAAACCAGCTAGAACTGAGACCCTATTTTTAAATAAGGTCACATTCACAGGTTCTGGGGATTAGGGGTTCAACATATCTTTTTAGGAGACACATTTCAACCCACAGCATTGCTTTGTTAGTAACTAGAGGTCTGATGCATGAAATTCGTGCAAGAGTAGGCCTTCCTTCCCCTGGCTGCCAGCAGGCATCCAGGACCTGGGCTTCCCTCGTAGCCCCGGCTTCATCCGAAAGGATGTCCAGTCTAGTTAGCATATTTTGCTTTTATTATTATAGATTATTCTTATTTTGTCTTTTGTTTACAGTTTATAGTATAACATTTTAACTTATAAAAGTCTACCTTCAAGTAACAATATATACCATGTCATGTAACATAGTATTTTTTCATGTTCCTCTCCTAGTCTTTATGCTATGGTCGTCATATAGTTAACTTCTATATATGTAATTCACCCCATAGTGCATTGTTGTAGTTTCTGCTTTGGTTATCTTTTATAGAATTTTTGTAAAATAATACAAAGAAGTCTATTTTATATTTACTCATATATTTGTTTTTCCTTTTTAAATTTTATCCTATTGTTTAACCTTTGAGTGCCAACCAGTATCCTAGGAACTATGCTAAAATTGCCAAGGCATTTTTGCTGATTTTACAGCAGTTTAGGAGAAAAATTATGACTCGCAAGTAAATGAAGTTACATATTCAAAAACTTAAGGAAACCTTTACTACATTTGTTTTCATCTTTGACATACATTGTTTTCTGATTGTATTATAAAATACTAGTAGAAAAAAAATTTGAACAAAACATATAATGTTAAAATAAAATTAATGTTGACTTTGAATACATGAATGAAGATATTGTTTAACTTTTAATAAGCGATAGCGCTCCCCGCACTTCTGGTGAAAGACAGGAGGAACGCGATCAGCTCCCCGGCACTCTAGGGGTTAAAGTATTACAGGTGTCCCTTTTTTCCCCCCATTAACTCCTCTTCTCCCCACTGCCTGTATATCCAAATTTCAATTATTATTTCTGTATATCCAAATTTCAATTTGGTATCCGTTTTCTTCATCATGAAGGAATTCTTTTAACTTTTCTTGTGGTGTAGGTCTGATGATCATGAATTTTTTCAGCTTTTTGTATGTCAGAAGAAAATTTTTATTTCTCCTCTGTTTTGTAATTGAAAGAATAGTTCACTGTCAGGTTTTGAGCATTTTTTCTTTTTTCTTTCTTTTTTTTTTTTTTTTTTTTTTGTCAAATTGCCCTTTGGAGCTAACAGAACCCTGATGATAATTATAATATAGGAAGAGTTTGTCTCTAGCCATCCCAACTCCAGAATCCTCTTAATCATTTTTTTCCTACCTCTATAAGATTTATGTTGACCTCATGCAGGCTTCTGTCCATTTTAAGCAATCTCAGCATCTTTCTCAGGCTTGTCTTCCATATAAACTGCCCCATGCTATGAGATTATTCCTTCCCACTTCTCAGTCAAAACCTTTTTCTATAATTAGGCAATATTGAAAAAATATCATTCACATTTGTAGTAAAAATGACATAGTTAGTACAAAATAAAGGAAAATGAATTGGTTTCTCAAAAAAGCAAAATATGGAGACAGTAAAAGGATCAATGGTTTCAAGGAGTTAGAGAGGGAGTGATGAACAGACAGAGCACAGAGGATTTTTAGGACAGTAAAAATATTCTAGATGATACCATAATTACCTGTCATTGTATATTTGTTCAAATGCATAGAATGTGCAAAACCAAAAATGAACTCTAATGTGAACTATGGACTTTGGAAAATTATGATGTGTTGATATAGGTTCCTCAACTATAACAATTGTACCACTCTGAGGGGATGTTGATGATGGGGGAGGCTATGCATTTGGGAGTTTAGAGGGTATATAGGAAATCTCTGTACCTGCCCCCTCAATATTTCTGTGAACTTTAAACTGCTTTTAAAAATAAATTTAAAAAATTTATTTAAAAAATTAATTGGTTAACCCAAATGACCTCTTTTGCTGAAACCCCCTACATTGAGATTATGGTTTTTGAAAAGATTAAGGACTACCTGGATATTCTTTACTCACTGGTCAACATCTCTTTTCAAAAGTCTCTTTGACCCAAACTCAGGTAACTACTAGGATTTCCCATAAACTCTATAAATTGTAAACAGTTTACTCCATAGACTGACTTACTGTCAGATAATTTCAGGTTTTAAGTTTGTTTGCTTTCTAAGAATGAAATTCTTATATCGTAGGATTTGCCTTTAAAGTAAAAACTGTACCCAAGAGATTATTAGCTTTCTTTTGTTCTATAAATCTTGATGTGGTGTTTGAATTTGTAGGGAAATACTTCTCAAGTATAAGTTGTTCTGGTGGTATTTGTTGGGAAGTGTCCCTACATTTAAAGTATCCATTGCCAATTATCTTTACCTTTTTCTCTAATTTGCTATCATTGCAAATGAGGGCTAGAGATAATTGGTTTATAGGTATGTTTACCTTTTATTGACCCAGAATTTTTATGTGGATTGTTCTAAGTTTAAATTGGCAATTTCAGATAGAGCAAAGATCTGTAGTATAATCATTATTTTATGGTAACACAAATAGTATTTAAATCTGAGTTTTCATAGAGGGACGAGAAAAGGACTAACCAAACTCATCAACTTTAGAGTGCAAACATGTTGAATGTTTATTTTTTAATATACCTGAATGGAAGCAACAGTTTATGGTCATAAACTGAGTTTTTTTTGAATGTCTATTTTTATATATTTTTTTAGTACAACACCTCAGGTATTAAGCCCCACTATCACATCTCCCCCAAATGCACTGCCTCGAAGAAGTTCACGACTTTTTACTAGTGACAGCTCTACAACCAAGGTAATGCTTCCCCCTCTAAAATTTCTGTTCATTGATGACTCAATTTCTAATAAATAAATTAAGTGACTGTAAAAATTTTTTAATTTGGGGAGCCATCTATATAACATTTGTAAATTTTCTTGGCCCTTTATTATTTTACAATTTAGTTGAAATGACAAAATTGTGTTGGAAAACTGATCAGTGGTTTTTAGGAGTTAGAACTGGGGGAAGGTATGACTTTTAAAGCATAGCACAAGGGAATTTCTTTGTGTTGATAGAATATTCTGCTTTTTTATTGCGGCAGTGGATTATACAAGTCTATACATATTATAAAATTCATAGAACCATGCACATCCACCCTCCCCCCAAAAAATGCATGTAAAAAACTGATGAAATCCAAATAAGGTCTGTAGTTTAGTTGATAGTATTATACCAACTCCAGTTTCCTGGATTTGATGATGTACTATGGTTATGTCAGATGTTGTCAATGGTGAGAATTGGGGGAAGAGTAAATGGAAATTTTCTTTTCTTTACACATTTCTTTGCACAATTAAAGGGTCTCATTATGTCTTTGGTAAGTTTCCTTGGTCCATTGACAAATATTATGGATAATCTTTGACATTCAGTTCAATAGTTTTATCATATTAATTATGATGCTCTGAGACAATTAAATAGTATTGCATCTACTTTTCTTTTTAAATAATAAATGAAAATGATATTTCAGAAAAGAGCAACATTTAATGCTAATTTATCTTAAACACTGGTTAATATGAATTATTTTCAGAATTATTTAAAATTAAATGACTTTAAAGACTTATCTTTATAAATTTTTTTTGAGAAAAATATACATCAGTCAAGATTATACACAAGATTGTACATTTATTTTTATCTAATATTTGATAAAGGGTTCGGGGAATGTCTAAAATACATGAGTGTAACAAGTGTGGGGGTTTCCTGCTTTTTACAGGAGAATAGCAAAAAATTAAAAATGAAGTTTCCACCTAAAATCCCAAACAGAAAAACGAAAAGTAAAACTAATAAAGGAGGAATAACTCAACCTAACATAAATGATAGCCTGGAAATTACAAAATTGGACTCTTCCATCATTTCAGAAGGGAAAATCTCCACAATCACACCTCAGATCCAGGCATTTAATCTACAGAAAGCAGCAGCAGGTCTGTTTTAAATGCTAAATATCTTCTTTGTATTTTATTCACTATTTTAAGTAAGTTCTTTTATGTTCACTAAAGTGTCTTTCATTTTATCTAAATAGATGTTGGAATTTTTAATGGTAATTTTTTAATTAGTCTTTCTAGAAAATCAAGTTGTTTTATTGTCTTTTCTCCTTTGTTTACTACATTGTTTTCTCCTAGAAGGTTTGATGAGCCTTCTTCGTGAAATGGGGAAAGGTTATTTAGCTTTGTGTTCATACAACTGCAAAGAAGCTATAAATATCTTGAGCCACCTACCTTCTCATCACTACAATACTGGTTGGGTACTGTGCCAAATTGGAAGGGCCTATTTTGAACTTTCAGAGTACATGCAAGTAAGTATAGAAAACAGTTATATATGCCTTTTTACACATAACTGAAATGTAATTAATGCCTATGCTTGGCAAGGCTAGATCTAAAAGGTCAATATTTATTATGTAATGTCTATATTTTCTCATTATTTATAATTTACAAATACAGTTCTTTCTTGTGTTAAGGGATTAGTGATTTAAATTCTTTAGGATTACTTGAAGTAGATTTGTAGAGAACAACCCAAGTCATCCATACATTTTTCTTTTAATCGTCACCCGAGAATATTTTTATTGATTTGAGAGAGAGAGGAGGCGAGGAGGTAGAGAGAGAGAGAAAGAGAGAGAGAGACATCGATGTGATAGAAACATCCATTGCTTGCCTCCCGTACTTGCCCTGACTGGGGATTGAACACACAACCTCAGTATGTGCCCTGACTGGGAATTGAACCGGCAACCTTTAAGTGTACAGAATGTTGTTCCAACCAACCAACTTAGCCACACTGGCCAGGGCCCATATATTCTTCTTTTTTTGGGGGGGGAGGGGGGGAGCATACATTCTTATTTGGAACATTTGTACTCAGTTGAATCTGAAAATATACAGTATATTTACCATGTAATAGATATTTCTAGTAAAAATTCTTTCTACTATATTCAGAGTTCTTACTGGGATGAATATTTGGCATTTCATATCCTATATAATAAAAGCCTGATATGCTAAGTGTCCAGTTGACCAGTTGGCTGTTCAACCACTCAAAGGGTAATATGCCCATGATATGCTAAGGCCACTCAACTGCTCGCTATGACAGGCACTGACCACCAGGGGCAGACAGTCAACTGGTCGACCAGTCGCTATGACGTGCACTGACCACCAGGGACAGACACTCTGACCAGAGGGTTAACTTGCTGCTGGGGTCCAGATGATCGGGACTGAGTGAGACCAGCCGGACACGCCCTGGAGCCCTCCCACAGTCCCTCCCCAGCTGGCCAACCTCCCACGTCCCTCCCCAACCCCATTCGTGCACTAGTAGTGTCCCTCGGCCAGACTTGCACCCTCTTGCAAGCCGTGACCCCTTGGAGGATGTCAGAGAGCCGGTTTTGGCCCGGTCCGCAGGCCAGGCCGAAGGACCCACTGGTGCACAAATTCGTTCACCAGGCTTCTAGTGTTTTATAAACTTGAGGGATGATATGAAGAAAATTGTAATCAAGGACACAATGTCTTTATCACAAGGCTTTTAGCTTTTTAATTTTAATTATATTTGTTGCTTAAATTATTTATTTATAGTAGAAATGGAGAGGATGATTAACCTAAAGCCAAAGAAAATTGTAATGGTAATTTAAATGTCTTCCCTACTTCCAAAGCATTTTCTTCCCTCACCCTGTAAACTTAAAAACAAAATTTTAAGAAACCTCTATATCAAGCATGTCAAACTCAAAAGGCTAACACAGGCCAAATAAACAAGGTTTAAGTTTATGTGGGATGCAAAAAAACAAAAGCTTCAGTTTTCATAGACATGTAGGTTTATTTAGAGACATTATTTAGAGACAAAATACCAACTTCTGCGCATGGGCCACGAAGTTTCAATTGCACTGTACGTGCGCGCCCTCACATGGTATTTTGTGGAAGAGCCACACTCAAGGGGCCAAAGAGCCGCATGTGGCTCGTGAGCCGCAGTTTGCCGACCACTGTCCTAGTCTGTCTTCTAGATTCTATAATACAGCTAGACAGATGATTGCTTGCTTTCATAGTTTACATTCTAATTCTAATAAAAGACAGATTATAAGCCAATAAATATATAAAGACTAGAGGCCCAGTGCATGAGATTCATGTACTCAAGGGGTCCCTCAGCCCAGCCTGCGCCCTCTCGCAGCCCGGGAGCCCTTGGGAGATGTTCGACTGACAGCTTAGGCCTGCTCCGTGGATGTCAGTCGGGAATCCTTAGTGCTGCCGCAGAGGTGGGAGAGGCTCCCACCACCACCGCTGCGCTCCCCAGCCATGAGGCCAGCTTCTGGGCTTCTGGCTTAGCGGCGCTCCCCTGTGGGAGCGTACTGACCACCAGGGGGCAGCTCCTTCTTTGAGTGTCTGCCCCCTGGTGGTCAGTGCACATCATAGCAACCGGTCGTTCCTCCATTCAGTCGATTTGCACATTAGCCTTTTATTATATAGGATGGATAGCAGTAAGTTATATGAAGAAAAAAAATGAAGCATGGTAAGGATATTGAGGGACAGTGAATTATGGTGCTTTTTTAAAAAAAGTGTGCTCAGCCATAACCGGTTTGGCTCAGTGGATAGAGCGGACTCAAGGGTCCCAGGTTTGATTCCAGTCAAGGGCATGTACCTTGGTTGCAGGCACATCCCCAGTAGGGGGTGTACAGGAGGCAGCTGATCGATGTTTCTCTCTCATCGATGTTTCTAACTCTCTATCCCTCTCCCTTCCTCTCTGTAAAAAAAAAAAAAAAAAAAGTGTGCTCAGAGCAAGAACTTTACTCCTCCCTTTAGGAGCCATATAAAGATCTAGTGGTGGAGTGTTGTTCTTCCAGATAAAGAATAAATGCAGAAGTTATCTGTTTGTGTAATTTTGTGGAGTAAAGAGAAAAAGAACTGTAGATAGTCTTATTCATTGCTAGAAGATCCATGTTTGGATTATGGTCCTTTACTGGTACACAGTCAAAAGTTGTTTGGCAAACCCTTTTCAAAATTATTTCTAATTTATTGTTTTACAAGTACTTTAAGATACATTAATTGTGTTGTTTCCCCTAATTATAGAGCAGGTATACACCTAGATATTTAACTGAAGAAAGCCTTTGTTTCAACTTAAAGTTATGATTTTTAAAATATTTTCTTGTCTATGCCACAGTTACTTTTCAGAAGAAACAATAGATTCTGAAAATTTGAAAACAAACATTTCCAAAATCTGTATTTGGCTGATAGTTAGGTCTGTCTTCTTATACAAAAAAATTGTATCTGTATAACTTATAGAGGATTTCAGGGAATTTACAAGTTATCAAGCTATCCTAGATAATACATGGCCATTTCTTAGAATTAAGTTCCTGGTTTTAGAAATATTATTTTCTTATATTATGTCTTCTTAATTTCATTAAGAACAGACCATATATTCTTTAATTCTAAACTTCACTTTCAGAATTTTGAACTTACTGAATTGATAAATGAAGGAACTAATTGGTTTTATATACCCCAAAGTCTCAAACTCCAGGGGGAGAGAAGCACAGCTCTGGGAGCTGTGAGTGTGGTGAGGAAATAATTTGATCTGATAGCTCAGGATGGACCCTAAGTCAAGAGAGTGCCACAAAGGAAAAAAGAATTACTAGATAGGGACAATTTCTGGCAGATGTGACATTGGTGGGAATAGTACATGCTTAACATGCCAGAACCTGTTTTTCCTTTAAAGTTTTCAACCCAACCTCTTAATAAAAGTCAGTATAAAAATAGATATTTTTTTTGTTACAGAAGTCATTCTTCTCTCATCTTTCCTGAGGGAAAGTTATTCTGTAAAGCCATTATTAAAACTTTGAAATGTGGTTTTTAAGAATAAAATAATTGACTTGTCCTTTTAAAATCGTAACTTTGAATAGATCTTTTTGTGTGTGTGGAAACTTAAGTTTTCTTTTCAGAATTCATGTTTCTACTATGACTTGTATATAAAAACTAAGTTAAGTGTGAATGTGATTACATCAACATTTGACCTGCCATGAAAATTTGCTTAGTTTGGCCTTGTGTTATTACTAACTCACACAATCATAAAACAAGGCAACATGAAGTTCCTATGAGAAGAGTGCCCAGTGCTCTTCCTATATATATGTAAATTGTGTCAACTTGTTTTCCCCTTACTAGTTTTTGTATTTCAGGCTGAAAGAATATTCTCAGAGGTTAGAAGAATTGAGAATTACAGAGTTGAAGGCATGGAGATCTACTCTACAACACTGTGGCATCTTCAAAAGGATGTTGCTCTTTCAGTTCTTTCAAAAGACTTAACAGACATGGATAAAAATTCACCAGAGGTATGTTACTGAAACACTTTGCTTATTTAGCTATTTTAGCTATTTTTTTTATCATCCTTACAAAATTGAGATGAACTAAATAATTCAAATGCCATTTAATATTACCCATACCCTTCTCTATAGGCAGGACTCAGAAAAGAAGAGAGTCCTGAAATAGATGGTACAGATTCTTAAATAGGAAAATAACAAAGTAGGTATTTCATTTAGGATCAATAGAGTTTTGGCTGTGTTAAAATTGCTGTTATCACCAAGATTAGAGTTCATTAACCAGAAATTAAATAGATTGAATATTGGGCATTTTAAATTGAAAGAAAATAGTGATTTTAATTCAGTTTAAGACATAGATAAATTCATTTACATGGTACAATCATGTAAGAATTGTATTTTAGTGTATCTCAAGAATATTTAGTGGTAATTTTATAACATTTAAACTTAGAATGTAAAAGTCAATTCCTATTATATTTGGTAGTTATGTTCTACTAGAGGCCTGGTGCATGAATCGTGCACAGGTGGAGTCCGATTGGGGGGAGGGGTCGCGGATGGTTGGCCAGCCCGGTTGAACTCCCAGTTGAGGGGACAATATGCATATTAGCCTTTTATTATATAGGCTAGTCTTCAAGAACAATGAGTTAGCATATACTGAACCATTGCTATTTGGAGAAATAAACACATGCGCACATGTGTGCACATGCTCCTACCCTGATTATAGATTATAATCTTATATCCTAAAAACAACTCAGCCTGATACATTCTGTTTATTTTACAAAAGAGAAAATGAGGTGCAGAAGTGTTAAGGTGCCTTTCTGAGGCCACCATACAAACAGGTGCCAGAGTTGGGATTCAAACTGTCCATCTGGTCCCAGAATCCGAGCCCTTCATACACTGCGCCCCCCCCCCCCCCCCCCGCCCATGGTCTCTGTCTTTTGGTCACTGACCTGTGAAAATAAGGTAGAGAGTTGCCTTTTTTTTTACCTCAACTGAGAATATACTTGTTAGGCAACCCATATTTTGGGTCCATTAAAGCACTGCAACTATTGGTTTGGGTTTTTAAATTTAAGCAAGTAGGCAATTTTGCAAATATGGAGTCCGTGAATAATGAGGATTGACTATATCTGTTAAAACTGTTCAGTTTGTATTTTTCTGTACTAATTTTAGCCATAGATTTGTTTGTTAGAAAAAATAAAACAAAAAGTTAATTGTGCATTTGTGTGTTTTTTTTCCATATTTTTAAGGCCTGGTGTGCTGCAGGGAACTGTTTCAGTTTGCAACGGGAACATGATATTGCAATTAAATTCTTCCAGAGAGCTATCCAGGTTGATCCAAATTATGCTTATGCCTATACTCTATTAGGGCATGAGTTTGTCTTAACTGAAGAATTAGACAAAGCATTAGCTTGTTTTCGAAATGCTATCAGAGTCAATCCTAGACATTATAATGCATGGTAAGTGCTAATGAAGTGCAAAGACAATGTCTTATTAATGGGGCTGATACTTAGTGATTTTTTCTGATTAGATAGCTCTCTGTTGTCATGAATTTGATTACTAATACTTAAGAGTGGTACATACTGGTTGGTAACATCTAACCAAAATGTTTTTTGTGTGAAGTTTATACCTTTAACAAACTCTTCAATTAACTAATCATAATAGAATACTAGGTCCTTATCCTCAGCAGTTTCACCTATCAGACTTTTGCAAATAATTGATTTTGTTACTTTGATTTGTTACTTTTTTTTTAGAACACTAAAATGGTGATTAGGATGAAAAATGAAGAAAAATAGTATAATTCATCCATTGGATAGTAGAATATAAGCATTGAAACTCTATACTAATTGTTAATCTCTGGTAGTATTCTAGTTTATTAAGTACTAGTTTTAGTTAATTAAGTTTATTAAGAACTCGGGTTTTACTTTTTTTATTAAAATATATTTTTATTGATTTCAGAGAAGAAGGGAGAGGGAGAAAGATAGATATATCAATGATGAGAGAGTATCATTGATCAGCTCCCTCCTGCATGCCCCACACTGGGGATCGAGCTCACAAACCCGAGCATATGCCCTGATTGGGAATTGAACTGTGACCTCCTAGTTCATAAGTCAACACTCAACCACTGAGCCACTCCGGCCGGGCAGGTTTTACTTTTTTGTACTTGTACACAAGTAGACAAATAGGAAATTACTACCTGGCATATATTGTTATCAAATGAAGAAAACATGGGAGAGTTTGTTCTTATTTCTGCCTCAGCACTATATTTACTGTTGATGTTTTGTTGTGTTTTTCTTGACTGACTTCATAGTTCAAATATCAAGAAATGTTATTTCGGTATTGTAATTCTGTGATAGTTTTTGTCAGACATGTTTATGTTTTTTATCTTTTGGGTTAATCATTATAGCAGTTGAATTTTATTCTGTTTCTCACTAAATCAGAAGCACTAGGTTCCTAAAATAGTTTTTTATTTATGTATATTTTTAATGAATTTTATCTCATTTCTAAATAGTCAATATTGCTTGTAAGATGGCCTGATAAGTGCTAGCTTCCGCTGGTATATTAAACAGTCAGGCCTTTCCAACATTGACTTTTCTTCATATAAATATAAAGTTCTCTAATATTTTAAGAATTTAGTTCTTAATAGGACTTGGTTGTTTTTTTTAGATGTGTAGTGTCTGTCCTGCTATATTTTATTCTTAAAAAAACTTTACCATATCAAAAATCATGTTGTAAAAATAATTGTTTCATTTGGGAAAAAGAAGGAATGTTTAGGGAGGCAGACCTTTATTATTCAAACTCCAAAGTAAATAGTCTTTTCTTATCCCCACCTTCACCATTATTAGAATAGAGCTTTTGCCCTAGCCGGTTTGGTTTAATGTATAGAGCATCCACTTGTGGACTGAAGGGTCCCAGGTTTGATTCCCATTAAGGACACATGCCCAGGTTTCGGGCTCAATCTCTGTTAGGGGGCGTGCTGGAGGCAGCCAATCAATGATTCTCTCTCTCCCTCTCCCTTCCGCTCTGAAATCAATTTTTAAAATATATTTTAAAAATTATAAAAAAAAGAACAGAGCTTTTTATACCCTTTCTTTACCTCTAATACCATTATGTGATCAACAAAGCCACTTAAAGCAGATACAGTATGATTTTCTTCTTATTCATTTGGTGCTTATTCCCCATCATCATCATCTAGTTATAGTCAAGAGAGTTTCCTTAATGTAAATCAGTCACATTGTGTTCATTTGATTTTTTTTTTCTTTATTGATTGAGGTATTACATGTGTGTCCTTATCCCCCCATCATTTGATGTTTTGAAAATTCAGGAGAAATACCTCTATATCAACTTAATATGTCATTACATAGTCATTAAAATTTATAATTTTGAGATCTATAGGAGCATGTTTTTGATATAGTAAGTGGAAAGAGAGAAGCAGAACATGACACTATGCATATTGTAATTATATAAAATACATACATATTTGGACTAAGAATATGGAAATAGAAAAAAAAGAATATGGAAATAGCATTGTAAGGAGTTTAGGGTTTAGAATCAAAGAAGAATCTAGTTAGAATTCTTATTAGGTATATTTTTTGGACAAGTTAACTTTTCTAAGCCTCAGTTTTCTTACTTGAAAATGTGAATGATAACAGTACTAATTTCCTTGGTTCCTCCTAGGATTAAATGAGATAATTTATGTGAAGAATTTAACAAAGTTATTGGCACACACATAATAACCACTCATTACAAAGCAGCTATTAAATCTTGATTGGCTTAAGGATATGGTTTAAGGATGTGGTTTCTTCCCCCTCCTCCCCCCCCCCCCCCCCCCCCCACATCGTCATAGTTTTATTTGATTGATTGATTTTATTGTTATCACTTGTAAAAGTGCCTTGTCTAAAATGCTTTGATGGTTTTTCTATTTTTCTACTGGTTTATTAAATTCCATACATAATTCTTTTATTAGTTGAACTAAATTAGCCACCAAAGTTTATATCCCTAAAATATACTTTTATACTTTCAGGTATGGTTTAGGAATGATTTATTATAAGCAAGAAAAATTCAGCCTTGCAGAAATGCATTTCCAGAAAGCACTTGATATCAACCCTCAAAGTTCAGTTTTACTTTGCCACATTGGAGTAGTAAGTAGCTTTCTAAACATTGTTCAATCAATCTCCCTTTTGAAATGTGTTTCTTATTGACTTGATTGCTATAATAAGAATTAGGGCTTTTTTGTTATTGTTATTCTTGAAACAATATCCTGGATTCTTTTACAGCCAAAAATACTATGTTTTGCTTGGCATAAAGAGAAATAACTGGCGTATCCTTATTTCTTAGACAAGTCACTTAATTTCTCTGAGCTTCTATTTTATGAATGGCAATACCACCTTGCCTACCTCCTAGGGATCTTATGAGACTCACATTAGATACTTAATATTTTTGAAAGTACTTTTTCATGTTAATATTTAGCTCTAAATTAAGTAATTAATATTCTAAGGCAAATGGTTTCCTATGTTTTAGCCTAAAATTCTTATAAGGCAATGTGGATCACCAATTTTATATTTATATATATATATATATATTTTTTTTTAATGTGTCTGATGACAAGTTGTATTTTGATAGGAGAGAAGGTATGTTTGGGTTTTTTTTGTTGTTTTTTTATATGTTTTATTGATTTTTTACAGAGAGGAAGGGAGATGGATAGAGAGTTAGAAACAACGATGAGAGAGAAACATTGATCAGCTGCCTCCTGCATACCCCCTACTGGGGATGTGCCTGCAACCAAGATACATGCCCTTGACCGGAATCGAACTTGGGACCCTTGAGTCTGCAGGCCGACGCTCTATCCACTGAGCCAAACCAGTCAGGGCTATGTTTGTTTATTAAAATCTCATTTATTAGTTTCTCTATAAGTACAATACCTTAACTTTTTGTTCTTGCCCTCTCAATCCTTTCTCCTCTGTCTTTTCCTCCCCTACCCCTTTATCTTTCTCTCAACAAGTTTGGTTTTGTGGAACTGGGCATACAATATGAGGAAATTATGTTCTTTGGAATTTTACTATTCATTTTGGGGAATAATTCTAGTTCTTTGTAACTTTCTTTAAAATTGACATGATAACTTTTATAGTTAGACACTATACAAAAATATAGAGAAAATATATTGACATTAAAAATTATTTTCAACACTTAACATGAGGAAATCAAATTTGAGTATCTCTTGATAACCTTTAGTAAAATTGGACTTTTTTTTTTTTAATTGATTTTAGAGAGGAAGGGAGAGGGGGAGAGAGATAGAAACATCCGTGATGAGAGAGAATCATTGATTGGCTGCCTTTTGCACTCCCCCAACTGGGGATCGAGCCTGCAACCCTGACATGTGCCCTTGACAGGAATTGAACCCAGGACCCTTCAGTCCGCAGGTGGACACTCTATCCATTGAGTCAAATCAGCTAGGGCGGACTTTTTTTTTTTTTAATAGGCTTTTTTCTAAAGTTATTGTGGAAGAGATGGTTTTTAACATTTTGAGTTGGTTTATTGGAAGAGGTTTTCAGATAAGAGAGTGTGCTTTTCTCTCTTAGAAAACTAGTATTTAGGATTTCAATCCTGTGAGCAGAGTATTTGGCCACATGTAATAATAACCTGCAAAGATCATCACATAGATGAATTTAGCAACCAGATGTTGGCAGTAGCTACTCTCACATTCTTGTTACAGTGATATTTGTTCCACAGCCATATCCATTCACTCCACTTTATTTCTAACATATAATTCATCCAAGGAGGAGCACAACAGAATATAAGTATCTACTCATGAATGAATAGTGAGGCTTGGTGTTTTGTTTTGGTTTTTTTTTAAGTTATTTAAAACAAATAATTTATTCCCTAGTATTACAGATCAATGGTTTTCAAATATGTAAGACAGAAGAATTATTTTTATAATCAATTCCTAAAATAGGTAGAAATGTAATAGTTTTGAGTGAAACAAGTTTAGTAAGGTTTAGAGCCAAATCTTCTAATGGTTTTAAACAGTTTTAAAAAGCCTAATACTTAGGACCATAAATAGACCTGTTGAAATGTGAGTATTTAGCTAAATAGTGCAGAAATTCTTGTGAAGGGAAAACCAAAGTTTTTCTTGCCTTTTAGATTTAAAGGTAAACCTAATGTCTTCTCTAAAATTAGGATTTTAATTATCATTATGGATACATAATGGTGAATTGGGCACCATAGGAGCTAGGTTCTGATTCCAGAGCAAGTTATTTAACATCTCTGGACTGTAGTATTCTCATCTTTAAAGTGAAGTGCTTGAAGGAGATTTTAGAGATAATCTAACAGTTTAGTAACCAATTACTAAATTCACTTAACCTAGTGAACCATCTGGTGGGACAATACAACCTTATCTTTAATAGTTTTATTATCTTTCTGTTGATTTTGAGTCACATTATTTGGGTCTCACTTTTCTTCAAAAATATTAGAAGGAGCCCAACCAGCATGGATCAGTGATTGAGCATCGACCTATAAACCAGGAGGTCATGGTCCAATTCCCAGTCAGGGCACATGCTTGGAATGTGGGCTTGATCCCCAGTTGGGGGTTTGCAGGAGGCAGCCAATCAATAATTCTCTCTCATCATTGATGTTTCTATCTCTCTTTCCCTCTCCCTTCCTCTCTGAAATTAATTAAAAATATATATATATATACTAGATGCCTGGTGCATGAAATTCGTGCATGGGCAGGGTCCCTGGGCCTGGCTGGCGATCAGGGATGATCAGGGCCTTTCGGCTGCTGGCCAGGGCCTTCCTTCCCAAGCTGCTGGCCCCAGCTTTCCTTCGTTCTGTGCCGCCCCCTGTTGGTCAGTGCATGTCATAGCGAGTGATCAAACTCCTGGTCGAACTCCTGAGGGGACACTTTCATATTGGCCATATATATATTGGAAGGAAACATCAGTTAGGATCTTTATTTCTTACAGGTTCAGCATGCACTGAAAAAATCTGAGAAGGCTTTGGATACCCTAAACAAAGCCATTGTTATTGATCCTAAGAACCCTCTATGCAAATTTCACAGAGCCTCAGTTTTATTTGCAAATGAAAAATATAAGGTAAGAGATATATGTTTTAATAGTCTTCGGGTTTGTATTGCTTAAGTTAAGCTTTAGTTAAGATGATGTTGTTTTCCTTTGCATTTTTCAGTCTGCTTTACAAGAACTTGAAGAATTGAAACAAATTGTTCCCAAAGAATCCCTTGTGTACTTCTTAATAGGAAAGGTAAAAATTGGGGCCCTGGGGCCATGGTCCTACTGTGGCTTTGATAACAAGTATTAACTTTTGGAGAATAAATATAATGCTTATTGTGCAACATCTATGGAGCAAATTCAACTGGAGTTCTGAACTAAATGCTCTGGGAATAAAGAATGGATTTAGTTTTAACATTTAAAAAGATAATATCCCAATGAACGGGCAAGTACACACATCCCATAACTCTAATCCTACTATGGCTTTGGAAGTTAATTAGCACTTGTAGCCAATGACCAGTAATGAATTCATAACTTGAGACTACCTTACAGAAAGC
Organism: Myotis yumanensis; assembly: GCF_028538775.1. Taxonomy (NCBI): domain Eukaryota; kingdom Metazoa; phylum Chordata; class Mammalia; order Chiroptera; family Vespertilionidae; genus Myotis; species Myotis yumanensis. The sequence goes on along the minus strand of NW_027223767.1, from coordinate 33,466,510 downwards.
CCTGAGCTTCCAATTATCAATAAAATACTTACCAAAAGAAGAAAATTCATGACAATACAGACTGGGCTTCCAGATGCCAGTTAGTTAAGGTAGTTGGTAACAATGGGTAGATGTTGAGAGTTGAAATAACTTCTTTTAAAAACCAGTATAAATGAATGCTAATCAAGCTTTTATAGTCCATTTTTTTTCCATTGTCATTGTTCCATTTAGAGCAAGATTTTATTGGAATCTCACTATCTAAGAGATATAGGCAAGGAATTCTAAAAGTAATATCTGAATATATTAAAAGGAACTCAAAAGTTGACATGAGTTCTTTCTTCTATAGGATTTAAATGTCCTAGTCATCAGAATGGGTTTATAGTATATAAATCAGGAGCCTAATTTAAATTATAAATGTTTAGGATTTTACAGTTGAAGCTCATAACTTAATGAAAAATGTAGTGCTGCTGTTTATTTTTAGGTTTACAAGAAGTTAGGTCAGACACACCTCGCCCTGATGAATTTCTCTTGGGCTATGGATTTAGATCCTAAAGGAGCCAATAACCAGATTAAAGAGGCAATTGATAAGCGTTACCTTCCAGATGATGAGGAGCCAATAACCCAAGAAGAACAGATCAGTGAGTATTGTCCATATGAATTAGGTTTGTTTACAATTACTCAAACCAGAGAACCAGTGAAACACCACATCAGAGTAAAGATGTTTCTTTAATTTTATTTTTCTAACTATGGTGTATTCTTTGTACTAAATGGAATTTTAGGGAAATTGGACAGGATGATAAAATAAGAAAGTACATATGGAGTCAGATAACTAGTTTCATTGCTTATTTTTACCTGGGCCCCAGTTTATATTGTAATATGTAACTAATGCCTGTCTTATTGCTTTTTAGGAATGTGTTTGGGGTGGGGAAGGGAAGATGATAGATGTGATGGTATGTTGAAAACATAAGTGCTATGTGAATGAATAATCAATTTGTGCACATTTTAAGTTATCGACAGACCTTTAGTAGTGGCTATTCAAATTCTGGGTAGCTCTGGCAAATTCAAAATCCAGGTCAAAAAAAGAGGAGGGAACAAAAGAATTATAGTTTAAGGCAGTAAATACTCTATCCCTAAATTGAATGTATATCTTAAAATAACCAGTGAAGAACCAAGACTTAATGTGTCAACATTCTTTAATAAGAAAATTGAGTGACTTCTGATGAGATGAACTAAGATGCCCTTGTTCCAAAAAACTTGGTGAAAGGCTTTGATTAAAATTATAATTTCTATAATCCCAATAACCCTTTTAAAACTGAATTTTAAATTTTATATTTCTTTGGACTAGCAGGGACTAACCCCAAAGTGAAGGAAATGTTAATCTTTTTTTAATGCCTTAGAAAACTAGTTCTAATTCCTAGGGTAAGAATGAGGAATTCCTTAGGGAGAGGTAGTTTTAGTAGTTACTAGTAAAACTCTAACTAAAGGTTAAATGCAATAAACTAATCTCAGACTTTGCTGTAAAATAAGGAGCTTGAACTGTATCTTACTAAAGGATATCGGGATCCTTTTTTTTGAAAGGATACTGGGATTTTTAAGGACCTTTAAAGTCTCATATCTCTGAGTATGGTAGTTTTCCTTGTTTTCATGAACAACAAGAAATATTTGTCAGACACCTTACTATAGACTTTTTGTTTTATTTTTTTAAGTGGGAACTGATGAATCCCAGGAGAGCAGCATGACAGATGCGGACGACACACAACTTCATGCAGCTGAAAGTGATGAATTTTAACTTCTGCAAATCAGACTTTTACAACTGGATGTGTGATTAGTGCTGACATGTTTCTTGTCCTTCCATATACTGAGTCTTCACTCTTGAGCCGGCAGTGTCATCATCCATGACTTACACCATGAGTATGCCACTTTCATTGGACCCTGACTGTACACAGAATGAAAGGCAGTGCAATATTTAGCTGCTAACAAGACTGGCTCCTTCACCAGTATGAATGACAATTTAGGGGGTAGGGTGGGGAACTTTCTTTTTTCTTTAATCTCCCTTTGCTGGAAAACTATCATGGAAGGAAGAGTTATGTTTTATCTGAAGGAACCATTAGATATGGAAAATAGTGATGAACCAGAATTTCTTGGTCATTTTTTCAGAATTTTGTTTTATTTGGTTCTGTTCCTGATAAACAGAGTGACTGACCTTCATTTCTAGGTTCTTCAAGAATGGTGTTAGAAAGTGCCAGATGGAACAATAAAAGACATTGCCTATAACAGAATAACTTGATTGCCAAGGAATGTAAATTACCTTAAACTTGCAGTGTCTCCCATAAACAAATGTAATGGACATATTGGGACTCATATTTAGGAAGCAAATATCCCTCCATACAGTGTACACTTATTCTTGGCAAGAATGCTTTAATGTCTAACCAAGAAATTTAATTTATTCATCTTGCTTCAAAGTGTTGATCATTGTTGTCGGTATCGCAAACTTTAAAGTTGGTCCTTACCATATTGCCTCTTCTCTGAGCTTTGTGGGATCACCTTTAACATTCAGAGATGATAGAGTGGTTGCCCACTGAAAAGCCAAAACAAGACCCTTAATAACCATTTAAGTTCACCATAGGAATAAAAATGAGAACACTAAAGTAGAGAGACTTTAAGAGATCACAATAGTGAAAGCCTTAATACAATCAGAATTGTACCATAACCTTGAATCTATATTTGTTCAAGACAGTATCCCTTTGATTTTTCTAAGTGTTTAAGCAGGGTGCAAGAATGTATACTCACCTTTGGTTGAGATCATTTCCATTCTTTTCGGCTCTCTCTCTGCTTCAAATTATTTTCAGTAATGTGAATCACCAAACTGACTGAGAGTGGTTGGGTTTAGGATATTAGAAATTTTTAGCTGGAAAAAAAAGTTCTTATGAAGGAGATGTGTTCTCTCCTGAGTTTGTCATAATATAGGTTGGTGTCTTTGGGCAGTGGCCACAGTTTTAAAGACCTAATTATGTGTAATAAAATGGGAATTATTGGAATTTCACAGTAACAGATTTAAAAGTCTTAAATTGTGTATCTCCTTTATTGTAATGTATTGAAATTTTTAGAGAAACCTTAGTTGTTAACATTTTATTAAGTGCCAATGTCAGAATATAACAAATTATAGTTTCCTATGAATGACAGGCCTACAGTTATTATTTTGGATTATTTGATGAAGGACAAACTTATCTACTGGTTACCTGTATTAGTCAAGCTGTGAAAATGAGGTAGATTACAGAAGATGTGAAAAAAATTTAGCCTGCAGACTCAGTAATTTCCTGTCATTTACTTAATCTACTCATTTAAATGTGGATTAGATACTATTACAAAATAATTCAAGTTCGAGTCTCAGTTAGGTATTGGGTACCAGAAAGGTATTTAACAAAATTTCCTACCTAAGTCTATGTGTATGTGCTGCTTAAAAATCAATTTATAAGAAAAAGGAAAGGTCGGGAGTAAATGATCATTAAAAATTCCAAAGGCCAGCACTTGAATCTAATAAATATTCTGTTTTATCATCCTTTAGTTCTGTAATATTTAATTTTATATCCTTTTACCCTTGTTAATTGGCAAATCAAAAGCCAGCTGTATAACATCAAATATCAGTTTCTTAGAAAGCTCCAACCTGAATTCCATGTTATAAAACCTAGTGAAAAGTAAGCTCAGAAAATAATTTGCTGATATTTAATTAGTTATCTTTTGGTAGTAGGAATTTATGTCCTGTGCCAGAGGTGAGTCTGAGTCTTTCTGGTACTAATTTTGAGACAAGAATATAAGGATAGTTATGGAAGGCACACCATGGCAATAGTTGACTGAGGACACTCAGCCCAAGCTTGGCCTGATTTTATTTTCCTCATACTTACTTTCAAAGTCATTTAGATATTTGAAGCTTCTTACCCACCTAGTAACTGTTTCTGGCTTCTCCTACTTCACCCCCGCGTGAAATGGGGATCAAACAACCAGAATAAAACGCACATTTTGACCAAGCAAAATGTTTGCTTCGAATTTCAGAAGTTACTTCGAAGGAAATTAAAAAATACTAAGTACTTTAACATTTTTTTTCTCTCTAAGCTTTTCACACATATACATATATATACACACACACATACTTTTGTTCAGAAGTTATGTTGTGGCATTGGATATTTTTCACCCTTGGAAATGGTTCTTAACTCTGGGATTTTAAAAGGTGAAAATAATTTTTCAAGAGAACAATGGTACTCAAAATAATGAAAGGTGGTCCCTACATTTTCTGTATTTCATTACTTTAAAAATTTTTTTCCCCCAAGAACTGCAAGTAATATTTGAACCATGCTGCTGTTGTACCTTAAACAAAAACTCAGTGATAACCAGTATTTAGTCTATTAAAAATGCTCTTTTTGAAGAAAAAAGTTTGGAAGTCTCTGATTAGCCAGAGTATAGTATGAATCTTCACTGAGAAATATAGTGACCCATTTTCTTTGTGAAAACCTGGGAAAATGCAAGTGTGGGTGTGATGTGTGTGTTCTATTTGCATTGAAACAATGTAATTTTGTGTCTTCTTTTTGCTTTTCCTGATTTATTTCAGAAATTGTACAGTCTTGGGGGGGGGGGAGTCTTTTGTTAATATATTTGCAACTCATTAAAGGATATGGAAAATCCAAATAAATTACTTTTGAAAGCAATTTATAATCAAGTTGTTAAAGCTATATCAGAGCTGTGCCATCTGTATTTTTTAGTAAAGCACAGCAAAATAGTGAAAGGTTACAGTTTTATGTTCCACAAAAGTCTAGGTCAGTGTTTAATTTTTTACTTACACCCTCTTTTAATACATATATATATTTAAGAACACATTCTTATTTTAGTATTATTTGGAATTTCATAATAAATATTGTGACAAAAAATGGTAATTTTTAGAATATTTTTTCAAACTGCAGAAGCCCCTTGTCAGCAGCTGCTACTTTGCAAGTCATTTGCTTATTTAATCATGTGATTTCTAAAATTCCTTTAAAAGGGACACAAGCTTTTGTTCTAAATCGAATCTCTTTTCAAAATCAAGATCTGAAAGAAGTAAAATATAGAAAATAAATTTTACTCTAGTTTGATTATCTTGGAGAAAATGGAGAGATCTGAAGGCTTTTGTTCAAATTTGAGGAAAAGGTTAGCAACAGAGAGAAACAAATAGGATGAACTAGGCAGATCAGAGGGATTTGCTGTCAACTGGGTAGGGGTAACTAGAAGTATTCGTTGGCTCATCTAGCTGCTAATTAATGGTTTATGAAGGTTTGGTATATAGGTTTTATTTTTCTTTATAAGTGTAAATTTTGCTAAATAGCTATGTTTAATGAAATCATGACGTGTGCTGTGTAACTTAATTTTTGTACAGTATTTTCAATCCTCAACCCTATAAGGTAGGTATTTCTCTGTTTTACAAAAGAGAACATTGAGGCTCAGCTATTAGATGATAGAGCTGAACGCTTTTGACAAAGTATGTTTAAACCCTTTTATTTAGTTTAGGACTTACTCTGAAAATTTCAAATCATGTCAAATGTTATCTGTCAGGTATCCTTTCTATCATTTTGAAATTGTCTACTATAGAGTATTATAGAAGTTCAGGTTTTACAAAGGAAATTTATTATTTCTTTAAGTTGATTTTTAGAGAGAGAGGAAGGGAGAAACATTGCTGTGAAAGCAAAACATCGATCGGCTGCCTCCTGCACTCCCCCTACTGGGGATTGAGCCCCCAACCTGAGCATGAGCCCTGACCAGGAATAGAACTGGCAACCCTCCAATCCATGGGACAACACTCAACCAACTGAGCCACAGTGGCCAGGGCAGGAAACTTTATTATTAACCATAGATTCAGATCTATCATATGCATACTCCATATATATATATATATATATATATATATATATATATATTTTTTTTTTTTTTTTTTTTTTTTTTTTTTTTTTTACAGAGAGGAGAGGAGATAGAGAGTTAGAAACATCGATGAGAGAGAAACATCGATCAGCTGCCTCCTACACACCCCCCCACTGGAGATGTGCCCACAACCAAGGTACATGCCCTTGACTGAAATTGAACCTGGGACCCTTCAGTCTGCAGGCCAACGCTCTATCTACTGAGCCAAACTGGCTAGGGCGTATCTGTCTATTTTAAAAAGCACATTGGCTGGCATGGCTCAGTGGTTGAGCATCGACCTATGAACCAGGAGTTCACGGTTCGATTCCCAGTCAGGGCACATGCCCAGTGTGGGGCATGCAGATAGCAGCTGAGAAAACAATGGCAGTAGCCTGATTACAAATATGCCCCTTACTCTCCCAAAACAACCATAAAATCAAGTAGAACAAATAAAAACTACACAGGATTCATGCCTTCATTACTAGAATACAAATTGCCTGTAAGTACAAAACAACTTTTGCAGTAGGGACCTTGCTACCACCATAAGCCTGTGGGTGTTGAGAATGTGGAATGAGGTTAAATCACTTAGTGGATCAGCAGAATGGAATAGAAGACTTAGAGGAAGCACAGGCAGAATCTATAGGAAAGAAAAAGTGACGTAAATGCGAACTATTGAACACAGGTTGGGACTTGTGATCATTCCCCTCATTTCAGGAAAAGGTTTGAAAATGTATGGGACCAAGAACAAGAGCCTCATAGAAGTGGTGTTTCTGGGGGAGAATTGGGAGATACAGACATGAAGAGATAGTGAAAGGAAAAGGATGAAATATGAGACTGGCAGAAAAGAGAAACAAGGTAAAGGGTGTCCCAAAATTCATGCAAGAAGTAATTTTGATAGAAAACACAGGTTTATAATAAAAAATTGTAAATTTTTTATTGATTCATAAAGTATACAGTATAGGGTTATGTATGGAATAGCATATCGGGTAAATGGCCTCCACGGCACAAAAAACTGGATTATCATGTCACGATAGTGAGCACCATTAACTGTTATTGCCTGAGCAGCCGCATTTCGGTCATGGAAAATTTCAACAAAAGAGTGCGTATGTGCCAGCAAAATCATGGAGGCCATTTACCCGATATGCTATTCCATACATAACCCTATACTGTATACTTTATGAATCAATAAAAAATTTACAATTTTTAATTATAAACCTGTTTTCTATCAAAATTACTTCTTGCGTGAATTTTGGGACACCCTTTATATTGATCGTCCCACCCTCACCAACAAGTCCTTAAACTGCACAGAAGAGGGTGGACAAACAGATAAGGGCTCTCAAACGGAGAATTCTTGTCCATGAGATTATTTAGAGTAGAGTGTATAGCGGTCCATACACATACAAAACTATTGCAAAAAGTCCAAAAATGTAAATTAAAGTCTTTCTGATGATAAATGTCTCCCCCAAAGCAATCACAAAGCTAAAGAAAAATAACCCTTTTAAAAGGATGAGAAAGTGGCTCTGCTGGCGTGGCTCAGTGGTTGAGCGTCGACCTATGAACCAGGAGCTCACGGTTCAATTCCTGGTCAGAGCACATGCCCTGGTTGCGGGCTCCATTCCCCGTGGGGGGTGTGCAGGAGGCAGCCAATCAATGATTCTCATCACTGATGTTTCTATCTCTCACCCTTCCTCTGAAATCAATAAAAATGTATTTTACAAAAACTACACCGAGATACAATTCCTCACCCAACAGATTAGCAAAAATTCAAAACTTGAGTCTACACTCAGTTGGCAAAGCTGTGGGAAACAGGCACTCTTCTACATTGGTGGTGGGGGTGCAAAATGGTACAACCTGTGAAGCAGAATTTGGCAGTATACAGCAAAACTCCATACGCATCTATTCTTCACCCAGCAAACACACCTCTAGGAATTTACCTAGAAGATACACCTCAAAAATACATTTGCATAAGTTCATTCATTATAGCATTATTTGTAATTGCGAAATATTAGAAACTAAATGCCGCCGAAACCGGTTTGGCTCAGTGGATAGAGCGTCAGCCTGCGGACTGAAGGGTCCCGGGTTCGATTCCGGTCAAGGGCATGTGCCTGGGTTGCGGGCCCATCCCCAGTAGGGGATGTGCAGGAGGCAGCTGATCGATGTTTCTCTCTCATCGATGTTTCTGACTCTCTATCTCTCTCCCTTCCTCTCTATAAAAAATCAATAAAATATATTTAAAAAAAAAAAAAAAAGAAAAGAAACTAAATGCCCAAGCATAGAAGATTGGTTGGATAAACCGGTACACACACAATAGAGTGCTCTGCAGCTGTCAAAAACCGGACAATCTCTATAAACTGTTATGAAATGATTTTTAGGAGATGTTAAGTGAAAAGTTAAGTGCAAAAGATCATACACATCGTTTGTGTAAGGAAAAAAAAAAGGAAGTAAAACGTCTATAATTTGCTTCTCAAAAAGGAAACAATGGAAAGATAACCCAGAACTTAGTGAAGTTGGTTACCTTTAACAGGTGAGGAATGGAGTGGAAGGGATTTGGGAGGAAGTGATACTTTTCTGATTATACTTTTAAAATACACATATTTTTTTATTGATTTCAGAGAGGGAGAAAGAGATAGAAACATCAATGATGAGAGAGAATCATCGATCGGTGGCCTCCTGCACGCCCCACACTGGGGATGGAGCCTGCAACCCGGGCATATACCCTGACCAGTAATCAAACCATGACCTCCTCCTGGTTCATAGATCAATGCTCAACCACTGAGCCACTCCAGCCAGGCTGATTATACTTTTTTATAATATTTTTATTTTTGAGAGCATATTAATATGCTACATATTTTTTTAAAACAATAAGAATTGGAAAGAGGAAGAAACTAAAAATGAAATAGAAACAAATGAACCTAACTGTAGTATTTCTAGTGAATACCAGAACCAGCCTGGGAAGGGGAGTGGAGGGTAGGACTAAGAAGAGCTAACTGAAGTAACTTATGAACACAGTATTTCACTATATACTCTCAGTCTTGAGAAGGATAGGGTGTGTGTTGGGGCAGTGATGGGAGATAAAAGTGAAAACAAATCCTGAACTCTTTAGTAAGTTTGTTTATTTTAGTGGTGTAAATGAAGCAATGGGAAACTAAGATATATCACAGGATTGAACAAATGAATAAATGTGTTGATATTGTGGATTGGAATTCTAACTGGAAGAAGATAACATAAATTGGAGAGGAAAAAACAGGTATCTCCTTCTTTCAACTTTTGGCCTGACTCTAACAATAGAGTCAGTTAGATACTATCATTTTCTGGAAAGTGGTTGCTATCCTTCACCTTCTGGACTTTGTACATGCTATTTCCTCTGTACCTCCCTTTCCAATCTTACCTCCATACTGCCTTCTATCTCAGCCCTTATTTCATTGTAATGGCTTTGCCTTTTTTTTTCCTGTCTTCCCCACCTCCATGTAAACTTTGAAGGCAAGGGCACTATCTTATCATCACATCTTCAGGGCCTTGGCAGTGGCTCGCATGTGGCAGGTGCTCAATACTATTTTCTTAATGACTTTTGAAGTTGAGATAGACAGAAACTTAATTGCTAAAAACAAGCAGCATTCAACTACTGGGGTTCATGAGGAAGAACCCAGTGACCTGTGCTACATACATTAGGAAGAAATAAAATCAACATATACCTACTAGCCTTTTACTCTAGTACAGTGATGGCAAACCTTTTGAGCTTGGCGTGTCAGCATTTTGAAAAACCCTAACTTAACTCTGGTGCCGTGTCACATATAGAAATTTTTTAATATTTGCAACCGTAGTAAAACAAAGATTTATATTTATTTTATATATTTAAATGCCATTTAACAAAGAAAAATCAACCAAAAAAATGAGTTCGCGTGTCACCTCTGACATGCGTGTCATAGGTTGGCCATCACTGCTCTAGTAAAATGCTGCTTTTTGAACAAGAGATCCACTGCCCAATATCACTGCCCAATGATCTCTTTTATATATATATATATATATATATATAAATTGATTTTTTACAGAGAGGAAGGGAGAGGGATAGAGAGTTAGAAACATTGATCAGTTACCTCCTGCACACCTCCTACTGGGGATGTGCCCGCAACCAAGGTACATGCCCTTGACTGGAATCGAACCTGGGACCTTTCAGTCTGCAGGCTGATGCTCTATCCACTGAGCCAAACCGGTTAGGGCCCAATGATCTCTTAACTAAGCTGATGACAATGGAAATAAAAGAAAATTTTAAATGTGATATTGTGAAAGAAAACCAATATAAATGAATGAATATAGGGGCAATATGTACAACTCAGGATCTCATATCTTCTCGTATTTTAATCCAGAAGGCCAGAGTCCTAAGGATTGAACAACAATAGCATCAGCCAATTTTTATTGAGCACCTACTGTGTGCAAGTCTTCACCTGTGTTAATCTTTTTTAAAATATATATATATTTTATTGATTTTTTACAGAGAGGAAGGGAGAGGGATAGAGAGCTAGAAACATCGATGAGAGAGAAACATCGATCAGCTGCCTCTTGCACAACCCCCACTGGGGATGTGCCCGCAACCAAGGCACATGCCCTTGACTGGAATCGAACCTGGGACCCTTGAGTCCGCAGGCCGATGCTCTGTCCACTGAGCCAAACCGGTTAGGGCCACCTGTGTTAATCTTTACAACAACTCTAGGAAATAGGTATTATTGTTGAGAAAACTGAGGTAAAACCACTGCTATTGCTATCTTATCCTCTTAACTTTTTAATACATATTTTAGTGATCAAGTATTTATTTAGGCTTCTGTGTCTGGCAGTGCCCTGTGTAAAATAAAATATACAAGACAGTTTCTGCCCTCAATGAGCTTATGATCCATTTAAAATGCTTAATTTAAATGATTTTTTTTTAATAAGTGAAACTTTGGCCCTGACCGGTTTGGCTCAGTGGATAGAGCATCGGCCTGCGGACTGAAGGGTCCCAGGTTCGATTCCAGTCAAGGGCATGTGCCTTGGTTGTGGGCATATCCCCAGTGGGGGTTGTGCAAGAGGCAGCTGATCGATGTTTCTCTCTCATCGATGTTTCTAGCTCTCTATCCCTCTCCCTTCCTCTCTGTAAAAAATCAATAAAATAAAATAAAATAAAAATCAATAAAAATATTTTTTTTAAAAAAAGTGAAACTTTGACATGATTCAAAGATTAACAAGAGCCCTAGCTGGCTTGGCTCAGTGGATAGAGCGCCAGCCTGTGGACTGAAGGGTCCCAGGTTCGATTCCGGCCAAGGGCACATGCTTGGGTTGCGGGCTCCATCCCCAGTAGGGGGCGTGCAGGAGGCAGCCCATCAATGATTCCCTCTCATCATTGATGTTTCTCTCTCTCCCCTCTCCCTTCCTCTCTGAAATCAATAAAGAAATATATTTTTTTTTAAAAACAAAGATTAACAAGAGAAAAATTCTCTCACTTCATCTTCCTTGTTTCCCCTTTTTGGAAGCAACCAGTGTTACTGAGTGTATATTCTTCAGAAATACGTTTTAGGTGTATGTAAGTACATATATGTAGAGATTTTTTTTCTTTCTTTCCTTACCCAAATAGAAACAGGGAATAAACATTGTTTGATACCTTAAAAAAAAACAAACCAAACTGTATCCAGAGATCATGCTCTAGTAGTAAATGTAAATAGAACTTCCTTCTTTTTTATGGCTGTCTAATATTCCATTGTATATCTGATAACAGTATTATAGCAATAATGGTAATGACATTAAATACTTATGTAGTAGCTATACACTATTCTAAGAGTCTTCCCTAATTTAGTTTATTTAATCCTCTCAACAATACTATGAAATAGGTATGACTATTATTCTCATGTTGCAGAGATGGAAACAGGCATTGATTGTTTAAATAATGTGCCCAATGTCACAAAGTTAGCAAGCAATGGACAGGACCAGCTATCTAATTTGGAGTTCAGTGCAAAATAAAAGTGTGGATCTCTTGTTCAAAAAGCAGGAAAAAAGTGCCATTAAAGGTACTAAAATATAAAATTTTTCCCTTTCTATCATGGTCTCTGTCTTGACTCGTTATGGGTTTTTTTGTTATTCGATGTCATCTAAGCAAATAAAAGTTTAAAAATTTAAATGAGCAAGCAGGAATTTTGCCATCTATCTTTATGTTGTGCACTGCCAGTTTTAAAGATCATTTATTTAACTCATATGTTGAATTGCTGAAATTATACAGTTATTCGTATTTTGTTGCTTGTACCTGCACATGTATTTTGTTCTTACCACAATAGTGGGAACTCTGGATAAACCAACTCAAATGTTTTGATTTTACTTCTTGCTGTGGGCATATTCTACTCACACTCCACTTTCAACTTACTGATGAATAAGGAAGGACTGAAAGGAAAAGGAACTCCAGATTGCCTTTTCCTTTAAAAAATTTTTTTAAATTGATTTCAGAGAGGTAGAGAGAGGAAGAGAGAGATAGAAACATCAATGATGAGAGATAATCATTGATCAGTTGCCTTCTGAACGCCCGTCCCTGGGGACCAAGCCCACAACCTGGACATGTGCCCTGATGGGGAATCGAACCCAAGACCCTTCAGTCCACAGGCCAACACTCTATCCACTGAGCCAAAGCAGCTAGGGCTGCCTTTTCCTTTATGTCATTTTCAGGATCAATGATTGGTTAATACAAAGAAGCAACGTGAGTAAGAAAAGTTAGAATACCTGGAGTCCCAGCTTGGGCACCCTGTGTCCTGGACAGGGACCGGGCACCCGATCCTCAGGAACCATTCATCATTCTGAATTTAGTAGTCTAAATTGCAATACATTCAAACTACACAATAGGAAATGGCAATTGTGGTGACAATTGTGACTCCAAGAGACAATGGACACTTCACTTCCCTTTGTGTGGTTCTTAGTAGAGAAGACTGAATAAGCCCCAGAGTCCTTGGAGGTTGGGAGCTAGGATAAGCAGCTCCCAAGTAGGAGGTGTTGGATTTCCAGCTCTGTAGGGTAGCTGCTTGAGCAAGTGATTAGAAAATGTAAAGAGATGTGAATGCTTTTAAACGCCAAGTACACCCTCATTTCTAAGTTGGTCATTATCATATTCTATATAATAAAAGCATAGTATGAAAAAAAAAATACAATTCCTTATCTTTCTCGTTTCTTAGAATATATTACCTTTTTTCTGGGTTGGAACAGAAAGTTCTAGTTTGAACGGAAAGTATGACCTCTCAGGGCTTCTTCAGTCATACATGTAAAACACATACCCTGCATTCATTTTGAATCTTGTGGAACTCCCACATTACAGGTCCCCCAGAATTCTGTGCTCATGGGGCATCACCAATGCTTTATGTAAATGGCGTGACAAGGAATGGTGACACCTAATTGTGCATATCTCCTCTGCTTGCTCATGCATTTGCTTCATTGGCCCATTGGACTTCATTTACAAAACCCAAGTTCAAAAGTAAAATCATTAAAAATTTCAAGATGGCAATAGCAGAGTGTGGGGCCCTGTGTGACTGCATAGTTGTTATGCCCATAGTTGTTATGCCCTGGTGACAGAGCAGGAGTCAATAATTTATTTAACCAGTCCTATAATGAAGTGCATTTAAATTTTCTTTTCATCTTTTGCTATTAGAATGTTTGTTAAAAAAAAACAAACAAACTAGTAAGTATGTATATACAGATTATGTCAAAATTTGAAAGTAGGGGAATATTTATTATACTTTTTAAATTTTATTTAATGTGGTCTGATAAAATCTTTTATATTCTCTGGTTGAGATTTAAGGCTTCTTCCTCATGAACAACTGTATAACAATGAAATAAACAGCCCCATATTTCCAGATTTTTCGGAGAATATATCAGTAAGATAGATTCTACAGCATAAAACAGTGCCTGCCACATAGTAAGGTGCTCAATACATATGTATGGAATGAATGAATACAGTTCTAGGGTTGGAATTACTGAATTAAAGGGTATTTGCATTTATAATTTTGATGGTTATTGCCTAATTGCTCTTCATATAGCTCCATAGATATTGGAAGAACTTAGACTTTCATCAGTGATGTGAAAAAAATTGTTATTTCCCTCTTTCCATTGCCAACACAATGTTTAGCAAATGTTTATCTTCATGACCTATTAGATGAAAATAGTATCTCAGTGGAACTTTAAATGCATGTTTTTGTCAAGTTGAGCATCTTTTTATTTGTTTAAGAGCCATTCCTGCCCTAACTGGTTTGGCTCAGTGGATAGAGTGTCGGCCTGTGGACTGAAGGTTCCCAGGTTTGATTCTGGTCAAGGGCATGTACCTTGGTTGCGGGCACATCCTGAGTAAGGGGTGTTCAGGAGGCAGCTGATGGATTTTTCTAACTCTCTATCCCTCTCCCTTCCTCTCTGTAAAAAATCAATAAAATATATATTTTTTTAAAAAAGAGCCATTCCTGTTTTCATTCTTGTGAAATTTGTCATAAACTTTGTTCATTTTTCTAGAGGTGCTGTTTTTAAAATATTGTCATTGTGAAATATATATACTGAAAAATATAAATGTTTTTGTACATTTTAATGAACACTTATAGAGCACATACTTCTATCCCATCACCTGATCAAAAAGTAGAACACTGCTTGTCCTTAAGAAAACCTCTGCCCAAACTCCCTCTGTCCCACTAATTCGTCTTTTGTGTTCATTTCCTTCCTTTTCTTTATAATCCTAACACCTATCTATGCATCCCTAAGCAATATTTTGCCTGCTTTTAAACTTTACATAAATGGAATCATACTATACATGTTTTATGAATCTTGCTTTTTGTGTATGTGTTCAATGTTACCTTTGTAAAAATTTTTATGTCGTTGAATATAACCATAGTTTATTAATTTTCATGGTACAAATATACAATAATTTGACCATTTTACTCTTGGTAAACATTTGGGATGTTTCCAGTCTGGGGCACTAAGGAACAATGCTGCTATGACTATTCTTGTACAGTAATACTTATGCTTAAAACTCTGCATTTCCTTATAATATATATCCACTAGTGTAACTGTTAGGACATAGAGTATGCATATCTCCAATTGTATTAAATTATATCAAAGTCTTTTTCAAAGTGGCTGTGCCAGTTTGCACTTCCACCAGAAATATATGAGGATTGCTGGTCTTTATTTCTTGATTTGTAGGAGGTCTTTATATACAGCATTATGGAAGCTAGCCCTTTGTAATAGGAGTAGCAAAATTTTCTTTCCAAGTTTACAATCTCTTTAAAGAGGCACTGATGTTCTTCCAACCACCCCTAGAGGAATGAAAATGTAACTGGAAGAAGTAAAGTATTCTAAATTTGAAGCATTTAAATAAAAAGTAGGTGCTCTGGGTTAATCACCTTATCACTCTTAATTTGCTATTATACATGCCATTAATACAAATAATCATACCAAAAATTTTCATGGCATGCTCTGGAATACAAGATGCAAAATGTAATAATAATGGTAGTTAAAAACTGCACTGTGTTAAATTTATTATATGTATTAACTAATTTAATCCTCACAAAAAACCCTAGGATGTAGGTACTATTTTTTTTCACCCCATTTTACAGATATATGAAATAAAAAGCTGGATTAAAGATGTTCTCTAGGGCTGATTTAAGTAAAATTAATAAACTCAGAAATATCATTTTTTAACTGATAAAGATTTCTTTTTATAATTTGTTTTTCCTCTTGGGGATTAATGATACCCCATCTTGGGTTCCTTATCCCCATCTTCTCAGATCTGCTATATACTGTATAGCTCTCTCTTTTTTCTTTGAAGAAAGACAACCTGTATATATCTTTCTTCCAACACTCACTCATAGTCCTTTGCTCTTTTAGTCACAGGGATATCAGAAATCTGCAGGTAGAGAGTGCTTGGAGCAAATGGGAAAGAAGTAGAGAGAGCAAGAGATAAGAAGCCAAGGGAAGGGTCACAGCCTGGCATAGTATGTGGGGGGTGGAAAGAATGCTTTCTTTAGGGCAGGGGTCCTCAAATATTGTATTTGTTCCCGTTTTTTGTTTTTTTTTAAATGTTTTTTTTTATTGATTTTTAGAGAGAGAGAAAGGGAGAGGGATAGAGAGACAGAAACATCGATGAAAGAGAAACATCTTTAATCAGGGCTGCCTCCTGCAAGTCTCCCACTGGGGATCGAGCCCACAACCCAGGCATGTGCCCTCGGCCGGAATCGAACCTGGGACCCCTCAGTCCGCAGGTCGACGCTCTATCCACTGAGCCAAGCCAGCCAGGGCCCGTTTTTTTTTTGTTTTTTTTTTAAATATATTTTATTGATTTTTTACAGAGAGGAAGGGAGAGAGATAGAGAGAGTTAGAAACATCGATGACATCGATCAGCTGCCTCCTGCACATCTCCTACCGGGGATGTGCCTGCAACCCAGGTACATGCCCCTGACCGGAATCGAACCCGGGACCTTTCAGTCCGCAGGCCGACGCTCTATCCACTGAGCCAAACCGGTTTCGGCCCGTTTTGTTTTTTTTTTTACTTCAAAATAAGATATGTGCAATGTGCATAGGAATTTGTTCATAGTTTTTTTTTAAACTATAGTCCGGCCCTCCAACGGTCTGAGGGACAATGAACTGGCCCCCTGTTTAAAAAGTTTGAGGACCCCGGCTTTAGAGTATGGTTTCCTAAACTATGGTCCGCAGATTAGGAAATCCATGAACTTAGAAAAGCATATGCTTTTATTTTTGCTAAAGTGTAACAGAAAATTAGCATTTTTTGCAAGTACAAATGGAGACAACAAACCAAGTATTATTAGCAGTACCTGTGATCTTTTTTTTTTTTTTTTTTTTTTTTTTTTACTTTCTTTTTTTTTTTTATTTTTTTATTTTTATTTTTTTAATTAAATCTTTATTGTTCAGATTATTACATTTGTTCCTCTTTTTTCCCCCCATAACTCCCCTCCTTCCAGCTCCCACCCCACCCTCCACCCTCACTCCCCACCCACTGTGTTCATCCATAGGTGCATGATTTTTGTCCAGTCACTTCCCGCATCTCCCACACCCCTTTTCCCCCCAAGAATAGTCAGTCTATTCCCTTTCTATGTCCCTGATTCTATTATAATCACCAGTTCATTATGTACATCAGGTTATTTATTCACTTGATTCTTAGATTCATTTGTTGATAGATGCATGTTTGTTGTTCATAATTTGTATCTTTACCTTTTTCTTCTTCTTCCTCTTCTTAAAGGATACCTTTCAGCATTTCATATAATACTGGTTTGTCGGTGATGAACTCCTTTAGCTTTTCCTTATCTGTGAAGCTCTTTATCTGACCTTCAATTGTGAATGATAGCTTTGCTGGATAAAGTAATCTTGGTTGTAGGTTCTTGGTATTCAGCACTTTGAATATTTCTTGCCATTCCCTTCTGGCCTGCAAAGTTTCTGTTGAGAAATCAGCTGACAGTCGTATGGGTATTCCCTTGTAGGTAATTGAGCCTCTTTCTCTTGCTGCTTTTAAGATTTTCTCTTTGTCTTTTGCTCTTGGCATTTTAATGATGATGTGTCTTGGTGTGGTCCTCTTTGGATTCCTTTTGTTTGGGGTTCTCTGCGCTTCTTGGACCTGTAAGTCCATTTCTTTCTCCAGATGGGGGAAGTTTTCTGCCATTATTTCTTGAAATAGGTTTTCAATATCTTGCTGTCTCTCATCTTCTGGCACTCCAATAATTCTGATATTAGACCGCTTAAAGCTGTCCCAGAGGCTCCTTACACTATCTTCACACTTTCGGATTCTTTTTTCATTTTGCTTTTCCAATTGGGTGTTTTTTGTCGAATCTTTTGTTTGATTATTGTGCTCCTCTGGTCTGCTATTGGGTATAATATTCTTTATTTCAGTCCGTGTATGCTTACTTTCTAATTTCTTTATCGTAGCATCGAGGGTCTCATTAGTTTTCGTGAGGTTCTGCACAAATTTATGGCAAGCCCTCAAAATTGCGATTCTTAGCTCCATATCCTCCATTTCTGTCATGTTTTTTTGTCTCCGCATCTTTTACACTTTCTTGGTGCACCCCCTTGTGGTCTCTGTGCGCAGTCTTGTTCTAGCCAAGCCTTAATTGTTGTAGTTAACACTAGAGGGGTTTGACCACCAGGCCGACTGGCTATAGGAATCAGCTGTATGGAAAACGTCTGCCTTCTGGGGAGGCGCTAATCCAGCCTTTGCCTGAGGCGATCGGCAAATGGCTGTGCGCAGGCTTTGGGCGGGGCGGGCTCAACAGGGCGGGCGGAGGGAGCAGTTATGGCCACGCTCAGTCCCGTTCCCAGAGGCTCTGCTTCTCAGAACCTCGGCAGCCGCTGCAAACTTCGGAGAGAAAGCTGCCCTCAGGTTCCAACTGATGCCGGATAATCCCGCTTCTCCCGTTTGAGTCTGGGTCCCTAGAGACTCGCCCGGATCTGGAGCCCAGAGTCTGAGACTCACTCCCGACAGAAAACGAGAACCGCGCCCTCAGCCACCAGCCCGCTTTGCGCGCGCACCTCGGTACCTTTGTATTTTCCACACTGCGCCGCCTCTGAGCCTCGATTTGCTGTTCTCTTTCCTTCTAGTTGTAGAGTCTCTCTTCAGCCAGCCTTCCTGTGGTTCTGGGTGATGTCCGTTCAGTCTTTTAGTTGTGTTTTTGAAATGGTTGTTTGCGGCAGCGGTCTCCGGTGTTTACCTACGCCGCCATCTTGGTCTCCTCTCTCTCAGTACCTGTGATCTTGTCATCAATAGAAATCACAGATATTTTTCAAATCTATTACAGTCATTGCAGAGATCTTGAAATATTATTTGTTAATTTACTGCCTCAAAATTACTGAGGTTATTAGATCTTATTGAATACATTAATATAAAATGCATTAATATAATTGAAAATTGTGGTTTAATATCATTGCTTTCCTTTGCATTCCCATGTATGTTTGCTATGCATTTGAAAACATTCTGAGAAGAGGACCATATACTTCACCAGACTGAAAAGGGTCTGTGGTTTGAAAAAATTAAGAACTCTGCTTAATGGATATTTTCTTGGCTTTCATTCTTTACTGAATGAGCCTAAAGAGGGTCCCTGAAGTGAGTCTCAAGAGCCTCACCGGTCTTACAGTTTTATTATTCTGTTTTTCCAGATACCCCTCCTCCCTTAACTTTCATGCTTCTTCAATATTGTTTTTCTTACCTAACTGCCCCTCATTCTGTTTCTTTTCATCCTCCTGTGGGTTTCTTTTACATTTCTATGGGGAGTTTACCCTTTAGCATGTCACCAGTCACCGTATTTAGGCGGAGACTCTCAGATCTCCCCTAGTCCAGATTTTCCAGTCTTCACCAGTTCCATAACTCCAGTTGCCCCTAGGACACATCCACTTAGTTTTACCACTGGTATCTGGATCTGAATATATTAAAAACTAAAATTCCTTCCTAAATCCGCACGTCGTGCCACTTTGGACGACCATCTTGTCTGTCCCCCTGGTTTTCCAACCTTGGAATTATTTTTAAATTTAAATCAATTACTTAACAAAAAAACCCCAACAAAACCAACCTGGCATCTTTGTGAATGGTACAAAAATCAAAAGATACAAAAGGATGTGCGGTGTAATGTTGTCTTCCTTCCACCTGGTCTCCCAGGCACTCAGTTCTCCCGCCCGGGAGGAAACCACTGTTACTAGCACTTTGAGTCATTTTGATTCCTTCTGATAGTGGCTCTCTCCCAAGTCCTTCCCTGTTTGTGAGATGTGTACCCTTTCCTCTCCAGGCTCTCGTGACCTTTTATCTGACTGACTTTATATGTAAGTATTTGTATGTGTATATTTTATATACATCTATAAAATCTCCTCTGTGGCCTTCCGGCCTCGAGTTTTCATCACGTCGCTTCCTGGATGAAGAACCTACAAGGGTGAGGGGCCGGGGTTGGGGGTGATGGAGAAGAGGATCTACAGGGGACTTAGGTAGAGGACTCGGAGCGGCCGACCGGCGGGAGGCTCTGTCAGGATGCCTCTTTCTGTCCTTCCCACCTCCGGCCTCCGTTCAGTCCTCCGGTTCAAATGTCTCTCCTTTCCCGAAGCGAGACAGAGACAGAGAGATACACAGAGACAGAGACGCCGGGGCACCAGCATCCTCTCCCCCTTCTGTCCCGCCCCGCCGCTCTGACGGACATCCGCCATCAGCCAATGCCGCTCAGGATGTGCTCTGGAAGGGCCAATGAGAGACAGAGGAGGGCGGAAGATTCCCCGCCCCCACTTCTAGGCTTGGTTGAGCCGTGCAGGTAGGTCCGGGGCCCGGGGAGCCGCCGTTGGCACTGGTGCCCCGGGGGGTGGGTGCCCGAGTCGGTAGGGGTGATGGTGGGGAAGGGGAGGTGGTCCCGTCCGCGGGAATCCGAGGGGGCGGCCCGGCCGGGAGGCGGGGGGCCGCAGGGCCCGTGGAGCGGGCGCCGCCGAGGGCCCTGGAAGCGGCTGGGCTGGGGGAGCGGAGACGCGTGTGTGGGGCATAGAGACCCCCGCCCCGTTCCCACTCCCAGGCCTGGGCCGCGGGCCGCCTGCCGAAGGGTCGGGGGCCTGGTGCCCGGGGGCCGGCCGGGGCCGGGCCTAGGGCCGGGGGCGCCGAGGAGAGCCCGGGGCGCCAGGCCGAGCCGAGGTGGGACGGACCGACGCGGAGGGGAAGGGAAGCTGCATCCCGCGGGCCGCCCCTCCGGAGGGCAACGGCCACGGGCGCCCCTGCCTTGAGCCCACTCCCCCGGGCGCCCCCCCTCTAACAATGGGGATGGGGCAGAAGGAGTCACCCCGCTGCGGGAAGGTGAGGCGGAGAGGTTTGGGACCAGGGTCCGAGGTGGGGGGAGGGGTGGGAACTCGGGCTGTCCCCTTTCTCTTCTCCCCATGCCTTCTGCAGTGGGGGTCCCCGAGGGGCCCCTAAATCCTCCTGAGACTTGGGTCAAGAGTCAGACTCCTTCCCCTTACCCCCCCCCCCCCCCAAAAAAAAAATCCGATGAGCGTTAAGGAAAGTGATGGCAAGTCTTCCAAGCCGAAGTGACAAATGTATAGCAGGAACAAATCTACACCAGAACATTTTAAAAACATTTTTCTTTAGAAAATGAGGGTATTGTAGTCTTTGATTTTTCCGAAATTTATTTTATAGAGGTGGGTGCTGTTATTTTTGTTCCTATTCAGGCAAGCCTCCATTTTAAGCGAAGCAATAACTGGTTAAGCTGGAATTTTCATTCAGGCCTAGGATTTGAACGAGGATTCTGCGAGGGAGGTCATTTAACCCATCCTCCTACCTCCAGGCGAACTTGCCTCCCTCCCGGGTCGTCAAAATTAAGTTGTTTGGTTTGCTTTTAAAGATCTCTAGGAAAGAAGGGCCTTTTATTTGCTTGTAGCACTTTAGTCAAGCATAGGTTTTTAAGTAGAATGGGTTCTAAAACTTAATAAAATTTAGGACAATGGGAGCGATCAGAGAGATTTTCATTAAATAAAATTAAATGTGGCAAGGGTCTTTTTTAGATGGTCAGTTAACAAATCACTTTCCGTAGTGTTTATGAAGTACCCTGGATGGATAATTATTTTTCTATCTGGGATTTTGGCTTTCTAACGATTTGATATTATCTAAAATTTTATATTATCTAAAATATGTATTACACATTTAATCCACTTTTTATGTAAAATATATTTCTCCATATATATGGATATACACATGCCCACAGGTGCTATTTTCCAAAGAGGACTGTTTTGTACCTCTCTTTGGGATGGTGAGGCAGTAGTACTTCAAATCTCTGTCCACATAGCTTAACTATTTACTCATTCTTGATTATTTTTTTAGTCTAAATGAAAGTCTTCTCTTTCAGATACCTTCTTGAAACAAAACATTTTTCCACCTGCTCATACTTGGTGACTGAGGGATTACTAAGACTCCCTTCTTGCTCATTTTTGAGTATTGTCTGAACTATTCCGACACTATGAGTGCTATTCGGATGCCTCTTAAGGTAAGATGTGTTATTTTTAAAATTAAAGGCCTAATTTATTTTTTAGAATTGAGAATATTCTAATTCTCAAATTTGCAATTCTTTAAGCCTCTTTCCACTCAAAAACTACTATTGTGTTTGCTTCCTAGGACTGATGGGTTATTCCTTACTTTGTATTGCTACTTTTCTTGGTTATTGGAGTTAAAATATTAGTGAAGTTTTCAAATTAATTTGCATTACATATATATGTGTTATTTTTTTAACTTTAAGTTATGACAACCCACATAGTTGTAAAATTCTGCTCCTATCTAAGTAGGATGGATCGGCAATTCCGACATCCAGGTCCACTTTCAAACAAGTACTTTAGAGTCATAGGTACTAGGGTGTGACCCACTCTTGCAAATGTGTAGCTGATTCATGTGTTACAAAAGATGTGTCATTAACCATTTGTTTACTCTGAAACTTCATATCATATAGGATATAAGAACATCCTAAGACCAGTTGGTTTATGGATACAACTCTGTTGGAGAGTTACCATGCTGTTTCCTAGTCCTTTGTATGGGAATGAATTTACATTATTTTTCTCAACAGGTAGCACTTTGTGCCAAGTTTCACTTCACAGGATAAACCTCTTTCGGGCAGTGTGGACAGATGATCTTTTATTTTTTCAAATATATTTTTATTGATTTTAGAGAGGAAGGGAAAGGGAGAGAGAGAGAAACATCAATGATGAGAGAGAATTATTGATTGGCTGCCTCCTGCATATTCCCCACTGGGCATGTGCCCTAATGGGGAATTGAACCCTGACCTCCTGGTTCATAGGTTGGTGCTCAACCATTGAGCCTCGTTGGCCGGGCAATAGATGATCTTTAGATGAAAAACCACTCATTGATACGGTTTTTCTCTAGTCTCTTGGCTGCTTTCAATCTCTTGTACATAGATGGCCAAAGGACACTCCATTGAAACTAAGCAGAGGGGCCAAGTTTAAGACATGTAGGGAGGAAAATGGGAGGAAGGATGGAGAGAGAAAGACAAGGAGTAATGGAAACCTTCCACCAGCGTCACCAGGTGGCATAGGTTGCCTTCCTTTGGAGCTAGACATTAGTGTAATTAGATAATTTGTTGTGTGGTAATCTTTCCTGCAGAATTCCAAATTAATGCAGTGAATAAATCAGAGAATAATGCAATCTGTGTAAACTAAATATTTGGACTGTTGGAAATCTTTAGGTAAATGCATACTGAGTTCTCCATCTTCGTTTATGTTTCAGCTGCTATTGTTGGATAATGAGGCTTATTTTAGTGTAAAGGAAGTCAAAGTCACACAGTTTTTCCAGTCATTCTCCCTGTAGAATTGAAGCGGTTGCAAGGGGAACCCAACCAGAAGTCCTGAACCCTTAGGAATTGGAGGACTTTGTACAAGAGTATTATTTCTCTTTGGTACTGAGAATTTAGCACCAGGATCTGGTGACTTTTGTTATCTTTAGGATACAGACAAAGGACTGTCAGCAGGTACTAGTTCCCTAAAACTCAAGAAAATTTGGATCAATATATTGGATTTTATTTTACAGTCACCTTGGTTTTTTAAAAAAATATTTTTTATTGATTTTTTTTTTGGGTTTGTTTTACAGAGAAGAAGGGAAAGGGATAGAGAGTTAGAAACATTGATGAGAGAGAAACATCGATCAGCTGCCTCCTGCACACCCCCTACTGGGGATGTGCCCGCAACCAAGGTACATGCCCTTGACCGGAATCAAACCTGGGACCCTTCAGTCCGCAGGCCGACGCTCTATCCACTGAGCCAAACTGGTTAGGGCAGTCACCTTGGTTTTAATGAATGTATTAGGTACATAGAGTCCTGCTTTTTAAGGTATATATGCTGTTTAAGATTTTACCTCTAAATCTCAGAACCTAGAGTGTTTAATATACAGTTGGCCCGTTAACAACCCTGGGTGTTAGGGGCGCTGCCTCCCGCTCCCCCCACCCAGTCAGAAATAGCTAATGACTTTTGACTCCTCCAAAACTTAACTACTCGTTGTTGACAGTATTACTGATAACAAATAGTTGATTAACACATATTTTGTTTGTTATATGTATTATATGCTGACAATTAAAGGAAGTCAGAGAAAAGAAAATTTATTAAGAAAATCATAAGAAAAATAGTATTTATGGAAAAAAAACTCTAAACAGTTTAAGCTCACATTGTTCAGGAGTCAGCTGTAGTTTCACTGTAACCCCTGAAGCTGTACCAAAGACTTCTGGCTTGGTAGGAATACAGAATGGAAGTCAGAGCTCTGTACTGTATGAGTTACCACTTGTTAACTACTAAAGAATGTAGTTATGTGGCTGCCTTAATTTTATATTCCCTGCTAGTGGAAAAACCTCTTCCTAATCTAAACAAATGTTTTATTTGCTAACATTTTCCTCCTCCTTTTATTACTTAAAAAAACTTATGAATTATAATGTTTGATCTGGGCAGGAGAAAAAGCACTTTTTGGGGGGAAGAGGATAGCATTGAATTTACAGGATGGAAAATAAAAAAAGGAGGGAGAACTTTATTCCCTTTTTTTAGTTGTAAATATCCTTACAATGTTTCTGAGATGTATTTTCAGGTTATAATTATTTATTTTTTTAAGTGAAAAAAAAAGGTAGTCTAATTAAAATGGAGCCAACATGTTCATTTTCTTTAGTTTTTATGTGATTACCTTATTTCAGCATGAACTCTAAATGCATTACCTAACTGTTAGGCCTGAGTATATGCTTATTTCCATGCTTCTAGAAAGTAGTGCCAATATTCACCCTTTTCACAAGCCAAAGTACCAAAGGAAACCTAAGTTACAAAGGAAAATTAACTTCAAACAGCAGCTCCTCAATTGAAGGCATTTTTGTTAATTAGAAGTTCCTATGGAAATTATTTACCGCTTTCTGTCTATATCAGGGGTCTCCAGCTTTTTTATTGGTAGCGATGGCTAAGCAATATCAATGAAGTTTGCTGTTTCTAGGTCCAGTTTTCAGGGTTAGGGTATGGGTGAGATGGGAGAGGAATAAGGAGGAGGAGAATTGGATGAGTTGGAGAAAAGAGCAAAATGAAGATGAGGTGGAGAGAATAGACAGATGGTCTTTGGTATGTGATACAGTGCCCCCATCTGTTGTCTCAGTTAGCTCTGGCTGTCCTGTGTGCTAGACTGAATTATGATGAAAGCAAGTAAAAAGTATTCTTGACAAACAAAAGGACAGAATTAAAATATAATTCAATATGATATGGAAAGGTCTCCCAAGATATAGTTAGGTGATAAAAGCAAGATGCAGAACAGTGTGTATGATGTGTTACCTTTTGTGTGTTTTTGAAGAAAGAAATGCAGAAAAGAAAATTTGTATTGGCTTGTATATGCATTAAAAAAGACTTTAGAAGAATAAACAAGAAAATGGTGACATTGGTTACATGTTAAGTCTAGGGACTTCGCAGGCAAAGGACATTGTGGGAAGGAGACATCTCACTATATTATATTTTTTTTATACTTTTCTGTTTGTATCAAAATAAAAAAATTAAATACAAAATTTAAAACAAAACAAAACAAAACAAAAAAACCAGTATCTCAATCCTTACATTTTTTCTTCTCCTGTGTCAGGAAGTTAAGGAAACAGTAAGGGGCCACAACTGAGCACAAACAGCCCTTGACCAATGGCTGAAGGGGTACATGTACATGTTGTCCTGGGATCTTGAAGAATTTTGAATTTATAGATGTATATTTCTAATATTAAGTTATAAGGCCAAACATTTAAAAATTTCACCAGCTCTTAAAGTTTAGTATAGAAATATTTTTATGTTTTTTCCTTCAAGTTGGCAAATTAGATACACTATCATGGTTCTTGGTTGTAAGATACTGGGCAATTTCTTAATCTCTCTGATAGGGCCCTCCTTTGTATTGGTAATAATATTTATTTCAGAGGATTGTTGTGTATGTTATATCACTCCTGTCTGGCTTAATGAACTATTAATAATAGTTCCTTTTAGCCTAGTGATAAGAGTCGGGGCTGTGGCTGATTTTGGGCAAGTTCCTTAATCTCTTAGAACCTTGATGTGTCCTCATCTGTAAAAAGGGTATAATTATAATATGTGGATCCTGGGGTAAACCTGAGTTTCTTGATGCCAAGTGTTTAGATAACACTTTGTATGTGCTCAATAAACACTAGCTGCTTATTTTCTTCATGACACCTGTTTACTGGGGCTCCTGTAACAAAGTACCACACACCGAGTGGCTTAAACAACAGAAATTTATTGTCCTTCAGATCTGGAGGCAGAAGTGTAAGGGCAGGGACATGCTCCCCCGTTAAGGTGCTAGGACAGGATCTATTCCAGTCCTCTCTTCTAGCTTCTGGTAGTTCCTTGTGTAACTCTAGTCTTTACATAGAGTTCTCCCTATGTGTGTGTCTTTATGTTAAAAAAAAATTCTCCTTTTTAAAAGGACAACAGTCATATTGGATAGGGCCCAACCTAATGACTTCATTTTAACTTTATTACCTCTGTAAAGACACTATCTCCAGCTAAGGTTACATTCTGAGGTACTGGGGGTTAGGAGTCCAAACTAACTTTTTTTGGGGGGGCTGGGGGGTTTCACAGTTCAACCCATAACAACATCCAGTAGCTTTGTCAGCCCCAAAGATGTCATTTATCATGGGTGGCACACCCTTAACACCTATACATAAAAAATGAAAATTTTCGTGCAAATTGGTAACATGATTTAAAGAACTAGATTATTATTATTTTTAAAATTGATCTTTAGTGTTGAAAGTATTACTGATGTCCCCTTCCCCCCCAGTAGGTTATTTCTTTAGGATTTTTATGCACTTAAGCTTATGTATAGATTTTTGTTATCATTGAAACTATAGCTTTATATAAAATTGAAACTTTAGAAGGTAAGATTATTCTCTTTTTTTTTTTTTTTGGTATCAAACCAGTCTGACTTGAAAAATTGGGATCAAGATTACAGTCTTGCTCTCTCTCTGTCTCATCCTTTGTAGACATTGATGGAACCTTGGGATTTCCTTAATCTGTAAGAATTAGGGCCAGGTATCTATCTGTCTCTAAGGGACTTGGGAGGTAAGGATACCAGTAATATGGAATTAATACCCCTTTCCCTGTGTGAATAAAGAGAGATTTTACATTAATCAGATGTCATATTTGAAAAAGCTCGAACATTTGGTTTCAAATTCCATTGGGATAGGCAGTAGGGATCACCCTAGAAATAGCAAGGCCTTAAGGAAGTTGCTCTGGCCTGACTGATTTGGCCAGCCCTCTACTTGTGTTCCCCTCCTGTCTGTGTTTAGGACAAAATTCAAACTTTTAAACATAGAATATAGACTCCTGATGATCTGGCTGCTGATGACCTTTCGGTTTTGTTTTTATTTATTATTATTATTATTTTAATTTATCTTTATTGTTGAAAGTGTTACAGGTCTCCCCTTTTCCCCCACATCGACTCCCTCTTCCCCACACCCATCCCTCTATAGGCCTTCACCCCACTATTGTCTGTGTCCATGGGTTATGCATATATGCATATAAGTTCTTTAGTTAATCT
Source organism: Myotis yumanensis (assembly GCF_028538775.1). Lineage (NCBI taxonomy): Eukaryota > Metazoa > Chordata > Mammalia > Chiroptera > Vespertilionidae > Myotis > Myotis yumanensis. Next base: position 33,439,077 of record NW_027223767.1, on the reverse strand, counting down.
CTTCCCTCCTTGCTCTGTTCTGTTTTTATTTTTTATTTTTTTGTTCTGTTTTTAAATCAAGCCTTTCACCACTGGCCTGTATGCACCTCTCCTGAAACTTCTAGAGTCAAGACTTAAAAAAGTTATCATATAGGTGAAAATCTTTTCAAAAGTTATTACATGCCTGTCTGCCTTAAAGAAAGCACTCTGAGTGAAAAATTTTTTTCTTCACAGTTTTTATTTTTATTATTAAACTTATACTTTGTATTGATTACAGAGAGGAAAGGCGAGGCAGAGAGAGAAACATCAATGATGAGAGAATCATTAATTGGTCGCCTCCTGCACAACCCCTTCTGGGGATTGAGCCTACAACCCTGGCATGTGCCCTTGACCGGAATCGAACCTGGGACCTCTCAATCTGCAGGCCGACGCTCTATCCACTGAGCCAAATAGGGCCTTGCCCTGACCGGTTTGGCTCAGTGGATAGAGCGTTGGCCTGCGGACTGAAGGGTCCCAGGTTTGATTCCGGTCAAGGGCATGTACCTTGGTTTCGGGCACATCCCTAGTGGGAGGTGTGCAGGAGGCAGCTGATCGATGTTTCTCTCTCATCAATGTTTCTAACTCTCTATCCCTCTCCCTTCCTCTCTGTAAAAATCAATAAAATATATTTATATATATAAAAAAACCAAATAGGGCCTTTACTGAGATTTTTACAGTGGTCTGGGACTGCTCTAGATTAAGTACATGTTATAAAATTGCTTTGTCAGTTGTTCTCAGATTTTTTCTCCTATTTTTCCATCTGGGAGTGAAGGAGTTTATAGTATTAGGTGATTTTGTTAGAACTGTGTGAAGAAAGATCATTTGACTAGTCCTGAGACAGTGCTGACCAGGCTGAGGCAGAGTACAATTGTTAGGGCTGGAGTGAGGAAGGGAAGTTGGGTAGTTGGCCAGAGAGCAGCTCTGGGCATTATTGGCTGGTTTGCTCCAGAGGACAAAGGGACTAGCCATAGTAAGTTCTGGAAGCTCAGGGAATACATATTTAGGTACTTGATTTGAAGAAATTAAAAATACTATCTTTTTAAAAAATTATCTTTTTATTTTGAACCTAGTGATTTTAGTTTTTGCTAGTCTTTTTTTTTTTAGAAATCATCTTGTGAAATGCTTGCAATCTAGACCATACTTGAATAAGTCAGATGAAGTAAAAACAGGAGTAAAATATTAAATAAAAAATATAAATTAAGGTTGTTACTCTAAAAGCATCTTACTATGGGGGCTTCTTCAGAACTTAAACGCCTGCCTTGATTGTAAAGGACCTGCCCTCCCCCAATGTCTTTCTGTCTACGGTCATAGAGCACACAAAGCCTTATCAGGAAGACTGTCTTCGTGGGCCTATCCCTGTCCTTGCTTTTGTCTCTTCCTATATTAGGCCCACCTTGGTCTTTTGAGGTATTTTCTTTTTCTTTGTAGGCATCTCTGGCAGACAGTTGTTTCTTCCCAACCAGTTTCAACCTCTCATTCCCTGTTGGCTCTTGTCCCTCAACTTAAAAACACACTCTAGTCTTTCTCACTTTTAGGAATACAAAACCCTTAAACCACATCCCTTAGTCCCCATCTAGCTTCTACCCATGTGTTCCACTGAAATTGCCCTTACAGAGTTATCCCTGTTGCCCAAGGTAAGAGGATCCCTTTCTGTTATTATCTTGTGAGGCCTCCTTATATTTCTTTTCATTTCTTTTTAAAAAAAAATTTTTTTTTTTAATTGATTTCAGAGAGGAAAGGAGAGGAAGAGAGAGAGAGGATCATCAGTGATGAGAGAGACTGACTCATTGATCAGCTGCCTCCTGCATGTGTCCTGACTGGGAATCGAACTGTGACCTTCTGGTTCATAGGTCCATACTCAACTACTGAGCCACACCAGTAGAGCAGGCCTCCTTATATTTCTGACACTCTGGACCATTCCCTCTGGCTGTGGTGGTGGTCCCTTCTGGTCTCTTTCTTGTCTTAATTTCTGAGAGGCATTGTAGAAGAATGAGACGGAACATGGAATTTGGAGCCAAGCTCCTAGATTCAAATTTCAGCTCCTCCACTTATTGTGTATATCTTGAAAAAGTAATTTAACCTCTCTGTGCCTCAGTTACCTCATCTGAAAAATGGAAAAAATAATAAGATATTATAACACCTACCTCACAGGACTGTTGTGAGGAGGAAATGAGTTAGTACAGTGGTCACCAACCTTTCGGACCTCATGGACCACCAGTGGTCCACCGGTTGGTGACCGCTGAGTTAGTACATGAAAAGCACATGGAAGAGTGCCTGGCTCACAGTAAAGTATAAATGTTGTGAGTGCTGGCTCTTTTTATCATTTTTGTCATTTCTGACTTTCTCAGTTTTCTTTGCAGTCTTTTTTCTCTTTCACATCAGTGTTTGCCTTACTTTGGCTCTCTCTCCCTACCCTGTCTAGTTCCTGGGGGACATCTTAGACACGTTGTGTCTCATTCGCCATCCATACACTGATGATTTGCAAATGAATTTTTTCCAGCTCTAATCCCATACACACAGCTGTCTCCTGGACATCTACGTGTGGATGTCCTTTGTTCATTTCAAAATGACCTTAAAGTTCAACCTCTTCCTATCTTCATATCGCAGTGAGTGGTACCATCACCCATCTAGTCATTTAATTCCTTCTTATGGCATAGTAGTCACCATGTTCTTGAGATCCTAGCTCATAATGTTTCCCTAGTCATCTACACTTCTCCCTTCTGAGTTTAGACCTTGGTCACCCTTTGCCTGCATGACCTGCAATCACCTTTTGATCATTCTCCTTGACTGCCTTCCAAGTTGCTGTCATTGTAAAATGTAGATCTCATCATATGATTATGTACCTCCTCCCCCGCAGCTTACCTGGCTTTTGAGGTAAATGTCAAATGCTTTTGCCAAAGCACCCAGGCCTTGCCAGATCATCTCTACTCCTGCCTGAGCACTCTGTACTCAGCAGTGCTGAATTGCTTGAAGTTTCTTTTGTGCACCTTGTTGCTCCTGCCTCTGGGCCCTCACACAAGCAGTTGCCTCTGTTTAAAATGGCCTCCATCCTGTTCTAGAAAGTAACAGTGGTGATAGTAACAGTGACAACAACAATAGCTGGTACAGCTTCATATGGACCCAGGCGTGGCCTTTGAGTGTGTTACATTCCTAGTATTTCTCTTGTACAGTGATTGCAGGTTTTCTTCTCTCACCCAGCTAGCTAGTCTTTAAGTTCTTTGAGAGTAAGGGCTGTGTCTTGTCTTTTATCATCATTGCTTGCTGTCTGATGACACTTAGTAAATGTGTAATGAATAGTCTGAGGACTGCTTTGCCCAACCTGTGGAGTACATCTTTAGGGAGGGGACAGTGGAAAAGCTGAGTTAATTACATCCATTCACCAATCCTGCTTTACCCTTTGGAACTATAGGATCCAGTCTGTGCAGTGTAGCTTGGAATAAGGCAAAAAGGTGTTTGTATTTTAATAATCTTCCATTGAATAATGAAGGGCATAGGTGTTTTTGCTTTCTTAGTGAGGACCTGTTTTTTGATAACCCAGTGTCATGTGGTAGCTACAATATTTTCACATTAGTTAGAATAAAATATAGGGAAATGGATATTAATTAGGTTTGTGATGTTCCAAGCAGGTAGTATATTTGGCAGTGAACTGATGGTAGTTTTAGATTCCTTGTGAAATTAGTTTTTATACATTAGTGATCAGGTGTCCCCTCTCTCCTCCATCACAGATGTGTTAAGTATGAGTTAGACACATAACATTTTATCTTTTATCACTATGTTTGTAGCAACAGTCTAGAAAATGGACAAGATTGTAATTGTGACCTATTTTTTTAAATCTAGGTCTTGATCATGGTAGCAAATTTTTGGCCAGCAGGGGGAGCTAAAGTCACTAATATGTGACTCCTCAAGTGGTTTTTGAAGTTTGTCACAGCCAAAAGAAAGAAAAGCCTTACTGACAAAGAATATGATCAGAGTTCACAAAGAAGAAATATAGTCGTTACCTTGTTGCCAATAGAATTTGCAATCCCTCCCCCCTACTTTGCATAGAACATCACATTGTCTTTAGGGAACATTTTATAGTTATTCAAAAATTCTTTTTTGACTGGAAGCTATGAATCCTTTAGGTACAATTTAGATTTTTAAAAATACATATATTTTTATTGATATCAGAGAGGAAAAGAGAGGGAGAGAGATAGAAACATCAGTGATGAGAGAGAATCATTGATCAGCTGCCTCTTACTGGGGATAGAGCCTACAACCCGGGCACGTACTCTCAATCAGAATTGAACCTGGGACCTTTCAGTCTGCAGGCCAACGCTCTATCCACTGAGCCAAACTGGCTAGGGCACAGTTTAGATTTTTTTTCCTGTAAATGCCTTACTTTTCATTTGTGCATGCTGTAACACCTGTCACTTCCCTGCCTGCAGTATTTTAGCCTCTTGTATCTCAGTACGTCTTCAAAGTAAAATAGAGTAAGAATTAGAAGGCTTGACCTTACGTTGAGTTGAAATGTGCATCTCTGCAGTTTCCACTTTGGGCCTAATTTGTCTATACAGGAACTGCGTGGAGCAACTACTCTAGTTTCTCTTTTGCCCCACAGCCCTTCTGCTATTTAGACAACTTTCATGCTTGCCAAAGTATTCTCTAAGCTGAAAAAAAAAAAAAAACCACCTAGTTTTTCCAAATGCCTCTCATTAGGTGTACTTAAAAATCCTTTTCACCTCATTTCTCTTATTTTTCACTATCAGGGAACTCATCATTCCATCTGCAAAATGGAGAATTCTCTGTATATCTCTCATGTAATTTATTAAATTACTAAATATAGCATTTCTAAAACAATACCTAAGATCAATCTTCTGCTTATATTTCTTTATTTGGGAAAATGCCATGTATCCACCCATTAATTTTCTGTCTAAATCATGCTCTGTCTATGGTAAATATTTTCAATTTTGGGGTCACTCAGGTTTTTATAGATCTTGTCAAGGTTTTTATAAAAGGCCACATAAATTATGTTCACATACTTACTTTTTCCTCAGAAAATTTGGGTAGACTGGTGTGGTGAGATTTTCTCTTTTAGAAGCCTTGTCTTTTTCTCAGAAGATTATTCATGCCACTATGTCTTCTGATCTCTACTAGAGATTTGCCAATTTGACTGATTTGAAGCTCACAGCCAGAGCCCTTCTCTTGAATAGATGGGAGTTATATTGATGGCATGTTTTTGTTCATTTTGTTCAGTAGACATTTTTGAATGCCTGAGTATGCAGGAGTAAAGCCAGAAGCTGGGTAAATGTTGATAAAGGACACAGATCCGGATTCTATCCTCCTACCTAGGTCTATAGGAGGTCACTTCCTGTCATGTGGCTGTCAGCAGTAGGTTTTTCCGTGAAATTTTTTAATGTTATACTTAAATTCTTTTAAAATTCAGAGAATGCTTTGGGACTCCATAACTACCTAATAGCTAACTTATTAGTTTGGAAGCATCTTGTTTATTGAGTGATGAATTTGATTCCCTGTCCCTGATTTGTATATTTTAAGAATAATTTAGAAATAGGGTATTCTTTCTCCTATCTTCTTCAGTAAATATTTAAGCAAAAAAAAATATTCAAGCAAATTAAAGTTGGGCCTATCAGCTGTCTTGCTTTTATCACTGTTTATACCCTGCTTATCAAATGACTCATCCAGTAATTATTTGGCATCTGGATTTTTTATTTTTGGTGCTGAAACCCAGGATCATCTGGCTTTTTATATACTTAAGCCTCCTCTTGTGGCTTTGCATTTTCTTGCAATGTTTTAATTGTTTTGCCTACATAGGTCTTAGTGCTCCTGATCAGTTACAATTTATGGTGTTTTATTACTTTTCTGCATTTTTGTTTATCTTAACTATTTTGAGAAAAGTTGTTTTCCTCCTCCTCTCCTGCCCGCCCTCCACATCCCTCCTCCATCCCCACACTACTTAGCAATTCAAAACTTACGGTTGAGCACCTGACTTTTTTATTTCTTGCATGGAGTATTTTAAACTCCAACTCTAAGCTTTGTATTACACATTTGCTTTTTAAACATAATTTTAATTTTATCTAACTAAAGTCTAGATTTTCTTTCTTAAAATTGGGTAACCATATATTACATTTTTAGTTTTTCCTGACTTACAGAATGTTGGTTATGCATTTTTTGTTTTCTTTAAAAATATATTTTTATTGTTTTCAGAGAAGAAGGGAAAGGGAGAGAGAGATTGAAACATCAATGATGAGAATCACTGATCGGCTGCCTACTGCACGTCCCTACTAGGGATCGGGATCGAGCCCACAACCCAGGCATGTGCCCTTGACTGGAATTGAACCCGGGACCCTTCAGTCCCCAGGCCAACGCTCTATCCACAGAGCCAAACCAGCCAGGGTGGTTATGCGTTTTTTATGTCTATTACTAGTAAGTCATATATGTCAGTTTCTGATTATAATTTAGTACCAAGTTCTGTTATATGCATATGTCTCACTCAGTAGGTTCTAATTTATTTTTTTGAGATGCGATTTATTTTATTTATTTTTTTATTTTTTTTATTTTTTTAAAAATATATTTTATTGATTTTTTACAGAGAGGAAGGGAGAGGGATAAAGAGTTAGAAACATCAATGAGAGAAACATTGATCAGCTGCCTCCTGCACACCCCCCACTGGGGATATGCCCGCAACCAAGGTACATGCCCTTGACTGGAATCGAACCTGGGACCCTTTAGTCCTCAGGCCGACGCTCTATCCACTGAGCTAAACCAGTTAGGGTGCGATTTATTTTATTATTTACATTTTTATATCAGTTCCCTCCCCAAAAAGTTTTGGGTTGTTAAACACATAGATTATTGAACCCTTCATTATTGTTATTGTAGTTTTTTTATGTTTTTGAATTGATGAGCTTTAAGTTCAAAGAAACCGTGATTTAAGTTAGTCAAGCTCTCTTGTTTTCTACATGAAGAAACTAAGAGCAGTAAGGTCATTTGCCCAAAGTCACATAGCTACTTAGTGATAGAGCTAGAACTTGAATGTCAATCCAGTATTAATCATATCAGTCTAATGATTACTGGGTGCTAAACTTATATGCCAATCACATTTATATGGGACCATATGCAAACAATTGTTGATTTATGGGAGAAAAATGAAATGAACAATCTGGCTTGGAAATGAGTTGACCGATCATCATATTCTTTCTTGTTTAGCACATATTCTTCCTCTCAAATCCTGTATTTGTGGATAAGGGTGCCATCTTTATACTTCGGATAGTGCTGGGGATGATAATGACAAATTCTTTCTCTTTGAACTACCCTTTTATAGAAGGCTTGCCAATCATCTGTTATAATTCTTCAAGGAGAGTATAATATTATTGCTTTTGTTGAAGCTTTTAAAATACTGATATATTCCAATCCTATCTCACTGAAGATAACCCTTGCATTAATAGGATTTGTGATTTTTAAACTCTTCACTTACTGATGCCCTAGTTTTGTATCATTTCTATAGATGACTGATTGTATCAATTACATGTTGGGTCTTCCTCATTTCATTCTCACAAAGTAGAGTAACTTCAGTTTGATGAGAACCTAATCTTTTATTTTTTCTTTTTAAGTTAAAAAATGTTTTTTTTTCTCTAGCGGGTTTGGCTCATTGGATAGATTGCCGGCCTGTCGACTGAAGGGTTCTGAGTTCGATTCTGGTCAAGGGCATGTACCTTGGTTGCAGACTCCCGGCCCTGGTCGGGGGCATGCTGGAGGCAGCCAATCCATGTGTCTCTCTCACATCAATGTTTCTATCTTTTTGTCTCCCTTCCACTCTCTCTAAAAATCAATGGAAAAAAATATCCTTGGGTGAGGATTTAAAAAAAGAAATGTTTTTCTTTACAGTAATCTATTATGCTGCAAACTTTCATTTTTGTGAATATGTATGATGTGCCAGGTATTTCCAATGTATAGTTACATTTTTTATACCTATATTTTGAGGTATCTCCAGTCCTATTTTTTGTTTCTTTATATGAACATATTTTTATTAAAAAAATGTTAAACTATGGCAAATTTCAGTCTTTTCTTATATATATTGCTGGCAATGAATTTGCAAGTATAACATAAAGGCAAATTAGTGCTCTGAGGTAATCTCTCAAAGGGAAATACTAGTAAATAGCAGAATTATGACATGCCTTCTGACATTTTCACAAGTGGTTCAACATTTTTTTTCAAAGTGAAATTGTTTAGAAATTAAGTATTTTGAAATCATTTTTTACAGCTTTATTGAGATACATCTCATATATCATAAAATTTACCCATTTAAAATATACATTTTTTAGTGTATTCACGAAGTTGTGCATTCATCAGCACAATCTAATTTTAAAACATTTTTAACATCCAAAAAGAAACCTTATATCTATCAATAGTCATTCCCTATTCTCTTTTGTCCCCCAGCTTCTGACAAGCACTAACCTACTTTCTGTCTCTATGATATGCCTATATTGGACATTTCATATAAATGGAATCATATAATATGTGCTCCTTTATAACTAGTTTCTTTCACTTAGCATGTTTTCAAGGCTCATCTGTGTTGTAGCATATATATCAGTACTTCATTCCTTTTTATGCCAAGTAATATTCCATTTATATGGATATTCCCCATTTTGCTTATTCATTAATCAGTTGGTGGACATTTAGGTGTTTCCATCTTTTGGCTATTATGAATAATGCTATAAACATTATTGTGCAAATTTTTGTTTGGATACCTTCTTAAAAATATGTTAAAAAATTGATTTCAGAGCGGGGGGCGGGGGGAGAGAGACAGATAGACATTGATGTGAGAGATACATGGATGGGTTACCTCCTGTATGTGCCCAACTGGGGATTGAACATACAACCTAGGTATTGAACATATGACCTTGTAATGCACAGAACGACACTCCAACCAGTTGAGCTATGTTGGCCAGGGCTGGATACTTTTTAAAAAATATATATGTTTTTATTGATTTTATTTTAGAGAAGGAAGGGAGAGGGATAGAGAGAGAGAAACATTCATCAGCTGCCTCCTGTACACCTCCTACTGGGAATCCAGCCCCTGACCCAGGCATGTGCCCTGACCAGGAATTGAACTGTGACCTCTTGGTTCATTGTTCAACACTCAACCACTGATACACCCTGGCTGGACATTTCTACATATTTTATTCTTTTTGATGTTATTGTAAATGGAATTTTAAAAAATCATTTTCATATTGTTCATTGTTAATGTATTGAAATACAATTGATATTTGTATAGTGATCTTGTATCCTATAACTTTAATGGACTTTATTATTAGCTCTAATAATTAATTTACAGGTTCCTTAGGATTGTCCATATATAAGATAATGTCGTGTACAAATAGAGATAGTTTTACTTTTTCCTTTGTAATCTGAATGCTTTTGTTTCTTTTTCTTGTCTTATTGCCCTGGCTAGAATCATCAGTACCATGTTGAATAGAAGTGGTGAGAGTAAACATTCTTGTTTTGTTCCTGTTCTTAGGGAGAAAAATATTCAGTCTTTCTTCATTATGATGTTAGCTGTGGGTTTTTCATACATACCTTGTATCAGGTTGAGGAAGTTTCCTTCAGTTCCTTGTTTGCTGTGTAATTTTGCCTTAAAAGGATGTTGGATTTTGTCACATACCTGTTTGTATTGAGGTGATTATATAGTTTTTAACCTTTATTAATATGGTGTCTTACATTAATTGATATTCAGATATTAAACCAACCTTGAATTCCTAGGATTAACCAGTTATCAAAGGTTATGTTGCTGGATTAACTTGCTAGTTTTTTTGTTGAGAATTTTTATATCTGTATCCATAAGGTATCTTGATCTGTAGTTTTTTTTTTTAATTAAGTCTTTATTGTTCAGATTATTACATTGGTTCCTCTTTTTTCCCACCATAACTCCCCTCCACCCAGTTCCTACCCCACCCTCCGTCCTCACTCCCCACCCACTGTCCTCATCCATAGGTGCACGATTATTGTCCAATCTCTTCCCGCACCCCCCACACCCCTTCCCCCCCAAGAATAGTCAGTCCATTCCCTTTCTATGTCCCTGATTCTATTATAATCACCAGTTCATTCTGTTCATCAGATTATTTATTCACTTGATTTTTAGATTCACTTGTTGATAGATGTGTATTTGTTGTTCATAATTTGTATCTTTTTTTTTAAATATTTTTTTTTATTGATTTTTTTACAGAGAGGAAGAGAGAGGGATAGAGAGTTAGAAACACTGATGAATGAGAAACATCAGCTGCCTCCTGCACACCCCCTACTGGGGATGTGCCTGCAACCAAGGTACATGCCCTTGACCGGAATCGAACCTGGGACCCTTGAGTCCGCAGGCCGACACTCTATCCACTGAGCCAAACCGGTTAGGGCTGTATCTTTACCTTTTTCTTCTACTTCCTCTTCTTAAAGGATACCTTTCAGCATTTCATATAATACTGGTTTGTGGGTGATGAACTCCTTTAGCTTTTTCTTATCTGTGAAGCTCTTTATCTGACCTTCAATTCTGAATGATAGCTTTGCTGGATAAAGTAATCTTGGTTGTAGGTTCTTGCTATTCATCACTTTGAATATTTCTTGCCACTCCCTTCTCGCCTGCATAGTTTCTGTTGAGAAATCAGCTGACAGTCGTATGGGTATTCCCTTGTAGGTAACTGAGTTTCTTTCTCTTGCTGCTTTTAGGATTCTCTCTTTGTCTTTTGCTCTTGGCATTTTAATTATGATGTGTCTTGGTGTGGTCCTCTTTGGATTCCTTTTGTTTGGGGTTCTCTGCGCTTCCTGGACTTGGAAGTCTATTTCTTTCACCACGTAGGGGAAGTTTTCTGTCATTATTTCTTCAAATAGGTTTTCAATATCTTGCTTTCTCTCATCTTCTGATACCCCTATAATTTGGATGTTGGTACGCTTGAAGCTGTCCCAGAGGCTCCTTACACTATCTTCGTATTTTTGGATTCTTTTTTCATTTTGCTTTTCCAGTTGGGTGTTTTTTGCTTCTTCGCATTTCAAATCTTTGACTTGATTTTTGCGATCCTCTGGTCTGCTGTTGGGAGTCTGTATAATATTCTTTATTTCAGTCAGTGTATGCTTAATTTCTAGTTGGTCCTTTATCACAACATCGAGGGTCTCACTAGATTTCTTGAGGGTCTCACTACATTTATCGGCGGTTTCTAGAAAGTTCTTGAAGAACCTTATAAGTGTGGTTTTGAACTCTATATCCAGTAGTTTGCTTTCCTCCATTTCTGTCATTTGTGTCCTGTTTCTTTGTCTCGGCATTTTTTATGCTTTGCTGTCAATAGAGTGGCTTTCTGTGCTAAGTGTCCTATAGGACCCAGTGGCTCAGCCTCCCCAATTATCTGAGGTAGACACTCTTGGTGCACCCCCTTGTGGGCTTTGTGCACAGTCTTGTTGTAGTTAAGCCTTGATTGTTGTAGGTAAAGCTGGGAGGATTTGACCTCCAGGCCAATTGGCTGTGAGAATCAGCTGTGTCTACGGTGGAAGAACTTCTGTGCTGAAGACACCCTTATGGGGCAAGACTTGCTTCAGTGGGGCTTTGGTGCTCACTGAGTCTGCCGCTTGAGTGTGTCCCTTATAGATCTGAGGAGTTGTAATTGGATGGTCCCACTCTGACCACTGGGTACACTGGCTCTTGGATCTAAGGAGGTGCTAATCTAGCCTCTGCCTGAGGCTACCCAGCAGAAGCCAGCTGTAAAGCAATGCAAGTTGCCCTGGGGCCTTGGGGCAGCTGCAGTATGTTAAGTTATTTTCAGATTACAAAGGGCTGGGCCTTTCATATGCAAAAGCCTCCATGCATTGCTTGGGTGGGGGCGGGGTCCCAGGGGATCAGCAGGGCGGGCGGAGCGAGCAGTATGGCTGCTCTCAGTCCTGCCTTCAGAGGTCCTGGCAATCGCTGCGAGCGCCTCCGAGAGAAAGCTGCCCTCGAGTTCCGACCGATGCCAGACAGTCCCGTTTCTCCTGTATGAGTCTGGGGCCCCAGAGACTCGCCCGGAACTGGAGCTCAGAGCTTGAGACTCCCTCCCGATTGAAAAAGACAATCGTGTCCTCAGCCGCCAGCCCTCTGCATGCACCTCTGTACCTTTGTATTTTACTTCCGCACTGCATCTCCTCTGAGTCTAGGTATGCTTTTCTCTTTCCTTCTAGTTGTAGAATTTCCACTCAGCCAGCCTTCCTGTGGTTCTGGATGATGTTCGTTATGTCATTTAGTTGTATTTTTGAAGTGGTTGTGCGAGGCAGCTATCTCCGGTGTTTACCTATGCCACCATCTTGGTTTCTCCCCATCTATAGTTTTCTTGTAATACGTTTTTCTGGTTTTGGTATTAGGTAATAATGTGATCTTGCCACCATAGATATTCTAGGAAGTGTGACTAGTTTTTCCTCTTCCCTACATAGAAGGATTTTTTTCTTCTTTATTTTATTTTATTATTATTGTTTTTGTAATTCTTTATTGTTGAAAGTATTACATATGTCTCTTTTCCCCCGTTGACCACCTCCAGCCCACCCCCACCCTTTTTTTCTTGGTACCACAGAAGATAAAATTAAGCTATTTTATTAATTGTTGTTCTGCTACTTGAAATTAGTTCATTTGCATCTAAATTCGATGGTGGGAATTTATCTGGAATCTGGCTGAAAGTACTGAATACTGTGTTTCATTATTTTTGTCATTCTCATTAAGAAGTGAAAAAAGGTTGCTGTTAAGAAAATGATATATGATAAATGAGTGACAGAGATAAGATGGACTTTAGCATTTCCTGAATTTCAGTCATGTTTTCAGTACCTTGTGGTCTCATTAATAATACTAGAGGCCCGGTGCACGAAATTTGTGCACTCTGGGGGGGGGTGTCCCTCAGCCTGGCCTGTGTTCTCTTGCAGTCCGGGAGCCCTTGGGGATGTGGGGAGGGGGCCTAAGCCACCAGTCTGACATCCTTAGCGCTGCAGCGGAGGTGGGAGAGGCTCCCGCCATCCCTGCAGCGTTCGCCAGCCGTGAGCCTGGTTTCTGAATGAGCGCACTGACCACCAGGGGGCAGCTCCTGTGTTGAGTGTCTGCCCCTTGGTGGTCAGTGTGCATCATAGCGACCGGTCATTCCACCATTCAGTTGATTTGCTTATTAGCCTTGTATTATATACTACTAGCCCTGCACACGAATCCACGCTCCAGTAGCTTGCTGCCGCCCTCCTGAAGCTCTCTGCCTGTTGCCCTGCCCTCCTGTAGCTCTCCCCGACCCCCAACCTTGCAATCCGGGACCGCTGGCTCCTAATCGCTCGCCTGCCTGATCACCCCTAACCACTCTACCTGCCTGCCTGATTGCCCCTAACTGCCTCTGCTTGCCAGCCTGATCGCCCCCTAACTGGGCCCCTGCCGGCCTGGTCGCCCCCAAACTGGTCCTCTGCCGGCCTGGCCGCCCCCTAACTGTCCACCTGCTGGCCTGGCTATCCCCTAACTGCCCACCTGCTGGCCTGGCCGCCCCTTAACTGCCTCCCTGCCGGCCTGGCCCCCCACAACTGTCCCCCTGCTGGCCTGGCCGCCACCTAACTGCCCACCTGCTGTGCTGGCCTGCTCCCCCCCCCCCCCCCCCCCCCCCGCAACTGCTCCCCTGCCGCCCTGATCGCCCCTAACCACCTCTGCCTTGGCCCCCGCCACAGTGGCTTTGTCCAGAAGGAAGTCGGACATCTGGAAGATGTCTGGTCGACCCGGTCTAATTTATATATATATATAAATATATATATATATACATATATATATTTATTTATTTATTTTATTGTTTTATTGCTTAAAGTATTACAAAAAGTATTACATATGTCTCTTTTTTTTCCCGTCCTTGACAATCCCCTGGCCTCCCCTACCCCCAGTGTCTTATGTCCATTGGTTATGCTTATATGCATGCATACAAGTCCTTCGGTTGATCTTTTACCCCCCTCCCTCCTGCCCCCCAACCCTCCCTGGTCTTCCCACTGCAGTTTGACAATCAGTTTGAGGCAGCTCTGCCTCTGTATCTATTATTGTTCATAAGTTTATAATGGTCTTTATTATCCATGAATGAGTGAGATCATGTGGTATTTTTCCTTCATTGACTGGCTTATTTCACTTAGCATAATGCTCTCTAGTTCCATCCATGCCATTGCAAATGGTAAGAGTTCCTTCTTTTTTATAGCAGCATAGTATTCCATCGTGTAGATATACCACAGTTTTCTAATCCATTCATCTACTGACGGGCACTTAGGCTGTTTCCAGATCTTAGCTATGGTGAATTGTGCTGCTATGAACATATGGGTGCATATATCCTTTCTAATTGGTGTTTCTGGTTTCTTGGGATATATTCCTAGTAGTGGGATCACAGGGTCAAATGGGAGTTCCATTTTTAGTTTTTTGAGGAAACTCCATACTGTCTTCCATAGTGGCTGCACCAGTCTGCATTCCCACCAGCAGTGCACGAGTGTTCCTTTTTCTCCCCGTCCTCTCCAGCACTTGTCGTTTGTTGATTTGTCAATGATAGCCAGCCTGACAGGTGTGAGAAGGTACCTCATTGTTGTTTTGATTTGCATCTCTCGGATGATTAGTGACTTTGAGCATATTTTCATATGTCTCTTGGCTTTTTGAATGTCCTCTTTTGAAAGGTGTCTATTTAGATCCTTTGCCCATTTTTTGATTGGATTGTTTATCTTCGTTTTTTTTAAAAAATTTTTTTAATTAAATCTTTATTGTTCAGATTATTACATTTGTTCCTCTTTTTTCCCTCCATAACTCCCCTCCTTCCAGCTCCCACCCCACCCTCCGCCCTCACTCCCCACCCACTGTCCTCATCCATAGGTGCACGATTTTTGTCCAGTCTCTTCCCGCATCTCCCACACCCCTTTTCCCCCCAAAAATAGTCAGTCCATTCCCTTTCTATGTCCCTGATTCTATTATAATCACCAGTTCATTCTGTACATCAGGTTATTTATTCACTTGATTCTTAGATTCATTTGTTGATAGATGCATATTTGTTGTTCATAATTTGTATCTTTACCTTTTTCTTCTTCCTCTTCTTAAAGGATACCTTTCAGCATTTCATATAATACTGGTTTGTGGGTGATGAACTCCTTTAGCTTTTCCTTATCTGTGAAGCTCTTTGTCTGACCTTCAATTCTGAATGATAGCTTTGCTGGATAAAGTAATCTTGGTTGTAGGTTCTTGCTATTCATCACTTTGAATATTTCTTGCCACTCCCTTCTGGCCTGCAAAGTTTCTGTTGAGAAATCAGCTGACAGTCGTATGGGTATTCCCTTGTAGGTAACTGAGTTTCTTTCTCTTGCTGCTTTTAAGATTCTCTCTTTGTCTTTTGCTCTTGGCATTTTAATTATGATGTGTCTTGGTGTGGTCCTCTTTGGATTCCTTTTGTTTGGGGTTCTCTGCGCTTCCTGGACTTGGAAGTCTATTTCTTTCACCACGTAGGGGAAGTTTTCTGTCATTATTTCTTCAAATAGGTTTTCAATATCTTGCTCTCTCTCATCTTCTGATACCCCTATAATTCTGATGTTGGTACGTTTGAAGCTGTCCTAGAGGCTCCTTACACTATCTTTGTATTTTTGGGTTCTTTTTTCATTTTGCTTTTCCAGTTGGATGTTTTTTGCTTCTTCGCATTTCAAATCTTTGACTTGATTCTTGCGCTCCTCTGATCTGCTGTTGGGAGTCTGTATAATATTCTTTATTTCAGTCAGTGTATGCTTACTTTCTAGATGGTCCTTTATCACACCATCGAGGGTCTCATTAGATGTGCTCATATGTACATCTCATCAAGTTTATCGACAGACTCTAGAAGCCTCTTGAGAGACCTCAAAAGTGTGGTTCTGAACTCAATATCCTCCCTTGATAGTTTTGTCCTGTTTCTTTGTTTCCGCATTTTTTACGCTTTCTTGGTACACCTCCTAGTGGTCTTTGTGCGCAGTCTTGTTGTAGTTAAGCCTTGATTGTTGTAGTTAATACTAGAGGGATTTGACCTCCAGGCCGACTGGCTGTGATAATCAGCTGTGTCTGCAATGGAAGAACTTGTGTCCTCTAGGGAGGTGCTAATCCAGCCTTTGCCTGAGGCTGTCCGGCAAATGGCTCTGTGCAGGGCTTGGGCGGGGCGGGTCCCACGGGATCAACAGGGCGGAGGAGGGAGCAGTTATGGCTGCTCTCAGTCCGTCCCCAGGGGCTCTGCCTCTCTGTCCCAGCAACAGCTGCAAACCTCGGAGGGACCGTAGCCAGACAGTCCTGCTTCTCCCGTTTGAGTCTGGGTCCCTAGAGACTCGCCCGGATCTGGAGCTCTGAGTCTGAGGCTCCCTCCGGATTGAAACAGACAACCACGCCCTCAGCCACCAGCCCGCACCGCGCGCACTCTGCACCTTAGTATTTTACTTCAGCACTGCGCCTCCTCTGATTCTCGGTTCCTCCTAGTTGTAGAACATCCACTCAGCCAGCCTTCCTGTGGTTCTGGATGATGTCCGTTCCGTCTTTTAGTTGTATTTTTGAAGTGGTTGTTTGAGGCAGCAAACTCCGGCGTTAACCTATGCCGCCATCTTGGTTTCCCTTTATCTTCCTTTTGTTGAGTTTTATGAGTTCCCTATAAATTTTGGAGATTAGGCCCTTATCAGATATGACATTGGCAAATATGTTTTCCCACGAAGTGGGCTTTCTCGTTGTTTTGTTGATGGTTTCTTTTGCTGTGCAGAAGCCTTTTATTTGGACGTAGTCCCATTTGTTCATTTTCTCTTTAGTTTCAAGTGCCCTAGGAGCTGTATCAGTGAAGAAATTGTTTCGGCATATTTCTGAGATTTTGTTGCCTTTGGATTCTTCTAGAATTTTTATGGTTTCCTGTCGTACATTTAAGTCCTTTATCCATTTTGAGTTTATTTTTGTGTATAAATATTTATATTTTTGATATTTATTTTATATATTTAAATGCCATTTAACAAAGAAAAATCAACCAAAAAAATGAGTTCGCGTGTCACCTTTAACACACGTGTCATAGGTTCACCATCACTGGTATAGAGGATGCCCAAAGCAATTTTTACATTAGGTCTTTTCAGGTTTCATTATCTGTATAAAGGGACTATATTCAGGGTCCCTTTTTAGCATGCATATATATCAATAACCTAGAGCAGGGGTGGGCAAACTTTTTGACTCGAGGGCCACAATGGGTTCTTAAACTGGACCGGAGGGCCGGAACAAAAGCATGGATGGAGTGTTTGTGTGAACTAATATAAATTCAAAGTAAACATCATTACATAAAAGGGTACGGTCTTTTTTTTTTTTTAGTTTTATTCATTTCAAACGGGCCGGATCTGGCCCGCGGGCCGTTGTTTGCCCACGGCTGACCTAGAGGTTTGTTGCACAAAATTCGTGCACTTAGGGGGTCCCTCAGCCCAACCTGCACCCTCTCACAGTCTGGGAGCCCTCAGGGGATGTCCGACTGTATGTATGTATGTATTTATTCATTCATTTCCAATATGTCTTTATTGATTTTAGAGAGACAGTAAGGGAAGAGGGATAGAGAGATAGAAACATTGATGAGAAACATCTATTGGCTGCCTCCTTCATGCCTCCTACTAGGGACGAGCCCACAATCCAGGCGTATGCTCTGATCAGGAATAGAACCTTGGCCTCCTGGTTCATAGGTCGATGCTTAACCATTGAGCAACACCAGCCAGGCTGGGACAGGGTCTTGAGCTTAATAGGTAGTCACTAAATTTTTTTGAATAAATGCATTTAAAAAAATTTTTAATGTGGCTTTAGAGTTATTGTAAATAATTCTTTTCAGAATTTTAATGTTTTTAGGGAGCTCAAATAATTTTTATGTATAGTATTATCTGAGTTTATGCATGGACACATTGTTAGCTGAAGTCTAGAGTGGGATTTGAAGTTTGAATTAGAGAAGATGTACTGACCTTTATTTTAGTCTTTCAATTATTAAACTTTGGAAAATAGCTTCATTCATTCCTTATTTATTTCTTTCTCTATCCTCACCTGAGGATATGTTTTTGTTAACTTTTTTAGAGAGAGAAACATCGATGTGAGAGAGAAACATGAGTCAGTTGCCTTCTGTACACACCCCGACTGGGGATCGAACCTGCAACCTAGGTATGTGCCCTGACCAAGAATCGAACCTGCAACCTTTTGGTGTATGGGATGATGCTCCAACTGAGCCACCTAGCCAGGGCTAGCTTCATTTGTTAATGATAATGATAATAGCTAAACTTATGAGGTAGGCACTATTATACCTTTTTTACAGACTAGAAACTGAGGCTTATAGGTTAAATAATTGATAAGTGATGGAGGGACAGTAAAATCTACGGCTATATGTGGGTTCCTATATTATACCTGTTTTCATTTTTTCAGCAAATTCTTATGAAGTGCCTCTTTTTGCAAGGCTGTGGACTAGGTTCTCAGGATGCAATGGTAAATAACAAAAACCAGGTCTCTGTCCTTTTGAAACTAAATGGTTTACGCTTTAGGACTTTCTCCTGAGTTATATAATAATTGCTTTTTTAAAAAGTGCAAAACAAAATAATTCCTTGTCCTTGTAAGATTGGTTTGGATGTGTGAAGTACTGAATATGTTATAGAATACTAGAGGCCCGGTGCATGAAATTCATGCACTTGGGGGCGGTTTCCTCAGCCCAGCCTGTGCCCTCTTGCAGTCTGGGAGCCCTTGGGGGATGTCGAATGTTGCGGGGGTGGGAGAGGCTCCCACCACCACCGCTGCGCTTGCCAGCCATGAGCCTGGCTTCTGGCTGAGCAGCCCTCCCCTTGTGGGAGCGCACTGACCACCAGGGGGCAGCTCCTGCGTTGAGTCTGTCCCCTGGTGGTCAGTGCGCATCATAGCGACTGGTTGTTCCACTGTTCCGTCGATTTGCATATTAGCCTTTTATTATATAGGATTCTGTTCAGGAATTTCTTTCTGGCTTGTTAGAAGATATATCGTGGGTAAGTTAGAGTACCTTTTTGGAATATGTTTTTTTTTTTAAATATATTTTTTATTGATTTTTTACAGAGAGGAAGGGAGAGAGACAGAGAGTTAGAAACATCGATGAGAGAGAAACATCCACCAGCCGCCTCCTGCACACCTCCCACTGGGGATGTGCCCGCAAGCCAGGCACATGCCCTTGACCGGAATCGAACCTGGGACCCTTCAGTCCGCAGGCCGACGCTCCATCCACTGAGCCAAACCGGTTTTGGCTGGAATATGTTTATTGTATAGATGAGAGTAATAAATCTGAAGTCGGAATATCCATAGTTCTTGCCTTTAAGAGGTTCTAAATCAGCTTCAGGAAGGGAGATGATTTATGAAAACAACCTCAGAGGAATTACAGAGAGCATATAATCAAGAGCAGAATACCAGTAGTACCAGTTACCTACATTATTGAGTGAGTTAATGATAATGGTTGTGTGGTGGAACATATCTTGAAGGAAAAATAAGTTTGAGGTGGATTGGGGGAGAGGAATGAACAAGGAATGATGGTGATGAGGGATGGTCCTCTTCTTTGCAGCAAGAACACAGCTAAAGACATGGATGGGTATAGAGTTGTGTATAGGAAGGAAGGGCCTTTTTGAGGAATAAATAATGTTATATAAAATAAATGTTGGTTGTTACATTGTTCCTATGTAGCTGGAAGTCCAGAAGTCTTGCAGATAACAGGATTGTTTGGTATAAAGATTTAATACTGTCACTAAAGACGAAAGTTCTTGCCAACTGTCTTCCACCTTTTGATGGTGGCATCTTCAGGCTTGCTGTAAGGTAACTAGTGGTTTGAGGTGTCATGTTTAGCACTGTCTGAGAAAGAGGGAGTGTTTCTTCCTCATCCTTAGGATTGAAGAAGCTTTTCTCACAATTCTCTTTTGGAGATCATCTGGTGGGCTTTCACCCATGTCTCATTGGCCAGGATTGGGTTCCATGCCCATTCCCAACCAATCATTGGCAAAGAGAATGGGTTTAAATGAATCCATTAGGATAGAGTAGATATTGGAGAGTCAATTACAATGTCTGTTCTAACAGTTACTTGAAAAGTGAGTAGTATGTGTGTGTGTTTTTAATGTCTTGACATCCACTGTGTTTCTGGAGGAAATTTTAAGAAAACATATTTCTCTTCCTAAGATTTTTGTGTCTACTGGCTCACCTTTGAATGTCCTTATTTGTAAAACTTGGTGCCTAAGCAGAAAGAGATCTGATTTGAGTGTAAAACAGATTGACTTATTTAAGTGCCATAAGCACTGTGAACTCCTGAGCTAAGCAATGAGAGAAAGGAAAAGTTGGAATTTATTTTTCCCTAAAACACATGTTTTGAAATGAGTATTTCCACCTTTTTCCTAATCCATTGAAAAAATGTATTTCATAACCTTGGTTATTTGGGGGCCTAATTAAATCTGGCAGTTGAGTTTTAAAGGTTGAAGCAGTAGTAAGATTATTTTGTGGTGGGTGTCTTTGAACATAATATTTAAGTATACACTGCAAAGGGCTTTGCCTTATTTGGTGTTTTTCATTCTGCTCATTTAGATTTCAGAAGTCTCAGATTAGGGCTCTAGTTCGCCATCTATTGGTCCTGCAATTGTATGTTTAACACCCTTATGCTATACTTTGTGGAATTACTATTATGTGGAAATATGTGTGTGTACATTTTTTAATCAACAAAATATTTTTCCCCAGGATTATACATTAAAAAGCCAAAAGCAGGATCTCTTTTGGATGTGTATGCAGATATGTATACATATATTAGTTTATTCTTTGGGTAATTTGACTCTGGGACTTTCTTAGCTGGTTGCTTTTGATATTTGAAAACCACTATAATTGAGAGAGTGATTTTAAGAGTATATACATGGAAATTCATGGAAATATAGGTGCAAATGCTGTAAGAGCTGGTGAGTTAGTGTACCTTTGTGGGAGGACTAAAGCTGTATTGTTTTTTTTGTTCTGTTTTTTACTAGAAGTGAGGCATACCACCGGATATTGGTTCTGGTAAGCCACAAGAGTATTGAGCATTTCTCATCTTCATTTTTGGTAGTAGAGCATACTCTTCTCATCTGCTGAATATGATGATTGAATTGTTGGACACATTTCTTTTTTTCAGTCATTTAAAGTAATATTTTGATAAATCCTAGGATTCTTTTTTTATAAAAAAAATCTTAATTCATCTTTTGGCAACTTTTTCTTTAGTTTTAAAGGATGATGGAATATAATTTGTATATTTGTGTAAATGTCACACTTTGCATTATATTACTGACTTTTTAAAATCTATAAAAGGTTCCACTATTTTAAGACCCTATTTTGGGAAATGAATAAAATACTGTATTGACAAACTGGTCATGAGAAATGATAAAGTTTTAAACCAACTCCGGTATGAAGGTGGGAAGTTTGTTTTTTGTTATGAGACTTGGGTTTCTCTACGGAGTTCTTTGTTAAACTTTTAGCATAGCAGTGAACTTCCTTTTGGTGGCGACAGGAAGCATAAATGCTCATTGTGTAATGCCGTTTGCCTGTTTTGGCGGATTTGCCAAGCCATGACACCCAAAACAAGACGCGTGCTTAACGAAAACTACAGTTCCCAGCGGGCCCGGCGCTGGTGGGCCACCACTTCCCCTCTGTCTCCCGGCTTCTCCTTCCCGGGCTGGCCCGGCGCGGGCCCTGGCACGCGCTTGCGCAATGACGACGTGCGCTTTTTTTTTTTTAACCTGGCGGCTGCGGAGCGCAGCGCTGGGGCTAGTGGCCAGGCGTGCTGCAGTGTTCGGAGGCAGGCTGCTAGGACAAAGGGCGGTAGGAAGCGCTTCAGTGGTCAAGGAGCTTCCTACCCGGTTCCGCGCACGTTAGCCCTGGAATAGTGCGGTACCTCGGCCGTAGCCGACAGTGCAGACAGTTCCTCGCTCACGTCCCCTCGCTCCGCCGCACCGCTTTGCCCCTCGCCTTGCCCCTCCTATCCGGCGCGCGGCCCCACCAGCCCCAGCGCGGAGGGAGTGTGACGGCGTCAGTGCCTCAGGTTAGCCTCACCTTGGCCGCAGCAGACCCCTCTCCCGCCTGCTGCAGTGTCGCGTGCCGCCGCCGCACGTCTGGAAGCCGCTGGGGCCCTGCGCCGCGGCCTCCACAGATGGAGGCGCAGAAAGCAGCGGCCGCGGCGAGGAGCCATGACTGAGGCGGCGGCGGCGGCCGCGCCTCCTGGCGGCCCGTGGGGGCGGCGCGGCGGGCGCCCCCTGGCGGCGCGCCGGGGCGGAGCGGCCCTTCGCCGCCGCAGCCGCAGCCGGCGGAGGCGCTGCTGTCCCTCCTCCCCGTGTCCCCGGCGCTCGCCCGCTCGCTCGCTCCATTCTCCCTCCGCTTCAGATTAAAGGGGGGGAGGGAAAAGGAGCTCGGCCGCCATTTTCCCAGTGCCGCCGCCACCGCCGCCACCGCTCGGCGAACCGGCGGGAGAACCGAGCACCGTAGCAAAGCCGACTCATCTCGCCGCGGCGGCGCGGGGGGCCGCCGGAGCGCGCTCCCCGGCCTGGAAGAGACGTTCGGGGGTGGCGGCCGGGGTGCGGGTTCGGGCTGCAGACGGCGGCGCTTGTTTGTGCGGGGCGGGGGGGGGCGGCTTCACCCTCTGCCCCCGCCCGCCCGCCCGCCCGGTCGGGCTGCGGTCCCCGGCGGTGCCCAGGCCCCGCCGGAGCCGAGGAAGGCCGGAGAAGGGGCCCTAAAGAGAAGAAAAAGCAGCCGCTCCTCGCCGCCGCCGCCTTCCCCTCCCCCTCCGCCTCGCCCCCCCGCCCGGAAAGTCAGGGCGGCTCCGGGCGCCGGGGGGGAGGAGAGCGGGGGCCCGAGCCGCAGCCGCCGCCGCGCGCCCCCGCCCGCCGCCGGCCCTCGGCGCCCAGGCCGGGGGCTGTTTGCAAACTGCGCCCATTTTGTGGGGCCGAATCCGCCCGGGCGACGCTCCTCCATCACGTGGTAGGTGCTGCTGCTGCTGCTCCTTTCCTCCACCTCCTCCCGCTGCCCTTTCTCCTTCTCCTCGCTCTCCCCGTGGCTCCCATTTCTCTCTCTCTTTGTTAGTAGTAACTAGAAAGGCAGGGCAGGGCAGGAAAAACCCCCGGAACTTTAAATGGCCTCTCCGGGCTTCCCCGCTGCGGGTCCGGGGCTGGGAGTCGCCCCAAGGGCGGGGGTGTGCGGGGCCCTTCCCCACCAGCTGCCGCCGCGTTCGCCAGCTTTTCCTTTGGCGTTCTATTTAAAAACGAGGCCTTAGAACACCATTTATTCCCGTTAAAAAAACAAAACAAAAACAAACTCTGGCTTTCGCCTTGAACTTCTCGACTGCAAAAGGCCTTTCTCTGCTCGAAATACACATCTTGCGCGTTTCACGGTGTATATCACAACTCTTGATTGTTCTGTGAGATGGTTATTTGTTTCATTTATTTATTGTTTTTGTTGTCTGTAAATTGAGGTCACTTAGGTTTTCAGATCTAGTTTCCCTCAGGCGGACGTGTTTTTTTTTTTTTTAACTAAAGAGGAAGAGGCATTTAT
This sequence comes from Myotis yumanensis, assembly GCF_028538775.1. Lineage (NCBI taxonomy): Eukaryota > Metazoa > Chordata > Mammalia > Chiroptera > Vespertilionidae > Myotis > Myotis yumanensis. Next base: position 33,415,532 of record NW_027223767.1, on the reverse strand, counting down.
TTGCTTTTAAGCGAGTTTGGGGGGCCTGTTTTCCGGCTGACGGTCTTTTGAGTCTCAGCATATAGTTTGATTGTTCTTCCATATGATAAACAATATCCTGATGCTTTACTTAAACATCCTTTTGTTTTCCATTTTTGGGATCCTAATGTGGTGTTTTTGAGAAACATGTTACTTAACTATTGCTTATTGGATTGCCTTAGGGGAGAAGGGGTGACATGATGGCGCCACTTTAAATTGCTCTTTCCTCCTCCGTTTTCCCCCTTTATTCTAGAGGTCACTGGTGCATTTTTTGTGACCTATTAATAAAACTGTACTTGAGGATATTAACAGTACAACTCTTAGGGCTAGAGTTTGGTCCTTTAAGGGTCGGTAGACTCGAATCTCAAGGTTCCCAAAGTTCCGAGAAACCTCCCTAGTCTTGCCTCGCTTCCCTCCCCTCCATTCACAATCCTGATGTTGCCATCTCTTTTGTCACGTGGCTAGCAATCATTGTGTGTTTCTTTTTTTTTTTTTTTTTTTGGTTTGTTTTGGGATGTGTTTTTATTTTTAAATTGTAGCCCAGAAGAACCTATCCCCTCCCCATTGGAGAGCAAAACGTTTTAGTTGTTTTAGTTTTAGAGTCGGAGAACATTTGTAAAAAACGATAAAATTACATAATCTTTGCCTTGCGTAATCATGATATAGTTATAGATTGTTACTGAACTTCGTTCTAAAGCACTTTCAAGTATGGAAAAGTAGTACATCGGGGTATGTTTTTCATATTTCGGAATAGTATAGTTGCTTTTTTTCCTACTTTGGGGCCATTTAAAGTACCACTATTTACAAAGGCTTAAGTGGGTGTGTTTTCCCCTCCCCCTTCTATAGGCTATACTTGGTTCCTTTTCTAACAGTCTGACCAATTTAGAAATTTTCAATTGTCTGCAGGTTTGTCAGTTAAAACTATTTTTCTTATATCCTAACAACAGTAAATACTTTTGAGTAATAATTACGCTTTAGCTAAGAGTATTTCATTATATTTTTATTGTGCTTTTGATCTGGAGATTTTTTGCTTTTTATCTTAAAGTTTTAAATGAATGTTCATTTATCGGTTTCTTCATGTCAGTTTTCCTAATAATTGTGTAAATTCCTATTTTATAAAATACCAAGTATATTTCTCTGTTTTTCTGCATAGGTTATTAGCCACTTTTACAATTTAAAAATGTGATTTAATAAACTTTTTAAAAAAGTAAGTATGAAATGTAGTGATTCTTAAGGATGCATTGATTCTTGTCCTCTTACTAGATATATTTCAATGATTTGGGCCATTTTCTTTGCTAACAGTTACATCACATCATGTGATATGTGCAGTGTGATGTGTAGTTCTAAAAATAAGGCAAGGTAAAATGCTCATTCCTTGAGGAATTTAAAAAATGTATTATAAATGTGGGATAACTCATTTATATTTCTGATTTCAATTTCCACTACGTTTCCCCAACACAGTATGCAATTCTTTTGACTTTAGCGTATTTGGTATATTTGTTAGTGATCTCATGTTTGGAGGTGATTAGCTTTTTATTTCTCAAATGTTGGAGAGAAATATTAAATGTGACCAAGATTCTGAACATCTCTGTATTATGGTTGGTCTCTGATGACTGCCTCATTAAAGTAAGATACATATGTAAGATAAGTATTTTTGATTTGTATCTGTAGATAGTTAAAAGAATGATCAATTAAATATTGATGGACCTTTGAGGGTGGGGTGGGATGGGGTTTTTGGTCCTTTTGCCTATATGAATTTATTGAAGTGAAGTATTTAGAAGTGTTCCTGCATCTTTTCTGAAAGCTTCATTCAGAACATTAGTATTTGACTGATGTGCTTTACCAAAGTCAGGTGTTAACTTTTTGTCTGATTTTCTTTTTTCTTGCCTACACATGCTATTTCTATGGCTAAAACTGCAGAGCATTCTTTGGTTGTTAAGTGACTTATCATTATCCTGTTGAGGAAAATTTTGGAAGCTAGAAAATGAGTAAGCCTTAAGTTCACTTTTGAACTTTTATCACGGTGAGAAGAAAGGAAAATAACTGTAGTACTCCATTTTTTCTTCTTCAAACACTGCCAACCCTTCCATCTTATTTGTTACACTGTAACCTACATCCTCTGAATTTTATTGGGTTGGCCACAGATTTTAATTGTATTTTAAAGTGAAAGCAAATTTTAGCTTTGTTCTGTTGATACAACCTGACTCATGTGATCTGTAAACATAGGGCCATGTGGTTGATGGTGGTTGGAGAAGGTATTTTAGTATTTGAGTGGTGCTAGTTAGAAACTTTGTGAATAAAGCTTAGTTATCTTGTCATATTAGAAACACAATTTTTAAATGTTGTAAAAACATCATAATCATGCTGTATTTTCTAAACAGTAGTCATTGAAAATTCTGCGTTTAAAGAGTAATACTTATTCCTTTTATATTTAGTCAGCTTGCTTGAAGGCTTGGTAGGATTTTTTTTTTCTTCTTGGTGAGGCTATTAAAACAAATTTAAGTAATTTCCTTCCTGGAGAGAGAGAGATTAAAAAAATATTTTTTAATTGACCCCCCCCTCTCCCCCCCCTCCCCCCCCAAAAAAGATCTCTCCATTGCCTTGAGTTTGGAAAGGAGGGAACTGTGCAGATTAACTATGTGATCTTCATTTGATTGCCCCAGAGCAAATTTCATCCATTTAGTGGTTTATTTAGAGCTCTAAAGCACCTTTTCTTTGCCCTCTTTATTTTAAGTAAGCTTCTGCCTTGATTGGTTAGACCAGTGGTTCTCAACCTTCCTAATGCCGTGACCCTTTAATACAATTCCTCATGTTGTGGTGACCTCCAATTTCATTGTTACAAATTGAACATAATTAAAGCATAGAGATTAATCACAAAAACAATATGTAATTATATATGTGTGTTTTCTGATGGTCTTAGGCGACGCGACCCCTGAAAAAGGGTCGTTTGACCTCCAAAGGGGTCGCGACCCACAGGTTGAGAACCACTGGGTTAGACTGTTTTAAGTTTTAGGAAGTGTCTTTACATTAGTGTACCCTTCTGCTTGATCACTTTTTGAAGTACAGTGTAGGTGTCTTAAATAAAAATGGTCCCGAACACCTGGCCTACCTACTATCTCAGTGCAGAGTATTTGGACCATGTCCTTTACCCTAAAATAGGACTTTATTTCTTGGAAATCTATATTAAGACTGGTTTTCCAGTCTGCATGTTGGCTCTGAAGATGTATTTTTTTTTTTTTAATATATTTTATTGATTTTTTACAGGGAGGAAGGGAGAGAGACAGAGAGCTAGAAACATCGATGAGAGAGAAACATCGATCAGCTGCCTCCTGTACATCTCCCACTGGGGATGTGCGCGCAACCAAGGTACATGCCCTTGACCGGAATCGAACCTGGGACCCTTCAGTCCACAGGCCGACGCTCTATCCACTGAGCTAAACCGGTTTTGGCAGAAGATGTACTTTTAAATTATAGTTTCTATCCCTAATAATTTGTCTCTGGGCATATTAAAAATTTTGTAAAAGTATTCTTGCCAGAGTATAATAATTCATAACAAAATAAGGGTCTTTCGGTACTTCCCATTCTCCTAAAAACAGTGATAGGAAAGACAATATAAATTGGAAAAGACAGATACCCACTGTACTAGAGATCTCCAACATTTGAAGGCCACAAGAAGGTAGGAGGTAAGTGGTATCTTTGGGTATCACTTGCAGATTGTGGGAAGAATTGTGGGTCATAGGAAAAGACCAGTTGGAAGGGTTACTATTAATTATTCAGTTATTATTTGTTTCTCCATTATGCCATGTGCCAGTCTTTTAGGATGTAGGGTAAAATATGTAGGAGAAAATAAACAAGTAGGTATAATTTACCAAAAAGACTGGACTCCAAACAGGACTGAAATTGACTTTTTTTTTAATGAGTTATGAGGAAACTGACTTAAGAGTTTGAAGCACAGCTCATATTTATGAATGAAAAGCAGATAAACTTGGATAATCTGAAAGAAAAACTTAAAAGTTTGTATAAGAAAGTTTTAAACCTTTATGCCAAGAGACCCTCAAGGGGGAAGATCTTTTAAATTCTTATCTCCCTTTGGGTAGATGTCTGGCAGATAATAGTTGCTTAATGAATGTTACTTCCTGCAAGCCTTGCTTTTCCAAGACTAAGCTAGCTCCATAAAATTTTAACATTTGAATGCCCTAACCTACTAAGGAATTATTTAGCTATATGTATATATATACATTTACATATGTGTGTGTGTGTATATATATATATATATATATATATACACACACATACACACACACTTTTAAAAAATATGTTTTTATTGATCTCAGAGAGGAAGGGAGAGGGAGAGAGATAGAAACATCAATGATGAGAGTCATTGATCGGCTGCCTCCTGCACGCCCCCTACTGAGGATTGAGCCTGTAACCTGGGCATGTGCCCTTGACTGTAATTGAACTTGGGACCCTTTAGTCCACAGGCTGATGCTCTATCCACTGAGTCAAATCAGCTAGGGCTAGGTATATATTTTAATGTTGACTGTAAACTTGCCTTTTTTTCCTAGTTCTAATTTTTTAAGAATTACAATTTTCCCCCAAGCTTTTGAGAATCAGGAAATGTAAGGTGGAGGTAAATTCAGTGCAGTTTTATCTAAATGTTATCAAAAACTCTGGTTCTTGTTACTTGAACCAGGAATCCCAAATGAGGTCTCACTCTGAATTTTAAGTACAGCAGATTCTGCTCTTGTTTGGAAAAAGTTGCTTGAATAGCATCAAACTTAATGGAAGATCCTCACCTTTTAATTTCTTTTTTAAAAAGGATCAGTTTAAGATCAGAATTGGTTAATTACAGTTGGAGGGGAAGTGTTGGGGAATAAAAAAGATGAATAACAATTTTGTTAGAACGGTAAACCAAAAATTGCTAAAAGCTTACATCCAGGTTTTCTCCTGCTACTTGTTATTTGGCCTTTGTGACTGCTTATTAGCACCTTCATGGAAGGGTGTGAAGGGAAAAGAGGCAAAAAGCTAATTAGTTTAATTTTTTATGTTTGCTAATGTATAGGCTTTGAAGAAATACTAGTTTGATAAGTTGAACTGTCAGGAAAGTTTCATTAAACTGTTTGTACATTACCATGGAGAACTGATGATTTTAAAGACCTTAAGCACATATCAAAAAAAAAAATTGGGCAACTGTTTATGCAGTTATTGGTTTATTGCTTACTCCTACTTTTTCCTTTGGCCTCCCAAAGGATTGAAAGAAGGATGGTAGTATTACTATTTAACATTTCCCTGGTGTTGGAAAAATGAATTTTTATTTATCATTAATTCAGTACTCTAAACAGATAAGGTAGGCTTCAGTGAGATCCCTGGAATTTGGTCAAGGATGCCCGCCAAAAAGAACCCGTTTGCTTTTGAATTGCTTGGATCCTTTAAGAAATCTCTGATTTTAAGATTGTTCAAGCACTTGTACTGTTAGAGCTTGTTAGAAAGAGACGAGATTAAAAAGTACTTTTTTCCTCTTTGTTTTTATGTGAGGTAGACTGGTAGGAAATTTGAATTCAGTGGTAAACATCAATAAGTATTTTGATAGGTAGTCATCCTTCAAAAAATTTTTTCTGTTTATTTTTAAATAGGAATGGGATCATACTTATGTTCTTGATCCCCCCACCCCCCATTTAGCTATACATCAGAGGATTTTCACATCAAAACATAGTTTTCTAGTGTGTCTTTTTTTTAAGTTTAGGGTTTTTTTGTATTACAATTCTTCAGTGAAAGAATTGTACATACATCTTTATGTATCTATGAGAATATTTCTCTTGGATAGGTTCCTAGAAATGTAGTTATTGGGTAAAATTTTGGGTAATTGCATTTACATTTTTGATATATTTTTGTCTTCAAAAGGCTTTTGTAACCAAATTTAATAGTTTAAATGCTACAGTTAAAAATTTGCCAGTCTGGGTTCAGGTGCTTGGCAATATAAATGACTGGAACTTGAGGTAGATGAAATCTGTCCTAGATTCAGTTGGTGCCAGCTTCTTGTTAGATCATTATCATTTTATTTTATGATCAGACATCCCCTTTAACTTCATAATGGATCTCCAGCTGGTACATTCAACATAGAATGCTCAGGTTAACTAGCATATATATTGGTCCACTGTCTGCCAGGCACAGTGCTGCATGTAGGGGATAAAGATAAAACAAACAGTAACCCCTTTTTAAGGAAGTATATAGTCTAGGGAAGGAAGAGAAAGACAAAATTGGGAGTCTATATTACATTATGAGCTATTGCCCAGGGTGTCACAGAGGCGCAGGTAAGACCCAGAGAGTGAGAGGGACCCCTAATTCAACTTGGAATGAATGGGGAATACTTGAAATAGCATGTGATCTTGGAGAAGAAAAAGTAGCACAAGCAAAGGTGCAAGGGCATGGAAGAGCCTGGAACTATAAATACAATTCAGGAAGTTTGGAGCTGGGGACAGGTTGGAGATGAGGCTGAGTGTTAAAAGGACGTAGATATGCTGTGTGGGGAGTTTGGGTTCATCCTTACTCTAGTGTCACTAAAAGATTTTAAGCAGGAGCACAACATGGTCAGATTTATATTCCCTCTCCTCTCCTCTCTTCCTTTTTTTTTTCTAATCATTTTGGTAGTAGATGCTATATTGAAGGCTTGCTGAGACAGGAAGAAAGAACAGTTGGGAGATTATTACTGCCTGGATTACTGTAGTACATAATTAGGTTCTGAATTAAGGCAATGGCATTAAGGATGGAGTGAGTGTGCCTATTATTCTACTTCCTATTTTGAACTCTCCCTAGTCAGTCGTCAAAATTCAACCAGAATGTTATCTCTTTTTTTTTTTTAATATATTTTATTGATTTTTTTACAGAGAGGAAGGGAGAGGGATAGAGAGCCAGAAACATTGATGAGAGAGAAACACCGTTCAGCTGCCTCCTGCACGCCCCCCACTGGGGATGTGCCCGCAACCAAGGTACATGCCCTTGACCGGAATCGAACCCGAGACCCTTGAGTCTGCAGGCCTACGCTCTATCCACTGAGCCAAACCGGTTCTGGCGAGAATGTCATCTCTTTCTGGAACCCTTCAGGCAAAACACAGTGCTTTATCATCTGGGTTTTCCTTTGCACCTATTTTCTATCTTTTTTGTGTTGTATGTGATAACCTTCACCTGTGGATATGTTTTCCATTGCTTTTCAGAGAGAGAGAGGGAGAGATGGGAGAGAGAGAGACATCAATATGAGAGAGACACATTGATTGGTAGCCTCCCACATTCATCCTGACTGGGGCCAGGGATCGAACCTGCAACCCAGTTTGACTGGGAATCAAACTCTCAACCCTTCTGTGTGAGGGCTGACGCTCTAACCACTGAGCAACACTAGCCAGGGCTATATTCTGTCTTCTTATCTTTGCATGAATGAAACTGTTAGAATTTTTATTTTTTTATTTTATTTTGTTTTATTGCTTAAAGTATTACAAAGAGTATTACATATGTCTCCTCCCCCGCCCCTTGACATTCCCCTGGCGTCCCCTACCCCCCATTGTCTTATGTCCATTGGTTATGCTTATATGCATGCATACAAGTCCTTCGGTTGATCTCTAACCCCCCAAACCCTCCCCAGGCTTCCCACTGTAGTTTGACAGTCTGTTCAATGCTGCTCTGCCTCTGTATCTATTTTTGTTCATCAGTTTATAATGGTCTTTATTATCCATAAATGAGTGAGATCATGTGGTATTTTTCTTTCATTGACTGGCTTATTTCACTTAGCATAATGCTCTCCAGTCCCATCCATGCTGTTGCAAATGGTAAGAGTTCCTTCTTTTTTACAGCAGCATAGTATTCCATCGTGTATTTGTACCACAGTTTTCTAATCCATTCATCTACTGATGGGCATTTAGGCTGTTTCCAAATCTTAGCTCTGGTGAATTGTGCTGCTATGAACATAGGGATGCATATATCCTTTCTGATTGGTGTTTCTGGTTTCTTGGGATATATTTCTAGAAGTGGGATCACTGGGTCAAATGGGAGTTCCATTAGACCATAAACTCCTGCAGTCTTTCTATTATTCGTCTGACATTCGTATTTGTTTAGGTGAGCTATCTATGATATACAATACATCAGTGATTGAGATCAAGATTCATTCACAGGGGGCCCGGCTGATGTAGCTCGGTGGATTGGGCATCATCCCATGGACCAAAACGTCCTGGGTTTGAGTCCCAGTCAGGGCACATGCCCGGATTGTGGGCTTGATCCCCAGTAGGGTGCGTGCGGGAGGCAGCCTATCGATGTGTCTCATCTATGCTTCTGTCACTTCCTCTCCTCTCTATTTAAAAATCATAAAAAACATATTTTAAGAAAAGATTCATTCACATAGGGAATGTTGATGCACAGGAATTGGGTTAGAATTTGGTGTTGGGACCATGGGATGGATTTTGGATATGGAATAGTTGAAGTAGCAGTATGAATGATGCTGGACCCTACATATTCTTTAGGTTTCAACTTAAATGTTATTCCCTCTGGGAAGCCTTCTATGATTCCACCCACTCTCAGCCTGTGCTAGGGTCCCATTAATGTGGCCCCCCAGGATTCCCTGATCACATAGTAGTGTCTTTAGTGGTCTTTGTCATTACTGTAGACACTTAGTGTGGTGCTTTTAATGTTATAGGCATTTTAATGAAATGTTTATTGGAGATAATCAGTTGGTATTCCTCTAAAGACTAAAATTTGAAATCTAGTGTCTAGCAGTTAAGGTCCTTTCAATTTAAAATTAGCCTTAAGTTACTTAGTATGATGGTTTAAGAGTTGTGGACTTTAGAATTAGGGATTTGAATTGGAATCCTGCTTCTGAATTTTAGAAGTTCTGAATGTCAAGTTTCCTCTATAAAATGAAAATAGGAGTACTTGCTTTACAGTGTTATTGTGAAGATAAATGAGAGCGCATGTAAAACGCTTAGCACGGTGACTGACGTAGTGAAAGATCAGTTAATGTAAGTGAGCAGCAGTCATAATAATAACCTCTAGTCAGAGCTATGATTCCCTTAGTAATTATAAACGTTTTTGGTTAAGAAGCCCTGTTGGCATAGGAAAGTGTTAGGGACTAGCGTGGTGAGGTCCACATTATTTTTTTGACTTGTAATAAAAAAAAAAGTCTCTACTCCCTATTGTATTTCATACCTACATTGTTTTCCATTTAAAAGAAACATTTTGCATTTTGTCCCATAATGTAGCTTTCAGAACAAATCACTACATACATAGCTGCTTTCCTCTTTTTTTTTTTAATTTCAGAGAGGAAGGGAGAGGGAAAGAGAGATAAAAACATCATTGGTGAGAGAGAATCACTGATCAGCTGCCGCCCACACACCCTGCACTGGGGATTGAGCCCGCAACACGAGCGTATGCCCTTGACTGGAATCGAACCTGGGACCCTTCAGTCCGCAGGCTGACGCTCTATCCACTGAGCCAAACCAGCTAGGGCTGCTTTCCTCTTCTTGAGAAGCTGTATACGTGTACCACTTGGCTCATCCAAATTGCTTGTGGATCATCTCCTAAATCCTTTCCCATTATTTTTTTTGTCAGTTTCTTGATTAGAGTTTCCTCATCTTCCTCTGCTTGGCAAAATCTCACCAAGTGTTGTTGTTGTTGTTAATCTTCACTCAAGGATATTTTTTCCATTAGGTTTTAGAGAGAGTGGAAGGGGGGAGAGGGGAGAGTCTATTGGTTGGAGGAGGGGGGCATCTATTGGTTGCCTCCCACATGATGGACTGGGGATGGAACCTGCAACCCAGATAAGTGCCCTCGACTGGGAATTGAGCCTGAGACCCTTCGGTCCCAGGGTCAGTGCTGTAACTATTGAGCATACTTGCCAGAGCAAACAAGTGTGTTTTGACTACTCTAGTTCAGTCAGTAAGTGCTTACAGTACTTAGAGTTTACCGAGCTCTAGATAAAGTTGCCGAGTATGCAAGAGAAGGATCCTAAAGAACACTGCCTGTTTTGAAATATAATTAATAAATTGTGACAATTAGGGAACATTCAAACACATAATTTAAATTGAGTGATGATGACTTTAAGTGCACTGAAAAATTTAAGCAGGAAGAAAGCAATGTGAATCTGAAGAGTAGGGAAAAGTTTCTGTAGAGATGTTATGTATTGAAGGATTAATTATGTTTTGGGCCTTTCCGGTAGAAGCAGCAGCCTAGGCAGAGATTGTGGAATTTGGAATTTAGGAGGAGTTCTGGGTCCATACTACCTGATGTACTTGTTCCGATATTGTTTTATAGAGGCCCAGTGCACGAATTCGTGCATCAGTGAGGTCCCTCTGCTGGGCCTGTGGGATCGGGCCAAAACCATCTCTCTGACATCCCCTGGACACTTAGCATATTAGGTTTTTATTATATAGGAAGTTTCATCTTGGAGAATTTTGACTTGTGAAAAGGCACTGGAAGTTATTCTAGAATAGAGAAGTGAGATGATAAAAAGGTATGGAATGTATTGGAGGGCTGAGCTATCAGTCAGGAAGCTGCTATGATTTCGGTCTGAGCTGATGAAGACTTGGCTGGGTTTTGGTTGGTAATGTTAAGAATAGAAAGGATATACCACACCTGAACAGCTTTATGAACAATGCATAGAGAAGACAAAGTTAAGAAGGAAAAGAGAGCCTTTTCTCTTGTCCTTAAGAGCCTTTACATTAATGTTTGTGTCACTTATTTGGCCCTCGTGTAAACTTTAGCCCCTTCTAATTTCTGGATTTAAGTTTGGAGAAAACTTTGACCATACTACTGTGGTGACCACTTTAGTTGAGGTTCTTGTTGCATCCTGTCTGGATTATTGCAGTAGCTGCTGCTTTGCCTTTTTGTTTTCTTTTAATCCATCCTACCCAACTGGTCTCTGAAAAGCTCACTTCTGATGTGTCACTCCCATTTGGAAAGCCTTTAATGACATTCTGCTGCCTTTAAGTCTGAGTAAAGGCTGGCTATTTAAGGTTTTCCGTTATTGAACTGGCTTCAAACTGTCTTGCTACCTTTTTCTGTACTGTTTCCTCTATTAACTTTATATTTCAAGAAAATTGATCATTTAACCTCTAGGATGTCCTATGTTTTCCCACAGCCTTGCCTTTTCCCATGCTGTTTCCTCTCACTAGAATGCCATGTTACCATTCTCTTGTTTTAACCTCTTAGATATTAAATTTTAGCTCATTTAAACATTTCAGCTGACATTTGACAACTTCACGGACACTTCCCTTACCAACCTTCCTCCTTCTCTTTCTTTCCTTTGTGCAGAGTAATGAGGTAATGGGATAAGAAGTTAGTAGAAGCCACATTATGGGCAAACTTTTCTTCCCCATCTGATTTTTGCTTGTTTTCAGTGCAGGCGTGGTGATTAGCCAGCCAGATGGCCAAACCCTTCTCCTTGGGTTTTTGCAGTTTGTCAACATTTTTGCAAGATGGATGCTGCTAGTTTTTTCTTGTGTATTTGGGAGTCCTCTGTTGGAAACTAACGAGGCAAAGTTTTCAGTTGTAGGTATGGAGTTAGTTCTGACTTGCAGTGTTTGAAGCAGCCAGGTGTTTTGCTTTCTGGAAAGAATATATCTTACATGTCTATCTCTATAGATAGACATAAAGATATAGGTCTGTATCTCTAGGACAGTGATGGCAAACCTTTTAAGCTCGGCATGTCAGCATTTTGAAAAACCCTAACTTAACTCTGGTGCCGTGTCACATCTAGAAATTTTTTTATATTTGCAACCATAGTAAAACAAAGACATATTTTTGTTATTTATTTTATATATTTAAGTGCCATTTAACAAAGAAAAATCAACCAAAAAAATGAGTTTGCGTGTCACCTGACAGGCGTGTCATAGGTTCGCCATCACTGCTTTAGGAAGTACTTTTCAATTGGGAGGTGTGATTTTTGCCCCCTATGGGACATTTGACATTTCTGGAGGCATTTTTGGTTGTCATAATTTGTATTAAGGTGTTACTAGCATCTAGTGGGTGGAGGCCAGGGATCCTGCTGAATAGAGTGCACAAGAGAGACCTCCCCCCTTACAACAGAGTTATTCAGCACAAGATGTCAGTAGTGTTGAGAAACTCTGCCCTAGGGATATGTTTTTGCTTCAAAAGTGCTACTTGTGTTAGGTCGAAGTTTGTCCTTGAACCTATACTGCAGTTTAGAATAATAGAATCCTAAGTACAAGAAGGGACCCTAGAATTCACATATTTGAACTTTATTCCAACTGTATCCCTCAGAACAGTGTTCCTCAAGATATTAATAGGTGTAATGGGAAAAAGGTGTTTATTTGTTAAATAAGTTTGGTAAAGGCAAATATCTGCATATTCAGTATGATGAAATACATTGTGGATCTCCATCAAAGGAAGTGTTTCCCCAAATGTGTTTGCCTGCTGAACCCATTTAACATTTTCCAGTCTCCAAATGCTTCCTTGGAACTGGTAGGGAAACCATTAATTACCTAGCCCAGTCTTTTATAGCAGATAGGTTCTTTTGTCTCTTTAAACTTACTGGAAAATCTTAATTTGTGTTAGCTTCATCTGCATTTGTCAGATTGTGGTTTATTAGATGAACTAAAAATTGGGATATTTTAGATTTATTTTGAGTGTACACTATAACTTTATTGTCTAACCCCACCCGCAAATTGGAAATTATAATAATCCCAGCCTGAAACCTACTACTGCCCAGGCTGTTTTGAGGATTAATAAGTTAATTATAGCTTTTAATGCTTTGTATTCTTAGGAGAAAGGTGACTTATTATAAGCTGTTGTGCTGTTTTTGTAAAACTGCTAAAGTTTGACAGTCTTCTCTGTTTTAAATTGTTGGACAGTGAAACTTATAGGACTTGAAGTGGGATGGGAATAATTGTTTTAATCAACATTTTGTGGAGTATGTTCAATTTTTAAGAAAAAGTCAGTCACTGACATTTTGCCTTACTCAGGTTTTTTGGCTCTTTAAAAATTTGCATTACTTTCTTTTTGCATCCTTTCCTTTTATTATATAAGTAATATATGTTTGTGGTAGAGACAATTACATAAGCCAGAAAACCAAAGACAGAAGAATATTACCACCTACTTTTAAAACAAAAATAAGGTGCCGAAGCCGGTTTGGCTCAGTGGATAGAGCGTCGGCCTGCAGACTGAAAGGTCCCAGGTTCGATTCCGGTCAAGGGCATGTACCTGGGTCGCGGGCACATCCCCAGTGGGGGATGTGCAGGAGGCAGCTGATTGATGTTTCTCTCTCATCGATGTTTCTAACTCTCTATCTCTCTCCCTTCCTCTCTGTAAAAAATCAATAAAATATATAAAAAAATAAAACAAAAATAAGGTTATAGTACTTGTTTTGTAACACCTTTAAAAAAAATTAACAGTGAAGCAGGAACTTTTTCATGTCAGTAAATACAAGTGTGCTTTGTTATTTATTGTTGCATAGTATTCCATTACATGGGTATTTCATAATTTAAATTGTTGGGCATTTGATTTGCTTTCTTTTTATCAGAAATAACATCATGAAATATTAAATGAATTTCTAAGCTTATGTGATGATTTATAGCAATTAAAGCTAATATTGAGTGCTAGCTAACCAGATTTGTTATGTCCATTTATGTGCTTTTTTCCCTAAGTGAAAAGTCCTCAGGTACAGTGACCTTTTAGAGAAATATTTGCTTAATATTTTTCCTGTGCATTAAGAAGTCTCATAGAAATTTATTTTTATATTTGCTTTTAGTCTATAGGTTATTAATAGTGCAAATAATGGGTGTTTTTGCCAGGTACTAGGCTAAGTAATTGAAAATATTTCATTTAATCATCACAGCAACCTTGTGATTTAGGCTTGTCTTTCGTAGATGAGGAAGTGGAGGGAACAGTTAAATAATTTAAATGAGGGTGGAGCCATGATGTGACCTTGGACCTACTCTCCTTACCTGTGAATGCCTTTGGGGGTAATATTGAATCTCAGCATTGCATTACAAGTCAACTAAGGGAGCTGGTTGTAGATTTTTATCTTTTCCTATAAGTAATACTGTTTTGGTGTAGAAAGATAAAGATTTAGGATTTAGAAATGAATTCCTTCTGAAGAGGTTGCTTTTCCCTTTCCCTACTTACTTAGATGATTGTTTTAGTAACTACTCTTTGCAGTGCGTCCTATGGGGATATAGAGACCAAGGAGAGTGTGTAAACAAAATAAACTCTTGCCTTTGAGCTGAGATATGCGTCATTAATGTTAACTTCACAGATGTACTTTCACAGGGTCAGAGAAATCTTGAAAGATATGGGATTTGAGCCAGCAGATTTTTCTTTAAGTTGTGAACTTTAAATAATTAAATAATTCTAAAATCATGATGGAATATTTACTGCTTAAGTACTTCTGTAGTATGATGTTAATTATGACCCTCTTTTTATTTATTTATTTATTTATTTTTATTTATTTATTTATTTATTTTTTTAAATATATTTTTACTGATCTCAGAGAGGAAGGAAGAGGGAGAGAGACAGAAACATCAATGATGAGAGAGAATCATTGATTGGCTGCTTCCTGCACGAGCCCACACCTGGTCATATGCCCTTGACTGGAATCGAACCTGGGACCCTTCAGTCTGCAGGCCGACGCTCTAACCATTGAGCCAAACCAGCTAAGGCGATGACCCTCTTTTACGTGTGCTGTGCGAGCCTGGGTTTTCCTGAGTAAGTTTTGTGTAAGCTGTGTAACATCTGTGCTCTTGCTTGGGTCCCCAGAGGAAGGCTGTTTCCTGCCATTGCTGAGACTTACATATGGTGCTCTCGGGGTAGTAGGTTACAACTACTCTTCTCACCTGTTGTATTATTCATCTGGCACTGATAATGTTCCTCCTTGCATTGCAAGTATCAACAATGTATTGCTATCAATTTAAAAGAGGAGAATATTGGATTGATGCGAAAGATCTGATAGTGATTTTTGTTTATTGCAGAAAATGCTTTGTGTACTATAAAACTAACTCAACATATTTTGCATTGGTTCATCTATCTATTGGTCATTTATACTATATTAGGAAGTAACATTAATGTTAAGATCAGAAATAGAAAGAGTGGACATAAAACAGTTTGTGTTACATAGAAAGCCATATACCAGAAGGTCTACTTATTTCATAGAAAATTCATTAAAGTACAATATTAGAATGAGAAACTTTTGGCAGGTATGTAGAGCAATAGATAAATTTGAACTGTAAATGTATTGGTATTTGTATGGTTGCTATCTTGGTCATTTACTTAAATATTTATTTAATGATTTGAATGGTCATAGTGTGAAAAAAAACCTTGGTGTAGTCCTATAGGGTCTATCATCCTATGTTGTCATTAATCTAGGGCTAAAAAAGTTTGACCAAATTGGAAGTTGTCTTCTTGTTTTTTTGTTTGTTTGTTTCTTAAGTAGGGAAAAGGTTGCTTTAGTCCAGTGGTTCCCTAGTTTTTTGCTCTCAAGACCCCTTTTCACTCTTAAAACATGTTGAGACAACCACAAAGAACTTTTAAGTGAATGGCATTGTTTTACATTTTTGCAAATCTTACTAATGTCTGGCTTAATAGAAAACACCTGGGTTCTCATATCTGTTTTTGCATTCATTCTATTATATGTTTTGGTTGTAGAATATAAAGAAAATCTGGCTTCACACAGCTAGGTAGGTGGAAAAAGAGGAGTACTTAATAGTCTTTTTAGATAAGTGTGGATCTTCTTTGACATTGTACCCAAACTTGACAAGTCATAGTTTAATCGAGTTTAGTTGCAATATGGAATCTAAAACCATATCAATGAACCTTTTGTACTCTGTTAGGTCAGTAATTTTCAATCACTAGTGTGCCACAAGCAATTTTGAAACATGAAATACCTGACTATTTAGTCAGGGGTACTGACCTCTTTTCCCTTGATACTCAAAAAAATAACAGCCAACGACAATAGTCGTCCAGTGTAAATGAATCAAAATTACACCTATTTTTTTTGTCAGATCAGCAAAAAAAAAAAAAAAAAAGATTTTTTTTTTTTGGTGCGCTGCAGGATTTTAGTACTAATTAGTGTGCCATGAGATGAAGAGGGTTGAAAATCACTATTAGGTTAAAATGTACTGGTCTGTCTTGAGCTTACTTTTACCTGTGCATGAGTTTCTCACATGCATTGATCATTTGGTCATTTACTGAGTTTCCCAGATCTTCCAAATGTTTACACATTTCGTTGTATGGTATCAAAAATTTACATTTATTAATATCAGCAGTAGTATATTTAATTAGAAATGACTTTTTAAAGTAATGGGAATATGTTCATGTTCATGATGGTGGATACAAGTTTTCAAAATACTTATTTTTTGCTTGAAAACCCAGATTTTATAATTGGCAATAAACATTGTCAGTGGTTTTTCTTGAAGTGACAGGTTCACTTTGTTCATTTTTGAGAAAATGTCTGCTAACTACATAAGTAGTTCTGCCAACTAAAAATAGTGTTAGATGAGAAAAGCTTCTAGTTCAGCTTGCAATCAGTTGTACAGGTGCTTTTTCTCAGACTACTACTTTTTGTTGTTAATTCTTATCCGAGGATATTTTTTCCATTGATTTTTTTTTTTAGAGGGAGAGGGAAAGAAACATTGATGTGAGAGAGACACATCGATTGGTTGCCTACTGCACGTGCCCCGACGGGCTGGGGGTCGAACCTGCAACCCAGGTATATGCTCTTGATTGGGAATCCAACCTGAGACCCTTCAGTGGGTGTGCCAATGCTCTAACCACTGAGCACACAGACCAGGCTCTCAGACTTATTAAAGCTTCAGAAGTAATTTATGTGTACTTTACCTTTCATCACGAAGAATATTTAAAAAAGTAGAGTAGAGATTCAATAAATTTATAATTTTCATAATTTTATCAAGGACATTGATAAATGGAACTAGCTTTTTTAAAAAAATCCTAACCCAAGGACATGTTTATTGATTTTCAGAGAGAGAGAGATAAAGAGATGGGGGGGGGGCTGAGAGAGAGAGGGAGGGAGACAGACAGAAGGACATGGATAGATAGACATTTGATGTGAGAGAGAGACATGAATCGGTTGCCTCCTGTATGTGCCCTGACTGGGAATTGAACCTGCGACCTTTCTGGTACACAGGTGCTCAGCCTTGTTTTTGTACCCTCATTGCAAATATCAACAGAAAAAAAAATTTAAAAAGGCAAATAATTTTTAGGATTACTATGAAAATAGCTCTCGTGGACCCCTAAAATGGTCTTTGAGCTCCCAAGAAGTCTGTAGACCACACTTTTAAGAACAGTTGGCTTAGTTCTTTACATAGATTTTCTTTTGCTCTCAAACCAAATAGAGGCAAATGACTGAGGCTTTTAGCTTAGATTACTAAATGAAAGCAATACCATTACCAGAGATAATAAATCTGGTTGAGGAGTAAGTATTGAAAGAAGAAAGTGAATTTTGAGTTCCAGGGAGCTTGAGGAACATAGAAGTGGGAATGTTGACTAGTGCAACTCAGCAAGTTTTTCTGAGTATTAGGAGGCCTCACTATATATACTAGAGGTCTCACTGTACTAGTACATACTAGTGGTTGTTGAAAAGGAAGTGGATTCAGAGAGAAGAGGACAGAAGAAGGAACCTTGGCATCAAGGACATCAGGAAAGGAGAATTTCAAGAACGATTGGTCAGCACTACCTAATGCTTTAGAGAAGTCAAATAGATTGGGGATTGAGACTTGACCATTGAGATTTGATAATGAGATTACTGGTAACTTCTGCCAGAGCAGTAGGAGCCAGATTAGAGTGCAGAGCTAGCTATTTATATTATTCTTTTAGGAAGTTTTGGAGTGAAGGGAAGAGACAACTTGGGCAATTAATTTGAGAGGTAGGTTGTACTGAGGACAATGAAAGAAAGCTGACAAGTGTGATACAGTTAAGCTTGTAGTTTGAGCTGTCTTGCCGAGAAGTGAGAAGCTGCTGAACACTGGATTGTTTGGCCAGAAAAATACACAGCTCTATGACATTTGGCATATGAACTTTTTGGTAGAGATGGGGAGTTCTTACTAATTCTTTTCTGTTTAATTGCTAGGTGTTTAGTTTGCTTCATTTGCTTTAAATGTACTCATTTTAAGAAGTTTAAAGAGATTTTTCTCTTAAATGCAGGTGATTTGACTTTAATAATCTGATTTTCTCAGTGTGGAACTTCTGTTTTAGCTACTTTGAATCCGTGGTAACAAGTGACAAAAAAAAGTGGAATTCTTTCTCTTGTACAGAAGAGTGTATGTGCTCTCTCTCTCTCCATCCCTTCTTCCTTCCTTCCCTCCTTCCCTCCCTCCCCCTCCTTCCCCTGATGAAGGATATTCAGGTCTCCAGAGTGAATGTGACTGGAGGCAGAGTTTGGATTATAGCCTCAAGTAGTATTTGTATGAAAAATGTTGTTGTCTATTATGCTTGTATTTCTAACTTCCTTTTGTTCTTTTTTTTCTAGTCTGTTCTCTGGGGAGGCAGAAAGGGGCCGTGGAGGTGGCCTCGGCACCGGGAGAGGCTGGACTTCCTGTCTCTCTGTGCTGAATGGCTGCGATGGCGCCCGCTCTCACTGACGCAGCAGCTGAAGCACACCATATCCGGTTCAAACTGGCTCCCCCATCCTCCACTTTGTCCCCTGGCAGTGCCGAAAACAACGGCAACGCCAACATCCTTATTGCTGCCAACGGAACCAAAAGAAAAGCCATTGCTGCAGAGGATCCCAGTCTAGACTTCCGAAATAATCCTAAGGAAGATTTGGGAAAGCTGCAACCATTGGTGGCGTCTTATCTCTGCTCCGATGTAACACCTGTTTCCTCGAAGGAATCATTGAAATTGCAAGGTGTCTTCAGCAAGCAGACAGTCCTTAAGTCTCACCCTTTCTTATCTCAGTCCTATGAACTCCGAGCTGAGCTGTTGGGGAGACAGCCAGTTTTGGAGTTTTCTTTAGAAAATCTTAGAAGCATGAATACGAGTGGTCAAACAGCTCTGCCACAAGCACCTGTAAATGGGTTGGCTAAGAAATTGACTAAAAGTTCAACACATTCTGATCATGACAATTCCAGTTCCCTCAATGGGGGAAAACGAACTCTTACTTCATCTTCTCAGGGGGGTGAAATGGTGGCATCTGAATCAGGGGACTTGAAGGGGGGTATGACCAATTGCACTCTTCCACATAGAAGCCTTGATGTAGAACACACAACTGTATTTAGCAATAATAGCACTGCAAACAAATCTTCTGTAAATTCCATGGAACAGCCAGCACTTCAAGGAAGCAGTAGGTTATCACCTGGCACAGATTCCAGTTCTAACTTGGGGGGCGTCAAGTTAGAGGGTAAAAAGTCTCCCCTGTCTTCCATTCTTTTTAGTGCTTTAGATTCTGACACAAGGATAACAGCTTTACTACGACGGCAGGCTGATATTGAAAACCGTGCCCGCAGGTTACAGAAGCGCTTACAGGTTGTGCAAGCCAAGCAGGTGGAGAGGCACATTCAGCATCAGCTGGGTGGATTTTTAGAGAAAACTTTGAGCAAACTGCCAAACTTGGAATCCCTGAGGCCCCGAAGCCAGTTGATGCTGACTCGAAAGGCTGAAGCTGCATTGAGAAAAGCTGCCAGTGAGACCACCACTTCAGAAGGACTTAGTAACTTCCTGAAAAGTGATTCCATATCAGAAGAATTGGAGAGATTTACAGCTAGTGGTATAGCCAGCTTGAGGTGCAGTGAACAAGCATTTGACTCAGATGTCACTGACAGTAGTTCAGGAGGAGAGTCTGATATTGAAGAGGAAGAACTGACCAGAGCTGATCCTGGGCAGCGTCACATACCTCTGTGAGTAGAACCCATGCATAATGACATTCTTGAGAGAGGGAATACAGGAGAAAGACTTGGTGAATTCCCATCATGGGGAGAATGGGATTCTTTGTTTATAAGTACCTAGATTCCATTTGTCTTTTTTCTAATTTTAAGTAGGTGAGTGCATATACTTGTTAGTGATGAAATGGAAGATATTTCTGGTATAGTTGCTGTAGGCTAAAAGCTGCTAATTTATTTTTAAAATCTAATTTATTAAAAATAGACATCTATTTGTAAAACTGTACCCATTCTGTGAGTGAATAGATTTTTTTTTGAAACTGGACATAAGTTATTTTTATAAGTTTCTATGACTTGATTTCAGAATTTGTTGCTTCTAGTAGATGGGGACAGAAATTTAGTTGACCTAGTTCACTTTGCTGGGGTTTATAGTTGGTTTAATTGAGCTTTCAGCCAAGAATGTACCCTGTCTTCACTTTTAACACTTGAGGTTTCCTCTCCTTTTTAAGGACTAATAATCAGAAAATGCTCTGAGTATTTTATAGGTTACATCTAAGCACAATTCACTTTTTCATAACTTGTCTCTACCTAAAATAGCCCATCTTTGTCAGATTTGGATTTTATTTTCTCTCAGCTAAGTTAAATGTATTAGCTTATTTGGGATAAATTCTTATTGTTGTTTCCAAATCTGTTTGTTTGAAGAAAATTCTGCTTAAGCTTTGAGTGGCACTCGGTGTGGTGGAGCTCATATATTTCCCTCCTAATTCTGCATTTGGCTTCTTATGGATTAACAAGGAAGTACAGTATATAAATATATCTCCTTAAAGATAAATCAGTCTATGCCCTAACCGGTTTGGCTCAGTGGATAGAGCATAGGCCTGTGGACTGAAGGGTCCCAGGTTCGATTCCGGTCAAGGGCATGTACCTTGGTTGCGAGCACATCCCCAGAGGTGGGTGTGCAGGAGGCAGCTGATTGATGTTTCTCTCTCATCGATGTTTCTAACTCTCTATCCCTCTCTCTTCCTCTCTGTAAAAAATCAATAAAATATATTTTTAAAAAAAGATAAATCAGTCTACTTTTTTAAAAAAAAATTCTCAATCAAGGATATGTTTTTATTGATGAGAGAGAGAAACAAACATTCATGTGAGAGAGAAACATCGGTCGGTTGCTTCCCATATGCACCCCAACCAGGGATTGAACCTATAACCTTGGTATGTGTCCTGACCAGGAATCGCACCTGCAGCCTTTTGGTGTACAGGACAACACTCCAACCAACTGAGCCACCTGGCCAGGGCAGTCAGTCTATATTTTATCTACTTAAAAGTGCTAAACTTGTGAAGAAGGGAAACATGATAATTTGGAAAAGATGGGCAGGATTGTTGACTAGCAAATCCTCTCTCATTTCTACTTTGGGTAGGGATTTTATAAAGGTTGGATTACTAGAGAAGGCTCAAATAGGTGGCTATGGAATAATTGTTTTTTCCTTGCCTGTAGTAAAAAGGTAACTAAGATTTTCACTGGAGACTTAATTGAGACAGCTGTACTTTTAAGTTTAAGTAAATTTCCTTTTTTCTTAAATGGATTACTAGTTTACATCACCTTGTGAATATTTGTGGCATTATCCCTACTGACTTTGCTGCATGAACCATTGCTTCAAAAAAACCTTAGTTAATGTTAGCCTATCCAGTTTTGCTCAATGGATAGCGTGTCAATCTGCGGACTGAAGGGTCCCGGGTTTGATTCAGGTCAAGGGCACATGCCTGGGTTGCAGGCTCGATCCCCAGTAAGGGAGCGTGCAGGAGGCAGCCAATCAATGATTCTCTCATCATTGATGTTTTAGTCTTTCCTCTCTTCCTCTCTCTGAAATCAATAAAAATATGTTTAAAAAATCTTAGTTAATGTTGAATTTTTTTGTGTTTTAGAGTAATTTCATATAACAAATACTGTAGTTGAAGCATGTTACGTTTCATGTGCTTGTTTTGTGTATTTGAGAAAATAATCTAGAAACTTACTGTTTTCAGTATACCTTGTATTGGAAAAGTTTTTAAGTTTTGGTAATGTGGGTAACTTCTAATCCAATGAAATAAAAATAACTAAGAGAGAGCTTTTTTTATTCCATGGGATAATCTAGTGATTTGAAAAGACCTTAGTCTATTCACTCACTACTTAATTCTGGGCCTTCTCATATAATGAATGGTTTATTGATTTGGAAGAGTGTGAAGTACAAGGACAGTTCACATATTTTAGGGATCAGTTGAACCCACTTACAATTTAAGTAAGAAAAATATGGAGAACTAAAGATACTGTGAAGTAAATATACTTTTGTACATTTTTATGTAATTGAATCAAAATTAAAAGCACCAATACACCACTACTTCAAAGTTCTTGTGGGGCAAGGCCAACAGATTGACTCCTAATGCAAGCATCTAGCCAGGTGTTTTATTTATCTTCTAAATAAAGAGAGAGAGAGAGAGAGAGAGATTGAGATTGATTTGTTGTTCTACTTAATTATGCATTCATTGGTTGATTCTTGTATGTGCCCTGACCAGGAATTGAACCTGCAACCAACCTTGTTGTATTGGGAGGCCGCTCTAACCAACTGAGCTACCCAGTCAAGGTGGTAGGCAGGTGTTTGTTGACCATCTGAGTGTTTTAAAGATTTTTCAGTAATTGGCCAGACAATGAGAATGGAGGTATTGCTTTGATTAAAAAAGAAAAAAAGGGAAAGTCTTTGGATGCTGAGAAGCCTTTTCTTAGTGATCTAGTAGTCCCTTCCAAACCCCATAACCACATTTAGAATTTTTGAGTCCTAGAATAAATAAAATTGGTGAGTTTAAACTTGTTTTCCCTTTCTGATAGTCTGTCTAATAGTTCACTCCTTTACTGAAGTACTTCTGCCAGAGATAAAATTGCTCCTGTACTAAATATTTTCAGCCATGATGAAAATATTTAGTATAGGAGACTGTTGAAATGAAATGTTTTGAAATAATGCTGCTTATAAATTATAAGTGGATGGTTCTGTGAAAATTGCAAGCCTTCACTAAGAATTCATTTGTTTTTTCTTTTCTAACTCTTAAGAGGAAAAACTAAGTCCTAGACCAGTGATGGCGAACCTATGACACACGTGTCAGGTGACATGCGAACTCATTTTTTTGGGGTTGATTTTTCTGTTAAATGGCATTTAAATATATAAAATAAATATCAAAAATATAAGTCTTTGTTTTACTATGGTTGCAAATATCAAAAAATTTCTATATGTGACACAGCACCAGAGTTAAGTTAGGGTTTTTCAAAATGCTGACACGCTGAGCTCAAAAGGTTCGCCATCACTGTCCTAGACACATGCTAGCAGTAGCAGAATGATTGATTTTTATATGTTGAGTTTTTGGCAAATTGTTTATCATTGTACTAGGGTCCCAGTGCAGGAATTCGTGCACCTTGAAAGGAACTCTGGGCCACGAGGCTGCAGTGGGCACAGGGGCGGGTCTTGGCCCATCCTCCGCACCCCCTCCCAGCCCCTCCCACCATGGCCCCTGTTCCCCTGTCTGCCGGCAGCCCCGCTCCCGCCACTGCCACTCCCACATGCTGATGGTGCTGGCCCTGCTTGCACCCACTGACTGACTGACGGTGTGGTGCGATTGGGGCTGGTGCTGGCAGTGGGTGCAAATGGGGCCATCGCCGGCAGCAGGTGCGAGAGGTGACTGTCAGCTCTGATTGCCCCTCAGGAGCAAGGGGAGGTGGAGAAGCCCTGAGGGGCGATAGGGGCCGGCAACCACTGCTTGCACCTGCTCGAACCTGCTGACAGCACCGAGGATCAGAGCCAGTGCCGGGCACCAATAGCGGGTGTGAGCAGTGGCTCTGGCGCTGGCAGCAGGTGCAAGCGCCAGGCGGGACCACGGTGCATGGGAGCAAAGAATTTTCAGTAACCAGCAGAGGCTTGCCCCAATGACAGTGATTGGCACCTGCCTTGGTCTGGTGCCTCCACTTACCTGCTCCACCATCCCATTGCAGCTGATGCCTGCCATGTTCTGTGCTCTGCCTCATTCTCGCCATGTTCCAGCGCGCACCCCCTGGTGATCAGTGCACGTCATAGCAATCGGTTGTTCTGCCGTTCGGTCTGTTTGCATATTAGCCTTTTATTATATAGTATTATACTTTACAAATAGTAAATTCTGTATTACTAGACAAGGTGTTTTAGAAAAATTCTTTCCTTTTTCTATATATATATATATATATATATATATATATACATACATACATACACTAGAGGCCTGGTGCACAAAAAATTGTGCACTCGGGGGGAGCGGGGGGGGGTTCCTCAGCCCCGCCTGTGCCCTCTCGCAGTCTGGGACCCCTCGGGAGATAACGATCTGCTGGCTTAGGCCTGCTTCCGGGTGGCAGAGGGCAGGCCCAATCCCTAGGTGCAGCCCCTGGTCAGGCTCAGAACAGGGCCGATTGGGGAGTTGGGGCGCCGCCCCGTCATGCACAGAGCAGGGCGGATCAGGAGGTTGCGATGCCACCCTCAGTCACACAGGGTAGGGCTGATTGGGGGGTTGGGGCACCGCCCCATGTCACACTCAAGGCAGGGTCGATGGGGAGGTTGTGGGGCCACCTCCTGTCATGCACAGAGCAGGGCCGATCAGGGGGTTGGGGCGCTGCCCCCTGTCACACTCAGGGCAGGGCCAATGGGAAGGTTATGGCTCTACCCTGTCACACACAGAGCAAGGCCCGTGGAGGGGGGTTGGGGCGCCACCCTCTATCACCCACAGAGCAGGGCCGATCAGGGGGTTGGTGCGCTGCACCCTGTCAAACACAGAGCCGCAGGGCAATCGGGATTGGGGAGCTCCCCCCATCAGGCACAGAGCAGGGCAGATAGGGAGGTTGTGGCCCCGCCCCCTGTCACACACAGAGCCGCAGGGCAATCGGGGTTTGGGCGCTGCCCCCTGTCGCGCTGATCCCGGTGCTGGGAGGCATATTACCCTTTTACTATATAGGATAGAGGCCTGGTGCATGGGTGGGGGCTGGCTGGTTTGCCCTGAAGGGTGTCCTGGATCAGGGTGGGGGTCCCCTCTGGGGTGCCTGGCCAGTCTGGGTGAGGGGCTAAGGGCTGTTTTCCTGAAGCGAGTCACTGAAGCTCCCAACCGCTCCTTGTTTTCTTTTCTTTTTTTTTTTATTCTGGGCCAGCTTTAGCACTAAGGCCTCGCAGCTGAAAACATCGATACAATGTTGCTAAAGCCCGGCTGAATGAAAGCCGGTTTCTGGTGTTTTGTTTAGCTTCTTATTTGCAACATAGTACATAGTTTCTTAGAGTTGCAACTCAGAGGCCAGCAAGTCAGGCAGGGAACGTTGGAGTCTGCAGTCCCTGTAGCAAGCAAGCCTCATGTTCGCTTCCAGCTGCCTGGCTGCCGGCCGCCATCTTGGGTGACAGTTAATTTGCATATACTCACTGATTAGCCAATGAAAAGGGTAGCGGTTATACGCTAATTATCATGTTTCTCTTTTATTAGTGTAGATATTAAAATGCTCACCTGAGGATAGTTTTTCCATTGAAATTTTTTGAAAGAATGTAAGGTAGGGAGGAGGGGGAGAGAGAAACATTGATGAGAGACACTTTGATTGGTTGCCTACCGCACTGGGGCTGGGAATTGAACCTGCAACCTAGGTGCATGCCCTTGACCAGGAATTGAACCCGAGACCCTTCGGTCTATGAACCAAACTTATCAGACTGGCCGGGGCTGATTAATATTTTTGGTTAACTGATTTTATGTTTAGTTTAAACCTGTCATGCCTTTTTATTTTAAGCTCTTTTGGGAAAAACTATCTAAAATGTGTTATGTAATAGTCTTGGTACATGTCACTACTAGTGTGAAAATCAAGGAACTAACAAGAAAGCTGTGTTTTAATAAATACCTTAATGTTTTGTTTTTTTTTTATATATTTTATTGATTTTTTTACAGAGAGGAAGGGAGAGAGATAGAGAGTTAGAAACATCGATGAGAGAGAAACATCGATTAGCTGCCTCCTGCACATCTCCTACTGGGGATGTGCGCGCAACCCAGGTACATGCCCTTGACCGGAATTGAACCTGGGACCTTTCAGTCTGCAGGCCGATGCTCTATCCACTGAGCCAAACCGGTTTCGGCATACCTTAATGTTTAAAAAAAATTTTTAAAGCCTCACCTGAGGATATGTTTATTGATTTTGAAGGGAGAGGCAGAGGCAGAGATATACACTGAGTGGCCAGATTATTATGACCACCTGACGTTTGTAGGCAAATTAGCTATAATTTCCCGCTGAAGTTGCTAGAGGGCCAGCCAGATCATTATAAACGTCTGAATAGCACAACATACCTAAGTATCATTGCTGATCAAGTTCATCCTATCATGTTGGTGGCATGTCCCAATAGAGATGGCTTCTTCCAACAAGACAATGCGTCATGCCATGGTGCTCGTATTGTGCAGGAGTGGTTTCAAGAACATGAGGGAGACTTTACCTTGCTTAGGTGGCCCCCACAATCACCAGATCTCAATCGAATTGAGCATTTGTGGGACGAAGTTAAAAGAGCCATCAGGCAGCTGGTTCCACAACCATCAAATCTCACAGAACTGGACAGTGCTATTCATCAGGCATGGTGTCAGATTCCTCGCATCACCTTTCAACATCTTGTGGAGTCAGTGCCAAGAAGAATCACCGGAGTATTGAAGGCAAAAGGTGGCCCAACGAAGTACTTATGGGGTGGTCATAATAATCTGGCCGGTCATAATAATCTAGCCATTCAGTGTACATCTACTGGTTGCTTCCCATACACGCCTTGACTGGAGATTAAAGTCGCAATATGTGCCCTGACGGGGAATTGAACCTGCAACCTTTTGGTGTATGGGACGATGCTCAAACCAACTGAGCAACCCGGCCAGGGCTAATGTTTAATTCTTAATTGTAGAAGTAGAAACAATAGCATTTATTTATCTCCTATGTATGTAATATACTCTTGAGTGTGTGCTTGTGCCTGTGCTCTCATCTAAACTTTAGTTTATCTTTATATTCCTCTTTTTCTTTTCCTCCTAAGAGTTTTGTCCTGTTATTTTGTCATGAATTCCTGAATTTGGTTTTTATTTTCTTGGTCTGTCTATGGTAAGTACTTGCTGTTGAGAAAATATTTTTTCCAGGTAGATCAGTATTCTGGGTACCTGGGCATTAATATAGACCTCTTTACCCTAAAAAAATTTTTTTCTTACTGAACTGTTAAAATAGGCTTATCTTGGTGGTTAGCATAGAATTCATCCCATAAAACATTTCCTTGTAACTATTGAAATGTGTTTTATATATTAAGTATATATTATACAATGCCTTCTCTATAAGGACCTCAGGGAGAAAGATGTGCAAATAAGAGTAATTGTATTTTTCCCTAAGCTTTTAAGTCTGTTTTTATTACCTGGATGTTGTGATTTGTGTTGTTCACAAAGTTTCTATTTTCCTTTTGGCTTTTAGAACTTTAGAGCCAAGCTTATTGTACTTTTTAAAATCCTCATTCTTGTCTTCATTTTGTTCTTCTAGTTCTTACTTTATTTTCGTGGTTTTATTTCTTCTGCTTTAATTTATTCTAACCTATGTTTTATTTATCAAGTAGCCTTCTGATGTCCACATCAGGGTTGGGTAAAAATTAAACTAGATGCTCAGTTTAATGACACTAAACTTATTTGAATTTTGGGTTATGTTGATTGTAGTGACTCTTTTTTTTTTCAAATATATATTTTATTGATATTTTACAGAGAGGAAGGGAGAGGGATAGAGAGTTAGAAACATCGATGAGAGAGAAACATCGATTAGCTGCCTCCTGTACACCTCCTACTGGGATGTGCCCACAACCAAGGTACATGCCCTTGACTGGAATCGAACCTGGGACCCTTCAGTCTGCAGGCCAACTCTCTATCCACTGAGCCAAACCAGTTAGGGCTGTAGTGACTCTTTACTTTTGAGGAATTTCACACTCTTGGAGTTGTTAATGAAGACTTCCTGATACAATGAATTACTAGTATGTTTGTAGATTTTGCTTTTTCGGTACTCTGGAATGCGTTGTGTTGTAGCTTCTACTTGAATTTATTAAGTATACACAGATGATGTTGCCAAAGTCATTTTGATTTGTGCTTATTTCCCTATTTATCTTTTCACAGAATGATGGAGTGAGAGAAAGAAATATTAGTCAGGACCTAAGATCTAAGGGTGGCTAGGATTTCGATACAAAGTTTTCTTTTGGTTGTGGCCTACTGAGGTAGGTTAGTACAGGCACAGCATAAACAGGACAGAGGCTAAAAGGCATGGGGCTTTGGTGACTAGATGGGGGTGTTTTAAAGACCAGGGCTAACCATGTAATCACTTTTCTAATAAAAATAAGAGAACTGACCTAGATGATCTCTAGGGCTCAAAGTACTTTGAATTGTGCTACTATATCTTTAAATAACATTGATGGCGAAAGTCTCTATAAGTCACTGAGGTAACTTGAAACAAAATAGCTTTCTTGGCTTGTGACTCAGAGCTTTGATTCTTTTAATGCCTTAGGTTTTTTTTTGTTGCTGTCCATAAAGTGATTATTGTATTTCTCTGTGTGTGGGATACATATGTGAAACTAATTCCCTTGTGTTCTTATACAAGTTACTTCAGAGCTGCGTAAACTTTCATTTTGTGAACACCTTTGATTTAATGCCCTTTGTTTTTCTGTTAGCCTTCCTATGACATCCAGTGGCAGAAACAGGAACTTTTGTATTTACTCCCTTTTCCCTGTCCCCCTTTTTTCCTGAGAATATATATATATATATATATGTCAATAAAGAGGATTATTCTTGGTGCTTCTTTATATATTTCAATAATGAGAATTATTCTTGGTGCTGCTTTTGTGATTCAGAAGGAAGTTGGGCAACAGGAATTTGGGTTACCTACTTGCTGCAGATCTAATTGTTACAAATGTTTTTTGTTGCCTAAATAAAAGTTGAGTTTTAAGTATTCTTTTATGATTAGTGTTTAAGTAGTCCTGTAATAAGTACTTGCTGAATGAGCAAATGTGTGAGACACAGGAGCTGCCATAGGTAAATAAACTGAGTCTCTGTCCTCAAGAAGTTTAAAGTTTTGATGTGGAGTGGAGATATGGTAAGACAAAGATGCATACTTAGTGCCTGGCACATCTAATCTAATAAAAAGGTAATATGCAAGTTAACCGTCACTCTGACACAAAGATGGAGGCGCCCATAGCGTCCCGTGCCCTGGCCATGGAGGGAGGGAGGGAGGGCGTCAGACACAACGTGTGGGGGGTCCTCTGCGCATGAGCTGAAGAGGAAACACCTTTTCTGACAGCTCATTGGCTAAGCTCCCTGTACGCCACCACTCGCAGTGTTCTTGGTAATTTGGGTAATAAGAAGCCAAGAAGATAGGTGATCTTGGGTTTTTCCACCACACTCCTGGAGGAAAAAACTAAGGTCTGCTGCTGGAGGGGCTAAGAAATGTCATATCCTGCCCTAGCTGGTTTGGCTCAGTGGATAGAGCCTCGGCCTGTGAACCGCAGGGTCCAGGTTCGATTCTGATAAAGGACATGTACCTAGGTTGCCGGCTTCTCCCTGGCTAGGACCCAGGTCAGGGCTCATGCAGGAGGCAACCAATCGCAGTGTCTCTTTCACATTGATGTTTCTCTCTGTCTTTCCCTCTCTCTTCCAAGCTCTCTGAAAATCAATGGAAACATACCCTCAGGTGAGGATAAAAAAAAAAAAAATAAAGAAATGTCATATCCTATGAAAGACACATCTTGAAAGTGCCTAAAGAAAGTTGTCATTTTTTTGTGGTGAAGGGACTGGAGTCTGTGTTGATTAAAACACCTTGGCGACTGCGGCAGTGGCAGCAGCAGTGGGGTGATGGGGCTGGCGCCTCCCCCTGATCAACCTGGTCACCTCCTGCAGAGGGAGGCCAGACTGTGGCGTAGGCCCGCTCCCCGTCAGTAGGACATCCCCTGAGGACTCCCAGTCTGTGAGAGGGGGCAGGCTGGGCTGAGGGACACCCCTCCCCCCAAGTGCACGAATTTCATGCACCAGGCCTCTAGTCTTCTATATATATAAAAGGCTAATATGCTAAGTGTCTGACCATCTTACCAGTCACTATGACACTCACTGACCATCGGGGGCAGATGCTTAACGCAGGAGCTGCCGAGCTGCAGTGACTTGGCAGTGGCAGTTCTCGGGTGATGCACCCCGAAACCAGAGAGGAGGGAGCCTGATTCCTTGCTGGGCAGTGTGATTCTACCTTTGGCTGTGGGTTATGTTGTTGCTGGGGCATTGTTGGGCCCGAATCTGGTTTAATGCACACTTGCATTTGCAGTCCACACCCTGTGTGACAGCAACTTTGCAGAGTGCTCTCTCGCACCCCATGACCCCTCGGGGGATGTCAGAGAGCTGGTTTCAGCTCAATCCCCACAGGCCAGGCCAAGGGACCCCACCTGCTAGAGGGACCCTACTCACTCCACAGATGCTGGGTAAGGGACCACGGGAGGTTGGCTTCAGGCGTGTCTGGCCTGTCTCGTCCAGTCCCACCCCGCCGGCCACCTTCTAATTAGTTACCTTTTAATGTGCACAAATCCATGCATCGGGTCACTAGTAGTGATATAAAGTAAATGCTGGTTGATACTAATGAAATAGGAACCTATTACAGCTGGTTGATGGTATTAGAAAGAGAGGATAGTAGAAATGAGCCTTGAAGGGTGGCTAGGATTTCGATAGAAAGTTTTCTTTTTGTTGTAGCCTACTGAGATAGGTTGGTATAGGAAGAAGGCACAGCATAAACAGTACAGAGGCTAAAAGGCCTGGTGGCTAGAGTGGGGCTATTTTAGAGACCTAGTAATAAGGGTAATAAATCTAGTGTAAAAAGGAAAAGAGAAAATTCCAGAGATGATGCAGAAGCAGATTTAATAGGACTTAACAGTAGATGTACGGGGGTAGTGAAAGAGGGATCATCATAGATGATTGAAGTTTTAATCTTGGGTAGGTTATAAGCGTACAGCCTATAAAATAACCCTAATAGCTCATAAGAGTCTGGGTTCTTTACTAGTGTCTTAAAAATGAAGGTTTCTGTATTCCTTACAAGTTACAGCAAGTGTTAAAAATCAGACAATAGACTTTCAAGTAATCCTGTATAAAAAGAGGGAGTAGTGGTCTTGTACAGAGGCCTCAAAGACACACATTGGAATTAATTCATTTATCAGATATATTAGGTTCTTACTATGAGCTGAGGTGCTAGGTATATACTGTGGTGAGTAAGAGATACAATCCCTGCCCTGCTCTCATGGGGGAATATAGGGTAGAAAGAGATATTAATTATTTAAACAAGTGATCCCATAATTAATGATATATTTATAAAGGTTGTGGGTGTCCCAGAAACGAAGTTCATAGTGCTATGAGAGTCCATATAGGACATCTAATTAAGATGGGTGGGGATGTCATACAAGTATCCTGAAGAAGTAATATGTAAACTGAGATTTGAATGAAGAGAAGGAATTGGTGGTGAAGAAGAGTGTGTTACAGATTGAAGAAACAGCATATGCTTGCTAAGGATTTGGGAATGGGAGATGCTTGATACTTTCAAGAACAGAGCAAAGTGTAAGGAGAGTGGTGAGTAATAAGGCCAGGGAGGGAGCTAGAAGCCAGGTGATATGGGTGGCTTTGTAGGTCATCTCAGATTTAATTTTTTTCTTTTTAATCTTCACCCAATGATATGTTTATTGATTTTTAGAGAGAAAGGAAAGGGGAAGGGAGAGGAGGGGAGAGAGACAGACAGACATCAAACAGTTGCCTCCCGTATGTACCCTGACCGGGGATCAAACCCACAACCTAGGTATATAGTCTGATGGGAATCGAACTGGCAAACTTTGGGGTATGAGAGGACGTTCCAATCAACAGAGCCACCTGGCCAGGGCTCAGGTTTAAATTTTTAATGTGAAGCCATTGACAGGGTTTACATATCATTAGATTTTTAAAAGACCCCTCTTTAATGTGTGAAGAAAGGAATGGATATGGACTTTGGGTGACCAGCTAGGCTGTTGTGGTAACCCAGGTAAGAGATTCTGAATGGTGGACTTGGCCTTTGGCAGGGAAGTGAGAGAATTGGTTATTGGAGGTGGAGTCACTAGGACCTGTGATTGATTTGATGCAGTGGAAAGAGGGAAAGAGGTATTATGGGTGATTACCAGATTTTTTGCAGGAGTAACTGGATTGAATGGACGTATTGAGATGGGGAAGGAGCAGATGAGGCAGGTTATTACTTGCAGTGGGAATATACTAATTTTCATTGAAACATTTTTGGCTATTGGTATACCCAGAGGTTTCAGTGTCATTTGCAGAGCACCATATTAGATTCCATCATCATGGTAAAATAAATTGTTTTACTAGAAAAGTAAAAGCTTGTGTCCACATTCTATTTTAAATGAAGAGTATTTGCATTAGTTTCTCTTTTCTCTTCCTAGACAAAGGCCAAAATGGACTAGATTATTTTGCAAGCTAGGCAGAAATTTATGCCTAAGGTTATGTGCTTTCATATCTACTAGTTTCATTGTTTTTTTCCTATTTCCCATTGTGTATTTAAAATTATGCACATATATTTAATGTAAAGAGAGCATTAAGTGTCTTTTTAAAAAAATAATATATTTTTATTGATTTCATAGACCATAACCTGGTTCATAGATCAGTGCTTAACTATTGAGTTATGCCAGCCAGGCTTAAATCATTTTCTTTTATATTTATTTTATATATATTTTTAAATTGATTTCAGAGAGGGGGAAGGGAGAGAGATAGAAACATCAGCAATGAGAGGGAATAATTGATCGGCTGCCTCCTACACGTCCCCACTGGGCATCGAGCCCGCAACCCGGGCATGTGTCCTTGATTGGAATCAAATTGGGGACCCTTCAATCCATAGGCTGACACTATCCACTGAGCCAAACTGTTAGGGCTACATTATTGAATATAATAAAAGGCTAATATGCAAATCGACTGAATGGCAGAACGACCGGTCACTATCATGTGCACTGACCACCAGGGGCAGATGCTCAGTGAAGGAGCTGCCCCTAGTGATCAGTGCACTCCCACAGAAGTGCCGCTCAGCCAGAAGCCCTGAGCCAGGGCTCACGGCTGGCAAGCGCAGCCGTGGTGGCGGGAGCCTCTCCTGCCTATGCAGCAGCGCTAAGGATGTCCGATTGACCGTGGGGGGGGAGGGGGGGGCGGCGGCGGCGGGCCTAAGCCGACATTTGATCATCCCCCCCCCAAGGGCTCCCGGACTACAAGAGGCGCAGGCTGAACTGAGGGAACCCCTGAGTGCATGAATTTCGTGCACTGGGCCTCTAGTTTTTTTATGCGTGTTTTACTTTTGTCTAATAGAATATAGAAAGTGTAGTGACCATTTTCTTGCTCACCCTTTAATTGATTCCTATTTGTGCTTCTGGTACTTGAAAGATGCATCCTGAGAAAATAGAAATTGGGAGAGAGAGAGCTTAGGACCTTTGGGATTTAGTGTGAAACCTGGGAGATCAGAGTCCCAGGAGGATTTTTTTAAAAATATATATTTTATTGATTTTTTACAGAGAGGAAGGGAGAGAGATAGAGAGTTAGAAACATCGATGAGAGAGAAACATCGATCAGCCGCCACCTGCACATCTCCTACTGGGGATGTGCTGGCAACCCAGGTACATGCCCTTGACCAGAATCGAACCCAGGACCCTTCAGTCCGCAGGCTGACTATCCACTGAGCCAAACTGGTTTCGGCCCAGGAGGATTTTAACTGAACTGATTTGGTAGAGGTAGGAGACAACATTTGAACCAACTTAGCCTAATCAGACAACAGAGTTGAGACATATTGATAGAGCAAAACTAATAGCCTGCGATTGTTGAATATTTTGAGGTAGGCAGTGTTATGAATGCTATACATGCATTATTTTATTTAATTTTATAATACAAAGAGGTAGATAGTATCTTAGTTTTACAGATTCAGACTGAAGAATGAAAAGTTTAACTTGCTAAATGTCACACAGCTAATAAATCTAATATATAAGAAATCAAAGTATTACTAGGCTCTTCACCCACAGCCTGAGCATAAACACTATTAGTAAAACCATCAAATTATCCTTTAGACTTGGTTGATGAAAAGAAATCTAAACATAAAATATGTTATTTCACATTATATTCAAGAGTCTTTATAGTAATATTAAGTAATTTGGTAATGTATTTTGAGGAAAGGTACATGGTCTGTATCCTTTAGCCTGAAGTAGTACCCTGCTACTCATTTCTTTCATAGAATATAACTTAGATAAGTTGTGAAGGAGCTAAATTGATTTTTAGGAAAGAAAAAGAAACAAGGGAATTTATATGTATTGATTACACCTTCTGTATTAGGTGGTTTACATTATTTAACCTTTAAAATATGATGAAGTGGTATCACCATTTTACATTTGAATCCCAAGACTATAGATGTGTTAAATAATTTGCTGGAGGTCAAGGTGAAGATAAAACTACTTCTTTGTTACTGCTCTTTTTGTTTTTCTTTGGGAACTTTTTGGGAAGAAGTCAGGAGGAAGATTCTGTTTTGAGAAATGCAGCAACTTGAAGGCACATAGCTTTTTAGAAGCCTCTTTGACAGCATTTTACACTGATGGACATGGCATTGACCAGGAAGGGTGATGGGAAGGTTAAATAGATTTTCTCTACTGTAGTAAATCTAGAGAAGTGACCTATTTTGTAACCCACCCCCCCTCCCATCAAATGGGTGAAAAAACATTTTTGACATGCTAAAGGGATGATTTGTATTTTAACTTATGTGGAAAAATCCTTTTATTTTCCCAGTTGCTGGAAAAAGAAATATTTTAAGATGTGAAAATATTTTGTGTTCTTATTCTTTTATATTCTTTATTTTTTAGTCTTCTCTTGTGGTTACAGCTAATATATGAATCGTAAGCATGTATTTAGT
The DNA here is from genome assembly GCF_028538775.1 of Myotis yumanensis. Classification (NCBI taxonomy): domain Eukaryota; kingdom Metazoa; phylum Chordata; class Mammalia; order Chiroptera; family Vespertilionidae; genus Myotis; species Myotis yumanensis. The sequence continues at coordinate 33,380,705 of NW_027223767.1, read as the reverse complement.
GTTTATGAAAATATTTTCCTCAAGAAATCTCTTGTAAATCTGGTTACATTGCTTTGGAAATTAAGAACTTGAAAGGCATGAAATAGCAGAATACTATCCTGATTGGTTTCTACCCACTTATATGAATTTGTGTTGTTTCACTGTCTGATTCTGATTAACATTAAGTATCTTATTTTTATTGATTTGATAATCACTAGACAAACCTGAAGGATGAACTTGAGGTTTTCTTAGCATTTGTAGGATTAGTACTAATCAAGAGCAATATAGTAGAAAGGATTCTGGACTAATATTGAATTGTTAATTTTAGTTTTAATCTTCCTAGGTTTAAATTCCTCATTTTAGAAATACTATTTATACCTTTTTGAATAATGATGAGACACAGGCTGGGATGGGAAAGACTTTTGTCACTGTTAGGCATACAGTCTGTTTGCTGAGGTATGCTGAGTGACCCTTTGAGTAGCTCATATTACCTGCATTTCCATGGGGAGTCTGCAAACTGGGTCCCCTCAGGGAGTTAGTAGTAGAACTGAAGCAGTCTGCTCACTGTTTCTCTCATGAAGCAACCTGGTGACAGTGTGTGTGCCTGTATTGTGGTAACTGTTATTTTATATTTTTGTTGTGTTCCACTTATGGCAATGAAGAAACCTGAAAGTAAGGTTACAAAGTATAGACCCTGAGGCTGAGGTGTAGTGAGAAGTGAAGACAAAGGCTTTACCAGATCTGTGTCCATTTCTGTTAATAATGTTATGCTTTGGAAATAAATATGAAAAACAGTCATCTATCCTCTTCCCTTCCCCCAGATAAGCAAAAACAATAAAAAAATTTCATTTTAAAAATAAATAAAAAGCTCTTTTTTATTCCTGTTTCTTAGACACAATTGGTTAAAAACTATTAAAGATTGTAAAGTTCATTTACATAGAACAAATAAGGGACCAGCTGCCTTTTGACATTGCCAAATATAAAAGCAGAATTTCAGTGATTGCTTTTTAGATACATAAAGTTGACAATGTTGAATCCTTCAGTGATTCATTTAGTTGCCTTTCAGGGGATTTTACTCTTTAGAATGAAAAGATCTGGAGTTTTTCTTTAACAATTCTCTTCAGATCTTGAGAGTTTTCTCAGGTTGCTGCAACCACTGTTTCTCCACATTTCCAACTGGGTGAAAATGTTTTTCTTTTTGAACTGGCACTCCCCTAGCAGATTTTTCCAGCAAGTATTTGGGCACACCCTATACACAGTAAGATGAAAACAGAGTGAGGCTTGCTTAAGACTCACTTGCTTCTACCCAACTGTATTTGAAATTTATCTCTTATGCAAATTCAAGCATTCACAGAAGTGGAAAGGCTAATTTTGTATTTGCAGGAAGCTTGGTGCAATGATTGTCTTCCCAATTTGTTCTTAATGATAAGTTGATAGTAAGTAAGTAGGTCTCAGACCCAAGAGTTGAGACTGTGAGATGACTTTGATATTTGCAAGAGTATATGAGTTTTGGTTTTACATTTTATTAGGTGTGGGAGGTTAGTATTTTTACTTAATGTACGAAGCAATGTTAGATTATTTACACTTTCATGATTTATTGTAAATAGGTTGATAGTATTGATGAATTAAATTTCCTTAATTTTATCCATGAACATTAAGATTGGCTGACATATTTGGGTGTTTCCTAGTAGACCAGCGTTCAAAGAGCTTACATTCCTTTAATAGTCCTTTAACAGTGATCAGAGAAGCTACCTTCACTGATAATCTGAGTAGAAACTAAGATGTATCATCATTGAAGGTAGTCAAAAGTATCCCTGTGGAAGTTCCAGAAAATGAGATCCAGAATTCTCCTAGCAAAAAATAAAAAGTTTCAAGGTAACTCAATTATTTGGAGACTAGCCTTTCAGGAACATCTACTATCAAGATTAACCTTGCCCCAAAGGGCAAGGAAACACTTCTCTGATAGTAAAATAAGAAATGATGGAAATACTTAAAAAGAATTAAGAACTTGATTCTTGCCTTCAAGGAATAATTTATGTGACTGATCCCTCTTCCCCACCACGTTCAAGTAGAAAAGGAAGCATTAGAATTATGCAGTGTATATTTAGTACTAGATACATAGTAGAGACATTAATTGCTGAACTTTAAGATGGAGTGATTACTATGGGCTAAGGTGATCAGAATACCTGAGAAGAGATGGCACTTTTGTTTGGATCAGTGATGTCACTTACCTTTCTAAAAGAGGAAATAGGTTGTTTCAGGTCCAAGGATGAGGGATCTCAGGTGAGGATGTTGTGTTGGCAGAAAGGAGAGCTATCTGCCAGAGAGAAAAGTTTCAATAAAATGGAAGACGAAGTTGGAGAAGGGTAAGTTAGGATCACATTGTTTTTGAATGCCATTTGGTGCATTTGGATTTTATCCTAAGAATAGTGGACAATCGTGAACATGAATGGCATGATTAAAGTGCTCATAATAGTTTTTGATAGTGGTGTGGTTTGGATGGACTGGAGAGTTAAGACGGTTTGGAACAGGGCAAGGCTTAAAAGCAATATTCTATGAATAAAAGTTTGGAATCAGGGCAGTGGACATGAAATGGGAAGAAAGGTTCAGATACAAGATTGATATAATAGAGAATTTTAGAGCTCTCTCTGGACATGAGCTCTAAATTATTAGTTATAGATGAGAAATGTAGGTGCAGAGAGGTCAAGTGACTGTGCTAAAGATTATTAGGATAAGAGTCAAAGTTGTAATGGATTTTTAACTCCAATTCATCTAACATATTTCATTGATAACACACTTTAGGAAACTTGGTGATGGGACTGGATTTTGATCTTGGGAAATTGGCAGAGTATTGATGGAACTAGGAGGGGCAAGAAGAGATGTCAGTGTATGGCCTTTTGTTGGAGAAGAATTTCCCTAAGAGGAGTGACTGTACTTAACTTTTATGTTAGCTCTTAAAGATTAAGAAAAGTTTTTTTTCAAATTGACGTATAATTGACATACATTATATTAGTTTCAGGTGCATAATATAATTTGATATTTGTATATACTGTTAAATGATCTGGCACAATAAGTCTAGTTAACATCGACACCATAGTTATAGAATTTTATTTTCTTGTATTGAGAACTTTTAAGGTTTACTATGTTTGTAACTCTTAATTATGTAACACAGTATTATTTACTACTAGAGGCCCAGTGCTGGCTGGGGAGGGACCACAGGAGGGCACTGATGGGGTCCCTCAGCCTGGCCTGCTGGCATTGGGCTGAAACTGGCTCTCCGACATCCCCGGAGGGGTCACGGATTGTGAGAGGCGTAGGCCAGGCTGAGAGACCACACTGGTGCACTATTGGGGCCGGGGATGAACTGTGAGAGGGCTTCAGGGCATGTCCAGCCTGTCTCAACCAGTCCTGATCGGCTGGACTCCAGCCGCAAGCTGACCTACCAGTTGGAACATCCCGCCCCCTGGTGGTCAGTGCACGACATAGCGACTGGTAGAATGGTCAAACGGTTGGAGGGACAATTAGCATATTAGGCTTTTATATATACACACACTAGAGACCTGAAGGAATTTGCATGGGTGGGGTCCGGCCGGCTGGGGAGAGGGGCCGAGGGAGGTTGGCCTCTGGCCCCACCCCCTATCGGGGCCAGGCCAGGGGGGGAGGGGCCACGGGAGGTTGGCAGGCCAGCCCTGCCCCCATTGTGCTAGTTGGCCAGCCACCGTGTGTATCATAGTGACTGGTCGTCCTGGTCATTCAGGTTGCTTGGCTTTTATATAGAGAGATTTCCTGGTTCATAATAGAAAGGGTTTTGTGAATTGTCCTAGCTAGACAGTTTATGCTTTTTTAATTTAAAAAAATCTAATGGGGCTATTTATTGCATGAAAATTCTGACCTAAGTAGTTACTTAGTCCTGAGCTAAAAAGGCTGTGTTTATTTTTCATCATAGCACCAAAGTGTTCTTCAGGAAGATAACTTTTCTGGATAGCTATTATCTTTTCAAAAGTCTAATGAATGTTTAGAGAATCTAGAACTATTTCCATGATAGATACTACATTATTTAATTAAAGATAGAAAATTTGTTGGCAGTAGATTTGTTTTTGGAAGAATTTTAGGATATAGGAAAGGTCAGGTGGTGGTGTCTGTATTTGAGATAAGGGATGGGCCTATAGAGGGTGAGTTGGGACATGACATTAAGTGAAAGTGGACTCTTGAGTTTACAAGAGTCATATTAAGAAACGTGTTTTTCACTTTCATGCAAAACCACTCCACAATGGCTTTTTTTGTGTGTGTGTAGAGTGGATTTAAAGCAAAATATAAGAAGCAGATTTTTGGATGGGTTGATGGAATTTGTGTAGTACCTGTCAGTCCTAAAAGATCTATTTTTAGCCAGATTCTCTCTTTTTACCACCTTACAGAGTTTGACTTTGTTACCACTGTTAAGATTTGGAAATGCATTTTAAAAATATCCAGCTCCTAGTGAACTTTTAAACAAATTAGTATTTATCTTGATACTTTATTTATTCATTAATATGGGCCATACATACACTGTAATTTTAAATAATTTGGGGAGTTAGAAGAAGTGCCATACATCCTATATGGAAAAAGACACAAGTTAGCAATAAATTTGGCCCCGGAGGCTTCATATTCTCTCTTTTCTGGTAGAATGTTAAGTACAGTGTTATTATCATTTCTTTGTTGAGGAGGGGACTACAAAAGCAAATTGTCATTATTAGCTACACTAATGTAATGTTAATTCCATTGTTAGGATTTATTTTTTGCTGTGGGATTTATCTTTAGCTATATTATTGGGGCAGAGGTTCTTTCTAGATGGTGTTCTCAATAAAACAAATTGTCGTATACAAATTATGCATATGCAAACCTGTATCTGCAATTCAGGGCTCTTTATAAAAGGTTCATGAGAACATGTACTTACGTGATTTTTAAAAAAATATATATTTTATTGATTTTTCACAGAGAGGAAGGGAGAGGGATAAAGACTTAGAAACATCGATGAGAGAGAAACATCGATTAGCTGCCTCCTGCACACCTTTTACTGGGGATGTGCCCGCAACCAAGGTACATGCCCTTGACCGGAATCGAACCTGGGACCCTTCAGTCCACAGGCCGACACTCTATCCACTGAGCCAAACTGGTTAGGGCGTGATTTTATTTTCATACTGATTAGAAAGAATGCTGAATCTGGGTATGTATTTTTGTATTGAGTTCACTTAGAGAGCTACAGGAATTGGCAAAGTTTGGTTCAACCTGTCTTTGGTTTAAATTTGAACATGCAGTTAGTATATTGGAATTTCAGAAGTTTGTTATTGTAGGTCTCTTGTACAAAGGTGGAAATCTGGAATTTCTTGTTCTGTTTTAAATTAGTGTTTGTTCGTTCATTCATTCATTCAACAAACATTTCCTAATTATCCTTAGAGTTTTGACACACCGTGTGAAATTTAGAATTGTACAATCTGTATCTGTTATTGTAAATAGTAGAGATTTTGAAAGGACTTGGAAAGTAAGTAAACCTTTTTTCCCTTCAAAATGATAGTTCTATAATCTCATTCTTCCTTGGGCTAATTTTTTAAAAAAGTATTGCCTTTTCCCCTGATGACAAAGTAATAAAAACTTCTTAAAAAAGCAAAGAACCACAGGTATGTGAAACTTATATCTAATGTTTATTTCTAATGTTACTTGGTATGTTGAGATGTCTTTGTAAAAACATTCCTTTCGTTTGGGGTAGTATAGAGAGCACATGATTTGGGATCTGACAGACTTCAAGTTCCAGCTTCAAGTCCCAACTTAGGGTTCTCAGCATATCACTCAACTACTCTGAACCTTAAGTATTCCCATCTCTTTTGGGAAGACAGCATTGCTGTGAAAATTTTAATGTGTGATCACATAATATGAGAGAGAGAGAAACTTTGATGAGAGAGAGAAGCATCAGTAGGTTGCCACCCACATGCACCCCCACTGGGGATCCAACCTGCAACCTGGGTATGTGCTCTGGCTGGGAATTGAACCTGCCACCTTTTAGTGTATGGGTTGTCACTCAACCAACTGAGCCACACTAGCCAGGGCAATATTTGACTCTTAAGTGAGTATTCTCACCCTACTTTTTGCTTTTCACCTCATTTCTTTAGTAACTAATGATGTTGATTCCATTAGTATATTCATTTGTATATCTCTGACGCTTAACAAAAGCTTTAAATTTTTGTTATAATCCATTTATCTTTGTGTGTTTCTTTTGGCTTTTTGTGGCATAGCATAAGACACTATTGCCTGACGCAAGTTCATAAAGAATTCACTCCTATGCTTCTCTCTAGGAGTTTTATAGTTTTAGCTCTTAGATCCTTTTTGAGTTAATTTTATATAAGGTGTGAGGTAGGGGTCCAAATCATTCTTTTGCATGTTGTTCCAGCATCATTAATTGAAAATGCTATTCTTTCCCCATCATGTGTTTTAAAATGGAAATGAATATAATTATTTAATGGAAACATCCTTGTTTTTAAAAATTTGGGTGGTTGTATAGGTGATATTTTCTTTATGCTATTTAAAATTTATTATGAGGTTTATTTTGGTAATTAAAACAAGTAGAGCCCAGCCAGAGTGTATCAGTTGGTTGAGCGTCGTCCTTTGCACCAAAAGATTGAGGGTTCGATTAATGGTCAGGGCACATACCTGGGTTACATGTGATTGGTTGATGTTTTTCTCTCTCTTCCTCCCCCACCCTAGTGTCCTCAGGTGAAGGAATTAAAAAGAGAGAAAAGAAAACAAGTAGAAAATAATTGTCTCTCTTGATCATGCTGATTTACTTAAATTATTATGGCTGCTTTTAGATCAGGGCCAAAAGTGCTTGTTTAATTTTAGGGGTTTGGGTGTGTGTGTGTGTTTTAAGACAGTGTTTTCTAAGAGTGCTTTCTGTTCCTGGAGTGATACTTTTCAGAGTCAAAGTATGCTATTATAGGAGAAGGAAGAGGAAAGGAAAAACTCCCTTAGAGGCTATTATTGACACTGTGCTTTTTATATACATAACTAGAGGCCCGGTGCACAAAAATTTGTGCACTGGGGGGTGGGGGGGGGCCAGCCCGGCCTGTGCCCTCTCACAGTCTGGGACCCCTCGGGAGATAATGACCTGCTGGCTTAGGCCTGCTCCCGGGTGGCAGAGGGCAGGCCCAATCCCAAAGTGCAGCCCCTGGTCAGGCTCAGAGCAGGGCCGATTGGGGAGTTGGGGCGCTGCCCCATCATGCACAGAGCAGGGCGGATCGGGAGGTTGCAATGCCACCCTCAGTCACGCTCAGGGTAGACTGATTGGGGGGTTGGGGCACCGCCCCCTGTTATACTCAAGGCAGGGTCGATGGGGAGGTTGCGGTGCCACCCCTTGTCACGCACAGAGCAGGGCCAATCAGGGGGTTGGGGCACTGCCCCCTGTCACTCACAGAGTAGGGCCGATCAGGGGGTTGGGGCGCTGCTCCCTGTCACTCACAGAGCAGGGCTGATCAGGGGGTTGGGGCGCTGCCCCCTGTCACTCACAGAGCAGGGTCCATCAGGGGGGTTGGGGCGCTGCCCCAAGTCACTCACAGAGTAGGGCCGATAGGGGAGCTGGGGCACCGCCCCCTGTCACACACAGAGCAGGGCGGATCAGGGGTTGGGGCGCTGCACCCTGTCACACTCAGGGCAGGGCCAATGGGGAGGTTATGGCTCTACCCTGTCACACACAGAGCAAGGCCCGGGGGGGGAGGGGGGGTTGGGGTGCCGCCCCCTGTCACACACAGAGCAGGGCCGATCAGAGGGTTGGTGCGCTGCACCCTGTCACACACAGAGCCACAGGGCAATCGGGGGATTGGGGAGCTCCCCCCTATCAGGCACAGAGCAGGGCTGATCAGGGGGTTTGGGTGCTGCCCCCTGTCACACACAGAGCAGGGCGGATAGGGAGGTTGTGGCCCCGACCCCTGTCACACACAGAGCCGCAGGGCGATCAGGGGGTTTGGGCACTGCCCCCTGTCACGCTGATTCCGGTGCCGGGAGCCTCGCTGCTCCGCTGATCCTGATGCCGGGAGGCATATCACCCTTTTACTATATAGGATAGAGGCCTGGTGCACGGGTGGGGGCCGGCTGGTTTGCCCTGAAGGGTGTCCTGGATCAGGGTGGGGGTCCCCACTGGGGTGCCTGGCCAGGTTGGCTGAGGGGCTGAGGGCTGTTTTCCCGCTGGCAGTTGACTAAAAGCTTCCAACCGCTCCTTGTTTTCTTTTTTTTTTTTTTTTATTCTGGGCCAGCTTTAGCTCTGAGGCCTCGCTGCTGAAAACATGGACACAATGTTGCGGTCCGAGGCTGACTGAAAGCCGGTTTTGTTTAGCTTCTTATTTGCAACATAGTAATAGTTGCTTAGAGTTGCAGTTGAGAGTCGGGCAAGTGAGGGGGGGGGGGGGGGGGGGAACATTGCAGTCTGTAGTTCCTGGAGGAAGCAAGCCTCCCTGCTCGCTTCAGTGCATGGCTGCCGGCCGCCATCTTGGCTGACAGTTAATTTGCATAAGGATATGCTGATTAGCCAATGGGAAGGGTAGTGGTCGTACGCCAATTACCATGTTTCTCTTTTATTAGTGTAGATAGGGGCCCAGTGCACGAATTCATGCACCTTGAAAGGAACTGTGGGCTGCAAGGCTGTGGTGGGCACAGGGGCGGGTCTCTGCCCATCCTCTGACCCCTGCCCAGCTTCTCCAGCCGTGGCCCTCTGTCCCGTCTGCTGGCAGCCCTGCTCCTGCTGCCACCACTACCACACACTGACGGTGCTGGCCCTACTCACACCCGCTGATGGTGCAGGGCGATTGGGGCCAGTGCCAGCACCAGGTGCAAGTGGGGCCGGCGCTGGCAGTGGGTGTGAGAGGTGGCTGCTGGCCCCAATCGCCCCTCAGGAGCAGGGGGAGGTGGAGAAGCCCTAAGGGGCCACTGGGGCTGGCAGCCACCACTCGCACCCACTGACGGATGTGAGCAGCAGCTCCGGCGCCGGCAGCAGGTGGGAGTGCTGGAAGGGACACGCCACACAGGAGCAAAGAATTTTCAGTAAGCACCAGAGGCTCGCCCTGATGACAGTGACTGGCACCCCGCCTTGGTCTGGCACCCCCGCTCACCTGCTCCACCATTCCGCTGTGGCCAACGCCCACCATGTTCGATGCTCTGCTGCCGAATGCCTGCCATGTTCCACACGTGCCCCCTGGTGGTCAGCACACGTCATAGTGACCGGTTGTTCGTTTGTTTGGTTGTTTTGCTGTTTGGTTTATTTGCATATTAGGGTTTTATTTAGAGAGATTTATTAATCCTTTACATTTTTGCAGGTAGGGAAAAATGAGTACTAGACATAATAAGTGACTTAACCGCCATCACATCGCTTAATAATTATTAGTTAAAACCATGAGGTAGAATCAGGGTTTTATTACCTCAAAGCTTGGGGTTTTCTCTGTTCTTTGTGCTAATTAATACATAGTAAGCAATTCATTGAATGTGTGGATAGGCATATTTTTATATAGGTGGATGAATGATATAATGGGTGGAGGAACCCTGATGAAAAACTAGATGTTAAAAAATAAAGGTTAGTATGGGAAGTAAAATTTGTCACTGTATTCAAAGCATGGTAGGCATTATGCATTTCTTTACCTATGAAATATTTAAAACTTGGTTCCAAAAATTTGGCCAAGTGTGGTAAGAAGACAGAAAATAATAAGAATACTGTGAGTTTACTTTATAAAAATGAGGTTTTCCTTCATTTATTTAGTAAACAGAGATAATGTTCTTACAATATCTCAGGTATTGTATGTTCTTAACAATATCTCTAGATTTGGCGATAGAGCAGTAAGAAAGACTTCTAGTTTTCCTTTTTCCTGTTTTCCCTTTTAATGAATTGACACTAGTCTCTACTCAAAACTTAAGACTTTATAACAAACTAGAGGCCCGATGCATGAAGATTCGTGCAAGAGTAGGCCTTCCTTGCCCTGACTGGTTTGGCTCAATGGATAGGGCGCTGGCCTGCAGACTGAAGGGTCCCGGGTTCGATCCCAGTCAAGGGCATGTACCTTGGTTGCTGGCACATCCCCGGTGGGGGGTGTGCAGGAGGCAGTTGATCAATGTTTCTCTCTCATTGGTGTTTCTAACTCTCTATTCCTCTTCCTTCCTCTCTGTAATTCAATAAAATATATTAAAAAAAACAAAACAAAAGAGTAGGCCTTCCTTCCCCTGGCTGCCGGCACCGGCTTCCCTCCGGCACCCAGGACCTGGGCCTTCGCTCTGGCCTCCACCTTCTGCCTTCTCTCTTGGCTGGAGCCACCTTCTGCCTTCGCTCCAGCCTTTCCGCCCTCCTGTAGCTCCCTCCACTCCCTGCCCCTCCCCATAGCAAGCGTCCTGGCCCAGCTGCCATTATCTTTGTCGCATCAATTTGCATATTCCTTCCTTATTGGTTGTGGGCGCTGCCGTCTTTGTTGTGGAGTGAGGGTCAATTTGCATATTCCAGCTTTATTAGATAGGATTAGGAACTTTCAATGGTAATACTGTGTCTGATGCCTGTAGGATTGATTTTAGCGAACTGGGTTGCAGTGGAGTGTGAATAGGTTTAATGAATTTATCACAGGATTCCTGGTTAGAGGTAAGATTAGTGTGAATCATGTAATTCTGTTATTTTGTGAGTTCTAATCTTCTATATTGGTGGGCTTTTATGATGATCCTTTGACTCCAGTCCTTGCTGTCAGGTGACGCCTTTGGATTAGGTGAAAAATACTTAATTACCTTTTAATTTGACTTACTATCTTTGAATTTGACTTAGCACTTTTAAAGATATTTGAGCCTTTAGACAAATTTAAATTCAAACAGCCAGGCTTGCTCTTGATTTAGGGACTTGAAGGCTAATAATGTCTTTGTAGTGTGTGAATAATGTTTTTCTGAAGTTAAGGCAGGAGTCAGGAAATGTGAATTCTATTCCTGAATAACTTGCTGTACCTAGGGCAGAGATCACTGAACTAGCTTTAGCAGCCCTTAGCCTCTGTTCATGTCTGAGGGTAGCTAGAGAGCCTGGGGAACTGATTGTAACACACTTTAGCCACCTTTACATCTGGATTTTTCCACTGAAGGATGAGTCATTCTTGTGAAACAGTTTTCAAAACAGGAAGATGGAAGCCATGTTGTCATATTGTTTAAGTACACACTGAAAAGTTTTATGACAATTGTTTGTATCTAGAGGGGTGAATTCACAATTTTTTCCAATGAATATTGAGTGCCTGCTATATTATAAGGATTTGGAGAGGGAACTCTGAAGATAGCATGCTATTGTTAAACTTTGAGGATACAAAGTGAGATACATAAGTAGTACATTTGACACTTGAACGATGTGGATTTGAACAGCATGGGTCCACTTACACATAGATTTTATTTTTCAATAAATACTGTAAATGTATTTTTCTTACGATTTTTAAAAAATAACATTTTTCTTTCTCTGGGTTATTTTATTGTACAAATACAGTATAATTCATGTCACAGAATATGTATTAAGGGACTGTTTATGTTATCAGCAAGGTTATGCTATTTGTCATCAGTAAGCTATTAGTAGTTAAGTTTTTGAGGAGTCATAAGTTATACATGGATGTACGTTTGCGGTATGCAACTCTAAGAATGTTGTAATAAGCTTCTAAAGTTTATAGAAAGGGGGAGATAATATTTGGTTGTAAAATCACAATATTTCAGTGAATGCTTTAGCATGAAATATTTTTGTGTATGTTAATCCTCATTTCAAGGGTATTTTTTCCATTGATTTTAGGGAATGGAACGGAACGGAACGGAGGGGAGGGAAGGGGAGGGGAGGGGAGGGGAGGGGACCAATTGGCTGCCTCTGGGATCGAACCTGCAACCCAGGCACGTGCTCTTTGAACAGGAATCAAACCCACTACCCTTCAGTGTGTGAGATCTGATAATCTAACCCTTGAGCAACACTGACCAGGGCAGCATGAAATACTATTTTGACTATCAGACATTAGAGAGGATGGGGTTGGGTAGAGAAAAAAGTAGGTAGAGTAAAAAGGGGATGAAGGGGGACTAGGGGATAGAGATGAGTCGAGGGAGTCAAGTATGAATAGAAGCTCAGAAGATGAGGTTAGCATAATGTTTTGAGAGAAAAGTTTTGTAGTCTCACTGTGTAGCATCTGCTTTCTATACCTGATGTTACACTGTACTCTAGCTTTGTTGTAACCCCAACCCCAAATAACAAATGTTCAGGAGAAGTATTTTAATCTGTAAATAATTGAAGAATTGTGATATTTTTCTTTACATTTTTTATGCTGTTTGTGAGACTCGATTCCCAGCCCAGAAAATAAAAGTAACCTTGACAAACTAACCCTTGAACATTTTGCTTTGTTTTTAATTTACACAGGTTTAATTAAATTTACACTGTGTTTTGGCATAATTTGGTCCATAATGACAGTTAAATTGCACTTTTGTTTTGCCTTCTAGGTCATTAATGCTTTGAACCTTCTGGTTTTCTTCTATTGGTTTTATTAAATTGTGAAGCCTGAGAGGAAAGGTACTATGTAAATTTAATAAAAAATTTCCCTTCCTCTTTTGTTTCTTCTTTCTGAATATTCTTGGAACTTTCTGGGGACAGAGAACCCGAGTCAGGTGGGCGATGGAAAAGGCCTTTGGATTTGGTTGATAAATGACTAGAAGAAATGAGGGAGGATTGACCTTTGAGCAACCAGTCTATGTAGAGAATTTATGTCATGCATTTTACCATTGAGGATTTCAATTTAAATGTGAGTGTTGATACTGTCAAATTTCTACTTTTTGTGACGCATTTCAATCCTCAGCATTTCTAGGGGAAATTTTTTATTTTAGTAGAAGAGGGTAAAGATTAGGTTTATCTCTACTTACAACTAATAAGGATGATTATGGGTATGTGAATGTGTACATGCATATGTAAAATAAATTAATTTTGGTGGTGAATTCATAATAACTGTCAGGTTTTAGGAAAGAAAACTTTGATTAAGAAAAGGAACATTAGCCCTGGCTGAATGGCTCAGTTGGTTGGAACATCATACACCAAAAGGTTGCCAGTTTGATTCCTGGTCAGGGCACATACCTAGGTTGCGGGTTCGATCCCCAGCTTAGGTGTGTATGGGAGGCAACTGATCAGTGTCTCTGTCTGTCTCTGTCTCTGTCTCTCTCTCTCTCTCTCTCTCTCTCTCTCTCTCCCCCCATCTCTCTCTCTGCTTACCCCCTTCTCTCTCTCTAAAATAAATTTTTTAAAAAAGAGAAAAGTAATATTTTATTTAAAGTATGTAGATTAGGAGTTCTCATCTTGAAATTGTGGTCTTTTATATGATTACTGTGTGTTATTTTCTGTATTAAATACAGTATCATAATTGACTAGTGTATAGGGTTTTGACCCAGAGAGAGCCTGCAGCACCCAACCTCTCACTGGTTAGTAACTGTTGAGCCTTCTGCATCTCACAGAATGTTTGTGATGAATGGTTTTTTAACTATTGTAGGATCACTTGATGTCTACTCAGTTAATGTGTGAAGGTTTCTCTAGTTTCCCAAGCTAATGTAAGAGATTTAAAAAATGATAAAATTTTTCTAACTCAAGTATGTGTCTTAAGAAATGAAAGTGTTAAGTAGAGCCTAGTTTGCCATAGCCCTGTGGAGAATTGTGAGTCATTATTTAAAAATAACAATACATAGTTTAGGGAAAAAATATTTTCACCCTTAAATTCCATTGGTGTGCCTTTAAACTTCTAGAATGTCTGGGTCAACCCTGTAAGTCCTTGGGTTGTAGCTCTCATTACTCTGAGTAAAATCGAGATGTTACTCTTGTGCTGGTGTTTGTCAACTCCTTTTTCCCTTTATGTTTTATTGTAGAAAATTTAAGCTTACATACAACTGGAGAGAACAGTGCAGTTAAACCCCCATGTGTGCAGTTAAACCCCCATGTGTGTATGTGTGTATCACTCAGCTACAGCAGGCATTAACTCATGGCTATTCTGGTTTTATCTAGACACCCCACAACACCACCACGACACACACACACACACACACACACACCGATTATTCTGAAGCCAAGTCTATACAACATATTTTTCATCTCTATATATTTCAGAATCTGTCTTTAAAAGATAAAAGTCGCATCTTTTTATTTTTAAAAAGTATTCCTTTATTTATTGATAAAGATGTGTAGGAATGAGATAGAGACTATATAGATGGGGCAAAAGAGTAGAGATACAGCATATTCGCCCCCCTCCCGCCTTCCCCATTGCCTTCTCTATACAGATTTCTGGGCCCTCTTCTCTCCCTACCTGTTGAATATTACAGTACTTCAGGGTTTAGTTTTCAAATACCCCCCCCCCCCCTTCCTTATACTCTTCCTGTCCTTTAAGTATCATCCATACACTAATAATTCCAAACTATATTTTTAGTCCAACTATATATTCTTTCTGAAGTTTAGATTCATATCCAATTGTCTGTCTTGTAGGTATTTCAAATTTAGTATGTTAAAGCGGAGTTCTTGATTCCCCTTGCTAAAATCCAGTTTTACTTCTCACTACCCTGCAACTCCACCTCCCTATCTCCACCTCATTCCTCATTACAGTATGTAATAAAGTCTAGGAGTCCACCTTTGTCTTAGTTTAGGCTGCTATAACAAAATACCACAGACTGGGTGGCATATAAACAATGGACATTTATTTCTCACAGTTCCAGAGGCTGGACATTGGAGATCAGGATGCCATTATGGTCATTTTCTGTGTAGGCTCCATACTGGATTGCACACTTCATACTTCTTTCTCATTATAGTAAAGAAGAAGAGAGAGCTCCCTGAGGTCTCTTATAAGGGCACTAATCCCATTCATAAGAGCTCCACCCTCATTTTATAAGGACCTTGATTCGTATTTAATCATTCCTACTATCAGTCTTTTACATGACTTTCTGGTTCTGTTTCTAAAATATATTTCGATCTGTTGACTTCATCTTCACAACCATAATTATCTCTCCTTGAACCTCTCCTAACTAGTTTCCTTGTATTCACTTTTTCTTCCTAAGTCTGTTTTTTATATTGCAACAAAGTGGTCATTTTAAACTTAATGTTACTTTCTTGCTTAAAAACCTTTCATTAGTTTCCATTTGCTTTTAGAATAAAACCTAAACTTCTTGCTATAGCCTTTAAGGCCTTATAAATGCCATTATTCCTGATTGTTTTTTGGGCCTCATACCTTACTATTTTCTTTTTATTTTCTTTATTATTGTTAATCTTCATCTGAGGATGCTTTCCCATTTATCTGTTAGAGAGAGGAAGAGAGAGAGACATTGATGTGAAAGAAACTCATCGATTGGTTGCTGGGCCGGGGAGGAGCCTGCAACCAAGGTACATGCCCTTGATCGGAATCTAACCAGGGACCCTTGGGTCCACAGGCCGATGCTCTATCCACTGAGCCAAATTGGTTAGGGCTGTATTCTGCCTTGTACTCTGGCCCCCTTTCCTTGAACCAATCAAAATCTTTAAGTTACACCTCTTGGACTTACTATTCTCTCTAGCATCTTTTCCTCAGCTCTTATTTAGCATGGCTATTTTAGTCTCTTACCCACTACAGTTTTTTGTCTCTCATTCACTACAGTGTAAGCTGTATTGTGGTACTTATCTGTAGCCCACTGCCTAACACAAGGTTCCAAACAGTATTGTGTGAATGAAGATACGTAATAGAGAAGGTAGAAATTAAATAATAAATTTTGTTTTTCTGTTTTCTTCTGGTTCCTTTTTATCACTGGTACTGGAGTATGCAGAAGGAATACTATTCAACTTGGTTAAATGAATTTGGGATTGAAGGGTGAAGAAGAGAGTTACCCAATTTGTTTACTTAAAATTTTTAGAATTAAAAAATTTATAACACTTATTTTATATTAAAAACACTTTACTATTATCATTGGGCTTTTATAAATCTGTAGCCATTTTAGTGAGTTGATAACTCACTATATAAAAGTAGTAGGCTCTTGGGAATAGTGAGAATAGGAAGATTGAATAGCAAATATTTTCTTATGCTTTTCTTATATTTATGCTGCAAAATTATGCCATACTAATTTCTCTAAGCCGCCCTGACTTCTGTTTCTTCCTATCTCATAATCTGTCTTTATAGTATGTCTTTGTTGTTCTTTTTCTATTGAGAGTGAAGAACAAATTATCATCTCTGTTCTGAGCTTAAAGTAGTGGTAATTTCTGGTATGTTTTATAGTAAAATTATTGCAGCTAAAGTGCTGTGATAGAGTAAGAAGACCGGTGTATTTGAGTGAAGTTTTAAGGTGCTTTCAGTACTGCTCCCCTACACCAGTTAGTAGTCCTAGTTCCACTAAGGATTTGGGGATCACATTCTTGAGTTTAAACGTTGACTTCACCACTTAATAGTAGTTGAGCAACCTTTGACAAATTATTTCACTCCTCTGGACCTCAGTTTTTCTTCTGTTTATGTGGGGTTTGCGGGGAGGGGTGGCTGGCTGGATTGTTAAAAGGACCTGAGATAACAAATGTAAAGTGGCCAGGCCAGCATAATATCTTGCATATAATGGACCTTAAACAAATGGTCTCCTTTGTTGTTATTTTGGACAAGTCACTAAATCTCTAGGTTTCTACTTATTTATGTGTGAAATTCGGAGATTTGACTAGAAGCTACAGCTTTCAAGTTCTTCAACTTTAGTGCTCATCAGAATCACCTGGTTGGGCCACAATTCATTTTATGATTTGGTGTGTCCTGAGTAGAGCATTAGAATGTGGGTTTCTAAAATGTTCCCAGGTGTTGCTGAAGCTGCTGGGGTGGGAAACATATATTGAGAACCACTAGACTTGATAATCATATAATCCTGCTAGCACTAGGATTAGTAGCCAGTATTTGAAACGATGTACCAGCCATTGTACATAGTACTTTATATGTACTGTATTGTTTGATTCTCAAGGTGATTGGTAGATATTATTCTCTTTTAAACGGCTAGATAAATTGTTGAAATTCACACAGCAAGTAAATGGCAAAGTTGAGTCTGCATAGATACAAATCACCTTATTGTAGGCTACAAGGTCCTACAAGGATGCAGGTTCTGTTTGCTTTTGTTTACCTCTTTGGTATCATATCATCTTACTACTTTTCCCTTGGCTCACTATGCTCCAACCACACTGGTCATCTTACTCCACAAGGCAAGTGCATTCCGGTCTGTACACCTACTAGTCCCTCCACCTGGAGAACCTTTCTGCTGATCTCCTGTCGGTTTAGTTCTTCATTCTGCTGTAGAAAGATAAATTAAATTACAATTTAAAAAAAAATTTAAATTTTAATCCTCACCTGATCTTTTTATTTTCTTTGTTAAAAAATCTTTATTGTTGAAAGTATTACATATGTCCCCTTTCCCCCCCATCCACCCCCTCCAGCCCACCCCTGCCCTGGGCCCTCACCACCCCACTGTTTACAACCATGGGTTATGCATATATGCATACCGGTGATATTTTTCCATTGATTTTTAGAGAGAGTGAAAGGGAGGGGGAGAGACAGAGATAGAAACATCGATGTGAAAGAGAGAGATCAATTGGTTGTCTCTCGCACTCGCCGCAACCAAGGCCAGGGATTGAGCCTGCAACCCAGTTACGTGCCCTTGCCTGAAACCAAACATAGGACCCTTCAGTCCAAAGGCCAATGCTCTATCCACTGAGCCAAACTGCTGGGTAGGATCACATTACAGTTTTTTTTTTAAATTGATATGAGAGGGAGGCATGGAGGGAGGGATATGGATATATATATATATTTTGCGCTTGCCAGCTGTGAGCCCGGCCTCTGGCTGAGCGGTACTCCCCCTGTGGGAGCACACTGACCACCAGGGGGCAGCTCCTGCGTTGAGCGTCTGCCCCCTGGTGGTCTGTGCACATCATAGCGACCAGTTCTGCCATTTGGTCGATATGCTTATTAGCCTTTTATATAGGATTGTTGGGATAGGAAGATTCTGAAGAGAACACAGAATTGAACGCCTTTTTAGGAAATCTGGTTACTCTGTGTCATGATTGGCCTTCTGGTCCTTAGTGTGACTGAAGAGTGAAAATAACCCTTTGAACTCTGTTATAGGGAAAGTGGTGGTGTTCTCTAAAAGACATTTTATTACATACAGTTTTTGCTGGCTCCCATAATCCTACTATGTCACCAAACTTCTGAGACAGTTATAAATTACTTCTTGAGCTTCCTGTGGCTTTCCTTTTCTTTATTAGCATGATAATCCAGTTGGATATATTACTTAGAGATTGGGTAATGACCTTGACCAATTTTTTCTTTTTTTAAAGAAATCTTTATTGTTCAGATTATTACAGTTGTTACTCTTTCCCCCCCATAGCTACTCTCCACCCGGATTTCCCCTGCTCCCCCCCCACCCCCTCACTGTCCTTGTCCATAGGTGTATGATTTTTGGCCAAACTCTTCCCGCACCCCTCACACTCCCTTCCACCCAAGAATTGTCAGTCCACTTCCTTTCTATGCCCCTGATTCTATTATATTCACCAGTTTATTCTGTTCATCAGATTTTTTTATTCACTTGATTTTTAGATTCACTTGTTGGTAGATACGTATTTGTTATCACTTTGTTCATAATTTTTATCTTTACCTTTTTCTTCTACTTCCTCTTCTTAAAGAATACCCTTCAGCATTTCATATAATACTGGTTTGGCGGTGATGAACTCCTTTAGCTTTTTCTTATCCGTGAAGCTCTTTATCTCACCTTAAATTCTAAATGATAGCTTTGCTGGGTAGAGTAATCTTGGTTGTAGGTTCTTGCTATTCATCACTTTGAATATTTCTTGCCACTCCCTTCTGGCCTGCATAGTTTCTGTTGAGAAATCAGCTGACAGTTGTATGGGTACTCCCTTGTAGATAACTAACTGTTTTTCTCTTGCTGCTTTTAAGAGTCTCTCTTTGTCTTTTGCTCTTGGCATTTTAATTATGATGTGTCTTGGTGTGGTCCTCTTTGGATTCCTTTTGTTTGGGGTTCTCTGCACTTCCTGGACTTGTAAGTCTATTTCTTTCACCAGGTAGGGGAAGTTTTCTGTCATTATTTCTTCAAATAGGTTTTCAATATCTTGCTCTCTCTTCTTCTGGCACCCCCATAATACGGATGTTGGTATGCTTGAAGTTGTCCCTGGGGCTCCTTATACTATCTTCATATTTTTGTATTCTTTTTTCCTTTTGCTTTTTCTGTTGGGTGTTTTTTGCTTCTTCGTATTTCAAATCTTTGACTTGATTCTTGGGATCCTCTGGTCTGCTATTGGATCTCTGTATATTATTCTTTATTTCAGTCAGTGTATGCTTAATTTCTAATTGGTCCTTTTTCATATCCTTGAGGGTCTCACTATATTTCTCGGAGGTTTCTAGAAGATTCTTGAGTTGCCTTATAACCGTGGTTTTGAACTCTATATCCAGTAGTTTGCTTTCCTCCATTTCTTTCATTTGTGACCTGTTTCTTCGTCTCCGCATTTTTTATGCTTCCCTGTGTTGATAGAGTGACTTTCTGTGCTAGGTGTCCTATAGGGCCCAGTGGCTCAGCCTCCCTAATTACCTGAGGTGGATACTCTTGGTGCACCCCTTTGTGGGCTGTGTGCACAGTCTTGTAGTTAAGCATTGATTGCTATTGGTATCACTGGGAGGAATTGACCTCCAGGCCAATTGGCTGGGAGGACCAGTTGTGTCTACAATGGGAGAACTTCTGTGCTGGAGACACCCTTATGGGGCAGGACTTGCTTTAGTGGGGCTTTGGTGCTCACTGAGTCTGCCCCCTGAGTGTGTCTCTTGTGGATGTGAAGAGTTGTAATCTGGATGCTCTCACTCTGACCACTGGGTAGGCTGACTCTTGGATCTTCAAGGGGGTAAAAAGTCACCCACTGCCTGAGGCCACCCAGCAGGAGCTACAGAGAGATTTGCAGATTCCTCCTCTTTGTTTGGGGTTTGGAGGTGCCCAAATGAGGCACAGCTGTGAAGTAATTCAGGCTGCTGAGGAGCCTTAGGCCTTTTGAAAGCTCTAGGTTTCTCTGACCCAGCTGCAGTTTGACAGGTTTTTAGGCGGAGAAAGGCCAGGCTATTAGTATGCAAAAGCCTTTGCACACAGCTTGGGTGGTGGTGTAAGTTGTGTGGGGTGTGGTCTCAGGGAGTCACGGGACGGTGCAAACAGCAATCGTTGCCGTCAGCCCTCCGGATAGGTCCCTGGGTCTCTTATGTCCCTCCCCCCGGGCAGGAACAATGAATGCTGCAAACACCTCCGCGAGAAAGTTGCCCTCACTTCCCTGCCTGATGCCAGACAGTCCAGTTTCTCTCTGTATGAGTCTGGGTCCCCAGATTCTTGCCCAGAACTGGATTTTAGAGCAGTTGGGAACTTGTACCTCCCTCCCGGTTGAAAAAGACAACAGCATACCCAGCTCCAGCCCCTTTCGCGCGTGCCTCTGTACCTCCCACACTTGCACCTCCTGCCAGACTCAGTGCGTTTTTCTCTTTCTTTCTAGTTGTAGAATTTCCACTCAGCCAGCCTTCCCTTGGTTCTGGATGCTATTCATTTTGTCTTTTAGTTGTAGTTTTAATGTGGTTGTACGTGGCAGCAAGTTCAGGTGTTTACCTATGCCGCCATCTTGGTTCCAATTTTTTAAGGAAAGATTATATATTGTTGGGCAATTTTTGTTGCATAGTAGAGCCAGGAACATTTTCATATTACTTTTTTCTACTTATCAAAGGAGATAAATATCCAGGCTATTTATTTTTAGGATACTCAAATGTCTTGGAGAAAAGGACTTTGGGAAACTGAGGCTTAAAGCTCATTTAATTTGAAGTTGAAGAAAAGTTATTACAGTTCTTTTTTTTAAAAAAGATATTTTTATTGATTTTAGAGAGGAAGGGAGAGGGAGAGATAGAAACATCAATGATGAGAGAGAATCATTGTTCGGCTGCCTCCTGCACACCCCACACTGGGGATGGGGCCCACAACCCGGGCATGTGCCCTGACTGGGATTGAGCCGTGACCTCCTGGTTCATAGGTCTACGCTCGACCACTGAGCCACACCAGTTGGGCATTACAGTTCTTATTAGGTAAATATTTTCAGATTTTAAGTCCCCTTTTCTTTATTTAGCTAAAATTTTCTACTGATAGGGACTCCTTGATATTGTCCAGAACTCAATATGCTTTATATATTAGTTATAAGAATTTCAGTTTTGACTAAGGAAAGCAGTGTGGACTAGTGGAAAGAATTCAGACTACTACTTTTTTAAAAATATATTTTTATTGATTTCAGAGAGGAAGGGAGAGAGAGAATCAGTGATGAGAGAGAATCATTGACTGGCTGTCTCCTGCCCGCCCCATACTGGGGGGATCAAGCCCACAACACGGGCAAGTGCCCTGATGGGGAATGGAACTGTGACTTCCTGGTTCATAGGTGGATGCTCAACCACTGAGGCACACCTGCCAGGCCAGGCTTCTTCTTTTAAAAACAGCTTTATCCTATATAATAAAAGCGAACTATGCAAATTGTCCCCTCAAATGGAGTTCTTCCAGGAGTTCGACCTGGTGGCAGGGGTGGGGCCTGCCAGGGGAAGGTAAGGGAGGCCCTGGCCAGCAGCCGGCAGCCGCTAGGGCCTCTGGTTGAGGTATATTTTAGAATGCAGATTTTTGAGTCAGACTGAGTTTGAATTCCTATTGGTACAGTCAGCTGTGTGACTTTGTCCAAATTGCTTATTCTGAATAGCCTTGGAAAACAATATTCACTTTGTTAGATTGTTTCTAAGTTTAGAAAACTATATATGTCAAGTACCAGGCCCTTCAGGTTTCAAAAAGTGGGAACTATTTTTAATATTACTAATAATACTGGCATCTCTTTCTGTTCTTTCGGATTTTAAAGCCTGGGGACTGAAATGTAATGGACAGTAGTGAAGGTAAACCTGATATTACTGAACACAACCACACAAACTGGTCTGAAGGGTAGAAGTGTCGGTTCAACTACATTGTTCTTTAACTCATCTTTTCCTAATCAGTGCACTCTTAGTAAAAGTTGGTTTTATGGTATTACTGACTAGGGTTTCCTTTTTCCGCTCATTTTATAAGATGTTTCTGCTGAATGTAGGGCTTGATACTTAATGAGTATAAATTGTTTGATCAGGATGGATAAATTCACTATTGCTAACCATACTTGTAGTTGATAGAAGATTCTCCCCCCATTTTTTTTTTAAGTCCTCACCCAAGGATATGTTTTTAATTGATTCTAGAGAGGAAGGAGGAGGGGAGAGATAGAGAAACATTGTTGTGAGAGAGAAACATAAATCGGTTGCCTCCTGTACAAACCCCGACTGGGGATTGAGCCTGGGACTCTTTGGTATATGGGACGATGGTCTAACCAACTGAACCATACCAGCCAGAGCCTTCCCCCATTTTTTAGAAATGTTCCATATTTTACAATGAGAATACTTGCTTATCTTTAAGTATGTGTGGTTAAATTAATCTTTGTCTATATCAGTGGTTCTCAACCTTCCTAATGCCGCGACCCTTTAATACAGTTCCTCATGTTGTGGTGACCCCCAATTTCATTGTTACAAATTGAACATAATTAAAGCATAGTGATTAATCACAGAAACAATATGTAATTATATATGTGTTTTCCGATGGTCTTAGGCGACCCCTGTGAAAGGGTCGTTCGACCCCCAAAGGGATCACGACCCACAGGTTGAGACCCTCTGGTCTATATAATAGCAGCCTAAATATGTTTGTTACCCGTGAATCTCTTCCTGCCTGGTATACTTAGTGGCTATATATGGGATTAGAAAGTCGATGGGAAATTTCATGAAAGCAGAAGCCCAACTTCTCAGACGAGCACATTTTTCCTAATAGAGGAACTTGAAGTCTTTAAGAGAGTAAAGGAACTATTGTATTTACAGAATGAGTCACTGAATTGTCGAGAATTTGGGACTTTGTTTAGACTGTAGTGTGCTAGTAGCTATATTCTGGTTTTAATTTCCTATCAGTATTCATTATATTACCTTCAGCACCCATTACTTATTGTTGAAGGTCAGGTACATGTTAGTTGCTGCAGAGAACAAAATCAATCCAGATTCCTGCCCCTGTTTTCTAGATGGAGGTCAGGACAGTAAATAAGTAGAATATGTTTTATGTTAAATGGCGATAAATGCTGTGGAGAAAAAAATGAAGCAGATGAGGGATAGGAATGTAGAGAAGGAGGGGATGCAATATTAAATAGTGTGTTAGGCATGGGGATCTGTGGGGAAGACAGTTTGGGCTGGGAGTAGTGGGTGACAGCAGGTGCAAAAAAACCACAAACAAAAGGGACAAAACCTGCATGGAAGTGTAACTTCAACAGGGAGAGGGAACTAGTAGGAGGTAAAGTCAGAGAGGGAAAGGAGTAGGTGGAGATAATAGGTTATATGAAAACTGATAGATTATTATAAAGATTACTAGAGGCCCAGTGCACAAAATTCTTGCAGGGTAGGACCCCTAGGCCTGGCCAGAGATCAGGGCTGATCTGTGGGGCATCTGGGGGGGACCCCCTGCTGGCACCTACTTTGGAGGTGACTGGCGGGGTGATTGCGGGTAGCGATGCCTGCTCGCCTGCGGTTGCTTCCCTCTCTGGGGCGACCAGCGGGATGATCAAGAGCTCCTGCATTGAGCATCTGCCTCCTGGTGGTCAATACACATCATAGCGACAAGTCGTTCCACCAGTCGTTCTGTCGGTTTGCATATTAGGCTTTTATTATATAGGATAGCTTTTACTATGAGGTTAAAAGCCTGTGTCAGCCCAGCCGATGTGGCTCAGTTCTTGAGTGTTGACCTATGAACCAGGAGGTCGAGGTTCAATTCCTGATTAGGACACATGCCTAGGCTCAATTCCCGGTGTTGGGTGTGCAGGAGGCAGCCAATCAGTGATTCTCATCATTGATGTTTCATAGCTCTCTCCCTCTCCCTTCCTCTCTGAAATTAATAAAAATATATTCAAGAAAATGAAAAGCCTGTGTCAACCTTTGAATAGAGGAGTAACATGATCTTTTCTGGTTTGAAGGAAACAGTGACTGCTATGGAAGAAGCTGGGAAACAAGATAAACTGGGGGCTATTATAATACCCTAGTGCAGCGGTTCTGAACCTGTGGGTTGCGACCCCTTTGGGGGTCGAATGACCCTTTCACAGGGGTCACCTAAGACCATCGGAAAACACATATATAATTACATATTGTTGTTGTTAATCACTATACTTTAATTATGTTCAATTTGTAACAATGAAAATACATCCTGCATATCAGATATTTACATTACAATTCACAACAGTAGCAAAATTACAGTTATGAAGTAGCAGCGAAAACAATTTTATGGTTGGGGGTCACCACAACATGAGGAACTGTATTAAAGGGTCGCGGCATTAGGAAGGTTGAGAACCACTATCCTAGTGAGAGAGGATGGTAGCTTGGGTCAGGGTGGTGGTGGTAGAGTTTGTGAGAAGTAATGTATGATTCTGGATATACCTATGACAATACTGCCTAACTCAGTGCTATTACTAAAAACTTACCTATAACATTACCCCCCGCCCATTTTCTATCCTAAATTTTCTGTCTCTTTTTTTCTTTTTTAGTTGTATTATATACCTGTGTTTGCCTAAAAAATTAGAGGGAAGCCAACAGGTAAAATCTTTGTTGTAAGGGCAGAAATGCTAAGGCAATTGTAAAACATACAGACACAGCTTTTTAAAGTTTCTCCAGGTTACTTTCGCTTATTTTTAAATTTTACAAAAAAGTGTACTGTAAGTTATTTTATTGGACTTAGATTTTCAACATTATTCCTAGAATTCATCTGTGTTATTTTATGTAGCTGTAGTTCATTCATTACTCACTGACTCATTGAGCAAATATACTGTAATTTATCTGTTCTCCTCTTGGTGTACATTTGGATTTTCCCTTTTTTAAAAAAAAATATGTCCAGTGCTATTATTCTGAACATTTTTGAACATGCCTCCTGCTACATTTGGGCTAAAAGGATTTTTGGGTCTATATCCATGAGTAGAATTGCTGGGTGGGCCCCAACTGCTTTGGCTCAGTGGATAGAGCGTTGGCCTGCGGACTAAAGTGTCCCAGGTTCGATTCCGGTCAAGGGCATGTACCTTGGTTGCGGGCATATCCCCAGTAGGGGGTGTGCAGGAGGCAACTGATAGATGTTTCTCTCTCATCGATGTTTCTAACTCTCTATCCCTCTCCCTTCCTCTCTGTAAAAAATCAATAAAATATATTTTTTTAAAAAAGGTCCCGGGTTCGATTCTGGTCAAGGGCATGTAACTTAGTTGCAGGCTCGATCCCCAGTAGAGGGTGTGCAGGAATCAGCCGATCGATGTTTCTCTCTCATCGATGTTTCTAACTCTCTAGTCCTCTCTGTAAAATCAGTAAAATATATATTTTTTAAAAAAGAATTGCTGTGTGGTAAAGTATGCAGATTTCAACTTGGTTGGATAATGACTATTTTTATTTTGTGTTGCTGCTTAACAAGCCACCTCAAACTGAATGAATGGTATAAGACAAGCTATATTTTATTTTTCTCATAGATTTGTTGGGTGATAATTCAGGGGACAGTTGGAGTGGCTTATCTCTGTTTCAGGATGTCTAAGGCCTCAGGTTGGGAAAATGCAAATACTTCCAAGATGGCTTCCTCCCTCACTTGTGTGGCATCTTGTTGGGGATGTCTAGAGGACTTTGCTCAACTGGGCATCCCTGGCAAAGTGTGCCTACACTTGGACTCTTCATCATAACAGCCTCAGGGCTGTCAGATTCTGTATTTAGCAAAACAAGGATAGAAGCTGCCTGTTCATTTATAAACTAGTCTGGGTAGTCACCTAGTGTCACTTCCATCAGATTCTATTGACTGAAGTAGTCAGAAGCTCTCTCAGATTCAAGGGGAAGAGACGAGAACACCGCCTCTCAATGGGAGGAGTGTCAAAGAATTTGCAGCCACCTTTAAAATTAAAAAAAAATTTTTTTTAACACCTTTTTGTTTTGTTTTTGTACAGAAAGGAAAGGAGAGAGATAGAGAGTTAGAAACATTGATGAGAGAGAAACATTGATCAGCTGCCTCCTGCACACATACTGGGAATGTGCCCGCAGCCAAGGTACATGCCCTTGACCAGAATCGAACCTGGACCCTTCAGGCCACAGGCCGACTCTCTAGCCACTGAGCCAAACCAGTAAGCGCTACACCTTTTGTTTTTTATTTTCAATTTTTAGAGAGGAAGGGAGAGGGAGAGAGAGTGAGAAACATCAAAGTGAAAGAGAAATATTGATCAGTTGCCTTCCTTATGTTCCCCGACTGGGATATCAAACCCACACCTGAGTATGTGCCTTGACCGGAATTATACTGGCCACTTTTCTGGGCATGGGACAGTGCTCAACCAACTGAGCCATACCCGATAGGGCAAATTGTTCTAAACTTTATCTGATCAGAATCTTTTTATATGTTGTCATTTATAACCTTCTTCTTTGAAGGAATTAACATCTGTGGAAGCAATTATCTGATGAACTTTAATGGGATTAAGACTTGTTTTTTGGAAGCTAGTTACCTATTGACTCAGTTGACTGTCAGTCAAGAGTCTAATGCAGCCGTGGGCAAACTACGGCCCGCGGGCCGGATTCGGCCCGTTTGAAATGAATAAAACTAAAAAAAAAAAAAAAAAAGACCGTACCCTTTTATGTAATGATGTTTACTTCGAATTTATATTAGTTCACACAAACACTCCATCCATGCTTTTGTTCCAGCCCTCTGGTCCAGTTTAAGAACCCATTGTGGCCCTCGAGTGAAAAAGTTTGCCCACCCCTGGTCTAATGACTTACTTAGGCATTGCTTTCATTATCTAATTTTAAAGTGATTTGCACGTTCTTTAAAAACATTTCAGTCAAGAATTATCATTGAGTCCTGGCTGGTGTGGCTCAGTTGGTTGGGCATCATCCCCATGCACTGTGTATGTTTTTCTTTTTATATGGTTCCTGCTTATTTCTAAAAATAGATATTATGCTTAATTTTATATATTAGAAAATTTTCAAACATGGTACTACTGTTCACGCGGTGTTATTTCTGAGTCAGTAAAGTAGTTAAATTTTTAAGACATTTGAGTCACAGTTACCTGGTCAACTAGTTAATGAAACCAAAATAATTTTTAAAATTCGAATGTAACTTAGCTAATGTCTTCAGACCAGACTCTGAGATTTTTTTCTATGTTTCCTTTAAGAGCTTGACTGATTGAATTGACTTATGACTCTGGGAAAGTCATTTACTCTTTTGGGTCCCATTTTAATCATTTAAAAATTGAGATGCTTAGAGAAAATCTTGAATGTTTCTTTGGGTTTTAAAAGTTTTTGGCATGTTTTGGGAGGGTAACTAAGATTTAGATTTGGCATCAAGATCCTAGTCTATATCAGTCTAATTATTAAATAAGGGAGAGAATTTTACTGAAGCATCTGGAGTGAATTGGATCTTGCAGGTAGCTATCTAGTCCTCTCACCCCAGTATAAATTACAGCTGTACATACAGGATGTACTTCATGCTGATGGTTGTAAGTTCATCACATCTTGTAAAGAAAGAACCTTGTAAGGTTTTTTACGTCCAACTCACTAAATTTATAAATGACATCTGTGGCTTTAAGGTCTGTCTTAAGCATGATCTACAGTAAGATACACAGTGTATGTGACTCATTCTACTTGCAGGTGAATCTGAAGACCCTCTGGCTTACATATGCCTAACTGAAAAGTTACTTACCCTTACTGCATATATACTAGTACATATTACATACCCTAATATTTTCTGTTGTCTTCTTCTTTCTTCTTCTTTTTCCTTCTCCTTCTCCCTTCTCTCTTCTCCCTTCTTCCTCCTTCTTCCTTCTCCCTTCTTCCTTCTTCCTTCCTCCTTCCTCCTTCCTCCTTCCTTCTTCCTTCTTCCTTCTTCCTTCTTTCTTCTTTCTTCCTTCTTCCTTCTTCTTCTTCTTCATGATGTTGGGTCACAGTCTGAACTTCTCCCTTGCCACTCACCTTATTATGAAAGAACCTTAAGACTTTTCTGGCTTCTTAGCCAAAAAGCCAACAAAAAATGTAGGACCATGAGGTGCCAAAAGGAAGTGTTTACTTGGGAAAGGTAAGGTTTTATACTTATCAATGGCTCATATAAAACAGGGTTCCCACCTTTGCTATGAGGTACTTGATGTCATCACTCAAAGCCTTGGCCAATTCTGTTAGGATCCATGGAGCACAGAAGTTACAGCAACTATTTAACTGCCATCCAGGCAACCACCAGGGGAACTGAGCCAGTAGATTGAGAGATGATGTCTCTGTTGAAGGATAGTCCCTAAATCATTGCTGTTATGTGTATTATGTGAATGACAGGCTAATACAATTCTTCATCCACAGAGAGTTGGTAAGAAAAATACACTCCGAATGGAACCAGTAAGACTCATCATTCGCTCAGAAGATAAATTGCAATCATTTTTTGACCTAGAGTAATGGTCTCTTTCTGATTTGTGTGTGTGTGTGTGTGTATACACACACATTTCTTGGAAGGATAACCACTCAATTAAAAACATAGACTTGGAAAAATAAAAAATAAATGAAGTAGGGTTCCCATTGACATTTTGTTGTGGAGACTTTCTATGTATTGTAGTTAAGCAGCATTATTGGCCTCTGCCCACTAAAAATGCCAGTATGGCCTGTCCATATATACCTTGCTGAGCATGCTTTAATTTGATTCAGAATAAAAGACACTTGGTTTCAGTTTTCTGTTTCTCAAGTGTGTTTAAAGAATATTTACCAAAACAAATGTAAATGGAAAGGCAGGGAATACCTTTTGGTGGCTGAAAGCTGAATTAGTTCTGCCAGAAGTTAGAGCAGCAGCAGTTACTTCAACTAATTATTGTAATGCTAGGCATTATAATATGTATCACTGCTTGCTGTATCTCTCAGTTGTTAGGGCAGTGAAAATGCCTGTCTTTGTGCCTTCAGTAAGTTTTTACTATAAGCTAGTTAGTCTCTGGGCTGACTAGTTCATTCAAAAGTATTTCTTCTCTCTCTCTCTCTCACTCACACACACACACACACACACACACACACAGACATAAATTATTTCTTAAAATTTTGAGTTCTTTTTTAGAGGTGGGTGGGAGCAGATTGATATACTATTTGGTAAAGAAGAACCTGGCAGAATAACTTTCAAGTTCATATGAAGGAATGGTCAAAGTTGCAAAGAAAACTTTGAAAGAGAGTATCTTCTGTATATCACATAATTCAGGGTTCTAACTATTAGTAAATGGTTTGAAAGTGTGTGAATTGAGATGTGAGGATTTTATGTCATAAAACCCTCAGTAAGTAAGCATCCATTCAAGTTGTGTGTGATTGGTGTTAAGAATATGGGTGAAAATACTTTGCTGGCAGTTTTCACTTTGTAATACAGCTTTATTTTCCCTGGTCATATGTATGTCTGGATTAAGAGTGTGGAATATAATTTTGTGTAACCCATTTTGGGAAAAAGAGAAAAGAGTGTTTTATGAGATCAATTGGCACCAAATGAGAAAGGGGTTAGAATCACTGTAGCATTACTTTGGTTTTTATCTATTGTAAGGAAAAGTTAGGATCATGGTTATAACTTCTATCCTCTTTCCCTTCCTGTTTTTCTCCCTTACAAGTATCTGAACACCTACCACATGCCAGATATTGTTTATGACACCAGAAATGTGATAATGAACAAGACAAAAATCCCTGCTGCTCTCATGGAGAGGGCTCTAGTGGGGGAAAAAGACAATAAGTAAGATAGATAATTAAAATATTTTATATGTAAGTTCTAATCATAAAACCAGGAGGGGAGAGAGAGGGAGAGAGAGAGAGCACGCGCGCACATTGGGGGATGAATGAGTGTGTGTGTGTGTGTGTGTGTGTGTGTGTGTGTGTGTGTGTGTGTGTGGGAAGGGTGAAGGATTTCAGTTTTAAGGATAGTCATGGGAAGGCCTCATTGAAATGACTTTTGAGGAAAAAACCTGAAGAAAGTGAGGATGTCTGCCTTGAGAATACCAAGTAAAAGGCCTGTGGTCAGTAGCTTGCCTGGCATGTCAGTGAAGCAGTGGCTCAGTGGAATGAGCCTTGAGGAGAATAGAAGATATAACTTGGATTTTAGAGATAATGGGAGGAGAGAAAATAGATATAATGAATATTTTTGTTATAAAAAGGAAAGAGAAATGGAGTAAGAATGTTTCCCCTGGCCTCATTTCTTATTTTTTAAATATGTTTTTATTGATTTCAGAGAGGAAGTGAGAGTGAGAGGGAGATAGAAACATCAGTGATGCCCTAGCTGGTTTGGCCTGTGGACTGAAGGGTTCGATTCCGATCAAGGGCCCATGCCTGGGTTTCAGGCTTGATCCCCAGTAGGAGGCATGCAGGAGGCAGTCGATCAATGATTCTTTCTCATCATTGATGTTTCTGTTTCTCCCTCTCCATTCCTCTCTGAAATCAATAAAAAAATATTTTAAAAAAGAAACACCAATGATAGAGAATCATTGATCAGCTGCATGCGCCCACACTGAGGGTTGAGCCTGCAACCTGGGCAATTCCATGACCGGGAATCAAACCGTGACCTCCTGATTCATAGGTCACGCTGGCTGGGCTCTTATTTCTTATTGTTAGTTGAACCCTTGTTCCATCTCCTTTGCAGTTGCTGCAGGGTTTGCCCGGTATTGTGGAACCAGGAGTGCGAAGAGCCAATCCGGATAGCTTTCTGTTGCTAGAGTGAAAGTCAGGAAATGCCATGCCTGGGTTACCTTCTATTGAATGGGATTTTTAAAAATGCCCTGACACTATGGTCTTCTAGTCCTGAGGTTCCTTATCAGTTCACCTTTCTCTTAAGTTGTATTCTTTGTTTCTAAACCATCAGAAGCTCAGTAATATTTCTGAAAGTATGGTCTTACATACTTCTTGCATAAGAACTATCTAAGAGGCTTATTCATGCAGGTCCTCAGGACTTCAATTCTCTGGTATTTCTTATACAAACTGAAGTTGTAACATTACTCCTGGAGGTTGAGCATTGATAAGACATGTTGTTTGTTCTTTGATCTTTCAGTACCTCCTAAGCAATAGTAGTAACTAAGTGGCAGGGCCACAATTTGGAGTTCAGTGTTCACTGACTCCAACACCATATTCTTTACAACAAGCTATATTTTATTTCTAAAGTGAGAAAAAAAATGTTTCTTTATAGGGATTCTGTTAATATACAGTTAATCTATTCAGTTAAATACAAAGATTTCTTTGTTCTAGAGATAGCCAGAAACAAGTTTTCATGGAATAAGACGAGCTGGCGTGCTCCCTCCCCCTTCCTCCTCCCTGTCAATATGTACATTGTACTTTTCTACTCTTTCACTCTCTTTTAAGGAGCCCAGGGCTGGGGAGTTGGCAAATGGTGAAGAGAGGAGGATTGTTTTATTTCTATCTAAATTGTGATGTTTGTGAGAAGCTTTAAGTTGGAAGATGTGATCCCTGTCAGTTTCTTGCTTAGATGAGTGAACTGGATAAAATAATAGCTGTTCTTTAATTTATGGCTATTGAGTGACTGGAATTATTTAACTATTTAGGGGTTTCAAAGGAGGAATTAATCTCACATACAGAATGTCAATATTTTAACCTCAGTGTGATTTATTTATTTATTTATTTTTTTTGAAAGGGTCTAAAGTGGAATCCACTCTAAAAAGATGAACTCTCAAGGCAGAAAAATGGTTGGTTCAATCTGGAGGAGCCACTCTGGAGTAGCAGTTCTTTGAATAACTGAGAGCCTTTCAGTATTAACTTTGTCATTTTGCTTTATTCTTGCAATATAACAGAGTTCTACTCAGTAACTAGGCCCATTTTTGTTCTGAATCTTCATGCTTAGATTCCATGTCCAGTCCTATAGCCAGACAAGAAGAACTATAAGCCACTTGCATCTTTTTTTCTCATGCCGTAGTTTTCTCCATCAGAACACTTCATTGTGTTTTCTTAACAGTTTGAAATTTAAGCGGTACAAACAGCTAAACACATCTTAGATTTTTCATATTTCCTAGGAATTACATCTTTAAGATAATAGTATTTTTTAAAATATATTTTTATTGATTTCAGAGAGGAAGGGAAAGGGAGAGAGAGAAACATCGATGATGAGAGAGACTAATTGATTGTCTGACTCTTGTACGCCCCACACTCGGGATTGAGTCTGCAACCCAGGCATGTGCCCTTGACCAAAATCGAACCTGGGACCCTTCAGTCTGCTAGGACCAAGGTATTATTGACAGTTGATTTACATTTAAAACATATGGCAGGTAGTGTCCCTAAGAAGACATAGATAATTTAGTTGAAGACCAGTCAGATATATATGCCATGACTTGGCAATACACAACATATAAACAACAAAATAAGAGGATCACAATGAGCTTGAAGAAAACGAAGTAATGAATTATGAGGTACAATTCACCAGGAGAGACTTTCCCAGAGGGAAGTGGGTTTTAGGGATAAAATTAGTTCTGGATATTTTCAAGTTAGAGGCATATATCGGGTATGACAAACAGATTGGCCTGAGTATTGCAGAGGGGATTATTTTAATATGCTTGGTAGATTATATATTATGTATATATTACCCTGGTTGTTTTTTTGTTTTTGTAATTTTATAACTTTATTTGACAATCAGTTCTCATCCACATTAACTGTTTGCAGGTTTTTGAAAGTGGTGACAGGTACATAGGTGATCAATGTATATAGAGCTTGTTTGGTGAATCTTCATCCTCATTACAATTTTCTGGACAACTGTACCCAGATACGAAATGGAACGTTCCTTATTCCTTTGGCCCAGACAGCTTTGTTCAGCCTGGTGTGATGGAGTTTCCATCTCCTTCATGGATCTCCTTGAGTGTCTGAGTGGCATGCTTCTTGAAACCCACACCGTGGGTGTGCTTGTGAATGTTGATGGTATTCTCTGGTCACCACCTCATTGATGGCAGAACAGCCCTTCTTCTCACCACCTTTCTTTGTGGGAGCCATTATGCCCTGTCCAAGTTGAAAAGAAAAAATGTTACCATGTTTAATAAAAAATTGACAGGTGGTCATTGAGAAGTGTTTGTTGAAATACCTTAAATAATTATTTAAAGGTTGGGTGTGTTTTAGTACATAGTCTTAAACATGTAAAAATTAAATGTACAAAAGTACAAATAATTTATGAGCTGCTCTACAGAACACTAAATAACAAACTAAAGGTAGTTTAGAAGTGTGTCTGTTTATAAAGTTCAAAAGTGTAGACTTTGAGACAAGGATTTAATTGGCAAAATCCACATTGTGAGGAATTCTAAAGGACAGATAACTCTGTTTTCTACTACAAATAAATTGCAAGGGGAAAAAAGAGGAAATTTGTTACAAATTTGAGATGTATTAACTAAATACAGCGTGTGGATCTTATTTAACTTTTAATTTCGACAAACCAATTGAGACAATCAGGAAATTTGACTGATGTTTGACATTAAGGAATTAGTGGTTTTTAAATGATGAAAGTATGTATACATTTTAAGTAAACTTAACTTTTCAGAGGTACATATGGAAATATATACAGATGTAATGATCTGATGATAGGGATTGGCTTCAAAATTAATCTATGGATTTGAGGGATAGATGTTATAGATGAGGTTGGATGGTCAAGAGTTGCTAGTTATTGAAGTTGCTTGATGGTTATGTGAGAGTTTGTTGTAACTTAGTTTGTATTTGAAATTTTTTATTTATAAAGAGTCCAAGATAAATGACAGAATATGGGCCAAGATCAGGACAGCTTATATCGTTTCATGAAGGTGCCCTGGCCAGTGTGTTCAGTGGTTAGGTTTTGGCCTGCACACTGGGTCTTGGGTTTGATTCCCAGTCAAGGGCACATACCTGGGTTGCAGGTCAGATCCCCATCCCTGGTTGGGGTGCATTCAGGAGGCAACAAATCCATGTGTCTGTCACATTGATGTTTCTCTCTCCACCTGTTCCTCCCTCCCTCCCTTTCTCTCCCCTCCCTCCCTCCCTCCCTCCCACCCACTCTTTCTTAAAAAAATTCAATGGAGAGCTTGCTTCGGCAGCACATATACTAAAATTGGAATGATACAGAGAAGATTAGCATGGCCCCTGGGCAAGGATGACACGCAAATTCGTGAAGCATTCCATATTAAAAAAATAAATCAATGGAAACAATGTCCTCACTCCTTGGGTGAGGCTTAAAAAAATTAAAATGAAAAATGTTAACTTGTATTACAGATTTTATATGATCTGGCCCTATCTACCTATATCCAGTGTGAACCTCAGTGCATGCTTTACCTTG
The DNA here is from genome assembly GCF_028538775.1 of Myotis yumanensis. Lineage (NCBI taxonomy): Eukaryota > Metazoa > Chordata > Mammalia > Chiroptera > Vespertilionidae > Myotis > Myotis yumanensis. The sequence continues at coordinate 33,346,343 of NW_027223767.1, read as the reverse complement.
TTCACTCTCTGAGCTCCATCTCCATCACCTGTATACACGTCATTTCTTCCTAAAACACACCACAATTTCCAGTATTTTCTATGTCTCTCCACATTCCCTACTCCTCATCCCAGGCAAATTTGCCTATCCAAAGTCCTAATTTATTCTTTGGAGCTCAGATTAAATGTTTATAGCACAGAGAAGTCGTCCAGATTCTTCCCTCTAAATCTGATGTCATAGTTATTATCTCTTACCTGATATTTTGTATGATTATTTGTTAACATTTGCCTTCCCCATTAAACTCTAAGCTTAATGAGCCACAGTTCTTGTCTGTTAATATTGTATCCCCAGCACTTATTAAAACTCTGCTAAAGGATAGGTGCTTAGCCTGGCCTGCGTGGCTCAGTGGTTGAGCATCGACCTATGAACCAGGAGGTCACCTATGAACCAGGAGGTCACGGTTCGATTCTCAGTTGGTTCAGTCCCCAGTGTGGAGCGTGCAGGAGACAGCCAATCAGTGATTCTCTATCATCATTGATGTTTCTGCCTATCTCTCCTTCTCCCTTCCTCTCTGAAATCAATAAAAATACATTTTTTTAAAAAGAATAGGTGCTTAACTATTTAATCTTCACTTACCATCCACTAGTCACCAAATTCTCTCACCTGGGTATCACATAATTTCCTGGTTCAGGTCTCTATTAACATTCTTAATTACCTCCCTCTCCCAATGTGTTTTTATCCTAATAAGATCATCCTATTCTCCAGCTTAAAAATTCCATGGTGCTATTCACTTGCTCCCAGCATACAGTTGAACATACTCTATGTGATCTGAGGCCTCAAATGATAAAGCCTTTACTTACTACTTCTCGGGTATTTTGTGAGACTCTGACTTTCTGTTAGTCCCTAGGATTGCCAAGCACCTTGCTCAGCACTTTCACAGATTGTGTTTCTTCTGGTTGAACTACTAATCCTTTCACTCATTTGCCTGGTAAACTTCTACTTTTTAAAAAAACATTTTGTTGGTTTTGAGAGAGAGAGAGAGAGAAAGAAGCATCAATTGGCTGCCTCCTGTGCGCCCCCTACCAAGGAATTGAGCCTGCAACTCGGGCATGTGTCCTGACCAACAATCTAACCAGCAACTCCCAGGTACACGGGGTGCCCAACCAACTGAGCCACACTGGCCATAGCTAAACTTCTACTTTCATTGTTATTCCTCTAAATGTCACTATGTCTTGGTAATCTTCCTTGTTACACTCCAATTAGTTTTCTTTTACCCCATAATACACATTTATTGCATCTTGCAATGTTAGCTTATATCACAATCATTGCTAAAAAATTAGTTTGTAATTATTTAATGTTTGCTTGTTTTGCAAGATTATAAAGCTCTATGAAAAAAGGAATGGACTTCATGTAGCTCACTGCTGAAATCCCAGGTCTCAATGACTTTTTTAAAAAATGATGAATAAAGACATCTGTAATTGGAAAAAAATATATTTGTTAAATGGAAGGGGGGAGGGGAAGAAGAGTTCAGGAGTTCATTGTGGATTGAAAGCTTGTCTGAAATAATCTGCCAAAATGCACAAAACTTATTTCTGTTTCAGAGATAATCTGGTTTAAGTAGTAACACAAAAAGGTTAAGTGCTCATCCCTCAGAGTATAGGGATGAATTGGCAGTTTAGAATTGGCTCTGGCACATTTGTCTCCTATTACTACAAACCTATAAAAAGCTGTTGTAACCTAGTTAGAGTGACAGATACAAACTGTTTTTTTACCCGTCCTCATCCGAGTTTTGTTTTCCAACTGAAACATGGGATATTTCCTCCATTTCTAAATTTTGGTGGAGGGGGAGTAATGTCATTGAAGTTGTGGCTGAACACAATGTCTATTCTAATATAACTACTTTGGTTTAGTTGGAGTCGAACTTCCTTTCAGATGGCTATGAAGCCCAACCCTCAAGAAACTCAGGATTCTGTTGCTAACTGAAAACACCTATTTCCTAAATTATTTTGCCTCAGTTTTTTTCTTTTTACTTCTCTTTTCCTGTCCCCTTTTATATCTTTTATGATATGAAATTGAAATCCAAGGTTATATTTATTTTTTTAAAATATATTTTTACTGATTTCAGATAGGAAGGGAGAGAGAGAGAAATATCAATGATAAGAGGAAATCATTGATTGGCTGCCTTTTGCACGCCCCCTACTGGGATCGAGCCCACAACCCGAGCTTGTGCCCTTGACTGGAATCGAATCTGGGACCCTTCGGTCTGCAGGCTGATGCTCAATTCACTGAACAGAACCAGCTAGGGCTAAGTTGTTCTTTTCTAATGCACATACTATACTTTGCAGTTATGATTACATCATTTTATGAATACATCAACCTGTGAGGCAGATGCTGCTGTCATTTCTAGAAGTCAGTTTACATTGTCAGACTATATACATTTTTTAAAAAGTGAGAACTTGGTTTCAACTTGTCTTCCTGCTCTTTCCCCTATTTGTTTCACACTGCTCTTGAGCCAAGTAGTGAATACTGTTGGTATCTACATTTTTTTTATGTGACTTTCAGAAATGCCAAGATTTTCTATTCTTGTCCTATCTAGCAGCTATGTGCTCTGATGTTTGGGGATGGTATCAGTTTTACTTACTGTATTCTATTAGTTTTATAAGACATCTAAAGAACCTGGAAATTACAGAATTTAGGTGCCTGACTGGATTGGACTAGAGGTAGGCTTGCTGCCAACATTGAAACAGATAATTGTACTTAAAAATGAAAGTATCTTTAAAAAAGTATCTTAAGCTTTGCGCAGTGGCAGTATCGTGGCCAGTGAGGTTTATCCGAGGCGCAATTATTGCTTAAAAAAAAAAAAAGTATCTTGTCCTAGCTCAGTGATGGCGAACCTTTTGAGCTCGGCGTGTCAGCATTTTGAAAACCCTAACTTAACTCTGGTGCCGTGTCACATATAGAATTTTTTTGATATTTGCAACCATAGTAAAACAAAGACTTATATTTTTGATATTTATTTTATATATTCAAATGCCATTTAACAAAGAAAAATCAACCAAAAAAATGAGTTCGTGTGTCACCTCTGACACATGTGTCATAGGTTCGCCATCACTGTCCTAGCTGGTTTGGCTCAGTGGATAGAGCGTTGGCCTGTGGACTGAAAGGTCCCAGATTTGATTCCTATCAAGGGCACATGCCCATGTTGCGGGCTCAATGCCAAGTAGGGGGCATGCAGGAGGCAGCTGATCCATGATTCTCTCTCATCATTGATGTTTTCTCTCTCTCCCTCTCCCTTCCTCTCTGAAATCAATAAAAATATATTTAAAAAAAGAAATCCATATAAAAAGTATCTTTATAGCTTTTGCTGACTCCATCAAGATTACCAACCTATAAATTTCTTGTTTCTAAAAAAAATAACCCTATATAATAAACACCTAATATGCAAGTGTCCGGTCGTCCGTCCGTTCAGCCAATCAAAGCACAATATGCTAATGATATGCTAAGGCTGCTCAACCGTTCGCTATGACGTGCACTGACCACCAGGGGGCAGATGCTCAACACAGGCAGATCCTCCCACAGAGGGAGCACCGCTCAGCCAGAAGCCAGGCTCATGGCTGGCGAGCGCAGCAGCAGTGGCAGGAGCCTCTCTTGCCTCTGTGGGCTTAAGCCATCAGTCGGATATCCCCCGATGGCTTCCGGACTGCAAGAGGGTGCAGGTTTGGCTGAGGGATACCCTCCCCCCTCCCCCAGTGCAAGAATTTCATTCACCAGGCCTCTAGTTGGATAATACTTTATCACAATGGTTGACTTGAATGGCTTATATTTGGACCATATAAAAGTTAGGATATCATTGCTACCCTTGGTCTTGATTATCTGTATATATAAAAGCCTAAGCGACCAAATGACCGGTCGACTGGTAGATACGACGTGCATTGACCACCAGGGGACAGATGCTCAATGCAGGAGCTGCCTCCTGGTGGTCAGTGTGCTCCCACAGTGGGAGTGCCGCTCAGCTGACCAACATGGTCCAGACGCTGGGCTCACGGCTGGCGAGCACAGCTGCAGCTGCGCAAGCCTCTCCTGCCTCTGAGGCAGCGCTACTGAGCAGTGGCGGCAGTCCCAGCGGGGCTGGGATGAGCAGGTGCAGAGGCGCCTGGCCTGGGCTCAGGCTCCTCCCTGGCTGCCTGCTGCTTCACGAATTACTACATACCCTGAGGGGTCCTGGATTGCAAGAGGGTACAGGCCAGGTTGAGGGACCCTACCGGTGCACGAATTTGTACACCAGGCCTCTAGTAATATATGATTAAGTATTAACCCATTTCTAAACCTACTATGGTTAAATTTGTTTTATTATTGACAACATAACACCCTATCAGTGGCCTATGTTAAAGTTTACTTATAGTCACTTAAAATTTTAGGAGTATGTATATTTTGGTTGGAAGTGGGCTAAGGACAGTGTAACTGTTGCTTCTTTCTTGAAAAATAATTTTGTGGGAGATTATGAAATACTATTATTACAGATTATACTAGATGCCATGCTACCCCTCTAATATTTAAGGAGTTTTAAAATGTTGCCATGTTTCTTTTTGTTATTTAAAGAGAAGTCAATGTGCTTGTTTTAGCACATATATTAAAGAGAAATCAAGCGTTACATAAGAGGTAGAGCTAAAATCCAATTTCTCCGTTCCCAGAGGTAGGGGACCCTACTTAAGAATTTGTTGTATATCAGTTCTGTGAATTTTTTAAAAATATATTTTTATTGATTTCAGAGAGGAAGGGAAAGAGAGAGAGATAGAATCATCAATAATGAGAGAGAATCATTGATCAGCTGTCTCCTACTGAAGATTGAGCCTGCAACCCAGGCATGTGCCCTGACTGGGAATGGAACCATGACCTCCTGGTTCATAGGTCAACACTCAACCACTGAGCCACACTGGTCGGCCTGGGCATGTTTTTATACATTTATTATTTAATACAATCTTTATTGTATGTTTATTCTTTTTTAGTTTTTGTAGTTTTCTCATTTCACATTGCTGAGATTTAGTCATGTTGATACATGTAATAATAATTAAACTGATAAACAGTATTCCATGAATTCCTCTACTGGTGTGTAGCTATTATAGTATTTATTTTTGTTTATTTTGTTTTTAGTTTTTCCATTGAACATTGTTCTGAGATATAGTCATGTTGATAAAGATAGTTGATACAGATAGTTCTAGTTAATATTATTACTATAGAAAATTTTATAAAAGGAATAAATTGTAGTTTATCTATTTTCATACTTTAGCAGATTAGATTAACTGATTTTTAGTTGTAACAGATTCTATTGCAATGAACGTTTGTGCTTACAGATATATAGGTTATGTTCTCTGAATAAAATTTCATGATGGATGGGTATGCACATTTTCCACCTACCCAAGTACAGTATTTCCAAATTGCTCTTCAAAAGTGGTCGTGCCAGTTTTTATTGTTATTAGTAAATCATGAATTGTTGATTTTTACATTTCACTGACACCTGGTTTTTCCAAGCTGAGTTTAAAACTACTTTTTAATATTTGACCTAATGCTAATATTTTAACCAAAATCTAACAAGACATGGCATATTTTTATGTATGTATTGGCCATTTGGAATTCTCTTATGTGAATTTTCACTTTGTTCATTTTTTATTAGATTTTTTTAAACCTTACTGTAGTTATATATTTTGATATTTAATCTTTAGCTATGTGTGTTGTTTTATTTAAATCATTCCCCTGAAGTTCCAAAGATACTCTTCTTTTGTTTTAAGTTTGGCTTTTCAGATTGAAAAACTCTAAAATTATTCAAGTATATCATGAAGAAGGGATCTAATTTTACTTTTTCCATGTAAAGAACTGGCCAGTTCAGTACCATTTGTTAAGTAGTTCAGTATTTCCCCACTGGTATAAATGCCATTTTTTGTATATTCAGTTTTAAGTTTTGGGGCTCTATATTGTCACATAGGTCTTTTGTCTTTCTAGACTGCCTTAATTATTTTAGTTTTCTGTAATTGTGTAATACGATTTTTTTCATCTTTTTTTTTTTTTTTTTTTTTTCAGAATTTCTCTACTTTTGCTCCTTTTTTCTGTGTAAGTTTTTGGTTCTGTTTGTCAGCTTCCATTAAAATCCCTGTAGGGGCCCTGGCCAGGTAGCTCAGTTGGTTAGAGCATCATCCCAATACATCAAGACTGCAGATTCAATCCCAGTCAGGACACATACAAGAATCATCCTTCTAGGCTGGTGTGGTTTAGTTCAGTGGTCGGCAAACTGCGGCTCGCGAGCCACATGCAGCTCTTTGGCCCCTTGAGTGTGGCTCTTCCACAGAATACTGACTTCTGCGCATGGGCCAGGAAGTTTCAGTCATGCGTGCCTGCACGTGGTATTTTGTGGAAGAGCCACATTCAAGGGGCCAAAGAGCCGCATGTGGCTCGCAAGCCACAGTTTGCCAACCACTGGAGTTGATTGGGTATTGTCCAATGCACCTGGGGGGTTACCAGTGTGATTCCCAGTCAGTATATGCCTGGGTTGTGGACTCGATCCCCAGTTGGGAGCAAAGCTGATCTATGTTTCACTTTCACATTGATAGTTCTCTCTTTCTCAAAAAGAAAAAAATCAATAAATAGTTTTTAAAATAGAATCAGCCCTAGCCAGTTTGGCTCAGTGTATAGAGCATCAACCTGTGGATTGAAAGGATTTGGGTTTGATTCTAGTCAAGGGCAGATACCTCTATTGTGGGTTTGACTCTGTGCCATGATCTGCACACATGCAGAAAGCAACCAATCGATGTGTCTCCTCTCTCACATAGATGTTTCTCTCTCTCTCTCTCTCTCTCTCTCTCTCTTCCTCTCCCCCCCCCCCCCCTTCTCCCTCTCTCCCTTCTTTCCACTCTCTAAAAATCAATGGGAAAAAATATTCTTGAGTGAGGATTAAAAACAAAAAGAACCATCCAATGAATGCATAAATAAGTAGAACAACAAATTGATGTTTCTCTCACCTTCTCCCTCACTTCCTCTGTCTGAAATCAATCAATAAATAAAGTTTATTTTTAAAAAACCCTGTAGGGAATTGGAATTTATTAGAATTTATAGATATATGTGAAATTGCTATCTTTTGAAAAAAATCTCACTATTTATGTAGGTCTTTCTGGGTTGCTTTTTTTTTTAGGTTTTATTATTTTCTCTGTAAAGATCTTTTGTGTATAATATTACCATTTGTTGGTGTTGTGAATAGGTTTTTTTATGAGTATTTTTTTCTTGTCACATGTAAACACTATTAGTTTTTATATGTTAATCTTGGCGACATTGCTGAATTCTTGATTATATGTCTTATGTTAAAGTAGAAGATATTTCTATTTCCTGGGGAATTAAAACCATTTCAGAGAAATTATGTGCCACAAGATCAGGATACTAGAAAGCAGTTTCAATTAGTTATTTGGGGAGTATCTATCTGTATGTGAATAGTTTTATCATTGTGTGTCCTGGGAGGCAGACAAACAAAATCTTTGATTTTTCTTAGCAATAGAGTTGGTCTATGTAAGGGCCTTGAGATGTTAAAAACCTTCCACCCCCATCCTATATAATAAAAGCCTAATATGTAAAATGTCCCTTCGACTGGGAGTTCGACCAAGGGGCTGGGCCGGCCAGCCAACCGCCCACGGCCCCTTACCCTGGCCGGCTCCACCCTGCCCAGCAGGGGCAGCAGGTAGCCAGGGGAAGGGAGGCCCTGGCCAGCAGCCATTAGGAATTTTGTGCACTGGGCCTCTTGTTTAGTATAAATGTTGCTGCTATAAACACACACACACACACACACACACACACACACAAGACATGAAGACAGACAGGGAGAACCCCATGTGATCACAGAGGTAGAGACTAGAGTGATGCATCCACAAGCTAAGAACACCAATGATTGACAACACCAGAAGCTAAGAGAAGGCACAGGACACATCTTTGGGAGGAAGCATGGCATTGCCGACACCTTAATTTCGGTCTTCTAGCTTCTATAACAGTGAGAAAATACACTTCTGTTCTTTTAAGTCACCCAGTTTGGGATACCTTGTTATGGTAACCCTTGGAAGATAATACAGACTCCATAAAAATAAAAACATTGGCTCAAAAAAAAAAAGAATCAACTCAAGTAAAAATGAAATGATTGAGTTCTAGCAATGGTGGGTGAAAAGATTGGCAAATCCTCTTCCCCCAAAACAACTATAAAACTGTATAAAATGCTTACTGCAAAACAATTATTTCAGGGCTTTGGAATAGACCAAAGGCGTACAACAAATTTGAGGAGGATTTATTTAGTAAAAATTGTTGAACTTTGGGTAAGAATAGTAAGAGTCTAGTTTTGCTGTAACATGATAGCCTGCAGCCATTATCATTCTAAAAGTTTTCATTCCAAAAATATTTAAACACACAAATGATACAAGAGGATATTCTTATTGCAAATAGCAAAATGAATCAAATGAAACTCCACATTGATTTCCTATCCTCCAATCTCATCTCTCTCTCTTGGCATTACTGTAGCTATACAGAAGCAAATAATTTGGTTTTGTGATTGTTGTGATATTTAAATAGTCATAGTGTACTATTAAAAAAACGTTGCTGCTACTCTTGGATTTCACTCAGTTTATTTCCTTATAGGAGGCGCAGGTCAGAATGGAGATGGGCTGCAGACCGAGCGGCTATTGTCAGCCGCTGGAACTGGCTTCAGGCTCATGTTTCAGACTTGGAATATCGAATTCGGCAGCAAACAGATATTTACAAACAGATACGTGCTAATAAGGTAAGAGATAAAAGTGTCTGGTCTTTTTCAGCCCAGCTAAAAACTACCATTATACCTTTTCTTCTGTCCCTCGATGACTTAGCTATGTCAAAGAGAATGGTTTAATATGATCTGATATAGTGGTTTAATTTGTTTAAGAGCCTGATGTTGCTTAGTGGAGTGCAGATAACACTGCTAGAATACAATGATAAATTGAACATCTGTTTAAAACGAATCAGTTTGTATACCTGAGCTAACAGGAAACATAAGATAAAAACCTAGATAATGTATGCCATTGACTATTAACTGTCATTTGTTATATTTATGGAAAAATGGTCATGACTAAGAAATTTCATCTTGTTTTTTTACATAGATGCATTCTGCTTTTCCCGATAACTAAGTTTCCCTTGCTTTCTTGAGGCAAAATAGGGTCTTTCCTGAAAAGTTGTTCAGACAGAATTAGACATTGATGGTTAAGATTTTGATTTTCTTGTGTCCTCCTATCTGCAGAGAGCTGATTATTAGTGCACATTTTTATCTTTGACAGTGATACTGTGTGTAGTTTTTCTTCTTAAAATTCAACTTAGAAGAATTCTCTGCTCGGTTTGGCTTTGATTGAGGGTTAAGTGTACATGGAAAATAAATCCATTTAACAAATAGTTGAGTGCCTATTGTATACTAAGCACTGTTCTCCTTAGTGAAGTCACAGTGGTAAATAAAAATCCTACTTCTGTGAAAATTAAATTCTTGCAAGGTATTTTTTGTATTCACTTGATGCACTTGAGCGTCATGACTGCATACATGGGTCTAGAAAAACCGGTGGTCCACGAGGTCTGAAAGGTTGGCCACCGCTGGTCTAAATGGAGAACCTACTGCTCCTAAAATTAAGTGTCACGACATGTTTTTGTCCTATCTTAGTGCTGGTCAAAGCCCTCAGAAAATTGCTGTGCTGTGAACTCTGTGCATTAAATTAATGTAGACCAAAAGTTAAAGGATGACCAATTGACAAGATGAACAAAATGATGAGAGATTGAAGTAAAAGTTTTATAGCCCCCCAACCCCTTTAAGTTTTTATTTAAAAAATTCCACTTCTTCCAGCTTCTTCCCAAGTAGTCTATTTGTAATTCTCCAGAAGTTCAGTAAAACATGTTATAATTGAGGGCAAAGTCCAGAAGACTTAACTTTTAAAAAAAAAAAAAAAACACATTATTTGTTCCTTTAGAATAAGGAACAAATTAAATCCTGACTACTTTAAAAATTAGTTAGAGAAAATGACGAGTTAAAACTAAAAATATTCTCCAAGGGTGGCGAATATTTTGCTTTCTTTTGCTCTTCTTCACAAGGGAAATTCAGTGAGATTGTAGAATGTGAGCTGGAATGGTGATAGGAATGACTGGATGTGCCTATCTTGAGTGGGGAAAAAAGTTTTGCTCTGTCAGGGACTTTTCTTCAGTGTCTGTAGGTTATTATAGCCAGTAGTTAAGTGGGAACTTGCATATTTGAGAACAAGAGTCTCTGAGTAACAACTAAGAGTAGTACAATGGTAATCATATTTGTTGCCTTTTTTATATATACATTCATAAATATGTGTGCATATGTTTTGCTAGTTGTTCCCCATTATAAAATTACTATATTTCATAGACTTGAAGATGCTACTAATTGTAAGATGCACCATTATTTTATGTGCCACTAAAAAATGATTTCAGTTAAACTAAGACATCCCATCAATTGTTAAGGTACATTCTGATTTAAAAGATGTTAAGATTGGAAAAGTATGCCTTAGAATTGATGAAAAACTGTGTTATCATTTCTTAGGAAAGTTGCAAAATACAGGGAAGTATAAAAGAGGAAAGGGGGGGCACCTTTCTCTTTTTTAAGTTTTTAAAGTAAGAATTTATTTCTATTTAGAAATGCTCCAAAGTTTATAAAAAGGCCCAAAGGCTCCCAGGTTTAACATAAGATCCTACTGAGTTGGTGTCTGTTGGTTTTTTCATTACTAAGGTATCAGTTTGATTCTTGTTCATGAAACACCCCCATGATTCTTCTTAGTGTCATGGTGATTTCCTCTGACTCCCAGTATTTTTCATAAATGGCCATTAGCTCACGAATGACAAAAAATATATTGCATTATTCTTCAAAACCAAGTCCAATGATTAGGAGTTCGAAAAGCTGAGATCATGATGTGTGTCATGTGCAAAGACTGGTATTAAATGCAGCTCTTTCAGAACAGAAACCAGTGAACACACTTCAAGACAAAATACCCCTTTCTCTCAGTTTTGCTGTAACCTAAAACTTCTCTTTAAAAAAAGTCTTAAAAAAAAGACACCCCAAAAACAAAACCCAAGCTCAACATTTGGGCATGTTTTATTTCACTATTAGTTTTCTATGCATATAAGTAATTTCTTTAAATATAGTCATTTACATGGGAACCCTGGACATTTTTCTGTCATTTTTTTGAATATATTTTTACTGACTATATTTTATTACCCTTCTTGGTTGATTATTTCTGTTATGTACTTTATTAAAATTATACAGGCATACCTCAGAAATACCACAGGCTCGTTCTAAACTACCTCAGTAAAGTGGAGGGTCTTGCTTTCACTTTGTAAAAACTTCATTATTTGTGAACTGCAATAAAACCAGGTATGCCTGTATTATAAAGCATGCACAATAAATATTCTCACCTATGTCACAGTATGAATGCTTTTATGTTCTTGACGCATGCTTGAAAGAAATTTTTTGACTCAGTTTACAGTCTCAATTAAGCTATGTGAGAAGATAGTCATTACTTCATTTTTGGTTCCTGCTTCCTTCGTTCTGCGTCGCCCCCTGGTGGTAGTGCACGTCATAGCGAGTGAGAGAACTAGCGGTTGAACTCCTGAGGGGACACTTTGCATGTTAGCCTTTTATATATAAAGATATTTTAAGGAATTTTAAGTAATCATATTGACCTCTTCTGTAAAGCCCTACTTCCATTAGCCTCTCTGCTTAAGCTCTATCTCTTTCTGCTGGGGTCCAGCCCCAGCAGGTCCGGGGGTCCCCAAAGGTGTGGACGGAGTCGGCGAAGAAGGAATGACATGGAGACAGCATTCAGTTGATCAGCAGCCTAGCCAGGATCTCTAGCCAAGTTCTGTCCAGAATCTCTAGCCAAGTTCTGTGTCCATCTTCTTAATCTAAAGGTCAATACAGAGTGTTCTTTCTTTGGACTCAGTATGGCACATCTTCTCAATCTAAGGATTAATACAGAGTCTTCTTTCTTGGACTCAGTATGGCACATCTTCTCAATCTAAGTTCTGTACTATCCACCTTCTTACCCTACTTATCCTCTATAGGGGGGTCTGTAGCACCCTGGTGGAGTCCTATCCATCCGGAGTGTGGGGGTTCTCAATGGGGGGGCTTACCTAGGGGAATCCTGTTCCAGGGGTTCCCAAAGGTGTGGACGGAGTCGGCGAAAACTATCCACCCTCTTCCTGCAGTGGAGTCCTATCCATCCTGAGTGCGGGGTGGGGGCTTACCTAGGGGTCCCTGTTCGGGCGCCAGATGTTGGGGTCCAGCCCCAGCAGGTCCAGGGGTCCCCAAAGGTGTGGACAGAGTCGGCGAAGAAGGAATGACATGGAGGCTACGTTAGTTGACCAGCATAGCAAGGTTCTCCCACCAGAGGTTCTGTAGCCAAGTTCTGGTGCCATGTTCTCTCGCTAGGTTCTCCATCCAGCTTCTCCAGGTTCTCCTGCCAAGTTCTGTAGCCAGGTTCTGTCCAGGATCTTTTGCCATGTTCTCTCACTAGGTTCTGTCTCTAGGTTCTGTGTGTAGGTTCTCTCTCTAGGTTCTTCAGCCAGGTTCTCTCGATAGGTTCTGTTTCTAGGTTCTGTGTAGGATCTCCAGCCAAGTCTTGTCTCTTGGTTCTCTCTCTAGGTTCTCTGTCTTGTTGTCTTGTTACATCTATATTTATACCAGTTGATTTTAATCCTGTCAAATTCTATTGCAAAGGTTAGGGCGTTTCTTATCTCCATTCCAGGGAGTAAAGATTATGTAGCTTAAGGGTGATTGTTTGTAGTTAAAGTGATTAACTACCGCCTGGCACTTAGTTAAGAGGTTTTATCCCCTCCTCAACTTCAGGGAAAAATCCCTACCTGGGAAAACAACCTTTCTCGGAGAGGTGACCTTGGTTAAAACACATAGCGCTAAAGGGAGCAAACATATTAAGAACAGTATGCCATATACGCCAGGTCCCTTGAAACATATGCTGTGCAGATGTTTCTTCTCTGCAGCGACTGTGTCAAGCAGCAAGGATGGACCGGCTCCCGGCATCTTTCCTGCTCTCCTTTATCTTCTCTAAACTTCTTCTGTAGTATTGTCACTGTAATTCTTTGCCTTTAGCCCTAGTTTGGCCTGGATTGGCCTATTGGCACATGACCTTTGACCTGTATCATCTCTGCTCTATAAAATGATGTAGAATAAGTGGTCCCTACCAAATCTTCTAAAGCTTTCTTAGGAGGGTGTCTTTGCAGTCTGTCAGAGAGGTATTTTTTTAGAAATTACTCAGTAGTTTAAGGGAAAATTTTTCCCTTTGGAAACATAGCCTGTTATATCCTGATTTACCTTACCTAAAAAAAAAAATTGATGGAGTAGCTTTATACTGTATCTAATAGTAGAATTTATTTAGGCTCTTGGCTATATTTAATGTTTTCTTGTTTGAGGAAAATAATTTTTAACATAAAAACTCAAATTTTTTTTATGTATTTGCTTTCTTGGTGTATGATTCTGCTAGGAAATGTTGCGGGGCTCAAATATATATGTGTTGTGTTTTTTATTCTTCAAGGATCTTACCATTAGTTAACATTTAAACAGCAAATTGAAGCAAAAAGAAATGAAATAATTTGGCCGAAAGTTTTTATCTGGAAATGAGATTTAAATACACAGAATGTAAGATACAATTTTGGTGCTTTGGGAAGTTTGACAATGTGGATAAAGCAAGTAGGGGCTCGGTTAACCAGGGACATTTTCTTGGAAGGAGATGGGACATGGACTTGACAAGCTCTTTGAAAGGACAAATGACGTTTTAGATAAATATAAGGGGCAGAATCAATAGGAATAAAGACATAAGAACAGGTAGTATTGTAACCTCTAATTGCATTTGATTACATACTACTTTATAATAGCCTCCACCTCTCAACAGCAACAAGTTCATATACATCCAAACATTTTTAAAGGGGATAATGAGACTGATATAACTGTAACTATTTTTGGAGAAAGTAATTAGAAATAGGTAAATAAGGTAGGGAGAATGGGGCTAGTTTTATATAGGATGGGGAGGTGGTTTAGGCTCTTAAGCAGGGAAGATGCCAAATGCAGTATTTCGAGAAGGGAATTGTGTGCAAGATAGCTGCTTTTTACAAATAGTTTTTACTTTTAAATGATAAAGTTTATGAAGTCTGCCAAAACCGGTTTGGCTCAGTGGATAGAGCGTCGGCCTGCGGACTGAAAGGTCCCAGGTTCGATTCCGGTCAGGGGCATGTACCTGGGTTGCGGGCACATCCCCAGTGGGAGATGTGCAGGAGGCAGCTGGTCGATGTTTCTCTCTCGTCGACGTTTCTAACTCTCTATCTCTCTCCCTTCCTCTCTGTAAAAAATCAATAAAATATATAAAAAAAAAAAAAAAAAAAAGTTTATGAAGTCTACTTTTATGCTTGTGATTCAGGCAAGAAACTATTTGGCAGCAGCAGGTTTTTTAGCCAGAGAAACCTGATTTTGAAGGCCAGGCCAAATGTTTCTTGCTTAGTTAATGACCTTTCCCTCTTTTCTGAGGAGTCTGCACATCATTTTCTATGCAGGCTAGGTATGGTCTTAATCCAGATTAGGTAAATTCTGTTTCTCTTGCTTTCAGGGGAAAATAGATGTTAAACGGAGGTAAAAATTTTCATTGTCCTTCTTAAAGTCTCCCCTCCCCCTTTCATTCCATGGAGATTTTTGAGTTAGAAAGGACCTCAGGGATGGATCATTGGTTCATTGGCTCACAAGAGCCTGCCAATTATGATGGCCTAGGGAGGCCAAGTTGATGCAGTCAAAATCACTAGGCTCTGAAATCTGTATTTTAGGATGTTATCTGGAGAATTCTGATGCTGCATCAAAACTGATCAAGTTTTTTTTTGTTTGTTTGTTTGTTTGTTTGTTTTCAGTTTAGAGTTTATGTTAGGATTTACCAGGGAAGTTATTTAAAAATTCAGCCCCTCCCCCTAGAGATTCTGAATAGATTTGATGTCGGACTTGGGTAGGTATCATTTGATAAGTTTCCCCAGGTAATTTAATACAAAATTTCTGTTAAGGTCTTCTTATCAAGTTAGATTTTTTTCGTTTTCTAGACCAGAGAAAGAGAACCAAAGCCACAGAGCGCTAGTCACTTTCATCAGTCTTTCTTTTCCACAACATTATAACCTGGTTTTGGTCACCTTTACTTGAATTCATGGGAGGATTCATGTGTGTGGTTTTTTG
Organism: Myotis yumanensis; assembly: GCF_028538775.1. Taxonomy (NCBI): domain Eukaryota; kingdom Metazoa; phylum Chordata; class Mammalia; order Chiroptera; family Vespertilionidae; genus Myotis; species Myotis yumanensis. Next base: position 33,331,096 of record NW_027223767.1, on the reverse strand, counting down.
TTTTTGTTTGTTTACTTTTTATAGTAAACTAACTTTTGCTTTAACCAAGCTGGCCCATGCTGATTATGGAGAGGATTTTGGAGGCGTGTAAATTGGATCTTTTCACATTTTTTTAATTTCTTGGAATGTATTTTCTGAATTTGAATTGTCAAGCAGAAAACTAATCTAGAGTAATATTTATGCTTATGAGAAACAGGTGCCTTTGGAATACCTTCGTTTTTTCTTTTTTAAATAGTTCTTGGTTTCTTTATAGGAACTATTCCACCTTTTTTTCATTCGGTAGTTTTGGTTGCTCTTCATTTATTTTAGCTCATCCTATATAATAAAAGCCTAATATGCTAAATAAGTATCTGGTCAGCTGTTCAACCAATCAAAGCGTAATATGCTAATGATATGCTAAGGATGCTCTGCTTGCTATGACGTGCACTGACCACCAGGGGGCAGACAGTCGACTGGTCGACCAGTCACTATACATGCACTGACCACCAGGGGACAGATGCTCTGACTGGTAGATTAGCTTGCTTCTGGGATCTGGTTGATTGAGACTGAGCAAGACAGGCCAGACACGCCCTGGAGCTTTCCCATGGTCCCTCCCTGGCTGGCAAACCTCCCACGTCCCTCCCTGGCCCCAATCGTGCACTGGTGGAGTCCCTTGGCCTGGCCTGTGCCCTCTCGCAATCCGGGACCCCTCGGTGGATGACAGAGAGCTGGTTTCGGCCCCATCCCACAGACCAGGTCAAGGGACCCCACTGGTGCACGAACTCATGCACCAGGCCTCTAGTCTTTTATAACTGTAGCACTTCTAGTTTGGTAATACTTAAGCCACATTTGTGACCAACTAAACTAAAAAGGCTGCATTGCTGCTGTTAACACAGTATAGTTTGGTTGGTAATATCATGTAAAATACCATATACTGTGATAAAGATTCCATATCTAAAAGATGCTAAATGGTAATAAGCCATATAGGCCAAAACATTCAAATGGAAGAAAGCGGAAGCTTGGGTCTGAGTCTCAGACCTTACGGCTATTGTTAGACTTTTTGTGGAAATAACTCTTGGGAAAGCATAGCATGAGGGAAAAGGCCTCTGGTAAACCGGTCCCCTTCCCCTAACCCTTTTGATATTAACTTTTAAATTAAATTTGTAACTTTTAATACCACTCACTTATGCTGATTTTCTCTGTGTCTTGTAGGGGTTGGTAGTTCTTGGAGAGGCGCCTCCTCCAGAGAATGCAACAGCAGACTTAGTTCTTAGTTCTGAGGTGAAGACAGATCATGGGAATGATAAATTGGTAAGTATAAATACAGAAAGGGGGAAATGAATTCGAATTCGAGGCCTGGTCGGGGCTTGTGCAGGAGGCAATCAATTGATGTGTTTCTCTCACATTGATATTTCCCTCTCTCTCCCACTCTCCCTAAAAATTAATGGAAAAAATGTCCTCAGGTGAGGATTAAAAAATAAACACAAATTCATTTTAGCTTGTTAATATTCTAAATATAAATATCCAACTTAAGGCATCTGGTCACTCATCAATTATAAGAGTAAGTAAAACAAAGTTAAATAATTGATGGAGAGTCATAATGACCTTTAGGTGGGCTTGTTAGACAATGTTCCAGTGTTACACTGAAAGGACACAATCATCTTTTTGCCTCATTTCCAAATTGAATGACTTTTTAAAAAAGAGAACACACACACCTATCTGCTTTGGTTATGAGCACAGTACAGATATTGCTGAAACTAAGTTATTTTATCTAGAAAAATTTTAAATCCTCACATGTGGATTTTTTTTTTTTTTGGCCTTAGGGAGGGAAAGAGAGAGAGAGAGAGAAACATTGATCAATTGCCTTCTGTATGTGCTCTGAACCGGGATCGAACCCAGCACCTTTCTGTGCACAAATGAGCCATATCTACCAAGGCTGAAATTAAGTTATTTTAAAGGGGCCCAACCTGTGATAAAAAAAACACTGGATGCAGCCCTGGCTGGGTAGGTGGCTCAGTTCGTTGGAGCTTCATCCTATATAGCAAGCATGAATATTTTTGCGGCCCAGCCAATATAATGGTATGTAAGAAACATTTTAATAAAAAAATTCGTAACTTAATTTTTATAATATTCTGATATACATAATTATTAATTATTAATAACCCACTACAACGTTCGCTAATGACTGATTACTATAATCGTGTTGCATTCATTTCCGTTACGCACCTTATGTGCAGGCCCACCATTTCTCTCCACTAATACTAGCAGCGAATATTTTAGCAGCTGATTGCCACGTCATTAGTCTTGGACTGACTTGTTTGGTGTGCCCAACAGGAAAGTGTTGGTTGAATTATTTAAGATAGATTTTTAGTGTTGAGTAAAATACTTTATCAAAAGATTTGAACATCTTTATAACTACTCAGTGTCACATCACTTTTCAAAAGAAAATCAGTATAGCATTTAAGGCAATGAAGATGTGTGCCAATTTACCATAATTTTGGCATCCTTAACTAATGTAATTGTTCAAGATATTTGTGATACCTTGGTACAGTGGTCGGCAAACTGCGGCTCGCGAGCCACATGCAGCTCTTTGGCACCTTGAGTGTGGCTCTTCCACAAAATAACGACTTCTGCGCATGAGCCACGAAGTTTCAATTGCACTGTATGTGCGTGCCCGCACGTGGTATTTTGTGGAAGAGCCACACTCAAGGGGCCAAAGAGCCACATGTGGCTCGCGAGCCGCAGTTTGCCGACCACTGCCTTAGTAGATGTACAGGGTAGCTGAAGAAGAAGACGGACAGTTTCCCAGTGTTCACTCATTGTAGTATACTGGTATGTCTTACCTGTTTATATACTACTTTGATCTAACTTTTTTCATAATTTGTATTAAAACTTTTAAGTTATCTTCCCTTTCTTGATACTTGTCTATGACTGTTCTCAAGACGGCAGATCCTTGGGTGTTTTTCTCCTGTTGTTGAAAAGATAAAAATGAAATTGAGCAATATTTAATAGAATTTCAGCTCAAAATATTGGCTTTGTGCCCAGGCAGTGTGCCTCAGGGATTGAGCATCAACCTATGAACCAGGAGGTCACAGTTCAATTCCCAGTCAGGGCACATGCCTAGGTTGTGGGCTCCATCCCCTGTGCGGGAGGCAGCTGATTAATGATTCTCTCTCATCATTGATGTTTCTCTCTCTCTCTCCCTTCCTCTCTGAAATAAAAAAAATAAAAAATATTGACTTTGGTATGCAGGAAGGAGAACTTAAGAACACATGCTAAGTCATTCTAAATGTAAGGTGACAAGGAGCACAGCCATACTGTGGTATTCCAACAACTCACAGAGCTGAGATATAACTGCATCTGTGGCTTTATTGCCTACTAGAGGCCTGGTGCACAAAATGCGTGCACTGCGGGGAGAGGTCCCTCAGCCTGGCCTGTGCCTTCTCAGTCTGGGAGCCCCGTGGTGGATCAACCCAAAGAGGTAGGCCCTGCCTACCCGCTACAGCGCCGCCACAGGGTAGCCTGGGCCTCCCTCTTTGGGGCGATTGATTGCAGGGCTCTGTGATGGATCACCCCTGAAGAGGGAGGCCCCACCCACCTGCTGTAGCCCGCCGGTTGGTGGCCTGGGCCTCCCCCTTTGGGGCGATCATGGACCCCGCCACACCTCCCGATTGATCGATCACCTCACCAGCTGGTTCCCTGGGCCTCCCTTTGCAGGGCAATCATGGGGTGATGGCTGGGCCCCTGACCAATCACATCGCACCTGCCTTGGCTGGCCTGGCGCCAGTGGGTGTCACAGCGTGGTCGTCTGGATGGTCGTTCCGCTGTTCGGCCGTTAGGTCAATTTGCATATTGCGCTTTTATTATTATAGATACTTCAGAGACTCCATATGATTGACATCTCATGGCTAACCCTAGCCCTTCTGAGCCTAGTAAATATATAATCTGCTTCAAAATATTTAAATTAAAACTTTCCAGATTCTTTCCACCTTCCTTTTTAAAATTTTTTTTACTGTTTCTAAGCATATATTAGATTTGTATAGTCCGAAGTTACTACCTGATAACATTGGGTAATTAGTTATTCATTGAGATTTTATTGGTTTTTTATTTTTAACACAAATATATATGTAATTTTGAACAAATTATGGTTTTCTGGAAACAGGCTTTCAGCAAACACTGAAGTTAAGTAGAAATAAGTCATTTAAATTTCCTCTTATTTGATTCAGTACTGAACTTACATATTCTTCGTGACCTTTAGTTGAAGATTCTTGTTACTTCTTATGTAATTGTTTTTGCTAACTTTTTGTTTCGTTGAATTGTTTAGGTCAGTGGTTGCCAACCCGTGGTCTGTGGACCACTGGGGTCCGTGAGGTCCGAAAGGTGGGCGACCACTGGTTTAGGTCATTTCCCTCTCAGTAAGCACTTACTACTATTAGTCTGCTAAATATTATGGTTCCACACACCCACTTCTCCCAAAGCAAGAGCTAATTAATTTTCTTTTTTTTCTTTAGTCATACAAATTTCATTTTTCAAGTTGTTCATCAGAAATTTTACATATTTTATTTAAATGAAATGGTGCTGTATTTCAGACTGGGTGCTGTTGGTTAAATGTTGTTGATAATGTATTTTTGTTTTCTTTTCCTATTTCAGACTGAGTCTGTTTCTCAGCCACTGGAAAACCATGGTGCCTCTGGTCATTCTTCAGAGTCATTATCTACCAAATCATATGGAGCATTGAGACCTGTCAATGGAGTTATTAACACGTAAGTTATCTCTTCCACTTCTTACACTCAACATGCTTGTAAAAGAGCTCTTAAGTTATTCCTAGCCAGGGCTAACCCTGGTTTAACCGTTTGAGTCCCAAGCAGCGCAGTTGCGCTGCTTGGTATTTCTCGGCATAAAATAAAACAAGCGCTATCACGCTGCTTGGGTCTTTTCGTACTCATTTATTTTTTTATCTTTTTTTTTTTTTTAATATATTTTATTGATTTTTTACAGAGAGGAAGGGAGAGAGATAGAGAGTTAGAAACATCGATCAGCCGCCTCCTGCACATCCCCCACTGGGAATGTGCCCGCAACCCAGGCACATGCCCTTGACCGGAATCGAACCTAGGATCCCCCAGTCCGAAGGCCGACGCTCTATCCACTGAGCCAAACCGGTTTTGGCTCGTACTCATTTAGAGAAAGCTCGGTTGCGCTGTTTGGAATTCTTCGACAGTGTTTTTTCAATACCCCCTGGGACTCAAACGAATCGTATGTTTTCTCGACATAAAATCTCAGCAGCGCAAGCGCGCTGCTTGGGACTCAAACGGTTAAAGAAAGAAACCTCATCACATAATAATATTGTGCACATCTTCTACTGTAGCAAGTATAATTAGCATGCTAATGTATTTCCCTTTTACTTACTGACGCCTAAAATTGACTCATCATGTAGAAAAGTGAAAGGTCCTACAATTATTGTGAAACACTGTGATTGGTCATAGTGTTGGTAGAATTCCTCAGAAGTGTTTACATAAAATCCTCTATTCTAGGACAAATTAAATTTCTAAAGGTTAGCAGTCATCAGCATCAGGAGATGAACTCCTGCTTCAGAATACTTATGTGTGTCTGTGGCTATTTACAAGTAGAGGAGGTTGAACCAATATTAGAGGCTTTGTTTCTGTGAGCCTTCTGAAAAGTGAATATTATTCCTTCCTCTTGTGTAGGCTGCAGCCGGTCTTGGCAGACCACATTCCAGGTGACAACTCTGATGCTGAGGAACAATTACATAAAAAACAACGACTGAATCTAGTTTCTTCATCAACTGATGGCACCTGTGTGGCAGCCCGAACACGTCCTTTGCTGAGCTGTAAGAAACGGAGGCTTGTTCGACCCAACAGCATCGTTCCCCTTTCCAAGAAGGTTAGTACCAGTGAGGTTTGATCATTATTAAACCACTATAGGCCTGGTGCACAAAAATTCGTGCACTGGGGTGGGGGGGTGTCTCTCAGCCCGGCCTGCCCCCGTCACAGTCCGGGAACCCTCAGGGGATGTCCTACTGACAGCTTAGGCCCGCTCCCCATGGGAGCAGTCTGGCCTCTCTCTGTGGGAGGCAACCGGGCTGATCAGGGGAAGGCGCTGCCCCCATCACCTCGCTGCGGCTGCCACTGCCGGTCGCGGCAGCTAAGAGGCCTGAGCCCACGGCTGCCGTGAACCCCAGGCCTCACAGACGCTATGGCTTTGTCCAGAATTAGCATATTACCCTTTTATTAGTATAGATAAGCCAGATGTTCAAAAGTATTAGTCTTTTGCCAATTTTGCTTCATTTAACTAATATTTTCCAAACTTGGCCAACCACCAAGGTTTCCTGGTGAGTTCTAAAAAATACTAGGCTCCTTAACCCTTGTTTCCCAGAGATTCTGATTCACTTGCTTTTGAGTTAGACCTGGAAATCTTGTTTTTAAAAAACAAAAAACTCCTAGGTGACTTTGCAGCCAGGTTTGGAAACTATCGGCTTAAGCTTTTTAATCGAAATGGGATAGAGGAAGTTGAAATGCTGCCATCAACATTTTGAAAAACATTGGTGTGTCTTCTCATTTGTACTGTTATCACTAAAAATGGTAACATAGAATGCTTTTCTTTTAAATACGAATTTCCATTAAAATTTCTATATTGGTTGCTAAATGAATGTTTGTCTTGACAGAGAAAATGGAGATTGATTCACAACTATAGGAAGTTTGATTGCTGACTTTTCAAATAGCAGAGTTGGCTTTATCCCAAAACTAATGAAATAATACTCCAGTAAAATTAATGTCATGTAATGGTTAAGAGTATTAACTTTGAAGAGGATAAACTTGGGTTAAAATCATGGCACTGCCACTAGTTTTGTGATTTGGAGCAAGTTAATACCTCCTCCAACACCCCCACTCTACCTCCAGCCTCTGAGATCTCATAGGATTGTTTGAGTGTTAAGTGAAATGCATGTAACTTGCTTATTGGGCTGTCTGGCTCATAAGTTACTAGTACAAAGTGACTGTTGCTGTTATTACTTGTTTTTGTTTGTTCATTCACTCATCCAAAAATATGTATTGAGCTCCTACAATGAGTTATATCTGTTCTGTGTACTGGGACTACACTAAACAAAAACAGACAAAAATTCTTAATCTCATGAAAAAAATAATAAATGGAGTTTACATTATGTCCTATAATGTTAAGTGCTGGGGAGGAAAAAAATTCAGAGGAAAGGAATGAGGAACATCTGGTTGTTCAGATGGAATTAAGCCTTGAGCATTCCAAGGCTTGTAGATAAGAAAGATAAGGAAGAGTAAGAGGAAGGAGTGGAGTGACTAGTGAAGTGGAAGGAAAACTAAGTGTGGTATGTGGAAGGCAAGTGAAGAAAAGTGTTTCAGAGAGGAAGGAATGATCATGTCTTAGGTGCTGCAGATAGGTCAAGTTAGACAAAATTGAGACTTGACCATTGTATATGATGGGGGTCAGGGTTGTTGGAGAACTTTATGAGCAGTTTTGTTAGAGGGAGAAGAATCAATTCTGATCAGAGCAGATACAGGAGAGAATGGGAGGGAAGGAATTGAGGAAACTTGTAGATATACTATCAAAGAATGTTTTCTGTAAAGGTAGGCAGAGAAATAGCCTGTTTCAAGGGGAATCTTTCCTAAGATAGAGCTGTTACAATACTTTTGCTGATGAGAAAAACTAATGACAAAGAAGAGGGTAGAGAAGAGAATTTTTGGAACCATTAATATTTGGACAGCGGCTTTTCAGTACTTAGCTTGTTTTGTTATAGTATGCATTTAAACTATATGATGTTACCATGATTTTTTTTTTTTTTTTTAAGAAAAGTATTATAAGTGAAAATTAACTGTCAGGCTGTACCATTTCTCTCGTTTATTCTTCAGACTGCCTGAACTACCAAAATACCAGAAAAGAAAAGACTAAGATATTTTGCAGGTTTCTCATTAATATTTGAAGGTACACATACATTTTTAAAAAACAGTTGAGGCAAGGAAGAGACGCACAGAGCATACTAAAGACCCTTTGATTCCAATACCAATTTCTAAAACATTCATCCTGTCCTGGCCAGGTGGCTCAGTTGATTGGAGCATCTTCCTGTTCGTCCCATACACCAAAAGCTTGTGGATTTGATTCCCGGTCAGTGCACATAAGTAGATTGCAGGTTCATCTGAATCTGCTGCAACTGATTAATGTTTCTCACATTGATGTTTCTCTCTCCCTCTTTCCCTCCCTTACCCCTCTCTTCCTCTCTTCCTCCCTCTCTCAAATCAATAAACATATCCTTGGGCGAGGATTAATAAGTAAGTAAAATAAATAAAACAATCATCCCGGCATATGTAAAAATAAGCTGCATGGAAAATAAATCAAAGAAATAAATTGAGTTTGGAAAATAAACCATTTGCTGGTTATAGCAGAAATACTGGCCATAGTCGGAAATAAAGGCCATTCTCTCTATCTTGGTTATTTACCAGTATCAGTGATATTTGCTATTGAGCAAGCATCTTGCCTTCTGTCATCTTTAGGTGTTAAATTTGGGTTATTTCCCTATATCATGATTTCATTGTAATATAAGGGCTGATCATTATAACTTGTCTATATTGCTACTTATATTCTTCACTTTAAGGGTCTAGTTCAGCCATGGGCAAACTACGGCCCGCGGGCCAGATCCAGCCCGTTTGAAATGAATAAAACTAAAAAAAAAAAAAAAGACCGTACCCTTTTATGTAATGATGTTTACTTTGAATTTATATTAGTTCACAGAAACACTCCATCCATGCTTTTGTTCCGGCCCTCCGGTCCAGTTTAAGAACCCATTGTGGCCCTTGAGTCAAAAAGTTTGCCCACCCCTGGTCTAGTTAGTATGTTAGATGTTAGTGAATTAGCTAAGCCAGTAAAGAAATATTCAAGTGGGAAGTTTTTATAATATATGTCATGTTTATTTTGTGCCCTGCTGCTTCTGTAAGGTAGATGTTTATGACAATATAAAACACTAGAGGCCCAGTGCACAAAAGTTTGTGCACTGAGTGGGGGAGGGGGTCCCTCAGCCCGGCCTGTGCCCTCTCGCAGTCTGGGACCCCTCGGGAGATAATGACCTGCTGGCTTAGGCCTGCTCCCAGGTGGCAGAGGTCAGGCCCAATTCCTAGGTGCAGCCCCTGGTCGGGCTCAGAGCCGGGCCGATTGGGGAGTTGGGGCGCTGCCCCCTGTCATGCACAGAGCAGGGCAGATCGGGAGGTTGCGATGCCACCCCTAGTCACGCTCAGGGTACGGCCGATTGGAGGGTTGGGGCACCACCCCCTGTCACGCACAGAGCAGGGCCGATCAGGGGATTGAGGAGCTCCCCCCTGTCACTCACAGAGTAGGGCCAATAGGGGAGTTGGGGCACCACCCCCTGTCACACACAGAGCAGGGCGGATCAGGGGGTTGGGGCGCTGCCCCCTGTCATGCACAGAGCAGGGCCCATCAGGGGGGTTGGGGTTCCGTACCCTGTCACACACAGAGCAGGGCCGATCAGGGGGTTGGGGCGCTGCCCTCTTATCACCCACAGAGCAGGGCCCATCAGGGGGGTTGGGGCTCCATACCCTGTCACACACAGAGCAGGGCCAATCAGGGGGTTGAGGAGCTCCCGCCTGTCACGCACAGAGCAGGGCCCATTAGGTGGTTGAGGAGCTCCCCCCTGTCACTAACAGAGTAGGGCCAATAAGGGGAGTTGGGGCACCGCCCCCTGTCACACACAGAGCAGGGCGGATCAGGGGGTTGGGGCACCGCCCTCTATCACCCACAGAGCAGGGCCGATCAGGGGGTTGGGGCGCCGCCACTGTCACACTCTGGGCAGGGCCGATGGGGAAGTTATGGCTCTACCCCGTCACAGAGCAGGGCCCGTGGGGGGGGGGAGTTGGGGCGCCGCACCCTGTCACACTCAGGGCAGGGCCGATAGGGAGGTTATGGCTCTACCCTGTCACACACACAGCAGGGCCCGTGGGGGGAGGGGGGGGGGTTGGGGCGCTGCCCTCTATCACCCACAGAGCAGGGCCAATCAGGGGGTTGGAGCGCTGTACCCTGTCACAGAGCAGGGCCCATCAGGGGGTTAGGGCACCACACCCTGTCACACACAGAGCCGCAGGGCGATCAGGGGGTTGGGGAGCTCCCCCCTATCAGGCACAGAGCAGGGCTGATCAGGGGGTTGGGGCACCTTCCCCTGTCACGAACAGAGCAGGGCGGATAGGGAGGTTGTGGCCCCGCCCCCTGTCACACACAGAGCCGCAGGGGGATCAGGGGGTTTGGGCGCTACCCCCTGTCATGCTGATCCTGGTGCCGGGAGGCACATTACCCTTTTACTATATAGAATAGAGGCCTGGTCACGGGTGGGGGCTGGCTGGTTTGCCCTGAAGGGTGTCCTGGATCAGGGTGGGGGTCCCCACTGGGGTGCCTGGCCAGTCTGGGTGAGGGGCTGAGGGCCGTTTTCAGGCTGGCGGGTGACTGACGCTCCCAACCGCTCCTTTTTTTCTTTTCTGTTTTTTATTCTGGGCCAGCTTTAGCTCTGAGGCCTCGGCTGCTGAAAGCAGGTTTCTGGCCTTTGTTTACCTTCTGTATTTGATACAATGTTGCGGTCCGGCTGGCTGAAGCTTGGCTGACTAAAGTAGGTTTCTGGGGTTTTGTTTAGCTTCTATATTTGCAACATAGTTGCTTAGAGTTGCAGCTGAGAGGCCGGCAAGTCAGGCGGGGAACGTTGGAGTCTGCTGTCACTGGAACAAGCAAGCCTCCCTGTTCGCTTCAGTGCATGGCTACCGGCCGCCATCTTGGCTGGCAGTTAATTTGCATATCGCCCTGATTAGCCAATGGGAAGGGTAGCGGATGTACAGCTAATTACCATGTTTCTCTTTTATTAGATACGATTAGTTTCTAGATAGTGAGATTTTAGATCAAACAAATTTTAAAAATAAATCTGGGACCAGTGTTGGGTTGTTTTTTATTTTGTCAAGTGGAATGCTTTTATAAATTGGGTAAATCATATTACAGATGGTATTTTAAAAAGAAAAAATAATATGCCTTGAAATTTTGGGGTTGGACTTAGCGCTTTTTAATTTTTTAAAAATAGCATTTCTTATCAAATGGTGTGGCAATGTTCTGGCATGATTTTAATATTTTATAGTCTGTTGGAAGAGTATAATTATATAGGAAGATTGCTTTGGGGTAAATTTTCAAGTTAGCTTCTATAGAATTACAAGTGGGCCTCCACTTTTTCCTCTTACATCACACTTGAAGTCATATAGGACATTCTCTTAAGGCCTAGTGCCATGATATTTGTGGTTGAGGACTAAAGAACCAAAATAATTATGAGTTCGTATTAAAAGTGAATAATTTCATATCAAGTGGGATGTGTTCTTTTTTGATAGGGGATTCCTGTGATAGACTTTGGAGGCCCAACTTTGCAGTACTAATCTTTTGGGAAGAAGAAAGAGTGCCATGTGGAAAATTGTAGTTCCTTAGGAATTAAAGCTACTTAGAATACTCAGAAGTCACCCAGTGCTTAGAACACAAACCTCTAAACTTTTGTGTTTTATATATGCACCATACAATTTGAAAAATTGAGATTAAATAAATAAAAGTACAAGCTCTAATGAACTGTCCTCAAGACAAAAGAATTTGTAATGCTTTGAACTAATATTTTGTGATTCACAGAAAATGATGAATATAGCCTTACAGTTTTTGATCTTTTCAAATTTACACATACAGAATTTTATAGAAAGCATTCTTAATTGTTAAGAATTATGTATCAGTGTTTATATCCATTTCTTAGTCTTATTTATATTTAGTCTTCTTTCTTGATTAACCTTTTTAGCAGTTTTTCTATTTTAATAGTTATTTCAAAGACCAGTTCTTTGCTGTTAGTTCCTTCTTCCTGTAGTCTTCTCACTCCCCCTCCCTTTTTTGCCTTTATTCAGATGGCTTAGTTAATTTTTCTGTTCTTTCTTTTATAATAATAAAAACATTTAACTTTTTAAATTTTCTTTCTTAGGGTAGCTTTGGATGTCATTCCACAGCCTTTGATGTGGCAAGTGTTCCTTTTGCTATTTGTAAATTGCCTTTGAGTTTTTTAGTTATTTTCTCAAGAGTTAAGAATTGAGTTTCCAAATTCCAACTGGTTAGTTTTTCTTTTTAAATCTTTTGTTATTACTAATTTTTATAGCATTTTGGTCAATCTCTTCTTGGCCTTTTGGCTAAGATCAAGTGTATAGTATAGCATTTTGGTCAAAATGTTTTAGTAGTTTCTGCTAATATTTATAGTCCATTATGTGGATTTTATTTTTTTAATTTTCATTGCTGTTTAGTATAAAGTTCTATATAATTGTATCCTCATAGTTGCAGCTTCTTTTTCCAGTAGTTGTTTTTGTCTTACATTCAACTTTTCTTTATAGTAATGTTATACAGTATATGCTTTTTTCTCATTCATTTACTTTTAGGATTTTGTATGTTTTTTGAAACATCGTAGAAGAAGATTTAGGTGTTTCTTTTTAATGTCTTAAGAAACTCTGTTTTATTAAATATAAATAGAGAATAGTTTTAATTTTATATTCAGTTTTGAAACTAGATTTAAAGGCTTATTTTTACTGTAATACTTTATTATTTACTGGCCGTCTTTTTTATACTTTCATGTGCCCATTTATTGAGTTCCTAATTTGGATTTTTAATTTTTCAGTGATTAGAGCAATAATTTCATCATGTTTCAAGTTTTCAGACCATAACCTTTGTCCCTGAAAACCCTGTTCTGCTTTCTTTTGGTGGGGGAAAAGAGCAATTGTTTATTCTGTTTTGGCATAGAATTAGACTGGTGTCAATCTACTTTTATTCCTTTGTATTGATAATTGATTCTATTCTGTGGTGCCCAATATGATAGCCACTACCCACGTGTAGCTTTTTAATATATTTTATTGATTTTTTTTTACAGAGAGGAAGGGAGAGGGATAGAAAGTTAGAAACATCTACCAGCTGCCTCCTGCACACCCCCTACTGGGGATGTGCCCGCAACCAAGGTACATGCCCTTGACCAGAATTGAACCTGGGACCTTTCAGTACGCTCTATCCACTGAGCCAAACCGGTTAGGGCCCCACATGATGCTTTTTAAAATTAAGTTTAAAAATTCAGTACCTTATGGCACCCAGACACATTTCCAGGGTTCAGTAGTCACATGTGACTATAAGCTACCATATTTAGTTGCACAAATATAGACATTTCCATCATTGCAAAATATAGCTCTGTCTAGGTTTCTTCTGTAATAGCTTTGGGTTTTGATTCCCTTAAATTTGTAGTTGCCTCTCTAAGTAACCAATTATCTATGTTATTTTTCTATTATTTTTATCTAGCTCTTACTACCTACTCTACATTATTGTGATCATTAAATTAGACCAGAGGCCCGATGCACAAAATTCGAGCAAGGGGCTCGGCCCTCGAAGTTGCAGCGGCTTGCCTCTGCCCTCACAGCCCCAGCTTTGTAGGGAATGTCGTCTGGAAGTCCGGTCTAATTAGCATTTTATGCTTTTATTATTATAGATAAGGGAAGTAATTGGCACAGTTTGGCTGCACATAATGAGTATTCAGATGTTAACTGTTAACTTTTCTCTGATTGTTTTCTTTGGTTCTCATATAACATAAAGGAAAAAGACAAGTTTGTTGCCTGTTTCCTATTTTAATTTCCTTTATCACCAGTTCTGATCTATAGTTGCTCTTAGATAGATTCTATTTCTGCTACAATAGGTTAAGATTTTCTTTTTTTTTTTCTTTTCAGATTTTATATTTCCTTTTTATGTCACTTATTGCCCTTTGCACTTTCCCTGTTACTATATAATAAAGGCTATGTTGTCTTTTACCGTACTCTGTTGGAGATGCCAAAAGTTTCACTAATTGTTTGACTAAATTTTTTAATAGTTTTTCAGAGATATGTATATTCTTTCTGAATTTCTCAGATTTGCTTTCTTTTCCTTTGTTCTGCAGTATTCTACTCATGAATTTTTCTTTCATCATTTTTTAAAAGTAACTTGATCTATCCAGACTTTGTTTATCACTAGAAAAATTCAGTAACTCACTATTAGTTTCCTATCACAATTATGGAGGCTACAAGTCTGAAATCAAAGTGTCAATCCTTGCTGCCTCTGAAGGCTCTAGGAAAATTCTTTCTTGCCACTTCCTGCTTCTAGTGGTTGCCAGCAATTCTTAGCGTTCCTTTCCTTGTGGCAGCATAACTTCTATCTCTGCCTCTGTCTTCACATGATCATCTTACTCTGTGTCTGTATCTCTGCTTCCTGCATTTTCACATGGTCTTATAAGGATACCAATCCTTGGATTTGAGTCCCACCCTAATCTACTATTACTTTCTATGTAACTACATCTGCACAAACCCAATCCTATATAATAAAAGCCTAATATGCAAATTGTCCCCTCAACCAGGATTTCTACTGGAAGTCCCACCCAGAGTTCAACCAGGGGGTGGCGGGGCCAGCCGGCCAATCTCCCGCAACCCCTCCCCTCGGCCGTGCATGCATTCGTGCACCAGGCCTCTAGTCTATAATAATAATAATAATAATAAAAGCGTAATGTGCTAATTAGACCGGACGACCTTCCGGACGAAGCCAGGGCCGTGAGGGAAGCCCGGCGTCCGGGTGCCTGCCGACGATTGGAGGGAAGCCTGGGTCCCAGGTGCCTGCCAGCAGCCGGGGGAAGGAAGGCCTAGTCTTGCACGAATTTTGTGCATCGGGCCTCTAGTTTACAAATAAGGCCACATTCTGTGGTTCTGGGTGGGCATGGATTTTGGGGCAGGGTCTGGAGAGGAGACACTATTCTACTCACTATACTGGCCTTTGTATGTTGTTCCTTGTCTCTGCTACATGGTAGTTGGATCATTTTCTCAATTTTAAATATGGAAGATGGGTTGATAGGTGCTAGTCCCAATTCAATTCTTGTGTTTGCTCTAAAATAGTTGGACTTCCTTTACTCCCTTTGACTGTTTCCTGGGACTCTTGTGTTGTGTACCATTGAATTTATTGTGTGAAGAACTTTAGGTCCCTGTATAAGGAAAAGCTTAACTAGGTTTACCTGACTCCTCCCCTAATTATTTTAATTCTGTGAAGTATAAAAAAATGAAGTAACAGACATCTATGTACATACTACCTTAAAAGTTAATATCTTGACTTTTTTTCACTTTATGTATTTTTTTAATAGTTATAAGAAAAATACAGATAAACAGTGTTCCTTTTATTTTCTGTTATCTCCTTCACCTGCTTTCTTCCCCATAGGCAACCACTATCTGAATTTTTTTGTGTTTGTGTGCATATCTTTTTTTTTCTTTATTGAATAAGGTATTACATATATGTCCTTATCCCCCCTACTCCCCCCTGAATTATGTTTATATCTATTTTTTAAAATCCTTATTGTTGAAAGTATTACGTATGTCCCTCTTTTTCCTCCATTGACCCCTTCTAGCCTACTCCTGCCCCAACTATCATGAATTTGATATGTATACTCCCAGTTCAGGTTCTTATTTGTACTACATGTATCAATGAGCAGAATGCAGTATTGTTTCATTTAACGTTTGTACAAAAATGTGTATGTATATATATATATATATATATATATATATATGTTGTCATGGTGTACATACTCTGCTACTTGGTTGGTGGGTTGTTTTTTGTTTGTTTGTTTTTTAAGTAGAGGCCTGGTGTGCGAATTCGTGCAGCAGTGGGGTCCCTCGGCCTGGGCTGCAGGATGAGGCCGAAATCGGCTCTTCGACATTCACCAAGGGGTCCCAGATTGTGAGAGGGTGCAGGCCACACTGAGGGACTCCACTGGTGCACGATTGGGGCCAGCGAGGGACACGGGAGGCTGGCCAGCCAGGCAGAGACCATGGGAGGGCAACAGGGTGTATCTGGCCTGTCGTGCTTAGTCTTGATAGGCCAGACCCCAGCAGCAAGCTAACCTACCAGCTGCAGCATCTGCCCCCTGGTGGTCAGTGCATGTCATAGTGAGCGGTTGAGTGGCCTTAGCATATCATTGGCATATTACACTTTGATTGGTTGAATGGATGACCGGACACTTAGCATATTAGGCTTTTATTATACAGGATTCACTGTTTTTCAAGATCTCTGTGTTGTCCTAGCTGGTTTGGCTCAGTGGGTCCCAGGTTATATTCTCGTCAAGGGTATGAACCTCTGTTGCTTGATCCCCGGCCCTGGTCAGGTGCATGTGGTAGGCAACCAATCCGTTTCTCTCTCTCTCTCTCTCTCTCTCCCCCTCCCTCCCCCCACTACTCTCTCTAAAAATCAATGAGAAAATATCCTCAGATGAGGATTTTAAAGAAAAATCTCTGTGTTGGTATATTTGGTTTAAGTTCAGTTTTTTGTGGTTTTTTTGTTTGTTTGTTTGTTTTTTAATCCTCACTTGAGGACACATTTCCATTGATGAGAGAGAGACAGAGATATCCGTTGCCTCCCATATGTGCCTCAACTGGGAATTAAACCCACAACCTAAGTATGTGCCCTGACCTGGAATTGAACCTGAAGCCCTTTGGGGTATAGGATGATGCTCCAGCCACCTGAGCCACCCAGCCACGGCTAGTTCAGCTTTCATTAGTAGTACACATTTCCTTAAGAAAGACACTGTTTGGGTGTGAGCATATTCATATCCTGTTCGTTGACTTTGGGTTTTAAATTTAACTCATATCTTGGGCTTATTAAAATTATATTCCTATCTTCTGTATTCTTTGATCTGCTTTCTGTTTGTTTTTGAAATATATTTGATATGTGACATTGTGTAAGTTTAAGGTATACAACATGTTGATTTGATATTTATATTGCAGCATGATTGCTGTTGTCTAGAACACCTCTATTGTGTCACATAATTATCATTTCCTTTTTGTGATGAAACAATGAAAAAACAATACTTAAGATCTAGTCTCATCCTAGCTGGTTTGACTCAGTGGATAGAACATCGGTCCCGGGTTTGATTCAGGTCAAGTGCACCTACCTCGGTTGCAGGCACCTCCCCACCGCATGCTCTGGTCAGGTCTTGTGTAGGAGGCAACCAATCGATGTGTTTCTCTCACATTGATGTTTCTCTCTGTCTTTCCCTCTCTCTTCCACTCTCTCTAAAAATCAAGGATTAAAAAAAAAATCTAGTCTTGCCCTAGCCGGCTTGGCTCAGTGGATAGAGCATCGGCCTGCGGACTGAAGGGTCCCAGGTTTGATTCCGGCCGAGGGCACATGACTGGGTTGCGGGCTCAATTCCCAGTGGGGGTGTGCAGGAGGCAGCCGATCAATGATTCTCTCTCATCATTGATGTTTCTATCTCTCTCTCCTTCTCCCTTCCTCTCTCAAACCAATAAAGAAATATATTTTTTTTTTGAAAAATCTAGTCTCTTACCACATTTGATATTTTAAAATACAGTTGTATTATCTATAATCACTATACTCTGTATTAGATCTCCAGGACTTTAATATCCAGTAGTGTAAGTTTAATATTTCTCTTATTTCCTCAACCCGCTCTCCCACTTCTTTTTTCTTTTCTTTTTTTCCCCTCACCCGAGGACATTTCTACATTGATTTTTAGAGAGAGGGAAAGACAGAGAAACATCGATGTGAAAGAAACACATTGATTGGTTGCCTCCTGCATGCACCCTAAACAGGACCCCGGCCAGGGAGGAGCCTGCAACCAAGGTACGTGCTTGTTGATTGGAAGCCTTACCAATAACATAAACAGTTGATTAGCATAGTTTGTATGTTATATGTATTAAATATTCTTACAATAAACTAAGCTAGAGAAAAAGAAAATCATAAGAAAGAGAAAATATATTTACTGTATTTATTGAAAAAAATTGCATGTAAATGGACCCAGGCAGTTCATACTCATGTTGTTCAAGGGTAAAGTGTAGTGACAAGCATAAAGATCCTTCAGGACATCAAACACTTTCGTGAGGTGTGATGGGCGAATCAATTTGGAGAGTACTTCAAAGATTCATAGAAGATGTTAAAGACCTAAAAGTCTTTTGTTAAAAAGAAGAAATGCTTTAATTTGTTTCCCTAACTTATTTGACAAGGGAACCTTTGTAAAGTAATACTGATTAAACATGGTCATGAATTAGTAGAATTCCAAGAGAAACATTTTAGGACACCTGCTTTCTACTGTGTAATCTTTGTAGGTGATATTTGTACACTTGGCAATACTGAAATAAGACGTTTAAAAATGAAACCTTTACCTATCAACATTTTTCACTTCTTAATATCTCATTCTTAAATTATGACTACATGCAGATATTTTAAAATATTATAAAGTAAATATGATATACTTGCAACATTGACTTAGTTATTGATCCCATTTTATGTTCAAATATAGTCTAATGTCTAATTTTATAGAAAAATAAACTAATAAGATCAAATGATTGCACATTTCCTATCAATATTTTATAAACTTACATTTGTTTTCATTGCTGTGTGTATGTACTTTAGATTTTTGAGTTGCATATACATATTTTTTAATATCAGTACTTGGTATTTTAATTTTTATTTTTTGAAATATATTTTTATTAATTTCAGGAAGGGAGAGAGAGATAGAAATATCAATGATGAGAGAGAGAATCATTGATTGGCTACCTCCTGCATGCTCCCTACTGGGGATTGAGCCCACAACCTGGGCATGTGCCCTTGACTAGATTTGAACCTGGGACCCTTCAGTCTGCAGGCCAATGCTCTATCCACTGAGCCAAACCGGCACAGTACTTGGCATTTTAGATGCTGCAAATGAAGTGATGCCACAGTTTGTTTAACCATTCCACAGTTTATTTTTCAATGTTATGTATCAGGTGAGCCATGAGAATTTGGGCACAAATTTCAAAATCTTTCCCTATTCCATTGTGATCTTAGTTCCTTTGATTGCATCATAAGCTAATTCCTTGGGGATCTAGTTTCTAAAAAGTAAGAGTCTACTATTGTTAGTTCTGTATATTGCAAGTTGAGGTTATATTAAGATTAAATCAGGTAGTACCAAATCCAGCGTTGTGGGTGATTATTGCCACCAGTAACACTTTTAGTTTTAACAGGGATTTTCTATTGTTATTAGAGACTATTCTATTCAGACTAGAGGCCCAGTGCACGAAATTCGTGCACTCAGGGGTGGGGGGCTCCCTCAGCCCGGCCTGTGCCCTCTTGCAGTCCGGGAGCCCTTAGGGGATGTCCGACTGCTGGCTTAGGCCCACTCCCCCCAGCGGGCCTAACCCAGCAGTCATTAAGGAGGTGGAGGAGGCTCCTGCCACCACTGCTGCTGTGCTCTCCAGCTTTGAGCCCGGCTCAGGGCTTCTGGCTGAGTGGTGCTCTCCTGCGGGAGCGCACTGACCACCAGGGGGCAGCTCCTGTGTTAAGCATCTGCCCCTTGGTGGTCAGTGTGCATCATAGTGACCGGTCATTCCACCTTTCAGTTGATTTGCATATTAGCCTTTTATTATATAGGATTGCCAAGATTCTCTTAAAATGATTTTTACAGTTGGTTTGAATCAAGATTCAGATATGGTCCATACATTCAAGTGAGTCTTTTAAATGTAATTTTATAGGTTTCCCCTTTATCTCTTTTTTTCCTTGTGGTTTAAACACTTTTATGATATGCTTAGATGTGATTTTTCTTTGCATTTCTGTTCTGCTTGGGTTTTGCAGTTTAAGTCTGTGGATTTGTGTCTTTAATCAGTTTTAGCACAAATTGGGCCATTATCTCTTCAAAGACTACTTTCCCCCCATTCTGTCTTCTCTGTCTGGGTTGCCAACAACAGGTACATTGGGTTTTGTCACAGTGTCCTGCAAGCCCTTTACATTCTATTCTGTATTTTACTGTGGTTTTTTTCCTCCCTCTGTTTCTTAATTTCTCTAGTTCCTATTAAACTATCTGCCAGTTCTCTTATTCTCTCTTCTTTTGTACCTCATGTGAAATTTATTGAGTTATTAAGTTTCCATTTGATTCATTTACACACACACACACACACACACACACACACACAGTCTTTCTGAGTCTTTTCATTTTTCTTTCCCATTTTTTCCTGAACATATTAATCATTTATATTTACATCTTTGTCAGCTGACTCCAAAGTCTGGATCACTGGGCACTCTCTTTCTGTGTTGTTTTCAGTCAATGTAAGATACTGTTTTTAAGAGGTTTGGCTGCTTCGGTATTCTCTGGTGCAGATCCACTTTTTTTCTAGGCATATATAAAGGGGGGCTGAACACTTTTGTGTGCAAGTTGGGACTGAGCTGAGTTGCAACTGGATTACAAATTTGATGAGGCTTTGTCCCTCTCTGGTCCATTCTTAGGGCATAGCCTTGTTTCTCAACCCCCATCTGAAAATGCCTGGTATGTTGACCAGTGTCCTGTCCCTGAACTCTAATTCTAGTTTCCTCAGCAGAGTGAGACTGCCTCAAACCTCCTCTCTATTTTTCAGAGGCTTTCTACTTAGTTTCTAACCCATCACAGCTTCAGAATTTGCTAAATTCCTTGGAAGGGTGAGTACCTGACGTGTCATATTGGGAATTTGGCACTTCAAGTGTCTAATGTTCTCTCTTCTGCCCTTTTATAGAACCATCAAAAGCTCTACTCATTTCTCTGCCCCTAGAAGTGGCCCTCTATCAAGGCAACCAAATTCTAAGCATCTTTTCTAAAATCACCCATTGTTCTCAAGAAGAAGTACCTCTACACTTCAGTGGTTCTTCCCTCTCTGCATCTTGTCTGCTCAATATTGTCATTGTTTTAGCATTTCTCTTAATAGCTTAAAGTTTTTGTTTTGTCCTTTTAAACTCTGGCCTTACCAGTTATTCTCAGAGTTCTGATTTACTGTAAACTACCCCTTATCCTCATAATTTATTTGTTGTGAAAACTCATTTATCCCTTCATATCTGTGGCTTGCTTTTTTTCAGATTGTATCCCTATAGTGTAACTTTCTTGCCTCTTGGTATATCTACAATGTTTTATTGGATGCTGGGCATTTAATTTTATTTTTTTTGACATATGTGGATTGTTTTATCTTCCTTTAAAGAGGCTTTGTTTTGTTGGTAAGTAAGTTCCTTGAGATACAGTTTTTTCTTCGCTGGGGGGTGGTGTAGAGTAGTTTATTTAATAGTTAAGTCCACTAATAAATAGGGATCTTCTGGGGTCTTTCTTGAATGCGTTATGCCACTTGGCTGGTCAAAATTCAAAAGCCTCCCACCTGTGTGAACTCTGAGAATCGTTCAGTTCACAGCTCTTCATTTGTTCTTTGCCTTACCTGGTGGAGTTTCACCCTGTATGTGGGCTTCAGATTGAGTGAACACTTAAGAGCAGTGGTTCTCAACCTTCCTAAGGCCGTGACCCTTTAATACAGTTCCTCATGTTGTGGTGACCCCCAACCATAAAATTATTTTCGTTGCTACTTCATAACTGTAATTTTGCTACTGTTATGAATCGTAATGTAAATATCTGATATGCAGGATGTATTTTCATTGTTACAAATTGAACATAATTAAAGCAGTGATTAATCACAATATGTAATTATATATGTATTTTTCAATGGTCTTAAGTGACCCCTGTGAAAGGGTTGTTCGACCCCCAAAGGGGTCGCGACCCACAGGTTGAGAACCGCTGCTTAAGAGTATGTCATGAAGATTTCTATATGGCTCCCTTTTCTGGAGAATTTTGCTTCACAATTTCCAATCACCTGATCTTCTAAACTTCACCTCTGGGGGTTTGTTTCCTCAATTCCATGAAACCACTGTACTCTGCTTAGATCCCCTCTACCTGCTGTGCAGTCTGCAGTGTATCTCTAGGCAGAAAGCTGGGGCTATCACGGGAGCTGCTTCATGTGTTTCTCAGTTGTAAGCTATATGTTGTCCAGTTTTCTAGTTTATGGTTGTGGGATAAATCTGATCACTGTTGCACGACCCGCATGGCTCAGTGGTTGAGCGTTGACCTATGAACTAGGGGGTCACAGTTCGATTTCCAGTCAAGGCACATGCCTGGGTTGTAGGCTCCATCCCCAGTGGGGGTGTATAGGAGGCAGCCGCTCAGTGATTCTCTCTCATCATTGATGTTTCTAACTCTCTCTACCTCTCCGTTCCTCTCTGAAATCAATAAAAACATATATATACATATACATATACATATACATATACATATACACTGAGTGGCCAGATTATTATGATTACCTGACATTTGTAGGCAAATTAGCTATAATTTTGCGCTGAAGTTGCTAGGGGGCCAGACCATTCTAAATAGGGAAGCAGGTTGTTCACCACGACAGTAGGAGTGATTTTTTTCTGAAGATATTGGGTAAACAACGCGATTTAACAGCCTTTGAACGTGGGATATACACACACACACACATACTCTGAGTGGCTAGATTATTATGACCACCCCATCAGCACTTCGTTGGGCCACCTTTGCCTTCAATACTGCGGCGATTCTTCTTGGCATTGACTCCACAAGATGTTTGCAAGGTGATGCGAGGAATCTGACACCATGCCTAATGAATAGCACTGTTCAGTTCTGTGAGATTTGATGCAGTGGTCGGCAAACTGCGGCTCGCGAGCCACATGTGGCTCTTTGGCCCCTTGAGTGTGGCTCTTCCACAAGATACCGACTTCTGCGCATAGGCCACGAAGTTTCAATTGCACTGTATGTGCGCGCCCGCACGTGGTATTTTGTGGGAGAGCCACACTCAAGGGGCCAAAGAGCCGCATGTGGCTCGCGAGCCGCAGTTTGCCGACCACTGATTTGATGGTTGTGGAACCAGCTGCCTGATGGCTCTTTTAACTTCGTCCCACAAATGCTCAATTGGATTGAGATCTGGTTATTGTGTAGGCCACCTAAGCAAGGTAAAGTCTCCCTCGTGTGTGTGTGTGTGTGTGTGTGTGTGTGTGTGTGTGTATCCGTGTATCCATCCCATGTTCAAAGGATGTTCAATCGTGTTGTTTACCCATATCTGCAGAAAAAAATCACTTCTGTCGTGGTAAACAACCTGCTTCCCTATTTAGAATGGTCTGGCCCTCTAATCCTCAGTCCTACCCTAAGAGGCCCCGAGTCTCAGTGTCCGGATAATCGCTGCAAGCACCTCTGAGAGAAAGCCGCCCTTGAGTTCCGACCGATGCCAGACAGTCCAGTTTCTCCTCGTATGAGTCTGGGTCCCCAGAGACTCGCCCGGAACTGGAGTTCAGAGCAGTCGGGAGCTTGAGACTCCCTCCCGATTGAAAAAGACAACCGCGTCCTCAGTTGCCAGCCCTTTCCACGTGCGCCTCCGTACCTCTGCACTTTACTTCCGCACCTCCTCTGAGTCTCAGTGTGCTTTTCTCTTTCCTTCTAGTTGTAGAATTTTCACTCAGCCAGCCTTCCTGTGGTTCTGGATGATGTCCGTTTTGTCTTTTAATTGTATTTTTGAAGTGGTTGTGTGAGGCAGCAGTTTCCGGTGTTTACCTATGCCGCCATCTGGTTTTCTAGGATATACTTTTTTGTTTTTTTAATCTGGTCACTGTTACTCCTTAATGGCTGGAAGTAGTCTTGTGGCGGTATTGTTTTCTTTTCCAAAATTTTATTATGATATTATTTAAACATGGTAAAGTTGAATGACTTTACAGTATATTTACCTGCAGTAACATTTTACCACATTTTATCACATATTCATATTTCCATTCATTAATTACATAATTTTTACTTCATTGAAAGTCAGTGGTGTTCCCCTGCTGCGTTTCCTGAAAACTGTTAGTTGAATATAGAGGCTTGAACAAATTTCATTTTGAGCTTTGTCAAGGAAAAAAAAAGGCGTCTTGAGAATTTGCATGAGAAGACACATAATGTCTTGTCTCTCTTCTCAGCTTCTAGTGGTCATTGCCTACACCTATTATTATATTAGGAGTTGAAGAATTAGGGGTATTCTACTTGTTTAATTTCTGTTTCGTTTGTTAGCTAGGCTATATCTATACAAAGAAAATAACTTTTGCAATGTTGGTTTAAGCAAAGTTATAATTTATACAGAAAAGGGCATGATTTGTGTTTGTTTCCTTTTGTCCACTAGTTTTCAAAATAACAAGTTGGTTTCCTACTATCTTCTAAGAGCAATCAGTGAAATCTTTGATGGAGGAGGGGAATGTGTATAGATTATGAAGTCATTGGTTTAAACTTACTTGGCTTATTTCAAGGCATCAAAATTTTTGATGTTCAGATTGTCATCTTTGATTAGTAGAAGCTTCTCCAGGCTTGCTCTTGAGTCCTTTTGCCTTGGCTGCAGTAGTCTTGAGAGCTTTCTTATTTTTCACTATTAATATTTAATAGGAACCCACACTTTGAATTTTTCTAGGCGGCCTGACCATAATTTGAGCTTTGTGGTTCTCAATAATTTTGCTTTCCCAGGAAACATTTGGCAGTGTCTGTATTCATTTTTGATTGTCACAAAGGGGGAAGAAGGAGAGTGCTATTTGCACCAGGGGCAGAGGCCAGGAATGCTGCTACTTATCTGCAGTGCACAAGGACAGCCCTTTCTCACAATCCATGAAATTGACATTGCTGGACCTTTATTAACAGACTAGAGGCCCAAACGGG
Source organism: Myotis yumanensis (assembly GCF_028538775.1). NCBI lineage: Eukaryota > Metazoa > Chordata > Mammalia > Chiroptera > Vespertilionidae > Myotis > Myotis yumanensis. The sequence goes on along the minus strand of NW_027223767.1, from coordinate 33,306,519 downwards.
TAGGGTCTTGAGGTCTGGCTGGTGATCGGGGCCCATCTGGGCCGTCTGGCTGCCAGATGGGGCCTCCCTTCCCTGGCTGCCGGCTGGGGCCTTCCTTCGTTCCACGCCGCCCTCTGTTGGTCAGCACACGTCATAGTGAGCGATCAAACTCCCGGTCGAACTCCTGTGGTGACAATTTGCACATTAGGCTTTTATACAGATAACTTAACAAAGGTCATACAACTAACCTTCACAGGACCTTCTTTGCATGCCATCCATCTATGTGGTTGCAGAAAGTAGGCATTTGAGGAATGTTGATAAAGAGCATATATGTATGTATCTTTCTCCTATACATGATCATAAACATAAACAGCTTTAAAGTGATATCAGTGCTAAAACTAAATTTAGCTCTTGCAGTTGTTACAGAATTTTTGATAGATTTTTGAGGCTACTCTTCTGTCTTTATTATGATATTACCCTTGTTCATAGCATCCCTTCTCATAGTGCCATTCCACAGGCAAGTTTTTTCTTCTAGGACTGTGCGCTGCCAATTAATTGAGAGGGGGGGTTGATTTGTTAAATGATAACCTTGTTCTAAAGCAGTGGTTCTCAACCTTGGCTGCACATTAGAATCACCTGGGAATCTTTTTAAAATCCCGATTTCTGGGCCTCATCCTCCGGAAATTCTGTTTCGTTGTTATGGGGTGGGGCCACAACATCAGTAACAAAGAAACAGACTTTCTTGGTAAGCATTTGGGGCTTCAAAAACCTGGATTTCATCACAAAGAAGCAAGTTTACTTAATTACTTTGAAGGTTCATGTGTTGGAGAAATGGAAGTGTTAACAAACTAATCAAACTTTTGTTATCGGTGTCATATAGGCATCTAGAAAAAGCCTTTTAAATCTTTGGTGTAACGAGTGGGGAGCTGGGTTTTTATCAGACACTCAATTGTCACTTTTGCCTGACTCTTCGCAGGTTTATCGCAACAGCCCAATGCGCTCTGGCTGTGATGTGAATCCCTTCTGTGCACTGTGTGGCTCAAGCAATGCCAACACCATGCCTCCGGAAATCCACTACGAAGCCCCTCTGTTGGAACGCCTTTCCCAGTTGGACTCTTGTGTTCACCCAGTTCTGGCATTTCCAGATGGTAAGAAAGGCCACAGAATATAGTCTAATAAATGAGACTCAAAGGGTTGAAAGTGAAAGGAAGTCAGCCAAGATCTTGGTACAACTCAGATATTATGATTGTATTGCTATCTGTCAACAGTCTTCTCAGAATTTTACAGATAGGATGCAATAGATCCATCAGATTTGCTATAAGAGAAAGATTTCTCCCAGCACTTCAAATGGCTAGGCGGGGCTAAGGACAGTTGCCTCCAACCACAAGCAAAGTGGTCTGTTATATCCCTGTATATCTTTAAAAATGTATTACCTGTGTGCCCATTATGTAAAATAGGGTGGGCAGCACTATTCTGAGAGAATGTCTTCATATTGGGTGTGTATGTATTACTGGGAGTGGTTACATGACAGCTTTCCAAGGTGTACGTGAGCATAGATCTTCATTGTTAGCATGTACTATTTTTCTAAGACTAACCTACCTGATAAGCCTCTGTGTTTGCCAGTTTTCCTTGTCATAATTGCTCTTCTCCCATTTCACAAAAGAAAATTATTCCTCTTACCCATATTGAGTCTCTATTCTGTTTTGTTTTTTCATATTAAGTTTCAATGTGGATCTTGCCCCAGAGTATAAAAACTTTAGGCAGTAGGGACACCAAAGGGACCATTTCCAAGAATTCATGGCTCCTGAAGGAGAATCCTGTGGGAATTAAGTAAAAAAGAATTGGAGTAAAAAAATTAATGAAGATGGAATTACCTTATTTTGTGTAGATTCTGTGTTTGTCATCTTAGAGTAAATATTAAGAGACTAAAGTTAGACTTCATTCTATCTAAAAGTCTGATTGACTAAGGTTTAAAAGAAAGATTTTTCCTTCAGCTAATTAAGCTAAATACATTTCCATGTCAAGGTGTCGATTAAAATATTTCTGAGTTTATGTTTTATTTTTTTTTAATTGCATTTCATATGGTACAAGTCCATGAGCAAAAATGTTAAAACCATTGCTCTAGATATCACCTGCAAGAATCCAGTGCTTTCATAATCGATTATTTCATTTATTTTCAGATAATCTCAGTATCTCGCTCCAATCTAAAGATATAATAAGCATTTCCTTTCAAATCACTGGTATTTTTTCTGTTACGTATGGCTGTTTTTAAATTTACTTTCCATTACTTAAATTGTAAGCTTCCTGAGGGTAAGGGACCATGTTTTTCTTCCTATTCTGTCCTTTATAACACCTCACAGATATTCTGTGCAATTTTTTTTCGAGGAGGGTAATTGAGATAGGAATATGTTAAAAGATAACTGAAATAGGACTCTGAGGAATGAGAATTATGTGGGATGTAAGGTTTACTTGTTTGTAGGAGAAAAAAAATGTTTTAGCATGAGTGGTATGTAAACTTTTTCTTAAAGGGACAGATGCTTAGTAATTTGGATTTTTTGAGCCGTACTATGTTTAGTCTGTGCAGCTTCACAACTCTGCCATAGTAGTACAAAAGCAGCCATAGACAATATATAAACAAATGGTGTGGCTGTGTTATAATAAAACTTTATTTATAAAAACAGTCATTGCCCTAGCTAGCTTGGCTCAGTGGATAGTTGTTGGCCTGCGCAGTGAAGGGTCCCAGGTTCCATTCCAGTCAAGGGCACATTGCCTGGGTTGCGAGCTTGGTCCCCAGTAGAGGGCGTGTGGGAGGCGGCCATTCAATGATTCTCTCTCATCATAGATGTTTCTATCTCTCTCTCTCTCTCCCTCTCCTTTCTTCTCTTAAATCAATAAAAATACATATATTTTTTTAAAAAACCACAATCGTTAATAGGCCCTGGCCAGTGTGGCTCAGTTGGTGAGTGTCATCCCGTGCACCAAAAGGTTGAGGGGTCAATCCCTGGTCAGGGTGCATATGAGAGGCAACTGATTGATGTCTCTCTCTTTCTCTCTCCATCTCTCCCTGCCTCTCCCTTCTTCTCTAAAATCAGTAAAAGCATTTTTTAAAAAATCATTACTGATATCTGTTCTTTAAATGATGCAATTCTTTTGTTTATTTTGTTAATCCTCATCCGAGGATATTTTTTTCCATTGATTTTTAAAGAGAGTGGAACGGGGAGAGAGAGAGAAACATTGATGTTAGACACATTTATGTGAGACACATCAATTGGTTACCTCCTGCACCTGCCCTGACCGACCGGGGCTGGGGATCGAGCCTGCAATCGAGGTATGTGCCCTTGACTAGAATCGAACCCGTGGCCCTTCAATCCGTGGGCCGATTCTCTATTCACTGAGCCGAACCGGGCTGAATTCTTTCTTAACCACCTAAATTCTGTAACTACTCCCTGACTTGTTATCAAAACTCTCTTTGACTAAAGAAAGGACATGGGATAATATTCTTGCTGCCATTTACTTTTAGCAAGAGTAGAAATGCTTAGAAAACTTGGAGCATATGAATAGTAAGCTAGGTAGGAGTTTAGGTCAGGAACGGTAGAGCTGTAAATTAGCTTAAAACAGAATGAATCGAAGACACTAAAGCATTTTCCTCTGCTTCAAATTCCAGGGTCATTGACTTCTACCTTCTCTTGCCATTGGGTTATTGCTCATACACCTGCTATTTGTATAGGATTTTGTGGTTTAAAAAGCACTTTTCCCACAACCTGCCTTAATTGCTTCTCACAGTAATCTTGTAAGGTGTTGCTTTCAGCTTTCCAGGTTAAGAAACAGGTTTGGAGAGGTAGTAGTTTTATCTCAGGCTAAATGGCTAAAGACTTTAGATGGCTGAAGAATTCAGACTCAGGTCATCTGATGCCTGACCTTCATTTTTCTCTATTCTGTGTTCCTCCCCAGCCAGGTTATTAAGAGAAGTCAGGTTTCTACTCAGTTCCACACTCTGGGTGCAGATGAAGCCACCAGGAAGACTTAGGAACATTTCTCGGATTAGTTACTCTCTCAGGTTTACCATGTTGAATTGTGTAGTCTCGTATTTGAAAAAGAAGTCTGAAGCCTATACTGGTAGTTATATTCTGATTCCCATAAGGCCTCTTCCATACTCATTGAATATCAACTGATAAACATGGTGAGCATTCCTTTGGCAACAGTATTACCATGTAGTTTTGAGTTGTCTCCTCCATGTGCCCTTGACTGGAATCGAATAGCTAATAGTTCCCTATTAACTGTCCTTCTGGCTGCATCATATCTATAGATCTAACCACTGTCCTTATACTTCCCCACTCCATCCCATTCCAAGCAACTCGAGGTAGCAATGAGGGAGAAAAGAAGGAAAGATCATTTTCCTGTCTGCCTCTATTGTTTCTCCCTTTTTCTCTCTTGTCTTATATACACACAGAGCTCCTAACCATGACACTGGGGTTTGAACAAGAAATGGTCATTAAATTCTCCTTATAGGAAGAGAATTCATATAAAGGAGAATATTTATATATCTTTTACTATACCAAGTTGGATGGATGGACATTTTTGCCTATGGATAAATTAGACTTTCTGTGAGTTGACCTGGGGTCCTAGATACCATATTAATATTGTTCTTATTCAGGTAATTTTGCTTTGTCCTCACAACTCCCACATTCAGAATGCAATCTATTTGTAAACTAGAAGATTTGCAGGGCCGCAAGGCCACAGGGCACCATCCTATGTGAATAGTTCCCCCTAAAGTATTGAGATTCCCTGTGTACCATTGTGTAGAATAATGAATAACAGTGAAGTCTAGCAGCTAGAATAATGCTGTGTAGGTCAGACGTGCATCAGGGTCACCTTTTTGCAACCTCTTCATTTTTAAGTAGAACCAGTTGTGTAGTTTGTGAGGCTAGGAACCAACGGAGGCTCGTAATACTAGATTTCTGTCTCCCTTCTTGACCTCATTCACTCCCATTAAGTATAGCTAGAGATGATAGAATTTGAGGAACTGTAAACCAGGCAGGAATGTGGAGGCATTAGGGTGTAATCACTTTTTAATATTCCAGAAAGAGGGGCTTGTTTCCTTACCACCTTACTTAATCTTGGTTAATCTTTAGCTTGAAATGTAGAGGATATATAACCTTGGGGAAAACCATGTTAGTTAGGTTTGGGTTTAATAAGAGCACCACCTGCTGGCCATGAAGATCTGTGTTTTCAGAGAGCTTGCCAAGACAACTAGCTGTATAGGTGGCTACCACAACTTGCCAGCAGGAGGAGGGAGTGAGCATTGCAAAACACCCCAAGAAAGTGTGTTTTGAGAAAATGGTGGAAGAGTATGAGCAAAACCGTCAAGTGAATTGACCCTGGTGAACCTGTAGTCAAGGTCTTTTCATTTTGTTTGCAGAAATAGTAACTTAAGATGTTTGTAATCATTTCTGTTTTCTTGTTACTGACCTGATCAAGTATCTGCAGTCTTTATTCTCTAATAATAGCACTTTAATGCCATTGCCTATGAAGGTATAGAACAGTGATGGCGAACCTAAGACACGCGTGTCACGCGAACTCATTTTTTGGGTTGATTTTTCTTTGTTAAATGGCATTTAAATATATAAAAGAAATATCAAAAATATAAGTCTTTGTTTTACTATGGTTGCAAATATCAAAAAATTTTTATATGTGACACGGCACCAGAGTTAAGTTAGGGTTTTTCAAAATGCTGGCACGCTGAGCTCAAAAGGTTCGCCATCACTGCTCTAGAAGAATAGAAACAGGATGTTTATCAGTCTTTCAAACCTATAAAGTTAAACATCAGAATATGAACAGAAAACTGCATCGATTTAACAAAAGGTGTTTGGGGTGTATTTTGGTTTTGAACTTGAAGACTAAAAAAGGCCAAAGTGACTTGCTTGTGAATAGGAGAATGACCTTCGTAAGGTTCAGATAAAGAGATATTCTGTATCAGCAGTAGCCAACCGGTGGTCCGTGGTGTGATGTTTCCCTGGCTGGTGTGGCTCAATTGGTTGGGGCGTTGTCCTGTGCACCCAAGGGTTTTGGGTTCAATCCCTTGCCCTAGGGCACATGCAGGAAGCAACCAGTCAATGTGTCTCTTACACATCCATGTGTCCCCACTCTTTCCCTCTTTTCCACTCTCTAGATACAATGGAAAAAATATTGTGGGGTGAAGATTAAAAACAACAAAAGAATGGTGTGATGTAGATCTTGCCTACTGCGAGAGTCAGAGTTACTGGTGAATTCACCTCACTTCATGAGATAGGAGCCCGTAGGCCAGGTGTTTGGACTAACCTTTAGGTGTTTTGTGTTTCTTGCAGATGTTCCCACAAGCCTGCACTTCCAGAGCATGCTGAAATCTCAGTGGCAGAATAAACCTTTTGACAAAATCAAACCTCCCAAAAAGTTTTCACTTAAGCACAGAACACCCATGCCAGGCAGTCTGCCAGATCCAACTCGTAAAGACAGGCACAAGTTGGTCAACTCCTTCTTAACAACAGCCAGTAAGTTTTAGAGGACCAGGGAGTCCTCTAGTTATTTTTCTGTTCCTTTTATAGTCTCACGTTACTGGTTTGCTATAGCAGTATGTTGGGTTTGGGAATTGACTATACAAAGTCAGCTTATAGTCTACTTCTACTTGTCTTGGATTTTTTTCAGATGGACCCAGAATGGTCAGTAAACAGCTATCAGTGGCACAGCATTGGGTCTATCTGTGAACAGGCTCTCTTCTGTAGCCTGGTGTCACATTTCTCTGGTTGAGGACCCTTTGGGCTCCCTAGCCATTTTGCTATTTGCTAGAAGCATTAGCCCCAGAGGACTGTCCTGCTGCCCCAGGTGTCTATATTGGCCTAGAGAGAACTCAAGAGCTCGGAATTTAAATAAGATTAAGAGAAGATATTTCACAGCTCTTTTTCTGTTCCCCTCTTCAGAGCTGTCCCATCACCAAACCCGGCCTGACAGGACCCACAGGCAGCACTTAGACGATGTGGGGTCTGTGCCTGTGGTGGAGCGAGTGACAGCGCCAAAAGCAGAGCGCTTGCCCAACCTACCACCACTCGTGCATGACCCAAACCACAGCAAAATGAGATTGCGAGACCATTCATCTGAGAGAAGTGAAGGTAGGGCCAGGCCCGGCACCTCTACCTGCGTTGCACCTGCTCGGGGCTTTCTGGGGCAGCCTGCGCTTCTCTTAATTGCCCCCAGCTTTGTCCTTCACTCTAGGAAGGCAGAGTAGAGGGACCTTACTGCTTCTAAATGCAGGCCACTTCTTACTGCTGCAGCAACCTCTGCCCAGCCCCTTACCAGTTTGCTTCACCTTTTTATCCTCCAGGCTTAGAAAGCATTTTGCCTTTACTGTGTATTGCTGGAATTCCTAGCCTTTGCTAGGAATTTCAAGTAGAGTTGGTTAGAGGTAGCCACATATTCTTCTTTTCTGTTGACTTCTGCAGTGTTGAAGCATCACACAGACTTGAGCAGTTCGAGCTACTTGGCAGCCTCCCACCATTCACCACACAGTCCTTTGGTGCGACAGCTCTCCACCTCATCAGACACCTCTGCATCCACCAGCTCCAGCCCACAGGTTACAGCCAGCACATCTGTAAGTACCTGCATGAAATTGGCCGCACAGCCCCTTTGCAGTTTCAGCTCATTCAAATGTCTCTTTGGGACAGTTTAGAAAGTGAATTATGAAGCCCAGGGCAGTTATGAGGACTCAACTCATTTCAGAGAGGAAGGGAGAGAGGGGTAGAAACATCAATGATGAGAGAGAATCATTGATTGGCTGCCTCCTGCATGGCCCCATACTGGGGATTGAGCCCACAACCCAGGCATGTGCTTTGGACTGGAATCGAACCTGGGACCCTTCAGTCAGCAGGCCAATGCTCTATCCACTGAGCCAAACCAGCTAGAGTGTTATGTGTCTTTTTAAAATCAGAGTGGTGGTATTTGATTTTCTGTTGAAAATCAAAGGTGTGTATGCTAGTGCTTCTCTGCCTGGCTGCAGAGCTAGCTCTCTTACATTACATACACAGTGTTGACCACTGGGGCACCCCATGGCAGAGGCACCTTATGCAGGTGCTTTGAAACCCCTTCAGAACTGACATCAAGAAACTTCTAAGCCCACAAAATGTGCTCACTAGGTAACTGTGATCAGGTAGGAATTCACATTGTTCTGTCTTTGCTCTTAATAGTCTCCATGTTCCTTCTTCTTCTTCACCTCCTACATTCCACAAATTTTGTCTGAATAGGTGTATATAGTATCTATCACAAACTTAGCTACCCATCAGCAAAAGGTAGATAACCAAAAGACCAAAGGATTTCAGAGTTGTTTTTCATAATAGAGATGGATCTGTGTTGAGCCATCCATAGAAAGCTTGTTGCAGAGAAAAACCCTTAAAGCAGTCAATGACTATTCAAGATTTGTGGGACTAAGTTTCACATAGCACTCAACAGTACCATGGCTCTAACCCTCTTAGTCTAAGAAGTAAGCCAAGAGAAGTGATAAAGGAGCGATACCTATAGGTATTGAAGACATTTGATTTCCCAGCTTTTAACTCTACTGGTGAGTGGAGCTACTGTACCGAGAATAAAGACTGATGTTAGGGTGCCTGGAACGGAAGGGAGAAGGCCCATGCTTTTCCGAGGTACAGAGCAGAATTACAGATCCAGCAGGCCACCCTGGCAGTGCTTACTGGTACACTCACAGTGACCTCATAAGTACTGCATTCTATCCAGAAAGCTGGTCTCATAGCCATTTCAGACACACATTAGAATTTCATTATAATATTTAGTTCTTCAAGGTGTGCCTCCTTGAATACATCTACCTGTAGTGGCTTTCTGTACTAAAGGGTCCTTTATGTAATAATTATAATAATAATGGTAATACTAATAATAAAACATTGCCGCTGTAATGTGTCAGTGCTAAGTGTTTTCCACATGTTCTTTCAGTCAGTTCTATAATACCCTTTGAGATGTAGTTGGTGTTAGGGATTCCCATTTTGTAAACAGGGAAACTAAGGCTTTCCAAAGTTAAATAAATTGCATAAGCAAGGCAATTTGTGATGGTTATAATTGTGATTCAAACCCAGGCTGCCTGGCTGCAGAGCTGGCTCTCTTACATTACATACACAGTGTTGACCACTGGGGCACCCCATGGCAGAGGCACCTTATGCAGGTGCTTTGAAACCCCTTCAGAACTGACATCAAGAAACTTCTAAGCCCACAAAATGTGCTCACTAGGTAACTGTGATCAGGTAGGAATTCACATTGTTCTGTCTTTGCTCTTAATAGTCTCCATGTTCCTTCTTCTTCTTCACCTCCTACATTCCACAAATTTTGTCTGAATAGGTGTATATAGTATCTGTCACAAACTTAGCTACCCATCAGCAAAAGGTAGATAACCAAAAGACCAAAGGATTTCAGAGAGAGTTGAATTCTGATAGAAAACCTGAACTCTGAGATTCAGTATTTCTCACCTGCCAACTCTCCTGTGTCTGGACACTGTTAACTTGGGCCTGGATCATTTGACATTTTTACTTAATATTTATTGAGTATAAATTTTGTACATAACCCTGTGTTAATCATTAAGGCTCTTGCTGCCTTTTTATTTTATTTTTTCTCTAAGAAGCTGGATTTATTTAATAAAGTGAAAGCCCAGATACTTACAATAAGGTAGAGAAACTGAAGGACATGGAGAGACGTTTAGGGGGACAGAGCAGGAAGAGGTGTGTGTGCTGGTGCTTCACAAAAGATTGTGGATGCACCGGAACCAACTCAGTTACTTTAAAAAATATCCCTGAAGATTCTGATTTCATAGTCGGAAAGGGGAGTCTGAGAAATTTTTTTTTTTTAAGCTCTCCCTCTTCATCTTGCTTCTGATGTGCAACCAGGTGTGGGAACCACTGTCCATTCCCATCACCTGCTCTCCACCTCTGATTCTAAACAGGAGAAGAGCAGTTATGTTCGACCAAATTAGTATCTGATGGAATGGGGGCGAGTCATTTTAGGGAAAATATATACCTGTTTCTGGCAGCAGTTTCACTTTTTTAAAAAATTTATTTTATAGAGAGAGAAACATCAGTTGGCTGCCTCATGTACGCCCCCTACTAGGGATCAAGCCCGAAACCTGGGCATGTGCCTGACTGGGAATTGAACCAGTGACCTCCTGTTGTATGGAATGACACTCAACCACCTGAGCCGTACCAGCCGAGCTCGCATTCATTCTTTTTTTTTTTTTTTTAATATATTTTATTGATTTTTTTTTACAGAGGGGAAGGGAGAGGGATAGAGAGTTAGAAACATCGATGAGAGAGAAACATCGATCAGCTGCCTCCTACACACCTCCCACTGGGGATGTGCCCGCAACCAAGGTACATGCCCTTGACCGGAATCGAACCTAGGACCTTTCAGTCCACAGGCCGACGCTCTATCCACTGAGCCAAACCGGTTAGGGCTCGAATTCATTCTTGATTAAGATATATGGAAAGCTATCTGTTGGGACTTCCTTAAGGAACTCTTCTTGTAGTAGGACATACAGTTTCAACAAAGGTGTGGCAGTCAATGACAGTCTGTTCCAGTGATTTTTCAACCAATATGCTGCAAGAATTTTTAAAACATGCAATACCTGACTATGTACTCCAGGGCACTGACCTCTTTTCCCTTAGATTGTCAAATAAGAAAATGCCAACAGCCAACACAACCATATCCATCTGGTGTGACTGAATCAAAATTATACCTTTTTTTGTTGTTCTTATATCAGGAAAAAATATATTCTTGGGTGTGCCACAAAATTTTACTAATTAGTTTACATGTGCCATGAGATAGAAAATCACTGATCTATTTTCACTTGATAGAGAAGGAACTTCAGGTGAGAAAGACATTGTGATAACCTTAAGTCATAGGTAACGCAGCTAAAATCCTTGTCCAGGAAGCGCACTGCCTTTCAACGTTCTCTGAGAATGTCCTGAAATGATGGGGTGAGTCAATTATATGTCGCCCTCCAGGAACAGAGTAGAGTGGTTGCTTGTAGGGAACAACCTCTTCCTCATCTTCTTTCACTAACCTCTTCTGGGCCAAGCACACATGGTGGTTTGGGTTTGAATGCAGTCTCTTAGGTGTTTCCAGCTGTATTGTCGCCACGGCAGCATGTTTGTCACCCACTGTTTCCCTCTGGCCTCTCACAGCTCAATTGCCAGTCTCTGTGGCAGGGTGTAGGGTGTTTGCTATCTGGGCACAAACAGCTAGCAGACTTTTTCCTCCATCTACGAAACCAAGCCCTTTGGCTTTATTCCTTCTTTGATCTCCCAGCTGTTGTAGGTGCCCACCTTCTCATTGGATCCTCATTAGTCTTTCCCAAGAGTTTGATCTTCTCAACTTCCCTTTCTAGGAGTGAGCTATAGAACCCAGTCCTCTTCTTCAGTTTCTCTCTGCTCATCTAGAAAGCTCTCAGCTCTTCCCCCAAGAATAATAGCCACAAAGAGGGAAATCACATAGTGGCTGAGCAGATGGTGGGTTCAGATTTAGCTGAAGAGTTCAGATCTATAAGAAGGAGGTGATTTTGTGACATCCAAGGTTAGATGATCTCTTGAGCTGGACCTATTTTGGGGGCATCTTTCAGGATAAGGGAAATCATTTTTATAACCCGAAGAGTCACCACTAGGTTTAAGCATTGCTTTTAGGAGCTACTGTGAGCCTGAGTCATGGGTGGGGATAAAAAGGGAGAGCAGAAAGGATTTAAAGTGGAAAGAGGTGCCTGGCCGGAGTGGCTCAGTTGGTGGTAGGTGTCCTTCCCATGCACCAGGAGGGTTGCAGGTGCAATTTCCAGTCAGGGCCCATGCCTGGTTGCAGACTCGACCCCCAGTAGAGGGCATGAAGGAACAGCTGATTGCTGTCTCTATCTCTCTTCCTCTTTGTCTAAAAAAAAAATCAATTTAAAATGTGTATTAAAAATTATTTTGAAATAAGGGGGGAGGGTAGTAAAGGTCTTTATGGAGGAATAGGAACCACAACTGACTCAAGGCCCCAGAATATCCACCCTGTGAAATTCACAGACGTCTCTTCACATGAGCCCATGAAGGGGGCGGGTGGACAGTGAGACCTGTGCACAGGAGGTACTTACCAGGACCCACCTAATATTTCTCCTGAGGGCTTTGTTATGGGAGACCATCTCCTAGAAGCAAGCAGCTGCTGCCCAGCCCCCACCCGTGGGACCCAGGTGCCTGTTTATTGGTGATCCTGTTTTAAGTCTCTGGTGTATGCTTTGATGTTTGTAGAATTGTGCCTCTCTTTCAAACTTACCTTTGTCTTACAGCAGCCAATAAGGAGGAGAAGGGGAGAGAGCTCATTTGACATTAACAACATTGTCATCCCAATGTCTGTTGCTGCAACAACCCGTGTAGAGAAACTGCAATACAAGGAAATCCTTACTCCCAGGTAGAGGACTTAAATAAATCGGTTTCTCTCCTTATTCCTTTTTACTTTGTCTCTCGTCACTGAGCTCTGGGTCCTAGCTTTGAGTTTTGTCTTCTCTTTAAGAGGAAGTTGTGTGTAATAGAAGTGAAATTATTTCTTACTAGTTCTCTCTCATTCCATTATTTAAGTCTAATCCAGTGGTTCTCAACCTTCTGGCCCTTTAAATACAGTTCCTCATGTTGTGACCCAACCATAACATTATTTTCATTGCTACTTCATAACTGTAATGTTGCTACTGTTATGAATCATAATGTAAATATCTGATATGCAGGATGGTCTTAGGCGACCCCTGTGAAAGGGTCGTTCGACCTCCAAAGGGGTCGCGACCCACAGGTTGAGAACTGCTGGTCTAATTAGACCACAGGCCACAAAGTGGTGATAGACGTTATTCTGTTTGACACAACAATGTGTTTTAAAATACTGAATTTGTCGTCAGCATCAAAGCAGGACTTCACATATGAATCTCTGTTTCTAGCTTTTGTTGATATATCAGAAGATTCGGTGACCGTGTATATGCGATCCCATGTGGTAGCAATCTGCTGGTGCTAAATAGTGGTGGTCCCTTCAAATAGGTTCCTTTGTTTTTGTCAGTCTCCGAGCCTGCATTGGGTTTTTGGCCCTTGTGGATATTGAGTGTGGGGCCTCTTTTAGAGGCCTCCAGGGCAAAGGAGGACACGCTCTATAAGAGGGCAGAGCCTGCCAGCAGAAAGCAGTGTCACTCATAGGTACATGGCTCTCATTCTTGCATGGACATTTTATCCTGCTCTGGAAAATTGCCATCTCATGATTGTCCCTTCTTGGTTTTGCAGTTGGCGGGAGGTCGATTTTCGGTCTCTGAAGGGGAATCCTGACGAAGAGAACGAAGAGGTAATGGCATGGTCATTCTCTCTTAAAGAAGATACACACACGTGGGTGTACACATCCAGACCTGTGGTGTCAAATGCTGCAAGCTCACTTTCCTGTTTTGACGGGGAAGAGTCTAGTGTGGGGTGGGGCTGGCTCTAGAATTGACCTACCCATTCTTAAACTCAGCTTTCTGGAAGAAATTGTTGATCATTGAAGCTGCTCTATTGCAGATCGAGGACTTGTCTGATGCAGCCTTCGCCGCCCTGCATGCCAAATGTGAGGAGATGGAGAGGGCTAGGTGGCTGTGGACCACAAGCGTGCCACCCCAGCGGCGGGGCAGCAGGTGATGCGACAGGGAATTTGGGCCGTGTCCATGGAATTGCCACTGCATCTCAATTGCTTTTGCTCTTCATATTCAGCCATTGGCAGTAGCCTAGAATACAGAAGTTCCTTGGTGTTTGTTGCAACCAGTGAGAGTATAAGCAGTCAGACTCTGGTCTCCTGAAAAGCAGGCTGACTGACATTTGGAGGCCTCACCACACACTGTCTTTCCTTTGGACAGTGGAGCATGGTTGTGTGGTCGTGCTTGAAAGAACTGCCCCACCTTATCTCGTTATTGTTCACAGTTGCAGAAGCCCTCGGGATTCTCAACTAGAAAGATTTAGATTCGATTTTGCTCTTTCCTTTGACTATAATTTTCTGAGTCTGAACTAATTTCCCTTCCCCTGTGAGTTCTAGGCATTGGGCAGAGGTTAGCGCTGGCATTGTTCAGCCCTGGCTTTCTTTTGGGATGACAGTTCCAGATGTCATATTGTGTAGCCACCTTTGTACTCGGTGGTGGGAGGACATGAGGGGATTTGTGATTCCTGGGAAAGAACTGTTGGTGTTAGTCTACCTTGGCTCCTCTGGTGGGACACTTGCTTTCATGCCTCTCCAGAACCCTCCTCCCCCACCCCCCAATAATATACTAGAAATTCCCTTTACTTAGGCACTCACATTTGCACTTCTTGTACAGGTCTTACAGGTCATCAGACGGCCGGACAACCCCCCAGCTGGGCAGTGCCAACCCCTCCACCCCCCAACCCCCCTCTCCTGATGTCAGTAGTAGCCACTCTTTGTCGGAGTTCTCCCACGGTCAGTCCCCCAGGAGCCCCATCAGCCCGGAACTGCACTCGGCCCCCCTCACCCCTGTGGCACGGGACACTCTACGACACCTAGCCAGTGACGACACCCGTTGTTCCACGCCAGAGCTGGGGCTGGACGAGCAGGTAAGGGATGCTGCCTTTGCATGGGTTGGCAGGTGGGGCGTGAGATGGGGAAGGGGCAGCACTGCTGAAGATGGATCTTCATGTCATGACTCCCTCCCATTGTGAAGGGGAGGAGGGGCTGCACTTGAAATTGACCTTCTGAAGGCACAATGGAACTGGCCATGGTTAAAAGGGCGCCCACTCTGTGAGGGGTCTTCCCAAACCACCCAGGAACTCGAGAGAGACTGGTCAGGGACTCTAGTCCACACGTGTTGGGGCAGGAGGCAGCTGGTACTGGGTGCTCACCAAGGCAACTTGTCTGCCCACAGTCTGTCCAGCCATGGGAGCGGCGAACCTTCCCCCTGGCGTACAGTCCCCAAGCAGAGTGTGAGGACCAACTGGATGCGCAGGAACGGGCAGCTCGCTGCACTCGGCGCACCTCAGGCAGCAAGACTGGTCGAGAGACAGAGGTGGCACCCACCTCACCTCCCGTTGTCCCCCTCAAGAGTCGGCATCTAGCAGCAACAGTCACAGCTCAGCGTCCAACTCACAGATGAGCGGGAGACGAGAATCTAAAGACTCACTAACTATTGGCATTAAAGCTTCAGAAATCTCTGCGTTTGATATTCAAACATCATATGCCGGAAATTTTCACAGTTTTTAGTGAATTTAAGGAATTTAGATTCTACTTTGGTATTTTTTTTTTTTTTCTCATTTTGATTTTTGTTTTGTTTTGGTTTTGGTTTCCATGTTTTGTTGTCACACACCTGAGCACTTCCTCCAGCTGGCAAACAGAAGTTCAGGATAAGACCCTGCCGGCCTGGTCCTGGCACATCCTCTGCACTGTTGAATCACTGGACTTAGCAGCGTTTGATGACCACCTCTCCCTCGCACCTGTGGGCAGGGTGGGACAGCCAAGTGGGCAGAGGGAATGGAAAACTCCAGCTCAGTATTGCCACCTTAGGTTAGGGTGGGAGAGCAGCTCCCTCTGGGCTCTTACCCCTCCCCACTCCTCCGCTCCCCTCCCACCTGTGGCTTGGCTCAGCTCCGGCCCTCCTGGCTGGGTCTCCCTTGGCCGTCTGTGCTGGAGCACCCGCGCCAGAGCCTCAGCTGTAACTGCCAGCTAGAATGGCTTCCCCTGTCACCCAGATCTCGGAGACTGATGTGGGGTTTCCTCTGCATTTGGTCATCTCTGTATTGACTCCTTAACTGCAGTTAACCTGGCTGTGGCTGCTCAGGTCCCCATCCTGCCCCTTCGTGCCCTCTTGTCTGCTCCCCATGCCATATACATACCTACGCACACCAGTTCTTCCACTCGGACTTTTTTACCCTCTCCTGTTCCATGAAGCTAGAGTTAGGACTACTTAACCTCTATTCCCACCTCTGCAAACTAGGGGTCTGGGAAGTGAGCCGCCATTTCTTCTATGTAATTCTGTTTTCTCCGGCTGATTCATTCAGTCGTTTCCTTCCCCCTCCAGTTCCCTGTCAGTGTCAGTTCGGCCCTTCCTCTTTTAAGTTTCCCTTTCCTGTGGAACATTGTCTCGTCCCAGCTGTGGTTCCCATCGCTCCCCCGTGATCACTCCCTGGTTGTTAACCTTGTGCCTGTCTCATGTATGATCACATTACCAAAAGGGGCAATAAGGACTTTTTTTTTTTTTTTTTGCCATTTTGTAATCATATAAAAATAGTAAGCAAACTGCTTAATGGTTGGGGTTTTTTCACAATTTTCAACATTAGTGATTCTTTTTGATCTGTTTGCAAGTTAAAGGGTTTGTCATTGTTTCTTTAAAAAAACAATAATGCACCATATCCCTATGCATAAAGTGCTTCTTCTATTTATAAGGTTGAAAATTCTGAATAACCCTTTTAGCATTGTAAAAAAAAAAAAAACAAAAACAAAAATGGAAAAAAAAACCTTGTATTTTGTAAATATTTTCTTTTTCTGCTTTGAGCTGTGTATTGGCAGCGAAACATGTAGCTGTCTTTGTTCTATAGAAATGCTTTTCTTCAGAGAAGCTGATCTTTGTTAATGTCTTGATTCTGTTCGCAAAGCACAGACTAGTGCTTAAAAAAAAGGAAGGAAAAAATGAAAAAAATAATAAAAAAAAAGTTACAGAATGTTGTGTGCTGGGCCTTTTTTGACACTTGGACATGGTATTGCTGCATAGTTCTCTGGTGTCCTGACTTGCTGTGGACTTTGGGATGTCTCTATTCTGTCGTATGGGCCCCTCGCAGGGTCATCTTATCACCAGAAAGCGGGTGGGGCCAGTGAGAACATATACTTTGTATGGAGCCTGAGCTGCTTACCTGCTGCCTGAGATTATAGTATCTGAGGAGGCAGGTGCTTGATTTTCTTTCTATAAAGATGAGTAAGTGGGTGGGCCTGTTCTTTATTGTTTTTTTCCTTTTCATGGCAGTCAAGTTGAAACAGCCAATGAGCTGTCTATCCTGGTCGTGGAAGCAGCAGTTGGCGAGGTCACGTTTCTCTGTGGCCGCCCTGTTGCTACTCCTGTAGTTATAGTTGCGATCTCTACTTCAGCTTCTGTCTGCAGTGGCTAAGGAAAAGCTGAGCAAAGTCATATTTTGAAACTTGGAAAATGTAAGGGCTCCATGTTAAGACCTTGAACTGATTACTGAGGAACAATAAGATGATGGTTTGTTTTGTTATTGTTTCCCTTTGTGACATTGCTAGGGGTTGGCTGATATCCCTGTTTTGATTTAGCAGACCTGTTCCCCAGTACTGCTCCCAAGAGGAGGAAGGCAGCTCTGTAAGCCTGCAAGAGAGCTAAGCCATTCTTTCAGCTGATTGGCTGGTGTTCTGCTTCAGCCCCAGGCCTCGAGGCTCATTTCCAGGGAAGGAAACATCTCATATACCAACCCCAGTCTTTTCAGGGTTGAAATCACTAGAATGGGTCAGCCCCAAGGGTATTGACCAGGACCTTTGTGAGCACCAGAGTGAGACAGTCGGCCTGAAAATGAAAAGGCTGAGAACTCTTCTTCCACCTTCTGGGCCCTAGAGAGAGTGGTAAAACCTCATGGCCCGGTTTTAGCAACATTGTCTTTCCCTATTCGGAGCAAAGTTCTCCAAAGCTGAAAAAAGACTTGAAAATTATACATCCCATAGCATTTCTTTGTCTTTTGAATTTATGCACATAGACCTCATGTAATCAGTAATAACTTTATTTCCAAATTCACTTTTACAGCAACAGTCCGTGTATATCATTTGTTAAAACACACAATACACCATATGGACATTCACAGACAGGAAGCTAAGCTAAGATTTGTTTCCCCCCACCCCACCCCCGACCCTTAGAATTACTGAAGAAATCATGGGACTTGCAAGTGTCAGAAATTGCCCTGCCAGACACTGCAAATTCATGGGCTAAGTCCATTAGGAGGTGAGCCTGGGTCAGTGCCCAGGATAACCCTTTTCAAAACTGAAGAGCAACTAGAAGTCTCATGAAGCCACGGATCTATAGATGGGACACAGTGACCTCCATCTTTACCCTCATCCCTGCCTCTTGGGGGACAAAGATAAAAGAGGGTGAAGGAAAAGATCTTGGCAGCTGCTAGATACAGGCTGCATGTCCAGAGTCAGTGGGAAAAGTGACACAGAGGTGCCCACGGCTTACAGCAAAGTTTGCCAGGGTCTGGGAGGCACGATTGTGGGCTTGGGGCCCAGCAAGAGACCAGAGCAACCACATCTCCAGATTCCTCCACAAGCCTCACCGCCTGCACCTGGCTGGGAAGGACATGGGAAGCAGCTGGCAGCTACTGCACTTGGGAATCCAGTCGGTGAAGGCGGCACCCCCAGGACCTCTAGCAAATGCGGTTGAAATGGTGAAGAAAAGGGTTACAAGGAGGTTTAACTGCTGCTCTCCAAGACTTCCCCTTGCCCATGGTAACTATCTTACAGGTTCCTCCCCCCAACCCCTATAGCACAACAAGCAATCGCAAACAGGATACAGTCTCACCACTGAAGTCAATTTAAATGGAACTATGGATAGAATGGAGAGCTTGAAGGAACCAGGCATAGAGCATACCCAGCCCACCCAAGGGACGTTGACTGGAGAGAGGGAATGGGGAGAACTCAGCCCTGGGGGATTGTCCTCATTTAAGGTCACAAGCCAGCACCCCTTTGCCTCTCCTCCCCAACACTGACCTGATCACCCTAAACCATAATTTTGAGGCTGACCCAAGCAGCCCACCCTCCCAGGGAGATTCCAGGGCCCTCGGAGTCAGGTGTCAGAGAACGGCACAGAACTACAGGAAGAGGAGACGCAGCGCATTAGTGGCAGTGATGAGGGGCCACCTCTAACAGCTACCGGTCCTTTACACCACATTCCCTTTTCCTTTCTCAGAACCCCAAGAGCAGCTGGGACTCAGGACAGCCGAAAGCTCTGACTGCAAATGAAGCCTCCAGCCCAGTTGCCTTCAACTGCCTAAACAGGAAGTGGCAGAACGGTCCCGAGGCTGAGTTTCTTTAAGCGGCCATTTCCACAGAGGCTGCTTCCTTTCCCCGAGGCAGCAGACGGACTCCTGCAAGGTCCGCGGGGCTCTGGCCAGGCTTCGGGAATGGTGTCTCCTGGCGTGTCATCCGTCCTCTGCCGGGCAGCTGTGGCGGCAAGGCCCTGGGACCTTTCCCCAGCTGGCGCTGGCTTCATCTTCCTGGTGATGCAGGGCTGTTGTGGGGCTTCTCTAGGCTGTGGCCAGAGAGGGCATTTTCACGTTGCAAGCCAAGCCAGCCCAAGACACAGCTCTGCCCGGCAAAGGGAAGCCCGGGGTGGGGAGGGGCACCAGCTTCCTTGGTCCTCGTCCTGTGCGTCAGGCCTTCTTCCAGCCGAGGGTCCTCCACTGTCAGAATCTGCGCTCTGCTGGTCCCAGATGCTGAAGGAAACCTCTCGGGAGGCCAAGCAGGGGAGAGCCACACTGGCCTGGGGTCCCAGCGCAGGGGAGAGTGATCCAGGACCCCCACCGGGTGGGTTAGAAACCTCTTTACAAGCATTTCAAGATACATGCGTCCTTTTTTTTTTCTTTTCTTTTCACTATCATAGTCACTCAGGTGAATCCAAGCATAAACAGACAAATCTGACGACAACTCGACAGGTGCAGACGGGGAGGGAAAGGCGACATCTATGTATATGTTCAGCTGCTCCAGTGGACAGACAGCATTGCTTCCAGCTGGGACGGGGAGAACCATTTCCAAGTGGGCGTGTCCCCTTGTGGGGGTGTGGAGGGCTGACTATATGCACTTGAGGCTGAGCAGCGTGGGGCGCTCTGCGAGGCTGGCAGTCAGAGGCTGGGGTGGAGGTGAGGGACAGGGAACGTGGTCCCTCCCGGGGGGCCTGCCTGTCCTGGTGCCATCTCTGACAACCAGGACATCCAACCTGCTGCAGCTCAGCACAGGAAGGGGCAGGCCTTCTGGGAGGGAAAGGCTCTCCAAGTCCACATCCAGGGTCACTGCTGAGCCCCATCCTGGCCTTGCCAAGCCCCACGTCTGGATGGGAGGTAAGGTCATCGGGTTCATCATGAGGGACAGGCCAGTTGGATGAGTGTAACTTAGACCTAGAAACCGAGGTCCCACCTTGTGCCCGGACTTTGCCTTCCCTTGATTTCACTCCTTAGTTAAGACTAGGTGCCTCCCACATCCAAACAATGTGAACTACTGAGAAGGGTGGTGAGGCTGGGGACTCAGGACAGTGTGACATAATGAGGGGCACAGGCAGTGACTGGGCTCCACCCAGCAGACACAGGGTGTGGTGGGGGCAGGCAGCTGGCTGCAGTGGGGTGGGAGGAACAGGAGGCTCAGGACCCCCTTTTGCGCCCCCACCCCCACCCCCACCCCCCGCACACTCTAGAGATGCCAGCGGCCCAGGCTTGGGAACAGGCGGGTGTCCCACAAGAGGCACAGGTCCTTACAAGAGAACTGGTTAGCCCTAAAGTCCCAGATCAGTGAGGTGGCCAAAATCGTGGCTGCACTTCCAACCTTTAGAACGCAATTGAACAGAGTGTCCCTGGGGTGGAGGGAAGCCCTTCAGGTCAGGACCCCCCCGCCCTGCCCCTGCAGGGGGGACAGAGGCCGGAGGCCAGTCTTCTCTAAGGAAGTCACCCACCGGCTGCCAGCCACCCTCCCGCCAGCCAGCCTTCTCCTGCCAGGCAGGTGGGAGGGACTGGAGCCCTTTTCCACAGGCTGCCTGCCCTGCCCTGCCCTGCCCTTGAGGGAGACACACCCACCTGCACAGACCCTGGCCACCAGCCGCAGGAGGCCCCAGTGGAGGCTGCTTGTGCTCCCTGCTGCCCCTCCATAGGGAGCAGGTCTCCTCTCCCTCGTACTCTTACCTCCCCCCTCCCTCTCTCCCGCTCCCCTGCCCACCCCTGCCTCAGCCTCTCCTGTGTCTCCCCCCACCCCTACCTGTCCAGCTCACACCAACATACCAAGTTGCAAATCCTTTGTTGCTGCCACAGCCTCTGTGACATCCCCAGGATGGGGCCAGAGGGCGCCCCCAGGCCCCTGAAAACCCCAGCAGCACCTTTCAGAGCCTGACTTCCTTCCTCTTCTACTCAGAGGGGGGGAAAAAAGAATCAAACGGAAGTGCCCAAGGAAATGTTGGGTGTGGCCATCTTTAACGTGTTTTTAAAAACATTTTATTATTCTTAGCCCACCCATCAATTTGGAAAGATAGAATTGGCTCTTATTCCCATCACTGATTTTGAAGTCCCGAGCCAGAGCCGAGCAACAAAAGCAGGTTAAGTGATTAACCGATTACCCGATCTGTGAGGAGCAGCTGGGGGGCAGAGGGCGAGGGGCCAGGTCATTACTCTTTTTTTTTTCCACACTCTCTCACTCTCTTCTCTCCACGATTACTGACCGCCCCGGGGGCCTGATCACAAGCCCTGCTTGGCCAGGGAGGCGGACACTTCGTCAGCTAGCGTGGCGAGCTGGGGCGAGTCTACCATGTCGATGCTGCCCGTGGAGGACACGTTGCTGAGGTGCCGCGGAGACGTGTCCCCGGACACCACGGGCGACTTGTACACGATCTCCGCCCCGTGGTCCGTCTTGGCTTTGGCGTTCTCACGGAAGGTCAGCTTATGGGTTTCGATCTGCGAGACAGGAGGGGAGGGGGGCTGAGAGGAAGAGCCGGAGAAAGGGGCACCGGCCCTGCCAATCTGGCCCGGGTGCGAGGGCGCCGACGAAGGGGTGGCAGCTGTGGGTTCATCATTTCCAATAGCAAACACTTGTGCAGTTCTTCCCTCCTGCCTCCCGGCGACCCTGTGCCCCTCTCCAGAGGCAGCGGCCGCCCGAAGTGTCTTGTGGACCCTTACAGACGTATCCCGCACGGGCGTATGTGTGAACACGTACAAAATGCCTGTGCCCGTCTATTTTAATACGTAGGTAACAATATGCACTGACTCGGCTCTGTACTTTGGTTTGTAGACTTAAACCTTCTGCTATCAGCGCTAGTTCCCACGGGCTTGCTGGTGGCTGCCTGGCATTCCACCAGGGCGGCTGTACCCACGGGCATCTGCCCCCCTGGGGGTGGCTGTTTCAGCTGTTCCAGGCTTTTGCTGTGACAAAGAATGCTGTGTGTGAATAACCTTGGATGACCTTGAACACACACAGCATTTCACACCCTGTAAGCGTGTCCTACCAGTGGAGTTGCTAGCAGGTCCTAAGGCGTGCGCGTGCGCGTGCGCATTCTATCCGGACATGCCGCCCAGTTGCAATGCAAGTGCTGAAGTTCGCCGGAGAAGACTAAGGGATGTCCCCAGAGCCACAGCTGCCCTCCAGGGGCCACGCACACCCCTCCCCTTTGCCAGTGACTGATGAGTCTGGAGGTGGCGGAAGCTGTGGGCAGCACTGATGGGTGTGACAAAGCCCTTTTATAAAAGTAGAGAAACGATGGCGTAGTCTGCAGCCCCGGAGGGCAGACCGCCAGTGGTACCTGGGAAACTCAGGAAGCGTTAGCCAGAGAGGCAAGTGGCACAGTGATTCCCGATGAACCCTGAAGTGATGGACGCAGTGATTCTCAACCTCTCGGGGGTCCTAAGACCTCTCCGAGCGTCTGATGAAACCATAGAAACGCACACAGTTCTCCCGTGGGCCCAGGTGAAGGGTCCCTACCGCATGGGCTTGCGTGTGGCTGTAGAGAGAGACTAGGCTCCCATCGAAGCCATGTATGTGCTGATTTTGTTCATTTGGGGCCAGCGCTTTGACCAAAGGACTCTTCCATATTTCTGTAGTGGAAGGGCCTTTTCCACATAAGTTTTGATAAGAACATTCATGTTTTTTAAAAGCTTTGTTCTTGAGAAGAAATGACAGGGTCCTAGTAATGACCCCAAATCCCCCAAACTGAAGGGAACTCAGGCAAGACCCAGCGACTAGAAACTGCCGGGACTGCGAGGTCCTTGTCCAGCAGCCTCCCCGGGGGCACGCCCTGGCAGCGGCTTGGCTGAACTCGGGGTTTCACCGTCACTGTTTTGCTCTAACTGCCTGGTGACCCATCTAGAAAGTGAGGTTCTGTCCCCAGGACTTGTCTTTGGCGCCTGGGCTGGCCTGGGGATGGCTGCTGCCTTTTGTGGCTGCTTGGAAGCCACGGGGCCGGGGACAGCGGCTCTCACATTTGCACTAAAGCAGAGCCGCCAACCTTTCGGCTCTCACCACGGACCATCAGTTTTAAAACCTCCAGGTGTCCAGACCACACCTGAGACCAGTCGGCATCTCCAGGGTAGGGCCCCGGCTCCAGTCCCATCGCGCCCCCAGGTGGCTGCAGCGGGCAGCTAAGCCGAGCTCGCTGTCCTGGGGGCTGCTGAGGACCACCTCTCGCCAGTCCCCGCGGGGCCTCCAGCTCCCTCCCCTGGAAGCCGGGCCAACAGCCTCCCCCGGCCCTGCCCCCTTTACCTTTTTATTCCCTCCCCCAGGGACGTGGGTGATATTATCCAGAGACCCGATCTTCGACTGGACCCTGTCCTTGAAGTCCAGCTTCTCGGATTTGACTTCCACCTGGCCGCCGCCTGGAACACAGCACACACCACGCCGCCAATTAGCGCCGTTTCGAGAGTCATTCCCAGGAACACCGGCTGCTGGGAGCAGCGAGGACGCGCCTTCCCTTAGAAAGCAGCTGGGGCACAAGGCAGTCCTAAAGGGCTGGACAGCAGTTGGCTTCATCCCTCCCACCAAAGCATGCATCAATATTGACTCAGAAAACTCTTCCTCCTGAGATAATGCAAAGGTGAGTGGCAGCTGGGTGTGGGAAAAGCTACTCCAGTTCTAACTGGATGGCTTCCAGACAGGGAAGGCGTCTGTGTCAACATCCTGGACGCTGCAGCCCTGCACGACCTTGGCATTAAACTGCAAAATGCACCCCAAATAAAGAAGGGCCCTGGCCCTCCTGCCTCCTCAGACGCTCGATGCCACCCACACTCGATGCCACCCACAGCGGGCTGAGGGCGAGAGAAATGACAGCTACCTTTGAACAACACAGGTTTGAACTGCATGGGTCCACTTATACGAAGATTTCTTTCACTAAATACTGTGTCTGTTGCTTATGATTTTCTTTGTAACGTTATCTTTTCTCTAGTTTACTGTAATAACACAGTATTTCATACACGGGACATGCAGAATAGGCACTAACTAACTGCATGTGTGTTTGACTGCACAGTGGTTGGCACCGGACCCCCCACGTTGTTCCAGGGTCAGCTAGACATGACTTGCTGGGGTGGGACAAAGCCGCCCAAGAAAGCTGCTCCCAGTGGGTGACCCCATGGAGGGTAGTTCTCCCCGGGAGAGAGACTCCCACAAAATGCCCAAGGGAGCCCGGAGACAATGAGGCCTTCTGCACAATGAGGCCTTCTGCGCCAGGCTTCTGAGGCCTCTCCCCGCACAGGATGGGTTCCGGAGGGACCTCTGCCCTGAGAGCCTGGCATGGCAGAGCCGCACTCTGAACCCGGCGGGAGGTGGCATCTAGCACTGTGTTCAACGTGGTAACCACCAGCCACACGGCCACTTCAATGTGTGGGTTTTTAATTGAATTTATTGGGTGACATTGGTTCATAAAACCATACAGGTTCCAAGTGCCCACTCATCGTGTGCTCATCGCCCAAAGTAACGTCTCTTTGTTCACATTTGTCTCCCCCTCACTTTGCCCACTTCCACCCCCTCTTTCCCTCTGGCTATCACTATACTATTGTCTGTGTCTGTGTGTTATCTATATACTAGAGGCCCAGTGCATGAAATCATGCACAAGTAGGGTCCCCAGCAGCTATGGGGACGGGGAGAGAGGTGCCTCCCTTCCCCCCAGCGCCTGCCCCATTGCCAACGCCCGCCATGTTTCGTGCAACCCCCTGGTGGTCGGCGCACATCTAACTCTGGGTCGGTTGAACTCCTGCAGGTAGGGACAATTTGCATATTAGCCTTTTATTATATATGTATATATGTGTGTATAAATATATATATATATATTTTTTTACTTAACTGCTTCACATTTTTTCATCCAGCCCCCCAATCCCCTCCTCTGACAACAGCTGTCAGTCTATTCCATGTATCTATGCCTCTGTTTCTATTTTGTTTGTTAAATTATTTTGTTCATTAGAGTTCACATGTAAGTGAAATCATATGATACTTGTCTTTCTCTGACTGGCTTATTTCACTTAGCATAATGCTCTCCGGGCCCATCCATATTGTTGCAAAGGATAAGATTTCCTTCTTCTTTATGGCTGAGCAGTATTCCATTGTGCAAATATACTTTTAAATTTTAATAAAATTCAGCTCCTCAACTGCCCTGGCCACGTTTCATAGGCTCAACAGCCACACGTGGTCAGTGGCCTCGACACTGGACATCACAGGTGTCCAGCATTCGCAGCATCGCAGCAAGCTCTGTGGGTCTCACTGGTTTCTTTTGGAGGGGGTGCGGGGGAGGGGGATGGTAAGGCGCCAACAGTATCATTTTCTGTTCAAAGTCACAGAGGGGACACCGCAATGGCCCAGGGTCCCGTGTTGCAGTTTGTGCAGTTGGTGAAGTGTCCCCCGTGTTGGCTGGGGACCAAGCTGGGACATCCATAGAGCCGAGCTTCGGGGGCCAGACCAGGCCGCTCCCCAGCTCTCGAGGTCCGCGTGCAGCCTGCGTGGAGCACTACGAGCCGTGGGCTAGGGCAGTGGTTCCCAACCTTGGCTGCACATTAGAATCACCTGGGAATCTTTTTAAAATCCTGATTTCTGGGCCTCATCCTCCGGAAATTCTCTTTGTTACTAATGTTGTGGCCTCACCCCATAGCCGCTAGGGTGTAGGATCAGCATCTGCCCTCCCTGCTCAGGGACGAGATAGGACAGCCCCTTCCACCCTCAACACTCTCCATGGCCCATCCCATCGCTGCTTCCCAGCCACCCCGGGAGCAGGCACCCCCCCATCCCGCCCCAGGCCCTCCCCTCCCCGCTAGTTTGCAAAGGCTACCTGGCTTGTGATGGATGTTGCCTAATGAGCCGCACTTGGAGGTCACCTTGCTCAGGTCCACGGGTTTGTAGACTATTTGCACCTGGAGGTGAGAGGGGCGGGCAGAGAATAAATGGGGTTACTTTACGGGCGGAGCACAATGAGAAACAGCTGTGGGCGTCCAGGCGCAGCTGGACCAGGCCTGTCTGCCGAGGCCCAGCCTGGGTGGAAACGTGCCCACCCTGCCCCCAGGGAGCCGGGTCTGCACCAGTGACTGGGGGCTGAAGACGCTCCAGTCCCCAGGACAAGGACCCTCGGGGCAAACAGGGTCCTTCTCTCTGTCCCTGAGCAGGGCCCGTGCCATCTGCTTAGCAAACACACGTAGAGCAGCCACTCCTGACGCGACACAGACATCACATTCAGCGAGGACACAGAGAAAGGAGGCCAGTGCGACCCAGTGTGCAGCATTGGGAAAGCGAGAGCGTATCTGCTGGGCCTCAAAGAGGAGAGGGCCTTGGGAGCGGAGAGGGGGCTTTCTCCCAGGAGAAGCTTCCAGAAACCCCAGCACACCCACAGCAAAAGCAATGACGGTCAGTGAGCAGCACCCAGAGCCGTGGGGAGACCGGACGGAAGAGCCAGTTGGCACCTGAGTGTCCTGGAAAGTGACACTGGCAGGGGGCAGGCGGCCCAGCAGACACCCCCAGGGTTAGTGTCTCGGAGAGCAGACGCCCACACACCCGCCGAGGCCCAGGGCTTCCCCTTGGCCCCGGTCCACCCTGTGGCCGGCCACACTGGCATCCTCCCCAGGGGGACGGTGGCCCCTGCACGGCCCCCTGATCTCAGCCCAAGAGCCGGCTTACCTGGGGGGGGCTCCCCAGGGGGCTCCTGGAGGAAGTCCCACAAAGCCATGGCTGTGAGGGGTCCCAGATGGTCACTGAGGGACCTTCCCAGCAGTGACCTTGTGTGAGGTCACCAGAGGGTGCAGGAGGTGTCACCCAGGGGACTCCGGCTTCCTGCCTGGAGAAGCGTACCCCAGGGAGATGGCCTCGTGCCTGAGAATGGGTTTAACCAGGGGCACCAGGAAAAGGGGAGAGGTTTCTCCTTGGGTCACAATCGTCTGGAACAACCCCATTTTCTCAGTTACTCAGAATCACCCTGGCGTGTGCCCTCAGTCCATGGAGAGTTGATTGAGGCCGACAGGTGGGCCTGGGCTGTGTGGCCGTGTGTGGTGTGGGGCGGGAGGCACAGGGCTGCCAGCCTGCACCTCAAGGGGGTGGGTAATGAATGACTCTGAGAACAGGCCTGGGAGGGAGCTGGGCTCTGGGTGGGCACCCAGGAGGTGGTCAAGGAGCTTTGGGGACCCATCCCAGAGGAAGGGAGGGGTCGTGACCCCGGCTTCCTGCTCTTCCCTGCAGCCTGGATGGGCAGCCACCTCCAAACCGGAGAGCGGAGGGCAGGCCAGAGGCTGGAGCCCAGGTTGGGGGTCCAGGGCCCCCAAATCACCTGAGGCTGACACTGTGCAGCCACCTTCCCCCAGACGAGCTTTCTTCAAAGGCTCCTCCTGCAAACAAGCCTCAGGCGCGGACCAAGCACAGGGCCTGGCCGGCCGGGGCGCCCGCGGGTCTCTGCTAGGCTAACCCACAGGCCCGCAGGGAGTGCAGGACAGACAGGAGGTGCCCGAGGAAGTTCCTCCGTGTTCTGTGACTGCCAGCGGCAGTGGGAGGTACCCTCTCCTCCTGCAGGACCTGCCTCAGCCTCGCCAGCACGGCCTCCCTCCAGCTGACCAGACACCAGTTAAACCGGAAAGCACATGCCTCCTCCTCTGGCCGGAGACCAGTCTGCGGCAAAGCCAGCGAACCAGGAGTCGGAGCTAAAGCAGCAATGTGACCAGGGCTGGGGCGGGTGGGGGGCCAGGGGCAGGCGAGCAGGGACTGGGGAGATAGCAGCACTGGTGAGGAAGCGTTCATGAGCGCCATGCAGCAGCCGCGTGGTGAGCGCCCATCCCGGGACAGCAGGGCTGGGCAGAGCGGGCAGCGCTCAGGCGGGGCAGCGGCACATTGCAAGAATAAACCCTCGGCTGGATGCAGACGACGGCGGCCCAGGCTGGGCATTTTCTGGAGGGAGAGCCCCTTGGGGCATCGCCACCATCCTCGGCTGCCAGCCAAGAGCGGAGCCTGCTCTCAGAAACCTCCTCTCCCCAGGAGTGGGCCGCAGGGGTCTCGAACCTCCTGCTCCCCGTGTTAGGCAGGGCAGTGGGGGAGCCTCAGGATGAGTTTGCACCCACAAAGGACAGCAGGAGGGCAGCAGCAGAGCTGGCCAAGTGGGGAGGTGAGGGTGCAGCCCCAGGTCTCGGGGACACATGCAGTGGGGATGCAAGGAGTCCCCAGAGGCATTTGGAGGCAGCCGGATTTAAAAGGGCCCAAAGCAATACAATAAATAATCAAACGGGCCCAGAGCGGTGTTTCCCTGTCTCCCGGGGCGCAGATGGTCCTCTGGGGCCTTCTGTTGGGCTCTTCTGCATCTGCGCCTCTGCCAGGGGATGGAGCTGGTTTGAACATGGGCCAGAGGCTGAGGCACTGGCTCACCCCCTGCAAGTGCAGGAGACAAATGAGGCCAGAGACCGGACTCGGCTTGCTCTGAGGTAGAACAGTGCGACCTTTGTGTCCACTTGTCAGGACAGGGCCAGCTGTCCACAGTGGAACCCCTCAAAGTGGGCCTGCCCAGGTGATGGGGAGGGGGTGACAGAGCCGGGTGCTGCTACCTTCAGCCCAACCTCGAGGGGCCGGGCTGCGGGGCTCCCGGGAGCCTGTGCTGGGCGGTGAGTGGGGTCATGGTGGGTGTGAATGCTGTGAGGACCCCACTTCCAGGTATGGGCCAGGGAAAGATCAGCCACCTTCCCTAAGCTGCCCGGGCAGGCCAGGGGCCCCCCGGTGCTGGGCACCCCTCCGAGAACGGGGGGTTTATTCTATGCAATGTCTCACAGGGCACACACTCATGCCACGCCTTCAACACCAGACCCCAGTCGGGCGCAGGGAACGTGTGAGGTACTCACACTGCCGCCTCCGGGCACATGTTTGATATTATCCTTTGAGCCACACTTGGACTGGACGTTGCTAAGATCCAGCTTCTTATTAATTATCTGCACCTTTGACAGCCAGAAAAAAGGATGAGTGACACCCCCAGCTCGCCTGCTCTGCACGGAGGACCCCGGAGGGCAGGGCGGGGACCCGAGGCCCAGGCAGCACCCAGGAAGGCACTCCCCAACCGGCTGATCTGGGCGGACCCACCCCACAGCTTGGGGTTCACAAGACAGACCCATCCAGAGGCAACTCTTCCCCCGACACAGGGTGTGTCACGGAGGCCCCTGGGCGAGCCTCTGAGGCCCTAAACCAGAACTGAGTGCTCACATGGGGGGGTGGGGGGGCAGAAAATGTGCTCACTTGTGTTATTTTAATCCTCACAGAGGACGTGCTTAAAGAGAGGAAGTGAGAGAAACATCGATCGGTTGCCCTCGGTATGTGCCCTGACCTCGAATCGAATTGGCAGCTTTTCCACGCACAGGACGATGCTCAACCACCGAGCCACTCGGCCAGGCCCACCGAGGCTATTAAATGAACAAACACAGAGTCCCAGCTGGGCCCTCACGCACACCCCTCGGACCCATCAGAACCTTCCCCGAGACCTGGCTGTGGCTGTTCTCAAGCTTGTCAGGCGGTGGAATCACCTGCAAGTATTTAAAAAACCCAGACCCCACCGAGATCTAGAATGAGAATCTCGGGCTCTGCTTCTGCAAAGCACGTGGTGCTGCCTGCACGCCTGGGTCAAGGACCACTGAGGTCACGCGGAGGATGTGGGCGCTGTGTGGAGAAGACAGAGAAGACCGCCCCCCGCCCCCCGGGCGTGCGAAGACTTGGCCTCGTGAAAGGCAGGGTAAGTGCTGCCCTTCCAGCTCTCGGCTCCCCCTCGTCCACAACCAGGTGCCTCAAGGGAACTGGGACAGGGGCCCAGGCGCCTCCTCTCAGCCTCCCTGGGCAGGTGTGGCCTCGATGGTGCGGTCCCACTGTCGTCCTGTGAGGCTCAGGGGTGGGGATATTGACATCTTAGTGGGGAAAGATTTTGACCCACTTTGTCTAAAAACTATGAAATACGCAGACAACCATGGCACAGAGACGAGGGTTGGCAAACTCCGCTTTGCTGGGATGACGACACCCTCGTCAGCAGGTGTCTCCCCTCAGGAGCACTGTGCTTGGAAACAGGGAGCCACGGGTTCAATTAACCACCGACGATATAAAGGACCAACAGCCGGCGTTCCCACTTAAGAACCAGCATCGGCCGACGAACCAGGCCGTCAGGGTCAGGGCACGCGCCTGGGTTGCAGGCTCGATCCTCGATGGGCGTGCAGGGGGCAGCCGATCAATGATTCTCTCTCTTTGTTGCTATTTCTATCTCTCTCTCCCTTTCCCTGTCTCTCAAAAAAAAAAAAAATTTTTTTTTTTAAAAGAACCAGCATCGCTCTCTGAAGTCCTGAAAACAGCACAGAGGTCTCAGTGCTTTGGGAACGGTGGCTGGGGGCCGCTGCCCAGAGGCCAGGGTTAGGGTGGCTGTGGCTGAGGGTCGGGGCCCTGGCTGGGGGCCGCTGCCCAGAGGCCAGGGTTAGGGTGGCTGTGGCTGAGGGTCAGGGCCCTGGCTGGGGGCCGCTGCCCAGAGGCCAGGGTTAGGGTGGCTGAGGCTGAGGGTCGGGGCCCTGGCCGGGCTCGTCCGGGGAGAATGTGCCAGAGCTGGCCACCCAGGGGTCCACAGGTCCTCAGCAAAACGAAGAATTGAGGATATGATAGCAAAATTGGTCCATCCTACTTTTTGGTGTTAAAATGGCCTTTCCTTTATTAAATTATTAATTACTACATCACGTTAATAGATATTATTTTTAGATGTCCTTTACCTGGCTACGTAAACAGATAGCAATCTTCTGGAGGCACCACCCCCAACCTTTTTTCTTTAGCATGAACCTAACCACCTGAGAAACCTATCTAACCCACCTCTTTATTCTTTTATGGTCCTTTCTAATAAAAGCTATGCCTGGCTGGTGTGGCTCAGTTGGTTGAGCATTGTCCCATGCACCGGGAGGTCCCCGGTTCTATTCCTGGTCAGGGCATGCTAGATCTCTGGGCCGGGGGTGGGGGGTGGGGGGGTTGTGTGCAGGAGGCAGCCAATCAATGTTTCTCTCTGATCAATTTTACTCTCATCCTCTCCCTTTCTCTCTCTCTAAAATCAGTAAAAACATATATTTTTTCCATTAGAAAAAACCCAGAACATTGTGCTTTTGAAAATAGAGGTTAAAAAAACGCAAGTTTTCTTGCCTTCCGAACACAACCACTATCGTATTTCATTGCATTCCCTGAAGCCTCATATACACGTAAACTACCGTCATGTGCGTAGAAATGGTAGTAATTAGTGCGTCCACACACTTTCTATCTTGTTTTATCAAGTAACGTACCCTAGGCACCTGTGCTATCAGATGTTTATCCTGATTCCATTTTAAAGAATATCAGCAGCCTCACCACGAACACCTTTGTGCAAGGAGCTTTTCCCTGTTTTGGGTTATTTTCATAGCATGGGGTCCCAGGAGTAGAATTTCCAGGCCACAGTTATAAACACTCTGAAAACACTCAGCACAGCCCCCTGCATGGCTTTCTGAAGGATGTTCCCCGAGAGCGCGGTGCAGGAAGCTCACCATAGAGCTGCCAATCTTGGGCATTTAAAAATGTGTTTATCTCCTTGACTAACACAGACCGGCACGGCATTGTTGGCTTCCTCTGCCTTTCTTTGATTTTTACTAAAGCTGCTCCTTTGCCCCCTGTTTGTTAGTAGGTGTATTTCTTTCTAACAAACAACTGTTCAACTTATTTCTTTGTAATTTCTTCTTTGTTTTTTAAACGTAAAAACCATCCTTCCGTTAGCGGTTGGATGAATCTCTAATTCCACGTCCCCTTTCTCACCACCACCCCCTTCGTTACGGACGGGGAGCTCACAGGGGAGGCCCAGGGAAGTTCAGCGACTTTCTCAAGCCCCGTGGCAGAGAGAGCTGCACAGGAATCTGGATCTGGGCGTGTCTGTGGCCACAGGCGACGGATGTGACTGCAGTGTTTTGCCTGAGCTGTCTGTCCTCAAGGCTGTTGTGTCATAAGTCAAAACAGCGCTCTCCCTCGGAGAACACCGAGTTCTCTCCCTGAGCGGGAGACTCACGGGCAGGGCGTTAGCCAGGCGGGAGCGAGGAGCCGGGTGAGGGATGGGCTTTCTCCAGCTGCTGCTTAAGGAGCTGCTGTCACCCTCTGCATCGTGTCTGAATCAATGTGTGCCGCCCTCAGATTTGAGGGAGTCCCACTTGAACTTCTTCCTTGGGGATCATTTTTATTTACAACTTTCAGCCTACTTTCACAAAGAGCAGTTTAGAATTGGAAAACAACAACACACACACACACACAGTAATAAAACAAGAAAATGTAAAGGAGAATGGTAAAAGAAGGGGAGGCCATTCACACTGACAATTACAAGACAGATTATGACCCCCTGGCCAGGTAGCTCAGTTGGTTAGAGCTTCATCCTGATATGCCAAGGTTGTCTGATCCCTGGTCAGGGCACATACAAGAACCAACCAATGAGTGCATAAATGAGTGGAACAACAAATTGATGTCTCTCTCTCTCTCTCTCTCTCTCTCTCTCTCTCTCCCTCTCTCAAAAATAAATAAATAAAAACATTGAACACACACAAACAAGGTGGTTCCTTTCATTTAACTCTGAGCTTCCTGGAAGCCAAGGCAAAAAGGCAAACAGGATGGGTTACATAACTCCTCTTATCTGACAAAGAAAACTTCCCAGTTTTTCAAGTTTTCTGTAAAATCCATATAAGGAATTCATCAATCAAATCAAGAGTTCATGAAGTAATAATAAAATTTATAACATACACAGAAAATTTTCCCTCCAGTGTAACTTTTTCTTTTTCCAATCCCACAAAAAAGACAACAAGCTCTCAGTAGCCCTTTTATGGGATTTGGAAATAGACAAAAGGATATGTACAAAGCAGACACAAATTACCATTAGTCATCAAATTAAGCCAACACCCTTTACAGAATGTTAGGTTTACAGAAAGGAGGAAAAAGGGTAACGGTTGGCATTCTGAAATTGGGATCCTGAAACGACTTCTCCCTGGAGTACCTTGTGTGATACCGAGCCTCAGGTCTGGCCAGACACTGAACATACCCATCACAGGAAAGAGCAATGTTTTGGAAGCTCCAAATTTTAGTCTGGAGACTCCCAGTCAGGCGAGAAATTCCTGTGGTCAGGGTTTGGCCCTGGAGGAGAGGATGGGGTGAGGTGGGCGGGTCCACTTTGCTTTAATCTGCTTCCTGGAGGGAAGTCCCAAACCTTTATTAGACCTTGAACTTGTTCGTTTGCGCTCAGATCGCTCAAGGTGCGCCAGGTGGCCCAGCCCTCCCCTGGCGAGCGCCCGGCTGGCCCCTGGTCCTGGCTGTCCCTGGCGAGGTCTGCCCCCAGCACTGCCTGGTGCTTGCTGGGCGACCTTGCCTCACTGGGGTCAAGAGGCCCAGGGCCCAGGGCTGGGGATTTGGAGTGGGATGTTCTGGTGGGAAAGCTTATCTGGGTCCTGTTAAGTCAACCAGCCAGAGGAGAGGCCAAATAACAGGGAAGTCGCCTGTAGAATTATTTGCACTGTTCCTTTAACCAGTGACTGCTCCCAGCTGCTTTAAAATGATTTACACAAGGTTTTTCCACAAACACGGGCGCTGTGTACCGGGAGGGTCCCAGCCTGGCTCTGCCCGCCACTCACTGCAGGGCCCCGACACCTCAGCCCAGGTTCACCTGAGTCCAGGACAGGCAAACGATCCCAGGCAAACAGAAATGTTCCTCACCTGTGCTTTTGAAAATAAGAGCTGGGACTTTGTCAATAAATATAATGAATCTAGAAATACTTCCTGAATGGAGACAGACGCTTACAGCGCTCCATCGCCATCTTGTGGCCGCTGGGAACATTGCAGCCCAGGGCGTTCCCAGCCTGAGCTCGGTAGGTTCCTGTCCAGCTGGGTCTTTGCATTCCGGCTGCAGGCCAGGGCCCCCTCCGAGAAGTGACGTTAGCTCTGTCTGCTCACAGCCAACCAGGCCACCCCCACGCTCGGGCCGCTGTGCCCTTTCCAGGCTATGGCCCTGCACACCCCGCTCACCCTTGGCAGCCACAGGATCCCCTGTTCTCCTGACCAGGCAGCCGGGCCCCAAGTGCACCTTCTCTCTGACCCTGGATGGCACCGGGGTGGGGGGGCAGGGGGGGCCTGTGCTTCCTTCTGCGCCCCCACTGACCACACAGAGGGGCGGCTGAGGTTGGTGTTGCCCCATCTGCCCTCGCATTCAACTCTGACGGCCTCCCAAGCTCACGCCCACGACCACTGACAGCTGAGCCTGGGCTCTCTGCCGCGGGTCCCTCCAGCTCCCTCTTCCTTCCACATCCTGGCTAGAGGACAGTTCCTGTCGGCCAGGGCAGACACCGCTGGGGCACAAAAGGCCTCCTCCAGCAGCTGTTCACGCTCCCCGGCCTAAGCCCCCACTCCCCTGCCCATGCCAGCTCTAACTTGATTTTGCTTCTGATCTGAAAATCTCCAGTGGGCGGTTCCTCACGGTGTCTTCCAGCCCCTGGGCCCAGCACTCTGTGTGTGTGTGTGTGTCCGGGGGGTTGGGGGGGGGGCTGTCCTTGCCAAGGCCAGTGATGGTCCCAATCAAGGGTCTGCCCTGGCTTCTCTGACTTGTTGGTAACACGTGAGACTGTGGGTGACACCCCACAACACAGGTGACTCTCCGTGTGGGGGACCCCCCGTGGTGTGGGCTGCTCCCCACTGCATCCCTGGCCAACCTCTCCGCTCCCTTTGTATTTCCCTCCCCTGGCCTGGGCCCCGGGGGCAGCAACTCAGCACAGGGCCTGACACTCAGAGGTGCCCCAGAAATGTTGGTGAATGAACACAGGGAGGTAGGAACCCACTTCTGATGCTACCTGCGTGCTCTGCATTACCAGGATGTAAGGATGCCAGTTCACATTATTCACCAAATGTAAAAATTGATTTTAGAGAGAGGAAGGGAGCAAGAGAGAAACATCGATTTGTTGTTCCAGTTCTGCATTAGTTGGTTGATTCTTGTATGTGGCCTGACTGGGGATGGGACCTGCAACCTTGGTGTATCAGAATGACACTCTAACCAACTGAGCTACTCAGCCAGGGCCTTTAAAGTATGTTTTAAATGCTGGTTCTCTGTCGCCACGATGGAATTCTCCCCTGCTCCCCTCACAGAGAGTAGGGCTCTGACAGACTCTTGGGGAGGGAGGTGCGAGACAGAGGGGGTGGCCTGGCTGGGACTGACTGACATTTGGGGACACTGGGTCTTAGCCTGGACTACACATCGGGAACACCTGGGGAGGCCCCCTGAGGTTCTTACAAACCTGGGAAAGGCTCTGGCGTCAGGACTTTTAACAGAACCCGCCCCCCCCCCCCCTCCCCAGGTGATTCTCCTTGCCAGCCGGTGGGGAATGAGAACCTTCCGGCTCCAGGAGCAGGCTCCCTGATCTGCAGTGACCCCCAGCTGCCGGCCTCGCTGCCCCTGGCTCCCGTCTTCATCTAGTTCTGTGGAGGGGCCGAGGGATTCTTCCACACTTTCCTTTTAAAGTTCAGAATTTCGTTTTGGTCTCTGCAAGCTGTACACCATCACTGCACAACGCAAGTAGGAAGGCCGAGGTTCTCGGTCTGCAGGTGGCCAAGCAGCTGCTCTTCCTTCTTCCCGGAGGCCTCGGTTCACGGAGGGAGCTGCCCCTCAGCTGAGGCTCCCACAGGCCACAGCCCCCCAAGGCCTGAGCGTCGCCTCCGGGAACCGCCGGCCCAGTCCAGGCGGAGGACACCCTCGCTTTAAGAGCTTTCTCCGTGGATCCCAAGCGTCTCTGTTTCCTTTTCAGTTTCCCTGGAGACTGATGCGTTGCTCCTTGTCGTGGTGGCTGCGGTGGTCTTTGGTTCAGACAATTGTCTAGGTTTTCTATGGACGTGAAGGGGCGGCTGTCACTCCTCCCTCTGCGCTTCCCCACACCCCCCGCCTGGTCAGTCCTAAGGAAAGTCACCGTCTCTCCTTCGGGAGATGAGGGCACGTCTGCGCCCGGCCTGGTGCGTGGTGACCTGGGGCACCTTCCCCTTCCACTCTGAGCCTCAGGTCACAGCCCTGGTCCCCGCCCTGCGCAGTGCGGGGCGGGGGCAGGGCAGCCCTGGGAGAGTCCCCCCTCCACTCAGCACTGTCACTCAGCAGAGCTGCAAGAACTGGGCCAAAGGTGCCCAGCCCTTCCAAGCCAACCTCAGATGACCCTGGGGTGGCAGGAGGACACGGTGTTTGCTGGTGTGTGACGGCCCCGCAGGCTGGGAGTCGCTCAGGGCTCCGGTTCCCTCTGGGTCCGCTGGTCACAGCTGCAGAATCATCTCCACGGTGCACACTGACCGGTGGGGTTTTGCTTCTCATTTTTCAAAACGGGCAAACGGTCACACTGCTATGAAAACAGGCTCGAGGCCCCCGGGCACTGAGGGGAGGGGGCTGCGTGGGGAACATCCCATCGTCTTGCAAACCAAGTCCCTGGAGCTCCTTCTGCCCCAAAACATCACAGAAGGATCAGCCTCCAACCAGCACCCTCACCGCTGCCTCAGCCCCTCTAGAAGGAGCCGGGCATCTCTACCGAGAGGCGCACAGGCCGGCATCGCAGGAAGGAAACATGGCCCAGGGCCTCCCTGTGGTCCAAAGACAGCTCTCCCGAGAGGCGCCTGGGCCCCCAAGGCTGGGAGGGGCCAGCGGGAGGCCCTGAGGCTCCGCAGGAGCCAAGAGCAGGGTTTCAGGCGAGGCACCCACACGGGCTCTCCGAGATGCCCTCTTCCAGGGACACCCAGTCCCCGGCCAAGAGTAATAAAATCAGTGGTGCGGAGGGTGCCCGCTGTGGGGGAGTCGAGCTGTCCCAACTGGAAGGTTCTGTAAAGACTCCCAGCCCACCAGGAGGCTCATTGCCCCCCAAACGGCCCAGTCCAAAGCCCCCACACATCTGTGGCCCCCAGAGCAGAGCCTTGGTCCTCGGTACCCCCCACACCTCCTCTTCTCCCTTCCCCGTGCCCCCCTGGTGGTGGGTGGGGAGGGCTGATCTCTGTACCCACAATTCATATGCTCAAGTCCTAACTCCCAGGGCCTCCGAACGCGGCTGTGTCTGGAGACGGGGCCTGTCCAGGGTGGTTCTGTTAAAACAGCCCCTTAGGGTGAGCCCTCGTCCGCATGACTGGTGTGCTTACAGGAGGGGAGGTGGGCCCAGAGACACCCGGGGGGAGGAGCGGGAGCACGCGAGGAGGGGCAGCCGTCTCCAGTCGAGGAGGGAGGCCAGCGGCCCTTCCACACCTCGGTCCTGGGCTTCTGCCCTCGGCACTGGGAGGAGACAGGTTTCTGCTGTGTAAGCCACCCAGCGTGGTATTTCCCTGTCAGGCCCAGGAAACTCGGGGGCAGGGCAAGAGGAGGAGGGCAGGCAGGGTCCAGGCCAGCCCCTCCTCCCTCCACCTCAGACCCTCGGAAGCTCACGGCCCCCACCTTTAGGGGACCCCAACATTTCATGAGCACCCACTTGTGCCTGGAAGAATCAGTTCAAAATGGAGACCAGACTTCCCCAGAACTGAAGGTAGAGAGAAGCCTAATCTAAGCAACCATCCGACAAAGGCCTGACACCCACCTACGGACCAGCTGTGTCACGTTCTACACGAGGCAGACTTCTGGGCACCCCCACGTCGAGGACCCCCGAGTCACAGATCAACCGTCCTCTGATCAGCAGGGCTGACATGGGGAGGAAAAGAACCGGCACTTTCTCTCCCCCACGCAGAGCTGCGTGGGACCCCAATAAAGAACCATAACCCATTGTCTTTCCTTGAAGAGGTCTGGGAGGGGGCCGGGGTGCTATGTGAGGGTGGGAGGCAGTCACTCGCCTGCCTCTGCCACAGGTGTGGGGGCCGCACGCCTCTCCTGGTTCCGGTTCGGTTCTGCACAAGCACAGCGGCCTCCGCACGCCCTTACCTTCCCGCCTCCTGGCTGGTGCTTCAGGTTTTCGGTGGAGCCGATCTTGGACCTGACGTTCTTCAGGTCGGGCATGGGCACGGGGGCAGTCTGCAGGCGGCTCTTGGCTGAAGACGGCGACTTGGGTGGCGTGCGGACCACAGCCACCTTCTTGGGCTCCCGGGTGGGCGGGGTTGGCAGGGATGGGGTGCGGGAGCGGCTGCCAGGGGTGCCCGGGGAGCCGGGGCTGCTGTAGCCACTGCGATCCCCAGATTTCCCAGATTCACCTGGAAAAGAGGAGGGAGTGAGGCCAGAACTCGGAATGGGTGCCACTTGGCTAAGGCCCGGGGCTGCCTGTCCCGAGGGCCCACCCCGGGCTCAGGGCTGGATGAGGCAGGTGAGAAAGGCCGGGAGCTCAGGAGGCTGCCCTTGAGCTCATCCGCGTCTTTCCTTCCTGGCCTTGTCGCTGAGGGCAAGAGACAGTACCCCTTCCCAGAGAGGGAGCCGGTTCTGCCCCAGGGCCCTGGGGTGGAGAGGTGGGACCCCAACTAGCTGTGTGGTCTCTGACAAGCCACACGCCCCTGAGTTCGGGCCTCACCTCGAAACCAAGCACAGGGATAAAGCCCGCAGTGAGGAGCCGGGCGGCCATGTGTGTGCACGGGCTTCAGAAACTCCAGTGCGATGCCAGGTGGCCTTGGCCCTGAGCAAGGGCGATGCCAGGGCAGGACCCAGGGCCACCTCGTCTGGACCCTTGAGACCCTTTCCCCACAGGGTGAGCGTTAAGCTGCTGAGCAAGTTCAGGGCCCCTCTCCCACCAGAGCCTCCGCAGCCTCCCGACTCTAGACACTGTGCCTGCTTCATGCCCACCTGACCCTCGCTCTCCAGACAAGCCATGCCCAGCTTGGTGCCTGCCCTGCCGTTCCCGCCCTTCCCCACAATGCAGGGCAAATGCCAGTGCACCTGTCACACCCTCCGGGAAGGCTGCTGGGACCGTCCTCCCCCGGGGGCCGCTAGCTGGTGCTCCCTGACCTGCACCCCGCGCCCCACTGCCCTCCAGTCGTTTACTGTTCCATCTGCCCTGTGGTTCAGTGGTTCTCCTAGTGTGGCCCAGGGCCCTGCGTCAGTCTCTAGACCTGTGAGGGGGAGCGGGAGCTGGAAGAGGCAGGTTCCCGGCCCTGCCCACACCTGACATGACAGAATCTCTAGGGGTGGGGCCTGCAAGCTGCTGCTCCCAAGCTCCCCTGTGGTTCTTGAGCAGCCGGGTCTGAGAGCCACTGGGCCCCATGCTGTGCCCCCCGGGGCGAGGCTTAGCTTCCTTCAGCGCTGAGGCACTTGTCCAGGGGGGAGTAAGCCAGGTCCTTCGTAGAGTGTGATCGTCTGCTGTGAACCCTAAAGTCAAGTTCTGTGGCAACAGGACAAACGAAGCCTTTTCTCCTTTTCCACCTAAGAACCCCGCCCCCGCCCCCCGTCTCTGCCTCTAGGCCAGTGGTGGCGAACCTATGACACGCGTGTCAGAGGTGACACGCAAACTCATTTTTTTGGTTGATTTTTCTTTGTTAAATGGCATTTAAATATATATAATAAATATCAAAAATATAAGTCTTTGTTTTACTATGGTTGCAAATATCAAAAAATTTCTATAGCCAAAACCGGTTAGGCTCAGTGGATAGAGCGTTGGCCTGCGGACTGAAAGGTCCCGGGTTCGATTCTGGTCAAGGGCATGTGCCTTGGTTGCGGGCACATCCACAGTGGCAGATGTGCAGGAGGCAGCTGATCGATGTTTCTAACTCTCTATCTCTCTCCCTTCCTCTCTGTAAAAAGTCAATAAAATATAGTAAAAAAAAAAAATTTCTATATGTGACACAGCACCAGAGTTAAGTTAGGGTTTTTCAAAATGCTGACACGCCGAGCTCAAAACGTTCGCCATCACTGCTCTAGGCCATCCCCACCCACTCTGCCCTGCCCTCCCCTCCTGCCTCCACGCACAAGGCCAGACTTGGCGATGGCTTCACATCCTTTCTGTGCCACCTGATTGCGGAGTGACCCCCGAGCCTGTGTCCGCATCTGAAAGGGGGGATGTGTCACAGCCCCCAGTGCTGTGTGTGAAGACGGGATGTGGCGACAGGTAAAAGCGTCCAGAGCAGAGACGGGCCGGCCTCCCAGGCTGTGCAGACCACGTGTGATAAACGCCAGAGGGAACGTCACACGCAGACCTGGGTTAGGGACCGTGCAGCCTCCAGCAGCCACAGGCAGCCCGAGGCACGGGCTGCCCTGCCCCACCCAGCCCTCCGAGGCAGGAAATGAGAACACACAGTATTAGAAAGCTCCCTTGGACGCACACGGCTCGTCAAACCACACGCCAGCAGAGGAGCGGGAATCCTGACTGTCCCCGTCCAGGCTCAGCGTGTGAAACCACGGTTTCAGAAGCGGGTCCTCCAGCTCTAAACACCAAAGCCGACAAACAGCCACACACAGAGGGGGTGACCCCTGGCGGAGCAGGGTTACCTCGCTCAGGCTTTGGCCCCGCGGGGGGTGGTTTTCTCTGCACTTGCTTGGTAGCTTAAAAAGAAAAATCCACAGGAAGCCTCGTTACAATCAGGCGGAAACGGGGCCTGAGGAGCTCTTCTCTGGGTCGTGGGTGCCCAGCCAGGCCGAGGGGCTGAGGTGGGAGGCAGGGAAGGCGTCCAGGGAGCAGGGGCCTGTCTGTCAGGAAACAAGGTCAAGGGGCCCACAGGGTGCTCTGTCCACCTGCAGGCGGCCACCCGAGAGCGGGTGAGAGCCAAGGAGGGATGCATGTTCGTGCTTCCAGTTGTGGCTCCAGTCGTGTGAGCCAACTGCATCGTGTGAAGTGACAAAGAGCACATGCAAAGTCGTATGCAGATCCAGTCACAATTCCTCACTGACCCCCTAGCATAGGCATCACATCCACGAGGAAAACACTGCATGGAAAACCAAACCAGTGCGCCTTAATGCGCGCCGTCCTTGTAGGCATCGCCCGAGGGCAGACTTGGGCTAGACGCCACGCAGAAGCCTGCCGCCGGCGAAGGGCTCTGAGCTGCCGCCCTGGCCAACGGCAGCAGAGGCGTCATTGGACCAGGCCAGGCACACGCGCAGTCATACAAGACCCACAGGCTCCCGAGCATCTCTCCGGAGCCAGCGCAGGCCAGCGCCCCCTGACTTGTGCAGCATCGAAACCCAGTTGCCTGGAACATGTTTCCTGGGAGAGGGGGCCTAAGCCTGGCTCTCCCCCATCCCCAAAGAGGGCTACGCCTCTGAAAGCACCGCTGGAAGCAAAATCGCTCTACGGGAGCCTGTCCTGCTACTGAACCGGCCGGGTTCACTCCCAGGACCGTAGGACAGACAGCCTGCAACTGATCAGTGAAAACCTCTGGCTTCTGTCAGAGAATCCCCAACACCCCAGCAAGTGAGGCTGGGCAGAGGCCACGCCCTGTGTGAGGTCACGCATAGTGACGGGTCTGGGTGGCCGTCAAAACACCTCCCAGGGGCCCTGAACTGGGTGGAGGTCAAGAGAAGCTCAGAGAAGCCCCCTTCCTGCCCCTTGTTACCATGTGGCCTCATTCTCCTCCTGCTTCCAACGAGCTGGTAGACGCAGCCGTGCAAACTCTGAGCTTGACGCCTTCATGGATAAAAGGTGGGGATGCAATATCTAACTAAGAATTGTCAAGAAGGCAGAAAAGAAAACGCACAATCCAGTGCTTAGCGAGCAGAAGGCATCTCGGAGCCACCAGGGGCATGAACTGTCAGGGACAGTTCGGAGACGAGGGTTGGGTTCCAGAGAAGGTTCTTACCCGTGCCCGGCGGGGTCTTTGGGGACGGCGTGGTTTTCGCTGGAATCCTGGTGGCATTGGCCGGGCCTTTCTGGCCTGGAGGGGCCGCTCCCCGGGGAGTGGCAATCTTGGTTCCAGTTTTAGCGTCTGCCCCCTGTAAACCGAAGCATGGTAGCGTGGTTTTTACAGTTGAGAAAGGACATTGTTACTTGGCGTCAATGCCACTTAACCACTTTGACTCAAAATGAGGCTACGGGTGGGGCGACCCTTTGCCTACACGATGCAACGAATGTCTCCTACAATCACAAGGGTTTGCTGGGCACACAAACCCACAGCCCCACCCAAACACCAAGCGCTCCGAACACCGTGTCCTCCTGGGGGAACGTTCAGGTGCGTTATCCGTGTGAGCTGCGCTGATGTGCGGCATGAACGGCCATGGAGCTGATAGTGACACTCAGGCTCACTCTCCACCAGGGCCGCTCAGCAGGCAGGACATCAGACCGCTCCCGTGTGGACACCCGTTCTCTGCCTCTCCTCAGGGACCTGACTGGCGGTGGCTGGTTTCACCAGAGGCCAGTGAGGGCCCTGTTTGTTGAACTTGACCGAGAGTGCTCCAGAGCTAAGTCAGACTCTTCTGTTCTCTCACAAGCAGCCCTGGGTTTCAGCGACTCCTTAGATGAGCTAAGAGCCCGTGGTGGGTGAACACAGCATCGGTTAGCAAACCGGCCCGAGGCTGAGCAGGGCACCAGCACAGCCAGCTGGCAGTGCCCGGGCTCGGTTACCCAGTCGATGACCCTGACTCATGACTTGGAAAAGACACTGCATTCACCAAAGACCTAACGATGGCTCAGGAGGGAGTCAACTAGCGGGTCAGGCGTTGCTGCCCAGCGAGGCTCGTATCCAACCCGAGAGGGCAATCTGGAAGCACTCCAGTTCCCCAACCGGGAGTGGACAGGGGAGCCCCACTCGAGCGGCGACTTCACAGCGGGGTCCCGGCAGGTGCCTGGGGGCTGCTGCTATGAGGCACTAAGGGAGCTTAGAAGGATGGTGCCGAGGCCCCATCCCCATTTCAACTGTTCTATGCGGCGCTTCTAGGTAAGAGCTGATCTGAAGGAGGTCTTTTCGGCTAAAAGAGACACACATTGGAAAACCACACGAGAGCAGCCTGGTTCTTTGCGGAGGCGTTTTTCCTTACCTTGACTTTCATCTCCTTTGCTCCAGAACCGCCGGTTCGGGGCGTGACAGAAGAGACGTGTTTAGGAGAGGAGGATGGCTCTGGGCACACGGCAGGGCTGGAGGGTTTGATCAAAGGGTCTGAGCTACCAGGAGGGGGGCCTTTGGGGCTAAGGCAGGGCCTACTGTTCAGGGTTTTAGCAGAGGAAGGTGTGGATGTCTTAAACATAAACATAAATAAAATCAAAATAAAAATCAGCACATGGGGGAGGGAAACAAACTGAAAAAGACAGTAACTAAACATAAACAAGGCAGGTAACGGTCTACGGCAGAGATCTCCACCTGTTTGGATCATGTACCCTTGGCAGCCGTCATCGGCCAGAACAGGTGGGGACGTGCGCCCTCATGGACTCGGCCAATATATGCAGTGCATTATAGAATGCACATGTGACAGGACTTTTAAAAGAGAAGCCGAAAAATGGAGAGAAGTTCTAGAATGTTCTGTCTTGGATTTTTTTTGTGCCCATCCTCCCCCCCACCCCCTGCTCCCCACTTTGGAGAATTTTTTGATTTACAGGTGTTTCATGTCCAAAAAGTTGGTGGAGATCACCAAAGCAGATGATTCTAGGATGTTTCTCAATAAAACTTCTGCAGCATGTCAAGCGTCCGACCTGCCCCACCGTCTGCCCAATTCCAGGTGCGGAGCCAGGCTGGCCTGCTCACCCCTGGCGCCCTCCCCCTCGCTGACAGGTTGGTACCGCTACAATCAGGGCCGTGCCGGTTCTCAGTCTCAAAGATTCTGCCTGACACTACTTAGCGTGCGCTCTCTCTCTCTCTCTCTCTCTCTCTCACACACACACACACACACCCCCACACACACTTTCTGAATAAAATCTGCAATAGAACTGAACTCGATCTGGTGAACCCTAACCTGGCCCATGTTTCCTCTGGAACGTGGGCCACTTAAGGAAAAGCCTGGGTGGGCGGGCGGCCCAATGGGACAGGTGCCTGAGAGCCGGATGACCTCACAGAGGCAGCTGCACTTGACGGTGTGTGGCTGGCACCTGTGGTTTGTCCTAAGGCCTTGGGGGAACTCTAACCAGGGTGTGTGGCCCTGGGAGAGGAGGGGGTACACCTTCAGGAATAAACCCTGGAGGACCAGTTGAGAGATAGGGCTGAGCGATGACAGGGCAGGTCCTGACAGAGATTTTACTGGTTTCTGGGGTTTGTTCCTCATCGCCCTTGCATTCCCCATGGAAGCCTCAGCGAGGAGGACGGCCCAAGGGATGGAGGAGGAGTGAGGGGAGGGATGCGAGCTGAGGTCCTGGGGCTGGTGAGAAGGAAGAAAAGCCGAGGGTGGGTACTGGCAACGCCTCCTTCCCCAGATGCACAGGCAGCGCTCTCCCTACCAAGGTTTCTGAGAGACCTGACCCCTCACTATGAGCAACTCTAGGGCAGGGACGTTGCACCATGTGTGGGAATGAATGAATGAATGAATGAATGAGTGAACGCATGAGGCTGGGGTCCCCCTAAATGTGCATCATGGTTGGCAAGCAGCTATGGCTACTGCTTCAAGCACCGAGAGCAGAGCCCCATCCGCCAAGTCTCTGCAGGACCCTCAGCTGACTCACAGGATCTTGTGATGGGGAACCCTGACTTCCTACAGGACAGCGCTTTGGGGAGTGGCCCTCAACACGCTACCATTTTGCACCTGGGGGCTCCATCAGGGCTCCGGGGCTGATGAAGACCCAGGCCTTTCAGGCGGAATTGATAACGGGA
This sequence comes from Myotis yumanensis, assembly GCF_028538775.1. NCBI lineage: Eukaryota > Metazoa > Chordata > Mammalia > Chiroptera > Vespertilionidae > Myotis > Myotis yumanensis. The sequence goes on along the minus strand of NW_027223767.1, from coordinate 33,261,687 downwards.
ATTTTAGGCACCTTTAAGAAAAACAGGTCTTCGTCTAGGGCAGTGATGGCGAACCTATGACACGCGTGTCAGAGGTGACACGAGAACTCATTTTTTTGGTTGATTTTTCTTTGTTAAATGGCATTTAAATATATAAAATAAATATCAAAAATGTAAGTCTTTGTTTTACTATGGTTGCAAATATCAGAAAATTTCTGTATGTGACACGGCACCAGAGTTAAGTTAGGGTTTTTCAAAATGCTGACACGCTGAGCTCAAAAGGTTCGCCATCACTGCTCTAGGGCCATGGTGGGATTTTCCTGGGATGGGAAGTCCTGGGTGCAGTGCTGGTGGGCGGGTAGGGGGGCAGCAGGCTGCTTCTCTTACTGATCCTGGGGTTCGTTTCCGAAGACTAATGACAGCACACGATCAAATCACCGCCTTGGCAAGATGTGAAGCACCATGGCCACCACACTTGTCCACTTAGCATTCAAGGTGTGTGCCAGGCTTCCCTCCTCTGCCAGCCACACCCCACGCCCCCTCCAGCTCTGCAGCCACCAAGCCAAGCTGCTTAGAGTTCTTGGAAGGCACCAGGCCTCTCTTCCCAGTCTTTGCTGTGCTGTTGCTGCCCTTAGAATGCCATTCTCCCCCCCCCACCTCGCCAACCCTCCTTTGTAGGCCCGCTCTCCTAGGGCTTTCCCGGAACCCTCCGCCTTAGGTTGGGGATCACGTCCTTGCTCAACACTCCCTCAGCCCCCAAGGAAATGATATTTTTCTATCTAAAGTATGTGTGTGTATATATACATATGTTTTTGAGCCCAGACCTGCAGCGAGAAGGGTAAGATGTACAAAATTCAGAAAAGTCAAACGTACCTTCATGTCCCGTGAACACCTCATTTAACTAGGCTAACGGATGGCACCTAGGAGCAGGGCTCCGAGCCTGCCGACTGCCCTGCCCTGGCACAGGTAGCAACAGGGGTAAACGCGGGAGTTTTACGTTGGCGTAAAAACAAGCGCTGGGAATGGCAGTTGTACCTCAGTGACACGTATACAGACACATTGTACATAAAATTAATTCAGATAGAAAGCACGGCTTCTTGGTAGACTCGGCGGCAGACAGCTCCGTGGTTTCGGCCGCTTACCTTGGTTTTCTTGTCGTCGGTGCCAGCCCCGTCTTTGCCTTTGCTGACCATGCGAGCTGAGGAAATATAAAACGAGAATGGACGTTACACCCATTTGCACGGCTCCTGGACACGGCTCAGGGCCGTTAGGCCTCTTTCTCAGGGTGGTGCCACCTGCTTTGCTCAGGTGGGCTCAGTGGGAACCACTGATTTTCTCTCCCCTGGAACCTGTTAGGCCTCTCGCTGTTAGTATCAACACAGAACGCTGGGGTCATTGCTTGGCGCACCCTGACGAGGGCAGCAGGCTGGCCGAGGGTGGGGACATGCAGAGGAGACGCAGAGGCAACTTCCGGGCACACGTTGGCACAGGGAAGGCAGGCCCTGCCTCTCACAGGCTCCCTTCCTGCCTCTGCCTGGGCCAGTCCCCCCCAGCTGGGGCCAACTCCTCTCCCAGGAGGGGCACTTGGAAGTCCCAGGGCCACCGATGGGGCAGCCTAGCCAGGCTCTGGCCCCTGCAGGACTCCTGCTCATGCTGTCACTCAAGGGTCAGGGCCAGCCCCTCATGAATGGGGGCTTTGGGCACCAGCCCAGCTGTTCTCCAATGAGCCCAACCCGCAAATGACCCAGCCCTGGAGGGTCTTCTCACCACCTGGTGGCCCTCCCAAGGGGTTAATCCTTGATTTCCCCAAATTAGCTCATAACTGGTTACCATCGAACATCCTACAGATGACCTCTGGATTTTAGGACTAAACCATTGACCGCTTTTGTGTTTAGAAAGCCACACCCCTTGGTGAAACCAGTCTACTGGTCTACCAGGGTCACCTCTGCCTGACCTTCTCCTTCTATTGACATTCATTGTTGAAGATTGATTATAGATTTGTCTTTGATTTCAATATTGTAGTCCCCTTGCCCCAAGGACAATGGGGCCTCTTGGAGCTGCTCGCTGGCTACGGAGACTGGATTTTTAGAGTGACCAGCATTGATGAGCTGGCCCAGAGGTTTTCAGACTTTACCGTGATGAATCACCAGGAGAGGTTATTAAAATGCAGGTTCCTGAGCCCACCCTGAGACTCCTAGCCAGGGTCCAGTACCTGGTTCACAGCCTTTGCCCACATCAACCATCATGCATGTCACAACCAATGCGTCTGCTAGATCAGCATTTCCCAAATTGGGGGACTACTGAACAGGCCCTCTTCCAGGAGATGTAAGCAGATGAGATCAAATAACTTTGGGGAATTCATACTATGGGTCCTTCTCAGAGGGTCAACATGTGCATTAGATTATTAAAGACTCGGGCAAGTCCTGCACCTGCAAACCCTATTTAACTTTGTTTAGTCTAAGCTGACTGGACCATGGACACACCTGTCAGCATCCAGTGGACCAGGATTCTATAAAACACCGTTTTCAGGAAGCGGTGTTGTAAGGTGTCAAGCCACAGTTATTTGCCTCCTACTATTTTGGAACTTAGGATATTTTAAAATGGACATAGGATTTTTTTTTCCTGTTTTAACTTTTAAGGGATTATAAATTTATTAGGTCATCTGGGTACCAGATGGGTTGAGCTCCAAAATGGCACCAGCCTCTGTTTTAAATTTTAAATACAGCTTCCTTTATCGACGACATTTCCAAGTTCTCTTGACATGCAGGATCTAATAAAAACTTAACAGATGTTTGCCATTGACAGCTTCAGTAGCATCCATGTCTGAACCCTGAAAATAACCCTAAAATGCTCAGGGCCCTAACTGTATGGATGCACCTGATGTGACCAGGAAGCCGCCTTGGGTTGTGCACTGTCCCCTCCCTGACAGATCACAGAGACCTCGACACTTGGGAACCGCCCCTCCCGTCTCTCCAGCCCCCAAAGGCGACTGTGGTCTTGCTTCCTAGGGCTCAGGAAGGGGGGTGCTTTGAACAGGAACATTTTGTTCCTGCTCACTCCCTCCTGCGGGGTGGGTGTGGGTGGGGTCGTTGTGTCACTGGCTCATTGTGGGCTGTTGGCCACCTCCAAGCGCTTGTGTGTGTCACCTGCCGCGCGTGATGCATTGTCCACTGACAAGAGCAGCAGGAGGCGGGCTCGTGCCCTCTGCGTCTCTGGGCCAGGAGGTTTCGCTCCAGAACCTTCTGGAAGTCACTGTGGTGTACAAGGAAGAGCTTCCTTTCCGAGCAGACCTACCTGGATTCTGAACCTGGCTTGGCCATTTGCGACTTGGTAACTTTCAGTGAGTTACTTTGCCTCTCTGAGCCTCAGTTTTCTCATCTGCCAAGTGGGCTAATGACACCCACTTGGGAAGGCCGGGAGGGTTCTGACTATACATTTAAGGCGCACGATAGGCCCTCAAAAGTCGGAGCAGCTGTTACCCTCTCCGGAGTGCGGCCCACCAACCTCCCGTGGGCTGGTGGACTGTGCGGATAAACCAAGTGGCCGGGGGACTGAACAGGGCAGGAAGCGCTGGGCGGGGGTGTTGGTGACATGCAGAACGGCGGGCAAGCGTGAGGGGGGCACGTGCGTCCAGGGCCTGAGGGCAGGAGGGGGCCACGGGAGGGTGAGCGGCGGGACCCAGGCGGTCCGCTTAGTGGCTGTGCCTGGGAACCTGGAAGCGGCAGGAGTCACGGGGGCCAGAAGCTCAGTGGCAGTGCCCGCAGCCCGGGTGGCACACGGGGTTCCGGGAAGCAGCCCAGGGGCTCTTGACACAGACCTTTGAGTTGAGGGACCCGGCTGGCGGGCTTCCCGGGCAGCCCAGCCGCAGGCTGCTTTTCAGGTGGTTCTCGAAGGTCAGTCTTTTTTGTGTCCTCTCCCTCAGAGGGGCTTGGGGGCTCTGAATCCTCTCCAGGGGCCCCCGGAGGGGCAGCCCCGCCCACATCCACCTGGGAGCCTCCCTGCTCCTTCTGCACGTTGGCTTTGATTTCCACGTGGAACGTGAACTCGGGGGCCCCGTCATGCCCTTCCACAGGCCTCGCGCTGGGCCCCTCAGGCTCTGAGGCCTGGGGCTCTGTGCAAACTTTGGGGAGGAAATCGACACAGAGGGGGATGGCACCCTCAGCTGGGAAACCGGGGGTGCCAGTGGCTTCTCTAGAAGCTGTCTGGGGGGCTGGCCCGCCTCGGGTTGGGGAGCTCTGCAGACCTGGGGAGACCTGGGAGGGAGGGGAGACCTGGGAGGGAGGAGAATCCTGGGAGGGAGGGGAGTCCTGGGGCGAGGACTCGTCGATGTCGCGGTCTTCATCCACTTCCTCACCCGCCAGCCTCTCTTTGCCCTGATGCCCCTTCAGAGGCGGCCCCTCCTGGCGCAGGCCTCCCAAAGGCTGGTGCTCCAGCAGCCCCAGGCCACGGCGACTTCCTGCTGTGTCCTCGGGTTCTGTCCCCAAGGGCGGGTCCGCGGCTTCTCTGGGGCCCTTGGGCAGGATGGGAGCCCCAGGTACGTCGGGCATGTGCTGGCGGGTCAGACCAGGGGTCCTCAGGCCCGTGGCCGCGTCTCCATGACACCTCGGCTCTTTGAGGACGCCTTCCTGGACAGCCTCTGTCTGCAGATGCCCAGGGGAGCTGGGTTCCAGGAACGCCGGGGCCTCCTCGGCCTGGGGCCCTGGCTTTGGTCCCCACTCCTGGAGGGGCTCCCGAAGGCCTCCTGTTGGAAGAGGCGGTGGGCAGATGGGATGATGCTGAGGACGGTGAGAGTCTTGGGCTTCTGGCTGTTTCTCTCCCTGAGGCAGCACGGAGACCCCAGAAGCTTCTCTGCCGTGTCCAGGCTGAACCTGAGAGCTAAGTCCATCGGCCAGGGGCCTCTTGGGCACCTCCCTCTGCTGACCAGGAACTCTCAACTCCTCTGGGTTTGAAGAGGCAGCGGTGGCAAAAGGTTAGCAAGGGCTCATTGATTGTTTAAGAGGGAGCACACTTGTTTGTTGCAATAAGAAAAGGACATTTAAACGACATCACAAGCCTGCACGCACTGCGCTCACCCTCGTTGCTTTGGTCTGCTTGGAATGAAAGCTCTCTCAGTTTATGCTGGGGGGTAGGGGGTGGGGTTGGGGGGGCGGGGTGAGCACCTCCCCTCTGCGGGCCTGTTTTCTCACCTTGGACCTGGTTAGTTCCAGGGCCCATCTAGCATTGGTGTAGGCCCAGACACTTCCTAAAGCCAGGTGGCCTCAGTGGTGGTGCTAACCATTGGCTAAATCCCATATCACTTTTTGGAGAAAAAAACAGCACCTAGTTCCTAGCTATTTTGCAATCTAGAACCTTCCACATTACACAGTAGACGCTGAAGTTCATTTATGCAGCAAATGACAGCCAACAAACCCAGCCTGCATTGTCTCAGAGGTCTCCATTTCCTAAGAAGAATCTCTAGGACTTAAAAAAAATTAAGTTCTTAAAGGTTGTATGCTAAATGATTACAGAAAGTTGCTTTTCTTGAACACAGCAGTTTTGGTTCCTGAGAAGAAAATCATAATAGGGTTTGAAGTTTGCACAGAAGAAAACGGAAAAGAAATGGCCTGTTGGGGATCTGGTTGAGGGAGGCCTTGCTCCTGGGACAGACCAGAGGGCACAGCCTGCAGGGAGAACCGCCCGTCACACATCCTTGCGTTTCTGTTGGATATTCATTCCCTCTACGCCAAGTGGGACAAGGCCAGCTTTTTTTCAGAACACTAAACACTTTAGGGTTGACTCAGAAATAGTGCTGGGAAAAGCATGTTAGAGCTCTTTCTAGATCCGCACAGCCCAACTTTAATAAGTACCACCCCCTAAACATCTGCTGGGCCTGTGACGTAGGGCCCAGGCCCAAATTCTCTCTTCAGGGTCGAGTCCGTCTGAGACTTGCCATCTCCCTCCTCCCAACCCCCAAGGCTTGGCAGGCAATTCCAGCCACTGACCTTGAGTCACATGTCCAGCCGCTTGGTCTTCCAGGTTGGGGGTGTCTCCGATGCCTGCTTCTTCAGCTGGTTTATGTGTCAGCAAATGAAGGAGAGAAGAGCAGAGACAGTTACTGTGTGCTAACAACAAAGCTCTCCGCACCTCTCGGTCGTTTACTGAAAACATTAGAAAAAAAAAAAAAGGCACCTTTACCAGTACTGAGGGGCTGTCCCTCTGACGCGCTGAACATGTTATTGCTGGGGATGTTGACTACACAAACCCCTTACACTGTACAGGTGACCTCAGTCCGGTAGGAAAGACCTTCCCCACAGTGGGCCAAGGGTTCTGAGGGCCCCACTGGACAAAGACACACAGGGTGGGTGAGGCCAGAGGAGCAATTTGCTGCCAGGCACGGCCAGGGGACCCGTGTCCGGGTGTTGAGTCCCAGCCCCAGCTCGGGGCAGAGGTGGAGGGAAGGGCTAGGCATGGGCTGTGGAGTCAGGCTGGGACTCACACCCAGGTGCCATTAGTGACTTCACCTCTGCGTCTCCATTTCCTTACCTAGAACCCCAAGGTGACGATACCGGTTCTACTCCTACAGGAGAGCGGTGAGGATTAACCCAAGAATTTGTGTGAACGTGTTTAGCAAAGCGCCTGGCATACAGCAGGTGCCCCAGAGCTGTTTGGTTTCTTTTCTCCCAACCACGGGAAACCCTTGAACTGCATGCCCAGAATAGGCGCCTCCTGGTTCGAGGGAGGCCAGCAGTGCCAGTGATAGCTTTGGGGCGTCTTAGCAAATCAGCCCACACACAGAAGACTGAGCAAAGGTTTCTGCACATTTCAATGGTGCTGAAATCAATAAGCTTTAACGCAATGCCAATTTCAGCCTCATAATAAATCAGGATACTGCTACAGGACAGTGAGTATAACTGTCCAGAAGAAAGAGCCCACAAAACCAGTCAGCCATCCCATGCGCTGGCCTCAGGAGCCCAGTGACAGAGAGCCCCCTGCCCCCCGAGAAATGCCTGTATGCTGTTGGCTGGGCCACCAGTCTTTTCTCCCACACCTGCAATGACTCAGCCTCTACACCTAAGACAGAAATGACAGGTTACCATCCCTGGCCACACGGGCCCACCACGGAGAGCACGGAGGAGGGAAGGGGAAGACTCCCTGGTCTCCGGATAGGCCCGTGACGGCCTTGTAAACACCCACCCACTGGCTGTCTCAGGGCAGCTGTGGTGAGGGGGGCCACGGTGAGCTCAGGAAACTCCCCATCTACCAGCTTATAGCACAACCGCCCTCTGGGCCCCCGAGCTGACACTGTGCTGCCTGTGAGGTCTAATGGTGACAACTCCATGTCATTTGACGATACTGTCTGGGAGGCGCAGCTCCAAACAGATTCGGTCTGAGTTTCTGTTGAGATTACGGAAGGAAAACTCAGTGACAGCAAGTCCCGCTGAACGGCACAGATCCGGGAGACAGAGCACACGACAAGCATGCCAGGATGATGTCACCATCGTGGCCCCGGGAAGTCGGCAGCTTCCACAGGCCAGCGCAGGGCTGTGATAGCCTGGCCCTGGCACCAGCTTGAAATTGGAGGGTGCCGAGAACTTCGACGACCCCCAATGCCAGCAAAGGAGGCCTCCGAGAAGTCAGAGGGAGGGAGGGCGTGTGACCGTGGCTGGCCCAGCACATCACTATACGGCCTCTCTGTATCCTTGAAGCCCCAAGAGGCAGGGGCTCCCACCCCAGCACGGCAGTGATTCTTGCAGTGGGGCGGCCACACGGCACCCCCAATAGGACCTCAAATGACAAGTGTTCAGGGGGATACCAAGATACAGCAAATGGAACCTGCCAGTTGAGGTGCCAAGCGAAGGTGCCTATTGTCCAAGTCAACAGCTGAGCCTCTAACACCTTCTGCCTCATGAGGAGGCAAGAGGATGGAGGGGAGGGTATCTCTGAGGAGGGTTTCTTTAGAAAGAACAGATTGGGGGGCCATGTAGACACCCCCCTACCTCAGTCCCAGTGAAAGGGGTTCAAGGCACCCCTTGGAGACCCTTGGTGAGTGTCCTCTATGGTTAGCGCCATGGCGGGTGCTGTCAGAACCCTACCTCGGAGAGTAGAGGAGGGGAGAGGCCAGCCCTGCTTTGGAGGGTGGACAAGGAATATGGTGGAGGCCCCACTGTCAGTCTGCAGACCACAGTTTGGGCAGAGAATGTCCGTGTGTCTCCCTTAGCGTTCCTATGGGTCAGGGCAGCGTCCGTGTGGGGATGCTCTAGACTACGTCCAGCAGGTCCCCAGCTGGAGCAAGCGCCTCTGCAGAGGTGAGGCTGCAGGTAGATTGTCACCCCGAAAGGAGCAGTGGAGAGGAAATGTCTGCCTGAATCAAGTCCAGGGAGGAACCTTCGGAGGGATGACCGGGTGGGAGGAGATGGGAAGAATTGAAAAAAGGTCCCCATATAGAGAGAGTTAGCTTTAAACTCCGCAGAAAGCGTGCAGGCAGCGGCCCTCGCAGTGCCAGCCAGGAAGGCTCTTCCTGCCTCCCATCCTCCCCCTCCCCAGCCCAGAGGGGAGGGGCTGCAGCCTTGAATGAGCTCTGACCTTTCCATGGAGTGGACCTTCTGATCGGCATTTGCAGACTGTGTTTTGTGATTAATGAGACGAAAATCTTTTTGGTTACCTAGGAGTGAGGGAAACTGTGCTACAGTGTTCACTTCGGGCAAGGGAAGGGCCCCCATTGGATAAAGAGTGAGGGAAAAACACCAGGGGACTCATGATCTCATCCCACGAGTCCTTTCTTGGCCTTCAAACCGTCTTCCCTGTCAAGGATGAGGCCTGCTGGGCTTCGAGAACATTCCTCTCCACCCATCTCAGAGGACCAACTCCAAAAGCCGAAGCTGCTTGGAAGCGTGGCCCTGCTTGGCCCGGCGTGGGGTTCCCACGAGTGGGGCCCTGAGGAAGGCTGTGGCTTCCCACGTGGCTTCGGTGAGCACCGTCCTTAGGAAGGAAAGACACTCCTGCCTGGGACAGGTCCCCACTCCCCATTGCTGGTGAAATCCTGTCCAGAATTCTTCTGCGTTTCTTGTCGAGCACACTCCCACCACCAAGCGCCTGTGCGGTCTGCACGTCAGCCCAGGGTAGGGGACGCGAAGGAAATGCCAGCGGGAGCTCCGGGCTGGGCTAGCCGTGTCCTCAGGGCCCGGGCAGCTCTCGGTGACTCTGGTGGCCCCGAGTCCGGAGCTATTTCTGGTCGGTGCCTAGATGTCCGAGCTCCTCCCCATCGCCGTGTGGACAGGACAGCGGCGTCATGCCTGTTCCATGCAGACACGTGTGACAGGAGGGTCGCAGGACTGGATGCTGGATTATATGCTGAACTCCTCAGGGCTTGTCCTCCAAAGGTGTGGGTCGGCCATCTGGACCCTGCTGCACACTCAGTGCTGCCGGCGGCAAACCTGCCCCTGAGGGTGAGCCTGTCGCTGGGTCTGCCGCCAGCCTGGCTCGGCGCACCCTGTGGAGCGGATGTGCTGACCGGGACAGGGAGGAGAAGCTAGAAGGGAGGCACAAGGTCCTCTCCCCCGGGAGGCTGGCAGACGGCCATGGAAGCAGCGGGACATCCAGGTGTCAAGCTGAGAACACCCCAATTGTCCCAGGAGCCGGTGTCCGCCCACATTCCCGCCTCACTCTGAGATGAGCACAACCCCACGTGCACCCTTTCCTGCAGCAGATCAGCTGGGAATCCAGCCCTGGGGTCACCCTCACCTGTGGTTCCTTCTGGGATCTCCGTGTGGGGCTGAGCAGCTGCTTGCTTGCTGGGGCCTCCCTCATCCACTAGGGGCGCTGTCACGTCTGGAAACCACTGAAAATCACCTTTGGGGGGCCCGGGATGAGCTGTGCCAAGCCCCTCACCTTGCTTCGTGTGCGGCAGCAGGGCAGGGAGGGGAGGCAGGAGGGAACTCAGCCGCATGCAAAAAAGCCACACCACAAAGCAGGTCCAGAGCCACCCTGTCTGACATCTCCCGGGAAGCACATTAATATTCTGCTTGAGTGGCACCGGCCCATGAGACGCCCAGGCCCTCTGCCAGGAAAGCCAGGGACGGCCCTGTGTAGGCACGCAGTGCAAGAGACTGCTGGGGACGGTCCCGGGGAGAGGTGAAGAAGAGATGTTGAAAATCAGATGACTGTTCACAGATGTCTGATCCTTAAGGTGGTGCAGGAGAGGAACTGGGTCTAAGGCAGGGCAGGAACTCTGGGGTTAGGGATAGGGTCTACGGCTTTGCTGTGAGTCCTTTGTCCTCGTTGGGCCTCAGTTTCCTCATCTGCAAAATGGGAGTATCAACTCCAGGTGGCCTCCAAGGTTTCCTCCAGCTGGCCCTGTCCCTGAGCCCATGACCCCTGATTAAGGAGCACAGAGTCCCCTGGGTAGTGAGGAGCAGGCCCGTGCTGTCCGGGGTCAGGTGCTTGACCACAGGACTGGGGCGGGGCCACCTTCAGAGCAGAGTCCGGAGGTGGAGACCCCCCACCAGGAGTTGCTGTCGGTCTCTCACTAAGGTGAAGGCTTCTAATCGGCACTGGTCCCCGAGCAATGCCCTGGTACACTCCCAGGCAGTTCTGGGTGAACGTAAGGAGTTGTCAGTGCGGGAAGCTGTCCAAGGGCCTGATCAGTTTAGACAACTGGAGTCCATTTTAATTACGGTCTCGGGAGCAGGCGGAGCAGCCTGGCCCAGCACGACCCCTTCCCTGCCGGGTGGGAGCTGAGCTCTTGGGACCCACACGTGCACAGGGTCCCCAGAGCAGCGAGACTTGTTGGAAGATTCTTCCAGAACACCGTTGATGGGACACTGAAAACCATGATGTGGAAGGCTGGCCTGGGTTCTGGCATTAGCGTTTCAGGACTTTCTCAGGGAGGTAGGCAACTTGTGCAACTGTCCTAACAAGATCAGCAGGATGTGTCTTGCATCACTGGCTCTAAGGAGAGAAAAGAGCATTTGGCCTGGTATTCTCTTCACTGGGCTAAGAACCTGGGGGTGGGGGGAGGGCCATGCCCACTGTGTCAGATGTACCCTTAGACCAAGCAGTTGGCAGGCACTTGACAGTCACTTTCAGAATTCATCCAAGGTGAATGCTGGGACCAGGTTCGCATCCTGTGACACACAGGTGCAGTAATGGGCAGGGCCTGGAGCAGTGCTGAGAACAGAGCCGGGAGCCTCCTTGGGGAGGATGAAGAGATGGAGGTGCAGATACCATGGACAGGTTGCTCAAAAGCCATTCTCAAGTCCCTTGTCTCTTGATTTCTCCTACTGAAGAGGCTGTAAAGCAAAATATCTGGTGGCCCAGTCTCCCTTCCAGCCAGGGGTGGGCTGTGAGACTCGGTTCTGACAAATGGGACACAAGCAGAAGCTGGCCAGGTGGGGCTTGCAGAAAACCTCGTGTTTTCCTAATTAAAAGAGAACACTTTGGATGTCAGGGCTCTTTTGGCCACTTTGCTTTGCTACTTTCTTTCTGTTTCGACGGCAGATGTGATGCCTGGAAGTGCAGCAGCCATATCGTAACCATGAGGCAATATAACCGTACAGGATGGGAGCAGATAAAGACGGCGGGACACTGATGAGACTGGGGACTGCCCAAATCTGGGTATCTTATCATGTGAGACAAATAAACCTCTTCAGATATATGCCTCCATTCCTTGGGTTTTCTTTGACCTGCAATCAAATTCAGTCTCGACTGACATAGATGGGAAGCAAGAGCAGGTGGTCAAAATCGGGACCAAGGAGCACCCCAGGAAATACATGAGGAGCTTTATAATAACCTGGACAGCAAATGTCTAGAGAGAACAGGTTGGAAGATGGGCTGGAACTAACATGGTGGCCAATGTCCAGAGGCCCAGCCAAGCCCATTGCTCAAACCCAGAAGGACACTGAACCAAGACCAGTCCCAAAGTGTGAGCTCGGAGCCAGGCGTTGACTTGCTCCTCTCCTCAGCCACACGGCTGCTCTGGGACCTGGTGGCTCATGAAAGAGTGAGCTGGGTGGGGGTTTTGCAGAAGTTTGGGGAGGTCAATGGATATGAAGCAGGGGCTTTGAGGAGTTGCTTTGCCGCAGACCCCAGTCTCTGCAAGTGTGGCTGCCTCAAAGCACCCACACGATGAAGGTGCCCATACCTGGCACCAGCGAGCAAGGCATCAAAGCAGGGCTTGGCTCCGCCAGCATTCCTGAGCCAAGCCTGAGCCATCCTGCAAAGCACTGAGCGAGTGTATCTCTCAGCCAGAGGGAGAGGCAACAGCAATGCAGCCAGGAAGGGTGGCACACATGGGCACAAAGCACGGCGACACGCAGGCTGGTGCATGGGAGGAGCTGGCTGGATGGAGCAATGAGAGGAAGGAGGCCCCACCTTTGGCTGTCGGAGTGCTCTTAGCATCAGCGGTTTCAGATCTGTCACCGGTGGGTGTCCGCAGGGGAGGCTCTGGAACATACACAGTGAGTCCCTCAGAATGGCTGCCTCTCCCACCCCCACTTTGGACCTCAGGAGGAACTCAGGAGCAGTTTGTTTTGAAGCCAGAAGTCACTCAGTATGGAAGCCAGAGGGATGGACCATGGCCACATGATAAAACCACAAAGAGGCCCAACTCCCTACTCCTCCTCCCCCCCAAACACAATGGTGCCCCACACCAGGGTCATTGGGTACAGACACAGGTGAGAAGTAGTTGGTCTTGGCGAGAGGAGACAGTGCCTTTCAATCAGCTTGTGGTTCCAGCTGAGGCAGGGCTCTCCTGACAGATGGCGGCAGATACCAAAAAGCTACGCCCCAAGGACCTGGGGCCTCATCTCTCCTGGCCGGGGAGACTCATGGGAGATCACTGCCATTAACGAGGGGCAAGCAGAAAACACCTGGAAAACACTCAGCGCTCCAACTCCTTCCTCTGAAAAGGAAGTAGCTCAGGGCAGACCCAGTGCCCGCTTCTAACTGGACAACCGGTGCCTGGACTCCACCCAGCTCCTCTCATGGAAGGGTCTCTAAGTACGGGCTAACCAGCCTTGAGTGACACCTGGAGTGTCAGCCTTAGTTACTTGGAAGAAAACTGTCCTTTCAGAACCCGAAGCCAGGAAGCTCTGGCGCCCTCTGGGAGAGCCACTCCACCCAGTGTGGGGGCAGCCGTGGGGTCGGTTTCATGATAAGGGGCTGGTTCTGTGCACAGAACGGATGAAAAAAGGCAAGTGGAGTCCTAGGGCACCGTGGGGTCAGATACCCCGGACCCTTTGCTAAAACGCTGTCCCAGGACACCAGCCCTGGCTGTGCCCATCCAGTCAAAGAAAAGCTAATTCTAAACAAGCCTCCAGCAGATGTAGTTCCCTGGTCCCCCGGAGCTTGCAAAAACCTGCAAACATCATGCGGACTGTCTGCGGAGTCTTATTACTAACGGGCCTTGACTGGCAGGGCACCGGCACATATGGGCGTGACCAGGTCTCTAACATCTTGTCCCCAAACACCCCTGCCCCCAATCTGTCCTCAGCCTGCAACCCTTATCATCTGCGTTATCCTTGTTAAATTTCTTGGAGGTGGGAAGGAAGGGGAGGGGCTTCTTCCGAGTATCTTATCTAGAAGGTATAACCAGTTAACCCATTAAATGCCTTTTCTTCATTAGGATGTCTTATTTGATCCGTTAGCCAACTTGCACCCTTTGCAGCTCTCTTTGGCTGCACCTAGTCCTTTCCCAATGGTTAGCACCTACTTAGATAACGCTCTGCCTAGGATTTTACATGTGGTTTCCTGTCATGACCCAAAGCAGTCTCTGTCACTTATCTAAAGTGTCGCAGGTCAAGTGGCACCTCTGCCAAGGGGCACCCCTTGCTCCCCATATAAAAACAACTCGTTCTAAGTCCTTAGCAGCAAGAACAAGCCTGACGAGAACTATGGAAATCTTTCAGGTATTACTGCTTCCTTGGCAAGTATATTCTCCGGGTAAGCAAACTACCTTCAAATGCTTTCCTTTCCCAGCAGGGACAAAAAGGTTGGCTGCTTAAAAACTCGAATATAAGTTGACCCTTAGACAACACGATTTGAACTGTGTGGGTCCACTCACATGTGGCTTTGTTTCAGTAAATACTGTAAATGTATGTTCTTTCCCTTATGATTTCCTCAATAACATTTTCTTTTCTCCAGCTTCCTTTTATTGAAAGAATACAGCATGTAACATAGAACATAAAACAGGTGTTAATCGACTATTTATGTTATCAGTAAGGCTTATGGTCAAATAGTAGGCTGTCAGTAGTTAAGTTTTTTTTGGGGGGGTGGGGGGTCAAAAGTTATATATATATTTTTGATGACTTGGGGGATTGGCACCCCAAACTCCCAAGTTGTTCAAGGGTCAGCTGTATATATATATATATTATAATATGTCCGTTTGGGCCTAGAACTTCTGATCATGTTTCATGTGAAAGAATGGAGTAGTTTTAGCGAATATACTTTAGGCAACTCTGAGACACAAAATAACTCAGTCAGCTGATTCTTACTGTACAAATTGAATTTAGTTTTCCCTTTAAAAAATAAGACTGGTGAAAACTGCTTTTTTTTTTTCTGGACTTAAAAAAAAATGAGCTTTTTATTTGAGAACAGTTTTAGATTCACAGTAAAATTGCAAAGATAGGACAGAGAGTGTACCCCAAACCCAGTTTCCCCCTTATTCACATCCTTCATTATTGTACATTTGTTGCAACATAATCTATATTTTTCACTTAATTTTTAAACCAGGCAACCCTAAATAGAGCATCATTTTTCATTGGCAGAATTCATCCGGGGCAAAATTCAGCATGTTGTGATTCTAAGTTGGATTCCATCCGTGAGCGTTTAATAAAGAGTTTAATAACTGAAGTTCCACGGGGACCTGGCAGAGAGTGACGAGAGGCGTGCGGGGCGGGGGCTGGAGGGCATGTGTGGGCTCAGGTCCTCAGATGAGGGAGAGCTTAGGGCCCAGCAGCCCTCCACAAAGAGCTGAAACTTAGCAACTAGGGCTGGAGCCAGGCTGTGGCCTGCAGGGAGGTCAGAATGCACATTTCTTGTTACCATGACACCAGGTAGGGAGTTCAAGGGCCCATTGGGAACCCATTCCCCACCCCCACCCGCATCCCTACCCTCCCATCACTCTTTCTGGCTGGGCAGCCTCTGAGCCCAGGGAAAGCAGGCCCACTCTGCCTCCACTTCCTCCAACCTGGAGCCCGCGTGTCTAATTTCCAAGCTCCTGTGACTCCAATGTGTTCTCTGCTTAAACACATACAGAGAGGCCAGCCTTTGAAATAAGGCCCCCAGTGAGTCCGGAAACCTTTCCAAGACAGAGACTGTTGTTCCTGCACCCAGGGCACCTCCTGGTGACCTGCCTCTTCCAGGGAGCCCTCCTGGATAGATGCACCCAGGAAAGGTCGTTTCCCACCTAGGAGCTGCACCGCTTCTATTCACCATCCCACACCCCAGGCTGCAAAGTGTTTTTAAAATGATTTTTACCACTAAAAGAGGAAGTAGACTGCTTGCCATTTTGTCTCCTTAGGAGTAGGTCTGGAGGGCAGGGGCAGGGTCCTCCTCACACTGAGGCCAGCTCGGTGCTCCTGGCGGGAATCAGGCCAGCATGTGGAGCGGAAGAGAGGCTGCGCATTTCCTGAATTTGGTGGCCAGACAGTGAAATGAGACATATTTGTTTGGAATGGGACAGGAGGAGGCCAAGCTGATTTGCCCAAAAGACTGTATTTTAGAATATGCAGAAGTGGATGCAGTTTATTAATGCAGGTATAGTAGGAATCCCAGCGCTAACTAACGTGCCGAATAGGGCCCAGGCAGGCCTTCGAGGAAGAGATGAAGCTAATGTGTAGGGCCACGTATTTTGCATGCTAATGAGTGCTGCTGATTTATAGGTCAACAGGTTGGGTGTGGTGGCTAAAGACTCGAGAGAGCACCCTGTACTGATCAGACTGACGCGCCCTGCAGTCTTTGTCACACGGCATTCACTCGGGTGGCACACTCCCCTTTGGAAAGGTACGTTTTCAAAGAGCGTCACATCTGGGTTATCTTGGCTCATTCAAATGATGAGGCGTCTCTCTATTGACAATCTAACCCAATAAAGTGCTTAAAACTTCTTTAAGAAACTGGCTGCAAACCCTTCCTGCCAGCCTTTTCCAAAGCAAGCAGACCGGCTGTGAGTCCCAAGGCCCCGGCCTGCCGTGCAGGGGGTGCACTCACCTTTCAGGCCGTGGTCCCTGTCGCCCTCGTGGTCCTGCAGCAGTGTGTAGCTCCCCTGAGAGGGGAGGTCTTTCCTGTCCCCAAGCCCGTAGGTCCCGGCATGATCGTCCATCATGTTGAACTCCTGGCGGGGCTCAGTCATCCTGGTTCAAGGCCCACCTGGGGAAGGAAGATGGGAGGTTGAGGCTGGGATGTTGAGATGAGGCTAAGTGCTTGGGGGGTGGTGGTGGTGGTGGTGGTGGTGTGTGTGTGTGTGTGTGTGTGTGTGTGTGTGTGTGTGTGGAGTGGGGGTCAGGGAGAGTAAAGTGCCATCTCCCTAGTTCATCGCAGACATACCATGACCTCCCCACTGACCTCCCCAGCAACCTCAGCCTGAGCTTTGCATTCCTGCCAAAGTGTTATTTACATGTATGTGCACCTTTAATTCACAAACATCACATCAGTTCATATTTGAAACACCAGGTGGACAGTGCAGCGAGCCTGACTTGTTATGCCCAGCACTCGTTCAACTTCAGTAAGAAGTAAATGCTGCTGACTAGTTTAATGTTTTGTTGTTGGTTTGTTGTTGTTGTTGTTGTTTGCAGAGGGTAGGACCAAACAGGAGAAGGAAGGCGTCAGCAGACACCCCTGGTAAGGACACTGAAGTAGGGAAAAGCACATGTTGTTCAACCTCATGCCAATAACTGCACAGCAGAACCACCTCTTGATCAGTGTCCTGACTCCCCCAGTTCTGAGTTGGGTAGCCCCCCGCCCTGCCAGGAGGTCAAAGCTGTGGCCTCCACTCCCCTCACTGGCACCCACCAGGACCTCAGCTGTGCATTCTGAGGGCGGGCAGGGATCCCTAACAGCGCCCGGAGCGGGTGTGAGGCTCGGAGCAGCATCACCCCCTTCCCGGCAAAAGCCCAACAGAGCGCGGTAGAAATGATATTTACTCAGGCGCTGTTCTCATCTTCAGTGAGAATATTTCTTTATTTAAAAACTAGCTCATAGCTTTGAGTTTCTGGACTTTTCAATATGCCACTTTGCCCTGGTTCATTTATGCTACTTTGGGTTATTCCATCAGTTTCCATTTTTATCTCTGGAAGTTTTTAGTCTCTTGTCTTTTACTTTGATACCTCCCTTTATATAACCTAATTATCTCATAGTACTTATTCTTTACTTATTTTTGAAATTCCCCTGTTTTATTGGCTTTCAATTCCTCCCTTTAAACTTCTACATGTAGTTGCTTCCTTTTATTGTTTAAATTATTTTTACTTTTAATTTTCATCCCAGATTTATATTAGCTTTTCATTTATTAATGTTCTTATTTTTATTTTTGAGATAATTTTAGACTTACAGGAGAGTTGTAAAAGTAACCCCTCGGGTCATTTAGTAATTTTTAACCTTTTGAAATTCCTTTTGAATATATTTCCCTATGTTACCTTTTATCATTCTATCCTTTTAGGCCGTTTTTTTTCTTTCATTCTTTCCTTTTTTATATTTGTGACTTTTATAATTTTTCATAGTTTAAATGTAGTCTTTAATTTTCCTTTATAATTTGTAACAGCTATCTCCTTAAGTTTCTGTTTTCACTTGAACTTTTCTCAGTGACACACGGGCGCTGCCGAAGTGGGTCAGTTGTCCAGGGACGAGCTGATAACACAAACTGGAGTGGGCGGGGCCTTTTTCTTTCCTGCCTCGGAGGCATCTAGCTCTCAGTTTCGGTGATCACTTAATAACGTGTCCATAGGAAAGGGCTGGAGGACACACCTGATGACATGCGTCCTCTGAATGAGTTATGAGTTGCAGAATGTTTTAAACCCACAGTCTCATCTCCACAGGCGTTGGGCAACTCATACAAATGGTGAACTACAAGGTGGAGGCTGCACTTGGGGCAGACCCTCCATCTAATTTTTCCAAGACTGGCGTTAGTGGTGGGACAGCCAGCTTCCGGCTCTGTGTTTATACCAGCTGGCCACTGGCACACTCATGTCCAGCTTCATTCCTCTCCCTTCTGGGCAGGACACGCCGGTGTGGGTGCCTGAGCTCTCTTCTCCATCCACGATGCAGGATAAGAAGCTGAGAGCTGGGATGGTCTAGGAAGATTTTAAGAGTGAGGTCAAAACTGATGAACTGAGGGAATCCAGAGACAGAGAAGCATGGAACAGAATGCGGAATCTCAGAGGGAAGGCGGAGGAAGGTGGGAGGGTGGGAGGTAATCAACCAAAGACCTTGTATGCATATATGCATAACCCATGGGCACAGACAATAGGGTGCTGAAGGCCTGAGGTGGGGGGCGGGAGGAGGTCAATGGGGAAAAATGGGGACATATGTAATACTTTCAACAATAAAGAATTATTTAAAAAAAACCCAAAAGAGTGAGGTTAGCAGGACCTCTGCTGGGCGAGGCAGAAGGTGGTGGCTGGCCCCATGGAGGCAGCTCCTGCTAATAGAGAAGGGGGTGCCTTTTCATTCTGACTGAGGCCCGAGGCCCTTGCCCCTCAGAGCTCTCTGGGGAAAGGCATCTGAGACTGAGCTTCTCCAAACCTTGGACATCTCCCCAAGGACGAGCAGGACTCTATTTTAGGAAGATAAAAGTCCAAATTCATCCTTTCAGGTTTAGGATTTGGTGGTGATATTCTCTATCCTTAGATATGCTGATGGTCTGTTTCCCTTGAAAGCCCCCAAACGTAAGGACCCCTCTTCTGAAAGGCACCAGTTCCATTGTCTGAGGACTCAGCTACGGCTTCCCACCCCTGTAGGAAGTAACGCCTTCCTCACTGCTTCCTGATGGAGCCTCTCTGAGGCCCTCCTGGGTTCACTGCCCAACTGCTCATCCCTGGGACTGGTCCACGAGCCACCTCATCTGGCTGACTTCTCAGGTGCCCCACACTGGAGGGGTGGAATCAGCCCAGAAGCTTGAGGCTTCCCATACTTGCTGGAGACACTCTACCTGGCCCAGGTGAGGTAGGCCAGCCAACTGAAGTTTTAGTGAACGCTCAGAAGTTTAAGGAGCCCCATGGTTTTGTCTTGTGATTGGATTGATTCCTTTCAATGACCAAGTCTGCCCTCCTGGAACATGGCGGATGAAGGTGTAAAAGTAAGAATCTGACGAGTTGGCTTCCTCTTTCATAAAATGCCCATTTCTATCCTTTGCTCCCTCCTCTGTTCAGGTCTCGGTGCTCATTGTAATGACTTGAGTGAGCTCTTATTTTATGAATAACATTAACCTTTAATCCTAT
Organism: Myotis yumanensis; assembly: GCF_028538775.1. Lineage (NCBI taxonomy): Eukaryota > Metazoa > Chordata > Mammalia > Chiroptera > Vespertilionidae > Myotis > Myotis yumanensis. The sequence continues at coordinate 33,242,305 of NW_027223767.1, read as the reverse complement.
TTGTGACAGATCGTTTCTCTAGTTGGTTGCCTTTTATCGTGGTTTCTTACGGCTCCTGATGGGCAGGTTTTAGTTTTTATACAGTCAGGCCTATTTTCTTATGTGACTTATCCCATTGCTCTATGATACATAAAGACCATCGATATTTTCTGCTATGTTTTTAGTGATCTAATTCTTTGTATTAAATTTAACTGCAGTGGGAAAGCAGACATCCAATGGTACATATATGAATGAGCTGTGCTCCAATTAAACTTTATATGTGGACACTGAAATTTGAAAGGCATATAATTTTCATGTGTCATGAACTTTCATTTTTCTGTCTCCCTCTCCCCCCAACCATTTGAAAAATGTAAATTCTCAGTGTGGCTGTTGCATTTGATGTTGGGTTTTATTCATCTGTGTCTAGTGTTTCTAGTATTTTCCATAAGGTTTCAAGTCATTCCTGGAGCTTCAGGCAGCAGCCCATTGCTCTGGGCCTGGGGACATGCTGCCTCGTTTGGGTCCACGGAGCAGATAAGAGCGTGGTTGTTCTCGGGGCCCTGGCTTCTGATGACCTCCCCTTCCCACCAGCACCACCCCACAGGGCTGGAGAAAGTCAGATGCGCCAATAGGAAGCAGGATGAATTATAAGGGCTGCTGGAGAGATTAAATCATCCTTAAAAACACAGGCAGCTATTCACTATCCAAAATAAATGAACTGTGTGCTTTGCAAGGGCCAATATTTTCCTTTGGAAAAAAAGTGAAATGCATGGGAAGAACTCCCTAAGCAGGGAGGCTTACCATGCCACCCTCCTGCCAACCCCAGGCAGGAATGCCCTTAGGTTCATGGACCTTCTGAATCAACAAGGCCGCAGCCCCGGAGCCTGGTACCCAGTTGGTGCCACACGGTTCCTGTCAAAGAAGGAGCTTGCTCCGTGTGGGCACCTCACAGGCGTGTCACTGGACACACAGCAATCCTGTGATGTAGCTAGTCTTCAGCATAGATATTAAGTTTCCCAGTGGATAGATGAGGAATCTGGGAAGGTCACACAGCCCAAGGACACACAGCCAGCAGGAGACGAGGCCAGGATGCAAAGCCCGTGTCCTGATAGAACACACCCGGCCTGCTCTTCCATCCTGGACCATAAAATGTTCCCCAACTTCCTGTTGGGCACAGGGCTGGGTGTAGAAGGAGCATTGTCCAGGACTCTCACCCCGAAGCTGCGTGAACAAGTCACTTCTCTCAACCTTCTTCATCCACAAAATGCCACTCTTAGAAAGCCCCCAAACATAAGACCCCCTCTCCTGAAAGGCACCTGTTCCATTATCGGGGACCTCTGAGCTCCCTTTTCGCTCTGGCAATTTATTCTAAGTGGGACCGCTGGGCCTGTCCCCTCCAGCTCTGGAGCCCGAGGTCATTCACAGGACAGCAGGAGGTCTCTAGCCCAGGCCTGGGGGAGAGGCAGGAGCCCTGGCATCTCAGTCCTCCTCTTTCTTCCTCTCCTCCTCCCCCTCCGCCCCGACCCCTGCCATCTTCCTCCTTGAGAACCAGGGCAAGATGATTTCTCTGAAATAACTGGACAAAGAACATGTAAACCAACTGACCACTAGCACAGCGCACACCCCGAACCAAAGACTTTCATGCAGAGACGGCAGGCGAAAAAACAGACCAGACGTGGTCATCAGCTCCCAGACCCCTATAATCTAACGGAGACACACAGACGGGAAAATAAACACACCAAGAGATGTCTTCCTTTGTTTTCTTATTCTTCTAATCAACCAATCTCTCCACCCCCCTTTTCCCTGTCCCTCTCCCCTTCTCTCTGATTTCCTACCTCCTGCTCCCCAGGCAGTGACTTAGAGGCCGCAGGGTGGGAGGTAGGGAAGGAATTTCAGGAGAGGCACAAAAGTTGAGCTAAACCTGGAAACGAAAAGGAGCCACTTTTTAGGGACCCTGGGAAAAGGACTGCATCCTGACAAGAGAAAACGTGAGCCAGAGGCTGCTGGAGTCGGTCCCTGTCGTTTCGTAACCGCGTAGACGGAGGCCGCTGAGGCCCTGGCAGGGGCCTGTGGAGTCGCTCTAGTGCCTTGTCCTACAGGGTCACATCCCAGTCCCAGCCAGGGGCAAAGAGAGGGAGAAAAATGTCCACAGGATTGAGAGAGACAGAGGGACAAAGGAAACAGGGCAGGTGAAGAGAAGAGAAGGGAACCGGAAAGGATTCGGCTCCCCTGGCCCTGCTGCCCTCTGGGACACGGGAAGCAAGCGTGATGCCCGGCTGCTCCCCACCCAGCCCTCTGCTCTTGCAGGCTCCCCAGGGGTCGTAGGTTTCCTCTGACGTGGGGTGGTCTCTACCTCACGGAGGTGAAGACCAAACGGCTTTCCTGCACCTACCACCACCCTTCCTATTCCTTCTAGTTTTCTTACCCACGGCAACGCATTTTGGTGATGAGTAATTCAGGTTCTAGAAAGCTCCTTGGGCAAGCCAGGGCAGCACTGGACATCCTTTTGGCAGTTTTGGGATATTAACCAGTTAACTGTCACGATATTTTGAATTTAATTAAAAAAGGTCCGCCGCTTGTGTCTATAGACGCTTGTGGTGTACAAATGGTTAAATGCACCTGTTTATTTGAGCTCTGACTGCCTGTAAGCCAGTCACAGTGGCTTCAGAAAGAGAGTATCTGTAATATGACAGCCCATGAGAGGGATGACTGTTCTCCCTTTCTGGATGAGGAAACGGCTCAGAGAGGGTCAGTAACCTGTGGAGGGTCACACAGCTAGTAAGCTGCAGAGCAGAGTTTGAACTCTGACCTTGTGATGCTAAAACTCACCTCTACCCTACTGTATCACACCAGCGCCTTCCCAAAAGAAAGTTGAACAAATATAGCCTTTCTCCTCACCCAGGACTTGGTGAAATGACCCTGTCCCGACTGGAGTTAGAGGTCAGGGAAGGCCTGCGTCAGGGGCTGGTTCCGCGCCCTGGCTCACCGCACTCCAAGCCAGACGCCCCCCCAACCAGAGTCTTGCTGAAACAAATGCATCGGGAGCCCATCTCCGGTGGCGGCGCCTGGCGGGGTGCTTCAGGGCTGGGCTGCAGCCCTCGCTAGGGGGCAGCAGACGCCGGCCCGGGTGCCCACTCGCTGCAGCCCAGGTGGCCCGCTGGCTTCTCCTGGGAATGACAGCAGGCTGCCGGCCCGCCCACAGTGACTCAGCAGAATCACGGCCACAGGCCGGGTGGCTCTGTCCAGATAAAGGGAAAGCGCGCTTAGATTCCCCTCAAGTTAAAAGCCCAAACTGGAATGCAGGGCAGTGATGCCGCACAACTTTGTGAATCTGCTGAAAACAGTGAATTGTACACTTTAAAGGGTGAATTTGATGCCATGTGACATACCTCAATAAAGCTGTTATTAAAAAACAAAACAGCCTCAATGGATCTCTTTCAGATAGCCAAAGAGCAAGTATGGGAAAATCTAGGATCCCAAAATAACCTTGACATGAACTTTGTTCTCCAAGATGATTTTTGGCTCCTGCATCCAACTTCCTTTGTTCTGGTCCCCCGCCCCCCCCCCTCCCTTTTTTTGCACAATCACGAATTTAATAGTGATTTCATGAGGGTGGAAAACAGGATTCCATATAGTTATAGGAACCATGATTCAAGCCTCTCCAGGTATTGAGTCATTTAATTCACACAACTGCCTCTATTATTATGCATACTTCCGTTGATGGGGACAGTCAAGCACAGAAAGGTTGAGTAAGTTGCCCAAAGTTGCACAGTAGACCTGTAATGGATTCAGGGTTCAAGGCCCAGACAGCCTGGCACCAGAATCAGATCTCAGTAAGCCAGCTGATAATGGTGATTAAATCAAGTAGTGATTGGGATAGCGGTTTAGGAATACCGGGACACATGTTCAAATGAACTAAAGCTTTAGTTTTATTGGAAAACTTTCTCTTTGTATTTATACTCTATTCTTTAATGCATATGGTCCAACCGTTTTCCTTTCAGATATAAAGATTAATGAAAGGGCAGGCATACTAGTCTCCTGAGCTGAGGGGAAGTCTGGGGCCAAGGCCATTAGGAAATCCCTGTGCTCAGGGAACGGGGAGCCAACTTGTACCTAAAGGAAGAGAAAGAGCCTGGAGGGCTTCAGGCAACACCCCCTGGAGCTGGATGTTGGCAACTGTGATGCCTCAGATGCTCTTTGCTAACAGCTGGTCCCAATGTGAGTGTCTAAGGCAGTGATGGTGAACCTTTTGAGCTCGGCGTGTCAGCATTTTGAAAAACCCTAACTTAACTCTGGTGCCGTGCCACATATAGAAATTTTCTGATATTTGCAACCATAGTAAAACAAAGACTTATATTTTTGATATTTATTTTATATATTTAAATGCCATTTAACAAAGAAAAATCAACCAAAAAAATGAGTTCGCGTGTCACCTCTGACACGCGTGTCATAGGTTCACCATCACTGGTCTAAGCTGTACCTCCTTTGGTCACCTGTCTTCTCTCCTGTCCTCACAGCTGGCACCCAGCACAGGGAAGTCCTCCGCAGGACTTGCTGGAAGGAAGACAGCATGGCAAACCTCAGAGGAGCTCTCAAGTGTGAACTTGTGGTCACATCCATCACGGCGGACCACAGAACGTTCTAGAACCAAAGCTGAATAACAGTAATGCCCAGATTTGAGGCAGTACTGCCAAATTAAGTGGAGAGAAGATAAAGGAGCCCACATAGAGGAAAGCCTTACGTTGGGGAGGAGAAACTGGAATCATCCTGGGCCCCAGTCCAAAGAGAACAATCGACAATTGTCAGGGAGCATGAATGAAGGCCGCTTTTGGGGGAGGCGGCGCTGCCGGGCACACATGATGTGCCCCAGCTGATGTCAGCAGCTGCTGTCCACCCTCATAAGAAAACTCACAGACTGTATCTGAGGACACTATGGTTTTAAGCCTAAGGTTTCCGTTTTGATTTTTGCACTGAAGGCTGCTTGCCTCCTTTGTAACCGCTGGAATAGCCAAATACTAGTGCTATCACCCCTGTTCGCGTGACAGATCCTGCTTGGGTGGCCTGTGTTTTCAGAACTCCAGTAGTTTCCCCTCCAACCCCCTTGCTAGCCTTCAAGGCGGGCAGCACTGTCAGGTGACACCCTGATGGGCGGTGGGAGCAGGCTGCTGAGCCTCTGTCTTATTTAGGGACCACCAATGTCCCTGGTCACCATATGAATTCTACCCCAGGTAAGTTCCCTGAACTCAGAGCACTAACTGGAGAAGGAGGAGTCTTTTGGGATGCCAAAGCCAAGAAAAGCAGAGCAAAAAAATTGCTTTTCTTAGGCAAAGCACTCTTCATCCTGAGAGAGAAAGGTGTGTGTGTGTGTAGAATTTATTTTTTTCTCTTTTTTAAAATAAATCTTTATTGTTGAAAGTATTACATATGTCCTTCCTCCCTCCCCCATTCCCTCTCCCGCCCTCAAGTCACTCCTGATATGAATCATGGTCATCGGGATCAGCTGCAGTGAGAGGAACACCATCCGCTGTACCCAATGGTGGTTCAGTCATAAAATAGCTGGGATCATTTTCAGGTGCTGCTTCTCTTGAACGTTGAGGTGACATGGACTCTCCCCCACTTTCTTGACCGGAGCTCTACAAGCTTCAAGAGCATCTGCCTCACGTCTACACTGCAGGGCGCATCCAGGGCAACATTTTTTAAAAATATATATTTTATTGATTTTTATTACAGAGAGGGAGAGAGATAGTTAGAAACATCGATCAGCTGCCTCCTGCACGCCCCCCACTGGGGATGTGCCCACAACCACGGTACATGCCTTTGACCAGAATCGAACCTGGGACCCTTCAGTCTGCAGGCCGACGACGCTCTATCCACTGAGCCAAACCGGTCAGGGCAAGGACAACATTTTTGATCCTTTGGATAACTTCGTCCATGTCCGTCTTTCCTTGTCCAGTCCAGTCATGTTCCAATGTGGGCCCTGTCAACTCCAGTAATTTTACTGCACCAATTAGGTCATCATCCACAGGGTTCAAAAGGGCATCCAACACCCCCTGAGGAGCAGGCTGAAGAACAACTGTTCTTAGAACCAGTCCGTCTGCCCCTTCGATCTCCAGCGGAAGATAAAGTTCTCCTTGAAAGAGCACGAACCCATGGAATTGTCTCCGAGTTGCTTCATCCCCCTTGGCAGCTTGATCTCTAAGGTCATATTCAGAGTGTATTCTTTGAAGGAGCACTTGGGCAGAAGCTGCCTCTCTGTGAGCTAATGGTCAGGTGATCAGACAGGTAACTACACAGGTGGCTCCCATGCAACGGAACTTTGGCACGGATGTGGCCTGTTGATAGATGAGTGTGGCGAGCCGGCACGGCCATAGCATACTCAGCCCTACGTTGGGTGCCTTATGTGCCGAGCCAGCTCAGCCAGGTTCAGTGAGCCTGAGAGGGGGCGGTGAAGGATTGAGAAAAGACAGACAAGAGGAAAAAGCTGGGTCTGTGTGGGACGCTGTCCTCTCTGACGGAGAGCCTCTCTGATGCAGAGCTAGCGACAGCGCCACAGACTACAAGCCATGTCTTTATTTTATAGCCAGATTCCACCAGGCAAAGTAAGGGCGTGGTCAAGCTGTTTACAACATTCTCCTGGGTTTCGAGCCTACTCAATTACATGCACCTGAACTCTATCAAGCCCACATCACTCAGGCACGTGGGGCCACGTGTTCGGATCATAGGTTCAAGCTTACAACTATAGCTGTTGGCTATAATTGTGCTGGGAGGCTTTGTCCTCCAAGCTGGGACTTGCACGTGGCCATCAGAGGACCGTGCCCTCTAATTAGTCCGAGGCTTGAACCTGTCCAAACACTGTAGCCGCTCTCCACAGATGAGATCCACAGCTTCTTGCAAAGCCTCATCCGTGGTGACCTGGCCATGTCCCGTAGCACCTTCTCGGTGGAGCCGAGAAGCTCCTCCAGCTCCAGGATGCAGCTCTGGAGCTCCCGGCTCTGCTGCCCCAGGTTGGCCTCCCTGTCCCTCAGTCTCTGCAGCGTGTGCTCTTTCTCGCTCTGCATTCTCCACAGGCACGACCTCTCCTCCTCCCTCAGAAGCTTGCAGGTTCTGGAAGTCCGCCTGGATTTTCTGTTCTGAGCCTTTATCTTCTCATTCCTCTCGGTTATCTGCTTCGCCATGAATGCTTTCTGGCTCGTACATTCCTCTCTCATTTGCCTCAGTTTCCTCACTGCTTCCTGGAGCTTTTCCCTGTAGCTGGGGCCGTGTCCTCCACGAGCGCCGTGGCGTGGCCCTTGTGCCGTGGGTCGCGCTCGCAGCGCCAGCAGATGAGCTGGCCCTCGTCCTCCCAGAAGAGGTGCAGCTGCTCCCCGTGCTCCTGGCGGGACATCGCCTGCTCCTGCTCCTGGAGGGCGGCGATGAGGCTGCCCAGCTGCTGGTTGGGCCGCAGGTTGCCTCTCTGGAAGGGAGCCGGGCACTGGGGGCAGGAGAAGGTCTCCGTGCCCAGCTGGCTCTGGGAGGAGGAGCGCAGGCCCAGGAGGCGCAGGCGGCAGGCCCGGCAGTAGCTGTGGCCGCAGTTGATGCTCACGGCCTTGGCCATCAGGTGCAGGCAGATGGAGCAGGTGGCCTCCTCCCACATCTTCTTGCTGGTGGTGGCCCTTGCCACGCCTCTGCCGAAAAGCTGCAATCCCGGGACCTAGAGGTTCCCCACAGCGGTGGCGGCACCGCCCCCCCCCCCCCCCCCACTTCCTGTGGATGCCCGGCTGCCACGGCCCCCATGAGCCTTGAGGTCTTATCTGGGTCACCACCGACGCCACGCACTTGTTGGAGGAAGTCGCCTGGAGCAGCCACTTCCCAAGTCCTGGGCGGGAGGCTTAAGTAGAAATCTAGAATTTATTCTTTTATAAAAGTGATTCATAGTCATTGTTTAAAAGTTAAATACAAAAATGTGAAAGAGCAAAGCAAAATAACCTCTGTTAATATCTTAGGGAACTTCCCTGCAAACATCTCTCCCAGGCACACACATAATTTTCCCTAAACCAGTTCTTCTGTAGCCTACTTTACTCACTTAATAACATGCCTGTAGTAATCAGTGTTATCTTAATTTCTGGCTGATCTTCAGTGGATATAATTTGTTGTGTCTCTGCCCTCCAGATCTAACAGGCAGCAAATGTTCTACCAACCAACACAAGATTACACTTAAAATGCGCTGGGAGAGGGCTCTTAAAATCTCCCCCAGCCCTGATTTTAACCATCCATGATTTCCTCTTAAAAAGAAAAAATATTTCTATAGCCTGGCTTTGTTTGCCCATGATATCGCATTCAACTCTCACAACAGCCCATGTGAAGGAACGAATATTATTATCCCCACATTATGCATTGGTGCTCTCTCCCAGGCTGAGGGAGGACACACAGGCTCTGAATCTGCAGTCCTAGCTTTCAGTTCAACACTGGGGGCTGGGGGGATGGGTCTTGGGAGGCCTCCACCATCAAATCATGAAGCCCTACCCCGAAGCCCTAATGTAGGAGGAGCCACCCCAACTATACCTTTTCGAGGTGCACGAGTATCTCAGCACCATTGTGTTGCTGGGGAAACTGAGTCACAGAGAGGCAGAGGGACCTCACATGGACGTAGAGACAGCGGTGGAGCTGGGGACAGAGTCTGGCGTTTGGAGATTTGCTGGACAGCTCAGCTTAGGAACGGGGTTTTCTGGGCAGAAGGGCCAGGTGGAACCATGTCAGGGACATGAAGACACTGTATGGAGTGAAGAAACTATCTTGAAAAAAACACACCAGAATTTCAACACAACTTTGGAACCAGGTCCAATCCAGGTATACAGCTATCTGGATCAATTAAAATGGACACATCAGAAATTGGGGTCAGCGAGAGACAGTAAATCAAAGCCAAGGGCACACATTTAGTTTCTGGGCCCCAAGAACCTATTTCAGGAAAAGCCCAGCAGCCTCTGTCCGTCGCACAATGTCCATTATCCATCAGAAAGGCCTGGACAACGTTTATGTTCAGAAACAGAAATAGTCGAGGGAGGAGGGAAGGGAGAAGGAGCAGATGACAGAGTAAAGGCTATCAAGAAAGACGTATGAAGACCTTAGACACATAACAGGAAATGAAATTCTACTTGGCAAATGCATTTTTTCATTTTCCCCAGGTCTAGCTGGATACGCCACTTGTCCAGATATCTGATGATGAATGGACGTCCGCAGTCGGGCTCCTGCCTCAGCAGCACTGTGGGTGCTGGGAGGCCTCTCAGACGCACCCTCGGGCCCCTGCCAAAGGGCATTATGGGTTCCTAGAAGCACCTGCTCCTCCAGGAGCCATTCCTGGGCTGATGAATAGCACTTAGGCTGCTGTCTTCCCAAGGCACTTTAGAACCCTGCGCGGCCACTCACCCCCACTCCTTGTGTGGAGGGCACCGAGTCTGCCTTGTTAGACGAATGGCCGGACTCCCTGGGCCCTTGGCTTCCAAGTGCAGGCTTGGCTCCAAGTCTTCCCGAGGGACCCTTGTTCCTGGTCCAGATCTGTCCATGCATCTGGGTGGAGAGGACGCCTGGTGTGGAGCCAAAAGCCCTGGGTTCGAGGCTTAGTGGGGACCACTCACTAGCTGGTCGATGCTGGGCCAGTCACTTGAACCCTGGTCTACCATTTGTAAATGGGTCTGAGGACACCTGCCTCACAGGCTATGAGGGTCACTGAAAAGCACACATGAGGTGGCACTTTAGTGACCTTTGATGTTCTAGGCCAGTGATGGCGAACCTGTGACACGCGTGTCAGAGGTGACACGTGAACTCATTTTTTTGGTTGATTTTTCTTTGTTAAATGGCATTTAAATATATAAAATAAATATCAAAAATATAAATCTTTGTTTTGCTATGGTTGCAAATATCAAAAAATTTCTATATGTGACACGGCACCAGAGTTAAGTTAGGGTTTTTCAAAATGCTGACACGCTGAGCTCAAAAGGTTCGCCATCACTGTTCTAGGCTGATGTGAGGAATGTTGTCATGACGTGTGAGTTATGGGCAATGAGAAGATATGTGAAGACAGGGAAGAGGAGGCTTACCCCAAAGGGATAAAATTAGGGGCCAACACGAGTGCCTCTGTCCTGAAGGAGGGGAGTAAGAGTGGGAAGGAGAGAAAGGCAGCTTTGGGGTAGATAGCCTGTGAAGAGGAGGAGGAGTGAGGGGGTCCCTCTAGGAAGGTCTTGGAAGCACTAGCGCCCAGACAAAGCAAGGGGCAAGCACAGAGAGGACGCGTCAGGTGACTTGGGGAGGGACAGAGGGCCCCGTGGTCAGCTCAAAGTCTCAGCTTGCTGGAACCTGCCCAGGATCAGCGAGCGAGCGAGGCGGGGATTTGAGAGGCCCCGAGGGATGGCCAGAAATGGGCTCTTTTTGTGCCATGCCACTTCATGAGATGGGCACAACAGGAAGAAATGGAGGGAGAGGAGAATTAGGAAGGAAGGCAGGTAGTTTTGAAGATGTTTTCACTCCTATTTTTTGAGTCTGAGGACATCCTCTGGAGGACGCGGGGGAGGAGGACGGCGGGAGTCGACCGCTAATCAGAACTTGTCCCTCAGTAATGAACGACCTGAGCGCAGCCTGGGCTTGGGGGGACGGAAAATAAACAGTGTCCTTTGAACACACGCTAGAAATGCCACAGCAGACCAAGCACACCGTCCCCAAACCTCTTTGACAGGTGTGTGGGCACTTCTGCACGGTGGCATCAGGCCCAGAGGTAACAGTGCAGTTTGGGGGGCCTTGGGTGAGTCACTCAACCTCTCAGAGTCTCCGCTGCCTTGTCCGTAAAATGTGGGGATTACATGAGTCCAGTGCTAAGAACTGGCACTGGCTCCCGGTGAACTCTATGTAAGTGTCAGCTGGGGTTCTGATCTGAGGACCTTACCACCCATTCATTTAGCCAGACCTTCCTGTATCCTGTGCATTTGCAGACTAAACAGCTTCTCAGGGCACAGAGCCCCTCCCACTTTGGAGCCAACGACACGTGGTGCCCGTTGGCCCTCCCGATGCTGCCTCTGGCCAGGCAGGGCAGATGGCGTACCCAGTGAGATCATCCCCTGGTCCCGTGATGCCCGCAGACCCGGCCAGAACTGTGTCCCGGGGCACCCGGCGTGAAGTTGGCTGCTTGGGAAGGAGGAATGGGGAGAAACACCGGGGCAGACAGAGAGGCCCACCCTGTATCGCCAAGTGAACAAAGCAGTGTTAGAGATGTGCGCGCACAGAATTGTTATAAAAAGAAGGTAAAGTATATATGTGCATGCGCAGAACAGAGGTTTTCCCTGGGAAGGAAGTAGAGTTATAGAGACTTTATCTTGTTGGTGTCTCCTTTTTTATTTTATTAATCTGTTTTATAAACGTGGCTTATGTTATAGTCTGATGGAAAGCAACAGATACATTCCCGTGTTGGCAAAACCTGTGAGGTGTCTGGGGGACATGGGAACAGCACAGCTCCTTCAACTCCACAGAGTTCACCTGACCCCACCTCTGTGGCAGGAGGCTGGAAACTCCCCCTTCCCGAGACATGAGTAGGAATCATATCACCTCCCCACCCTCCCTCCACTCCGCATCTGGCCCAGTCTTTACTGTTGAACCTGTCACTTCCCACTCTAATTGAGCCCCAGCAGTCTCCCCATTAGACTGTAAGCCCCTTGAGGGGGGAGGAGCTTATTTTTAACCACTGTAAACAACTCGGTACTTGGTGCAGTGCTTGGTGTGGGCTCGGTGCTCAATATACCTTCATGCATGCATGAACGAAAGAACGAATGTTAATTGAGAGCCACTCCTCATACTTCATCAAGTGATACCTCCTAACTGCCACTCTTTCTCACTCCCAGACATGCTGGTTTCCCCTCCCAGAAAGCCTTCTCTACTTTCCCTCCCCTTTGTCTGGCTAACTCCTACTCAAGCTTCCGACTTTATCAAAGCAGCCATTGCTTCTAGACGCCCTTCCCAACTGCACGGTGCTGTAATTTGACGGTTACTTGTCTCTGGGGCTGGAATGATAATGCTGTGAGGTTGTGAAGACAGCACCGTGTCTTCAGCACTGGCCCCAGACCTGGCATGAGGAAGGCGCCCAGCCAGTGCTGCTGAACCAGTGAGGGTGTGGGGCAGGGGCAGGGGCGGGCTGCGGTGGGATGGAAGAGATTCGACATTACTCACTGACACTTCCCAAGCTCAGAGCTCACGGTCTGTTTCGATGCGACAGCCGCCCAGTTCTCTTGTGTGGGCCACTCCAGTTCCCTGTGTGCTCAGGTGGCTCACGTGGTTCTCGCACGGGCGTGCAGGAACACACCCTGGATTAGCCTGAAGCAGGAGCTAACTCTGGGAGCTGTCCAGAGGTGGGTAGTTAATGATGTCGTGGAGGGAGAGCCTTTCCCAACCAATAGCTAGAATCCGGTTAATTAAGAGCAATGCTTTGTGCTTCAAAGGCACAAATTCAGACGCATCCATTAGCCTCTTCGGTGAAGATCACGTTTAAGTCAAAGCTGCCAAGCTGAGGCTGTAGGCAGCATCTATTATTAACAGACAGAGAGAGAAGTGGGCTCCTAAGTGAGAGGCTCACCAATCACCACACGCTTGGAGATAGGTTTGGGGGCTGATCAGAGATGTCAGCTGGGTGATAAATAAAGTTCATAGCAGCTTTCTGTGCACAACATGCATTATTGATGCTGTGCTCAGGGGCTGTGTGTGTGTGTGTGTGTGTGTGTGTGTGTGTACCTTGCCCATGCATGTGCATATATACCCTCTGGCGGTCCTAGGATACCTGTGGACAGGAGCGCGGGCCAGGAGAGGATGATATAAACATGACAGAGCTGTCGCACTGGCCCAGCCCTGACTGAGCAGCTGGGGAGACCTCAGGGACCAGGTCAGTGAGCATATTATGAGGAAGGCATGTACCAGCCCCCACCAGGGACCCAGAAAACGGAGCAGATGTGGCCACTGCCCGTGGATCTATTCGGTCTGGCCAGGGAGATACATACACAAATACTGAATGATTTCAGAGCAAAGGACCCATGGTCAACTCCATTTGTGGAATGCTGCCCTACCATGTGCATGGGCTCCAGGCTGGACAAAGGGATGGAAGATGGGCTCCCTGCCCGCTTGGGGTCTGGTTTGGGAGGGGAGACAAAGACCTAAATACACTTCAAGGCAATAGGTCAGAAGAGAGAAAACAGATGGGCTCGTGCCCCAAGTGTCTATGATTCCGAGAGCTCAGTATAGAACAGGCGCTAGAGTCAGAGGCTGCAGCAGCTGAAAGGAGATGGGGTTAAGAAGACTGGAGAAGGCTCTGGGGACCTTAGCTAAGACTTGACGGGAGGGCAGGCTTGTAGGGACAAAGAGAGGGGCCGTGACAGGGTCATTATCAGACCAAAGGGTCATCCTTGGTTAAAGGGGTGATGGTTGAGAGACCAGACATGTTGGAGGAGCCCATGTCAGAGAGATGTAAGGCCAGGTGCCAGCTAAAAGCCTTGAGCCAACAACAGGGGAACAGCTCTCTAAGTAGCCAGGGCAGCCAACAGGCTCTCTCTGCAGGTGACAGTCCTGCTTGCTGGAAATTAACAAAGAATAAAGAGCATGCATCTTGCAGGTTTGGCTCTGGGGCTGGCGGTGGAACTGTTAATTCTTGCAGAGTCCAAATTCCTGCACCACCCCCTAGTTCCGAGGGGGTGGGGGCCATAATTAGACTGGCTCTGGCTGTATGCCCACCTCTGACCACCTTTCCAGGATGATCCTTGGACCAGAAGCAGCGGCAGGTTACATAATTGAGCTGCAAAGAGGCCTGGCCAGAATGCCCTCATTAGAAAAGGCTGCAGCAGCATAAAGCCTTGTGAGATGAATAAGGGGGGTGGGCAGGGAAGGAGGGGAACGGTTGAGGTGGGGGACTGAGGGAGGGAACAGCATCACAGCTCCTAAGAGGAGATGCCCTGTCTCCTGAGGGAATGGCAAGGCCTCCTTGGAGGGACAATTCTCAGCACACAATTAGCTGTTGAAGTCTGCAAACCCACTACGGTCAGTTTTCGAATTTTAGTGATGGGCTATTGGATGCAGCAGCCTTGCCCGGAGGACAAAAGCATGCATAATTATCTAACCAGAAGAGGTCTCTTTGCTTTTCCCAATTATTAACCCGGGTTGTTAAGTAGCTGGTAGGAGCACAGGTCCTTTTAAAAGGGAAAAACTCAGAAAAGGCCTTGGGCTCAGGGTGGCCACTTGGTGTTTTTGTGTTTAAAATTTCAAACGGTGACCCTGAGTGTGAACTGCAAAGTGTAATATTTTTGCTTGGTATGTACAACTTCTACTTAAACAAGATATATGTTACTGGGTTTGAATAATATTTTGAAAATGGAAGCTTATTCTTCTTATATTGTTACTAGAGGCTTGGTGCGCAAAATTTGTGAATGGGTAGGGTCCCTAGGCCTGGCCAGTGATCAGGGCTGATAAGGGCCTTCCTTCATTCTGCGCCGCCCCCTTGTGGTTAGTGCATGTCATAGCAAGCAGTCCAACTCCCAGTCGGTCAAACTCCCGAGGGGACAATTTGCATATTAGCCTTTTATTATATAGGATAGTGTTTAAAATGAAAGAATTAAGCAAGAAAATAAAGCAGTACATCAGTGGTATAATTTAGTAGTTGCTAAATTATAGGCAACCTTTGCAGGTGTCTCACTTTTATTAAAGTTCACCTATTAGTGACTGAGCAATGATTTACATAAAATATTATATCAGGCTGCAACCAATGGATCAAAACTCAGTAGATGTAAAAACGATTTAGTAGGTAGTTGTGCTTTTTTTCTTTTTTGTACTAAAATATTTACTTTTATTTAAAAAAATATTATGGTGTAATTGTATGTCTAGAGTTTAAGAAAAGAAACATTTTATTATCTGTGTTTCTTGTCCGCCCATTATTATGACCATTTCATTTCATGATTATTTCTGAAAATAATTTTGTCACATAAGAAGGGGACTGTTAAGTGACTGGTGTTAAATGGCTTGGTGCCACTGTCCCGTAAAGTGGCATGTGAACCAACCCCTTCAATGATCAATTAGCTTCAATCATCCACAAAACTGTAAAAGAAGGAAGATGAGTTTTTCCCCAGACTAGCAATGTCCCTGTTGATGCCCAGTGATCCTTTCCCCGTCTACCACCTCACACAGCAGCCACCATGACAATGCACTTTAGAATATAAAGCTCAGTGATGTGAAGGTTCATGATGACTTCTCAGGGCCAAGGATGAGAAATCCTTGCAGGACTGGCAGAGGGTGGCGCTCCTGGCAGGATCTGGCCCCTGCCCATCGTGGAAACCAGAGGCCAGCCCTCACAGCAGCCAGAGTGTGTGGTCCCTGCAGCCTTGACCTACTTCCCAGTCTTCTGGTAGGGGATCTGGGCAACCGTGACAAAGCAAAATTAAACAAATTTGGAATGAGCCTGTGCTAGAAAATCCGAACATTAGTCACCCTTTTCTATGGACGAGAAGCCAGTATCACAGATAGAGGAACAGTTTAATCGCAGAAATTTAAAAATTAACCATGGATAGGAGAAAGAACACAGGCTTTGGAGTTGAAATCTGCGTTCAAATTCTGATTCTGTAATTTTACTGGCTGTGTGGCCTTGGGCAAGTGACTTAAACACCCTGAGCCTTGGTTTGCTTGCCCTTGTGAATGCACCTAGTGAGGGACACAGTCGACAATCAAGTGAGACAAGTGTCACAAGGAGAGGACAGTGGATCATAGGAGTGTGAGACGGGGACTTATATAGTCTGGGGGTTGGAGAAAACTTCCCTGAGAAAGGGATGCTTGAAGGATGAATAAAGTTAGCAAGGTGAAAGGGAGAGGGTAGTAAAGAACATTCCACATAGAGGGGACAGCATATACAAAGGCCCCAAGCCAGAGAGCTCTCAAAGAACTCTAAAATGACCCTTAAGGCGGGAAGATTAGAGAAGCTGTGGTGCCAGATGTGTGAAGCCACTGGCACTTCAGACTTGCTTGTTACTGCAGCATAAACCTGACCTTGCTGACTAATACAAGTGGTTATAGTAGAAAGATAGGGAGCTGAGTCCAGCCTGAATTCAGCTGAGGAGGGTGGGCATGTTGGGAGAAAACAGAGGTTGCAAAAGTGTTGACAACACTTTAATACACATCAGGCCTGGCCAGCTTGGCTTGAGCATCGACCTCTGAACCAGGAGGTCACGGTTCAATTCCTGGTCTGGGCACATGCCCAGTTGTGTGCTCCATCCTTAGTGTGGGGCATGCAGGAGGCAGCCAATCAATGATTCTCTCTCATCATTGATGTTTCTATCTCTCTCCCTCTCCCTTCCTCTCTGAAATAATTAAAACTATATTAAAAAAACAACAACAACACATCAGGCTGGGAAGAGGAGGAGAGAACTAAGGTGGTTGACCGGAGAGGGCATGTATTTTGCTTTAAAGAAGGGAATCATTTAAACCTCCTAAATGCTGACAGGAAGGAGTCAGGAGAGGAGAGGACAGAAACAGATGGGAAAAAGAAAAGCTAAGCGAGCTTTCTGAGTGGTGGAAGAGGGGCAGGGAATACTGGAAACATAACCAATGTGATTTGACCATTTCATTTGATTTCTGTCGTTACTGAGATTTGGGGGTTTTAGGAAGGAAGAAGCAAATGCCCACACTCCCGGAGGTCAAAGTGCTTGGCTCGGATGACCCAGTCAGCACTGTTCTGTTCTGGCCAGAGCGTGCTCTGTGCACCTCTCCTGGCAGCTCTTAGGGACCTGCTAAGGCCAGGCTCTCCCCAACCCCGTGCTCTGGATTCCTTCCCTCCACCTCAGGCTGGCCCCTTGCCAGGTGGGTCTGAGGTCCCCCTCCAGCCACTGAAGGCAGGCCTGCCAGGAAGGACCAGTATGTGAGATCCCAAGAAATGAAGAGGAAGTGGTCCCAGGAGGGGGTCTGAGTGTGGAGGAGGAGACCTGTGCTGGCCCAGCTTTGGTCCAGCTGTGTGACTCTGGGGAGGTCACTTTACCTCTCTGGGCTGTTACCTCATTCCTCAAGTGGCTCTGGCATCTGTTCACATTAACACCTTGTGCTGGCACCTCTGTGGATTCTTCTCAGTATAACCTCAGAAAGCAGGGGAGGTGTGAGGAGAGGGGGTGGGGGGTGTCCTTCCTAGAGGAGAAAAGGCGGTTGAAGGGAAAGTGGGTGACTCATTCTAAGGATGTCACATGTTTGGGGGCTGTTCCCAACACTTACATCTTTCTCTACTGGTCCCACCTTTCTCTTCCCTACCAGCCCCCTTGTTAGAGGGTTGCTGAGGCTGAGACTGGCCATCACAAACAAATTGGGGTGACTCTGTAAGGAAGGCAGAAGAGGAGGTTTGGGCAGGGGTGGGATCAGGTTGGCCTCTGGGGGTTCTTCCACATCCATGGCTCTGGGAGTTCTGGGTCCTACAGGCCAAGCAGAGTGGCCCTTGACGAAGGAACAGTGGAGACACTCAGGCCATGGGTCAGGAAGCCTACACTCTTGCCATGCTTGCCCCTCTGGAGGGTGCCCACAGGACAGCCCAATAACTGAAACTGAGCCAAGGCCCTTGGAGGATTGGCTGGAACCTCCTGTATCTGAAAGGGAAGACTAGAAGTGTCTTGTTGCTTCTCTGGGTGTGGGTAGCGTCCCATAGAGCAGGGTCTTGGGGCTGTGCTCTTCGTCCTTGAAGGCCTGTGGGGGTTTCTGCAGGTGCTCTGGAAGGGCCTGTGGAGCAGGGTGTGGAATCTGCACCATGGAAGTTACTCCAGAAGAGACGGCTGTGGTGCCAGGTGGGAGACAGGCCCTGACCCAGGCCCTGAGACCAGAAAGCGCCTCACCCCTGTCCCCACTGCGGAAGGGCCCAGATTCTGCAATGGTAGCTTCTCTGTCTTCCCCTTCCAAACAGGAAGTGCCACCCCCTGGCCTGGAGTGGCTGGAGGATGAAATGAAGTCATTTGTGTGAAGGCACTAAGAGAAAAACTACTGTCGAGGTTGTTTCTTATATAAAAGAATTGGGCATTAAAATCGTCACCTCGCCTGGCCTCAGGGAACTTGCCCACGGGGTTCTCACTTGGAATGCAGGTTATCAGGCATTCTGGGGACCAGGGTGGCTCATGGGGCTAGTCAGGGTTGTCACAAAGCCCGACAAGGGTCAGACACTAAATAACACAGAGCACCTGGTCAGTGTGGCTCAGTGGTTGAGCGTTGACCTATGAACCAGGAGGGCACATGCCCAGGTTGTGCAGGAGGCAGCCAATCAATGATTCTCTTGCATCACTGATTTCTCTCTCTCTCTCCTTCTGCCTTCCTCTCTCTAAAATCAGTGAAAATATTTTTTTAAAAAAATCACAGAAGCTTTTCTCCCCTTGGCCTCCTACCCCACCCCCTTCTACATCCACGGGAGCACTCCCGAAGGTGCCCTGTACTCCATTACGTACCGTGTGTGTGTGAGCTCCTGTGAGTTCTATTCCTGCAGCTCACCGGGAATTTTCCTTTGTCTAAGGTGGTGAAGTGCCCAGGCTGGCCCCCAAAGGCCTAGCCACAGCCCTGTGGTCCCTCTGTGAAACGAGAGGGTGAGGCCAGGTCACAGCTGCTCACGAGGGGGTGACAGGCACACCTGCGTCACCTGGGGAGCCTTTGGAAGAACCTTCTTCCAGATATTTCAATCCTTTTCAAGTGAGCTGGGGCCTGAGCATATATACGAATTTATCTTTTATTTCCCAAAGGCAATATATACACGGTAAAAAAAAAAAATTAAGTAGATAATAGTATAGAATAAAAATGCTGTCTCCTGCCCCTACCCACCTAGCCCAGCTGCAGGTTATTACCCATCTAGACCCGTGCCATCTGATTTACCAATAGTGGCCTCTCACTGGTTTTTATCAGCAGTCCTTTAATTATGCGTGAGGTCAAGTGTCTTTTCATGTTTAGCCACCCCCTCCCCCCTTTCCCCTGTAAACTACCTGTTCTTCTCTTTTCCCAGGGATAGGTATTTTGGTAAAGTTTCTGGAACAATTCTGGGCTGTCTTAGGACCCCCCTGTCTGTTCTGGGTGCCCAAGTCCCCTTAAAGCTCTAACACTGCACATTCGTGAGCATCATGAAAAGTCTGAGGGTCCAGGGACTGTCCAGGTTTCATGGAGCCCCAAGTGAGAGGAACCCTCCGCAGGAAGACTGGTGTCCCGGCCTGGGCGGGACAGCCCTTTTTGCAGGGGAAAAGGGGCCATGCTTGTCTTTAACATTTGCCCCTTTGTCCCACTCATTGTAGAGTGTCATTTGATAGGAATGAGAGCGACATTTTGCATCTACTTCCTGGGAATCCAGAGCCAGCATGTCCTGCCACATCTGCCTCTCGCTCCAGTTCAGGTCTGCTGCAAAGTCCTCGCATTCAGCAACCAGGAATGGCCAGGCTGCTCGGCTGCGTGGGCCCCACCATCCCACAATGAAAGGGTGCGAGATTCCCAGGGGCGGCTCAGGTATCGGAAATGCACCGCAGAACCACTGGAGCTGTGAAGGGCAGTATTTCACGTGCGTTATCTGGCATGGCTTGTGGCTCAGCCTAGATGTACCAGATTCATGCCTAACTCCTCCACCCTTACCCAGAGCTCGTTTCATAGGAAGTGCTCAAATGACTGTTGAAAGAATAAATCATTAACACCTGTCTGATTGCCCCCCTTTTTGTTCAGAGGGTAGTTATTAAAGTTCAAATTGGTTCAGTTGGCTGTGCTTACAAATACTCCTAGCTTACAGAAGGCTACTTTCTGACAGCGTACACCAGCTTTCTTGGGCATTTCAAAAGCCCTTTCTTTGGCCCTGGGAATTAGGGTGGCCAGAAAAAATACAGGATGTCCAGTTAAATTTGAATTTGAGATAAACAACAAATAATTTTTTTTTTAGTTAAATATGTCCCAAAGATGGCATGGCTCATACTTATTGTATTAGTTTCCTGTGGCTGCTGTAATAAATTACCACAAACTGAGTGGCTTAGGACAACAGATATTTATTTTCTCATAGTTCTGGAGGCCAGAAGTCTGAAACCAGAATTACTGGGCCCAAATCAAGGTGTTGGCAGGGCTGCACACTCTCTGGAAGCTCTAGGAGAAAATCCTGTGCTTGTCTCTTCCGGCTTCTGGTGGCTGTCAGCATCTACTTCTCACCGATGTCCATCTGTCTCCGTCCTCACATCATCTTCTCTGCTGTGCTTCTACTTTTACGTATTATTAGAGGCCCAGTGCATGAAATTCGTGAACTTGGGGTGGGGGTCCCTCAGCCCAGCCTGCACCTTCTCGCAGTCCAGGAGCCCTTGGGGATGCCCTTGGCTCCCCTAAGCCATCAGTCAGACATCCTTAGCGCTGCCGCAGAGGCGGGAGAGGCTCCTGCCACCACTGCTGCACTCGCCAGCAGTGAGCCCAGCTTCTGGCTGAGCGGTGCTCCCTCTGTGGGAGCATGCTGACTACCAGGGGGCAGCTCCTGCATTGAGCATCTGCCCCCTGGTGCTCAGTGGGCATCATAGTGACCGGTTGTTCTGTTGTTCAGTTTATTTGCATATTAGCCTTTTATTATATAGGATTTCTGGTGGCTCACACAATGGACATTTATTGTCTCACAGTTCTGGAGGCTAGAGTCCAAGATCAAATTGTCAGCAGGGTTGCTTTCCTCCTGAGGACCGTGAGAGAGAAGCCGTTCCATGCCTCTTGCCTAGTTCTAGCGGTTTGCTGGCAGTCTGTGGTGTCCTTGGCTTATGGCAGCATCACCCTGATCTCTGCCTTTATCTTCACGTGGTGTTCTTCCTGTGTGTGTGTCCACCTCCAGATTTCCTCTTTTTATAAGGACACCTCTTCTGTGTTTTTAATTTCTCTGCCTTGCTCCCCTAAGGACACAGGTGATTGCGTTTAGGATCCATCCAGATCATACAGGACAATCTCCATCTGAAGGTCCTTGATTTAATCACATTGGCAAAGATCCTTTCCCCAAACAAGGTCAAATGCACAGGTTCTGGGTTATCTTTGATATCTGATATCTTTGGGGAACATTAGGTAGCACTAATACACTTCACTAAAAAATATCTGTTGCTCATCTGAAATCCAAATTTAACTAGGCATCCCATGCTTTTTTGTTTGTTTGCGTGTTTGTATGTTTTTTGTTAGTCCTCACCTGAGGATATTTTTTTCATTGATTTGTTTTTAGAGACAGTGGAAGGGAGGAAGGGGGTGGGAGAGGGAAAGAGAGAGAAGCATCAATGTGAGAGAGACACCTCGATTGGCATCCTGTGTTTTAATTTGCTACATCTGACATCCCTCCCTAGGCTGAGCTGATGGGGGCATAAGTGGTTTGCCTTCAACTGCTCACCATCCTTCCTGACATGAGCGTGGGGACCAGACCACAGACCCAACCCTGCTCATCAAGGTCTTGTTCTTTTCTTTTTAAAAAATATATTTTTTATTGATTTCAGAGAGGAAGGGAGAGGGAGAGAGGGATAGAAACATCAATGGTGAGAAAGAATCATTGATCGGCTGCCTCCTGCAAGCCCCACACTGGGGATCAAGCCCGCAACCCAGGCAGGTGCCCTGACTGGGAATCAAACCGAAACCTCCTGGTTCAGAGTTTGATGCTCAACCACTGAGTCACACAGGCCAGGCCAAGGTCTTTTGTCTTTGAAGCAGGGCTCATGGTATATGGTGTCATTCTGGTTTTCAGAATCTAAAGGCTTGGATTAGTCTGAAGATTTAACTTGTTTAAAAGGTTATGGCAAATAGTTCATGTATTTCCACGATTAGCACCCCAAACTCCAAATGCAGACCTGTAACTGTCCACCCTCCAAGAAAGTAGAAGGATGAACAAGTATACAATGTACCTGTTTCTCTTTCTGTTCCCAGGTCTCTTTAGGAAAGTCCTTAATTTTTAATCAGTATTGAATCCACTCATCCATTCATGCATTCACCAAACAATTGCTGAATGTGTATTCTGTGCCATGTGCTGTGCTAGGCACTGAGGATACACAGGTGAATAAAACATTGCCCAACTGATGAATGTGTTGGGGAGCCTGGTTCCCTGGGGAAGCCCCCAAAAGTGGGATCAGACAAACTGTGGAAATTAAACACAACATAATGGGTGTTAGTAATGTGAAAGCAGGACATTTTAATAAACTTGCTTTAAAACTAGTAGCTTAGAGAGAAACCCAATTTATTATCTCTAAATTCTAGCAATCATTTTAGCTTTTAATTACGGAAAAATGACTTGTACTACAAGATGTGTTACTTAGCCAGGTCTGCCCTTCCCGTCTCTCTTCACCACCACTCCCCGTTTTCCTGGTCCCACCGTGTGGCCGGTGCTGGTGCAGACAGGAGGGAAATAAAGTGGACTGTTGAGTAAGGGGCGGGGTTGTGGGGGGAGGTGAGGCAGGAACCCAGGAGGCTGGGTGATGCAGGTTCAGCCCCCACCCGCTTAGCTGTGACCCTTTTTCCTAACAGCAGGCGCTTACTCTGTCTGCCTGGCCCAAGGAAACCATCCTCTTTGAATGAAATTTCTCCCTGTGGACACTGCCTGGGAACCTGAATGTCATCCCTGAGTTTGTGTACTGGGCTCCTCTCGGCCACACTTTCCAGCCTTGGTCAGTCACACGTACCCCTTCATGGAGGTGCAGGGGGTGTGAACATTATTCCTGCTTTGTCAGAGCTGGAAGAAAATGAGCTTCTCTGATTTGATAAGTGTGGACCTGCCCACGACACTAAATTTGGTTCTGTTGTCACCGGCGACAGAACCAAATTTAGTGGCCCAGTTTAGAGGCCAGCTTTCGGTTTAAAATACTTTCTCCAGGCTCAGGTTACATGTGACCCATTCACAGGGGCTGGAGGGCACGGCCCCCATGGTCATTGGCACTAGGATATGTCTGTCTGCTGGCACTGGCGTGGAGGGCGGGGCCTGGGAGGAGGCTCTGAGGACTCGCAGGCAGCAAGGCGAGGTCCTGGGCTGAGTGAGGTGCCCTCTGGCTCCCTCCACAGCTGTGACAGCTCTGGGTCTCAGTTTGCTCCTCTGCACAAGGAGGATGAGAATCCCTGCCTGTGGGGGAGTGAGGGTAACATGAGACCATGTTTTTAGTAAAAGAAATGCAACTGCTACTACCATTATTATCAGCATCTTCATACAGGAAAACTAATTTGGACCAACAGGGGGTGTGAGTTGGTCTGAAGTAGGGCAAAGCAACAATTATAGACTATTTTGAAGGAAATGTGATTTTTATTATTTTCAAGCATATAGAGCAAGAAATAGAACCATGTACTCGAAGGTTGAGGGATTGCTTTATTTAAACAGGTAAAACTCATCTAATATCAGCCTATTTGATTTATTAGCATCCAACTGCATTAATCGAGAGTAGTTATTTTGAGCTTCGTAGGAGCCCAGCTCTGTGACAGGCAAGACACTCGGGAGCAGGAAAGCCATATAAGACACAGCCTTGCCCTCAAAGGACCTAGAGCCAGTGGGGAGTTGAGCTCTGCACTCAAGGCAAGAAGGAAATAATTAAGCCTTAACCCCTGCGGTGCTGATGACTGGTGAGAGATGAAAAGTGGAGAGGCCTCCAGATCTTGTTGACTGTAACAACTGCTTTAGGCAGGACAGAGACTGAGGAAGGTCAAGGTGATTTAAAAAGGGGGAGGGGAAGAGAGAGCATGATGTCTATGAAGGGGCCAAGAGGCAGGCTGGCCAGCAGTGGGACTGGACCATTAGGACTGACTGGGCAGGGAGTCTGAGCCCAGGCATGGGGACCTGGTTGGGCAGTGCAGGGTGGGTCTTGACTTAACTTAGCGAGGGGCAGACACCCCCCAGTCAAGGACAGGGCTTGGACGGGGTAGGGCACATGACACGGCCACTCCGGGGCGAATAATTTGTCAATGGTCTGCAAAGTGGACTGGATGTGAATTTTGGAATTGAAATTAGGAACAATTCATTATTGTTTCCATAATCATTGAGGGTGACATAATAAGGCCCATGTTCCTTTTAGAACTGGCGAGGATGGAAAGGGAAGGGCCATGTCTAGGAGGAAGGAACTGATGGTTAAGGCTGTTCTAAGATGTAAGTAGAGAAGAAGAGTTTGAGACTCCAAGATCTGCCACATGGGGATGGGAAGTTGGCAGGTTTCAATGACCAAAGTGGAAGGGACAAGGGTGTATTGAGGCAGCTTTGGGGAGAGTAGGATAACAAGGTGGGGGGTGGGGGGATTGATGATGTGGGGCCCATAGGCGCTCAGGAATGTTGCTCAAGGCAGCCAGGAGTAGAGCAGCTGTTGTCAGGATGGGGCAACCCACATGCCCTGAAACTTCCCACCATCCATGTTCACGAGGTACCCTCCAGGCACAGGGCAGAGGTGAGCGACTACAGCCCAGCTCCGGCTCAATTCAGATTCCAAGTGCAAGCGGTTCGACGAGTGAGCCTTCACCTTGTCTCTCACCACCAGCCATCAGAGTATTTATTATACCATCAAAGTCAAATCCGGCCTTTAATTTAATCACCCTTGCCTTAATCGATTCCCGTCACGTGCTAAACACTGAGTGGCAGGAAGAGGCTGCCCCCTGGGCATAATTAGAAGATGAGATGCTTCACCAAGTCCCAGTCTGATTAGGGGGAAACTGAACCCCCGCCCTTGCTGAGAAAACAGAAAGGCTCCCAGGAAATTCACGCCAGCCAAGGAAGTCCCAGCCCCTTTCTGAAGAAGTCGGCATCGGCAGGGGCTGGCTGTCCCTTAAGGTGACATTAAGGGCACCCTCGACCCTGTCCTGCATCCTGGCTTTGGGTCTCCTTTTCCAAAAAAGGGGACAGACCAGGCCAGTACAGGGTGGACCAGGCTGTCTGTTCATCCATCCCCGGCCTGGGCCCTGCTGACAGGGGCTCACCCCTGGGGCCCGGTCGGCACCATCTGGCTGGTGCTAAGGGAGGGAGGTGGTGGCAGCTGCACCATATCAGACGTCAGGCTCCACTCGGCCCATGAGAGACTTCAGATCAGGCACCTGACTGTGGCCCCCACGAGGCATACCCCTCTGTGTGGCAATTGTCTTCTGAGAAGCCCAAAGGAATTCTCAGACTATTTTATTTCAGTTCTGTGACTATCCCGTGAGACCACATTATTGGCTATTCTGAGGGGGGTGGGGTTGGGGGGAGATTGCATAATCCTTGTTTTACAAATGGAAAAATGGAGGCACAGGAAATCTTATATTTTGCCCATTAATAGGAGAATTTGTTTCTATTGAGGTGTAATTGACATACAACACTACATCAGGAAATTTTAATCTCTGCCACAAGCCTCTTAGTTGGTAAATAGGAAGGTAAGGTGGCAATTAAATTCAAGGATTGGCAAGCCCAAGCAGCGGTGATAGCAGAAGCCCACAACATGAGGGGTTGGCCAAATTCTGGAATTCAGTCTTGCTGGCAATAAATGATAAGATCCTACAAAAAATTGTTTTTAACTTGGCCCAGATTGCCAACTTATAACATGAATCCTAGCAGTCAAAAAAAATTTCCCCTGTATTTCCCATCAGACATCAAACGCTGGTTTGTAATTATTTATAGCACTTTAGTGACATTGAAGGGGATTTATGTCAATTTATTCCATCTCTATTAACACTCTGCAGGGAACAGAGTGCAGCCACCCCTTCCTGTGTCTGCTAAGAAGGGAGGGGCTTCGGAGCCTGAGGAGGAAGACGTGAACTCAGTGGAGAGGTACCCAGGAGGCACGCTATCCCCACAGGATTAACCCCAGGGAAAAGATTAAATAGGTATAAGAAGGTTCAGGTGCGTTTGTGCGTAATCAGTCCATTATTCGAGTGGATTTAGGGATGTTCTGTGAAATCCTTCGTTTCTAAGCTGGCCTCATGATGACGGCAGAGGCAGAATCTGCTTGGTGGCAAGTTGGGGCCAGGGTAAAATGTCCCTGGTATTTGGGAAGAGACAAGACAGAAAGTGGGTGGCAGAAGGGCTCGTGACTCTCTCAAACAGCTACTCTGGTGAGGCTCCACAGTGGGCAGCTTTGAGAGGGACAGGTTCATATGAATCTACATCACAACTATTACTGTGCCCCAATGTAGCAGGTTATATACTACTGTTTTATTTGTATATATAACCCTGGCTTGGCTTATTTACATGTTGATTTAAGTTCTGATGCATTATCAATACTGAAGTTGAAAGCTGTTCAGGTTTTCAGCTCCACCCAATATAAAAAATCCAGATATACAACAAATATGAGGTAATGAATATTCTCACACGTAAATATATATTTATATTTTTATAAATATATATGATATATAATTGTAATATTTATACGCATATATATTTTAAATCAAAAAGATTCTTTAAATTGTAACCTTCTCTTGGGCATTTAAGCATTTGGCTTTATTTTTTTTTTTCCTGTTTTTTTGTTGTTGTTTGTTTGTTTGTTTGTTAATCCTCACCTGAGGATATTTTCCATGGATTTTTAGAGAGAATGGAAGATAGAGGGAAAGACAGAGAGAAATATCAATGTGAGAGAAACACATCAATTGGTTGCCTCCTTCACGCACCCGGACCAGGGCCTGGGCCTGGGAGGAGCCTGCAACCGAGATACGTGCCCTTGACCAAAATCGAACCCAGGACCCTTCGGTACACAGGTTGACGCTTTATCCACTGAGCCAAACAGGTGAGGGCAAACATTTGGCTTTAGACGATTAATTATCAAATAAACCTCTTTTTGAGGGGGAGGCCATGGGAGAGGGGTGAGGTAAGACAATGGTTTGGTGTCACTATCCAATTAAGAAAAATTAAAAATAAGCATCTCTGAAATGACCTATAAATAATGTCGGAATTGGCTTTGATCCAAGACAATTCTGTTGACACAAAATTTAGAACAACGGTTCTAATTCAGGGGGAAGAGCTGGCTTTATGCTGGGGGTGGGGCACGGTTCCATGGTTCCATGAGTTGCTCCCTCCTTCCCAGCACTCCTTCTTGGCTGTACATCACATGACAGGTGATTACGGACCCAGGGCTCCTTTAGTATCCCTGGTGTCCAGGGGAGGAGGACACAAGGATGAAAGTATATCCCTGGACTTTCTGGAGTACAACTGCGGACATAGGTCCCAAGACAACATCACCCAGCCTTCCTGGGAAACCAGAAAACAGCCATAGGCCGCAAGGAAAACTAACAGCTGGAACCAGAGATAATTCTGTTCTTATTCTCTTTGATGCCTGATTTGGCAGTGGAGTGGACAAGATCACAGAAAGGCCATGAATGAAACATCATTATCAATGGCTTCAGATTAATTCTAACTCAATGATCTTAAACAGTTTTGTGTTTTTTAAGTGTTAGACCTTGACCTAAAACTCCTTTACTTAGGGGAGTTAATATTCTAAGGGAATTTAATTTATTTTGAGTCTTCAGTGGAAATTTTGCAACGCCCCTTAAGTTGGGATTCTATGTGAATGAATTCAAAGTGCTGTGCTAGTCCTGGAAGACAGGGAAAGGGCGCCATGCGGTCTTCACACTAGGCTGTTTCCTAACTGATACCAGGTAAGAAGCAGGAGTGAAGGACTGTAAATATTCAAGGCTGGGTCCACAGGGCTTGACCTCCACAGCTAGTCTCCTCCTACCACAGCCAACCTTCTAGGTCCATCATAGTTGTTACAACGATCATATAACTTAAGGTGCAAGCTGATGAAACACAAGTATTAAACAAAAGATGAATTCTTAAAATCATTATTTTTTTTTTACTGTCAAATGGGATAACAACCATAAAATAACAGTAAAACTCTAGAGGGATTCTAGATTACTCCTCAGTGTAACTCCTTTTTCCAAGAAAGTTAAATCGGCAGTCCTATGCAATGCACTATGTCTTAGGCAAAACACACACACACACACACACATGCACACGCACACGCACACACATGGAATTTCAACGAGCTGGCCACACACAAAGAGAAGGCTTGGCCCTATATCAAAAAACAGGGGGCTATTGGGAGAGGTCAATGGGGGAAAAAGGAGACTTATGTAATACTTTAAACAATAAAGAATTTAAATAAAAAAAAAAGACAAGGGGATAAATGTTCTTTCATCCAGTTTAAGTTAAAGTAAAATGTTTGAAATTGTATGTATCCTTTTTTATGATTTTCTGCTTTAATGACTTTTTAAAAACTGATGTATTATGACTCTCAGTCTTCATTTCATGGCAAGAAGGCTGCTTAAGCTGAACTGATTAATCAGATATGACTGTGCTTATCAAATACTTGAAGTTTTCTGTAGAGTTTGCTTTCTTTTCTTGCTTTTTTTGTTGTTGTTAATCTTCACCCAAGGATATTTTCCCATTGATTTTTAGAGAGAGTGGAAGGGAGGGGGAGAGACAGAGAGAGAAACACATTGATGTGAGAGAAACACATCGACCAGGGCCAGGGATCGAGCCTGCAACCTACATATGTGCCCTTAACCAGAATCGAATGTGGGACCCTTCAGTCCGCAAGCTGACACTCTATCCACTGAGCCAAACTGCCTAGGGCTAGAGTTTGCTTTATTTAACATTTTCCACTTACTCTGAACTGCCCACTGTGAAGCATGTTTGCCAGTGTTCTGACTTCAACACTCTAAACATTTCATTTGTAGAAATCTCTCCTCAACTGCCTTCTGTTATTTCTATTATTTCTCAACCCCCATCAGTGCTTGCTTGGTAGTCAATGAGTAAATTAGTAAGATCTCTAAACCTGAGATGCTGAACCAGGTCTCCAATCCCAGGAGGGTGGGAGGGAGGGCGGTTCGCTCCGGCTGGCGTGGAGAGTACACAGTCTATTCCTGGCGTGGAGCGGATTTCAGGAAGGAAGAGGACAGAAGCAGGGACAACAGATGATACGTCACTCTGCTCGCCTGTGGCAAGGTCCTGTGTGTACATTTAAACATGGGCGTGTGCGATTTTTGGGGGGGTCCACTTCCACCCAAACAACAATGCTTGGTTCCAGGAGAGCTGGGCAGCGGCCCGCTTTTCCCATCCTGATCACTATGCCGTGTAAGGATTTATCTGATACAATTTATCCCATCACTAGGGTCAGTAGATGCCTTTGTACACTTATCCAATCACCAGTGTTGATCCAGTGGTGGCTGCCCAAAAGGCCATTTACTGAGCAGTTACTAAGTACCAGGCCCTGGGCTAAGCACTGCATCCCCCTTGGGAGAGGTACTACTGAACCCCAAGTTACAGACAATGAAAAACTCCAAAAGCCCCAAAGGCTAAACAACATGGCTTCGGTCCCACAGTGAGGCAAGAAGCCACGATGTGCACTCAGGAGGTCTGTTCTGAGTCCACTAGGCCAAACCTAATGTCTCTCTACATTTGCAGGACATTGCCCTGCACTGGGTATCCAGGAAAAACCACCATCTGCCCTCAAAGCACTCACACATCTACCTGCGTAGCTGAAGCACAAAAGACACTTCTGGGGGTTAATGCTCTAGTGCTCCTGATCGGGGCACACTCAGAGCCTGCTGAAATAGCAACAAAGGAAAAAAAAAAAGAAAATAATCCACCTGGAAGTCATTCAAGTTTGCGTTTTGTGGTTGCCGAGTCTAGCTGCATACTTAAAGGATGTTTCCTAATCAAAGAACCCCCAAAGCTCAAAAACCATCCTGGGCTGGCCTTACACTGCCTCCCACCCTCAGATGGGGGTCATCTGTGCAGGAAAGGAAGCTGGCGGAGGTGGCAGGAGTATGGCACCTGGAGACAGGAAAATAATTCTTGGGCAGCAACACCTTTGCAAGGTGAGAGGGTTTGTCTCCCAGCTGCAGCCCCCCGATTGCTGCGGGAAGGTGGAATAAAACACTATTTCTAAAATTTTCAACAAATGAGCTTCATAAACCGATGTTAAAGGCGCAGAAGAAAATTTCAGCCTAAACAAAGGGCACCACAATCCTATTATGTCTGCAGGCTGACACTGACCTCAAAGGGCATGTGGACCAAAGAGCATGTTCAATAAAGGGGGATCTTTTCCGAAAGGAATACATCTGACCCTTCCTCAAGGAAACAGATTCTGTGTTTTCTGCTTGCAATTTGTGGGACTAATCCATTTCTTTTGTTCCTCTCAGGGGATTGGTGCCTGATACTAGAAGCCACTTAAAAGCCACGCCCTTCCATGATGGGCATAAGCAGACCAGGTTAGGGACTCACAGTTATAGACTGTCACTCATGCAAAAACAACAGCAGCAGCAAAGCCAACAATCCCCTCCCCAAATTGTCCAAAGGCTAACCCCAAAGGTCAGGCCAGGTTACTGCAGTAAACCTGTTACAGAAGCAAAGGCCGGTCAAGGAACTGATTAGCTTCAAGAGTCACTCGGACTGGGCGCTGGGGGTGGAGAGGTGTGTGTGGTTAATTTATTCATTCAGAGGAAGGGTTTGGAGATGGGGAATGGATAAAGGTAAGCAGCATCATAAAAAAAGAGAATACCCTGGGGAGGAGGGGGTGCAGAGTAGAAGGGGTCAATGGGGGAAAAAAGGGGGTCATTTGTAATACTTTCAACAATAAAGATTTTACAAGTAAAAGAATACCTTAATTAATGATGGGAGGAAAGGCATTTCTCGTTCTGTTGTAGGATGAGCCATTTGGAGAGACTGGGATCAGATAAAACTCAAAGCCGTCCTGCTGAGCCTAAGCTCAAGGTGGCTGTAAGGGCAGGTCTGGCAGTCGCTGTCCCAGCCCGGACCAACCACCGGGCGTGGAGTTACAGGTTCCTGAGCGCCAGAGGCCAGGTGGGGTCTTCAGAGACGTAAAATAGCCTCTCCTGCTGGGGACGCAGGGCCGGTTGAGCGCGGGCGCAGACGCTACCTCCCTCCAGATCCTCCGGCGCAGAGCCAGGGATGGCCCGACCCCCGCCTCCGGGATTCCTCTCTCAACAGCCCCCCAGGCTTTGTGAACCCAAGCGCCCCATCAAACCGGCAACAGATTCCAAAATCGACAAAATCTCGGACGGGTGGACTGGGCTTTGTTCCCGGCATGGGACTAAACACTCTCGGGTAACCGACAGGAAGGGACCTCTGCCTGCGGTCTGCCCCGAGAACCGCTGTCTGTCTGTCTGTCTGGTCCCGGAATCTCAAGCCCCGCGCGGGGCCGGGTGGGATGCGGGAGAAGGGAGAGATGCTCGGTCCATCCTTGAGTCTCTACCACTCTTAGACCCCGACGCGAGCCATTGGCCGGATACTCGGTTCCATCTGCGCCACACGCTTGGATGATTTGGCCCCTAAAATGTTCTCCTTCGCAGAACTGAGCTCCCCGCCCCCCCCCCCCCCCCCCCGCGTTTTCAGCAATAGAATTAACCAGAGAGCCGCGCGAACCGGCTCCTTACAGGAGGGCAAGCCTCGGCCTTGCTCGCCAGGGGTCGTCAGTAGCCATCCTCCTCCCCTCATTCCCGGCTCAAGGGCGGCAGAGAATTCGGGCTCTGAAGTGAAAACCCCGCACGTTTCTAAAACAGTGCTCGTCCACAAATACCTCCGGGACGCCTGTCTGGTGGTTGTGGCCGCAGGAAGCCACTTAGGAAGAGCCACCGGCTCAGGGTTGGGGGCCTCCCTCCAGAGTCCCCCCCCACACCCCCCAGGCGCGGCTTCGTGCACCCCAAGGTTCTTGATCTGTGTTTAGAAGGGGCAGGGCTATGCCTAAAGGCCGTTCTCAAACGCTTGTGGTTTCCAAGGCAACCGCCCCTCGGCGCCCCCTCGAAGTCGGCTAGGGGGGGAAATGGGTGTGGCTCGCAGCCCCGAAGGAAACCTCCTGCCCCCTCCTCACATTTGCCCTCCTGGGAAGCAACAGGGCACGAAGTGGAGAGGGGCCCCGCCTGCGAGCCCCCCCCCGCCCCCCTCCCCCGCTCGGGGGTCCCTGGTGCTCCTCTGTGGGCACCTGGTGGGGCGTGGCCACCAGAATGCTCCAGGTATGGGGTGGGGTGTCGTCCCTTCGCAGACACCCTCCCAGCGCGCGGGGACCTAGAATCCACCCGTTCAGTCGGTGGATGCTCCCTGGCGCGCGGCCGGACTCCGGGAGGGGCCGCTCAGTGTCACGCCCGTTCCACGCGTGACCGCGGGGCCGCGATTCGAGTTCATCGATCCCAGCAAGCCCCGAGACCTAACAAAGGGCTCGGAAATAAGGGGCGAAACACGGGGTGGAGGGAGAGGGTACCTTGGCTCAGCATCCTTATAGAATAAAAGGCAAAAACGCAGGCTGGCAACACTGCTCACGTTAGCCCCACAAACAAAGCCGCGAGCCCCCACGAAGATCCCGGGTGGCCGTCCCAGTGCCCAACCCCGTAGCAGCAAGACGCCAAGATCTCAGCGCCGATGGCCGCCTCCCTCCTTGATAACAGTCCCGTCTTGTCCTCCGAAGCCCAGCCACCCGGCTTGGCACGGTACCGCAAAGACGTGACACGCGGTAAAAAGATGGCACCTCGCGTTCGGAGGCGAAAAAGAGAGGGGGTGGTAGTGGGAGGAGGCATCGTCTACCCTCCCCCTTCTCGCCCACCCGGGTCCACACCCACTGCCGCAGTGAGGGGCGAGCCCTGCGCGCCGGCACCGCGCCTCCGGCAGGGAGCGCACACCCGGGCGCCGGCGCAGCGCGGAGAAAGGGGCCGCCCCGAGGTGCACCTGCAGCCCCGCGCCGGCCGGAGGCTGTGAGCCCGGCGAGCCGGACCGGCTGCGGCCGAGACCTTCCACAGCACAAGGCCAGGTGACCCCTGCCATTCGGAGCCTCCACATTGGCATCCGCGCGCCACCTTCTCCCGGGCACGGCGCTGCTCGCGTCTCGGCGCCAGGCACGCGCAGGGGGAAGGGCAACTAAAGTGACAGCGCCCGGACCCCTCCCCATCTCCCCGACTCCACTCCCAGCCCCCAAATGTCCCCAGCGGTTTTCTGAAGGAGGAAAACGGGGAGGGGGTGGACCACAGCCTTACATCAGGGGCAGCGAAAGCCCCATTGGAATCGCTGCCAGGGAGGTGAAGGGAGGGGCAGGCGGGGAGTCATCTCTTCTAGAACCCGATCCATATCTTCCTCAGAGCCGATGGCAGTCCGAGTCAGAGAAAACGGATTACAGGTTCGGCTTCGGGGGGTCCTCATTGGACCCCCCCCCCAAACACACACACATATAGACACACGCCCATTGCGGCAAAAGGCAGCGATCCAGAGAGCATGGCAGCCCCCTCCCCCAGGTCACCGCCACCCGCGCCCCACCCTGCGGGCACAACCTCTGCCCGGGTCCGCGCGAAGCAGGTCGTGTGGAACCCCCAGCACACACCCGCACACACACATGCACACACCCGCACACACACGCGCAACCTGCGCACACATGCACACACCTGTGCACACATACACACACACACACACACACACACACGTGTGCATCCCTTGCATGGGTCCCTTTCCAAGCCACCTAGCTCCCGAAGGAAGAGAGCACAGGGAGTGGCCCTCACCGATGCCCCCCACCAATGTCCACCTCATGAAACCCATCTCTGAGGCGGCCGTATGCGGGCGCAGGGGGCGGGCGGGGAGGCACAATTTAGAGCCTTGCGCCTACCTGATTGTAGACAGAGGGCGAGGACAGCAGAGGAAAGCCGAGGAGCAAGTGTCGTGGTGGCGGCGGCAGAAGGTGGGCGGCGGCGGCGGCGGCGGCGGTGCGGCTGCCGGTGTGGGAGCTGGTGGGTGGCGGAGACTGCGAGCGCGCGCACCAGCCGGAGGGCGCGCTCCCGAGACGGAGGGCGGCGCAGGCGCGAGCAGCGGGAGCGCGGCCTCCCCAGGGGCGGGGCGGACAGCGAGGCCTCCGCGGGCGTCTTCTCCTCCGGCCACCAGTGGGCGCGCGCGAGCGCCCCACCCCACGGCGGTCGCCGGCCTCCCGGCTGGCTCCTCCCTTTTCCCACCCCTCCCCGCGGGCTGGGAGACCGGCCGCCACGCGCACGCGCGTTCCGTGGCGCACGCGCATTCCAGGTGTCTTCCCGCCCCGGCTGGAGCCTTTGTTTTATCGGCGGGTTTTTCTCCCCCAGAGGGAGGCTTGGTTGTTGCCTGGGGTGGGGCAGAGGCTGGGTGCCCCGCTCCTAGATCTGCCGCTCCCTTCTTTCTCGCCCTTGGTGACGAAAAGGGACCACGTGCTAAGCTGCCCAGCTCAGGGCAGGCCTGCATGGCGGCCTTGCAAACTCAGAGACCCGAAGTGACCACAAAGGATGGTCTGAAATTAAAACTTTTTAAACTAAAAAGCAGTTTATGGTGAGTAGTCATGTCCTAGGCCGGTATCTTTCCTGACAAAGGTTAGTCGTTACCTTAACTGAGCCCATTTTCTTTCTGCATCTATGATATATGGTTGGAATGTCAAAGTAATGCTCCTTTTTCTGGACCCCTCAAAGCACAGGCAGCGCTCTTCAGAGACCACACACCCCTCGTTGTTATTGAGTGAGTTGCTGACTGTTAACTGTCCTGCACCCTCTCCAGTGAAAGCAGTGTGTGCCTATCATTTTACTTTTTATCCAATCCCAGAGGTTTCCTCGCTTTGCTTTCTCCCACCTCCCTAAGCTATCACCAGTGGGTTTTATTAGTATGTAACCCACTGCGTCTCCTCTTTTGATTGCAGTGTATACCGTAAAACAGGGTGCAAAACTGCCCTTTTCCAGAGCATTATTTCTGCTTCCCAGCAATTGTCCATAGTTTGTCTCATATAAACTCACAAAAATTCTTCACAGGTTTGAATGCGTTAACATCCTCCTCGGGTGACATCCAGTCTCGGAAAGGTCTTGGGCTTGTTTCCTCAGTCCCTCCACCCTGGACCTCAGGGCCATCCCCAGGTTCAGCCTGCTTGTGGCTTTCGGGCACCCTGACCCTTACCTGAGTCTCCCCAAATGGTCCCCCTGTTGGAGATAAGTTTCGCTGGGCCTGCTTCCTTTCCACCTGTTTTCTTTCCACCTTTCTTGTTATTGACTAAGGCTACTGCTTTTCTTAGCAAATACTCTGAAACCAGGCTCATTCAGTGGTAATCCAGTAGTGAAGGGTTTTTTTTGTGTGTGTGTGTGTTTAACAAGGAACTTTTGAATCTATCATTTATCTAAGTGACCAGAAAATAAAATCTTAAATTAGATGAAGGTTCAAATGGTGTGAGCAGCCAAACTGGTTTGGCTCAGTGGATAGAGCGTCAGCCTGCGGACTGAAAGGTCCCAGGTTCGATTCCGGTCAAGCGCATGTACCTTGGTTGCAGGCACATCCCTAGTAGGAGATGTGCAGGAGGCAGCTGGTCGATGTTTCTCTCTCATCGATGTTTCTAACTCTCTATCCCTCTCCCTTCCTCTCTGTAAAAAAATCAATAAAATATTTTTAAAAAAAGATCAAATGGTGTGAGCAGCAAGAGTGAGAGACTCCCCAGGGGTGGGACGGGGTGGGGCGGGGAGGGCAGGGAGGCCTCCACCAGGTCTCCCCCTTCCCCTCCCCTGCCCTCCCCCCCCCCCCCCCCACTAGTGTGATTAGCACCATTTGAACTCTGGGGTTTTCCTCTGCCTACAATGTGCTTGCTTTTTCTCCATGCACTGAAATCCTACCGACCCTTCAAACGCTAGCTCAAATTTTACCAACACCTAACCTAATCACTCACTGGAAGGGATATTTTCAAACTCTAGGAGAAACATAGCAGTTACTCATCTCTCTGAAAGTGGAGGGGGAGTGGAATTAATATCAATCTTATTTTAAATTTCATTGTTCTCCCCAATTGTTTCCTTGCCCCCTTTCCTGTGAGGGGATTATATGTCCTCTCCTGTTACTGTGTAATCTGGACTGCCCTCCCCCTTCACTCCTCCACTGATATTTGGCCTGGTCATGTCAAAATAATGTTCCTTTTTCCGGGCCCCTCAAAGCACAGGTACATGGGTGTGATATAGGCATGATTGGGCAGAAGCTTTAAGAGGCATTTTGAGTTTCTACCACTTTTACTTGTGTTTTTCCCCACCAGAATGGCATGCCCCTATGAGACTACTCCTTTAGCTGAGGCCCCAGAATGAAAAAACACAAGGAAGTACATACATGTATAACATGAGCAATAAATAGACATTTATTGTGTGAGTGACTGATAAAAGGGATAATATATATAATATATAGTATATATAAATTTCTTATACAGTATGTGTTTGTGAAGTTTTTTACACAGTGCTTCACAAATAGTGGGCATTCATTAAATGATAAATAGTAGTTATTCCATCATCACCATCAATGCTTTTGCTACACATTATTTTATTTCTATATGTAAAATAAACTTTAACAGTCAAACACTCTTCCCATTGACATTTTTCATTTTCTTTCCTTTAATCGAGAACCGACAGGAACCCAATGCCACTGTGGTCTCTTGATACTGAATGATCACATTTGCTTACATTAAATTGAGATAATGAATGCTAGAAACAATCTTAAGAAGGTCCGTCATTTAACTGTATGTAATGTGGTGTTGAGTGTCCATTCCAGATAATTTAATCACCGGGGGTAGCTAATGGCTCACTAATTCAGGCCAAGGAAATGCATCCTCTCACTTCCTCCCTGCCCCTCCCTCTTGTTGAGATAGAGGTCTCCTAAGTAATTCAGCACACCATGTCTACCATACAGAAGCATAGAAGCATAGGGAAAGAGAACTGGATGAGGTTTCATAGCCATCCTGTGTGACCTTAAACAAATTCATTAAGTTTTCTGGGCTTCAATTTTTTAATGTAATAGTGTCCCAGGCAGGATTGGAAATGAGATCCAGATACCTATAGAATTTATACCAGTCCAAACAGGAAAATAATACATGGATCTGGGAACCAAAGGTTGGAAGCTGAAGTGCTCCTACTTTCCAACATTCCCAGTGACTCCCCCGGGGAATCTGAGCTTCCCATCCTCACAACTGTAGGCTCTGCTCTGCAGGGTCAGAGGTCCTGGTCTTCCACAGGGAAAACTTCCATCAGAGTACACAGCAAGAGTTTCATTAAATTGTAAGCTGTGGCTGCTACCTGGGTACTTTGGATCCAGAGAGGAGCAGGCAAGAAGAGAAGGTACTGTCTTGGCAGGAATAATGAGCTTTAATCATTGGCAGGAAGCAGGACTGCTACCACACAACAGGAGCAGGGAGAATACATTTGTCACGTGGACATCTCTTGGTACTCCCTTCTGTTAAAAGACAGGGACATCAACCCTAGCCTGAGAAAGTGTATTAGTTTCCTATTGTTGCTGTAACAAATGACCACAAACTTAGTGGCTTGCCTTACAGTTCTGGAGTTAGACCCATGGGGTGTTAGCAGGGCTGCATTCCTTCTGAAGGCTTGGAAGGAGAGGCTGCTTCCTTGCCTTTTCCAGCTTCAGGGTGCTGCCCTTGTTCTTTGGTTTGCCACCCCAGCCAGCAGTCACGTTACTCCAACTTCTGCTTCCGTTGTCACATCTTCTTCTCTGACTCCTGTCTCCCAGTTTCAGTTATCATCCTGTGATTGATTACACTGGGCCTACCTGGATAATCCAGGATAATTTCCCCACTTCAAGATTCTTAATTTAATCACAGCTTCCAAGTCCATTTTGCCATGTAAGGTAATATATTCACAGGTTCCTTGTATTAGGACACGGTCATCTTTGGTGGGGGCATTGTTCTGCTTACCACAGAAGGACATGGTGACCAGGGCACAGACTCCTCAGGGAAGATGACCTAGGCCTAGGGTAACCCCACATCTAATGGCTGACCCAGGTGGGCAGATAAATATTTAACATGGGCAACTCTGATGGTCCATTTTGGTTCCAGAGATGCCCCTGTGGTTAGGGGAGGCTGCTGTTGGCTCTGCATCACAGCTTGACGTCTGTTTTGCACAATCCTGCTGTCTTTCCCTCCCTTCCACGGTTATCAGTCCCAAGGACACTGCCTAAATTCCTCCCATGCTGAACTCTGCCTCAGAATTTGCTTCTCGGAACCCAGCCTGTATCTTCATGAATGCATTAAATAATAAAACCTAGCAGTAAGTTTAATAGCTTTCCTAATTTAAAATAGAGGTAAATATAAGTGATAGTTTGAAATATTTGTAACACATATGCTGGGACATGAAAATATCTATTAGTGACAAAGTCACAGGTAGTGTTAATAATACTGTATTCATTACCGAAATGCTAGATTCCAATAGAGGTTGTGAAAATAAAGATGATTTTTTTCTCTCTCTCAGTTTGAGGACCCTCTGGTTAAGAGCCCTTCTTTTTCTACATAGTGGGGCTTTAGTTAATAAGTCCATTCAATTGAATGAAGTAAAGGATACAGAGAAATGAAATTTCCTTAATACTGGATCAATTAGTCTTAGATTCCGTTCTGTGTGACAAAAAGTTAAAGCAGCTGTGGTATACACAAGACAAAATTTTATTTCTCCAGGAATAGGAATGAAGGTCTATTTTAGGAACTCTGAGGCCTTCTTGGAGCCCATTTCCACCTATTTGATTTCTCTGTCATCCTTAGTTTGCTGCCCCATAGCCCAGAGTGGCTGCTTGAGCTCCTGGCAACACATCCCCAAAAGGAAG
The DNA here is from genome assembly GCF_028538775.1 of Myotis yumanensis. NCBI lineage: Eukaryota > Metazoa > Chordata > Mammalia > Chiroptera > Vespertilionidae > Myotis > Myotis yumanensis. Next base: position 33,203,808 of record NW_027223767.1, on the reverse strand, counting down.
AAGCGATAATGAAGTCCTTTAAGGACAGTACCTGGAAATCACGCTGGACATTTGTGCTAACATCCTATTGACCAGAATTTACACATGGGCACACATAGTTGCCAGCAAGACTGGGAAATTTAGTTTCTATTACAGAGGGCCTTGTGACCAGCTAACTACCAGCTACAGGGGGAGAAGAAGATGTTGAGTAGTAGCCACAAGAATGCTAAGAAGCCACCCCTGCCCCTGGCTACAAATTTCTCCCAGCTACAAATGAGCAGCCCATCCTTTCTCTTTGAAATACTTTTCTGAAAACACTTTCCATAACGAGGCATTTTCTAGTGAGACGACTATTTATTTATTTTCAATGATAAAGTCAGAGGTCCAGATTCACAATATACTTAGCCTCAAATGTATTTGGTCTGCCTAATTGTCTGCTAGGTAGGGTGCTGAGATGAGACACCTAGAGTCCTCTTTCAAAGCCAACGTAGAGAAATATCAATCAAAGTTGGAAGCGAGAACTAGCCTTACAGACAGTGCTTCACTCTACAAAAGAAACCATCACCAGATTCCCCTAAATGTCAGTTGCCCTGTTGCGTTGAAATGTGAGTTGGTTTACAATGCAAGTTTATGAAAATCTTAATTATATAGCGCGAGGCAGATCCATGCCTTAATTTCTCTGGACTCAACTCTTGTCATTATTGTGTAGGCTCAAGTTTTTCTTTCTGACTTCATATTTCCTGAATGCCTCTTACCCACCTCTACTTCTCTGACTGCCCTGGTGCTGCCATCACCTCTTGGCTAGGTTTCCTGGGCTCTAGCAAGAAGCAGGATGAACTGCAGATGAAGGTTTCAGTTACACATGACTCAGCGGCATAGCTCTATTGTCAAAAAGGAAGGATGATCCTGGGGCCCAGAAATAGGAACAGGGCATAATGGGTCCATGAGGTCATCCTCTCCTTATATTTGGCTTTTCTCAAACACTGTGGATATCGCTACCTAGGGAAATGTCAGATCATTTGGGGAGCGCTCATAGGGGAGCCCCAAATACAAAACTTGAAAAAGTTAAACAGACATCTCTTCACCTAATCCATGCTATCAGTTGCAAACCCCCACTTTATGGAAGATGTAGTCAGAATTTTAAAAGTGGGATATAATGTATAACATGATGACTGTAGTTAACACTGTTGTATGGTGTATTTGAAAGTTGCTAAGAAAGTAAATCCTAAAAGTTCTCATCATAATAAAAAATTGTAACTGTATGAGGTGATGGATGTTAACTAGATTTATTGTGGTCATCATTTCACAATATACACATGTCAAGTCCTAGACTTTATTTTTTTTTCAAGCTGTTCTTTATTCAGAGTAAATGTCATGATTTCTTTTTCTAAATACCAAGTTCTAATGACTGTTACTAGTGTTCTGATTCTTTTTAATCAGAGAAGGAGGTTGTTTATCCTTTCAACAAACATTTAAGTGCCTCCTCTATGCAGGGAATACAGTGATGACCAAGACCTCAAGTTGCTTACAGAATAGTGCTTTGTAGGTGACTTAATAATTGATAATGATCTTACCTATTTGGGGTTAGTCCATCTGAAAGGCTATATATTGTGTGATTATAACTGTGTGACATTCTAGAAAAGGCAAAATTATGGAGACAGTCAAAGGTCAGTGGTTATCAGGGGTTGGGGGAAGAGGATTTTTAGGGAAATGAAACTATTCTGTATGTTATGTACATTCTGTATGATGGTAGATATGTGTCGTTATATACTTGTCAGAACCCATAGAATGTACAACATCAAGAATGAACTCTGTAGTCTGTGGACTTTGGGTGACAATGATGTGTCAGTGCAGGTTCAGGATTGTAACAGACGCCCCACTCTGGTGCTGGGTGTTCGATAGTGGGCGACGCTGTGTGTGGGAGCAGGTGGGGTGTACTTTCTGCTCAGTTTTGCTGTGAACCTAAAACTACTCTAAAAAGTAGAGTTCATCTTCTGGGAGGTGGGTTTAGGAGCTGGGTGAAAAAGGTGAAGGGACTGAGAAGTACAAGTTGATGGTACAGAATAGTCATGGGGGTGTGGAGTACAGCTTAGGGAATATGGACAACAATATTCTAATCACTACGTATGGTGTCAGATGGGTATGAGACTATCAGAATGATCACTTAGTAAGTTACATAATGTCTAATCACTGGGATGAACGCCTGAATCTAATATAATGTATGTCAACTGTAATTGAAAAATAAAAAATTATTTAAAGTTAAAAAATAAGAAAAATAAAGTCCATCTTTAAAAATTTTAATTAAAAAAAATGGATAATTGCAAAAAAAAAATTGGGCATTAGATACTGCCTGGGGAGTTTGTAGCATATATTCTTTAAAAATCTAAGTAACAGCCGAAACCGGTTTGGCTCAGTGGATAGAGCGTCGGCTTGCGGACTGAAAGGTCCCAGGTTCGATTCCGGTCAAGGGCATGTACCTGGGTTGCGGGCACATCCCCAGTAGATGCGCAGGAGGCAGCTGATCGATGTTTCTCTCTCATCGATGTTTCTAACTCTCTATCTCTCTCCCTTCCTCTCTGTAAAAAATCAATAAAATATATTTAAAAAAAAAAAAAAAAAAAAATCTAAGTAACAAGTTATGCTCTTGAATGATAAAGGAAAGTCCCCGATGAAGTCAGTGGGTCAGCTAGGAGATTGAATGCTGAGGTAACTGTGTTCTATAACTTTTTTCCTAGATCAAAGACTAGCTATGTTTTTAAATATTAACTAAAACCTATCAGTTCCATGTCCAGCATTCCAAATAAACAATTGCCCTGAAAGGGTCCCTGGGATTTAGCAGCTCAAGGAGTTTACCTATCTCTTTGTCCTAGAACATTTTGAAGCACCAGGCTGCCCAGACTGTTCTGGTAACATGTTGTTGGACCAAGCTTGCTGCATCTGTGTCAGCAACTGGCAGGCCCAAGACACCGTGATTTCCTCCTGTTCCTCCATGAACCAATACAGACAGTGTCCATGCCACCGGCTGACACCACAGAGAAGCCCTCTGGGGCCAAGGCGCTGTGCTCCTGTTGGAATGATCGCTGTGTAGTCTGGCTTCCGGCCATCAGAGAATGAACCGTAAGTCACCCTCTGACAGGCAGTCCTTCCAGAATGATGCAGGATGGTCTGTTGTAAACACTGCTTTGGTACAATGTAGTTTTACATGAGTTCCCAGGTCCTGAGTCTTAATTCATAGGTAGCTCTGAGTGCACTCATGCCTTTCTCCTGTATTCTGGGAGAAATCAAAATGGAGAGATTCAGAACATTGATTATAGTGGTCATTGGCAGGACTGAGAATTTAGGGTTTGTACTTCACGTTTTTTAAATACAGATGATCCTTATTATTCACGATTGCATGTTTGTGAACTCGCTTACTTCTTAAAGTATATTGCGATCTGTGGAGAGTGGCAAAAAAGCTTGATTGGTCCACCTTCCCAACTGAGGTCAAACAAGGCATTCCTTCTGTCTTCTCATTTCAGTTCTCATCCTGTGAACAGGTATCCTTTGCGTGGTCTACTTAGTGCCGTACTTTTTGCATTGTGGGTTATTTTATTGGTGATTTCATTGTTTTAAATGGCTATGTGACTTTTCTAAGTACAAGATGGCTTTGATGTGCCTCCCAGGGAAAATGCGTGTGTTAGACTGGAACAGTGTTAGAATGAAAATCATTCAGGCACAAACTACAGGGCTGTTGGCTGTGAGCTCAACCTTAATGAATCAATGGTCTGTGATAAATTAGGTGTTTTAAAACAGAAGCACACCTAAAACAAGGTTATAAATGATCCGGTTGATGAAAAATGTCACCAGAGGCTTGGAGGAATGGAAGCTGGTATTTCCCCTGGGAGCAGAGGTTTACTGTTCTCTAGTTCAGCGTTTTCCAGGACTTTATAGAACAGAACTAATGTGAATAACGGGAATGTGAGTAACGGAAACCATAGTTTGGTAGAGAGGGACAGAGGCCTAAGGCAGAGGTCCTTGGCACGGCAGACGTGGCCCAAGTCAGTGAGCTTGGTCTTATTTCTCACCCTCCCTCTTCCATTGCTCTTGTCCAATCACATTATATTCTCTGTAGGCCAGTGAATCCCCAAACTCTCTCTCACTTTTGTGCCTTCATAAGCCTGAGTCACTCTCTCATCTCTGCCTGAATAATTCCTGTTTGTCCTTGAAGACTTAGCTCTGGCACCCCCTTCTCAGAAGGCCTCCCCTGAGGCCTCCCTCTCAGGGCCAGGTGTTGCCCCTGGGGGCCCCACTTGTCACACTGGAGTGTGATGGATTGTGTACATGCTGAGTATGATGCCCTGGAAGGCCTAGACTGTCTTTTATTCACTTTTGTACCCTCAGCCCAAACATAGTACTTGACACATAGTAGGTGCTTCATAAACAGCTGATGAGTGGCTGGCAGACTGGATGGATAAAAGAACAACTGGATGAATATGTCTGAGAAATAGGGGTTAACTGTGGAATATAGCATAGCTTGGGAACTCAGTTTATTAGTAACCCAGAAAAGTGTTATTACTTGACAAAAAATACAAAACAAGTACAAACCTAAGGCAAATAAAAGATATTGCAGGCCTAGCTGGGTGGCTCAGTTGGTTGGAGCATCATCCTGTACACCAAAAAAGATTGTGGGTTTGTTCCCAGGTTGGGGAGTGTGCAGGAGCAATAGATCAATGTTTCTCTCTAACATTGATGTTTTTCTCTCTATTACTCTCTAAAATTCAATAGAAAAAAAATAGGCTTGGGTGAGGATTAAAAAACAAACAAACACACAAGATATTGCATAAAACATTTTTAGAGACCTGGAATGGAAAAGACCATTCAGCCTGTCTCTTCCGGCTTTCAGAAAATCCCGAATCATTGTGTAGACTGAACAGCCTTTTATTAAATACCACTCACTCCCTTTTAAGTTCACTGTCAAGCTTTATTGGATTCTGAGAAGGACCAGGAGGAGGAAATGTGGATGGGGGCAGCAGGGGGCATCTCTCCCTTGCCTCCTCTTGCCCCTGTCTTTTGATTACAGCTGATCAAGAGTCAAGAGGCCAATAAGAGATCAGCAAACCTAATAATCCTCTGATAATGATTTTTTTTTAAACTTACATACATATTCAAGCTGAATCGAAATTGTGCAATTTCTCCTGCCATTAGCAAGGATACAGCAGAGGTGCACACACAGGCACACACACACACACACACACACACACACTTCTCTCCCATTCTTGGGTACATTGCTCTTTTCTCTGTGTATGTTGCTTGCTATTTATCTCCTTAACTTCTCCAAAAACCCTTTACCAGCCCCTTGTGCACTTCTTCTGATTGCTTAGGTCACAGATGACTTTTTAATGGGCAGGCACAGGGTCAGCCCAGAAAATGCCTTTTGGTGCATTCAGGATGCCAACTGCCCATGCTTTTCTCATCCTCCTCTTTCCCCTGTACCTCCCTGGCTGCCGGCCTTCCAGGCTCTGTGGTCACCTCATCAGCCTCTCCTGTCATCTGGACTGTGCAGCTGAAATCCTCACTCTGTCCTTTCTTTGGGGACCTTCCTTTGGGGAGAGGGCGATGCTATGACTGGCACAGTGTTAGAATGAAAAATTCCAGAACCGAACTCGAGAGCCTCAGCCGCTCTGCACTGACTGTAGGAACCGTCCTGTTCAATCCTCTCATCTTACAGATAGGGAAACTGAGGCCTAAGGAGGGAAGGCACTGAGTGACTTAATGGCAGAGCTGGATTCAAACTCAGATCTAATAGTTCCCAGTTCAGGGTTTGTTCCTCTGCAGCAAAATGGAAATGGTGCCCTCGGCAAAATGGAATGTTTTATGAGAACAGGGCTCTGAACTGGGGGAGATTTTGACCCCAGGGACATTTGCCACTGTCTGGACACATTTTGGGTTGTCCCTGCTGAGGAGGGAGTGCTTCTAGTATTTGGAGGGTCCAGGCCACCTGTTAGCAGTTTTCAGAAGCGGGTTCGGATCATGCCCTGTGCAGGGCCCTGCAGCACGTCTCACGGATGTGCCTGTGACCTCACAGCAGCATGCAGTGGGGGAACTTGAGGCAGACTTTTTGTTTGTTTTGGTTTGGGGTTTATTTTTGTGTTTTGTTTTCAGGTTATGAATTTTGCATTACTTGAATATAGGGTTTCTCAAGCATGGCACAATTTTGGACCACATAGTTTTTGTCATGTGGCTGGTCCTGTGCGTTGTAGGATGTGTAGCAGCATCCCTGGCCTCTACCCAGTCGATGTCAGTGGCACCTGTGTGACTATTTTCCCCATGGAGGAACAGGTGAACTTTTATTTTTTTTTGAGATGTAACTCATAGACCATGCACTTAAGTGAAAAATTTCTATGACTTTGGTTGTCTAAACACATACTCCTTATTCCTCAGCCCCATCCAGGCCTTGTTGATAATTGGTACTTAAATGTTTGACCAATTGATTTGGCTCTGGGCTGTCCTCCGAGAGGCTTTTACCTGGACTCAGTATGAAGGTGGGATTCTTGGGAGGTGTGTGTATATGCTGAGGTTCATGCAGGCCATTAGGGCTGCTCTCCTCTCCTGGTGAGCACTGGACTTCCTGGTGTCCTGCAGCTGCATGGGGTCATGTGACCAGTTCAGACCAATGAGCTGTGAAAGGAAGCGATGGATGTCACTTTTGGGTTAGAGCAGTGGTTCTCAACCTCCCTAATGCCGCGACCCTTTAATACAGTTCCTCACGTTGTGGTGACCCCCAACCATAAAATTATTTTCGTTGCTACTTCATAACTGTAATTCTGCTACTGTTATGAATCGTAATGTAAATATCTGATATGCAGGATGTATTTTCATTGTTACAAATTGAACATAATTAAAGCATAGTGATTAATCACAAAAACAATATGTAATTATATATGTGTTTTCCGACGGTCTTAGGAGACCCCTGTGAAAGGGTCGTTTGACCCCCAAAGGGGTCGCGACCCACAGGTTGAGAACTGCTGGGTTAGAGCATGTGATTACTTGTGGGAGCCCCTCCAGAGTTCTCTCCATCTGCTGCGATGTGGGTGGGATTGTCAAGATGGAGCCTCCTTCAGTCAGGTGCCTGAGGGGTTACAATAAGCTCCAAGCTCCCTCCTGACCCTCACAGGATATGTAACATGAGTGGAAAACAAACTTTTTTTCAGGCCATTGAAGTTTGGGGGTTATTTGTTATCGCATCATAATCTGGCCTATCCTGACTCTTACAAAGTGCATACACAGAAATCAGCCTGTATTCACAGGAACCATCCAATTCAAACCAGCCAGTGGAGTCCATTCAAAGGCAGAGATAATCAGGGGTTAAAAAAAAAAAATGCTCATGAAGTTAATTAAAAGATGTTTTATTCAGTTAAAAACACCAGCAAACTAAACAAAAAACCACACACACAAAACTTGTTTGTGTTATGCTTTAGTTGTTTACAAATTCAGGCGGGTGAAACAGAGCGTGAGCACAGTGTGTGCCCTTTCTCTGTGCGGAGTGGTGTGGGGGGTTGGCTGTCACAAAGTCACAGAGGGGCTTTTGTGTCCAACAATAGCATCTCGGGGCCCGCGTGCTTTGCTTGCTCATCCACAATAACTGCTTTCTCTTGCAAGTTCGGGCCAGTTGGGTTTGGGATATGAAATCAAAAATCATGATCAGAATAAAAAAAGAAAAATTGTACTAAACATGGTACATGTAGGGGCCTCTGTCTCTTTAAGGAAGACAAATGTGAAGATCCAAACTAAACCAGAAAGGGTGACCCATGACTGAAGCAATTCTTACCCTAATTCCCTTGGTGCCTTGAAGTATTTGCTTCCAGGTCCGTGAAGGGCAGAGAAATGTAAAGCTAAGATCATTGCCCATTGAAGATCAAAGACATGGAAAGATAAAGCATTTTGTAGATAAATGCACAAAAGAGAAAAATGAGATTTAACATTTCCGTAGTTAAAAAAAATCAATGGCTTAAAATCTAAGCCTTAAAAGCAGGATGGAGGCATACCTGTGCAGGATAACTTTTCATTATGCTTTTTCTTAAATAGTTTGCAAACATCAGATGGAAACTTCGAGTGTTGATTAACTTTTAGGATTCCTTATTGCCAATGCTAATGTAGCTGGTAGAAATGGGCAAAATGCTCAGCTTCTCTGTGGCTGTTGCCTCATTTGTAAAATGAGGGGGGTTAGAACAGGGGTCTCTGAGCTCTAAAATAATAAAATAAAAATCAGATTCTTTGAAAAGCAGCATCCTGGAGAGAAATGTGGGCCTATCATTTTTGTACAATGATAGCCTTTTCTGAGACAACTGACCTCCAAGTCTGACATTTTAAGATCTAAAATAAATTTCTTCCAGATAGGATGGTTGCTAGAAAAAAAACTTTTTGGTGCCTTGGAAATGAACACCTTGACAGGGTCAGAAGCTGGTGCACTCTGGGCATGCGCTGTGGACGGCAGCAGCTAGTGGAGAGAAAAAGCAAGTGAGAGTTTCCATTCGCACCACCCCATCCACCCTCTGTGTCCCAATCCCTGTCCCAGTGACCCCTCCAGAGGGAACTTTAGCCAGCAGAGAGGGTATCTTTCCTGATTTGGGGGTCGGCATATGCATCTATATATATACATTTAAGAAATGTATGGCTTCACTCGTGCTTTTTCTTTACCTCAGTGAGATTATACTTTTTTTCATGGAAACCTTTTCATTTTTCATGTGGATCTATTGCATTATCTTTACCTGCTGCATAGCATCTCATGGTTAGATGCACGGTATCATTTGGCCTTTCCTGTATTGATGCGTTTGCTCTGTTTGGGCATTTAGGTTGCTGCTGGTTATTACAATAGGGTGAACACCCCTGGAAATCGAGTGCAAGGATTTTGATAGGGTGGATACCAAGCCATGGAATTCGGGTCAAGGGGCAGCCACAGTGTAATTGTAATTAATAATACTCAAGTGCTCTCCAAAACCGTGGCTTCAGGTCACACTCCCACCTTCCAGAAACACCAACTCCAGTGCCGGAGCTCATTAATCTTCATAATTCACTCTGTTGGCAAGTGGTATCTCTTTGTTGTGTTCTGTTATGATTGTTGTAGTAGTTGTTGTTTATTATTTTGTACTAAGTTTAGGCTAACAGAAAAGTTGTGAAATCTCAAAATTCTCATCGTCCCTTCTTCACCCAGCTCCTCCTAATATTAGCATCTTATGGAACCATAACACAGGGATCAAAACTAAGACATTAACTTCGGAGCAATGCTGTTAATAAACTGCAGGCTTTATTGAAATGTCACCAATTTCCCCACTCGTGTTCTGGTTGTTTCAAGTCTTGTCTCCCAAATTACGAGAGATATTGAACATCTTTTCATATTTTTTTTGGCCATCTGCGTTTTTTTCTGCAAAATGCCTGTTCAAATTCTCTGCCCATTTTCCCTGCTCCTCTTGGATTGTGTGCCTTTTCCTAATGGTTTGTGGAGGCTCTTTATTTTAGAACTCTTCAATCTCACGCGGCTAATTAGGAGCGGAGCTGGGAAGAGAAGGCAAGTCTAACCTATTTGCCTGTTTCCACTACAAACGCCTTTGGGGTTCTCCAGCCTCTCAGTTGCCTCCTTTTCCGCTTGGTCCTTGCTCAGTGGCCCCCCAGCTGCCAGAGGCCACAGTCTTGCCGGCACCTGTCAGAGAAGCACATGGGGCTGAGGCTGCTACTTCTTATTCCACTCATCATTGCTGGGCTAACGATGCTAGGGGCCATCCGGGGTGGGCCTTTCAGCTTGCTCTCCAGAAAGTCTCATCTCCCTTGGCCCTGAGGCAGGCTGCACAGAACACTGGCTGCTGAGGCCCACGAGTGCACCATTTGGCTGACTGTCCCCTCCTTAATTGCTGTCCTGGCACTCATCAAACCTCCTGCACTAGCAGAATGGAAGCTGCAGAAAGGAGCTGTTGGAGACCGTGCAATTCCCAGAACGCCGTCCAGGGTGCTCAGACCCCTCTCAACGCACTCATCCTCTAGCTGTAACTCCGGAAATGGACAGGAAATGGCGAGAAGAATGAGTGCTGCCACGGGGGGTGGGGGAGGGATAGGCAAAGGCATCACTTTTTTTGGCTTTTCTGGTCTCACCCAACCATTGGTTCCTTGAGAAGAAGGGCCATGACTTGATGCCTTGTTTCTTTGATGTTCTTCTCCTTTTGGCTCTAATGATCTTGTCCTTTGTAGTTACTCTAGACAAGGATGAAGATGGGGTGGGAACATCATTTGTTCCTAGTATGGTCCCAAACATTTGGCAGAGAGGACGGTGAAGTGTGTTGAATATATGTCCACCTGGAATGTGACCTTATTTGGAAAAAGGATCTTTGCAGATGTAATTAGTTAAGGAACCTCAAGATGAGATCATCTTGGGTTGTCGGGGTGGTTGCTAAATCCAGTGACAAGTGTACTTATGAGACAAAGGGAGGTTGGAGGCACAGAGAGGAGAAGGCTGTGTGAAGATGGAGGTAGAGAGTGGAACTAGGGAGCCACAAGCCGAGGATGCCTGGGGTCCCCAGGAGCTGGAGGAGGAAAAGAGGTCTTCTCCCCTGGAGCCTTCAGAGGGACCAGGCCCTGCTGACACCTGGGTTCCAGACTTCTGGCCTTCAGACTATAAGAAAACAAACTCCTGGTGTTTTAAGCCATCTGGTTTGCGGTGGTTTGTTACAGCAGCCACAGGAAACTAATACAGCGGGAACCAACCAAACGCGAACACCCACAATCCTTAAAGGGAGCATCTCCCCCGCTGTTGCCTGCATAGGACAGTGAGGGCCACAGGGAGAGCTGACATGCCTCTGACCAGCACCAGCAAGCCTTGACGGGTCACAGTGATATGTGGCAGTTTCTCTTTGCCAGCCTCACTGGTGGCAAGTGGAGAGCCAGACACTGGCTCTTCATCATGGAAATAAGATCGGAGCTTTCTCTGTGGAAAACTGAGGGCAGAGGGTGGGGCTCTCTTTGAGCACCTGTGTAAAGTGTCCAACTCCTCTCCGGACCCTCCAGGACCCTTAAAATGTGCACTCCTGACAAGTTCCCAGGAGAGGCTGTTACTTACTGCTGGGTCAGGAAACACTCTGAGGCCGCTGCCCAATAGCAGTGCTTCTCAAACATTAATAAGCACACAAATCACATGGAAATTTGGATGCTGACAACCCTTTGTAGTATCTCCCCTGACTCTTCAAGCCTCCATCTCCAGCCACAGCTGGTCGAACCAGGGGTAGGAGTCAAGGGCCCATGGGCTCAACAGCCAAGGACAGGACCCCCAGAAAACAGAGTAAATCTAAGCCAAGCAGATCTCTCTCTTGAGATTCTGAGTGGTATCTGCACAGAGACCATTGCCCAGTGGTGGTGATCTTGGGCAGAGAGGCCATGATATAGAGTTGGAGCCAGGAGAAAAATGAGTGTGCAGAGAGGCAGCTGGCTCAGGGAGGGGAAGAAAGGAAGCAGAGGCAGAGACAATGTAGGCTGGAGAGGCAGAGAGGATGGCTTTGCTTTCTGACAACTTTCTAATTCCCAATTCCCATGAGCCCCAACTGGGCTGTTTGCCATTGTGTTCTGAGAAATCCCATCTCTTTCCAATAAGCTCCTCTTTGTGCTTGAGCTACTTTGAGCAGGTTCTTGTTCTTTGAAGCCAAAAGGGCCTTATTAATATGACTGTGCCCTCTTCCACCCTGTAGGTCAGTGGTTCTCAACCTTCCTAATGCCTTGACCCTTTAATACCTCATGTGTGGTGACCCCCAACCATAAAATTATTTTCGTTGCTACCTCATAACTGTAATTTTGCTACTGTTATGAATCGTAATGTAATTATATATGTGTTTTTCCGATGTTCTTAGGCGACCCCTGTGAAAGGGTCATTCGACCCCCAAAGGAATCGCGACCCACAGGTTGAGAACCGCTGCTCTAGGTACTGTGAGACCCTCTGAGTCAGGAACCACGTCCTGTTTACAGTTCATCTCCAGGACCTTGGACAGGGCCCTGCGATGGGGCTGGAGCGTGAGGACTGAATCCGGGTGGGTACACTGTGCTTAGGAATTAGGGCAGTGATGGCGAACCTTTTGAGCTCGGCGTGTCAGCATTTTGAAAAACCTTAACTTAACTCTGGTGCTGTGTCACATATAGAAATTTTTTGATATTTGCAACCATAGTAAAACAAAGATTTATATTTTTGATATTTATTTTATATATTTAAATGCCATTTAACAAAGAAATCAACCAAAAAAATGAGTTCGCGTGTCACCTCTAACATGTCATAGGTTCGCCATCACTGGATTAGGGGAAGGTGAAAGAAGCACCATCCTGAGTAGAACAGAGGCGTGGCATGAGGATGAGCATGTGTGGAAGACTACACACTCAGAGCTGGTCAGAGGTGGAGTTGGCTGGTGGGGGAGGCTGATCATGGGCAGCCTTAACTACCAGGCTGGGCAACAGGGGTTGGTTTGACAGGCAGTAGGGAGGCATCGAGGTCTTTACCCTGGAGGAACAAGAGTAGTTGTGTTCTTTTCTTTAGTGAGGGATCTAATGGTCCAGGTGAGAGGGGGCATCTTGAGCTAAGTCTATAAAGATAGGAAGGATGTAATGGACCCCAGAGATTTTTCTGGTGTAGAATTGACAGGAAATGGTAACTGGTTGGACATTGTGCTAAGTCCTGAAATGGAGACTATTCCATTAATAAACCACTGTGTGGAAATAAAATTTCAACCTCATTATTAATCAGAAACATGCAAATTGGAAGAGATGCTGCTTTTTATCTTATCAAATTGGCAAAGATGCTGGTGAGGGTGTGGTAAAATGGTTGCTTTCATATGTCACAGCATACACAGAGGATAAACGGATACAAACATGACTTGGAAAGTAATTTGCAAAATAAATTACCACCTTTAAAGATTTTTCATATCCCTAGTTTCCAAGAAGTAAAATTATTAGATCTTACAGAAATCTTCTAAAACATGTAGTTTCCAGCCAAATACATTTTTCACAGTGCTGAAGGAAACAGACCAAACATATACTAAGACAGTATTAAATTTATGTAGTTCTATCTGCTTGGACTAATACTGGCTCTGCCCAGCAGGAAGGAACACACGGGCAGGCTGGAGTTTCACTGTTTTGCTGTGTCTGTCTCATCTGCTCTGATGTGAGGTGTTTAATTTCCATTCATAGTGCTGGGCACGCAGGCAGTCTATACCAGGGATGTCTGCTAATCTGTGTTTTAGTTTCCTGTTTTAGCTTCTATATACAAATTACCACAAACTGGGTGGCTTAAAACAATAGACATTGATTCTCTTGGAGTTTATACGCCAGAAGTCTGAAATCAGCATCTCTGAGCTGAAATCAAGGGGCCAGGAGGCCAGTGCTCTTTCCAGAGGCTCTAGAGGAGAATCCATTCTCTGCCTCTTCCAGCTTCGGGTAGCTGCTGGCAGTCCTTGGCGTGTGGCCACTCCAATCTCTGCTCCCGTAATCACATTGCCTTCCCCACTTCCTTTCTGCCTCCCTCTTAAAGGACCCTTGTGATCACATTTAGAACTTACTAGAATAATACAGGATAATCTTCCCCATCCCAAGATCTTTCACTTCATCCCGTCTTCACACTCCTTTTCCGCCCCCTTCCATATGAGGTAACATTTGCAGGTTCCAGGGACTAGGATGTGGATATCTGTTAAGGGGATATTATTTAATTGACCAAAACTAGCTTCAAGGATTGAGCAAGGTGGGTCGAAACCAGATCCACCGCTGGCTCACACTGTCGTGGCTGCAGCCAATGGAGGGTGGCCCGGAAGAGAACATGGGCTGTGATGGGCCAGCATTCTCAGGAGGGCTGCCTCTCTTGCCCGAGTTCAGTTCATTGTCTGGGTCAGAAGCTGCAGGCAGCAGTGAGACTTTGCATGGGATGGATTTCGAGAGGCAGAGGATTTTACCCAGAGAAGTCCTTTTCTCTCTGGACCCAGCAGCCTCTACTTTAAGATCAAATATGTGGTGGGAAATTGGGATCCCATGAGACAATCCCATTAAAGGCAAGCATTTGCATTCTGGAAAGGGCTCTTGTTTATGAAGGATTCTCAGGTCAGTTTCCAGGCTCTTGGTTGCCTTGGCCTTGCCACTGGCCTGCTGTGTGACCTCAGGCAGGCTGCTTTCCCTCTCTGTCTGCAGTTCTGCAAAATCCTGCAGAGTCTCTGTTCTCAGTTCCGGGGAGTGCTAAATGGTCTTTAGAGGCTCAGACACACTGTCCACCCCTCCCCCAAACTTCTTTGCCATTCAAGTCTTAAGAAGCTGGGGGAAGCTGCTCAAAGGCATTTCTCAGAACAGCTCCTCGCAGTCCAAGGTTCTCCCAATAGCAGTCTGTTTCCCTTTCCTGCCCCCCTTCCCGGAGTCCCATAATCCCAGGTGGGCTTAGGAGAGAGCCATGAAACCTGGACTCAGGCCTACATGCCTGGAAGAGCCCTAGAGGCTAGAGAGTGGGTCACAGGAAGCGTTACTTCTGAAAATAAATGAAGGCAGTGGCGAGACTTTGCCCTGGAAAGGAAACCAGTGGTGGGCAGGCTTTTGTTCACAAACAAATGAAAAATGGCAGCTGTGTGTGGGAAGGGGCATCTGTGGACCTACACAGCCAAGGACTCAGGGTGGGTGGACGATATGGGAAACCCACCTCTGAGCAATGGGCCAGGTGCTGGGGATCTGCGAACTCTTCCTCCTGGTGGCCTGATTCTTTGGGATGGGATGAGGTCAGGGCATGGACTGTCTTCCACCACTAAGGGCATTCAGTGATGCCCTGTTTGGGCTACTGCATTTCACAAAATACTAAAATTCTCTTAGGACACCTCCACCTTCTCACAACCAGCTTCTAAAGCAGCGGTTCTCAACCTGTGGGTCACAAACAATGAAAATACATCCTACATATCAGATATTTACATTACAATTCATAACAGTAGCAAAATTACAGTTATGAAATAGCAACGAAAGTAATTTTATGGTTGGGGGTCACCACAACACGAGGAACTGTATCATTAGGAAGGTTGAGAACCACTGTGAATCTAAAGGGTTAACCCTGAGGCCTCTGAACTCTGCGAATTCGTGCACTGGTGGGGTCTAGCCTGCCTGCGCCCGCCTGCCCCTGGTTGGGGTGGGAGAGACCGAGGGCGTTCAAATATCACCCTTATTGTAATTATTCCAAAGTTCCCTAATGGAATGCTCCTGGGTGTGAGCTCGCCTGCTCTTATTGTACTGACCAGCAGGTGGCAGCATAGGAGCTGTCAAACTTCAGGATTCCAGGGCGGAAAAAAGGCACAAAACCTTCCTGTTTTTGTCAAACCGCAGAGGGACACCTCTTCCCGACTCGGTGGTGGTGGTGAGCCACCAGGCACCCACCTATACACCACAGTGGGCATGGGAGGGGAAGACCAAGGGAAGAGGAGGGATCGACCTCTGGGAGCTCAGCCCCGAGGAACTGGAAGCTGATTTGGGAAGGGTAACATTTGGCGGCTGTCACATTCTGGGCGTCACTTCATGAGATAACATGTATAACTAACTGTTGTTAGTGCTTGGCAAATGTTAGCTGTTTATGCACATACCTCACCTCATTTGATCTTTACCACAAGCCCACAGGGAGATCTTAGCAGCTCATTTTACCGGGGAGGATATCGAGGCACAGTGGGGTGGCCTGAGTTGGAAAGTGTCAAGCGAGTAACAACACAGGGCATTGAACCCAGGTCTCAGTGTCTCGGAGTCCAGCCGTGCCCCCTTGCCTAGCTGAGGAGATGCTTGATGCTGAATCAGCAACTTTCCTTATCAAACATCACACACAGCTACTCGGTGAGAATGGAGGGCTGTCCCTACTGAGGGGCACAGGCAAAGGAGTGGGTAGATGCAGAGTTTCCCAGGGAGACAAGTTTTACAGCCCAGGGTGTGTGGAGGGGAGGGGGTTGTTGATAGGAGCTGACCCAGCTGCTGGGCTGGGAGGCAGAAGAAGAGAGTTGTTCTATTTCTGCTGTGTCATTGCTGTGTGATGTTGGGCAAGTCCTGATCCTCCCTGGGCGTTCCTTTCCTCTTTTGTGGATTAGAACAGCTCATGGGTCCTTGCTGGTTCTCACTGTCCAGGGAGTCCAGACTACCAAGCGCTTCATTGACTGAAAAACCAAGCCTGTGCCTATTCTGTTCATGGGGTTCTTGCTGAGATTAAACAAAGCCTCAGAGATCATTACTGGGCAGCCTGAGCAAGGACAGCCTCAGGGCTGGGACTGGCCACCTGGACCCCTAGGATGGCCTGGGGAGACTATTCCTGCCCTGGCCCATCTTAGGTTTCACCTGTCACAGGTTGGGCTCTTCAGGGAGCAGATACTGAGATGAGTTCAGAATGCAAAAGGAGAGAAGGAGGAAGCAGGTGAGTGCAGGGGGAGCCATCAGACCAGGATGCAGGCCTGCCACCGTCTCTGCCAGCCCAGCAAGCTGGCATCACTCCGCAGCGCCTGCCTGTGAGAGGAGGAGCTTCGGGCGGATGGCAGCTCCTGGTGCTGCTGTCTTGCTTTATCATTAGCTGGCTCTCCGTGTCCCCCATCTCCCCGAAGAGCAACTTGGGCTGGAAAGCTGAGACAGCCCCTGCAGGAGGCTGCTGGCCAGCTATCTTCCTCAAAGGGGGTCTGAATGTTGTGTCTCAGTGTCTGCCTCTCCAGAAAAGAGCCACCCTGCCCTCTGGGTTAGGAAGTCCAGGCGCCAGCACCCCCACTCCCACAGGCCCAGGATAGCCTGGAGGGAAAGGCAGGATCTGAAGAGAATAGCGGAATATGTCAGAGCCCAGGTGTATGTGTGTGTGTGCATGTGTGTAGTAGGGTGTGCACAGCTATATGGGAGTGTTCAGTATCTATATGCTCGGGTGCACGTGTGTACGTGTGTGTGTGTCGGGTGTGAAGGTGCATATGTGCATGTATGCCTGAGGATACAGTATGGATGTGGGCATGTGTCTACATGCGTGTACATGGGTGTACATACTCATGTGCAGTACCTTGTGGTCCTCTGGCATTCAGGTGGGGGCTGCCAGTCTGGGCATCTCTGACTGGACACCAACTGGGTTTGGTCCAGTCCCTGGGAAGGGGACTGGCAAAGGGAGGCTGAGCCCGAAGCTCAGAGGAGCGTGGCTCTGGGGCAGGGGACCCTGGGTCATCACAGAGCACAGCAGCAGCAGCAGCAGCAGCAGAACTATGTGCATTCAGGAGCCCAGGCTCAGCCCCTGAGGTTATTCTCCCCGTTTTGTAGAGGAAATGTTCTTGAGTGTTAGCCTCTGTTGGGTAAAGCAATAAGGACAGAGTCGTACTCGCCTTTTCTTAGTCTGTGGTGTTGAGATGTGGACGGGGCCGGAGCTTCCCCCAGAGAATCCTCTCCTTGGTGCCAGGCATCCGCCCCACTGCAGGGAGCTCAAGTCCAGCGTCCTCAGAGCCACTCTGACTGCAAGTTTCTGGGAGAGAGGAGCTCCCTTGTCCCTCAGGCTGGGAGTAGGGGGGTACAGAGAAGCTTGGCTCTGTCCGGCCTGCCTCCTCGGGCCTGGCAGGGGGTGGGGGTGGGGGGAGGAGGATGTAGCCCATCCCTGGCAGGCCCAGTGACGCAAATCAGCAGTGGGGAGGCTGCCTGGCCTGGGGACGAGCCAGGGCCTGCGGAGGCCCCTCTGTCTAGGCCAGATGGCCTCTGGCTCCAGTAGGAGGGACTGTCAACACCTTTGTCAGGGTCCTGGCCCTGGTTCCTCACACTGCCCTTGTCTAGCCCAGGCCTTCAGGTACCAAGGGAACCAGGAAGTAGGGCTTTTTAAAAGATGCCCATTAGTTGAACCCCCTCCAGCCCATAACTCCCCACCCCCAGTACCCATCCAGTTCGCTTAGAGCATCTCCACACTCACCAGGCCCTGCAGGACCTCAGGGAGGTGGCCTGGGCATCTTACCTTGCAGTGTCCCCTCTTCCCCTATAGTTCCAGATGGATTAATTCCTCATTCATTCATCCATTCGTTTCTCCAACAAACATAAATTGAGCGTCTACTACGTGCCAGGCCTTGTTCTAGGCCCTGGAATTACTCATCTGAACAAGACAGAGTGGTCTCTGCCCTCATGAAGCTGACAGTCCACTGGGGGAGATGAAAAAACTGGCGAACAGGGTGTACAGTAACATGATTGAGGCTAGGGGGCTAGTTTAGAAAGAATAATCATGGAAGGCCTCCCCCAGGAGGGGGCATTTGAGCTGGGGCTGGAGGGAAAGGGCTGGTCAGGCCCAATTCTGGGGGAGGAGGAAGGAGGGCAAAGCCCCAGGGAGAGGAGCCAGCTTGTGGGAGGGCCCTGTGGGGGAAGACAGGTGTGGTGGGATCTGCTGTCCACTCCCGAGTGAGGTAGGGTCAGGAATACCAGGTGTGGAGGGAAATGGGAAGGAAGTCGGGGCCAGAACTCGAAGGCCTTGTAGGATTTGATTCTGAAAGGCTTTCATGAAGGGAAACTATATAAATAGAGTTAACATTCATAGAGCTTATCCTACATGCAGGCATGGTGTCAATCACCTTACATAAACCAACACATTCAAACCTCACCAAAACCCTATGATGGGTCCTATTATTATTCCATTTTACAGATGAGGAAACTGAGGCACAGAGAGGTTAAGCCATTTGCTCAATGACGGTACAGGTCAGTAGTAGAGCAGGAATTTCTGGTGGGCAACTGGCTCTAGAACCCTAACCACGGTGCCACACTCTTCCCACAGGCTATGATTCTCTGCAATAACCTCCTCTAGGAAGCCTTCCCTCAACTCAGAGTTTGTGCACTCTGCTGAAGCAACATGTAAACACCATATGGCCTAAAAAACTGTGGGAGTGTTCAGCATATAAATGCTCCAGGGTGAGTGTCCCCAAGAGATCACCTTGTCCATGCCCCTGTCTTCAGGTGGACATGGCATTATAAGTCCCATTTTGAAGATGAGACTATTGAGACCCAGAGTGTTAAGGGACTTGTCTATTATCCAGAGTCAATGAAGGAAGCATGGGAAATAGAGCCATGGTCTCAATTCTTCCACTCCAGCTCCAACCCTTCTATCTTCCACTTTAAGACAATTCTCAGGTTGTTTCTTGTCTGTTTTCCACTTCCTATCCACCCCCCAGCTAGACAGCAGCCTCCCTGGGTGCCCATCACAGGGTAATGCACGCAGCAGGTGCACACTCAGCGTATGTGCAGGCACACCTGGGCGTGGTGCTGCTGTCCAGGATGCAGCGAGCAGGGTCGTTTACCAGAAAGGATGGATGTGAGCTGGTGCTTGAAGGATGCTGAGGAATGTGTTAGTGAGCCGGGGAGATGGTTTGGGGAATCTGTCTGGAATGGGAAGGCATCCCAGCCAAAGGGAACCGCACGTGCAAAAAGAGAGGGAGAGGACATGGTATGGTCAAGGAATAGTAATGGTTCAGTTGGACTTGAGCATGAAGAAGAGATGGGCAATGAAGCTGGGATGGGCTGCGGGGACAGGATGGGGCCTGCCAGGCTAAGGAGCTGCGGCTCTGACTTGGGGTGGGTGTTGGGGAGGCAGGGAGAGAGGAGATCACTGCCTGGCAAGCTCTAGGAGAATATCTCGACTTAGCTGAGTAACTTTGTGTAAGTCGTGTGCCCTCTTTGAGCCTCAGTTTCCCCCTCTGCGCGATTTGGGGTGGTGCCCTATTCTAAGGACCCTCTGGGCCCTGCATGGACTTATTCCATGGCTGCTTTCTCATCATCCTAACAAACAAAGAGGCTCTGCTGGGTAGATCTGGAAAATCTTTAATGCCCCTGTTTCTTTTTGCCACGTGTGTCTTTGCTTTGCGATATTCTGCCCACCCATCTGGAGGCATATGTCTTAGGGCCTGGTTCACAAGGGAGCCTGGGTTGACATGCTCTTCTTTACCTTAAAACCCTTCCTTTTGTGCAGCCTCCTCCAGGGCAGGGCAGCAGCCTGGGCCTGAGCCTGAGCCTGGGCGTGGGCCTGGGCGTGGGCCAGGGCATGGGCGTGGGTGTGTGCGTGGCCCAGCTCTGAGGGTGATGGCATCAGTGGCATCAGCGGCATCAGCTCCTCCGAGGTCCTGGGGGAGGCAAGAGGCAGCTCATCAGAGTCCAGGTTGGCATCACTCCAGCCCTCGGAGCTGTCACTATAGCCAACCAGACTGGTGGCTTCGTCCTCAGATGTGGCGACATTCCTGGCTGTGTCCTCCCTGAGGTTGCCGTCTAAGTCCCCTGCCAAAAGGTTGGTGGCCCCCTCAGGCTCCATGGCTGTGTGGACGTTTGCTGTGTCCTCCTGCTTCTGCTTGGAGCCACCTGGATGAGTGCCACAGAGCCCTGCCATAGGCTGGGCGGGTGTCTTGGCCCTGCCCTGGCCAGTCCAGAAGAGGGTGAGCTCTTGGCGGCAGGTAGCCACGGCCAGGCTGGTGAGCAGGGTGCTGGACACCAGGTAGAGCAGGGCAGGCTGGCCCATCTGCGTGAGGACCATGGCAGCAAACGTGACCAGCAGACCCACGGCGTAGGCCACGGTGCAGGCCATGAAGTAGACCTGGCGTGAGTGCATTTGCACATCAAAGCGATGGCAATAGGCAACCAAGAAACCTGGGACCACGATGTCACCGAAGCCAAGGATGGTAAAGTGCTGGTCACACAGGGTCAAGGCCGAGAAGCTCAGCTGGGGCACTTTGAGCACCATGGGCAGCCTCTCGTGGCTCAAGGAATCTGCCGGGCCTGAGGCTACCTCCACCATGATGCTCTCGCCAGTCCTGGTGAAGAGGGGCGTGATGAAGACAAAGAAGACATCGAAGGCCAGCAGGGCCAGCAGGAAGAAGGTGCAGTTCTTGAGTTTGGGCAGCCGCACGCGCTGCAGGACGAAAAGGCAGTAGGCTATGCCCAGCGCATCCTGCAGGAGCCAAGCCCAGCGGTCCTCGTTGCGGTAGGCCACCCAGAGGCCGGTCACCACCGCACATAGGCCGGCCAGCAGCAGTAGGGGCAGCCGCAGACAGGCCCGGCGGCCAGGCAGGGGCCACTGGTATTGTTGCAGGGGCAGGTAGTGCAGCAGGGGGGCCATGCAGCCGTAGAGGCCGGTGCCCGCGCCCAGGCCGAAGATGGCAATCGTGACATAGACAAAGGAGTCATAGAAGAAGTAGAGGAGCAGCATGATGGAGCAGGACATGGCGACCACTGCTCCCGTCATGGCCGGCGTGAAGTCCACGGGTGTGTCCTCATCGTCTTCCTCTTGCCTCCCCTGGGCTGCTCCTGCTTCCTGCTGATTGTGACCCTCGGGCCCCCCTCCTCCTCGGGCCCGGCGCCGCTGCAGCCGATCGGCCTCGGTCAGGCCAGCCCAGTAGCCACCCATGGCCACGGTGCCCAAGGCCAGGATGAAGATGACCACTATGTTGTAGTCGAGGATGGGCTCTGGAGGCGCGTACAAGGCCACTCGGGCCATGGCGCCCCCGTGGGTGTGGCCGAGGATGTCCAGCATGTCAGAGTATCGGAGCAAGGCCACTGGGATGGTGAGGTCTGGCAGGGGCTTGTGGGGGTCCTGGGACGCCAGGGTGGTGTCTGCGCACTGTTGGCCACTGGCCCGGCTCACGATGAGCAGCCCGTGGGCGCCTCGGCCCTGAGCAAGCCAGCCCTTAGCGTAGAAACTGCAGTTGCCCCGCATGACCATGGCGGTGGTCCGGTGGAGGGGCCGCTGGCTGGGGGAGCTGGGCTGGGCTTGATGGGAGGAGTGCTCGCCAGGGCACCAGGATGCCAAGGTGCCATCATACAGGGGCAGGAGTGGGGCGTGGCGCAGGTCCCTGGGCAGGGTGACATAATCCGAGTTGAACAGCACGCAGTAGTCCTTGCTCCAGTTCTGTGACACCACGTGGACCACGCCATACTCCCCCTGGGCCACTGCACTGGCGAGAAGGAGGAGGAGGAGGAGGAGGAGGAAACCCAGGCATGCCATCCTCCTCAGCCAGCCCAGCCTGACAGCGGCTCACAGCCCAGCTCCCTCTCCCAGGGTGTGGGTGTGGCCCTCTGTCACAGAGCAGTGTGGCCTCCCATCCCAGAAACCAGGGCCACACCCACCCAGTCATAAAGCTGTGCCCCTGGGACCTAGGACAGTGCTGCAGAAAACAGGGTCCCTCTCGGGTCCTGTCCCCCAACACCGCCTCTGTGTAGAGGGGTCATTTGGGTCCCTGCTTTCTGCCCAACCCCAGGTGAGGCTGAGCCGGGTAATGTGAAATCACATGTGGGAGAATGGGGTTGAGGATCCCAGACAGGATTCGGGACCAACGTTGGCCCCTTACCCGCTGGGTGACCCCGGCAGGTGCCTCTCCTCTGCCCCTGTTTCTTTAGCTGCAAAGAAATGAGGACATTGGGTCAGAGAGTTCCTGAGGCCCTGAGCTCCACCGTATTGTGCACTTTTGTTGAGCTCCCACGAAGTGCCAGATACTTGATCTGTCCTCATTGTGTGCCTGCAAGGAAGTGTTACTAGAGGCTGTGAGCTGGCCTTCAAATCCATGCCCCTTTCTACGCTAAATGACCAGAATTTTTTTGCCAGCCTCCCTTGGACTTAGGAATGGTCATATGGCCATTCCTTGCCAATGGAATTGAGCAGAAATAATGTGAGCCCTTCAGAGGGGCTCTGTGGGCTCCTTGTCCATCTCTTTCCCTCTCTCTCAGGGCAGCCATGGACACGTGTGGATCATTGACTGTGGAGAAGAGGACATTGTCCTAAGGGAGGCGGTGGAAGGAACTGGGTCCCGGATGTCCGCATGGAGCCGTGGCATGGGGTGCTCACTGTGGACGGCGATCCATTATCTTCCTGAAGCCATTGCCTTATTGTCGTCTCTGTTACGTTAGCTTAACACTCACCTGAACACCCCCGTGTTGTGGGTGGGGAACCTGAGGCTCCCTGAGCGCCCAGGGCTTCTGGCCCTGCAGCTCTGCTCTCTGCTCCAAAGCCTCACCTGCTGCTTGTGTGTGTCCTTCAGGCCCGAACCCCAGTGACATCTCCACCACTGCCAGGAGAAAATAGCCCCGCTTCTTAGCATGTCATGATCACAACTCAGGATGTACTGTCTTCAAAGCACGTATCACAGTCCTAGGTTTTTGTTTGTTTTTGGGTTTCCTTGCTTATTTTCCGTTTCCTGTCGTTTGAGATCTGTGAGGACAGGAACCTTGTCTGTTCTTGCGCTGCTCCTGGATTCTGGTATAGACAGTGATGCCAGGGAAATACGTGTGGGATGCACGAGTGAGCGACCCTGTTTTACAGCAGAAGGGACTGAGGCACAGGGCAGCGAGGAGACTTTTCCGAGGCGCCTCATCAGTGGTAGAGACGAGATTCAAACGCAGGCTGTGGGGCCGTGAGCCTCCAGCTAACCCCCTGTGCTGGGTGGTGGGCTCAGACCTGTGGTCAGCCGCTTATCCCCGTTGAGTGGGACTGGGTGGGAGATGGGGTGACGGAAAATGTGGATTCATGAAGGGAATCTTTACGAAGTTACCTACAGACTTTACACATTGTGTTGGTTTCTTGTGTTGCCTCAACTAATGATCACAAACTGGGTGGCTTAACACAGGAGTTTATTCTCCCACAGTCCGGAGGCTAGAAGTCTGCTATGGGCTAAGTGTTTGTGTGTGCCCTCCCCACTCCCGCCCCAATTCCTATGTTTAACCTCTAATTCCCAGTGTGATGGTGCTTGGAGGTGAGGCCTTCGGGAGGTAATTGTGTCATGAATGCGATTGGTGCCCCTATAAGAAGAGACAGGGGAGAGATGCTCTCTCCATCCTGTGAGGACATAGCAGGAAGGTGGCCGTCTGCAAACCAGGGAGCGAGCTCGCACCAGGAACTGAATCTGTTGGCACCTTGATCTTGGACTTCCAGAACTGTGAGAAATAAGTGCTTGTTGTTTAAGCCACCCTGTCTATGGTATTAGTTATAGCAGCCCAAGCACACTAAGAAAAGTCCAAAATCAAGGTGTCAGCAGGGCCATGCTCCCTTCAAGACTATGGGTAGAATCCTTCCTCTCTCCTCCTGATTTTGGGGGTGGCTGGCAATCCTTGGTGTTCCTTGGCTTGTACATCACCCCAATCTCTGCCTGTGTTGCACATTGGCCTTCTCCCTCTGTGTCTCTGTGTCTCTTGTCTTATAAGGACATCAGTCATATTGGATTAGGACCCAGCCAATGACCTTATCATAACTTGATTACATCTGCAAAGACCCTATTTCTAAATAAGGGCACATTTACAGATACTGGTGTTAGGACTCCAAGATGTCATTTTTGGGAACACAATTCAATGCATAAAACACATTTTATTTTAACTTCCAAGGAATCAGCATACAGTCCCTGACCTTTCTCAAGGCCTCTCCTTTAGTTATGTGTCCACCCGTTTAGTTCAGAGTCACCTTTCTTGTGACACCCACACCGAGGGGACGCCGTCTCCGCCGTCCAGCCTTGGACTCTTTGAGGGGGAGGGGGAGTTTAAAGGACCTTGCAAAATGGTTGACAAGTGGAACTGTATAGACTTTGACAACCTCTTCCCGCCCAATTATTTATATCTGTCTCACCCGTGCCTCACTTGACAGCTGTTTTTTTGTCCAACTCAGATTGTCTCTCAAACCATTCAACTGAGTTTTCATAAGGAACAGCGTCGCTCGTTGTTTGTGTACTTCTGATTCATCCATTAATATAACACTTAATTAGATTACCAACCAGTAATTACAATGACAAGTTAACTGTCAGAAATGCATTAGGGAATAGAAGCAACCCACTGTGAGTGTAGCCTGGATGGAGCTGGAAAAAAATGGAGGAGGTGCCGGCTGCCCCTCTGCTGGGCTCCCCTTGCAAAGGGAGGACTGGTGCTTTGGTCGGGGCAGTTAGAGGAGGGACACTGGCTGAGCCGTTCTTTCGGAGCGTGGAGGTGTCTAGACTGGGTGTGCCTCTGCATCCGAGCCCAGGTGCTGGGCACAGCAGGGCTAGCCAGCCCGTTACTGAGCTCTGTGATAATAAAACTTTCTGTTCCCCCCGACCCCCCAGTTACTGATGCTCAGTCTATTCCCTCACTGGGTCCCCCACTGTCCACTCAGGGAGTCTCAAATCTTGAAAAACCAAGGACCAACACACCCATTGGGGTGGCTGTTATCAAACACTTGGATCATAACAAGTTTTGACAGAAACGTGGAGAAACTGGAATCCTCGTACGTTGCTGTTGGGAATGTAAAATGGTGCAGCCCTAGCGGAGAAGTCTGGAGATTCCTCGGGAAGCTGAACAGTTACATATACCCAAGAGAATGGAAAGCAGGCGTTCAAAGGGGTGAAGTTCTGATTCAGGCTCCCACAGTGTGGATGCACCTTGACAGCACTGTGCTAAGTGAAAGAAGTCAGTCACGAAAGGACAAGTATTGTATGATTCCACTTTTATGAAATATCGAAAACAGGCAAATCTGCAGGGACAGAAAGCAGGTTTGTGGTGGCCAGAGGCTGGGGGAATGAGGAATGGGAGTGAGTGCTTAAGGTATGGTGTTTCCATGAGGAGACAAACAGGTTCTGGAAGTGGGTGGTAGTGAGTGCACTAGTGGCACTGAACTGTGCATTAGGACACGGTCGAGATGGCAAGTTCTGTGTTATGTGTATTTTGCCACAATTAAAAGAAAACAGTGACGCCAGCTGCAGTCCCCTCCAGGGGCACTGGGCGTAAGACAGGCTTGTTGCAGTTCTGGAGGTCTCTAGAGTCATCTCCAAATGGTGATCTTGGTGGTGTTTCCAACATATTGAGAGCTTTGAAAGATAATGCACAGCCCAGGCATCTCTTGCCTCCAAGCTGCAGGGCTTGGTGGGATGCAGAGGGTAGGGACTAGGAGGCAATGCTTAGAGATGGAGGAGGACTGGGGACGCTGGGAGGCGGGCAGCTTGTGGTCGCTCTGGAGGCTGGGTTCAGAGAGGGATCCACCCGAGGCTCATGCTTTGTGGACACCAATTCCTACATCCAGCTTCGTATCTGTTTGTCCACAAACTGGGAAAACCAAAGAATTTCCCGAGGGAGGGCATTGGAGGGGGCAGCAGGGCAGGGAGGGGTGCCCTACAAAGAACTCCTGCTGCAGAGGGGTTGGACACAGTGCAGGCTAAGGGAGGCTAGCTGGGGTTCACATCCAGCCATGCCACTGCTGGGTGCTCTTGGGCAGCTCTCTTAACCTATCTGGGCCTCACTTTCCCCATCTGTTAAGTGGGGATAATAGCACCTGCCTCAAAGGGTGGTGTGAAGAGTAGATGAGGTCAACAAGTGAGGGGCTCAGCGGCGCTTGGTGCCCAGTGAGCACTCAATGAATGACAGTGTCGTTGTTGGTGAAATGCAGAGAGCACCCCCTTTATTTGGACCAAGGGTGGGCTGTTGGGTTTGAAGTCAGGGCTGGATGAGATGATCCTGGGGCCAGTGGCACCCTCGCAGGGCTGGGCAGCATCTGGGTGGATGCAGAGAGACTGAAACACTGAGGCCTCCTTGCTACCCCCCTCCCCCCAGCTGTTTTATCAGTCCTAGTCTCCCCAAATTCAAGCCTAGTGACTTTAGTCAACTGAGGGGGTAAAAAGAGCCCTGGACTTGGAGCCAAAGGACTGTTGATCTCAGGTGAGTCTCCAGGCCTCAGTTTCCTCAGCTGTAAAATGGGCTAGTTCCTACCTCCATTAGCTAGTTGAGGGTTAGATAAATGTTTTTAAAGGATTCGGTGGAATGCAAAGAGATCTACAAATGCCCACAATGAAAGAATTATTATCTGGATTCCAAAACCTCCCTCCCTTCCTAATCAGTGTATTACCCAGATCTGACTCCCTCCCCAGTCCTGGTCCTAGGGGTCTGACCCAGCAGCAGCAGGGGACTGAGGAGGCTGGAGGGGAAGCTGAGGATCCTGCCGCCCCTGCCCCCTGCAGGATCCTATTGTCACATTCAGGGAGGCGGGGACGGAGAGCCCAAAATGGAAAATCAACCCACACTGTGGTTTCCCTCCACTGCTGATCTGTGCCTAGGAAGGAGCGTCCCCAGGAGAAATGGACTCAGGGAGGGCAGTTTTAGGGGACTGTGGTCTTTGGCTTGAGAGAGGGGCCTGTACCACAGTGACTCCACCCTGCAGCTGCCCAGCCCCTCCCTGAAGTGTAGTGACTTGTGTGTCTATTGGCCCCACCCCCAAGGGACCTCTCTTCCCACTCCACCCACAGGCCAAACCTCAGGGCAGAATGACCTTCAGAAATCCTGTTTGGGGCCTGCCTTCACCCTGGTCCCAGAGCCCATAACACACACGGGCTGTGGAAGGGTTATACTCTGGGCACCTGCCCTGGCATAGGAGCTGCAGTTCTTTGGGGCCCAGATGTTCCCGGCTGTGCTTGAAGCAGCCCCTCTGCCCTTACAGTCTCTGGATGGGAGGGGTCCCAAGGCTCCTCGGGACCAGCCCCTGCCTGTGCAGGGACACCTGTAGTTCCTCTGATGACGGTAGCCTTGGAGGTGGCTCCCACGGCCTTCCAAGCGCTGAGCTCTGAGCTGAGCAGCTGGAGGCTGGCATTGGGGTGCTGCTCATCTGCCCCTCACACCGGGCCTAAGGCCGAGTGCACAGTAGGTGCTCAGAGAGAACCCATCAACTGAAGCCACCAGGAGGCACAAGCAGGAAAGGGGGCACCGCCCCTGTCGCCCCCTCAAGGAACCTTATGTATGCAACCCCCTCAGAGTCCCCCAGCCCATCCATGGGAGGTCCTGCCCCCACATCCCGCGTTTCCCAGGAAAGCCTCCCTTTCTCACTTCTCCTTCATGGAGTGGAACGCAGAGTTGAGGAAGATGGTTCCGTGTGGCCATTTGAGACCCATCAGCCACTTATGGTCCCTCCTGCCAGCCAGGACTCTTTCTGGGGCTTCTCCCCCCAGTTACTCTGGAAGCTGTTAGCCTGTGTCCCCTGGTCCCCTCCCCATGTCTTCCCCGTCTCTCTACTTAAGGGGACAGAGCTGGAGTTGGCAGAGCAGGGTCCCCTCATGGCCTTCAGGGACACCCGCAGCTCCTCCCTGGGCTAGACCCCCACCCACTGCGCCTCCCTTCCCTGCAGGGAGCTTCAGGGCTCTCGGTACCCGTCATCCTAGCCTGTGCTGGTGTCCGACACCACCCGCCCTGTGTGCACATGTGGTCAGAGACCCCGCGGCAAGGCCCAGGCTGCCCTGGCCCTGTGTGTGCTGCTGGCAGTTTCATTGTCCCTCCCTCCCCTTTGTCCCCCAGGCACAGCCCACACCGGCTTCCACTGCACGCCGCTGTGACTGGACGCTCTCTCTTGGCCTCCTTGTGGCCCAAGTGGCCATGGGAAGTGCAGGAGGATTAAGGACCCTGGTAGCAGACTTCACCCCCTGACTGAAGGAGCTGGTAGATAAACATCCCTCGATCCTTGATGGAATGGTGGAGGCGTGTGTCCCACTCGGCTTCCCGAGCATCCAGCAAGATTAAGTTCCAGCTGCCCAGAGAGGCGATGGCCTGTGTGCACTTACCCTTCCCGCCACCTTCCTTTCCGGGCCCCCACCCCCACCTGCTCCCTGTTTCCACCTGAGCTTCTCCCCTGGGGCTGGGACACTCCATCGCCATGCCTTTGCCCAAGCTGTGCCCCTGCCTACGATGTCCTTTACCCACAGCCTGTCTCTCCCTACCACGCACCCCCTTACAAAAGCTGTCCTTATCACCTGGGCCAGCAGGACCCACCTAGTCCTCAACCAGCCCTCAGGGCTCACCTAGCACCCCATCCTTGATGGGTGTATGTGTTTCCCAGACACACAGAGGCCCTGAACCCTCAAAGTGGCCTCCATTTCTCTGCAGACCCTTTCCACCCAGCTCCGGCACAGTGCAGAACTTCACAGATGCTGGTTGAAAAGATAAATATTATTATTATTTACATCAGCCACCCCCATCTCCCAGCCCTGCACCCCCAAAGCCCTGGCTGTCCAGTGAGGGCTGGGCCAGTCTATGCCTGGGGTGGATGCGATCAGCTGACCCAAGGGCCACTTGTGCTGCTCCAGGCGCTGGGGCCTGAGGGTCCTGCCCTTTCTCCTATCTTTGCGTAGCTAACGATGCGTCCCCAGAGGATACCCAGGGGCAACAAGCTCTCTGTGACCAGCAGAGGGGCTGCCCAGAGGCCAGGTCACTTCAGTCAGCAGGCTGGATGGTCCTCTGCATTCTCTGCCCCTTCACAGGGAGACCCGCTTTGGCTGGGGCACACCCCAGCCCCCATCTTCTCACAAAGGTGGAGACACCTGGGGCAGGAGGTTAGGGAGAGGGAGCTTGTGTGGCCGGCAGGGCAGTAAAAGTCCAAGGGTGCAGCGAGGCAGGGCATTTCTGGTGGCAGCACCACAGGGCCAGATGACGTTCTGGTGGCGTGGGAGGATTTCTGGTCACGTAGCCTGATGTCTGATGATGCCACCGATTTCTAACGTCTCCAGGGCTCTGACAGCAAGCCTTGGTTCCCAGCGTTGTTGGAAGGCATTGCTAAGGCCCGGAGGCATTATCTCCGGGGTTGGGATGCTGTTCCAAGAGTTTCCCATGGTGCCCCTGGGGCAGCGAATACTCCCACAGTG
This sequence comes from Myotis yumanensis, assembly GCF_028538775.1. Taxonomy (NCBI): domain Eukaryota; kingdom Metazoa; phylum Chordata; class Mammalia; order Chiroptera; family Vespertilionidae; genus Myotis; species Myotis yumanensis. The sequence goes on along the minus strand of NW_027223767.1, from coordinate 33,174,247 downwards.
CATTGGCCACCTTGTGCTCTGGGAGGACACCTCTTGGAGAGACCCCTGTGCTGCTTTGGATGGCCTGGCTCCCCATTCTCACTCCACTCACCAGGGAAGACTGGGGGCCAGGGGGAGCCAGAGGCTCTGGGCCCAGCCGAGTCCTATAGCTTATTTTCCAATTGTCCCATGGCCCAGACTGTGGCTGCTCTCAGAGGCCAGAACTCCTGCTCAGCTGGGGGTCAGGGAGGGGCCTCCCAGGTCTTGGGGCCAGTATGGGGTGGGGAAGGAGCTGGTCCCCTCCAGACACGGCCTTCCAGCTCAGACCCCTGTGGACTGCTTGATGCTGTGAAAGCTGACACGGGTTGGGGAGGTGGGGATGGACATGGCGCGGGCCACCCGGGCGCGGATCGAGTGCTTGTCCTGCCATCGGTGCCACCTCTTCCGGATGGCAGAGCGGACCTGTGGGCACGGAGCAGACCATAACGTTTGAGCTCAGTCACAGGAGGGCCCTCCCTCCCTGAAGGCTGCCACAAGCCACTGTAAGGCAAACAGCTAAGCAGGTGAGCAGTGCACAGGTGTGAGGTGCACAGAGGGCCACAGGAACATCGGGACTGTTTTCTCAGGTGTCCCGAGGAAGGAATGCCTTTTTCTAACCCACACAGTGTCTTTGCCATGAAGAACCCCTGCCCTCAATCCACATGCATCCCCTGCCCGAGGGCTCAGCTTCCTGGCTTTCAACAACCCATTTCACAGACCCATTGATAAGGCTGAGGCCCCAGCTCTTCCCCTCTCCCAATGTCAACTGCCTAAGTGAGCAGAGGAGCAGGCTTGCCACGGCAGGAGCAGCGTGGGCAGGTGGCCCAGACCCTCCAGGGTATTCCTAGAGGAACCTGGGGGCAGGGAGGAGGGCCAGCATGTGGGGGGCAGAGGGAGGCTGCAGACCATCTCTCCTCCCAACAGGCCTCCTGCCATTCTGAACCCCAGCCCGGGGTCCTTACCTCGCTGTTGAGGAAACAGTAGAACACAGACACGAAGAAACCCTGGGGTGGAGGAGAAGGCGGGTCAAGGGACTGGGCTGAGTGGCCCCACTCAGTTTCCGGGCAGCCTCTTCCCTCCCCAGTGTCCTGCCCCTCCAGGCCCCTGTCTGGGAGAATGCCCACTCCTGGAGGTGTGGGGTGGAGGGTGGGGGGCAGGACCAAGAGGGGAAGGCGTTGGTACCTGGAAGGACTCCAGGAAGGAGTTGAAGTAGATGAAGACGACCCGGGAGACCTCGTCCTCCCCGGGGTTGACAAAGAACAGCATGTAGGTGATGCCCAGGAGGGGGAGCAGTACCAGAGTGGCCTTCACAGCCTTCCTGGTGGAGGGCGGGGAAGCCAGAGTCACAGCCCACCCCCGAGGGGTCTGGGGTGGGAGTCAGTCCCCAGTGTCTGAGATGGGGGCGGGGCTGGGGTTTCAGGAGGGACTGCCAGAACTGGGGGAAGACCCTGGGTAAGGACTGGGATCTCTGGAGCCCCCAGGGGTGGGGGACACAGGACCACTTACCTGTACTGAATGGTCTCAGACGTGGTGGATGCCCGAAGTTTGGTCATGAGGATGCGGACGATGTTGAAAAGGAAGATAAAATTGATCTGCAAGCGAGCACACAGTGGGATGGTGTACGCAGGTGTGTGTGCAAGATGTTAGGGACTTAGCCATCTCAGGTCTGGTCCTGGTCCCCCCTGCTGCTCTCCCGCCACCTTCACTAGCACTCGAACATTCTAGGCAGAGGGAACCTTGGGGTCCACAGTCAGCTCTGATGGCCCCTCCCGACTGCCCCCCACCCAGGTTCTTACCAGCAGGACCAAGATCATGGGGCCCTGGTAGATGTAGTCGGTGTAAACCCCAGGCCTTTTGCCAAACCAGCACCTAGAAGGCCACAGATAGGAGGTGAGAGGAGGGGGCCATCCGGGTCCAGTTCAGTGGCATAGGGGAGGGGCATTGCTAGGCCAGGGCAGGACTGGGGCCGGAAGCCAGGCTTTGGGTGCTGAAATTCCAATCCTGGCCAAAGGTCAAGCCACTGATCCCACCACAGTGCTCAGTTATCCCGTCTGCAGCATGGTCGGCATCCTCTATTATATGATGTAAAGCTGGAAGCAGGCAGGGTGGCAGGGAGATCATGGAAAAGACGTCTGAATGGAGCAGGCATGGGCCCAGCACACCACTGCCCCCTCGGTCCCCACTGTGTCTCCGGCACAAGCCCACTGGTGGTGCCTTGCCCTACCCCTGTCACGTAGTGGCCCCCAACAGCTAGCAGTCTCCCAGACTGCAGTGTAACCAGCCTCGAGGCAGAGCTTCCATAGATCCCACCGTCCCAGGAGGCAGACTTGCTTTGCATTTTCCTGAGCTCCCTCCAGCAAGCTCTAGGAAGTTCAGGGGAGTGAGGGGGACAGGGCGCACAGAAAATCCCACCTCCGTGCCTAGAGGTGGGTCCTGTGGGCATGCAGCCCCGCAGCGCCTAGATCTCATGATGCTTCCATAAACCAGAACTGAGATTTTTTAGGTGGAAAATCTTGACTTTTTAAAGATTGTCAACAAATTCAAAAAACATGGTGCAGACCAAATGTGAGCTGTCTGGAGTCAACTCCAGTCCTCGGCCTTGAGTCTGGTTTCCTCCTGCTGCAGTGGCAGCATCTTGCCACAAGGTGGGGCTCCAGAGTCACTCAGACCAACTTCTCCAGCTCAGGCATCCTTTTCCCTCCAGGATGCTTACTGGGCAGCTTTGGGGAAAAATTCTTCCTCTTCTCCCCTGTGCTCACACCCACTCCTGCACCCCTGCAGGCACAGACCATCGCCCAGGGGTTACGATGCTCCTGCTTAGGGACTCTGGCCCACAGTGGTGTGTCAGTTACCCGCCTCCCAGAGTCAGGGAGGATCGCCCTGGTAAGTAATGAACATAATTTTCTAGGCTCCTTGTCCATCCCAGTGAGGCTATGGTGGCTTCCCTACTCTACGATGGTGGGGAGAATTGTCACTGATGAAGGCCGCCTGGAACCCCAGTCAGACAGTGGGTTTCTGAAACCACTATCTCCGTGGTTCTCTTATCTCAGGTGCACAGTAGAGTCACCTGGGCAGTTAAAAAACATCCCCGTGCCCAGGCCACACTCTGGACCAATTACATCCAAGCCTGGAGGTCAAGCCTGGCAACTGGTATTTTTTAAAGCTTCCTGGGTGACTCTAATGGGAGCCAAGGCTGAGAACCCTGAGTGGAAGCCTAGTTGTCAGGGGCAGCTGTATCCATTCACTAAGGCGCCTCAGGACTTCAGAGCTGGAAGGGGTCTCTGAGATTGTCTGGATCACTTGCTATTAAGTCTTAAGATTAATAGAAAACATTTGTACGGCATATACTATGTGCCAAGTACAATCCTAAATGCTTACTATATATTAACTCATGTCATCCCCACCACACCCTGTGAGGGAGGCACTATTATTAAGATGCCCATTTTACAGACGAGGAAGCTGAGGCACGCTGTAGTAAGTATAGCACCCAGGTCCTACAGTTACTTAGTGATGGAGTCACGATTCAGGCCCTGAACAGTCTGGCTCCACAGGCAGCCGGTAACCCTCCTGTGGTTCTGCCTGGGAGAGCCCAAGACAGAGCAAATTGCCTGGATCCGCCTGTCCAGCCCCCCCTCAGGCAGAGCATCCCAGGGAGCCTCGGACTGAGCCCAGCCCCAAGCTCCCTCTCTTTATAGATGAAGAAACTGTGGCCCTGACAGGGAAGGTGACTGCTGAAGGCCCTGGAGGAGTGTCAGGCAGAGCTGGGCTGAGAGCCTGGACCTGGGGCTGAGGAACCCTGAGGCAGTGAAGGAAGGAGCTGACTTACTTCTCATTGTCGTAGTACAGCTTCCCAATGGCCCAGGCCACGATGATGGGGAAAGGCACACCTGGGGAAGAGAGCGCAGTCACAGAGCCACTCGGCGGGGCCTGGAGGACCCCAGTGCATCCCAGGGCCTAGAGGCAGGCTGGGGTCCCCAGGGTAGAGCTGGGACCACTCTTCCAACATACCTCCTTTAAATGCTCCCTCCCCTCCCCCAGCTAGGGGCAGAGGGCTGTGGTGTACATTCTGTCACCCTAACCTGGCCCTGCAACCAGCTGGCCTGGGTCTGGGTGAGGAGAGGGGAGTCTGGGATGGGTGGGGCGGGGGGGGGGGGGACGGGGGGCTAACCCCAGCCAATGAGGATGAACATCCACTTGCGCAGCCGGTCGGTGGAGTACGTGAGCACGATGGCCGTGTGCAGGTAGCAGCCCTCCCCAAACATCCAGAAGAAGTTGGTCACATGGAAGTAGTTGTAGGCGGCTGTCACCAACCTGCACCAGCCCTGCCACCCCGCCCCCACCAGATATGACAGTGAGCGGGGTGGGGTGGGGTGCGGGGAACAGGTGGGGGCAGCACCCGCATCCCACCCTGCGCCTGGGGCTTCTCCTGGGCAGGATGGGCCACTTCTGTTCTGTGGGCCCCAAGGCCTGGCTCTGGCCCTGCCCCTCCCCCCCAGGACAGCCCCACCCGGACCCCTCCTCTGACCCCGGGCCTGCGCCTCCAGGACATACCATGTTGCTCTGGTGGACTTCGGGGCTCATGGTGAGCTGGACCACGAACCACGTGGCATTGCGCAGGATGAAGGCCGAGATGAGGTTCCAGTGGATGATGTTTCTGAGGCAGCGGATGCTCCTAGGGGCAGCAGGGGAGGTGGGTGTCGGGAGCAAGGGGAGGGGAGAGAGGAGGAGGGATAGGCCACAAGCACCACTCCAGCCCAGATATATGGATGGGGAAACTGAACCTCAGAGTGGGGCTGACACATGGCCCTTCCTACCTGTGACCTGCCCAGACCTCAGCTCTGGGGGCAGAATCTGCCACAGCCAGTGCTCCAGGACCAGGGGCTGCCCTTCTCCCATGGCACTCCTCCCCTCCCTGTGGTTCAAGGTTCGAGGGTCAGAAAACACACAGGCCTCCGTGGGACGTCTCCCTGCTGCTCTCAGCCTGATGCTTTGGCCATCCCCCCCCCCTCCCCCCCCCCCCCCGCCCCCGCCCCTGGCAGTTACTAGGCAAGAGGGCAGAAGTGGCCCTGTCCGAGGTGTCCAGAGACCTGGGACTCTACAGCTGTCACTCCCTCCCATGGAGGTGAGGGGTGGGACTCCCCTGCCCAGCCGCCCCTGCACCTGACTTCTCCCCCTGCTCAAGGCCCAGGGACAGTGCCAGGGACTGCTCACCTGAGCCGCAGAAAGAGGACAAAGGCCACCAGGAGGGCCACCAGGGAGACGCAGTGGCCCAGGTAGTTGATGATGATAGCGACATGGTAGTGCACCTTGTTCTTCTTCTGAGGCCAGAGAGAGGGCAGAGGTGAGGCTCCCGCACAGCCCCGCCCCTGCGCCCACTGGCGTGTGAGCAAAGACCCAACGGTGGCCGGGACAGAGTGGGCAATGCTAACAGTAGTCACCCCCTCCCTGAGCCCCATGTGCCTCACGTTGTCCTGGAGCAGCACTGTGTAATTTGGGACTGTGTCTCCCTGTCTGTCTGTCCCTGAATCCCACTCTCTCCACTGCTCCGTGCTGTTGGACGAATGTCTGTTAACTGACAGGGACCCCATTTTGCATGCACAGACGCGTGTGCATGGCTCACAGGGGTGCTCACACATTTCCATTCAGGTCAAACTCTCTGGCCCCAGGGGGTGCAGACACCAACTCTCCAGGACTTCCTTCCTCCCCCATCACCCCTCACTCCCTCCTGCTGTAGCTGAAGCCTGCCTCCATCAGTGACGGGGAGAGTGGCTGTGGATTAGCATCCACAGAATCGGTAGAAACCACAGAACCCCCTCTCAGGTTCTATAATTCCCTGTCTAGGTCCCACCCTTGCCTGAAGTGAAGGGGATCCTGTCCCAGGACTAGAACAAAGTCCCCAACATTACAACTTCATTCATTTCATATATCGATGGTCCTGAGGGATCAAGTCCAGCCCCATCCATCTTTCAGATGAGAAAACTGAGACCCACACTCACCCAAGGGACGTGCCTCTGCAGTGGGACATCTAGCAGCTATCCGATGGCACCCTCCCTCCCTCCCTCCCTCCCTCCCTCCCTCCCTCCCCCTCTCCCCGGCCCCGCCCCACCCCTGCTGAAGGGGCAGCCTCACTGTAGGGCCTCTGCGGTCCCAGGCCCTGGTGCTCAGAGGCTCTGCTCTAGGGGCTGGTTTCCCTGGCAGAAGCTTTCAGGAACCTGGCAGGAAGTCACATTAGCGACTCAGGCTCGGAGGGGCTGAGACCCAGCGAGGTGTAAATGGAGGCAGGCCAGAGAGACAGAGCGAGAGGAAGGAGGCCGTGCACATGGGGAGGGCCTCTGAGCACCTGGCAGCAGATGCCAAATCTGGAGACTCTATGCACACGTCCAGCCTGGCGCTTAATTACTTTTATTAAATTCTCCACAAATCTGCACGGTGAAGCCCCTGGATAATAACAACGTGTGGGAGCCCTGGCCCGGGTGAGTGATGGGCACAGTGTGCAGGGAGCCCTTCCACCACCACCTGCTGTCAGCTCCCCCCCGCCCCCCAATCCTCCAGCAGGCCGTGTCAGGGTGGTTTGGGGTGAGATGAATCATGTATTAAGTACCTACTGTATGCTGGACACAGAGCCAGGAACTCTACAGATGTCACTGCTTTTCTTCCTCATAACTGCCCTCTGAGACTGTCCTTCTGTCCCTGTTTTTCCAGTTGAAGAGGCTGCATCATCGGCCCAAGCCACCCAGCCAGCAGTCACATTCCAGGACTGCTTGGTCTTAAAGACCCTGCTTCCCCTGTCCCCACGGTGCACTTCTTGGGGGACAGGCAGGGACGGAGAACAGAGGCACTCTCCCTGTCCGGGCTTCTGTAGGAAGGATGGGGACTCATGAGGCTGAAAGGGGAGAATTGGACCAAACCATTCAAGGGCTGCCCCTGCGTGGCTCCTTGGGTTAGAGGCCCAGGCTGGGTTCCAGCCCTGTCTCAGCTGCCACATCAGCCTGATGCCATCTGAGGAGGAGCAAGCCATCTGGGGGTGGGGGTGGGGGGTCACCGTGCAGAGAGCCCGAGAGGGTGTTGGGCAGATGGCAATGTTACCTCAAGAGATGGGCAGAGATGGGCAGCAACACCCTGAAAGGTGGTCCGTGACACCCAGAGAGATACCCAGGATGTGACACTCCAAGAGACCTTAATGACACCCGAGAGACAGTCTGACCTCCGAGAGAAAGCCACCACTACCTACAGGAGCCGCTGGGATGCCCGAGAAACATGTGGACACAGCCCATCCCTGGGGGCCTGACCAGCACCCTGTCCCTGTCCAGTTTGGAGACCTGAGACTGAGGAAGGTGGCGCGGTGTGGCACTGGGGTTTTTCGGGTGGTGAGGGCTGTGGGCCAGTCTCCTCCCCAGCCTGGCCTCTGGGCGCCCTCACAACTCCCATTTCACAGGCGGCTGGTCTGCCAGTCCATGACCTCCAATCAATCCCTCTGGGCACTGGCACTTAATTAGGGCTTATCCAGGGCCCAGAGCTGAGAAACCAAACGGGGTGCTCGGTTAATTGCAGTAGCTCCGAGAGGAAATGGGGAGTCCTGAGAGTGGGGAGGGCCCTGGCAAGGCTGGGGGCTGGCTTGTATTTGAACAAGTGCTCCGGTGATTCTTATTCCCAGGCAGATCCAGATGGGATGGAGGGTCTCCAGGGCCCCGTCCAATTTAGATCCTTCAGGCACAGGAATTCCCAGGACTGCCTGGTCCAGTCCCTCTCTTCTACACCCCAGAAGCCTCAGACAGCTTGGGGCATCCTCCCTTCTGCCCCAGGCTTCCAGCTCCGTGACCCCCTTCTTCAGCTCCCTCTGAAGGGGTGGGTGGAGATGTAGGGGCAGGGATAGGGGGGCAGGGCAGCAACACCAGGAAGATGGATACACCCGTGCATCTGCCAAATCTCAACCTTGAAAGTTTATTCATTGCAGCACTGTTGGTAGCAACCAGAGACTGAGAATAAAAAATGGGTAAATAAATTACAGTCCATCTGCAGGAGGTGATATTATGCAAATGTAAAAAAGAATGAAGCTGCTCTTTATGTACTGGTGTGAAACAACCACCAAGGTGGATGCTTACATGTAAAAGGCAAGGTGTTGAACAGGGTGTATAATATGCAACGTTTGGGTGAGAACAGAAAAGAATATAGGCACCTAATTACTCGAATATGCAGGGAATGTCTCTGGGAGAACATTTAAGAAACTGGCAAAATGGCCCTAGCCGGTTTGGCTCAGTGGATAGAGCATTGGTCTGCAGACTGAAGGGTCTCAGGTTTGATTCCTGGTCAGGGCACATGCCTGGGTTTCAGGCTCCATCCCCAGCCGATCAATGATTCTCTTTCATCATTGAGGTTTCTATCCCCCTCTCCCTTCCTCTCTGAAATCAATAAAAATACTGGCCGTGATCGTATAGTGGTTAGTACTCTGCGTTGTGAAATCAATAAAAATACTATCTGAAATCAATAAAAATATATATTTTTAAAAAGACACTGGCAAAATGGTTGTCTCTGGGAGAGATCCCAGTGGCTGGGTTGAGAGGGAGACAGTCTCTGTATGCCCATCGGTACCTTTGAATTCTGTATTATGTGTAAGCAACATCTTCTCAAAAACATTTGCCTATTTAAAAGGCTCTCCAAAGGGCTTTTTCGAGCCCTAGCTGGCTTGGCTCAGTGGATAGAGCGTCAGCCTGTGGACCGAAGGGTCCCAGGTTTGATTCTGGTGAAGGGCATGTACCTCGTTTGCAGGCTTCTCCAGGGCTCGGGCCCTGGTCGCGGCTCATGCAGGAGGCAACCAATCAGTGTTTCCCTCCCATCGATATTTCTCTCTGTCGTTCCCTCTCTCTTCCACTCTCTAAAAATCAATGGGAAAATATCTTCAGATAAGATATTTTCTGATATAGCCCCTGGCTGCACCTGGATATGTCACTCAGGCGGGATCACTCAGGCGGGAGAGGTGGAAAATGGATGAAAACCTGTCCCAGTGAGCAAGTGGAAGGAGGGAAGGAAGGAACGAGGACTCCTCGCATCAGCCTGCCCACTGCCTACTGCCCACGTGGCACAGCCTCCCTCCTGGATACATGAGCTTGAGTTCCCAGGGCCTTGCCATCAGCCTCTGGCTCCCCCACCCTGACTGGCCCCCAGCCTAGTAGCAGGCACGACCTCGGCTGGGGGCCCTGGTAGCTGCATGGCAGCCTCACCTCCTCGCTGAGGATCTCCTGGCACTCTGAGTAGTTCACGCGGGCGGCCCAGCTGCCGTTGGCCAGGCACTCTCTGTAACCGTTGTCTGGACAAAGGAGAGAGAGGCAGAGTGACCCGCGGTTCCTCTCCCAAATAGCAACTAGGCATCTGTCTGCCCCTCCCCCTGTCCATCTATCCATCCACCTGGGCCAGCACAGGGCCTGACTGCTGGTGACGCTGGGGAGAGGGGCTTCCCTACTACCCCAGCTTCCTGCCTCTTTCTGCCCCCTGGTTCCAATAGGGGCCCAGTGTGGACTCCAGTGCCTGACCATGGGGGCACGGCTCTGCCCACTTGTGCTGGCACGATCATGCCCACGAGACTGGCCCTTGGGCAGTCTTGACCAGCTCACTGGGCTCTTCCCTTGCAAGCCCTTATGTGGTGGCAGATTATGTGGTGGGTGCCCTTCTGAGGACTTTCCCGTTTTGGGGTCTCACGTGACAGCAGAAACGAATGGTGAGGTCTGATGAGTCAATCTCACTCCTGAGGCTGGGCATGATATGGTGGAAGGGTATGTGGGGGCAGCTCATGTGGCACAATGCAATGACAGGGTGTCCTATCGTGACTATTGCGGTGAGGCTCTTGTGGGGGGTCCTCACATGCTCCACGGGGGTGAGGCTCACGGGCAGGTGCCGGGGAAGGCCCCCATGGGGGTATTTCCCCATGTTGGGAACATCCCTGGTGGAGGTCTCTTGGGACAGAAAATGACAGGTAGCAGGGGTGTGCTGGGGACCTCACAGGGGGTGGGTCTCACGTAACAAGTGTCTCATTATTAGGACCTCTACAGCTGGCTCACAGACTGGCACATGGCAGTGGGGAGAAAAGACAGAAGAGTGGCCCAAGGAGGGGTGGGATCTGTGCAGCCATAAGCTGGACTACAGCCCAGGACCTGTCACCGTCTAGGGATGGGGAGGAGCTCCATAGTCTGAGGCCTGGATTCAGGCCCTGGGATGACAAGAGCTGCACAAAGGGCCCCCCTGGGCGTGTCACCAGGACTCTGAAACCCAGTAGGGAAGGGACGAGAGAGATCCCAACTTCAAGTCTTCCTCCTTTGCTGGTAAAGGTAGTCCTGTCCCACCCTGTACCCCGTCCAGCATCAGTGGCTCTAAAGATATTTCCTTGACTTAATTCCTCACTCCAGGCAGAACTGGCTGGAAGGGAATTGAGTCCTGAGCCATTTCTGCTGGAGCCTCTGTCCTGCTGCAGGCCTTTCCACAGTTCCCACTGACCCTCATGTCACGGGGCAGGAGGATGGCTGAGAGAACTGTCTGAGTCCCAGGCCCTGAGCCTGGGGCCCGGCAGGGGCAGAGCAGTGTGTGAGAGACAGAGGTGGGGGCCCAGGGCCGGCTCAGTGTTGCTGTGCTGCGTGAGGAACTGGGGCCCTCTGGCCTCTGGGGCCCCTCTGCTCATGTGCACCAGGGAGGGCTGGACTAGCGGACCCCCACGGGGCCGTCCAGCCTGGGAGCTGCCTCTCCGCTGGCAGCATCAGGACCAGAGGGAGATGATGGTGTGGGCGGTGGGGGGAGATGCTACTGCATCACCGAGAGAGGGAGACAGGGTCTGGCCTCCAGGGCTGCAAGGCTGTGAGGCCTCCTCGCTAACCCTGCTCCCCAGCCCGTCTGCTGAAAGGCCGCTCACGCCTCTGTAGCAGGCCAGTGGGGAAACAGGCTAAATGGGTTTTTAAAGCTCAGCTCAGCTTCTCTGCCAGTGGGCCCGAGTCTCAGCGGAGTTGAGCCTTGGGCAGAGGTGGCTACGATGCTGCTCATTCTCTCCTAATTGCTAAATGAAGGATAAGCTACCAGAGGGCTCAGAGCTTAGTGACAGGGTTTTTAGGAGGGGTCTGGGGGGAGGCAAGGAACCAGGGGATCCAGTGTCTCTGCTGTGTCTGCAAAGAAAGGGACTTGGGGGAGTGGTTCTTGCCTAAGCGAGGCAGAACAAAGCCGTGTTAAGAGCATGGCTCTCCACTCAGACAGTCTGGGTTCAAAATCTGGCACCGTCTCTCACTAGCCATGTGACCTTGGGCAAGTCACACAACCTCTCGACTTCCTTCCTGAAAGACCAGAATGATCTTAACAACAGCTCTACTGATTGGTTGAGTGAGCATTGTAGTTAACTATGCAGAGTGCTTGGAGCTCCACCGGCGGTGGCGTGAGCTGTGATTGTTATTATTGTCTTGGAGCTGTATTTACATAAGACTTAGAACATGTCACTTGTCCCTATCAAAGGGGGTACTGGTGGGGTTAACAAGAGCCATGCTCTTAGCCTCAGCCCCCCATTCACACCCCACATGTGGGGCCAGGAGCTGGAGTCCCTACCCGGCCGGGTCATCCAGAGGGAGCAGGCTTTGGTGGGGAGGCAGGAGGCGATCCTGAAAGAAAACAGGCCTGACAAGCAGGGAGTCGTTTCCAGGGAGGATGCGACCTCCTTGTCTTTGATTGCTGAGCTGAGCAGTCTTCCCGGAGAATCATGGGAAAATGGATATTTTTGGAAATTCTCCCCATGTCTTTGAAGATCAGATGCAGCGGGAAGGAGGGCATTAAGGAGAAGGCCAGGAAGTCCCAGCAGCACCCCATCAGTAAATAAATTAATTAGTGTTTAATGATTAGGTGCAACTCTGGGTTCTCACTCACTATTGATTGCATGGGCGTGTTCCTCACTGTTCGGCACTAGGCATCTGGAGAGGGGGATCTGCCAGCCCAACCCCCACGACTAGGGACCATCGCCCCCAGCTCCTCTCCTGGGATCACAGAGGGAAGACAGAGGAGGCCGAAGAGCACCCCACCCAAACCTCCCTCTCACCCTGCAGGTGGAGCAACTGAGGCCCCGTGGGAATGCCGAGGCTCCTTAGCCAGTTACACACGGAGCTGGGGCTGGAACCCAGGACTCCTGGCTTCCATTTAAGACAGGGCTGGCGAATTGAATGGCACATGCCCAGGCACTAAGTTCTGAAAACACTCACTTTGGGGCGTGCCAAGTCATCCTTGGGGACAAGAGTGGAGGAAGCTCATAGGGAGTGGCCAGGCCGGCTATAATTTGGTGGGGCTTCAGCTGGAGAGAGCCTGGCCAGCCCCACTCAGGGGTATGGACTTGACCATGGAGGCAATGGGGAGTCATAGAAAAGGTGACTCCAAACAAGGGTGTGATGGGGTCAGATGCAAAACAAAGGTTAGAGATCGGGTGCCTTGGACAGAGACAGTGGCACTGGGACTGAGGGCAGGTAGGGCTAGACATGAAAATCACTTTGGAGGTGAAAGGCAGGACCTGGTACCTGAGAGGGAGAGGGACCTCCCTCCAACGCACCCCCATAATGCACCGGCCCCAGTGCTGCCTCCTTCCTGTAGGCACACAGCATTGTGGGTGGAGTAGCAGGAGGGCTCTGACTCTCAGTGTGGCCCTGCTTCTAAGCTTTGTGACCCTGGGCAGCTAACAGCCTCTGCCTCCATTTTCTAACTGTGAAATGGGCCTTACTAAGCTGGAGGCTGGCCGCTGTGCACCCCAAGCTTTCTTCTGAGGTCCTTCTGCCCTTCCTCTTGCCTGATGTCCCCCCACACCCCTACCAGTCTTTCTTTTCCTTCTGTGGGTTCCAGGCACATGAAGCTGCTTGGTCTGGCTGTTCCAGCCTCCTGTCTGGCCCCAATGCCTCCCCAGGGCCCTCCAACCCTTTCTTGGCTGCAGCTCCCAACCCTAACCTTAGTCCAGCTGGTAAAGGAGAGAGAGGCAGGAGATGGAACGTGGGAGCTTTGAGCTAATGAAGTATTAGAAGCATGTCATCCATCCCTCTCCATCCTCAGAAAGGGGGCAGAGGGCCATAACGGGGGGGGATGTGTTAAAGGTCACATAGCCTGTCTCAGAGTGAACCACCTGGTGTCTATGGCCCCCTTGTACCCTTTTGGGGCCCTGAGCTCAGGCCCACCAGACCCGGGACCCCACCCTCCCCTTGGACAGGTCAGGACTCTCGCCTGCAGGTGTTGCTGTCTTGGTAGGCAGGGGCTGTGAGTCATTGACAGGGGAGAGCAAATTAATTCTGAGGGTGACAGGTGACATAGCAAGGAGCTGCAAAGCCTGGAGGTGGAGGCTCTGGGCCTCAGGGGAGCAAGGTGTTTACAAAGGGATCAAATATCTGAACACTGGGTTAGTCCTCCCCTACCCCCACGCCACCTGTGGGCCCCTATGCGAGGCCAATATGGCTGTAGATCATGACTCGGAGTCCTCCGCCTCCAGGCTCATAACCTAGGCCGGCCTCATAACAGCTCTGAGCTCAGGGTTCTCATCCCAAAGTTGGGCCTGTTCTGAGGATTCCCGCCCTCCCTCATGGGGTTGTTGGAGGCTCAAGTCGACTTTGTCAACTGCAGAAGGAAGTGTCACACAGACCTGGATGCAAGTCCAGCTTCACCTCTTCCTACCTGGTGACCTTGGGCAAGTTTCCTAACCTCTCTGAGCCTCAGAGGCCTCAGTTGCATAATGAACACTATCCAGTTATATATAGTGTCTTCCGGGGGGTATTGTGAGAATCCGCAATGTGAGCACACAGTGCCCAGCAGAGCAGAGCTGGCCTTTGGTAAATGGTAGCTGCTGTATCCACGAGAGGTACTGTTATTATCGTTTTTGTCATTATTATTTCCCCCGTCTCCACCAAGTCGGTCCTCCACAGGCCCCCTTACTTGTGGTGTTGTAGCGGACACCGTAGAAATAGGCAGGGCAGGGTCGAACCACCAGCTGCCCCGCGGGGCTCTGGGGCCAGCAGGTACCAATGAGGTCCACGGATGCATTGCACTGCAGTCCTGGGGGCAGAGACAGCTGGTGAGGCAGAGCAAGATCCCCACTCCAGTGTCCTCCCCACCTCCCGATAGGCCCACACACACCAATGGTGGACAGGACAGGAGCGATGGCCCTAGTGCAGAGATAGCTCATCCTATGCAAGGGAAGACACCAGGGAAGGAATCTGATCTGATGCGATGGCACTAGGGAGCCAGAGTAAATTCCAGAGCAGAGGAGGAACAGAGATGGCAGGAGGTGATGTTAAAAGCTGAGGTCGTGACTGGCATTTAGCGGAAGGCTGGACATGCTTCAGGTCCCTCTGCTCTGTAACCTGAGGGCACTTTTCTCAGCATATCACTTGGGGCAGACCTGAGCTCTCAGACTTCACAGAGTGGAAAGGAACCAGCCAACCCCTGACCACTCCCCCTTACACGTCTTCAGAACCAAATCATGTCTGCTCTAGCCCTGCAGGGAGGAACCAGCTAAACGAAGTTGGCCTGCCTTGCAGCTGGCCTGATGACCACATTTACTGAACACACACTGCTTGCACTGTCGTCTGCGCGGTGCCCTGAGAGGACGGACGCAGAAGGGACCACGGGAGAAAAGGCAGGGAGACACCATCCAGGGGAGCAGAAAGGACACTGAACCAGGAGTCTGGAACCCTGACTTCAGACTGGGCTGTGTTACTAATTTGTTGTGTGACTGTAGGCAAGTCACTTGCCCTCTCTGGACCTGAGGGTCTTTACAGTAAAATGAAGTGGTTGGATCTGATCAGAAATTCTTAATTGCAGTTCATGGAAGCTTTCAGGGTTCATAGAGACTCTGAGATTAAGTGAAAAACTTGGTCTATGTGTGCATTTTGCTTAGGAAAGGGATCTTGGCTTTCATTAGATTCTCAAAGGGGCCTGTGACTTTTAAAAGGATGTAAGCAGATGAATTAGAAAGTGGAGTGTGTGTGTGTGTGTGTGTGTGTTGGGACAGAGCTGAAGCCACAGTAATACTTCTGGTCTCCAATGGGCAGGGGCTGGACTGAGCACATTCTTGGCTCCCCCTCCTTTCTCTGCCTTTTGATGCCTATCACTTGCATAGGGCTGGCACAGTGTGCCCAGGGTGCCTCGCATAATGGGAGGGGTTAATAACCTGGGGTGACACACGAATGCACAGACAAGCCAGGGAGAGCTATGAACCAATGTGGGGTCAGCCTCTTTAGGTCTGGGCATCAGCAGCTGCCAAGCCCTGGCTGGGCCCACCTGCCATCTCCTCCCCAGCTTAGCTCGGCCCCAGTCTCTCAGGAAACAGCACTGGATTAGACTGGCGTCATGTCCCTGCTGGATGCAGGGCAGTGCTGAGCAGCACTTGGACCAAATGCTGGTTTTTCATTTCTAATCAAAGCTATTCACAGGGTGTTCGTGCAAATCAGGGCTCAAGGGGTAGAGGCCTTGAGGCCAAGTGGTTTAATTGAAAGAGAAAGAAATCTGGACTGGGGCTTTATGGCTCTGAGGAGACGGTGGGCCAGGTGGCCGGGGTGGGCCAGGTCCTGGCACTGTGCCACAGCACAGCATCCCTGAATTGCTTCACGGAGTGAGGAAAGCATGTTAAGATTTTAATGTCATGGTCATGTCGATAGTGCTGGGCCTGGAAGAGGGAATAACTGGAGGCATGTGGCCATGGGAATGGAGGGGTAATGTTATGAACCATGCTCTGCTTCTGTAAAACTTTCCTTCATATATTTTGTTGGATCCTCATCCACCCTACAATGTCATTATCCCCTTTTGACAGATGAGCAAACTGAGACCCATGGAAGCAAGTGACTTGCCTGAGGTCATGAGTCAATGAGTGAAAGAACCAAGACACATAGTCACATGTTTTTGACCCTTAATCCAGTGCTCTTTCTATGACACCACATTTTGTGCCAATAAAGGGAAGGGGAACAGTCCACAAGGCATTGGGGAATGAGTAACATTTATTGAGGACTGACTGTGTGAAGGGCACTTGTCAGGCACTTTATATATACACCATCTGATTTAATGGCACCATCGGACCTTCCTCAATAGGTTGTCCATTTACTCATTCATTCAAGTACCTCCTGAGCTAGGTACTAGGAAGATGAAACGGAATGTCATCTGTATGTCACGTGTGGCAGCACCTGGGACTTGCCTAACACACCTTCTCAGTCAGTCCCATTGCCCCTCCCTCTCTTCCTTCTCCCTCTCTTTCCTGCCTTGGACATTTCCCCAGAGTCCCTACCACAAAGAACAGAGGGCAGGGCAGAGCCAAGCAGGGACCGGCCACTGAGCAGATGGCCCTTTTGGCCTTGAGGACCAGGCAGCAGCCAATGCCCCGAGCCCTGGCACCACCCACAGCTGGTCTAGGGTTTGCGGGTGAGAATGGGTAGGGCCGTCGCTATTTGCCCCTGGACTGTGGATTCTGTAGCACCTACTGTGTGGGTCTCATACCACCTGCCAACATGGGTGCTAATTCTCTCTGTTTTACAGATAAGGAAACGGAGGCCCAAGCAGTCAAATGGCCTAGCCAAAGTCACGCAGACACTGAGAGGCATAAGTGGGTTTTGAATGTTGGTGTTTAATGTCTGCCGAGGCTCTTCCCACTGCACCACAGCTGGCCCCAGCCTGGGCAACCGGCCCTCATAGCACTTGATTTAACCCAAACAGACAGATCTGTTAAGCAATGAGAAATACTATGGAGAAAAAATAAGCAGGATGAGGAGATAGACAGGAGCTCTATTTTAATTGGTTGTCTAAAACGCACTTAAGGAGAAACCTAAAGGAAACGAGGGAGGGAGGCATGTGCATATCTGGGGAACAGTGTTCAAGACAGAGGGAACAGCAAGTACAGCGGTCCCGAGGCAGGTGTGTGCTTGGTGTGCCTAACGTGCTGACACTGCTGTCACTTGGGGGTGGGGAGCGGGGCAGAGTCAAGTGGACCAATGCAACACTGGTCCCATATCTTCCTCCCTCCCCACATGTGCACAGAGCAGATGCAGGCGACTCCACACTCTCATTGCTCATGGGAGCAGTGTGGTCAAACTACCCCCAAACGCTTGCGAATGGAGGGAAGAGGAGTAGCATGGGTGGCTCCCACCTGCCTCTGAGGAAACCCTTGCTGAGTCAGGATCGTGGGGGGCCTGCTTTAATGAACAGATAAGAACCCTTTGAAGGTAGCTATTTAATGCTTGTGCATGATCGGGCACTGGTGTTTTCTTCCAAGTAGGTAGCACAGTTCGCTTCCCACCAGGCTCAGGGTGCCAATGTGCTCAGCAGGTCCTTCCGAGGGAGCCTGGAGCCTGGCTCCCACCCCAGTTATGTCGGGTCTCTCATCAGGGGTTTCTGAGGAACCAGAGTAGGTGGGCACTTGGCAGCAGCCCTGAGGCTGGGAGGCCCATCCTCCTGTTTGGTTTAAGCCCAGGAGCAGGACTCAGCCAAGGCTGTTCAGAGAGGGAGGCAGCTTCTGAAACACACACACACACACACACACACACACACACACACACACACACGCTTGCCATTCAGAGGAAGGTGCTGCTGGGATGAATGGGCAGGGGCTTTGCCTGTGTCACCAGCCTGGAGAGGGTGGCAGAGGTCAGGCAGCGAGTCCTGCTCCTCTACCACCTTGTGGTTGAGCTGCCTCCTCTTTGTCTGGGCAGAGAAGAAAGATACCTTTGTAGAGTGTGTGATTCATCAGGACAAATGGGTGGGCTTCCTGTCCTATAGGTCTGTGGGCTCTTCATTTCTGCATTCCCAATACCTAGCACAGTGCCAGGCACATAGTAGGTCTGGAGGACAATTAGGGGCCATGTGCAAACCCATTGTGAGCATGGGAAATTGCAGGGGCGACTTTGCCTCCCAGGATGATGGACCACACTAGGCCCTGGGCACCACGGCTCTCTGGGCAGCCACATAACGTGGTGGTGAGAAAGTCTAGAGTCAGGCCCACTTGCTTCTAATCTTAGAGTGGCTGCTTAGTAACTGTATGTGCTTGGGCAAGTGATCAAAGCTTTCTGAGCCTTCTGTAAAATGGGGGTAAAAATACTTCCTGGCTATGCTGTTTGATGATTGAATGAGATTAGAGCACTTAGAATGGTGTCTACACTTAGTGGACGCAAAATAAATATAAGCTATCATTAATTATTGTTATTATCCATGACCTTAAGACAGGGGTTGGGAGTGATGACCATGGGTTCTTGTCAACAACATGATTGCATTTGTCATTAGTTAATAATTCCATTACTTTCTGGCATTGTCATATTCGTGACATGATTTTATGAGTTGCCAAGTCTATGATCTGCCACATGATGGCTCCAGGGACCCACCCTCTCCCTATTCCTGGCATGTGAGAAGACCCCCAAAGGCCCCGGTTCAGTGCTAGCTGCCCCGGCCAGATGCCCATCCATCTGTCCCCATCCCTCCACCCACCCTCACCATCTGTCTACCAGTACCCATTGGTCTGGGTAGGCCTTGGTTTCGAAGACAAACAGCGCATTATCAGAGGCCATTGTAGAGGGTGATGGATTGTGTGCCATGAAGCCCCGCATGCTGGGCCAAGCTGGAGGTAATGGCACAGAGTACAAATCATCGGCGCATGAATGGCATTCATCACGGCCTGTTGCCTCCAAGGACAGGTGATACCTGCAGTGGCTCAGGGACGTCACTTCTCCTGAACACAACAAGCAAATTAATGGAGCCTGACCTGGCCCCCATGTATGTGGGGCTACGGGCAGGGCCTTTCATCTCAAGCCCAGCCTCTGAGCAGGTGGCCTCTCTCCCAGTCTCCCTCCACTAGCACTCCAGACTCTTGCTCAAGAACTTCCCCATTCCCCATGACCCAGCTTAGCCAGCTTTGCAGCCAGATGGAAAATTCACCAAACTCAGCTGCTGGTCTTCAATCAACTCTACCTTTGACTCAGAGCATTGGGTCTTCTCTGCCAGTCCACACTCAGAGTTTCTCAGAGACTCACCTTGAACCTCCTCCTCCAGAAAGCCTTCCTGGATTCATACCACTCCTGATCTAATTTCCCTGCCACCTGCATTGTAGTGAGCAATTCATGGCAAGTGCCTTCCCCTCAACCCCGCTACATAGTAGGCCTTTTGGATTGAATGGAGGAGAGACCTAAAGGGGGAAATAAATCACCAAAGATTGAGCTTCCCTAAGACCCTCAGGTGCAGGGCGACCTCCCACCTGCCCAGCAGCAGCATCGCAGGAGCCGGGGTGAGGGCTCGGGGGTCACACCCCAAGTTAGAAAAGGCATGGTCTTGACAAGGCAAAGCCAAAGACCTAAATTCCCCATGTAACACTCCTGTGCCTAGTTCCCTCAGATGAGTCTTAAACTCTTGTGAACATGAAATAAGACCATTATTCAAAAGCCCTTTGTAAAAAAAAAAAAAGTTATACAAGTAATCGTCATATTTGCAGTTATGTAGTATTTTCACTGAGGCATTATCGAGCTTGGTGTTGAAGACGTATCTGGAAGCCAGCCTGCCTGGTCTCAAATCTTGGCTCTGGCCCTTGCTCGTTTTTCTCTGTGCTCCGTCTCCCTATGTGTACAGTGAGGATTACAGCACCTTCCTGGGTTAATATAGCTCAGATACCTCTGGCAGCGTCTGGCACAGAGTTAGCCCCCTACACAGAACACAGCCTTTCTCCTCCCCGATGCCCGAGCCACAGCTCAGCCCCGCGCTGTTGCCCACCTCAAAGCAGGGCAGAGAACTGCCCAGCACACTGCCACAAGCCCCCCCCCCTCGCCCCCCGTGTGTGTGTGACTACCCAGCACACTGCCACAAGCCCCCCCCCCTCGCCCCCCGTGTGTGTGTGACTACCCAGCACACTGCCACAAGCCCCCCTGTGTGTGTGGCAGACACCGTTACCCATTCACAGCTCTCTTTCCCACCACAGTTTCAGGATCCGCCTTAACACGGCACTCCCTCCCTGGAGAGAGGAATTGCTTGGACCTTAGGGAGGAAATCTCTGCTGTTCCTGCCGTAGGGCACGGCTCTGTGCGAGAACCCTGGTGGGGCAGGTGATGGGCTGTGGCAGGGGGCGGGGCTGGACTCTTGCAGGAGCAGAGTGGGGGTACTCACCAGAGACGTTGCTGGCCGGGGACAGGCTCTCGCAGTGCTGGTCCTGGAGGAAGGCAGAGACGGGGTTCAGCCCCAGGAGGAGAAGGGCCTGTGGGCACAGGGGGATGAGGGACATGGTTAGACTGCCATGAGCAGTCCAGCCTGCAGCTTCTTGCCTACCCTCTTCTCCCCTCATCCATGTGTCTTCCCACATCCCCCCACCCCCCACACATACACAACCCCCTCCCCCACCCACCCCGCCCCATCCTCCCTGCCTGATCTAGAGCCGCCTTGCTCTTGGAGGGGCCTGGAAAGGAGGCTGGTAAGAGCAGGGGCCCAGATCCCCAGGGCAGGTAAATTTTCTCCCTGAGAGCTAGAGGACCCCCAGTGAGAAGGAAGGCCCCAACTAAACAATCTGCCTAGGAAAGCTGTGTCCATCCACATGGGATCCCAAGCATGGCCCAACTGTGCCCCAACACCCTGAGCCCCACAGCTCATAGGTCCTCATTGTGCACCTCCTCCCCCCCGCCCCGCCCCCTCCCTTTGGAGCCGCGAGCTCTCCTGGCCTCTTGTTCAGTCAGCTGCTTCCGGCCTCATCCCTGCCCAGCTAGTGACCAGTCCCTACAACTTGTGCCTCACCATTTATCCAGCCTTTTTACATCTGCGATGGCACTGACTTCTCCCTGGGGCAGGGGTGGTTGTCCCTTTTCACAGTTGGGAAAATTAAGGCCCAGAGAGATGAAGAAACAAATGCTCCTGGAAAGACGGCTGCCCAGTTCTAGGGAGAACCGTCACCCCTCACATTCCCCAGGGACTCGGCGTCACTCTGATTCCGGAATTCCAGCCCACTGGGAGGAGAGTGGTGTGGATCCCACAGCTGGAGGATAACACCCCTATACAACTGTTGTGTCCCCTCCCTCAAGGTCACCACCCCTTCCTGTGGATCTAAAGTCAAAAGAGACCCGGCGTCCAGCCCGTTTCACTGTGTTGCCATGGACAGGTTACTTGCCCTCTCTGTGCCTGTTTTCTCTCCAGCTTTTCTTGAAGACTTGCACAGTGCAGACCCTGTGATCTTCACAGCGGGAAAATGTGGGGAGACGGAGGGGCTTGTCTGAGTCCCACTGAGCAAATGGCTAGTTTAGAGGAGGGGCAGCGGGGTGGGTGCACAGCCCTCACTCACAGGCCCGGGAACAGGGTGAGGAGAGCGAAGCATCACCTCGGGTACAAATTTTAAGGGGGCACCAGAAAATTCAGTACTCAAGATAAATAATATTTTAATGCAATATTAAAAGAACTCTAAATTAATGCAAAAAAATCCATGATGAACAAAATATTCAAAACCTTTTTTTTTTTTAAAGACAAGATCAGTAACAGTGCGGGGCTATATTGGCACCTGAGGTAAAAGGAAAGATCAGTAATAATATTAAAATAGCATTTATCTGATTACTGAGATTTGGGGCATCTTACATTTTGCACTTGAGGAGAATGCTTCATTGGCCTCACCCTAATCCTGGTCCTGCCCTGCTCACGTGCCTGCTGCCCAAGCTAGACTTCACCATCCCCCTCCCACCCTCCCCAAGGCTGTACTAGTACCTCCTCCCTGCCCCTGCACCCCTCCCCACTCACCCCTCTGGACCTCAGGACCTTCCCCCAGTCCAGAGGCAAACTGACTTGCCCTTTCCCAGAGGCGAACTTTCCATGCTCACCTGTCTCAAATGTCCTCTCCGGCCCTGTCCCCCTCTGCCCCTCCCAGTGCCACCCACTTCTGGGTAGCTGCTCCTTCCCACACGTGTCCAATGACAAAGGCAGGCTGTGCGCCCCTCTCTCCTACCCTACATTCCAAGGTGGACTCGAGTGCTCCCCACTCCCGGTCAGAGTCTGTCCTGCCACCACCTCCTTCAGGAAGCCACCCCCCCAACCCTGATAATTCACGTACGTTGTCCCCTCAGTGCCCTGCCTGAGTCCTTAGTGGGCTTGTTGACTATTCACTCACGGGCACACTCCTTTTTCACATCAGAGGGGTCTCTGTGCTCTTACTGAGACAAGCTCCCAAGCACCCCCCACAGCCCTGCACCCCCATCTGGTGCCCAGACCCCAGCTGCTCAGCGAACGGTGCTGGGTTAGCTAATTCACTCCTGGGACTCGGGAGATATTACAACGAACCCATTCAACTCTCTGGCCCCAAGGAACTTCCAACACTTTATTAATCAGTAATTAAACTTCGCAGTCGCCAGAGAGATGGTGAAATATCTTTACTCTCATTTTCCAAGTGAAAACGCAGAATTGGAGAAAAGAGGAAGCCACCAGGCCAGCCAGTGGCTTCTGCTGGCAGAGCAGAGAGCAGTCCTCGGGGACAAACCTGCACTGCTCAGCTCAGCTCAGCACAGTCAGCAGGGACCCAGCTCTGCTCTGTCCCCTGAGAGGAGCTGCTCAGTCAGCTCAGGGGGCCAGGGGCTCCTTCTAGAAGGAGGCTAGGACTCCCTGCCACCTCCCTCCCAACATGCTCACACGCACACAGAGAATGGAAGTGGGGCTCCAGGAGGCAGCTCAGCCACAGGCAAATTAAAGAAACGGAAACACCCTATTCCAGATTATCAGTCATGCTGCCTGACATTCCACCATTATCCTTCTGACCCTGAAGTTGCGCTTTGTGCTTCAGTCTTCAGATCCCCTTAAAATACCTCATTTCATTCCCATGGAATTGCTTATCAATCAGTGCATGGATCCTGCGGGTGTCTGCACACCTGTGCTCTTGCAGGTCTTCACTCCTCCTCAGCCTGCCCCACCCTTCGCCTGGTGAGCCCTGGTGGCCTCAAAAGCCAGTCCCACAGCCCCTCCGCGTGGCAGCACCTTCCCTAACCCTCCAAAGTGGAGCGACTCAGTCACCGCGTCCCTTCTGTACACGCGCTGGACCCTGGTGCTCATGACACCAGCAGATGGGGACCCTGGACTAGCCCCAGATGCATGAAACGGCCTCGAGACAAAGCACTCACGCCCCAGGGTTCTAATTAGATGGAAAATACAGCAGCCATACGTCTTAGCCTCGCGTCTTAATGTCTCGGGTTCACTGAGGAAAAGAGCAGTCCGGATTCATCATGAAACCAAACCAGATGCCCCAGGACAAAGGGCTAGCCTGTCCTTGGCTGGCTGCCTACAACCCTGACCCTTACATCTCCTTCTTGGGTATGATGGTTCGCAGAGTCATTTTCTACCATGAGAGGGCTGGCTTTGCATTATGCAAAGAAAAGGGCTTCTTAATATTCCCGAACCAACCTTTCCGCTCAGGAAAGGTCAGCTCTGCACAGAACGTGTGTCTGTGCCACATCAAGCTCTGCGGAAAGGTTTGAAGAGGCTTCTGGTTGATTCCCGAATCACACTTCCATGAAAAATCGGGAGTATTTCCTGTGTATTTCCTCCCACCATCCATTGCTCTCCTTTTCAACATTCACTGCAGTTTTCTATCTCCATCAACAGGCAATTGCCGCATTGTAGGAACAGGCCCCAGAGTTTCAAGGATGCTGTTTATTTCTTTCTGAAGCTGAGAGTTCCTTAATGGAGGGTCCTCAAGCACACAAGGGTAGGGGCACGAAACCCTGTAAGTAAATGCACAAGTAGTGTGTAATGACAACCATTTTCCAGGGGAGAGTGCACAGCATCTGCCACTTCTCAAGGAGGCCTAACAACCCCCAAATCCCCGGAGCATATGGCAAATGGGGTCACATCGGAGGCCCGGGCCTCACCAACCGTACCTGTCATCCTCTCTGACGGGCGACCCAAAGTGGTTTGACCTGGGAACTGCCACTCTCTCCAATGCCTCCATCTGCTTCCCTCCCCACCCCCAACATCAGCCCTCACCATTTTTTCTCCTTTCAGAACAATTGTTAAAATATATTTTTATTGACTTCAGAGAGGAAGGGAGAGGGAGAGAGATACAGAAACATCAATGATGAGAGAGAATCATCCATCAGCTGCCTCCTGCATGCCCCCTACTGAGGATCGAGCCCACAACCTGGGCATGTGCCCTGATCAGGAATTGAATCGTGACCTCCTCGTAGTTCATAGGTGGATGCTCAACCACTGAGCCACACCAGCCGGGCTCAGAACAATTTTTGACAAACAAAGCCTTCAGGACTTCGTAAGGTTTACCATTTTCCAAAAATGGCACCAAGGATCTGAGGCTGGTGGAGTGCTAGGCTCGCTCACCTGTACCAAGGGGCACTGTGCTGCAGAAAGCAGACGGGTAGGTCTCATGCTTCCCGCTTCATACGGGTTTCACAGCTGAGGTGCTCCAGGTCACTGAACTGTTTTCAGCTGTTGAGTGAGGACTAGGACACAGTAAGCAGGCAATCCGTGTCTGTTTTTTCAAGTGGATGAAAGATGGAGGAGGGGATGGCTCAGGTCAGGACAGGGCATGGGAGAAGGGATGGGTAGAGGAGGGTGCAGGACTGGGCATAGAGGGTGGGGTGGAAGGGGCACAGTGTGTCAGCTGCCTGCTCCGGCTGCTGCCCTTGCCCCCACCCCCAGGCCAGCGCAGAGCAGGGCTGGAATTGAAGCTGCCATCCCAAATCCCAGTGTGACTTTGGCGTAAAGGTTAATCACACCCAGAAAATGCTTATTAGAGACCATAAATAACTACATTGCTGAAGCTCAGTTTGGTCTTTAAAGGCACAAAGTGCAATTTCCCTTGATGGGATGATTTGGTAATTAACCTTTCAGGGAGGGCTCTAAAGGGAAAAGAGGGAGCTGGAGGCAGGGGGAGCTGCCTCCCAAACATTCATGAGGAGCCAGGAGAAGGGGGCCTGCCTTCCCTCCCCTTCACAACAACTTCTGCTGCTCAGCTTGGGAGAGCCCCCCAAGCCCTTGTCCCCCAGGCCCCAGGAAGACCTCTGACAGACCTGCTGTGGACTGTGTGACTTCAGGGGAGTTAACACTTGGAGTGGGGGAAACGAGTTAAGTCGGCTCGCGTGAATTGCGCGTACTCCGCGGGAGCCGTCTTAACTCGGTTCATATAGATTTGCGGTGGAGTGCGGGAAACGTGTAAACTCGGGCCGATTGTAACTGCGTATTACCAAATATTTGTTTGTTTGCCGTTCACAAAGATACCTACCTGCGTATGCGAACCGTTTCATACCCATTGGGGTAATAGGTATCATAAAAATCCCTGATTTTGCGCGGGAAACCTAAATAATTGCCCGCGCCATCTTATATTTTGGCGGGAAATTCACCCGACACCGTAGTGTTAACTGGCCCCTCTGGGCAAGGAGGCCTTTCTTACTCCATCACAGGGATGTGGGCCACCTGGGGGAAAGCAGGGGTAAGATGTTTCTGAAGCTTAAAGTCCCCTACAAGTGTCCATGTGGTCACTTGGTGGCTGTGGGCCCCAGAATCTTCCTCAGTTACAGAGGTTGGGAGGACAGCAGGCTTCCCACAGGTAAGGGAGGGGTGCAGGCCGGACCAGCCCCCCCCCCCCCCCCCATTCAGTCAGGCTGTTCTGCCTTCTCTGCAAGCTTTCCAGTGGGAAGGGCTTTTTTTCAGCTTAGAAGGAAAGTAGTTTTGTTTTTTTAAACCATTCCATTTAGCGATCTCACGAAGACTCTTGCTGGGATGATTCTACATTCAAGGAGTTGAAATGTTCAGTTTCATAGCAACTTTCAAATATGCAACACAGTATCGTTAACTATGGCCACCACGTTGCACATTACATCCCCCAAACTATTCAGCTTCTCACTGGAAGTTTGTATTTTTTCACCTTCACCCATTCCCGCCTGCCCTCCCTCCCGACCCCAGCAACCAGCGATTCCTCTGTTTCTATGAGTTCTATTTTTTACAAATTCCATATATAAGGGGTCATATAGCATTTGTCTTTCCCTGTCTGACTTATTTCACTTAGCATACTGCCCTCAAGCTCCATCCATATGGTTGCAAGAAGCAAGATTTCATTCTTTTTTGTGGCTAAATAATATGCCAGTGTATCTATACCACATTTTCTTTATCCACCTATCCATCAATGGACACCAGTTATTGCCATGTCTTGGCTATTGTGAATAATGCTGCAATAAGTATGGGGGTCAGGATACCAGTTCGAGATGGTGATTTTGTTTCCTTTGGATACATACCCGGAAGTGAGATTGCTGGATTGTGTGGTATTGAGTTGTATGAGTTCCTTACATATTTTGGACATTAACCCCTTATCAGATATGTGCTTTGTAAGGTATAGCCTGTTTCAAGCAAAGCCAAGAGAAGAAAATCTAAATATGAAAAGAGGAAAGGTCATAAATCAAGATTTCATCAAAAAGCTGCCCCCCCCCCCCCGTTACATTTAAAAACCAGGTTGCAGAAATAAAACATGAGCAGTCAATTCTCTGAGACCTGTCTGTGCCTACAGGAGATACACCTGTAGTTACGGAATGGCGATTTGGGAAGGGCAGGGCCCACAGGGAGTTGTGCAGTTTCTGCTCTGCACAGAGGTGCCAGCCGAGGTGTCAGTGGGGGTTAGAATTACAGGCTGTGCACCCGCTGAGCTGGGCCCTGAGGGGGGGGGGGGCGGTGCCTTTTCACCAGCCAGGGTAAAACTAGACTGGGGACAAAGGACAGCGATGCCTTTTCTCAGCGCTCTTGACTGCCCAGGACTTCTGAGCACCCTCTTCCTACCCATCCTGCCCCAGCCAGCCACCCTTCCCCGCCACAGCCTCTTCCCATGACAGCCACAACCTGCCCCATCTCAAGGCAAAGAGCCTGCACTTCCCCCAAAGTGGGTGAGCAGTGAAAGACTATTCTAGGCAGACGAGAAATAATTTATTATTACATTTAATTGACTTAAATTACTGTTGTGCAGAGAGGAAAAATGGGAATGAAAATCTCCTGCCTACAGTTCAGGGAGGGGAACATGCGTGGTGTTCCCCGCCTCCAGGCCTTCTTCCTGGGCTCAGGGTGTGCCCCGCCCCGCCCCCTGCTACTTCACTCCTCTGCTCCCCTAACGAGGCTCCCCAGCAGAGCTGAAAGCAGCAGGACCTGGGGAACCTCGACTCTGGAATATACACACCCCAACCCAGGGTCCCAGATATACTCTACCCTTGGGTCATAAGCTCCCTGAAGGCAGGGTCTGGGTTTGGCTTTGTCCTCAGTGGAGCCTGGCATAGAGTAGGTCCCGATGCATGTTTGTTGAATGAATAAATGAATGGCTGACACAGTAATGAGCAGATTGGCTTTCACTTTCTGCCCCCTTTGACCAAGGGGTCCCCTCATGATTCCCACCAGGATGTTTGATGGGTGAATTTCCTACTCCTGCATCTCCTTCCCGGCCACCAGGAGCTCTCTCTTGCTCTTGGTCTCCATTTCCCGCATGGATCCCCACCCTGGACTCCAGCGGGGTGTGCTGAAGGAGAAAAGTGTTTGGGGGTGCGAAGTGCAGGGCTGAGATCCTGTTCTGACTCTGACAAACTTGCTCTGTGACCATGGACAAGTCACTCCCCTGCCCCTCCTACCCGTTTCCTGGTCTGTAAAACGAGGAGGGCAGTGTGTTCCCTAAGCTCCTTCCCAGGTCTAACTACGTTCTGGCTCCAGGATTGACGGGGGTAGAAATTCAGACTTCTGACTTTGGGGTCAGAGAGACCCACACTGGAATCTTATATCCGCCTCTTCCTCCCTGTGTGATCTTGGGCAAATCATTGAACATCTCAGAGTCTCAATTTTCCCATCTGTAAATGTGGCTAATAGGCATGAAGTACTTATACCTTAAAGCTCTTGGGGAGATTCAACAATAGGGTGCAGTTAAAACAGCATGGGGCCCCACAGAGTAAGCAGAGAACGAATGGTGGTGATTACTGCTCTGTACAAGCTGCTTTCCTCCTGACTTGGCCTTCTCCCCACAAGCGCTCCATGACGGGTCCCCTGCCCACCCAGGACACCCACTTTCCATCACCACTCTGTTCCCAGCAGCCACCAGCAAAAATGGCCCGTGTATGACAGTCAGTGATGCAGATTTGCTGGCACAGGGAGGGGTGGTGGGCAGCGCTCTGGGGCACTGCTGACCTCCCTCCCACCCCCATCTAGCCTCCTTTTCTGCCTCTCACCCACTCATTTCCTCCCCCTCCAGTTAGGATTCTCTCGATATTTTCTCATAGTCTGTGCCTTCTTGGCCTCCTTGACCCTTTCCTACCTACCTTCCTCTCTCCTGGTCTTAATCTCTACACCTCTCCGTCTTGCCCCATTCTCTTCTCTTCTCTCCTCCTCTCTCTCTCTCCCTCCCTCCCTTCCTTCCTCTAAATCCCAGCTTTTACTGAAGACTTGCCACAGTGCCAGGCCCCATGATTTTTCTCATTTAATCCTCAACCCCAAGGAGTTGGAGCCCGTAGTATCTTCCCACCGTCCAGATGTTCCAGCCCTGGGATTGAGCCCCTGCCTCCCTCCCACCCTCACCCCCAGCATGGATCCTCCAAAAGAGAAGGTGTAGCTTTCTTTTCCCTCTTGACCTTTGGCTCTGGGCTGCAGCCTGGCTCCCCAAGAGCTGGCAGTGGGAATGGGAGGGTTGGGGGGTGGGAGGCAGCAGCAGGGCCCTGTCAGCGGGGACACAGGAAGGGTTGAGTTTGGTTCTGGTGGGAGTGGAGCCTGGTTGGGGCTCTGATCTGTCCTCTGCCCCCGGGGGCTGCTCAGCAGGGGCTGAGTGTGGCTCCCAGAAACTGGGGAACCACCCCTGAGGGGGCACCTGCTACTCTGGGAGACAGCCGAGATATGTGCGGGGGACAGCGCGTGGAGAGACACCAGCCACGCAGGTGCCACTATCAGCTGCGATCTCACCTCAGCCGGCTCTCTGACACGTGTAAAGTGAGGGGATTTCACTGTGGGCCGAGCCGGGTGTCCTTTGAGAAGCTGCCTGTGGAAGGGGATGCGGAGCAGGCTGGGAAGGCAGAGTGAGATCATCTGGAAACTTCTGATTTCATCTAATTCACAGGCAAAGAAACAGACGGGGCCATTGCAAATTAGATTCTATTCGAAAATAGGAGTTTGGAGGCTGCTTTTTCTGGAGAAGCAACCGCCTTCCAAGGCCATGGGGGTTGGCATAAAGGGGACTGCGAGGCCACCAAACCCCACTGAGCAGTGAGATTTAGGGCAGAGATTAGCAATGACCACGTAATTGTCCGTAAGATAGGCAATGGCCCTGTCTGTTTCTTTGCCTGTGAATTAGATGAAATCAGAAGTTTCCAGAGAGCACTTGGCGTCCGGGAGATAGAAAATTCTGTCTCAGGCTCAACTCTAGAGATTCTGGCCCCGCAGGTCTGAGAGGAAACTGGGACTGTAGTGTTTAATGCTCTCCAGGTGATTCTAAAGTGTCACCAGGTGGAGGGTAACTGAACCAACCCAGTGGCAGTTTTGTCCCCCAGGGGACATGTGGCAATATCTGGAGGTTTTTTTGGTTGCCATGTCTGGGATGGTGCTACTGGCATCTCGTGGATAGAGGCCCGGATGCTGCTCGACACCCTAGAATGACAGCACA
The DNA here is from genome assembly GCF_028538775.1 of Myotis yumanensis. NCBI lineage: Eukaryota > Metazoa > Chordata > Mammalia > Chiroptera > Vespertilionidae > Myotis > Myotis yumanensis. The sequence continues at coordinate 33,144,648 of NW_027223767.1, read as the reverse complement.
GCCACACAGCAAAGAACCACCCAGCCCCCCGTGTCAACAGTGCTGAGACTGGGAAACCCTGGGCTGGACGGTTTTGCAGCTTCCTCCCAGCTCTGAAAACACCCACCACCTGTCCATCATGGGGGTTGAAAAGGAGGAAGGAAGGTGGGGAGAGGAGGGGAACTCTGGAAAGAATGGGAGAACAAGAGAAAGGGGCCTTCAAGACAGGAAGGGGCCCTGGATCGAACTCTGTCTAGTAAAGCCCCTGGCCTTGAACCAGCCCTTCATCCCCAAGCCTCCCTCCTTCTCCCCACTTAACTCCGTCCCCACCTTGGCAGGGCTGCTGTTCCTCTAGTAATTGCTGGTACTCCTGGAAACCATTCCTGCCAAGGAGGCTAGGGAAACACGATCAAGGGGCGGAGGAAGGGGGATAATCCCTGCTGTAAATGGGGTCGGAGGGGGAAGTCCATGCATCCATCTCTCACTCTAGCCTGTCACCCTAGGCAGGCTGCCTTCCATGTACCTGCCAGGGATACTGAACAATACCTTGTCCCAACCCTCCCAAAGGTCTCGACCTCCCAGCACTTAAAGGTTCAACTGTGTCCCGTTGTGCCTCGCCATGGGTGGCTTCCAGATTGTAGCCAGTCAGTCAGCATAGAACAACCTCCACCTCCTAATTCTGCAGCCTGGGAAGCAGATGGACCAGTCCAGCCAGTTTCTGTCCTGGGCTCTGACCTAGGCGCCCTGGCTCATAGCCAGATTGGCAGGAGGTTGGGAATGATTGACAGGTGGAGGGGGGCAGGTGCCACAATTCTCACCTTTAAACACCTCCCTGGGGCTGCTCTCTGAGGCCCAGCGGAGCAAGGGGTGGGATCCTGAAATTGCCTGTGTTTCTAGGGCAGAAAGAGTAGCCACAAAGATCCCAGAAATGGTTTCATGGCTGCTGGGCGACAGATGTCAAAGAAAGCGTTTGGCTAAAGCATTTGAGTTGGATGTTCTGTGTACAAGGAACCACTTCCTAGAACTGCCCCTCAACATACCCACTTCACAGAAAACCCAGTGCATGTCCATATCCCCCAACCTTCTTCCCTCCTTCCTCCCTTCTGCTTTCCAGCCTCTCAGTTTTGTTGAAGCAGACACCACTTACTCTGAAATGAAATGGTTAATAATCTGTTGCTTATGTAGACAGACAACAGGATGGTGATTACCAGAGAGAAAGGGGGTAGGGGAGGTAGGAGAGGGTCAAGGGGGATAAATGGTGATGGAAGGAGACTTGACTTGGGGTGGTGAACACACAATACGTATACAGATGATGTGTTATAGAATTGTATCCTTGAAGCCTGTATACTTTTATTAACCAACGTCACCCCGATAAATTCAATAAAAATAAGAAAACAATCTGTTGCTTAATAGAATCCAGCTAGTTGTTTTCAAAATAATTATTTGCACCGGTGAGTTAATCATCTTGTATTATCCTACTTACATGTCTCTCTTTTTATTGTCAAATGTTCTCACATATCAGAGATGTTCAGAGGGCCAATTGCAGGTACATCCGTCCTTTGACCTTTGAGCTCAGCTGACAGCAGGTGGCCCCATCCTTTCTCCCCAGGGACTGTCCAAAGGACCTGGGGCAGGAGATTCTACACTACCACCCACTCCTTCTTCCACTATCCCCTCACAACTCCTCCTTGTGATGGTTTTTTAAAATTTGGTAAATTTTGATAAAATTTAGTAAGATTGATTGCGTGACTACTCTAGCTAATATTTATTAAGCAGACACTGTGCGATTGTGCTTAATTTCACACCTGACATTTCATGAAGTTATTCTGATTATTCCATAAAGTAGGTTCTATTTCCCCCCTTTTTGCAGATGAAGAAACCGAGGTTTAGAGTGATAACCTAATTTTCCCAGAGCTTCATAGTAGACAGAATTCGAGCCTAGATCTGCTTCACCTGATGTTTTCATTTGTATAAGGGGATGCTGACTGTCACATTGAATGGAGTGAGGGGTGGCTGGCCGAGAGAACGAGTCCAAAGACCAGCATTTAAAAAGGACTTGATGGCCCTGGCTGGTTTGGCTCAGTGGATGGAGTGTTGGCCTGTGGACTGAAGGGTCCCGGTTCGATTCCAGTCAAGGGCACATGCCTGGGTTATGGGCTCGATCCCCAGTGGGGGGCGTGTGGGAGATAGCTGATCAGTGATTCTCTCTCATCATTGATGTTTCTATCTCTCTCTCCCTCTTCCTTCCTCTCTGAAATCAATAAAAATATTTTTAAAAAAATAAAAATAAAAAGGATTTGATGGTGTTCCTTCCAAGGGACTCTGCTGATAGGAGCCCCCGAGAATCTAAGTATACAGGAGTCATTTGTCACTAACAAATTCATTTTGAATATAACACTGGAGCTAAAATCGCCACTTGGCCTTAGCTCCAAAATGGTCTCACTCATCCAGACTCCTGTGCAGCTGAACCCTGCTGGCTGCTGATGCTCTCCAAGGAGCCAAATATTAGAGAGAGTGCAGCATGGGTTTTCCACCTGAGCTCGTCCTCACTGCCCTGGGTCAGTGTCTTGTTTTTCCATAAATCTATGCCCTCTTGAGAACTGGACCGGCCCGAGTCATGCCCTTCCAGGGCTGGCCATATCAAATGGGAACGGCGTGGCCTGGCTGTCAGCCCCCTCTCCTACTTTACTTCTGGTGGTAGCTAGGCCAGTTGTCCTCACACCCCATGGCAGCCCATGACCCCACAATGAGTTCACTTACTTTCCCTTGGTATCCCTCCTGCCAATGCTCCCCTCAAAAACCCGGTTTGTCAAAGCAACAATTTGGAAATGGCCCAAATGTGCACTGATATAGGGATGCAAAGAACATTCATTCACAGGGAATACGCAGATGCTGACAATCTCCCTCTGGAAGCTCAGGAATAACATGGGACAGACTCAGGCTGTGACACAGTAAGTGAGAGGGCGTGTCCGATGGCCAGACCTGCACTTGAAAAGGGGCCTGCAGGGATTTTTTTAAAAATAGGTTTTTAAAAATTGATTTTTTTTAGAGATAGGGAAAGGGATAGAGAGATGCAAATATCAATGAGAGAGAAGCATCAATCAGCTGCCTCCTGCAAGCTCCCTACTTGGGATCAAGCCTGGCAACCCAGGCATGTGCCCTGACCAGAATCGAACTGTGACCTGGTTCATAGGTCGACGCAGGGATTATTTGTAAATGGTAACAGCTGTGTTAGGAGGAGTAGGTTGCAATAATTTTATCCTCTGGTTTCCAAACTTTATATAATACAGTTAGATTGCTTTTATAATGACAACAGCAATAAAACCAGCTCCCTCCTCAAAACTCACTCTCCTTTAATAACCCCCCCTTCACACTCACCAGAACCCACAGTTTTTGAGCTACACTGGGGTCTCCCTTAGAGGAGCTGTGGCTGGTGGGTAGGTGACTCGGGGGTGCTCCATAGCCCTTCTCCTGGGGATAGAGATAATATTTCACCTGTCTCCTCCTTCACATCCACAAACATGCAAGCATACCTCATTTTCCCCTCATTCACACTCACAACCACTCATGCACGCACACACACACACACACATTTCTCTCATGCACACTCACTGCCCCCCCCCCCCCACACACACACAACACGTTTCCCACACACTCACGTGTTCTTGCCCCAACACTCTTCCCCAGTTCTCTGTAACCAGTTCGGGCCCCCCAAGTGGATTCTTTCCCAACACTGTTTGACTTGGTGGGGACAGAGCTGGATTTTGGATTAACGCCCCTAGATTCATAGTTTCATGCTGACGAAATTACCTGTGCTCTCATCAGGCAGAAGGTGAAATGTAAGTAGCTTATAATGTTTTTCTGACAAAAGCTAACAAAACAAAACCTTAGAGCCACAGTGCCTGGGTTTGAATTCTGGCTCCAACACTCACTGGCTGTGTCACTTTGACCAAATTACATAGCCTCTCTGTGCCTCAGTAATAATTCCTACTTCCAAGGGCTGTTATGAGGATTAAGTGACTTTTTTTTTTTTTTTTTTGCAAAGCAGACAGAACAATACCCAGTAAGTTCTACATGGTACATAAATGAAAGAAAGAAAAGTGATTACTTAAATGCAACCAGCATTAGCTGCCCATTCATTCACTGCCTCTCACTCATTCGGTATTTATCGAGCACTTACTGAATTCATTACCATCACTTCACCATCTAGTAGGAAAAACACATAGGCACCAACAGAAAAAAATGTTTTCTTTTAGAAAAAAGTGATAATTCTAAGTAGAGATTTGCGCAGGATTCTAACAAAGGCCAAAGGAAGAACATTTACGATTTCACAAGTAAACTTAAAAAGGAACAAAAAACCCTTACAGTTCAAGCCTTTGAATCCATTTAAAACATCAAATTTGGTCTGATTTGTGAATTTAGAGACACTAGCCTTTTGGAGAATATTGCCATTCAATGCCATCTCTTCAACCTCTCTGGATGCTTTTCTGCTTGCCTCCCGCTCCCTGTCTTCTCGATCACCCAGAAAATAGTCCTGGGTTCACCCCCAGTCCTCAGTTAATGGATGGTGAAGGGGGTATGGGTTTCATTGAACCAACCCTCAGTCATTTTCTTTACTTTTTAAATATATTTTTATTGATTTCAGAGAGAAAGAGAGATAGAAACATCAATGATGAGAGAGAATCCTTGATCAGCTGCCTCCTGATCGCCCCACGCTGGGGATGGAGCAGCAGCCGGAGCATATGCCCTGACGGGACTAGAACTGTGATCTCCTGGTTCATGGGTCGACGCTCAGCCACTGAGCCACGCCGGCTGGGCAACCCTCAGTCATTTTAAAAAGCAACTTGTAAGTATTTGGGAGAAGGGGGAAGAGGATGGAAGCCCCAGTAACTCGTAAGATCTCAACTGATGAAATGGCAGCAGTTACATTTTAAAATCTTGGTGGTGCACTCAAACCACTTTGTGACTTGGTATAGGTACAGTTGGTTTAATAACTGATGGAAATGAAATGAAGTCACTCCCCTCCCCCCATTCAATTCTTGTGAATGTAACCGCTTTTAAATGCACTGAACCCAGTCAAGCTGGCTCAGACCAGGGACCCTGCGGAGCCCGGATCCTCAGGCGGGAGCCACGAGGAGCTTCCCGGCCGCAGCGCGGAGGCCCACCCGCCTCTCCCTCCGTCTGCTGCTTACGTGCCCACACCCTGCACTCCGGACCACTTTGGAAAACGCTGGGCAATGGCAAGTGGCTGTCACTAGCCGCGAGCCTGACTGTCGACCCCAGCCCTTTCCGACGCACACCGCCCGAGGGCTGCTGCCCCAACTGCCCCGAACTTCAGCCGGCAATCGCTGGACTTGCGGTCTGGCGACTTTCCTAAACTCAGGGCGCCAGAATCGCATCGCCAGACCCGGGGCAGGAGCGAGCCGGCGCGGGCAACTGCGCAGCTCCGGGACCGCGGGTGCAAAGGCTGCGCTCCCGCTGGGGGCCGGCGCCGCGGAGGAACTGAACCCTGGAACCCTGCGCCGGGTGCACCGTCTCCTCCCCGGAGACTGCGATATTGCTCAAAGGCTCGGAGGCACGGGGGACAATTATTGCCTCGGATTTGTAGCTCTTCGCGGAGGGAAGGGGCAGGAAGGGACAGGGCGGGATGTGCGAGTGGGGGAGTAATGCAAGGGTGCTGGGGCCGGTAGGCGGATGGGGAGCCCATCTCCAGAGTCCCCAGTCTCGGGCCCAGGTCTGCAATGGGAGGGGCAGGAGGTGGAACCAAGCTTGCACTTGCAAAGCCTAAAGCGATTTCTCCTCATAGAGCTGGTTACCCGGGTGGGCGGACCCCCTCCTCCAACAACATCCCGGCAGCTTCGCTACCACGATTCCTTTTTTCACCAGCGTTCTCCCCAATCCGCCCAACGCCGGCTTCAAAGGTCCAGAGAGAGGGATTCGGGCTGCCCCTCAAACCCCGGCCGCGCCCAGACCTGTGCTCAGCTCTGTCCAAAGATCCCCCCATCACACCCACAATCCACCCACGTCCCGCGCCGGCCCAAGGCTGGGGGCGGCCGCCTCGAGGGCTGACCGGCTCCGGCTTACCTTGATGAGCCGGAGCCGCGGGCGCCGTCCCATCCTCGGATCCTCGGGCTCACTCGGTCACCGTCCTGAACGCCTGGGTCCCTCGGACATCCCAGAGGAGCGCGCGCCGGTGGCGGGCTCGGGCGGGCGAGCGGGCGGGGTGAGCAGCTGGGCTCCTCTGTCGCCGCCCGGCCGGGCCCGGCGGGCTCTCGCTCTCCCCTTCCTACGAAAGTCCGGCTCCCGTTTAGCTCTCGCCCGCCCGGAGCCCGCCTCGCCTCCGCCGCCTCCCCCTTGGTCCGCCCAGCCACTCGCCTCGGCTCCCCGCCCCCTCTCCGCGGCGTCCCTCCCCTCCCCTCTCTCCCTCTCCCCTCCACTTCAGTCCCTCCTCTGTGCTGCGCCCCTCCGTTCCCTCCCCGCCTCCTTGTCCTCTCCTCTCCCTGGGCCTGCTCCGAGCGCCTTAGCCGCGCTGACCCCCTTTCCCTGCGTCCCGGTTTGCAGCAATCGGCGGGACTCGCTGGCAGCGGTGGCGGCCGCCGCAGTCTAGGGAGAAGCCAGGGATTGGGGCGGGAGGGGGTGGGGTGGGGTGAGGGAGAGGACGGGAAAGGAGGCGGCCTCCCACCTCCCGCCCGACTTTCAGTAGGGGCCTGGGGAGTCCAAGGAGTTTGGGGGACTCTGGCGTATCTAAGAGAGACAGGCTGTTGGAGGCTGGAGAACAGCGCAGCCCCGACTGAGCAGAGCCTCCTCGTAAACCAGGTGAAGAAATGGGAATTGCGTTTGGGCCGTTCCCGCCCCGCAGCCGGCCAGGACAGGGTCCCCGCCAGCCCTCCCTCCAGCCGGGGGCTTTGGGCCCTATTCCCTGCGCCTTTGGCATTGACGCGCCGGGTGCGCGCAGAGACGCAAAAGCTCTGCGAGGGTAACCCTTCTCATTCATTCATTTTAATTCATTCGTTTGCTCGTTTATTCATCCCTTCATTCTACAAATTAAGCGCCTGCCCAGGGTCTGAACCTGGTAACCCCAAGAGAGGGGAGAGGGGGAGACCGCAGTGACCTGCAAGACTGGCCGGCGTCTGAACGCTGCGGAGGGGGCAGCGGGCGCGCAATGCGTTACAGCAGGGGAAAGCTGCTAGGAATCCAGGGGCAGGGCGCGGAGGAGGCCACAGCGCCCCCTTTCGGCCGAGCCTCCAGGGTAGGGTCAGCCGCCTGGCCAGACCTCGGGTCTTCATCCGCCTGGGCTAATTAGCTCTCAAGTGCACCCCCAGCTCTGCAGAGCAGCTCACGTCTCCTCCAGCCCTTAAACGTTCCCCTCCAGCGCTTCCAGCTGGACAGAACTGACTTCTCCTACCTTTTTCCTTCCGTAGCCTCTCCTGGCGGAGCATGGTTCCAGAGTGGTGGCTTTGAAATCAAACTCTGAACCTAACTGCCTTGGCTTCTGTGCCCTGCTGTGCTCACCCTCATCCTCCCTTCCATCCACTTCTCAGCACATTGGGCCACAGCCAGTGCGTTCATGGGTCCAACTGGTTCTTCATCTAGAAAGGGAGTTATTTTAAGAGGTTTTTTTGACCCAATATGCAATTTACTCATGAGGACACTGAGGCCCACAGACGGTGGTGTCTAAAGTCACAGAGCTGATAAGCCTAGTTTTCAGCCTCCTGATTCCCAGCTCCACCTACCCTGATGAGGTTTGGGGTTCTGAAATGGGGAGGGACGTTGCCCTGGAAGCCAGCTGGTCACACTGGCTTAAGCACACAGGGTGGCACTTTCTAGATGAAGCACTCAGTCTAGACTAGAGTCTTGCAAAACCCCCCTTTGGTTAGTGTCCCAGAGTTGGCCTTGCTGAATTTGGCACTGACTCACCCCAACCAATCCCAGAAGAGATGGGTGCACTAACCAGATTGCCAATTTATTGTTCTCAACAAAATTGGCAGGTGGTCTAGTGCAGTGCAGGTTCTGGAGTCAGACAGCCTGAGTTTGAGGCTTGGCTCTTCTGCTTACAAGCTGTGTGGGCCTGGGAAATTATTTAATAGTACTTCAATTTTCTGATCTTTAAATATGTTTTTTTAAAATGATTTTAGAGGGAGAGCAAGGGAGAGGAAGAGAGAGAGATATACATCGATGAGAGAGAAACATCAACATTGAGATCAGCCGCCTCCTGCATGCTCCCCTCCCCACTGGGGATCGAGCCTGCAACACCAGCGTGTGCTCTGACCTGGAACTGAACAGGTGACCTCTTGGTGCATGGGTCAATGCTCAACCACTGACCACACTGGCTGAGCCAATTTTCTTGTCTTTCAAATGGGGTTAGGAATACCTACCTCATAGGTAGGTTTAAATGAATTATTATTTTTAAATGGCTTAGACTGGTGCCTGGTCCATAACAAGGGCGTAAAGAAGGTTAGCTATAGTCACCATCCCTATCATCATCATCATTATCAAGGTGACCAGATGCTCAAATGGATGTGCAGCATGGTCCCTCTCTCTAGGCCAGTTGTTCTCAACCTTCTGGCCCTTTAAATACAGTTCCTCATGTTGTGACCCAACCATAAAATTATTTTCGTTGCTACTTCATAACTGTAATGTTGCTACTGTTATGAATCGTAATGTAAATATCTGATATGCAGGATGGTCTTAGGCGACCCCTGTGAAAGGGTCGTTCGACCTCCAAAGGGGTCGCGGCCCACAGGTTGAGAACCACTGCTCTAGGCAATTCTTTGTGGAAAGCAGAATTCCTGATGAGAAGGTCACAGCAGCAGGCGATTGTGGAATCAGAGGAGAGAAAGCTGGCGGGTCCTCAGGGAGGTTTGCCCAGACACTGCAGAGGCATCACTCCCCAGCCCTGCCTGAGACCTTGGAGCTGGCTCTCCTGGACCAGCAGCTCTAGATTTCATGTTTTTCTCTGCTTATTAAACATCATCAACTTTTGTCTTTCTGAGCCCCTTAATCTTCCTCTGACTTGATCTTTAAATATTCTAATGCCATCGATCAGGCTGTAATCAAGTCTTGCTCTTGCTGCCTTTTTGGCCTGGAATTCAGACCTTCCCTTTCTAAAGAGGCAGCTACAGATGGCACATTTTATCCTCTTTCTCCCCCTTGAGCTGAAAGGAGGAAGGCTACTGTATCACTTCATGACCTACTTATTTATGGTTTTGGCCTTGACCGCCTCAGGGGGGTTATGAGAGCCCCGTGTTTAACACCCCTTCTGAGAAAGGATTCCATATCTCCTTTCATTTGTCCTGAAACTGCATCCTTCCGCCTTCAAGATCCCAGCTCTCATCTGCTCAGATGCCACCGCCAAGGCCTTCCATGTCTACGCCCTTTCAAACTCCCCCCTCCTCCAGCCCCTCCAGCCTGCTGGCTTAGGGTGATCTCCTCAGGGCAACCTGTCCGCACACTCCTCAGGGCAGCCTTCTGCTCCATTCCAGCCTTCTCTTCCCAGATTGACCCTTCCCCCCAAACTCTCTTCTGACCTATCCCCACCCCCACCACCACCACCCCGCCTTCTCCTCTTCCTGTTTAGGCCCAAACTACCAACAGCTTTTATTTCCTTAACCTGCCAGATTTGGGAAAATATGAGAAATCTGAACAGGAATAAAAGACAATTCTATGTCCTTCAGATGTGATAACAAGTAGTGATGGGTGGGACCCGGCAAGGGAGGGCTGAGTCTCTGGGATTCCGTTGGCTTTAACCATGAGTGTTCTAGTGAGGTCGGCGATCTGGAACCATACTTCTCAGCCTACTTGGGCCAAAGAAAAGGCTATTGATGTTTAAATTTCTAATCTATTGCAGAATGATACTATCACAAAATACAGTGGGGATGAATTATTAGAAAAATGACATAAAAAGAAAGACATACAAAATAAAAGTCCAGTTTTTAAAACTATTAGGTCTAATGGACATAAAACACTGTCAGATTGCTTAAAAATGTCTAACTGCTCACTCAGTTTCTGTGCTTACCTTATCACGAACTGGCAGCAAATAGTTTGCAGACAGGTCATGCTTGGACTAACACTGGTCTAGAATGCTTCTGAGGTATGAGGTCAGGAAAATGGCAGCTTATAAAACTGCGTGAACATCAGGGGAGATGGTGTCAATTACTCCATTCATCTGTGCATTTATTCGACAAACATTTAATGAGCAGCAACTATGTGCCAGTCACTGTTGGATGCTAAGGCTAAAAAAGACTAATAAAACAGGGCCCTAGCCCTCAAGATGTTCACAGACTGGAAGAAGAGACCGCCGCTTTAATGAATAATTAAAAGCCAGTAAAATTAGGTCAATAATAGACTGTGGGCATGGAGGCAGAAATATTAATTCTGCCTGGGGTCGACAAAAAAGGTTCTACCTTTTGTTCTGGGGTCTGGAGGCAGATCTTTAATCCCACATGGCCAACTGGCATTCCATAAATAAGTTAACTTGTGTAAAAGGCTTAGCACGGTTCCTGGCACGTACTGAGTACTTCCAAAGTATTAGCTGTTTTTATTATTAAATCTAATACATTATCATCATCATTGTCAATCATCATCCATCTAGATCTACCAAGCACTATGCTGAACCTGGCTTGGGGCTGTGGGGTTATAGGTAGCTTGGCTGAGGGAAGACGGCAAACTGGTCTTAACCCAGCCCCTTTGTCAGAGGGAAGATCTTGTAGAGGAGGTGGGAGTTGGGTATTGAAGGAAGGGGGTATGAACAGATGAAAACAGAGGGAGACCTTCAAGGCAGGAGGGTCCCTTAGAGACACACAGCCAGAGGAACAAGTATGGGGCCAGGGGCGGAGACTGGTCTGATGGGGACACGTGATGGGGGTGCAGTGACTGGGAAGGCCCAGCAGAGATGGAGGCAGACAGTGCTGGGCTGAGGCTCTCCTTGGATAACGGGCTTGAAATTATTCATTCTCTCATTTAGAACAACAGATAATAGCAATGCCAATTAAGGTTTGTATGACAGATGGTAACATGCAAAGCTCTTTCACAAACATTTTCTCATTTAATCCTTATAACAACCCCATGAAGGAGGTATTAATAACCTCACTTTACAGATGAGAAAGCTGAGCTCAGAAGCCGATCCTTTGTCCAAGGTCACACAGCTGTCTTTGGCACAGGATGCGTTGCAACCTGATGTCCGCAGCTCCTGCTCCAGATATTTCCCAGGGTACCACTGAAAGGTGAACTGAGCCGAGACCCCCAGGGAGCTGGGATGCCACCCAGGATGCCTTGACTCCAGGAAAATGGTGTTCTAGTCTTTCCATTTTTCTTTTCCCAGTGGATGGATAAAGGGAGGAGCAGAGACAAGCCCAGGACAGAGTTCGGTAGTGACAGCAGGCAGGGGTGGGCCACTCAGCCACAGAGGGCTCCTTGGATGACCTACAGGATTCTCCTTCTCTACTCAAGTCTGAGTCTGTATCAATAGTGGGCAAATGTGCTTACCCGGGGCACAACGACCATATTTTTGCATTTACTAAGTGTGGTTGAGAGGGCCACTGAAGGTGCTTATTTTTAAGAAAACTCTGAGAGGTTGACACCCTGGGAATGTCCTGGAAGTGAAAACTGATCAAAGGTGCCAGCCAGATGTGCAGAGTCTGAAGGAAAGGCCTTTACAGAGAAATAGCATCCCTCTAGCCTAGACCCGTCATTCTCAATCTGGTGCTTCTGCCCCCAGAGAACGTTTAGCAATGTCTAGAGACATTTCTGGTTGCAACAATGAGGGAAGAGTGGGTAGAGGTTAGTAATACCACTAAACATCCCATAATGCACAGGGCAGCCTCCTCAGCAAAGAGTTACCTGTTTCAACATATCCGTAGTGCTGAGGTTGAGGCACCATGACCTAGCTAGGGCAATAAATCGGTACCATGGACAGCAGAAATCCAGGCTTTCCATGGGGCTTTGATGCAAACCTAGATTTTCTATTCTACCTGCAAATCACGGAAAATCAAGAGCTCTCCACTCTACATGTCCTGAACACCATCATTTCCAAAACACAGAGGCCTCAGGGAAGCCACTAGGGTAACACCAATGTGGGGGTGTCCTGCTGGTAGTTGGTAGAGCCAGGACTTGAGGACCCTGGGGTCTTCTATGAACATTCCTCATTCCCCCCTCCCCCAAGGCAAGCACTCAGCCCTCCCCCTCCTCCCTTTGTATAGATATAGTTTGTCCCTTTTCTGCTGGTCTGGTTGGTAGGTGCTATTGTTTCCCTTTTCCAGGTGGGCACACTGAAGTCTAGAGGTTAAATACACAGTGTGCCTGTCTGTGTCTCCGAATTGCTGCGAGCTGCTCCTGTAGGGCAGAGACTGCTTCCCATTCATCTCAGCGGTCCCAGCCTCTGGGACCAGTCCTGGTCTCAGCAGATGCCAAGTGAAATGTTTGCAGTTCATTTTACCAGTGGATTCAACCCCAGGCTCCTGCCTCCAGGGCTGCGCACTCTGTAGGCACCCATCCTCTTCTGGATCTTTCTCATCACCAGTGAAGCACCTCCCCACTTCTGATGTTTGGCCTCACCCAGCCATGGATGGGACCCGCCCCCCCCCCCCCCAAATAAGCAGTTACAGCTTTTAAAAAAAATATATGTTTTTATTGATTTCAGAGAGGAAGGGAGAGGGAGGGAGAGATAGAAACATCAATGATGAGAGAGAATAATTGATTGGCTGCCTCCTGCATGCCCCACACTGGGGATCGAGCCTACAACCCGGGCATGTGCCCTGATCAGGAATCGAACCCAGACCTCCTGGTTCATAGGTCAATGCTCAACCACTGAGCCTCAGCCCAGTCTTTTCACTCTTTCCTTCCTCTTCCCTCTGGCATTCAAAAAGACTCAGGGCCGAATGAATTCTCCCTCCAGATTCCTGGCAATGTCTTCACTGCCCCCAGAGAAGCCATGCAAACTGGCACCCCTGAACTTCACTGCCACTTACAATTCACAGATCAAGACAAAGAGAGACAGAGACACATCAACCAGCAGCAATTTAAAGAAACCCAAACACCAAACCTGTAAATAAACAGTTGGAAATATGAATTATGATTAGATATTTAAAAGTGTGATGATGGCATTGCGGTGACGTATTTAAAATGAGTCCTCACCTTTTAGAGACACAAACTGAATGTTTACCGATGAAGTGACGTGGTGCTGGGATTTGCTTTGACATAATATGGGAAGGGGGGAAGAGAGTAGGAATATCAATGAAAGAAGATTGGCCATGACTTGTTAACTGAATCTGGGTGATGGGTACATGGGGGTTTATGGTAACATTTTATCTATTATTGTGCATTTAAAAATTCATAGCATATGAATGCTGCCTGGACCACTTAGGAAGCACATAGGCCAGGGTTTTATTGTATGTGAGACCCCAAGGTTCCAAAGAGACACCTCAGGGATTGAAGCTAGAGGTGGAGGAGGACATAGTGATGAGGAGACTGAGGAGGGAGCTCTGGTTTGTGTGAACCAGTTTTACAGATTGGAGTTCTAGAGAAGCTCTCATTTTGGGATCTCATCTTCCAGAAGAGGAAGCAATTTTTCCAAGAGCAGGTGGGTAGACTCTGCACTGCACTGAACTGCCTTCCTCAGGCCTAGCAAGGCCCTGCAGTCACTGCAAGACTCAGTGGACCTGAGGCCTAGGTCCCATGAGCCACAGTGGGGTTGGGGACTGGGCCGTGCTATCCCTGCCTTGAAGTGCCTGTGGATATGCTGCCTCCCATGGGCCACTCATTGCCTAATTTCCAAAGCCAGGCCTGTGGCTCAGAGCCAGCTTTGCCCGCTGCCATCTGGTCAGCCCCCAGTGGCTCAGCTGGATGGGGGCCAGCACCTCTAGGCATGCCTGAGCCGTAGAAGTGCTGACCAGGCTCGGCCCACTGGCCACAGACCGGCAGCTCATTTCAGAAGAGGAAGGCCTCATGCTTGCCCCTTCCTGAGTCCCTTCTGCATGACAAGACAGGTCTGAGACTGGCCACATGGCTCCATCCCCATGTGGTCGGGCAAGGGGGTGACAAGGGCTGAAGTTATGAGTCCCACCTGCAGGCCTGGTTGGGGAGGAGCACAGAGGGCCCCTGGGTCATGGGGCAGAGGAGGGGAGAGAGAGGGGGAATACCTGTGAGACAGTTGGGGGATCCATTCGCAGGATATCGAGCCTAGTAACACTCATGAGGGCACAAGGGAGAGAGGCATGTCATTAATGAAGGAGGTCATTATGGCTGTGTAGGGGACCTCCCATTTGCCCTCCACATCTACCCTCCATCTTTCCCTACCTGCTCTGTGCCCCAGGGCTGACCTGTGTGATTGCACGAATGGGCTTCCTCACCCTCCCACTTCCTGTCCAGCCAATAGGAAGACCCAGCTGTAGATCAGCAGAAGGGAGGAGAGTGAGTTGGGGAACTTATCCCACCAGCTCTTTCTCTTTCTCTCTGAGGGGTGGCCATGGGCTGGCTGTGTCCCTGATGCTCTCATGGCAACCTCTCTCCATGACTGTCCTTCAGGGTTTTGCTAACTTCCTTCTCCCTGGTCCCCTTGGCTCTAAAAACAGCTTCCACTGGCCTCAGAATACTGCATGACACCTTGTGGTCTCCTCAGTCTGTATAAACCTTTATAAACAGTCCCTTTAGTAAACCCTTCTCAAATGATTGGATTCAAGTGGGCCATCTGTTTCCTGTGAAGACCTTGGTTGATGCAGGCTGCTCAGAGCTGAGCTTACAAATGCGAGTACACAATGAATCTTTTCTTGCGTGTGACCCCAGTGAACTAGAGGGACATGAGGCCTCCCCAGGGAGCCTGGCTAAACAGACAGGACAAGGGGTGAAGGCAGGATGCGAGGCAACCCGAAACAAATGAGCAGAGACCCCGACGGAGGGCAGCCTGCTAGACCCATGGCTGGTAGAGGTGTCAGGAGGACCCCTGGGGGTCTCCCCAAACCTCACTAGAAGGATACGGTTATGGGGCAGGGGAGAGCAGGAGGCAGAGGGCTCCAAGGCAAAGCAGCAATGCCAAGCTCTGCCTGCGCCTCTCCAGCTATGAACTGCATGACTCCAGGGGTGCCCTGGGGCCTTGACCTGTGGCTGCTAAGCTCCCAAGGATGGGCTCCATTGGCTGGACAAGAACCTCCTGCCAACATACCTTGCCTGCCTTTCTCTGTGTTCTCTGTGTAAACATCCGGTGGAAGCCAGAATGAGTCCTGGACACCCCCAGCTCCTTGCCATGGAGCCTTCCTGCAGCTCTGCCGGCTGCCTGGTGCCTGCCCTTCTCCAAAGCAGCTAGACCCCCTCTCTGGACTCCAGGCCCACTTCTTCCCTGCATCAGGCCCCACCTTATGTAGGGCTGTGTCCCCAAACCTGCCTTCCAGTCCTGGCCCAGCTGTCCACTCCCTGTGTGACTTTGGGCAGGTTGCATCTTCTCTCCATCTCAGTTATTCCATCTGTGAAATGGTAGTGGTGGTGGGTGACATATCAGGGAACTCTCCCGTCCCTTTTAGATGTGCATAAATTCACGGACCTCTGTCCTTTGTCCCACTGATAGATGATGCAAGAGAAGATAGCATGCTTCATTCATTCATCTTGTATTCCCCACGGCACCTGGCAGAGGGCCCCACCATAAGGGCTGGCTGGCTGGCTGGCTGGCTGGCTGGCTGGGTGGGTGGGTAGGTGGGTGGGTGGGTGATAAATCTCCCTGGAATGGAGAAAGGCAATTGATTCCATGGCCCTACGTTGATAGAAATGTCCCCTGGGAACTGCCCAGTGTCCGCCCACTTCCTGACTAATCCCGAATATCCTCATTTATAACCTGGTCTCCTGAGCAGACTATGCCCTGAAAGGTGCACCAGGAGCCAGCAATAACAGTTCTCCTTAAAGGAACAGAGAAACCATCGACCACAGTTACCTCCGGCTGTGAGCCTGCAGGCTCAGGAGCAAGAGCAAGTGTTCATTGTATTTCTTTTGTTGTCTTTGGATTTTTTTTCACATAAGTTACTTTTATAATATAAAGAAGTCTTTTTGGGGAAGAAGTCGTAATTCTTTTATAACAAAACATTTTTAAAGTCATGATATTTACTTATTTATTCCAAGAAAGGGAACATAAAGGACACTCCCTTGTCAATTTATATCCTTTGATGCATTTGGAATTTTGCACCATGGGAGTTCATCATCTATTACAAAATAAATGCAAATGTAAGACATCACTAACCGGTGTATAGATATTCTTATAGAGAAATGAGGC
This sequence comes from Myotis yumanensis, assembly GCF_028538775.1. NCBI lineage: Eukaryota > Metazoa > Chordata > Mammalia > Chiroptera > Vespertilionidae > Myotis > Myotis yumanensis. Next base: position 33,128,420 of record NW_027223767.1, on the reverse strand, counting down.
ACTTTTACATGCAGTAGCTCACTTCATCCTCATCACAACCCTCAGGAGTGACGATGATCCCGATTCTCAGAGGAGGAAAGCAAGACTCATAGAGGAATAAAGGTTTGCTCCAGGTCCCTTCACTGGTGTGACGTGGCATTGAGATCCACACCCAGGGTTTCTAATCCTGAAGCAAGTTGCCAAATACGCTTCCATTAGAGAAAAGCAAATTGGCATTTTGATGTATGACTCAGTCTCTGGAAGGTTGGTTTATTGTGAGTCAGCGTTGCCGAGCTCCATCCCATTGGAGGCAGCTGGAATAACATAATTCCCGATGCTGCAGAGCTGGGGCCGAGACACCCCGCCCCCCCAGCCCCCCGAACTGCAGACACGAGGGCTCCTCGCCTGGACCCTAGACGCCTCAACTTTGTCTTTGGAAATTTTACCTTAAATCTCACTTCCTCTAGGAAGCCTTCAACAGTGCCTCAGGTGGCCCTGTGGGCTTCCCCTTGCCACTCGAAACAGCCTGCCCAAAGTCTGCTTTCCCCGCTACACGCTAAGCACGGTGTCTTGTTCACCACTGCAATCCAGCACACCTGGCCCTGAGCCTGGCACATAGCAGGAGCTCGATAGATACTTAGCAAATGAATAAATAAACCGATGCCCAGGCTCCTGCTCCTGCCAGGACACCCTACTTGTACTCCTGGTGACATCCTGCATCTGTGCCAATCACGGTGCACAGGGGGTGCGTGTAGGGGGTACCTATCAGGGATGGCCAACCTGAGGAGTCTGTGCTTGCCAACTCCAAGTCCCTCTCATCTGACGACATGCTGTGGGCAAAGTAGCTGCTCATCTTGTCCCCCCAGGCTGCCCACCCCCAGTTCTAATTTCCCACATGGGGGTTCTGGTGGGCAGAGGAGACACTGTCCCTCTCTGAGGTGCCGCTCCCAGGGGGGAGTGGAGGTGGCAGTGGAGGGGAGAGGGCTGTGGAGGCCCCAAGTGGCTTCCGGCCTCCCCTGAGCAGCGTGGCGTCTGGCATTAACTCGCAGAGCTATGTCCACTTTGCTCATTGCTACGCTTCCACCATCTCTCACCTCTCCCTGTGCACATCCCTGCCTCACCCCGCCCACCTCCTGAGCTGCTTCTCCCAGAATGACAGGAGGAGACCAAAGGACACCCCGGTTCCATTCTCTCTGGAGCTTGTTCAGATTTTCAGTGAGCTGCAGCCCTACTCACCCCCTGAGCCCCACCCCAGGCACCGCTGCCCCTGCCCGCCTTCCCTCCAACATCCCCTCCCTGACAGCCCCACCTCTCTTCCACCATCCCTCATTCTTCCTCTGCCCCTCCCCCCACTCAGCAGCAGGATTTTTGCTCCACTGGCAATTTCAGCATTTCTAAACCCTGGGAAAGCCCGGGCCCACTAATGAGCTACAGCAGGGTCTCCAGGCCGTGGTGCTGCATTTATTAATCTTTCACTCTGGCAGGTCCGTCATTGACTTCCCAAACCCTTTCTCATCATCATTTCGGCAATCCGATGGAGCCATTTATTGGGCCCCCGTGTGGGCCAGGCTTCACGGGAGGGGTGGTGGTGCTGGGGATGTGGCCCTTTTTGTGTGGAGCTGTAATCTTGCAAGAGCAGCTGCAATGTAAAGGTCTCCAGGTATGAGAGGAGAGGTGGCTACTGTGTAGCCAGCACAGCTGGAGAACGGTCTGGGTCATGCCACCAGCCAGCTGTGTGACCTTGGGCTAGTGCCTCCGTCTCTCTGGACCTTGGTACTTGTATTTGAAAAATAAGGGGTTGAATGAGGTCAGCATTTTCCAAACTGCAGTTTTATAATCCATTACAAGATGGTGAAATGGGTTTAGTGAGTCAGAAGCAGAATTCAGAAAAGCCACAGATCAGAATCAGCGCACTGCACACAGGAGAGGTGAGACAGTATTACATAGACAAACTTCTTCCAGTTGTGGGGACATGTGTACATGTGTGTTTGCATGTGGGTGCACATGTAGATAGAGTCCTGTGTGTGGTTGAGTGTGTATGTGTATGCATGTGTGTTTATGTGTGTTTTATGCATCTGTGTGTCTCTTTGTGTGTGTGGGGGGGGTCACAATATAGAGTGGATTTCTTACCAGGGGTCACAGTCAAATATTTTGGGAAACGCTGGTGTAGATGGTCCCGACGGCTCTTCTGGCTTTGACGCTGCGTGATTCCAAATGCTGTGAGACGAGGGGAGGGACCCTGAGGGACTCATTCTAGCCACGGGAGAGGAGAGGCTTCACAAATAGACAGTGGAATTTGTGCTTTCAAAGATGAGTAGAATTTCAACCAACAGAGAAACGTGGCGTGGGGACGGAGCAGGGAAGGGGAAACTGCATTCCAGACAGAGGCACCCCTGAGCGAAGGACCGGAGATGGGACTGTGCTTGGTCTGCTCGGAGAACAGCGAGTCCTGCGAGCCTGGAGCAGGACATGCCGGGAGGTTCGGAGGCTGGAAAGGTGGGCAGGGCCACAGTTTATGGGGGCCCTTGACTTCCACGTGGGGGCTCCTCATAGGGGTGGTAGGGAGCCAGGTAAGGCTTTCAACACCCTAACATAGTAGGCCCCTCATGAGGGACCCTAGACTCCATGCTCCTCCACCTCCAGGAAAGGGCTTTGTAGTCTCATTTATACTAAGGTGTGGCTGACTGGCAAGACTTCACGAACGACCTGTTTTATAGGAATGGTTGGTGTTTTGCTGTTGGAAAGTGGCTCTAAAATAGGAATTTTGGAATTTTTCGAGCTGGACTGGACCTTAAAAATAACTTAAAAGTGATTTTTTTCCAGGGGAATAATTAGCACTTAGGATCTGACACAGGATTGCGGCTCTGGATGTGCTGTCTGATGGTCCGTGAGGAGGGGTTGTGCATTCATGTGTTGGCATTTCAGGGACCTTGATGTGTGTGAGGACATTTGGGACAAAATACTGGAAGTTGAGTCCACATGTCTGAGAATCTAATACATAAACAGATGGACTCATGGATGGCTCCTTCTGCAGACGAGGAAGCTATAAACCAGGGAGAAGTGACCAGCCCAAGGTGACAAGTGGGCTGGCACCCATTCCTAGCCCATTGTACTCCCGAATGATGGTGTGCTGCTGGGGGGTCGGTGGGAGAAGGGATGGTATTCTGGGAGACCAGCCAGAGAGATCGCTGGAAGGTGGCTTCCTGCTCAAAAAACAGGTAGGATTAAAATAAAACAGTTCAGCCTGGCTCCCCTCCCCCACAGAAGGCAGCCCCACTCCACGCTGCTGGATAATCCCTTGACTGTCTTATTAATTAAAGCTAGGTTAACCCTGACATTCACCCCAGCACCCAGGCAGGACCTGGACCCCAGACTCATTTCCTTCCCGGCACCAGCGGAGACTGGACGCTGAGCAGGGAGAGGTGAACCCAACTATTTTTAGCCCAAGAATTGGTTGCCAGGGATATAAGCTAGTTCCCTGCCTGATATCAGGGACGTGCCCGTGATGCTGTTTGCAGGGCCTAATTGTGGGGTTTGTTGTAAAAGGCAACTTGTCAGCACTGCCAGGCCGGGGTTCAGTCACCCTGTCATCGGAATTGAGCTATCTGCCAATTCCTTGACGCAGGGGAAGGGAGTGGGGTGGAGAGGGGTGGGCCCTGTGCCCTGGGGCTGTGCACTATCCCCCTGACATTGCATTGAGAGTCCTTGAGCCCTGGATGGGGGCAGAGAGGATAAGAGGGCTGGAGGCTGGACTGAGGACCTAGCAGGAGGGGCTGGAGCTGCTGGGCCCACAGTTTTCAAGACTTTCTTGTGTCGGGAAGATGGAGGAAGCTTCTGGTATCCCGGGAAAGGGGTTGGGGAAGGATGGCTTGGACTCGTGGCATCTTAGGGGAAGGCTGGACTCAGGCCTACTTTCCTTATTTAGAAACCTGGAGTAATGATGCAGAACCACCTTATGGGAATGCTAAATGAGCAAAGGAAGGTTGAATGCCGCCGGCCATGGGTTCAACTTTCCTGAGACGAGCTAAAATCGGCTTGATCGTTAAAGCAAAACTCTGTGATCAGGCACCTAGGTCTATGTTATCCTTTACAATTATTTTTTTAAGTTATATTTATATATTTTTAATAGATGCCACAGAACTTGCACATGATGCAAAAGTCAAAAAGGGCTCAGGATACATCCTGAAAACGTCCCTCCCTGCCCTGCTCTCACCGCCTCATTCCTCTCTCCAGAGGCTCCAAGGTTGTCTGTTTCTTGGTGCCCTCCCAGAGTCTGTTTAGTCACATAAACAAGCCATCTTGGCTGCATATTCTTTTTGTTTTGTACAAACATGCTTATATAATCGATGGCTACTCTCCCCTCCAGGACACTAGTAGTCAACTCCCAACACAAAAGAACAACAGGAAACACAGTCCTCTACCCACCAGGCTCAGGGCAGGACCCTGGTCTGGGGCATCAGCCCTTTCACCAAACCTGCAGCCATCAGTGACATCAACAAGGTGGTCAGGTGGGAACAGAAGTGACCACCCTGACATCTGCTGAGCCAAAGGGATGGATTAGCTATGGCCTCTCGCCACCTGAGCCCTTTCCCTGCTTGACTGTGAACACAAATGCAGAGAGAAAACCCAGCACTCATGACAACTGGCGTGGTGTTGAGGAAGAGACAGAGGACAGGTTCAGGGGGACCTGGAAGCCTGGTGACACCCTCCCACCCGGACAAGCCCAGCTGCTGAACACTGGGCAGGGCCCCTCCCTAGATCCCAGCTTACTTCTCTGTAAAATGAAGGTGCTGTACTAAATTCCGTTGGTGAATGTGCACTGAGCACTTATTACATGCCACGTGGTAGGGAAACGAACTTGAGCAACACAAGGTTCCTGCCCTCAAGGAGCTACCTGTGTAGCGGGACACAGGCACAACCAACTCCACGCAGACAGGACAGAATAGAGTGGTGTGTGAGGTCCACGGGGCAGATGAACAACTGGTTAATTCTCCCTGAGGCGGGTAGGGAAACACCACGGAGAGCCTGAGGGCATCTGAAGTGGGCTTCAAAGGATGGGTAGGAGTTTTCAGAGGGAACTCGGTGACCCTGCCAGTATCTCCAGTGCCGAAATTCTATTCCCTCATCCATCTCGGCATTTCCAAACTGCATCCTACAACACACTCTAGTATCCTCAAGATGTGAATTAAATGCCCTCAAGAAAAAGTTTGCCTGATGGAAGAGGTTTGGGAAGCAATGAGTTCAAATGAAACAGGTTTCCTTGCTGCAGGACTCCGCAGAGCCTCACTGTGCTCATTGCATTGTGAATGTCTAGGAAGGGGCCAGACACTAAGGGTCTCCCTTCCTCCCTCTTCTCATCTTGAAGAGTTCAGAGGAGTCTAGCTGAGAAAGGCTCTCCGGGGGCAGGTCTAGGTGAGTGCGGGCTCTGGCATCTCCACAAAGGCCTGGGCTGCCTCCCAGCTCCCTGCCTGCCAGGCAGCTGCAGCAGCTGACTATCCATCCACCCAGGAGGCCTATAGGAGCCCAGTGATCCCTAGAGGGCTCTTGTCCTGCTTCCCTCCCACCTATACCCAGGCTGGAGGCCCCAGGCATGCCAAACAGACCTGCCCCTCAGCAAGGCCCAGGCTGGAGAGCTGGGGGCTAGATGGAAACCCCAGGAAGGTGAATGCGTCTTTCATTCTGGCCATATGTAGCTGCCTGCGTCAGGACAGGCTGCCTCTGCTGTCCCTGCCCCCATGCTGCACCTGCCAGGGTGGGCATTTGTGGGCAGCCCGGATGGGGCCTCTGCAACCAAGGTTCTTACCTGGAAGCCCCATCGCACCTCAAGAGAGAGCAGAGTTGGACAGGAAGGGAAGTCCAGACCAGGGAACCTAGACTGACGCCTCATTTCCCTCCCTTCCTTCTTTCTCTCCCCCGTACTCCTCTCCTCTCCCTTCCCCTCCCTCCCTCCCTGTCTGTTCCCACCTTCCTTGGACATGCACCAAGTGCTCATTACATACAGAATTCCGCTCTGTCCCTCCAGACTGGAACGTGATGCCCACCACACTGGATGCACTAGTAGAGGAGAGAGGGGCAGGCTGCTCTGCTCCTAGGATAAACTAGCTGGCATTTAAGTGCCCAGAGAGGAGGCATGAAGGAGCAGGGCCCAGGTGGGCCCAGAGAACGGAAGCAAACATTACTCAGAGCTTACTAGCACTGCGCATGTGCTAGGGGCTGTTACATGCACTACGTAATTTCCTTGGCCCCAAAATGCAGTGAACGTAGTGTCATTATCCACGTTTTTACCCACAAGGGACCCGAGGCTCAGAGGGGTTATGCAGGGTGCCCAGGGTCACACGGGAGTGAGAGGAGACCAGAGGCTTTTGATCCAAAGTGCCTGCTTGGAGGAGAGACATGGGAACAGGTGTTGAAGGAACTCATGGGCCTGCCTGCGAGAGAGGCTGGTGAACTGGGGCTGAGGGGCAAGAGGGAGTCTGTGGGCACTGGCCTGGTTGGAGCTGGCAGAGGTGAACTGGGAGGAGAGAAGGGGTGCTGAGCAAAGCTGCTGGCAAGAGGAGAGTGTGGGACTGGCTTCCCAGAAGTGGCTCCTCAAAGACCCCATGACAGAAAGATTTCTGGCCACGGGAGTGGAAGGGACGCTGAGGAATCCTTAAAAAAGGCACTGAGACCACAAGCTTCTCTGATTTATCTGCTGCACGTTATGTAGTGGGTATTGATTTTTTTCTTAATACAATTTCATTCTGATGTTTTAAAAAAGAAAGATGAGAACAAATGTGTGTGGAGACAGGGAGCTCAGCAGCAAAAGGTTCTCCCGGGCCACCCAGGGGTCGCTCCTGGAGGAGGGGGTAGGGCCTGCACTGGGGGCGGGAGGGGGCTGGGCATGAGGAAGATATGGTGTTAGAAAGTTCCCCATCTGTCCCCGCCTGCTCCCTTCCCTCCCATAATCCCCTCTGGGTTGGAGCAGACACCACTTCCATCGGGCGTGCCTCTGCTCAGACACCTGCACCCACGTTCCACTTGACCTTGGAGGCCTTTCCTGCACTTCCTGACCACTGACTGCCTGGGTTTCCACATCACCTCTCTGAGGCTCAGCTTTACTGCAAACGGGATGATGCCACTCTGTGAATGCTCTGCCTACTCCACCTGAACGCTGTGATTACAGAAAGCAAAAGCACTTTGCAAAACCTAGAAGTTCCGCCCCGCCCCCCGCCCCCGCAAAGGCAAGGGGGGGCTGTTGATTCCCAGCCCTCTGCTGGGCAGGCCTTCTCCCCAGTCGCATGCCTCCCTCACTTGCACTGTCCTGTTCCCCTGCCCACATCTTCCCCATTTTCTGTTCCTGAAATCAGGTGGCATCAGGGAGGCAGGTGCCCTGGAGATTGGTTTCTCTTTGACCACATGTCCCCAAGTCAGATAGCTGTCCCCACAGCGCCTACGTCAGAAGGGGAGTTGATTTCTCAGGAACTGCCACACTCGGGACATTTCTATTTTATAAAAAAATTTAAATTGTGGTAATAGATACATAACAAAATTTGCCATCTAACTACCTTTAAGTGTACAGCTTAGTAGTAATAAATACATTCATGATGTTGTGCAACCATCACCACCATCCACTCCGGAACCCTTTTTCATCTTACAAAACTGAAGTTCTGTCCCCATTAAGCAATAACTCCCCATTCCGCTCCTCCCCATGCCCCCCTACCCCCAACCCAGGCACTGGCAACCACTATTCTACTTTCTGTCTTTTTGAATTTGATTACTCGAGGTTGCTCTTAAGAGTTGAATCAGACAATTTTTGTTTTTGTGTGACTGGCTTATTTCACTTTGCATATTGTCCTTGAGGTCTATCCGTTCTATTGTATCTGTTAACACTGCATTTGTACCAGGATAGTCCCAATAGTCATTTCTGTTGTTCCTTGACTTGACCTTCCTAGAGTTGAAGGTCTTCATTCATTTGACAAAATTGTGATACAGGATTAACACATGCTGACGAGAATGCCAGGTGCTGGGATGGGGGCTTGGGGCAAGGACACAGTTTATGCTCCTCTCTGCCCTACAATGCCTTTCCAGGGCAGTGGTAGTTCATACTCTGCTTAATAAGTAGTTATTCAGTGATCGAAGAGTCATGCTAGTCTACCATCTTCAGTGTTCTAATTTGTGAACACCCCACCAATCACCCAGCCCACCTTCTCTCATGCCTTTCACCTGGCTGGCTTCCAACTGCAGACACTTTGTCCCCAAGCCCCTCCTGTGTCCCCTGAAAGGCCTTTCACTCAGTTTGTTCTCAACCCTGTTTTCTTGCTGTTCTGCACTGCAGGAGGAAGACAAGAGCTGGAGAAGGGGGGTCAGGGTTCGGCTTTTGGCTCTTGATTGGGGTTGGGAAAGGATAGGTGAGGGTGGGGGTGGGGATCAGAGAGTCAGATGTGCTATTCTGGGAGACCTCCTTTCCACCAAACCACCTCCTCTCTGCCTTCTGCTCCTGAAGACTGAGTGTACTCCTATAGAAAGTGTACCTAAATATACCTGGCCGTGTCTCTGAATCTCCTAAGGGAACCTGTTAAAGTAGAAATATTATTGATGGCAAGTAAATCATGTTTGTAGCATTTTTATCATATAGTAGATTCCATCCATTCACTATACTTTTCTAACTTAGTTGTCCTACATGCAAGTACATGTTTTTAATATTGTCTGTCTTCTGTGCTGTTCCTGTAAGTTTGCTATTAAAATACATTAAACTAAAAAAAAAAAAAATAGAAATAAACTTTAAAAAACACACAGATTCCTGGTCCCCTCCCCCCCCCCCCCAAATTTACAGAATCAGAATTTCTAAGGATGAGGAATCAGAACTCTTAATTGTTAATAAGCTCCCCTGATAATTCTGATATAACTAGCTTGGAGCTGGGGACCACCAGCATAAAGAGGAAAAAGTCCATGGAGGTGGACAGCCCTAGATCTAATGTCAGTTCTACCACTTATTTACTGTGCAACCTTACAAAATTAATTAACCTCTCTGAGCCTCATATCAACACCTACCTTATAAGGTGGTGGTAAGAAATACATAAAATGGGGGCACTGTGCCTGGAATTCCCAGGACCCTAATAAATGGGGAGTTGATTTTACAGCTACTATTAGATAATTAATTTGTTATTGTTGTTATTGTTATTGCTACTCAAACACCTCGCAAGCCCAGGCTGAAGTTCTAAAGAGTGCTGTTGCCAGGCAAGGCCCCTGGAGAGAGTGTCTCTAGTTGAAAGCCAAACAGATAAAAGGCAGCAATGGAGCTATTTGCTAGATGCTGGGCTCAATGACAGTAAAAGCTCCAGGGAGAGCAGAGAGATGAAAGGAAGGGACTCGCCATGTTGGTGATATTACCCTGTGCAGTGACATCTGCCAAGTGCACTCACCCCAGGTAACTCTAGGCGCTGCTACCCAGCAGCTTTTGTGGCAGCAGCAGAGGCTTCGAGAAGCTTCAGGGCAGGAGAATCACTTGGGGGACGTTCGTCTGGGCCGGAGCAGGGTGCAGCTGGCACCACTCCAGAGCCCCTGCTCCTGGCAGGGAAAGGAGGGAGTCTTGGAGCAAAGCCCATGGTGACAGAAGGACAGGAGGCCATACCGGACTGAAGAGAGATTTTTAAGTACAAGTCTCAAGACTTGGCTGCCAATGTAGCCTCTTCCAGACCGGGCTTAGGGCTTCCCCACGTTTCCATCTCTGTTGCAGCATTTACCACTCTGCTCTGATTGTTGGCTTGTTTGCCTCTCCCACGGGGTGGGAGTGACTTGTCAAACCTCATCTTGCATTGTTGTCGCTTCAGGCCTGCACTCCTGCTGCACTGGCCTCCTTTCTGTTCCTCAAACCCACTGAGCTGCTTCTAGCCCCAGGGCATTTGCACTTGCTATGCTCTCTCTCTTCAGTCTCCAGGTCCTAGAGGGCCCTCCCTACTACCCCGTATCCGCAGTAGGCCACCCAGCTGCTCTGCATGACAACACCTGCATATTTTCTTTAGAGCACCTATAAATCTAGAATCATCTTGCTTATTGACTACGTACTTGATTATTGTCTATCTCCTGTGGAGGGGAACATATAAGCTCTGTGGAGGTAGGACTATCTGCCCTATTCACTCTTGATGTCCAGAATCCAGACCCCAGTGCCTGATACAGAGTGGAAGGTCGATGCATATTGTTGAATAGTCTCATTATCTAGTTGAATAGTCTCATTGCAAGTCTTAACACCTAGCACAGTGCCAGGAACCAAGAGCTGCCTAACAAATGATCGCTAAATAAATAGATGACACCCTCAGCCGTTTCTGAATTGGATTATTACCAAGAATTCTTCTAGGAGTGATCCTAGGACTAGAAATCTACTTATTCAACAGTGTTTATTGAACAATTACTATATACCAGGCACTGAGCTAGGCTCAGGGGACACAGCAGAAATCAGAATCCCTTAATGGTCTACCTTATAGAGGAGAGGAGGTAAGTTGGGGAGAGGGATTTTCTGGGAGGTGCACAGAGATGCTCTCAATATTCACGTTTCTTCCCATCCTTATATCTGCCTCCTGGGATGTTCCAACATGCCAACACCATTGTGATTTGCTTTGCAGCTTGGGGTTTGCTGGATTTAAGTGGTGGAGAAGCAGGATTCGTAGGCAGGGTCAAAGCAGCCAAAGCTCAGCCACAGAGCTTCTCCCCTCCCCCTGTCCCTGTCTCTCTGCTTCAGCCCATCTACAACCTAGACAGCCTGCAATCAGGCACCTTCACTATGAAGACTGATGGTACACGAAAGGGGATGGAGAAAGCTTCTGCTATGCCTGACTCTTGTGGTAGGAATTTAGAGCCCTCGGTAACTAGATCAGCACAGCTCTGTTACGCTACGCCCATCAGCCAGGCTGAGGCAAAGACTCCTAGGAGGGCCTGGAGTGGGTCCTGGGGGCCTAGGACAGCCAGCTGGATGAGGTGCCCCGGAGCCCTAGGGGTGGGCTTTCCAGCCAACGTGCTGTTGTTGAAATTGGGTTTTCCAGGTTCTCACTTTATATTCTACACTGTGCCCAGCACACGGGAGGTGCTCAGTATAGACTGGCTGAAGGACTGAAGGACTCAATGAATGGATGAATGGATTGATGGGTTGTTTTATATATTTGGAGGGGAAAAAACAAAGACATCCTCCTGATTTCCTGTGGTGTGGTTAGTTTCACAGATCAGACCTCAGAAATTTATTAATAAACCAAATGATCAATAAGACACCACCCAGAAGTACATAACACACTACCGAGCAGTGACCAAATTGGCTTTGGGAACAGCAAACTGTACCAGACAAATTTAATTTCCTCTGCAGTGATAGAGTGACAGGCCTCATTGGTGAGGGTGAGAAGGAGCTGTCATCTGTCTTGATTTCAGGGCAGCTGTTGGTTCAATCTTACATGACATTCCCGTCAACTTGCCAAGGAAACACTGCCTGTTTCAGCTCCCCCCGGGGGTGGACAACCAGCCTGAGGCTTCCCGCCCAAGGCCCTGTCCCCACGTCAACTCCACATGGGCTCTGGGCTATGCATGTCTTTACACAGGAGACCTTCCCGGGTGCTCACACACTGAAAACATAGAGAGGTTCAGATGCAGACATGCATGCACACGTACGTGGGTAAGAACGTATGTGCACAAGGCCACATGAATACACACATGTACTTGCAAGCATGCGTGTATCATATGGAGATCAGCATGCCAGGTATGGGTCATATGTAAGCCTCAGCACTTGAGTCTGAGAACAGGGTGGGCTGAATTGTCAATCATGTGTTAGATGACTGATCTACCTAAGTGCTGCCTGATAGAAACAGAATTCAAGCCACATACATAATTTTAAATGTTCTAGCAGCCACATCTAAAAAGTAAAAGAAACAAATGAAATTGATTTTAGACATATTTTTGCTCATGGCTGTCTGTATTAACTCAGTATATCCTAAACATGGTCATTTCAACATGTAATCAATAAAAACTTATTGAGATATTTCATTCTTTTTTATTTTGTACAAAGTCTTCAAAATCCAGTGTGTGCTTAACACTTACAGCACATCTCAATGTGGATGTTAAATTCAGACACAAGTATTTTTCATGGAAAAAGGTAGATTCACATATCCAAATGGTCCCAAGCATATTTAAAAGTTTTCAATAATTGAATTGAGTGTCAGTGCCACATTCCAAGTGCTCCATAGCCATGGGGGCAATTGGCTACCAGGCTGGATAGCAGGCTTGAAGCCCCAGCAAGCTTAGGAGCAGCAAAGGTGGTTCGGGGTAGGGGGGAGCATGAGTCTCCAGGATGTGAGCAGGGCTGTTGAGGACAAGGACATGGTGGACTCATTCATAGGGTCGCCAGGAGTTGGAGCCAATTCAATGGCACTTAACACCGAGGTAATGGCTCATCTCTGCTCCAGGATGTTTGTGGCTGCGGTTCAGATGACTACGGTGGCTGGGAGCTGAAACCGATTGGAGGGTAGCCTGGCATGTCTCTCTCTGCTCAGTCTCTCCACGTGGCACCTTGGGCTTCCTGATGGCATGATAGCCCCAGGGTAGTTGTCTCACATGGCAGCTGAAGGGCCCACGGCCCTAGGCTCAGGAACTGCAAGGTTGTTGTGATCTTGCCTTAGAAGTCCCAAGCATTGCTTCAGTCACATTTTACAAGTCAAGCAAATTCACTTAGGAAAGCTCAGATTCAAGGGGAGGGAGGGACGGAGTTTATCTCTCTATGGGAGAAGAGTGTGCGTTCATAGAAAAGGAGGGAGTGGACAGCAGTCCCCTTGGGATCAAGCTAACCCTGCCCACCACCTGGGGCCAGCAGCTGTGTGTTTTATCAGCTCTCCCACGTTTGTCAGCCCAACAACCTTTCCTTCTGCAGAGGCCACAGCCTCAGTGACATGCTGAAATGCTTGTCTTACCTATTTAGCCAGAACAAAAACCCCTCAAGAGTTGAGACTATCTCTCTTATGCCTCATGCCCCGGGCCTTGACATTTTGGGTTCTTAGTTTCCTAAATCGGTGGCCCTCACCTGATTCCATTGACCTTCCACTGCTGGCCACCCACTGCTCCTAGAAACATCTTGATTGAGTATCCTGGTCCCTGGGGTAGAAAGATAACTCATGGACTCACCGCCACAGCTCGAGTGCTGAGACAGACAGAAGAGGAAGACGATGTGTGGGGTGGACAGAGTGGGAGGAGAATGACTGTGGGAAATGTGACCATGGTAGGTCTGAGCTGCTGGTGGCCATCTGAATTTATGCTCTTGACGCGGACACTTGCCATCTCTGCCTACAAGGCCCCAATTCCTGCATTTCCATTCAATGTTGCCCTTGCCTTACAATACAAACTGTGTTAGAGAATTACATTGCTCCTGGGAAGTGTGTGTGTGTGTGTGGGGGGGGGGGGGGGGGGGCAGAGAGGGAGAGATAAACAACATAAATGGAGATGGAAATAGCAGTATCTTTAGAGAAACTATTTGTCAAAATATTTCTAAATAACGATGGCTGGAATAGGTCTACGTTCAAGTCCTTGTGTAGAAATACAGGCCCTTGTGCTGAGAAGGCGATGTATCCGATGTATTCTTCTGGCCCCTGGCGGAATGCAGAGGCACAATGAGACTGGCCATGCAGAGCAGAAACTGCTGATGGAAAAGACGATTTCTGCTCGGGAGGGCAGGGGCTTGCCTCTATCTGGATCTCTTTCATTGCTCCACAAAGAGCCCTTTCTTCTTCCCAGGCCGCACCAAATAATCACAGCCAGGGACTTCTTCTCGCCCGTTTCTGAGCCTCTTCAAGTGTCACCTGGTTAGTAATAAAATTCATACCTGGAATAGTGTCTTTGACCTTGGCCCAGCCTGCACGTTGCCTGCATTTTGGTGGGATTCTGGGAGGAATAGCTTGGTTTGGAAATGTGATGGAGATTGAGGGCTCCCTGAAATGTTGGCAGGCCGTACCTAGAGGTTGGATTTTTGTAATGTGTGTAGTTTTTACTATCAGGTGTTGTTAGATTGGGAAAGTGTATTGTCCAGAAGGAATTGCATAAGCTCCCCTCCCTGCACATCCACCCACCACCGTGTTTCTCTGGCATTTCTCGCTTCCACCATCAGAACCGTACCCTGGGGAGCGAGTTTGCTTGGGGTTCTGCCTGCCCGTCTCCCCACTGCCAGGTCTTGGGTCCCCAGGGCCGTTTGCCTTGTTCTTGGTCTCTGTGTTCATCTGAGTATGCCTCGCTGCCCTGGCCTTGACATTTTGGGTCCTTTGCTTCTAGAATCAGCGCTCCTGCCCTGGTCCCCATCAGCCTTTGGCCACCCATTGCCCGAGTGACGCCGTGTCTCACAGAGCGGGTGGTGAAAAGATCCCAGCAAGCTTGGGAATGGGGGCTGGATTCAAATCCAGGCTCCATCACTCAGTAGATATGGGACCGGGCAGGGTATTTAAGAAGCTAGAACTTGTGTTTCCTCATCTCTGAAACAGGATTCAGAAAACCTCCTTGCAAGGTTAATGTGAGGATTACCACTTTTGCAGGCCCAGGGTCTGGCCTTGGGAAAGCATTCAATCAGCGGCAGCTCCCGTTACCCCCTCACCTTTACTGCTGATGGTGGCCGTGGGGAGTCGCTCCGTGTGCCTTAGCTGTGGGCTGCTGGCCAAGGCCTTGTAAACGAGCTCACTCAGCCGTACAACCCGAGGGAGCCGACCGAGAGGGGTCTGGGAGAAGCCATCTAAGTTATGGAGCTCCTACCACCTTTGGGAATTTTGCTGGGAACTCACTGAATCCTCAGAGATGCCTGGGAGGGAGGCCCGATTATGGTGCTCATTTTACAGAAGATGGAGTAGGGACTCAGGCAGAAGGAAGGTGTAGGCTAAAAAGCTGGGACCCACACCCACGACTGGGCCTGGGCCCAGGTAAAGGCTGGATTCCCACAGAACCAAGAAGATAACAGGTGACTTGATGCTGAATCTATAAACCCCTGAAATCCTCAGCCTGGGAACAGATCAGAAGCAGAGTCTGGGGAGGGGACGACCCTGCAGGTGGAGGCTGCCCAGCGCCCCCTGTCGGGTAGGGAAGCATCAGGGGTGCAGAGAGATGGGCAGGCCTATTTCACTGTGACTGGCACAAGTCTCGATACACATCAACACGTTACCCCACCTGCCAACTCAGCACGGGTTCCCTGAACAGGGCACCCAGGCAGGAGAAGGGAGCGGAAGACAGTGGTGCAGGCCAGTAGAAAGGGGCCCTCGGCCTCTAAGAACAGCACACTGGAGTCTGTCCAGTCTCTCAGCACCTGCTTCCCAACCCCCCTTCCTTCTTCCTTCCACTTGCAGCCACCTCCCCAGTAACTCTGACTTCTCTCATTAACTCTCAGTGTCCTCATCTTCTGAAATCACTCCTTCCCTCCTTCCACTGGGATCCAAGACCCAGAGGGGTGACTCATTGTCCTGGGCACCCACAGCAAGTCCACTGCCAGGCCCTGTCTCCGGCATCCTGAGTTCTGTTCCCTGCCCCACCATGCTGGTCGGGCTGCTGACTCCTCCGTCTGAGGGCAGGAGTCAAGGACTGTTCTTTCCCCTCCCCCAGAGGGGAGATGGTAGCCCCTTAAATGACAATGTTTGTCCTCCCAGTTTTAGGCAAGAGTCCCATGACTGGCTTTCATAGGACCTTTCACAGCCCGGCCACTCAGGGGAATGCGCACTATCTCCAATCTCCCCGAGCTGTGAAACCAAAATACAGAAACAAAGGCCCGTCCTCAGGGGCCCTTAATCTCTCGGCCAATCATGGTCAAGGAACCCTCTTTCCCTGATCACACATGCCAGGCTCAGGTTTAAAGCTGAGGGCACAGCAGACAAAGAGGGCAGCAGAGCAGGTGGAGACAGAGCTATTGTGTTGCCTATTTAGTCTTGCGGTCCCAGCCCGGCCTGCTGGGAGGGGCAGGGGGCCTATTTTACTGGGGTTGGCAGAAGTTCTACACATCCAGACTTGTTAATCCACCAGCCAACTCAGCCCGGGTCTCCCAGGCCAGGGGCACCCATGCTAGGAGGAAGGAGCAGGAGACAGTGGAGGTGGTGGGAGGGTAACACAACAGAATAACAGAGGGGTAAACATCCGGGTTTCACACCCAATGATACCTCCCCCATATCCTGAGATGGTGGTGGGGCTAGGTGATGGGTAGAGATGCCATAGTCTCTGCCCCCTGCTCCACAAAAGCAGACCCCAAGCCCTGGCTCTCCCGTCCCACTGCCCTGTGACTGGGCAGGCTGCTCAGGGAGACCCCTGGGAGTTCCCTGGTGAGCACCTGGTCTCCTGGTTTGGGATTAGGTGCTCTGCTCTGACATTTGCTGTTGACGAGGATGTCACCATAGGAGACCCATCCTTGGTGCTGAATAAGTCTCAGACATGATGACACTCACTCATCACCCTCATTAACCAGTGACACCTGGTCTCATGCAGCTGCATGTGACAATATGCTGGGTACACCCACCCAAACCCCTGGACAAGGAGCTTCCGTGGGGAAGAGGAGAGGGAGAGGCCAGACTTCTGGCAGAACGAGGTCTCATCCAGCCCTGCCGTCCCTCTTGGCCAGCAGTTGCTAGAAGAACAGGTAGAGAGACAATATAACTGACAGGCTGACACTGGGCTTTCGTATTGGGTGACTTTGGGTTCAAATCCTGGCTCTGCCACTTGCTGCGGCTAACCTGACCCCTCTGAGCTGCCACATCTCTGTCTGTAGGAAGGTGAGAATAAGAACGGGGTCATAGAGTTTTCAGTAGATCAAGTGAGGTCCAGCCGAACAGCCATCACACAGGGATGTAACAGGGTATTACTAAGTGGGAATTACTAAGAAGGCACATGGGGCGGAGCACAGAGAGTGTCAGGCAAATGCTGCCTCGTGAGGATGAGAACATTCTGGGCTGATGGCACTGCTTCCGACAACCAGGGAAGCCTCTCCCTTCATTGCTGTCCTTGGAAAGACCCTCAGAGTGTCTCTGGAGTTGCGGGCACCTCACCTGCCTGCAGAGAAAGGGAGCCGGGGAAGGGACTTGCTCATGCGCCCAGGACCCGGCTCCCAGCAGGCCCCCAGCAGCAGCAGTGCAGTCCCCTGCTGTGCCCAAGGCAGGACACGTTCCCTCGGAGGAGCTGGAAACTGCTGGGTGCCTCTCCCAGACTCTGTAATGACGTCTGGAGCAGATGGCAGGGGTGGGTGTTCCTGGCTGGGCTGACAGAGCCTCGTTTGCCTGGAAATTCCCTCCAGTTCCAGGGAATCCCTTCCAGATGTTCTCACCCACAGCCCTGCTGAGCAGGAGCAGTGGGGAGGTGAAGAGTCAGAGATGGAAAGCTGAGCCGGGCTATACATAGACAAAGAAATAAGCCACCATAGGGCCAGTCCAATAGCCTTATTGCGCTCAAGTACCTGCTCACCACCACTTATACTAATCCATGGCTCCACTATTAGTAGCCATTCCTTTGGATGAGTCATTCCATCTCAGGGAGTTCTCTTTCAGACCGTAATTTCCCTGGGAGGGACAACACATAAACCTTCACCACTCAAACTGTGGTCCAGCAACACCAGCATCACTTACTAGATTCTCAGCCCCCCCCCCCCCCCCCACGTCTAATAAATGAGAACCTGCACTTTAACAAGATGCTGCACTAAATCACTGTTGCCCCTTAATTTCTAGAATAGCTGCATGAGGGCAGGGGCTTCTGTTTGCTTTGTTCACTACTCTGTCATCAGTGCTTAAATAGTTGAGTTCTTTCCCAGAAGGTTGGTGTGAAGTTCTGGCACAGAACTCATTAAAAGCTTTTTGAATAAATGAATTAACACTAATTAGAGCCTAGTTCCTTACAGCCCCGAGGGAAAGCAAGGAACACAGGAGAGGCAAGCTTTGATATGGGAGGAAGGAGAACACTACCAGGGCCCAAAGTAATCAGAGGAGAGGAGGGCTGGGAAGGAGGAGAGGGTGTGCAAAAAGTGTGGTGGCCCCAAAATAAGCTGTATAGTTACTCCCTGAATTAGAAGTGAACGGGACTTGGGAGGAGATGAGACAAGGCCCTTCTCTGAGAGGTCCTCTTCCTCTCCTTCCAACCTGACCCCTCCTTCAGCAGCCCCCTCACATCCCTGGTGCCTCGGATGCCTGCAGGGCCCCTGAGCTGCATGCGTTCTCTCTGCTTGTTTGGCCCCCTACCCCAAGATACAGGCTGCTCCCGCCATGTCCTCCACAGGGGGCTTGGGCTTGGCTAATGCGGGTGAGTCCTTGGAGGTGGCAGGCCCAGGCACTGACCATGTTCCTTCCCAGACCACTTGGGCTTCTGGCCAGCCCCACTCCCAGCAGAGCATTCAGTCAAGCAGGCAGGCCCAGGTCTCCGTGGCTCGGGTCACCTGGAGCCACAGGTGACTGCTCGAGTTGTACCCCGGTCTCTACCCAGTGGCTCAGCAGGAGAATCATAGCGATTGTCAAGCTGATCCCTCCAACAACAGTTGGAGAAACTAAGGCCCAAAGAGATAAAGGAACACAGCCAAGTTCACACAGGTGGGAATGGCAGCCAATGCCCAAGGCTCCGTCTCTTGCACTGGTTGGCGTCCTCTCCATCCCCCCCCTGTGGACAGCTCACATGTTCCTCCTCTGGGTGCCCTAGCATCTGTGCCTGGCAACTAGTAGGTAGAATCACTGTGGAATGAATGAGTGAGAAGCAGAGAGCCCCACGGGCACCAAGAGAATGACAAGGGGAGTAAAGGCCACCATTTCTCCAGCTCTTCCTCCCTGCGAGGCGCTGGGCTGGGCACTTTTCACTGGTTATTTCTTTTCATCTTTACATCAACCCTATGGGAAAGGCTCTACAGTCATCCCCGTTTACAGATGAAGAAACCGGGGCTCAGTGTGACTAAGAAATAAACCTTAGTTCTGCTGGAGCGGGGATCTCAACACACTTCTGCCTGAACCTCGAAAGCCCCCGTGCCCAGCAGGGTGCTTCGCTGCTCTTTTCTTTGAAAGAGGCCTCTGCTGCCCAGATGAGTCTGGCACAGGCTCCGAGCCAGGTGAGTTTTTAATTCACTTCGATGGCAAGCAGAGTGTGTCCGCACTGGCTCATGGAGGAGCCTGAGACTTCAAGGAATTCTCTCCGAATCCTCCTCCCCACCTGGGATGCCCCAGGTCCCCTGGTTTACTCTCAGTGGCAGCTTCTATGCAAATGCCAGCTCTTCTGCAGGGCTCGGTGGACCCTCCAGTCCCTCTCCATCCTCTCTCCTGCTTTGTTTTTCTCCATAGCAGAAAGGATTGCCTGACATTATGGTACAGCTGTGAGCTGTGTTTGCTCTTCAATGTCTCCCGCTAGGATGTGATCTTCATGAGAGCAGGGACCCTGGCTAGTTTCCTGCTCCGCCCGCAGGGCCCAGCACGGAGTAGGTACTCGGTGCATATTGGCAGAATGAATGGATCCTCACAATGTGGTGCCTAAAACAGAGTTTTTCTAAATCACTACCTACAAGTTCATAGCATTTCAGTGACAGATGTGCCTCTAGGAATTTGTTAATGAGAGTAAAAGGTCAACATTTGTCAGAGGTTTACTTTATTTTTATTTTATAAATCGTTATTGTTGAAAGTCTTACATATGTCCCCTATTCCTCCCATTGACCCCCTCGGGCCTGCCCCCGCCCCCCACTTCAAGCCTTCACCACCCTATTGTCTGTGTCCATACAAGGACATACATGCATACAAGGTCTTTGGTTGATTACCTCCCAGCCACCCACCCTCCCCCGCCTTCCCTCGGAGATTCTGCACTCTGTCCCATGCTCCCATGTCTGTCAGAGGTTTACTTGAAAGAATTCACAGTGGATCCATTGCTCATCTGTGGACCACTTACTAAGCCCCTTCCTGGGTGCTAGGTAGTATGCTAGGTCCCGGGCTTACATCAGATGAGCCATGCCTCACCCCATCCCAGGAGTTGTATTTAGTAAGGGGAGATAGACACTAAATAATTACCACAAATAAATACTGAGACTGCATTGTAAACTGATCAGGGCCATGACCTGGTCTGCTGGGGTGAGCGCAGATTTGAGGATTGTCCCCTGGCAAAGGTCACTCGCATTTATCTGCATTCTTGTGGGTCTTCCTGGGTGGCAGTGAGGGGGGTGGGCTTAGCAAGGACAACATCTATCAAGTCAGCTCCGGGGAGAGCAGGCTAGTAAGTGCTGACCGGGTGACTTCCTCTGGGGAAGGATGGACCCCACCCCCTGGGCTGGAGGCTCAGCCTCACAGCATTAGGGGGTTTTATTAGTCACTTAAAAGGCCCCTCTGATTCCCAGCTCCAGGAGCCTTCTGCTCCAACTCTAAACATGATAACAAGACCTGCTTGCCTGTAGGTGAAGGACTGAGCAAGAAGTCACATGTGAGCGATGCAGGTCAGCGCCTGGCATGCAGGAGTGACCTGTGAGGGTCTTGAAATGTGGGACAAGGCGGAGATTCCTGGAGGAGGGGGTGCAGTGAAGGCCACATAGGGGAAAGCACAGATAGAGACTGGGATTGTCCCATCTGGAGGGCAGATGGCTCAGGTGCCTCCGTTTTCAATCTATAAAAGGGGTCACTGGCTCGTCGTTTTCACACGAAGGGCTGGACAAGGAGAAATGGGCTTCAAATAAAGCAGAGAGATTTGCAATCAGGCAGGAAGAAGAACTTCTTGAGTCCCAGAGCAAATAAATAATGGACTAAGCCAGTGAGAGGGAGGAGTAAACTGTGTTAGAAACAGGGCTACTCCACCACAGGACAACCACCGAGGTTTCTCTGGCAGCAGGGACCTCGGCTCCCTTCCCTGGGATGAGGGGGATTCCACCCCTTCTTTCACTCCGATTTTCCCTGACAGAGGTGAACAGTCAGTTCGTATTCTCTCTCCCCCTCTCTCTCCTGGCTGTACATGAACCGTGCGGCCAGGCAGAAAGGATGCGCCCTCCAGGCTCAGAGGCGTGACTCCTCTGGGACTCACCCTCTGGCTTCCTCGATAGCCTCTGGCTTCTTACTGACTGCTGGACTTGTGGTCCAAAGGAGCCAGTTGGCTCCCTGGGACAAGGAAAGGCACAAGGACGCTCGGCAACAGGGCAACAGTAGCAACATCAGGCCAAACCGATGACGTGTGTTCGAGAGACGCGGTAGAACACTGCACAGCAGATAACAAGGTGACCTACTTAGATCTCTAACATAAAATCTTGGGTTCAAAAAAAAGCTTTTTGCTGAATGTTGGGTTACTGTGATACCCTTTATGTCACAGCAACCTAGCATTACTATATACACACTCACAAAATGCTATATCTTTTTCAAAGACCCATGCATGTATGTGAAAACAATATTTAAGTGTGGACAGATGACATCAACTTCATGTAACAGTTGTTACTTCTGAAAGCGAGGTGGGTGTGACTGTGTAACAATTTAGAAGGAGAATGGCCCGTGTGGTTTAAAATAAAGCGCAGGGCCGAAACCGGTTTGGCTCAGTGGATAGAGCGTCGGCCTGTGGACTGAAAGGTCCCAGGTTCGATTCCGGTCAAGGGCATGTACCTGGGTTGCGGGCACATCCCCAGTGGGAGATGTGCAGGAGGCAGCTGATCGATGTTTCTCTCCCATCGATGTTTCTGACTATCTATCTCTCTCCCTTCCTCTCTGTGAAAAATCAATAAAATATATTTAAAAAATAAAAATAAAATAAAATAAAATAAAATAAAGCGCAGGCACTCCAACTGTAGGGCAGAAAAGCAAGGCCAACCTCCTCCTGCCGGGGCGCCCTTGGTGCCCACTCCCACCTGACTGCACAGCTCGCTGCAGGTGGCAAGCACTGCCCCCTCCCTCATCTTCGGTGTTGCCCACGTAATGCCGTGACGGGCAGGGCAGGTGTGATTATTATCCTCATTTTGCAGAGGCCACAGGATTAAAAAGGTTAAGGGACTTGCCCATGGTCGCAAAGCCAAGAATCGGCAAACTGGGACCCTTTGGCCTTCCAAACTGACCAAGCACAGTGGGGTGGATGGCCAGGGTCCAGGCGGCCATCTATTCCCCAGGAGCTCGTCAGAGTTGGCAGGGTTTGCATATGGTGTTCTTCTGGGCAGACAGCTTCTCCTCAGCCTGCTCCGAGTTTCCAAGCAGACATGGGATATGCTCCTTATTCCCTTCCTTTGCTCTCACCTTCTCCTCCTGAACCCCAGAGGTGATGCCCTTCTAACTGTCTCATGGTACTAGATGCCGCACCCAGACAGCAGTAACCCAAGTGCTTTGGCTTCTCTTCTCAGAGCTTTCTCTTCCTGGGCTGCCAGCCCGGCTGTCTCCCTGTCCATCCAGCCTCAATCTTCCTTTTCCCTCACCCGATGAATCTCAGTCCTGCTGCACCTGCTTCTCTCTCTCTTTTTTAAAAATATTTCATTGATTTTTTACAGAGAGGAAGGGAGAGGGATAGAGAGTCAGAAACATCAATGAGAGAGAAACATCGATCAGCTGCCTCCTGCACACCCCCTACTGGGGATGTGCCCGCAACCAAGGTACATGCCCCGGACCGGAATCGAACCTGGGATCCTTGAGTACGCAGGTCGACACTCTATCCACTGAGCCAAACCGGTCAGGGCTGCTCCTGCTTCTCTTAATTGGTCTCCCCGATCACTGATTGGCTCCCCCTTTCGGACTCCTCCCACATCTCTGGACCCTCCTACCCAACTTCCGCCAGAGGCTGCCTCAGGTTGTCCTTAGCAAACTTCTAGGTCATGGTTCTCCAGATGTCAGCGCTCTGCTGATGACACAAAAACCCTCCTGAGGAGCCCGTTAAACACCCAGATGCCAGGGCCCCGGCCCAGAGATGCTGATTCAGTAGGCCTGTGGTGGGGCCTAGGAATTGGTAGTTTATGAAAACAAGTCTTAGGTGATGCTGATATTCAGCGAAATTTGAAAATCACTCGAGTCTAAACCTTTGAGTCAAAAATCAGGAAAACCAAGGCCCAAAGAGGCCAAGTTACATGTCCAAGGTCACACAGTTAATAAGCTGAAAGCAAATATTTCGAAGCTGCTGGTCCCCACCCCCACCCCCACCCCCGTGACACGCTCCCTATGCTGAAGACACGCATGACACAGAGGCACACACACCCCCCACATACACCCTCCTGAGCTAACTCTAGGCTCCCTGGGGTTGACTACAATCTGGCCCCTTTGCTTCTAGGCCACAGAGCCTGGTCTGGGACAGAGTAGTCCCTGTGGAGTGGGGGAAGGACGGCTGTTCCTTGATGAAAGCTAGTGCCCCGCCGGGGCCAGGGCCTGGCATCATTCTGCTGCCCAGTCAGAGCCCAGGTCACACACCAGGCGGTGATGCAACTTGAGCTGCCCCTCCCTGTCCCAGCTGTCCCAGGAGGTTCCAGGGGCCTGGCCTCACAGCCACCCTCCCCAAGATTCAGGTGTCACACAGCTGGGCACCACGCCAGGCTCCTGGTTCCCAGGCTCCCTCTCCCTCCCTCGAGGCTGTGGGAATCCCAGGAGATTGCAGGTGTCTCTCATGGAAGGCTCGGACGGCTGTGAGGGGTGCTGAGGCAGTGGGGCCTCCTCTGGTCCCTGAGAGACCCTTTCTCTCTACGAGCAAGCCCTGAGTGGGCAGGCCAGGTCTTCCAGGCCCTGCCATTCTGGATGGCCTGCCATCCCCAGGCTCTTCGCTGCCAACCCTGTGCCCCTTCTGCCTCTGCCCTTGTCCTGATTCATCTTGACACATCTGCTGACAGTCACCCCTTCCTAAAAACTGCAGTTCTGAAGTTTCTAGTATCCAGGGGAATTCTGGGAGCCAGTCCCTCTGCTTCTGATTGGGATCACATCCCCACTTCACTGGTACCCACGGGGGAGTGGTGAGGGAGGATCAACAGAGATAGAAATGAGGGCATTTCTGACACTCACACCAAGAAGAATGGATAAAATACCAAGCACTGGCTGAGGGAAGCAACTGGAACTCACCTGCATTGCTTCTTGGGAATGCAAAAGGGTTTGGCCACTTTAGAAAAACGGTTTGGCCAAAAAGTCATCAGGGGCTATAACGAAGCTCGGAAACCCTGCATGCTGGAGAAGAGGCTGGGGAAGCAATAGGACAGGCCACAGCAGAGGTATCATTAGTCCAGTTACAGAGGAGGCCATTGAGGCTCACGGAAGTTGCTCAAGGTGACACAGTGGTAAGAGACAGAGCCTGGGTTGGGACTCTAGTATTTCTGACTTGCTAGTAGTTTCTCTCTAATTTGCCCCACTATGTGATAGGAGCACAAGGACTTCTCTCTTAGCAAGTCTCATCTGCTTAGATAAAGCTTTTTATGGTCTCAGACATCTCCTTTGCTCTGCACCTCAAAACCATGGGGGTACTGATAGCCTTAGGGGTTCAGATTTGCTGTCAGACGGATGTGGGACAGCGTCCAGGCTGGAGAGGGGACCCTGGGACTGTTACTCTATCTCCCTGAATCTCAGTTTCCCCATCTTCCATGTGAGTTGATAATGGTAACGATCTCCTAGGGTTGTTTGTGTGGATTACACGAGACGATGAATGGAAGGTGCTTAGTGTATAGCAGGGGCTCTGGCAGAACTCAGGGAGCAACCTCCGATCTTGATGAAAGACGAACCCAGGGCCAGGCATCTTCTGTCACCATGTCAGCCGTCTGATGTCCCCAATCTCCCAGGCTCTGACCTTCTCCCTCCTCCCAAGCTCAGTTCTGCCCACGCCATTCTTGTCTAAACTTTCGCAAATGTCACTCTTTGGTGGTTGTTTTTTCAGGCTCTGTGTCTTTATCTAGGTGACATTTTTCTTTCCTTCCACAGGGACTGTTATGAGAACAGGAGTGAAAATAACAACAGGGCCTCTGGTCAGGCTTCCCCGAAAAGCAGGAGGATGTTTTGGCCTAGAGGCACCCAGAGGGAGACCTACCTGGATAGAGGGTTAGGGAGGGGGAGGGATTGAGCTATGGCCAGTTCTGCAGCTGAGTCAAAGGAGGCCTCCCTCTCTAGGAAGAACTCCACTGAGTTTTGAATCTCACATGCGATGAGTCAATGAAACCCAGCTCTGGTACTCCTGACAAATCCCAAGCCTTCCACATAGGAACTCGGGGAGCAGGTTAAAACACCTTCTAGCATTTTGTGTCCACATGGGCCTGTGCTGACAGACTCAGTCAGATCAACCCTAAGCATCCGCTGGCTGGGTGAAGAGACCAACCACCAAGCTGACAGCAAAGGGTCCCCCCACAGCCAGGCTCTCCTGAGGCTCCAGGCCCTCAGCCTTGCGTTGCTGTGGTTGGTGGGCTCGCTTGTCTTCACAAGGCCTGTGGGGATTGTCTCCATGGAACCTGGTGCCTGTGATACATCAATTAGTGCCTTAGTGAGGGTCGAGTGAAGGGACAGAGACCCCTGCTCTCTTGAGAAATGAAGGGTAGGACTTCTGAGAGGAGGTGAGATGAGGGCAGAAGACATCTCTATTTAAAACTTGACTCCCCCAGTCTGCCCAGCTCACCACACCCTCCCCGTTCTCCAGGAACTGGCCATCACCAGGCATGCGCACCAGGGTGCTCCCAGCTCACCTCCCCCCCCCCCCCGACACCCACCCCCCCATCAGTGAACTGGAGCAAAGAGCACCTGTTAGCCAGTCAGATTCTTTCTGCCAGGAATTTGAACTTTTTACCTGAGAGAACAGCAGGTGAGAGGAAAAGTGGTGACCTGTCTTTTTACACTGTCCACAGTGAGTCCTCAGGGGGCTCAGTTTCCAGTTATCCTCCCCACAAGGCCTGGGATGATAGAACAGCCACTCTCTGGGAAATGGCCAGTGGGTTGGTCAGTGGGTTGTCATGACAGTGGAAGGGGGAACAAGGCTGTCCAGAAACAGACCCAGAAACAATGGTGCAAGAGCAAATAGTTTACCCAGGAGGTGCAGGGTAAGGAGTGGGTAAATGCAACAGGGAAGGAAGGCAGGTGATAACGGATGCGTCTTATGCCAGCTGCCTCTGGGAGGAGGAACGCAATCCTACAGGAAGTCCCAGTGAACTGGTGGGGAAGACCTGAGGGGTGAGAGAGCTGGGGTATTAATATCTCAACTCCCCAGTAATTGATGAGGGCCGATGGGATGATGGTGTGCCACTCCCTGCCATGTCTAGCCTGTCTTTTGTGGTCTGGAAAAGTGCTCAGGGACAGAAATGCAGACACTGTAGGTAGAAGTGAGCCCGGAAGATCGAAGGGGATAGGTGGGCACTGACGGAGTCCACCCAGTGGTGGGTCACACACGGCTCTTCAGGCTTCCACTTGGAAGTGACCTTGTCACTTCCACTCACATGTCACTGGCCAAAGCAATTCATAGCTGCCGTGTACCTAGATAGGGAGACACTAGAATACTTGTGCACAGCCCACTGCCAGCCACAGGGACCCAGTCCAGACTCTCACTGCTCATGTAGAGAGCAGCTGAACTGAACCTAACATGAGACACCACAAATCTTGTCCCCTGGCCACATCTGGTCTCCTCCGGAAACACTTCTAGCTCCTTCCCTCCCCTCACTTCTCCTGTGGTCCATTTTGGGTTTCCTCTCTCTTCTCTCTCTCTTCTCAGTAACAGTCATTTCCCAGTGTACCCTCAGCCTCCCATCATAGCTGCCCCGGGGGGGTTCCTTAGTTATTCTTGTTCACCTCTCAGTCTAAATAACTGAACACTTTGTCATTTGCTAACTGCACAGGCAGCTGTCAGTTCTTCTCACTTCATGTGATGGGCACTCTCTTCAGTTCCACAGATGAGGAAACTGAGGCACAGAGGAAATAGATGGCCTGCTCAAGGATTCACAGTTCATGGCAGACCTGGGATTTGAAAGTCAGGTCTCCTGGCTCTGAGTCCAGTGCTCAATCTTCCCCAACATGTGGCTTTTCTGAGGTCGACTCCCGGCTCGACCCTACCATCCTAGGGCCACCAATGCCACCTCCCTCTCACCAGCTTAACTGGCAAACACTGTTATTTCACAACTCCACGCCTTTGCATGAGCTGCTCTGTCTTCCTTGAAAGCCCTCCTCCATCTCCACCAGCCAGAGGGCCCCCCAGAAGCTGTCCCTCTTCACCAGGCAGGAAGTGTTGGCCGGTGAATGTCCTCTACCTGTGGCTGCAGTCACTTAGATGCCAATTCCATGGCTCACCGCCTAAAATGCAGCCTAAACCTCCTTCCTTCTCCCCATCAGCTCACTCCATTAGTTCCAGTACCTGCACCGGTGAAGCTCCACGTGGCTGTCAATGCTGGCAGCTGGCAGCCAACTGAAGGAGGCAGGCTCCTCCCTGGAACCCCCACATCTAGCTGGCAGATGGGGAAAGAGTAGGGAGAAGGCACACCCTCTCAACTGCCTCAGCCTGGGATGACAGTCACCTCCGCTACTACTCCACTGGCAAGAACCAGTGGTATCCTCCCCCCCCCCCCCCATGCAGGAATGCTACAGCAGTGAGCCAGGGACCAAGAGGAGGTTTTAGGAAGCGCTCTGCCATGCGGCTCAGTGAGGCACTTGGGTTTTATTCTAGAAGTGACTAGATAAGAAGCTACTGGAAAGGTTGAAAACAGAGAAGTGAAATGATCTGTGGCTTCAGAAAGGAGAGGCTAGGGGTGGGGCTAGAGGGAAGAATCACCCAATCACTGGGCTAGTTCAGTGCTACAGGTGGAATTTGAGCTCAACCGGTCTGACGCCAGAGTGTCACCCCTGGGACTGCCGCCTCCTGAAGGCATCACGGATGTCAGCCCTGACCCGACAATGAAGTGGGCACCTGCCCACCCATCTCCTGGCCTCCTGGAGACAGTACAGCAACGGAGGCAGAGAACAGGCTTCAGAGTAAGTCAGGCCTGGGGTTGAACCCTGGCTCTGCACTTAGCCTCAGTTTCCTACAAAATGGTGATAATCGTGTCACGTAGCTCGTAGAGTGGCGTGAGCCTTCCACGAGACACTGCATATGAAGTGTGGGGTTGGGGCACAGTGACTCTCTGCACTGGAGAATCCAGGAGCATCCTGCTAGGTGTAGTTCTAGTTGCCTTGGGAAGGGGATCCCTGATCCCTACTGTTTGGCTTTCCTTTTCCTAGAGGTCTGGGATCCTGTCTCCTGGGCTTAAGGCTTTGCTTCCTGAGACCATGCAGAGTCCCCTAAGAGAGGCAGCACGTTTCACAGTCCCTGTCAATGCCCTCTGGGGAAAGAGCTTCAGTGAACCCTCCCCAGAGCCCTGCTTGAATGAGGGTCTCAGGGCCCAGTCCACCGGGAGAGGACTGCCAACCAGAAGAAAAATTACTGTCAAATGAGGGCCAAAGACCCTTTTCCCTTCTTGGACAATTGTGCTGCTCTTCCAGCCCAGAATCCTCTCACATTCCTTAAGTCCAGTTGGGAAGGAGAAGTTGGCCAAAATCTGGCCCTTCCGAGCTCACATTTGGAGCTCCCAGGCTAGGACCTGGCCAATGTGAGGAGCTGGGAGTGAAGGCTTGGCATTGACGTTTGAATCTCTGAGGATCAAAACTTTAGAGTTTTCCTGATGCCAGTGTTCACATTGATTCCAAGGTGGAAAGCTCCAAAGAGGGTATACAAAGCTCTGACCTAAACCTGCTCCTGGCGGAGCACATTTTGACAGGTTGAAGAGTGATGGGTTGAAGGGCTCTGAAAGAAGAAAGAGGGATCGTGACAAATCTGTGCAGGAGATCGTGACAGATCTGTGCCTGGGGTGCAGACTTGGGGGTAGAGTGCCTGGGGTTGCTCACTGGCCACATAAAGGGCTGGAACTAGAGAACCAAAGGGAGGAGCTGGGGAGGGTCCACCTGAAGGGTCCAGTGAAGGAAACTTGCAGAATGTTCCCTCAGCCTCCATTTCCTCCAAAGTGGTGATAATCGTGTCACGTGTCACGTAGCTTATAGAGTGGTTGTGAGCTTTACATGAGGTGCTTTGTTACGCGAAGCTCACAGTTGAGATCTAGTAGATAAGTGTGGCTTCAGTGTGGAGAGGAGTGAACTAGGGGGAAGACAAGAGAGAAGGGGAGAAAGAGGGGGAGGAGAAGGGGTTAAAAAAGATGTGAAAGACATGGGGTTTCAAAGTCCACTGGCCATCCTGAACCCTCTCCCACTACATAAATAACACCTGGAAATCCTGGGCAAAATACAACAAACACCCTTCCAATGAAGCACTGAATTCTCGGGCAGGTGAGGGCAATCCTCAGGGGCCCCAGATGAAGAGAGAACCAAGAATGCTAAGATGATATTGAGGGTGGCAGATTCTCTCAGGGTATCAGCCTACCTCATTAACATAGGATCTTAAGTTGTAAAATCCACCCAAGCAAGATAGGAAGTTGGAATTGAGATCCAAGCATAAAACCTAGATCCCTGAAGGCTAAATCTGGAGTGAAAAGATGGCCCATCAGCTAAGAGATGGAAAGAAACACATCTGTCTTGGCCTGCGCTCTGTGTTGAAAAAAGTCAGTCTCTCCTAAGAACTTGGAATCAATGGCTCCTCCCATCTGCCGGTTGGGGTTCAAGTGTACACAGCTTATGTGGTTTGGAAAACCCCAAACCAAGAAATGTATTTAAAGTGAGGCCAGATTCTTAGCACCTCGGGTACTAATGCTAATCCTCTTTGGAGCTGACACTCTTAACCCAGGCCTCACAGGATTCCCACAGATAAGGAAAATCAACTTTTGGGTTGACAGTTTTCAAAGACTAGAGACTGCTCGTGATCCATCAAATTTTATATCTCCTCCTTTCTCAGTAGTAATAAAGTTGAATCTGAATTCATGAGAGCCTATCTGGGGATCACATTAACCAGGCTCCCTTGCAGTGAGCTCCTGCCGCCTTCTTTGGTCTAGAGAATTTACAACTTCTAATAAAACTGCAACACCCCCTCGATGTGCTTCTGGTTGTAGCCCAGAATGCACAGCCACAGCCAAGCTCTCCAGACAGGCTTCTGATTCCTGTCCATGAGCATATTACTCACTTAATCACAGCAGTCAAGTCAAAACCCATGGTTCCCCTGGAAGGAGGGACCCTTTGTCACCAAAAGGAATAGGAAATGGGCCCTGTGGGACCCAGCTGGCCCCGGAGAGGGTCATTGGTGTTTCTGCCTGTGGTTCTATTTCTGCCTGTCTTCGCTCAGCTGGGGCAGCTCCTCACCGAAGTCCTGCAGACATGAGTCAGGCTAACCGCCTCTCTAACCACGGCATCTTTCATCAATTCCAGGCCTCCCAGCTGGCCTCCACCTCCTCACCCACCCACTCCTTTCCAATCTCTGGAAGGAAACCTCCCTGTAGCTTTGATATTGGCTCCTCTTCCTAAAAGCCTCATCTCGCTGTCTTTTCTGTTCCGGAGAGTGGAGTCTTTAATCCTCGCTGCCAGGAGGACTCTGGTTTTCCTTGCTCCGAGATTCTCGTCCACCTGTCCTTTTCCTCTGGCTCCTTCTCCCCCTTCTCTGCCTTCTTCACCCCCTCTTCTTCCTCTTCCAGAAAGCCCTTGATTAAGGGGGAGTGGAGGGAGAACATCCCTGCCCAGCACCATCTTGCCTTCTCGTCTTCTCTGCTGGACCAAAGAAGGCAAGCAGTGTGTCCCGCCCATGCATGCCACCCCCAACACGTCTTTCTTTTTGGAATTAGTCAAGCTCATTCCAAAGTTCAGAGAGAAAAATAACCAAGCAAGAAGAGGCAAAAACCTAAAAAGGAATAGCAAGGGATCCCAGAGTTACCGGATATTTAAAATAGTAGAAAGCTATGGCGATTAAAACAACAGGAATAGACAGTTCAGTGGAACAGGAAAAACAACAACCCTCTGGAATGAAAACAAAGAGCAACAGCAATTCAGTATGTGGTAATATCGTGTTTCAAATCACTGGTGATAAGGTGGGTTGTTTATTAAATGGCATGAAACACCTGGAGAAAAGTTGGAGCCCTGTCTCACAGCTTACACGAAAATAAATCTCAGAAGCATCAAAAATGAAGCCATACAAATACGATGAAAAGATTTTAAAAGTTAATTTGGAGATAGGAAGACCTTTTAAAATCTGATACAAAACATAGAAGTCATAAAAAAAAGTTAATAAATTTTACTACATATAAGTCAAGGTTCTCTCCATGGAAAAAATACCCCAAGCAAACAATAAACTGGCATCTCTTAGCACGGGCAAAGGGGTTGTTTTCTTAATATGTAAAGATTCCTCCAGATCCGTAAGAAACAGGAACAATCCAGATGCAAAACTAGCAAGAAGATGAGCAGACAGTCCCGAGGCAAGAAGAACAAATGGTTCTCAGACACGTGAAAAGACACTCAGCCTCTCTCATAGAAGAAATGTAAAGTAGGCTACAAGGAGATGGTACTTTTTCACCTACCACATCAGCAAAAATAAGAAAATAATGGCTAACAACTTTTATGTATTGTTGGTGAGAGCGTAAATTGGTCCCATCTCTGAAGAAAGCAATTTGGTCCTATCGAAATAAAAAAATTCATATGCCCTCTGGTCCAGAAATGTTACTCCTAGATATTTATCCTACAGATTAAGCAGAAAAGTGCATACTTGCAGGCCTATTGTATTGAAACAACTCTTCTAAAAAGGTTGGGAAATGACCTAAATGGCAAATAGAGGATGAACGGAATGCATTGTTCGAAAAATGAAATACCAACAATTGTCTAAAAAATGGGCCTACTCTCTTTGTGCTGATATGGAAAGATCTTCAAGTAAGTAAAGTGGGAAAATTCAGGGGAAAGTGTATGTGTAGTATGTTACCTTTTCGGGGAAAACAAAAGTGTGTATTTATCGACACAGACTGTCCCTGGAAGGATCTGTGAGAAGGTTAGTGGTTGCCTCATTTATAGATGAGAAAACTGAGATTCAGAGAGGTAATTTGTCCAAGTTCACACAGAGGTGCTGGGACCCAAACCCAGAACCAGATCACTTAACCACCACCCTTAGTGTCACACCTAGCACAAATGAACGCTCAGCCAATCCCAGCTGTCAGTACGATCCTGCCACTGTTCTCAGAACAGAGAGCAAAGTCCAGGCCAAAAGGATCCAGGCAAAGCACGGCAGGGGAGAGCACATTCTTGCCCCCAGGAGTCTGATGCAGGTCACTGTGGCCCAGTTACTGATGGAAAAATAGGAGGTCTGTGCTAAAAAAGAAGAAAAAATGGTGTGGTCCTTACTGCAGCCAAATGCTGAGGCCTTGTTTTTCCCCTGCCTGGTGGGATCTTATTTCTAGTTCCACTATGAGGAGTCACTTAGGTGAGAGCCTGGCCACATTAGGAACACCAGGTGTTGACAGGCTGACCAGCCTGGCCTTGGGTAGTGCAGGCAAGTGTGAAACTGACAGAGGCCTGAGAAATCCAGACTGTCACTCAAGGTCTTGCACTAATTGGTTTAATTAAGGTGCAAGCCTGTAGGTCACAGGAGCACATGATCACGTTCAAGGAGTGTAAACAGGATCTTAAATGAATTTGTGATTAGGTCTTCTCTGTTACTGACGTCAGCTGTCAGGTCTTTAGCTTGTGATAAATACATTCCTGGGCAAGAGCTTTCTCCTAAAGGGGGCTCCTGAGCAGAGCGGGGGCCTTGGGAAAGCTGTTTGGAGAAGATGTGACTTGCATATGGTCATGAAAAAAGATAAGTGGGGATAGTGGAGAAGAAAGAAAGGGGAAAACTGTTTTTATTGCCAACTGTGCACTATGTTCAATCACCCTCAGAACTCTGGATCACCCCCCACAATGCTTTGAGATAAGAATTGTGCTCCCATTCTGTAGATGAGGAAACTGAGGCTGAGAGTCAGCTCTAAATCAGGGCTGAGGTCACAGCTAAGTAAGCAGCAAAGACAGAACAGAAAGAAGGCTAAGATTAGCCAAACGCTTTCCACGTATGGCAGGTGCTTACCATTCGTGTTTTTACTTTGATACTGCTCAAAACCCAGTAGCTTAAGTGTGTTTATCATCATTTTATAGAAGAGAAAACTGAGGTCCAGAGAGCTTAACTGGCTTGCTGGCGAGTGGTCTGTCTTACAACATGATTCATGCTCTTTCTCCCCAGTACCTCAGAGTCTTGCATGGCAAGGAATCCTCACATCGGTAGTGAATCAAACAAACAGTGATGGCATACATACCAGATGTTTTACGATTGTGTGCTGCTTTCCAAATGTTCGTCCACTGCTGCTATATTGGTTAAAATATACATTACAATATATCAGTGTTAAAGGGTAATTAATTCATAGTTACTTTTAAAAAATATTGTGTCCCTCCCCACAACCTGGTCCCAATCAATGGCTACAAAATACAACCATTGAACCTCAGGGGTCTGAGACTTGGGTCAAGGCTGTAAAAGGGCTTTCATCATGAAAAAAGTTGGGGAAGCTTGCTCTCCCTCCCTGGTGGAAGCAGGTTTGGGAGGAAAGTGGGTACTTTTCAAAGGGAATGAGTTTGACCATGGCAAGGTGGAGGGAGGGTCTGGCTAAGGAGGCTTCTCCAATAAGGTTCAGAGGCAGAAAGGACCAGGAGGGGATAGTCACTTTTCTGTGATGATGCTGTGTGGCAAAAGAGCCCCAAACCTCGGTGTCTTATAACGATGAGCTCACGAGTCTGCAGTGGGCTGTGGTGACTGCTCCTGGCTGTGGGTGGGACTTAAGCTCTGTCCCCATGTCTGTCATCCCTGGACCCAGGTTGAAGGAGCAGTGGCTACACAGGCCCGCTCTTCTCAGGGTGCAAGGCTGGAGCTCAAGAGGCCCAGCCATCCACACAAGCACGATGGGCTGTAAGTCATGTCTACTTCCATTCCACTAGCAAAGCCAAAGTCAGCGGGGCAGGACAGTATCCCCTGCTACACAGCAAGGAGAGGAGAATGCATATTTGCTGAACAGTAACAAATCTACCACCGAGGCTGCCTGCAGCCACCTGGGCCTAGAGGACCACTCTAGGGGAGTAGGTCCCCAAAGGCCCAGATTTAAAACCTACCGTAGCCTTAGACCTGGGCACACATGGCCATCACCTAACAAGCATCAGCAACGGAGGCCCTTCAAAGCCCTTTGCTGAGTCTGATTCTGCACCCGCTCGGCTCGGCCCAGTATACATACCCTTAGGCAGTGGTTCTCAACCTTCTGGCCCTTTAAATACAGTTCCTCATGTTGTGACCCAACCATAAAATTATTTTTGTTGCTACTTCATAACTGTAATGTTGCTACTGTCATGAATCGTCATGTAAATATCTGATATGCAGGATGGTCTTAGGCGACCCCTGTGAAAGGGTCGTTCGACCGCCAAAGGTGTTGTGACCCACAGGTTGAGAACCACTGCCTTAGAGCTACGGTAGCTTTAGGACAGTTGAGTCAGCCCCAATGCAAGGCTCTCTCCTGCCTCCCCAGCAGCCACCCCTGCCCATCTCAGGCGATCGCTCCCCCACTAACTCATAAAACATTCACTTCTCCTAATTCAAATATTTTCACCCTTTAGAAGACTTGTTAATACTGTATTTTAAGAAGCATTTTAAAAAATCATTGTCTGCTCTGGCTGGAACAGTAGCTCATAAATGATTGATTTCTGCTGGCAGGAGATGAGGATTCTCTTTCTTTTGGAGCAGAAAAGACACGGCCCTGGCTGGGATCTCAGAAGGACAGGCAAGTGTCAGGGACCGGGGTGGGGGGAGCGTAGGAAGAGGGTCTTCACCCACCCAGGGCAAGAGGAGAAGAAACAGGGCCCCCTTTTGTCCACCCCTAAATGGGGTTCCTATTCCTGGGCTTCCTCACCCTGGTTGGGACCATGGGCCCAGTGGAATTCCTGCTCTGCCTCCTGCCAGCTGGGTTACCCTAGGCCAGTTGCTTGGTCTCTCTGAGTTGCAGTCTCTGTGCCTATAAATCAAGTAGTGCTGTTGGGAAGTGAAGAATAAATGAGATGATGACTGAAGAACCATCACCTACCAGGTTCAATAAGTGGTCATTTTCCTCTGTTTTCAAATTCCTTCAGAACAGGGCACCCTGAACCTGCATTCAGACTCTGAACTTAGTGCTGGAATGGGCCTCGGGCAAGAAGAACTTCCATCCCGGGTTCCCGGGGAGGCCCTCTGTGCTTCCTGGAGGACCCTGGAGGGCAATCCAGCGGTGCCCTTGAGCCCAACTTGTCCCCTGGAGGCAGGAGTGACCTAGATCAGAGAGGCTCAGTGGCGTCTCGGAGCCACCGCAGGCCGCAGTGCTCAGTGCTCCGTGCTCCGGTGGGAGCTGCCAATGCAATCTGCCTTCCCAGTGCCAGCCTCATCCCCAGGGGATCTATTAGCATCTCACACTTGTGCACAGCTTGGTAAATCAGCCTCCTTGTGCAGGGTATTCTGTGTGGCAGTATTCACTGGAGATACAGAGAAAGGGACTCGGAGGTGTGGAAAAGGCTGCTCAGAGCCCCAGGGAGCGGGGCCGGGGTGCACCAAGCCGGAGCTGCCTAAGCCCATTGAGGATTTGACCCGCTTTCCCAGCCATATCTGGTGTCCATGGGAGGGGAGGTGGTGATGGGGGCCACAGCAGCCCCTGATCACTGAGGGGCAGGGATGCTGGGTACCCCATCCTGACTCCGCTTTGCCTCCCGCTGTGCTTGAGTCCGTAGGCACACCCAGAAACCCAGAACCAGGACAGCCCCTGAGCGGAGGGCCATGAGGAGGCTGGAGTTTTCTCAGGACAGTGACCCAGGTGCTGGTTCATCCCTAAACAGCAAGTGCAAAAGCTTTGAGTTTTTTTCTATAACTAAGGTGCAAGGGTATGACTGCACTGGCATGCTTGTCATTGTTCTGATGAAGTTTTTGGAAAGTGAGGATAAGGCCCTGGCTGGTTTGGCTCAGTGGATAGATCATCAGCCTGCAGACTGAAGGATCCTGCGTTCGATTCTGGTCAGGGGTATATGTCCAGGTTGCGGGCTCTGTCCCCAGTGGGGGATGTGCGGAAGGCGGCCAATCGGTGATTCTCTCATCATTGATGTTTGTATCTCTCTCTCTCCCTTCCTCTCTGAAATAAATTTTAAAAATATTTTAAAAAAAGAAAGCGAGGATAAGGGTTTTCATGATCGCAGCCCCTGGAGTGGTGCTGAAGAGACTGTGGAGGGGCGAGCATGTGCACGAATGAATGGAAAAAAATAGTCTGAGTCATTGATGGGGTGTAACCTTCACCACTGAGTAAAGAAATTCAGAAAAGATAAAAGCTTAGCTAAAATAAAAAAGCCAGTTAGGGTGATGCCTGAACCAGGGCTCAAATCCCAATTCAGTTTCTTTTCTTTTTCCACATTTTCTCCACAGCCACTTAGCCACTGTGGGTCGCACTCTTCCCACCTGCAAAATGGGGGTAATCATACATCCCATCCCACCCGCCAGGTCTTCCTGGGAGCTCTCCACAGGGAGCATATGAAACAGGTGAAACTGAACAGGGTCACTGCTGGGCCCGAGCCCCTAGGCCAGTGATGGCGAACCTTTTGAGCTCAGCGTGTCAGCATTTTGAAAAATCCTAACTTAACTCTGGTGCCGTGTCACATCTAGAAATTTTTTGATATTTGCAACCATAGTAAAACAAAGATTTATATTTTTGATATTTATTTTATATATTTAAATGCCATTTAACAGAGAAAAATCAACCCAAAAAAATGAGTTCACGTGTCACCTCTGACACGCGTGTCATAGGTTTGCCATCACTGCCCTAGGCTGCAATCCCCAGGCCCTGAAGCTCAGACCTCCCCGGGAGCTGGGAGAGCTCAGCCCCCACGCAGCCTGCTGTTTGTCAGCTTAACCTGCTTCTGCCTCACAGAGCAGCAGAACCTTGAGAATACACATTTCACTGCAACTTATTCTCCCTAGCTCCCCGGTCTGGGTTTTATTCAGCTCACCTGTCAGTCGGGAAACACACGTGTGGCCATGGCCAGAGCCAGGTTGAGAAAGAGGTGGACTCGTAAGCCCTCTTCAGCCCATCTCTCAGGGGTCTGCATTTTACAAAGGAAATGGGGAAATACCTGTCCCCAAAGGTACAGAGGACAGTTGAGGTACCAGCTTCTTGGCTCCTGTGGGCAGGAGTGGGGTTCGGGTGTCTCTGCACCAGCCCAGGTGGGCAGCCACTTTCTCCCTGATGCATGAGGCCTCCCTACCTGCCACTGGCCACCTTGAGTTTGGTTTACCTTGTAGTCTTGTGATACCAACTTCACAGCCACGGTCCCTTTCTTCTTCTCCTTCTCTCCTGGGCAAAGAGCCAAGAGACCTGAGTTCCAATCCTAGCTCTGACCCTGACTATGTGATTTGGGGCAAAACATTCTTATTCTCTGGACATCATTTTCCTCATCTCAAAAATGGGGAGGTTTGACCGGAGGATGGTTAAAACCCTTCAGCCCTGAAGGTAAATGACTGTGTTGTTCTCTGAGGATCTGTGTGCCCAGCAAAAGCCCGGGGGGTGCCTGATGTTTGTGCTGTTGGCAATTGGAAAGACAAGGCATGAAAAGTTACCAGAACTAAACAGCAATCCGAGACAACCTTACAAAGTCCATCTGTCACCAGAAAGTTCACACTAAGGGCTAATTGGGCTGGGGATGACCTTGAAGAAATGTAAGAAAGAGAGGTTGGCAAGGAGGGAGAGATCAAGGGACTGACATGGTTAAGGAAGTATTCTGGCAGGGAATGGTGGGGCAGAGCTGAGCTCAAAAGGATGGGTGGGGTTTGAGTCAATGGAGAAGAGCCAGGCAGGGAGACAGCATGGGCACAGGTGGGCACTGGGGGTTGGTGAGTGAGTTGAAGGGACAATGAAGGTGAAGTTAAAGTTCAGGCAGGGTCACTATGGGTGGGAACAGCCCTTCTTCTTTCTCAGAATCCACCCTGGGAGCCCCAGCCTACAAGATAGTATTGAAAACTTGAACTCAACCACATTTGGCTTTCCCAACTGCCTTTCTAGATCCATCTTCCCTGCCCCCGCCCCCTCCCCAGCCTAAAGGGCGAATCCTTGTACCTTCCTACCATGTGCCATGCGATTTTGTCCCCCTCCAGGCTACATGGGCCTGGATGAGAGGTGGGCAAGTGACTGCTCCATTCATAGACCGATTCAAGGGCATCAGAAATGCTCTCTTGAGAATGTCACTAATACACACAGAAACTATAGTCCTCAATGGGGACTGAAACCAAAAGCTGTAACATGGAGAAGCAGGGGCAGCTAAGTTGGTCCTTGTGCAAAGTGAGTCCCTGACTTTTCAAGAGAAGGGCCGGAGTCCCTGACCTTCCAGCTCCAGCCCCTGAGGCCCCCTGTACTTCCCTGAGGCCAACCAACAACCAGGGCTATGCAGTGGGACCCAGTGCCTGGTAACAAGCATGCCTTACGTAGAACACAGCACAGCCCGGGCAACTAGCCTGAGAAGTCCTGGTCACAGCCCTGGTCCCTATGTCTTTAACTAACATCAGAAATGATATTTTCAGATGTCTGTTGGCCATGTGTATGTCTTCTTTAAGAGATGTATTTTCATGTTCTCTGCCCATTTTTAAATTTTTTTTTTAAAAAAACACCAATTCTAAAAGAAATAGTTACCCCTATGTTCACTGCAACATAAGTTACAATAGTCAAGATATGGAAGTAACCTAAGTGTCCATCAATAGATGAATAGATAAAGAAGCTGTGGAATATATGTGTGTGTGTGTGTGTGTGTGTGTGTGTGTGTAATACGTGGCCATAAAATAAAAGGAAATATTGCCATTTGCAACATGGATGGACCTTGAGGATATTATGCTAAATAAAATAAGTCAGAGAAAGATTAAAAAAAAAAAAAGGCCCAGTCTCTCAACACAACCACTCCCACGCCAAGGCCCCCGAGTTTCCATATTTCCTTGGGCAGGTAAAGATGGACAAACCTCTTGCCTTCGCCCACATTGTATTCCCTTCACTGATTCATATTCTCTCTGTCATCTACTCCCACTCTGAGTGACTCACTCATTCAACAGACCCAACATCTTTCCTACCCTTCCCCAGGCTCCCAAGACTGATTCCTGGTGCAGATGGGGATAGCGGGGGCAGCGAGTGATAAACTCCAGCAATTTTGCTTCCGTGTTGATGCTACTGGGGAGGGAGCGGCAGGGGAGGCCCTGAAAGAAAAGGCACTTGGATTTCTGCTAAAGGCAATATAACATCTGGAAAGGAAGGAAGACATGGGGCTGGAGGGAAGGGTTGAGAGATGTCTGGATCCACATGGCTGGTGCAGTCCCACTGCCCATCCAGATATGGCTGAACATCCTTCTGAAGAGGGCCCCAGACTCTCCCCTAGGTACTGCCTGCCTCCGCCTCCCAAATACCCTCTCCTGTCCCAGCCCTGCCAGATGTGCCAGAATGTTCAGGGTTGTGCGGGGGATGGAGGATCCACTGGGACAGCAATAGAGAATAATAAAATTGATGGACGGAACAGAAAAAAAATCATTTCTCTTCCTCAACCCAGTATTTACCACACATTGAAGCCTTGTTCTCCCTTCTCCTAGCAGGGAAGCGATTACACAACCTGACAGCCAGTCCCTGGGGCCCGGGCTGCGTTGGAGCTAATTACCAATTACTAATAAACATTGAATTAACACTCTGGACCAAATTAAAACTAATTTGGATCAAACTATAATGACCCAGATGAATTCCATTTCTATTGTCTCCTCCACACATATTCACACACTCCCACTAATTTATATCTGAGCCTAAAGTCTCCTCAAGTTTGGGAGTCCCAGGACAAAAACCCAACCCACAGAGACCCACCATCAGGACCACCAACTCTCTTGTTCAAATTGAAGCAACTCTAGATTCCAACGTGCAAGGCCCTGGTCATCTTCCCACTCCACAGTCTGACATCTCACCAAACGCATCTCACACTCCCTTCACCTGGCCCCCTGGCGCCCACTGAGCTCTGCTGCTCCCCAAGCACATTCGACTTGCCAATTATTGCTTCTGTCTTTACAACACATTGTTACTCCCATCTCTGCAAATTCAGACTCAATGCCTCTTCTAAAAGCTTCTCTGGAGAAACCTTCTTGGGTAATCTTTATCACACACAGAATTGGGGATTATGTCTTATCCCCACTTTCCCATCTGTACCAAACTCCTCTAGGTATCACACAGCCCTTCCTGAAGCCTTGAGAGCGAAGCCTTTAAAAGTCTATCCTTTCTTCTCACTTTTTATTTCTCCTTCCAAGGTGGTGAGGCTTTGGGCTGGTCATGCCCCCTGCCTTTTCTCTTGAGAGTTATGAAAAGTAAAGAAGGTGCTTGCTAATGAGGCTGGCTCTGGTTAAGGTCTCAGGGAAGAGACGGATGAAGGGTTTCTTAAGGGTCCATGTGATCTAGTCCAGCTCCATGGACAGGAAACCAAATAAAACAAAGCAGCTGTCCCACATGAGAATGAAGAATGTGCCCACGGATGGAGAATTCCCTGAGGATTAGCTCTCAGGGAATTCAGACCAGGAAGTGAGGAGATGGATGGGGTGCACATGTGCCCATGGTAAATAAGGACCCAGCCATTACCTTCTGACTCAAACAGAAGGAACCCATCCAGTCAACTCCTCTTGTTTTAAAGGAGAAACTGAGACCAATAGAGAGGTGCCCTGCCCCTCATACAGCAGGTGAGTCAGGGATCAGTGCATTGGTCTGATGAAATATTAATTTTTCCAGTTCCGATGCTAGAGCTGAAGCAGTTCCTTTCCTCTGTGAGTATGGACCTTCACAAAGATACAGCCTGAATAAAGGTGCAGGCAAGCTGCCTCCTCCTGTCCCTTCTGGGACCCAGTGGGCAAGGCAGGGAGGTTCTCCTTAGCTAAACAGGGAGTCCACGGCTGTAGCCTCTCCCCTTTCAAGGTAAGGAAGGGCTCGTGCTGAGAGTGGAGACGGGAAGTGGGCAGAGTCTCAACAGGCTCAGGTCCTGCGAATGCTGAGGGCAGAAGAGGAGCTGAGGAGGGACAGCGCTCCCTCAGCTGGGAGCCTCCGGGCCTCCCGCCTACAGGGTCAGCTGGGTGTGACTGTAACAAGCAGGGGCTGAGAGACCAGGGCCTATGGCTGGGGATAGGCACGCAGACGAAAATGACTCGCCAATCCTTTTAAGAGGCGTAACTAAAAAGCCAACCACATGCTTACATTTCAAACATAACACCAGCACCGAAATTTAAGTGACTGCACTGCTGCAATTACATGGACTAGTTTTACATCCAAGACTTTGAGGCTTTAAACACTCTATGGAATGGTATGGTGACTAAAGAAAGAACATTTCATTACGAAGTGGTTTTTTTTTTTTCTTTAAAGGGCAGAGACCCTAAAATGTGGCTTTCCTCAGGGACCCTTTCTCCAGTTAGCCGGAGCCCTTCCCCGCCCTCCCTGGGCTGCTTTCTGAGACCAGTCATTATGTGAACTGCTTAGGATTCTTCCCACGTGTTCACACGTGGGTGTTTTACTGTCTCTGGATTGATTAAATGACCTTTTATGACTGGAACTGGGTTTCCTTTGGGCTCTTCAAAGTGCATGGCCAAGTGCTGAGCCTGGATTAGAAACGCAGCAACTGGGTAATTCTGAGATTGTTGTTCAGCACCGTGGACAAGACCTCTTCTCTGTCTCCTCCCAGGCTGCTTTCTATTTCTCATGTCTCCCTTCTAATTTCCTTCAAGAAGCATCCAGCTGTTTCACTAAGGGCTCAGATCCACTCACATCTGTCTTTCTCCCGGGGTGACTGCGCTGGGAGCCAGAAGCCACACCATGTCAGGTGGGAGCAGAGATGAAGGACCCTGGAAAGGACACCATTTGTACTCCAGATCAGGAAGATTGGCATAAAGAGGAAGAGGCATTGGCCTGCAGAAGCCTCTCCCCACAGCTTTTCTTGCTGTGCTTAGACCCCCTCATTGTGCCCCAACCAGAACCATAGTCCACAACTTCCCCCAAGAGCTTCAGATACCCTTCCCAATGATGCTGAACTTGGTCTGTGGTCAGGGGGTTTAAGACTTGCAGAACACCTGGCCACCTGGGGCAATGCTGAGATCCCCTGTAATGAGCAAAGCCTAGCACCTACCTGGTCCAGAGAAGATGGGGATATGTTGGGGGTGGAGGTTGGGAGGAGGCATGTGTGTTAATAAATGCATGCAGGATTGAATTGGTGTTTTTTTTTTTCAAGCAGTTATCATGTGTAGACATGGCCTTTGTGCTGAGTATACATGACTTAACCTGATGAGCAAATCCCCTGGTTCTTAATTAACCTTTTCATTTGAACCCCTTGACCAAGCAGCAAATGGAGGCTGGTGAATTAGAAGTGATAGCCTTACCTCCCTGGTGCCCCAGCCCAGCCAGCCACCTAGGCTGGTAATTACCTCAGCGAAGGCTGGGAACTTTGCACAGGCTGATGGGCAAATAATCTCCACTAATAGCTGTGGTGACCACAGAGCCCACTTCACCCCTCATCTCCTTCCTGATTACCTTCTGTGAAACCAGAGGGCAGGTTGTGATAACATTCTTCTCTCTCTCCCTCCGTTTACTAAAAAGGACACCATTTGGACTAAAGATCGGGAAATTGGCATAAGGCGGAAGAGGCATTGGCTTGCAGAAGCCTCTCCCCCCAGGACAAGCCAGATGCTCTGACCATGTCCTTTAGCAGACCTGGTGGACAGCTGATATTTCTGGAACGTGCTCCTCAGCGGATGTCAAAGCAATTTAGAAGGCTGGCTCTTGGCCCACAGGCACATGGAGGAGGTGTGGAGGTGTCAGCAAAGTCTTTAGCCCCCAGGGCTCCCAGCTGAGCTGAGTAAGGAGCAGCAGAGAAGAAAGGGAACAATTAATGGGACAAAAGGGAGAGGAATAGGAGGATGGGAGAAGGATGCAGGAGAAGAAGCAAAGACTGCTTTCTGTGAATTTGCTACTTGTGGTAGTCTAGCTTATCCCAGTATTTGCTGTCCTCTTCTTGAAAAACAGCTTCTTAGTTTTAGCTGGGCGCATGGCCACTCAAGACTAAGACTGATTTTCATAGCTTTCTTTGCTGCCAGGTATGGAGCCAGTTTCTAAGAAACTTTCTTAAAAGGCTGCTGGTGTGTGTCCTTTAGCCCCCTCTTCCTTCCTCCTTTCACATGCCTGGAATGTAGATAGAATGGCTGGAGGTTTAGCAGCCATTTTGGACCTTGAAATGACCTTGTGGAATG
This sequence comes from Myotis yumanensis, assembly GCF_028538775.1. Lineage (NCBI taxonomy): Eukaryota > Metazoa > Chordata > Mammalia > Chiroptera > Vespertilionidae > Myotis > Myotis yumanensis. Next base: position 33,085,337 of record NW_027223767.1, on the reverse strand, counting down.
AGAGCTACATGCAAGGATGATGGAGCGAAGGAGAAGTATAGAGTGTCCCAAAATTCACGCAAGATTTGAATTTTGCGTGAGCATTAACAACAACAACAAAAAAAGCCTAATTTTACTTCGTTTATTGAATCAGATTCTAATATCTGTTGCCCTTTGATTTCAATCCCTTCAATTTGATAAGCATTACCAAGTACCAATTATGGCCCAGGAGCAGGGACAATGAAGACCACGGCTTTGCATATGTGCCAGCAAAGCCATGGAGGCCATTTACCCGATGTCCTAGTCCATATATAACCCTATACTATATATTTTATGAATCAATAAAAAAATTTACAATTTTTAATTATAAACCTGTGTTTTCTATCAAAATTACTTCTTGCGTGAATTTTGGGACACCCTATAGCTTGCTTGCTTAGCATGTAAGACTACCCTGCAAGTTCTGGATTGTATACCTTCGCGTTTTGAATGAGAGAGAGAGACATGCTTCTATCTTGTTTAGGACACTATTACTTTGGGTTTCCTGTAGGAAGCAGCCAAACCTAATCCTAATTGATACGCCACCTAAATTGTTCACGGGTTAACACTGGTGAAAGCACCCGGCATAGTAACTCCCATATGACAACATCTCAATCAATCTCTCTTCTCTCCTAACATAGGACATGCTCCTAATGAGCTCTGGTATTATAGCTTTATACAGTCTTTATACTGTCAGTTACCTATTCATGGTTATGCATAACCCCACCTCTCTAAATATAGCTCCTATTATATATGCTTTTCAAGATTATTTTACTCCTAAGCTTATTTAATTCTACAAAAAATAATGCATTATTGTCCCCATTTTATAGATGTGGTTCTGCAGGCTCCTAGGGGACGAAAGTACGCCAGGTACCCAGGGCTTCTTGCTCCAGGTCCACACTGTTCCTCCTACCTCCCACCCACAGCAAGTAGAACCAAGCGTCTTGATTTATCTTCATGTTCTTTCCATTGTAAACAGCATGAATGTTCTTTGGCATGAAAGCCTGCACACAGTAGGCGCTCAATGAATACATTACATGAAGTTAAGCATTCATCCAAGCTACTCTTCAAGATACACCTAGACCAGGGATTGACAAAATACGGTCCACGGTCCATGTTTGTATAACCCATGAGCATAGAATGGTTTTTATATTTTCAAATGGTTATGGAAGAAGGAGAAGGAGACAAAGAAGAGGAAAGAGAACGGGGAGGGGAAGGATAGGGCGATGTGACAAAAGCCTAAAATTATCCGTCCCTTAACAAGGAAAGTTTGCAGCCCTGGGTTAGACCATCCTCATGCAGGTGTGTGTTTAATCCGCCAGCAATGCCTTCACCAGCTGCTGTCCCCTAAGAGAGCACTGGCTGATCCCCAGAGAGCTTGGGGATCCTGCCGCTGAAGGCCTGCAGGCTTGATCTGCCCTCTTGCTCCAGACCCCAGGGGAGTCCCCAGACCCTCACTCCCTGTGGCACTTCTTCTGGGCAGATGGACATGAATATTTCTATCCCCGTATCCGCCACCATCCTATGACTTAGAAGCCTTTCTGAGTCACTGGCCAAATAATCAAGCTCAATTTGATTAAAAATTCATTGGCTTTTTTCCCTGTAAAAAAAGAATAAATAAGTGAGCAAACATCAGTGGCTGAGGCTGTAAACTGAAGTGTGAAAGCCCAAACAGGCTGAAGCCATGACCAGAAAAGCCATCAGCTCCAGGGCATTTTTATTTCCTCAAATACCTCCCAGAGGAGAGGCTGAGTGGGTTCCCCTGTCCAGTGCCGCTGACAGCATGTCCCCCCATAGGCGCTCTGTTATTCACTCGGTGGATATTTGAGTAATTATGGGAATGGGGTTTAAAGTCAGACTGAATTTTACCAGCCGTGTGTCCTTAGCTGAAGCACTTAACCTCTCTGAGCTCAGTTTCCCCATCTGCAAAATAAAAAAATTAAGATTTACCTTGTAGGATATGCACAGTGCTCAGCACAGTGCCCAGCCCTGAAGTGCTCACTAAATGGAAGATATATATTTGGTATTATTATACTGGCCAGCCTTCTTTTTCCCCTCCTCTTTTTGTCTTCTTTTTTTCCTCCCTCTTAATCGCTCTTCAGTTGCTCACTAAACCACATCCTTGAAGCAGTCCAACCCACCTCTAACTTGGCTCTCTCCTTTCTGGCCAAGCCACTCAGCATTGCCATCAAATCTCCCTCGAGGGGAGTTGCCGAGGAGTGACACTGCCATCTGGTAAGGCCACAAGGAGGGTCTGGGCCTCCCATGTGTTGACCCCAGAGCTGGGGAGGCAGGAAGTACCTCCTCTCAGAGCTGAAGACCCAGAAGGGCCTGACCCTGCCAGGACACTCCTGTGCGCCCCAGTACTGCCCCTTCCCTCACTCAGAGCCTCAGGGCCAGTCTTCCTACTGGAGGAGGGAGTGGCCAGTTAAACTTCAGGTTTGGGAGTAACAAGTAACATAACGGAAAGCGAGGCGAAGGGAGCAGAGCAGGCTGGGGTGACAGAGCATATTTTAAAGGAAGGTGGTTTAGCCCTTTCACACCTTCAATAAGCACCCAGTGCTAAAATGATGATGATGATGATGATGATGATGATGATGATGACTAATATTGATTGAGTGAGCATTTACTATCTGCCAGGCATCATACTGAGCATTTACATGTACTGACTTACTTAATCTTCACTAAGATCCTAGGAGGCAGGGACTCTGTTAATCCCATTTTACAGATGAGAAGATTGAGGCAGAGACATTTCAAGTAATTTGCCCAAGGTTGCCCAGCTAGAAATGACTGAACAGGATTTGAACCCTGCAGTCGGGCTCTACTGCCTGTGTGCTTATCTACTCTGTTAGACGGTGTGTAAACCCTACAGGCTGCACACAATGGAAGGCCAAGGTTATTACTAAGACTTCTTCATTCCCTCTGCCCCTGCTCAGGAAATAGGTCTCAAACTTCACCAACCATCAGAGCCATCTGGGAGGCATGTGAAAAATACGGAGTCCTGGGCTCCACCAAGCCTGGGAGGCCCAGGAATCTCCATTTGTGACCAGTATCCAAGGCTGTTCAGAACATACTTGGAGACACTTGGCCTCCCTGAGTCAAGACCCAACTTCTGGGCCTGGCCAACTGGATCTGCCCCATGAGGTGGACTCTCCCTGCTCAGTCCACACCACACTTACCCCGACTCACTGTCCTAATCCAAGAAACGCCTGCACACCCCCTCGCCCCCTTTAAAGGCCCAGTGTAGTTCTGAATAGTCTCTTATGCCCTCCACAGGACTAGCAGTCCACTCTGGTTTTCACGTTTCTAAACCCCATGCCCTCGTAGAGAAGCCGCTCTGCTTCAGAACCTCATTATAAGCTGCCTGGTATTCCTACATCCATGTCCTGTGGCTGCAGTCCTTTTCTGAGGAACTTAAATGTAGAAGCTTTCTTTTCTGTTCCCCATGTATGTCCCCCACAGCTCATGGTAGGTTAGCATTCAATGGAGACCTGTGGATTTGGTTGCAGACCTCACGTGCCAACACCCCTATTTCAGTGATCCACTTGGCCACTATGCACAACTGGCCTATTCAGTGTCTGCTGCCCACGGGTACAGTCCAAGGGTCTGGGGTCTTCCTCCACAGAATGCCGGTGCCTTCTCTATGCGAGGCACCGTTCCAGCACGGAGGGTCCAGAGGATGACCCTCTCTGAGGGCTGACACCCAGATAGCTCATTCCAATGCAGTGTCCTTGGGTGCAGTTTTGCCCTCCAGGGGACATTTGACAATGACCGGAGACATTTTCAGTTGTCACAGCTGGGAGGATGGGAGCCACTGGCGTCCAGTGGGTAGAGGTGAGGGATGCTGCTACACCTCCTGCCACGCACAGGACAGCCCCCTCCCCAACAGCAAAGCAGCACCCAGACCCAAACCACAGCTGCAAGGTGGAGAAAGCCTGCTCCAGTGGAATGTGCTGAGACTTCTAGTGACAACCGGTGACAGTGACAGAATGGTTAATAACCCCCGGGGAGTAGGGGCTTGGTGAACAGGATTCGCAGGGGAGATGCTTAATACGTATGAGCTGATAGATGAATGACAGGAAGGAAGGGTTTTCCCCGCAGAGGCAGGGGAGGAAAGAGGAGGTGTTCCTGGCCCCGAGGTGTGAGTCCCCCACAGCTCATGGTAGGTTAGCTTGGCAGGTTTGGGAAGCTAGTGCTGGGTACCATTTGGCCGGACAGCCTAGTGTTTGTTGTTCTCATTCATTCAACACGTCTGCTGCCATCTTATTTTCATCACTCATTTGATCAGCAAACTCTGTCACCGGGCGGAGTGGCCTGGTCAGCTCTGGCTCTGGGTGAATCAACCCCAATTCAGAATTGTTGATCTCTGAACAAACGAGGCTTACTTCATTCCGGGGGCCCGGGGGGTGGGGGGGGTGGGTGTCATACAGGATTAAGCTGAATGTGATCATCAGGAAAGTGCAAAGCTTTGAGAGACCCCTCCCCCACCCCGTACTTTACAGGTTTTCAGTGGCACCTTTGGGGAAAGGCACCACACCAGGCGAGATGTCTTCCTTCCCAGGACTAACTGAGGGGTCTTCTGCCAGCCAATAAGGAGGGTGTGTGTCTCAAAGATAGATAGGAACGAACCCGCATTACAAAGTAATTCTGAAAAAAAGAGGCAATTCTGGCAATGTTCGTCTCTTGGAATAAAAACAACCAACCTTGATGGCCCGTTGTTTATTATTTTAAATCGCTATTTTCCTGGATGAGCTCAGTCTTTGCCCGCCTCCTCCTACCCGTCCTTGCATGTCTCTTCCACTTGCTCTGGCCTCTCCATGTCCATCTCTCTTCACATGGAGTGTCTGTGTCTGTGTTGTGTGTGAGTGCTTCTCCTTTATGTCTCCTTTTCTGTGTTTCTTTGATGGTGGATCGGTTGCTCGCATTCTCTCTCTCTCTCTCTCCCTCTCCCCCCACCCCCACCTTTATTTTTTCCTCACTTCTAGTCGCCTGTTTCTGAGTCTGCTTCTCTCCCTCTCCCCCATTCCTTGAACCTCTCCCCGCCCCCCTTCTACCCGTCTCTCTTCAATAACTGGCCACAATATATGGCTGAAGTGAATTTTTATTACTGGTTGTCCTTCCCAAATAGAATTACATGGTCCCCATACTTGATTTTTAAAAGCTGAAACATTTTCTATTTCTCTCACCCTACAGCTCCCTGAATGAAGCTGCACTTTATTTTCATCTCCCTCCATTGATTGATTTTTCCATTCTGTGGGTCATGTCCTTGAAAGAAAACAAATAAGTTCTCCGGCCTCATTTTACTGTATTTCAGAGAAGAGCTGGCCCAGGGGGTGTGCAGGGCGCCGTGGCCACTCGTGCTGCTGGAGGCTGCCGCTCGGCTCTGGGGTGGGCGACCCCAGCGTTCTGCCATCGAGGACTTTTCTTGGTTCATCTGATTTCAGCAGAGCCAAGACCTGCTTGGGGTTTAACATGCAGCTCTGGAGAAATAGCTATAGATTCCTAATTCATCACCACAGATTCCCTCCCTTCAATGCGGCCTGTAGTGGCTGGAAAGAAACAGAAAATGATTGAAGACAAGTCTCAGGGAGCAAATTTTTTACCTCCTAAAAGGAGAGCGATTTTCAGCCTGGCAGGAACATTCCCGTAGACTCGGGGCTCTCAAAGCTTTGCACTTGCCTGATTTTGCTTGAGCCTTTGCTATGCCGGCTGCAGTTAGCTCGGTTAGCAGGTCCAGTATCTTAATCTCTTGCGGGAGTTGACTCTCCATCTTTTGGCCTTGGTCCTCATCTTGCTACTCTTAGGCCTGCCAGGAGTCATTATAAACAGAGTCATAGGACCTGGGGCACTGGGGATAAAAAGGTCCAATGAAATTGCCTCATCTGATAGAGGAGCAAATGAATCTCAGAGGGTGGAAGTGATTTGCCCAAAAGCACAAGGCTACCTGGAAGGGCATGTCCCCAGTCCCCCCTTCAAGCCCGTCTGCACATCGATGAAAGGTAATGCTACCTGGCCAGGGTCTGTGGGCTAGATCCCTATCTCTGCTGATAAGTCTAGGATCTGGGACACAGGGCAGCCTGGCAGCCCTCAGGGACCATCCCATGGCACATATGACGCACATCCCCAGATCACAGATGACCGCCTGCCAGAGTGAAAGGGAACGAGGAGGAGAAGCTCCCGAAGCAATCACACCTGTGTCTACATTCAGCCTCATTGAATTCAACATCATTTATTAGCTACCTAGTTGTAAGCAGGCCCTTTGCTAGAACTGGGGGTACAGCATGAAGTTTAGAGCCTTAACATTTAATACTGAGGTATGTATAGAGTGGCAAAGGGGCAGAGAACCAACCCTCCCTTGCAACTAGCCTGGTGGGGGGGAAGGTCCAGGAAGGCTTCCTGGAGGAGGTGATATCACGAGAAACACTAATGTTCTGTTGAATGTTTCCTCAGTAAGCTCCCAGTCAGGAGCCTCTGAGGAATGCCATTAGAATAAAATGCATTTTAATATATTAGCAATTCTGATCAAAGCACTTTGTGTTTCAGTCTTGGCCTCTACACTCACTCACTAGCTGTGTGACTATAGGCAAGTCACAAGACCTTCTGAGTCTTCCATGCATGCTCAGGGGGCTGGGGTGAGTGTCCAGGAGGATGTGATCTGGAAGTGCATTTTGCACATTTTAAAGTGCTCCGACATTGTGGCCCATTATAACCCTTAGGGTTCCATTGAAATCCTCTGACCGTGGAGTGCAGCTGAAACCAAAGCCATATCTCCTCCCTAGAGGGTGCAGCAAAGGAGCAAAGAAGTAGGGCCTCAGAACTGTGTCCTCTGACTCTCCCTGAGCCTCTCCGGGCTGAGTTTCCTGACCTGAGAAACGAGAGTGTTGGCCTATTCCTCTAAGTTTTCCTCCTGCCTGTGATTGTAGGACAGCAGCCAAAAGGCAGAGGCTGGGCCCTCGAATGGCCAGTGCTCTGCTCGAGCAGGCGCTGTCTTTGCCTGGCCCCAGGCAGGGGCCTGCACCACCTCTGACCCGGCTACCACCTCAAGATAAACCTCTAGCTCTGTCACTCTGGGCCACTACCCTTAAAATTGGGGCCCTGCTCCACACAAGAACCCAGATGCTGGAAATGAGCTCCATCCCAAATAAGAGGGAGCTGAGGGAAAAAGAGATCTGCCATCTTCCTCAAAATAAAAACAGAAGCAGATGGCTGGGAGGGTTTCCATGGTTAATTAAACATGCTTTAAGTCTCTAAGTTAATTATAAAATGATTCCTGTAGGGGGAAGCTCTGCTTTGCATGCAGTGGGTTCAGGTAAATATCACAGGGAGGCCGCAGGGCCCTCCCCCTTTGCATTGCTCACACGCAGTCCAGGCCTCAGAGGCAGCAAAGGCCACCCCCTTGGGGCTGAGGGAGGGGGGTTGCGGGGATGGACAGGAGCCACTCACCTCCTCAGGCAACTGCGAGGAGAGAGGTAGCACACCGCGGATCTGAGACTCTGTAATTTCCCTTCTGAGAATTTCTCCTACGGAAATTATCAGAAACCCAGATAAAGATTTCCTGGACAAGAATATTCACTGCAGCATCATTTATAATCATGAAAAATAGGAAACTGCCTAGATGCCTGCAAATAGGGAACTGGCTAAGTAAATTCTGGTACAACCAGACAATGAAATATTATATAGTCATTAAAATGGTGCTTTTGAAAACCAACTAATGACCTGGGGAAATGCTCCAGTTGTTTAAAGTGAAAAAAGCAAGAAGCAAAAGCCTGTGTAAAGCACAACTAATTTTATAAACAGTGTGCACAGAGAAAAATTGGGGACACATTCAAATGCTAATAATTATTTCTGAGAGGTCAGATTCTGGGAGATTTTCTTTCTATGTGCCTTTCTGTATCTTATTAATCCTTTGCAATGAATATGTTTACTCATTAATCAAGAAAATAATAAATAAATATAACTGCCAGAACCCCACATAATGGATTTCTGAGTAGGCCTGAATAATTTGAGTACACCTTCTTTGAAGTAAATTAACTTGACTAAAATAGGAGCTTCTGGGATTGATAAAGGTAGGCAGTAGCTTACTTTCTAGAACTCTGGAGTTAAGGTACTTTCAAAGGGAAGCACTGAGCATGTTATGTCCACTCCCACTGGTGCCGTGTGACATGGCAGCTTGCTCTGTCAGCTGTGACACCCACACTGGACTCTGGGAGAGAGTAGGTGGCATGGGTACCTGGGACCACCTAATCTGAGAACTTGATGAGACCTTAACGAGAGATGTGAGGACACAGCGAAGTCTTCCAAAGTCGGAGAAACCCTATAGCCTGGAGAAACAATGGGATGACAAGATCAATGGTGAGATCCCAGTCTAGCCAGGACCACAGGACTAGACAGACTCTCCTTGGTCTCTGGAGCTCCTTGGAGTCTCCGGAATCGTGCAGGACAGTGGCTGCCAGGCTGACCTGTAGAAAGTTAGAAGGCATTCTTGACCTCCCATGCTCACTGGCTTGACCGGAGTAAGGGATGGAATAGAAAAAAAATTCACAAATGTTTATATGATCAAAACACTACAGGACATGATAACAGGCTTCATCTCTTATCAATGTAGCAAGCTCCATCACCAAAACAGCCCACATCCCAAAATTAAAAAGCAGTGGGGCCATAGCCGGGTTGAATCAGTGGATAGAGAATCGGCCTGTGGACTGAAGGGTCCCAGGTTCGATTCTGGTCAAGGGCACATGCCTGAGTTGCGGGCTAGGTCCCTGGTAGGGGGCATGCAGGAGGCAGCCGATCAATGACTCTCATCATTGATGTTTCTATCTCTCTCTCCCTCTCCCTTCCTCTCTGAAAGCAATAAAAATATATATTTTTTAAAAAATAATAATAAAAAGCAGTGGGCATAACCATGAGAGAAGGAAGGAATTCAGTGTTTTGTCCTTAGGAAGTGCTATCTGGTGATGGTACCCCTCCCCCTGGGGCCCTTGGTTGCTTCTATATACAGGCCATCTAACTGTCAATGTGTGAAAGTTTGCCCCATCAGCACCAGGCCTCTCTGTGTTTTACCAGTAGTGTCAGACATGCTGCCCAGACATCAAACAAAGAACAGTAACAAGATTACATAAGCCCTCATTGCAAAGAGAGGGAGAAACTCCAACCCTGCCTAACCCACCCCAATCACAAAAGGAGATAAAAAAAAAGTGTGGGCTAAAGAAATGGAGATGTTAGTGAGAGTTATTAGCTGTAATGTAAGACACTCTCCAAGAGAACAGAAGAGGGAAGGGGTCCAGGCAGCCGTGAGGAAGCAGCCTTGAGTATCAGCCGTTCCTTGGAACCTCTGAAGCAGAGTACACACCAGAACTCCCCATAATTCCACTTAAGAACCCCCCCCTTTTCAAGCTTCTGCTACAGGAAGGAACCGCAATTATTCCAAGTGCTCTCAAATCTCTCTTACCACATGACATAGACCTGGCCCTATCACCAAAACTTTTCAAAGCCATTCATTTTCTTGTGGAAGACCAGCTTAATTTCATAATAGAATTTTAAAAATATTTATGACTCATGAAGGGTTGCTTTATAGCCAGCTCTCTTGGAATGGGCCCGCTATTAAAGTGAAGGATGCCTGTGTCCAACTTCATGGTGACAAATTGTCCTTTCAACAAGCAGTTCATGACTTGAACCCAGAAATATGTCCCAGCCTCAGTGGTCTTTGGCTTTCAAGCCAAAGTGTATGGCTGAAAGACCTCTCTGTACCTCAAGAGAGGTCTTTTACCACCATCACCACCACCATCATACATTGGTCGTTGGCACTCCTACATTGATTTTCCTCCACCAAATGTGGACTTTTGCACAACCACTGGCAAACATGTTGAGGCGCCACAAGACTACAGTCCCGTTCTTGAGGTATTGCCATTCCATTTGGCCTGTACCATGCAACATGTTGGTGCAACTGGTTTGAATACGTTGTTGTGTTTATTGATATAAAAAAAAATGAGCAAAAACAGGAAGATAAAAGTGCAGCTATTTCTAATAAATGAAAGTTTTACAAACTTAATACAATGGAAACTAAGATGAAAATCGTTAGGATGCTAAAGGCAGCAAATCTTTGGCTTCAATCAAGTGTTCGTTGGCTTTGAGCCACTTGACCAGATTCATTCACGAGGGAAAGAAAACAAAGTCTCAGAAATAGATTTTCACTCATTGTGTCTTAGAGGCAAAATATAATTCGGGAGTCAATTATTCTCTTCAGTTCCCTGCATCTAGAATCCACCTTAAACCGTACAATGGTCATTAAATAATGCTGTAGATATCTTAAAACACTTAATTTTCATGAGAATCCTATGAGGTAGTTACTATAATAAAACCCATTTTCGCTGAAACCGGTTTGGCTCAGTGGATAGAGCATCGGCCTGCGGACTGAAAGGTCCCAGGTTCCATTCCAGTCAAGGGCATGTACCTTGGTTGCGGGCATATCCCCAGTAGGAGATGTGCAAGAGGCAGCTGATCGATGTTTCTCTCTCATCGATGTTTCTAACTCTCTATCTCTCTCCCTTCCTCTCTGTAAGAAATCAATAAAATATATTTTTAAAAAACCCATTTTCAAAAACTTGAGGTACAGAGAGGTCTTTCAGCCATACACCAAGAAGTGGCAGGTTTATATCCATGCCACCAGGGTCATTGTCCATACTCTTAACCACCAGGCAACACTGCCTCTTGCATGGCGTAAGATCATCATCCCACTTTGATTCATTTGATCGTCAGAGATAGTTTTAGCATCTTATTACTTGTGAAGAGATAAGGTCAGGGTCTACTGGGACAGGGCAATCCTGAGGGAACCTCCTCCTTTGCTGCTCTTGCCTTTCATGAGTGAGCTGTGGTCAGCTTTCAGACTCAGGTTAAAGCAGGGTTGAGGAGGAATTTAGACAAGACCGAGACAGAAGTCATTTTTGACACGATCAAGGCCATTAGCACGTGAACAACCCTGTGTGTACTTTATGTTAAGAATCCAAGTCCACATAGTGTAAGACTCACAGAAAAACTCCTTTCCAAGACAGAAACCCATGCATTTAAATTAAAAATTTGAAAAGCCTTTGGGAAGGGGCCGCTGAAAGCAGATGTCTGCGTGGGCCGAATGATTTCCCTGTCTCTGGGAACGTCACCTGTAGCCTGGAGTGTGGCTGTCCACGGGGCTGGTCCACTTTTAGGTGCAAGGAAGCTGAGGTCTGCCTGGGAGAAAGGAAAGGACAGAGGATGCACCTTTGGGCAGGTCTCGTCTCAAACCTCCCGAGGCAGGTTCAGTGTTAGGGTTTCAAAGTGAAGAGGCGAGCACTTCCAGGGAGCTTCCTCGAAGCCTTTGAATTTGGGAACCAGATTTTTTGGGAGTAAGTAAGCATCCCTGTGAGCCCAGTCTGTACAACCTGTTATTCCCTTTTATGGGTCCCAGACCCCTTTGAGAAGCTGCAGACACTCCAGGGAAGAGCAATGTACGTGTACACAAACCCACATGATTTGACATACACAGTACATTCAAGAGCCCCTTCCAGACAAATCCATGTCCCCTCCCCAGATTACAGAGTGCCTGCCGAGTGCAGGGGCATTTGGGATGTAAGCCAGAGGCTAAAAGAGCAGAGCACCTTAGGTCACATGACCTGTCCTCTGGTTCAGTGCCAGGTCCAGAAGGTTACAAAAGGTCTCTTCACCAGTGCCCTTCAGAGCCCCTCGCAAGCTGTTCTCATTCACACTCTCAGCATCTCTGCGAGAGGCATGGGGCGGCGACCTTATCCCTCCCGTGGCCATTCAGGAGAGGGGAAAGCTGGATGTCGTGCCCATCTGTCCATCCTAGGGCCTGCCCTATTTGCCTGTCCCCACACCCTGCCCCTCAAGCTGTGCAGACACCCCTATTCCATCTGCCTCTCTTTCTAGTGTGGGAGATGGTGCAGGGCGGGGGGGCGTGTCCACAGAAGGGGCTGTTGAAGGGGACAGTGCCGTACATGGCCCAGGGAAGAGCTTGGAGGCCTTGAGTCACAAGAGAAGAAGACCTGGAATGAATGGCTTCTTGGGGTTCCTTCAGCTCTAGACCGGGGCAGAGAGGAGGTAAGAGAGAGATTTCAGCAAACTCCTTGGGGGACAGAGATTGTTGTTAAGGCAGGTCAAGCAGGCATGCCCGTCTGTCCCTTGGGTGCTGAGATTCATCTGAGAAGTTGATGTCATGGGGCCCCCTGGGGCTGCCCACCCACTCTGCAGCTTTGGCAGGGAAAAGCGTGTCAGCTGGGTTTAGCAACTTTCCCAACACCAACCCAAGATGGCTCAGAACAGAAATACAGGCTGCCTTCTCACTCCGGAGGATGGGTTCTCCTACTCCCTGTGACTCAGCCACACACATGCAAGCTTAGAATATGCCGGGTGAACAGATGGAGGAAAGATGAGAGGAGAACCCAAACCAGGCCGTGGGGCAAACCATGACCCTTGGGCCAAATCCAGTCTCTGGCCTATATTTGTAAATAAAGTTTTATTGAAACAGAGCCACGCCCATTCATTGGCATATGGTCGATGGCTGTTTTCTGATACAACGGAGTTGCATAGGAAGGACAGAGACACATGCCTGGCATACTCTAAAATGCTCACTATCTGGCTCTTTACAGAAAAAGTTTTCCAACCCTACAGCATGGGGAGGGAAAGGAACTGGGCTTCACTGAAGGGACCTGTGAAGACACAGAGGGTAGGACCCTGTTCCCCTGACTAACTCCCTGCAGCAGAGCTTTCCTACTGGCCTAGGGCTGTTATATGAGAATGAAATAAACATCAGCATTCTTTCATATATATATGATTGACTTCAGAGAGGAAGGGAGAGAGAGAGATAGAAACATCAATGATAAGAGAGAATCATTGATCGGCTGCCTCCTGCATGCCCCCTACTGGGAACCTGGCCATGTGCCCTAACAGGGAATTGAACCTCGACCTCCTGGTTCATACATAGGCTGATGCTCCACCACTGAGCCATGCCAGCTGGGTAACATCAGCATTCTTTAAGCCACCGTATGTTGAGACTTTATTATAGTAGCTCAGCTTTAGCTACATTTTAAATCCTGGCTCCAGCACTTCCCAGCTTTAGGTAACCCCTCTGAGCCTCAGTTTCTCCATCTGTAAAATATAAGTAGACCTTATAGGTTATTGGAAGGATTAAATAAAATATAAAACCCTGTCACTGAGTAGGGGCTCAAGAGATCTTAGCTCTCTTCCTCACTCCCCTCTTTGGGTGCCCACAGTTTGAGGAAGAACATCATTTCTGCCCCTTAAGAATGCCATCTGCCCAGGGAAAGCAGTTCACGATCTGACATGCCAGAAGAAGTTGCTAAGACGTCTAGATGCTTATTTTTCTTAAAACAAAACACTTCCATTTCCCCGCTCCCACCCCCTGCTGCACATGACCACAGTTTTCTTTAATTTGGAGGCTGGCCCAGCTGTTCACTTGCAGAGTATCCTCCTCAACTCCAATGAGCCGGTCTTAGAGCTACTTTGCAATAACCATCTCTCCAGGTGGAGAACCCTCTGGCTGGGCTGGAGGCTGCGGAGACTGGCTTAAGTGGCCACCCACGGCTCGGAGGGGCTGAACAGGAGCACTTCACACCAAGGCCAGCAATTACAGGGTTTCTACTTGGCTTCATTTAGTGCCAGCTGTGGAGTGGGGCTGCCTCTCCCCCCTACTGGCAAAGAGTAGTTCAGAAGCATGTCTGGGTCATCTGCTGAATGTTGGATACTGTGCTGAGGAGCTGGGGAGGAAGGAGGAGAGTGGACACAATGAATAACGGACTAAGAAATGCCACCAGCAGCAGCACTTTGTAGGGCTCAGCTACAAGCCTGGAGATAACCAGCTCTGAAGGTTCAGGGCTGCCAGGGGCCCTGCATTAAAGCCCTTTCCACAGCTGGCCGGTCACCTAGTCACCTGGGGAGTTTTTACATATACAGGGCCCACTGCAGCAGATTCCCAGGGTGGGGACTCAGCACTCTGTATTTTCAGCATATTCCCCGAGTAACTCTGGGGGGTACCTGCCTGGCACTAGTCTAAGGATAGAGTTTGAGCAAACACGACTATGAGTAATAAGAGGAAGGACTGTGGTGCCCACAAATCTGGGTTCAAATTCTACGTCCAAGGCACGAAAAAAAACTAAGCATAAAAGAAAACAGTGGTACGTTGAACAATATCAAAATGAAAAACTTCTGCTCTTCAAGAGATACTATTATGAAAATGAAGAGACAAGCCACAGATTTACAGAAAATACCCGCCAAGCATACATCTGATAAAGGACGGGTATCCAGAACATAAAAGAGCCCTCAGAACTCAATAACAAAGCAATAAAAAACAGTTCACCCAACAGACAGTGAATTTTTTTAAATGGACAAAAAATGCACCAAAGAGGAGATACAGGTGGCAATCCGACAGGCCATGTGGACCACGCCACAGGATTGACCCCTGAAGGACAGGAGGTTGAAGTGGTTGAGCATTGCCCCTTCCCTGCCCCTACCTTTCCAGGCTGCCCCACGCAGGAGCTGAGCCTGCTTCCCAGGCTTCAAGGCCTGGTGGCAGCCACTGGAGATGGAGGGAACTGTTCAACACGGCTGCGGCTGAAGTGGGTCAAAGGGATGAGATGGGCCAAAGGGATGAGAGGGGAGGCACAAGGACATGCGCTCTGGAGGCCAGGAGAGCAACATCTGGTCAATGAAGAAGGGGTTGGGAAGGCTTTAGGGGCAGATCCAATCCATTTCCCCACTGTCTAGCACATCCCTCCACCAACAGTTACAATACAGCAAATAAGATGATAGTGCAAGGTAACCGGAGGGAGAGCTCTGCCTGGGTGCAGGGCCACTCAGATTGCCCTTACAGAGCTAGTGCCCAGGCCAGGGTCAGCGCAACCCAAATCACATTCAGAACCTCTCCTCAAAACACTCCACCCCTACCTGCCCCTCCTCCCACCACCCCTCCAGCAGCTGCCTGACTAGTTAGTGTCTCCTCACCTTCAGCTGCCTGCGCCCAGGAGGCGAGGGTTTCCCCATGAGCTCTGAGGCCCCCTGTGCATTCTGCCATCAGCACAAGCATCCCATGTTTAGTCTCTGCCATGCTTCCCAAGGGGAGGGGGTGCCATTTCTGGATCTCCAGGCACAGGGCCTCGCACAGGGCTGGAGCAGTGACTGAGCTGACCAGATGTGCTGAGAGTCAGGGGTGGCAAAGAGGAGACCACCCAGCTCAAATAGAGGATGAACCAAGAGGTGCCATTCATGGTGGAGGGGGCTGGAGGATGCATATGAGTCAGCTGGGGGGGGGGGGGGGGAGGTCAGGCCCCTAATGGCCGTCCTGATTCAGATCAAAGTCAAGTGCCTCTGGGGAGTGGAAGGGGCCCTGAGACCTGTCACCCGTGAGTCTGGCTCCAGATACAGGCCCTGTCTGCTCAGATGAGAATCCCCTCACAGCAAGCCAACAGATGTCTCCTCGAGGAGACAAATTGCAGAGAGATTACAACCCCTTGTTGTGATTTCTCCCAGGCACTAAAAACAGCACATCAGCCCCACGCTCTCTGTATCCAGATGGATCCCACAGCTTCTCCACCCCAAGGGGGTCTGAGGGTGGAGCAGAGTAGCCTGGGAACGAGGCCTTGGGGGAGGGCAAGCCTCAAAGCTGGAGAATGAGTGGGACCTCCAGGCTGGGTTGCAGCCCTGCAGATAAAACCCACAGTGTGCTCCCTGTGCCACCCCTACGACACCCCAATCCCAGGGAGAGCCAGGAGGCAGGGGCCCCTCTGCCCCTTTACCTCGCTGGGGAAGGTCAAGCAGGGTAGATTAGGGCACGGCGGCACCAGCTGAAAGCCAACACCTTTCCCCCAGGAGGCCCACCCAGGAAAAGATGCCTGCGCCCTGAGGAAGGAGGCAGAGAGGCTAAGAGCACGGCTTGAGAAGCCTAACTGGATATGCCCCTGGGAGGCACTTTGTCAGCACTATGACGCTTCCTTATTACAGATGGAAAGGCTGGCATCAGGGCCCTGAATGCAGATTCTGTGGCCTAGATGGGTGGACCCCAACGCGACTGCACCCAGTCTCTTTCTTCACCCACTGGCTCTCCCATTGCCGAGACCAACATGCAAGGACACCGAGAAGCCCTTGCCTCTCCCTAGCCTGTCCCTCCTCCTCACCCCCTCCCTGGGCCGCGGGCAGGCTGCCCAGCATCTGTCAGGCAGAGTAGAGTGGCTGCCACACGCTCAGACACCTTAGGCCCAGGGTTGACAGTAGGGGGAAGATGGATTGCAAGCTCTGGGAATATGCTGCTGCGTGCAAGATCACGTGGGAGGGTGACAGTGATGGCCAGGGGAGCACTCCCATCCCAGCCACACTGAGACACCGCTCCTCCCAGAGCAGCTGGCCTCCGGGCAGAGCAGTGCAGGGTTCCCAGGAACCCCTAGGAGGCCCTTATTCACAAGCCCCAGCTTAGCCTTCCTGCCATGCCCCCCACCCCGACCCCTGCCCTGTCTCTCTTACTTGAGTGTTTATTAGAAGTCACTTTCTTTCCAGCCTGACTGGCTGTACCTATTGTGTGCCACCCGGGGTCCGAGGCATCTTGGAGGTTGCCAACCTAGACGGCATGCCTGCCCTCAGACTAAGGCTGTTTTCCCCAAACCAACAGGATGCATTGAAAACTACGGGCAGAGGAGCAGAGCCCAGGAGCCGGGGTAGGGGAGAGGTTCTGGGAGGCAGAGTCTGGAGATGGGCAGATGTGGTAACATTTGAGTGGGTCTTCATCACAGCTCAGTCCTTCCCACCTCAGGGCCTTTCCTCCACCATTCCCTGTGCCTAGAATGCCCTCTATCTTCCAGTTGGGTTCCTGCCTCTCCCTTTGCTAAGCGTGCCACGCAGAACACTGTGGGAGACACAGAAGCGGATCTAATATCAGAATGCAAGAGAAAGACTGTAATAGCTTCTGCTTCATAGAACTAATTCTGTGCCAGGAATAATGCTAAACATTTCATATGCATAATCTCTTCTAATTCTTACAACACTCGCACGAGACAGGTATTAGTGTCCCTATTCTTAGAAATGAAGAAACTGAGTCTCAGATAGGGTAACTCGCTCAAAGTCACCCAGCTAGTAAATGGCGCTCTGATGCTCTCTGAAGCCTGCATTGACAGCTGCCCTCTATGCTGCCTCCAAATGGGTAAGCCCCCAAATCTGCCCTTCCACAGGGCCCCGAGGGTGCCCTCAGCAGCAGGTCCTCAGCTTAGCTCATAGAGCAGGCCACCTACATCTTAATGGGGGGTGAGGGGGAGGGAAAATCACCTGTTGGAAGGAAAGAGCATTACAGACAAAGATGACAGACAGCAGGCACCTTCCTTCCAGCTTCGAGAGGACGCTTGGGTCATGGGTAGAGGGCTGGCTAGAGTTAAACAATCAGATCCGATGCCACTTTGCCACCTTGGATGAGTCTCAAACTCTGACTGTGTGAACTTGGAGAACTTGTTTACAGCCCTGGGCTCCAGTTCCCTGGTGTATAAAAGGATGCAGTTGGATTGGGCCAGTGGTTCTCAATCCAGATTGCTCATTGGAACCACCTAGGGAACTTGAATAACTACTTAGGCCCCACCCCCAGAAAGTCTGATGAAATTGGATTGCGGTGGAGCCCAGACATGGGTATTGTTGAAAAACTTCTCCAGTGATTTTAGCATGTGCAGCCATGGCTGAAAACCACTGGAATCCGAGGCCCTTCCCAGCTCTGCGCTTCTCCAGGAGTCTGCCCCCAGCTGGCCTGATTTTGTCAATATAGTTATATTAGAACACAGCCACGCACATTATTTACATATGTCTGGGACTGCTCTCAGGCTACACTGGCAGAGTTGAGTAGTATTTGAGACCTCAGGGTTCTCGAGCTTAAAATATTACTATCTGGCTCTTTATAGTTGCAACAGCAATGCCAGTTCTCCTTTCCCAGCAGGGAAAGGAGGGAGCAGGAAGGCCCAGGATCTGCTGGCTGGGAGAGCCAGGTCTTTCTTACTGCTGTTTCCTCAGTGCCTGGTACAGTGTCTGGTACACAGGAGACTCACAAAGTATCTGTTCAATGAACAGATGGGTGGGTGGATAAATAATGCGAGGGTGGGTGAGTAGAAGGATGAATGGATGAATGGATGAATGGATGGGTGGGTGAATAGATGGGTGGGTAGGTGGATAGATGATAGGTGGGTGGGTGGATGAATGCACTCAGATCAACCTTACCTGGAACAACTCATCTGCAGAACCATCCTAGTCATTCCTCTGCTCAGAGCAACCAGAAGCACAGCACAGAAGGCTGAGTAGAAGCAAGACTGCCTCGCCTTGGCTGGTTTGGCTCAGTGGATAGAGCGTTGGCCTGTGGACTGAGAGGTCCCGGGTTCGGTTCCAACCAAGGGCGCATGCCTGGGTTGGGGGCTCGATCCCCAGACGGGATGTGCAGCCGATCAATGATTCTCTCTCATTATTGATGTTTCGCTCTCTCTCTTCCTCTCCCTTCCTCTCTGAAATCAATAAAGAAATTAAAAGAAAAAAAAAGACTGCCTCACTCCCTGTTGAGGCCCAGGACCTAGCAAGGTACTTCAACCTCCAGGTCCTCCTCCCTCCAGTCCCCAGCATCCCTCACTCCCAGCAGCCCTTTCTGCAAAAGCATGAAAATGTGAGCAATTCTCCCAACCAGGCATTTCCCTCTGCCCCCTGATACCTTTGGGACTGCACTGCAGGCCGCCTGTTTCTCCCTTGCCTGGCACTCCCTTCCCACACGATCCTGTCACACCACTCTCTTTCTTCCTTCCTCCCCTTGAGCACTTGCAGTGCCTCTAGAGTGGCCATGGTCCCACAATTTATGGCACGCCACAGGAGGTGCTCCCAACTCCGTAATACATTCCAGCCGGAGACGCCTCCAGTGGTGGCTTCAGGGTCTGTAAAATGATTTAGAGGCCTCCCTCTCTCACACTGTAAATCCAGAAGCCTGTGCATCACCTATCCCGGAACAAGGACAGGTGTACCACAGCCTGATCACACATTGCCCCATCTGCCCACCCCAACCCCCTCACTTGATCATCAGTACCCACAAATGTTGAAATTGCTGATCATCAAATAAAGAACTGCTGAGTCATTGAATCCACCCGCTGCTGGACCATTAAAAGCGAGTCTCTCCAAGTCACAGCGCAGAAGCATTGCTGAGTCGGCACAAAGGACCCTCCTGAGCCATGCCTCTGCTCATGCAGGTCCTAGATCTTCCTGGAAGCCAAATCCCACTTTCACATCCCATCCATGATGTGCTGTGTGAACGGGATTTTAGCTGACTCTCCCAACAACTCTATGAATAGTTATCATTATATTGTACCAAAAAGGAGACTGAGGTACTCAAGGGTCTCATAGCCTGGACTCACACCCCAGTCTTTTTGACCAAAAGGCCCATAAATACACCCTCTGGGACTGAGCCAATCTTTTCTCTATCCCAGACCTTCCCTTTACCTTCCTTTATAGCACAGATCACTTGGTATTGGAATCTCTCTGGGCACCTAATCCCCTAGAGTAGGAATTCCACAGACTGATAAGAACTGTGTCAAATCTCCCTCATGTCCCCTGCACCCAGCACAGTGCCAGTCCCACCTGGGGTGCCAAATGGGGGCTTTGAATGCGTCCATCCATAAAAGCTTCTCACTACTTGTCAGGGAGCGTGGCCACCACAGGGGCAGATCTCATGAAGGCAAATGCGCTCTGAGGGTTCCATTTTCCATTTTCCTTTGGGTGTCTAACTCACTCTAAAGTTAGGAATGGCCCACGTTCCCCATCCTCCCAATGATTTCGCTGGTGTCACGTGCTGCCCGCCTTATCCTGCCCCCAGCATGGTCTAGAGCAGAGAATTTTTGTTCTGGGTCCTGAACCCATCAGAGAATCACATGGAAACTCAGGCCCTTCTTCCCAGGGACACTGAAGCCCGGGCACATGAAGTTTTTTTTTACACATATCAATGAATTTGATATCTCCTGAAGTCCATCTATAAAACCCCCAAAGGCAGTTAGACCCCACATTAGAGGATGGTCTGAGAAGTTTGGGAAGCTACTAGTGTAAATAGCAGAGAGCAGGGAACAGAGGTTTCTGGGTAGGAATGGAGTCACAGTGAACACCAGAGAGGAGGCCAGACCAGCCCTCCCAGGCTTTCTCTGGCCACACTGGCTCCCTTGGCACACCTTCTCTGGCCGAGAAAGCCTCCGTCCTCCCTGCCAATCGTGCTCTGCCAAGGAGGTTTATCCAACGTGAGTTGTTTTGCATTTGCTTCATTAGAAAGCCTCTTAAAATTCATCTTCAGGTCTGTGTGTTCAGTACAATGTGTGTCTATGAAAAAATTTTCAAACAAATCACTTTAAGGAGGTTGGTTTTTTTATTCCTTCCGCCCGGGCTTGCCACCCCCAGACAGTGCAAGCCCTGGGAGACCATCCTAAACCATAAAGCAAAGTCAGGGCTTTCAAGACCCCAGTCCTGCCTAATTCTCCCCATTGCACCTGATTGGTTGGGACCCCTGGCTAGTACCTGTGTAGCTGTGTCCTCTCCCACTCTGACCCATCCCATGTTGACCTTGACCACAGAGACAAAAAGTCACCCTTCATAGGGGTTATTTTCTCAGTTTTCCAGATGAGGGAAAAGAAGCCCAGCAAGATGAAGGTGTCCTGCAAAGTCCCCCAGCGGATCCGCGGCCTGGTCTTCCGACCAGACGAGGGATGAGAGGGCCTCGGAAACCTCTGCAGGTTTGTGATCTGCTGCTGCTTAAAAATTCTAGGAGAAAAGAAAGCTGTCAGAGGTGGGATCCAGGACCTAGCATTGGTCTGGAGGTTCCCAGACACTGCAGTTCAATCAGCTCCAAAAGGCCCAGACGGTGCTGGGGACAACGGTGGGGACAAGGTTGACAGCTGGGCTCCAGACCAAGTATTCAAGTGCAAGCTGCTGACTCTGCATAATGACACTACACCAGCCCCAGGAGAGGAGCGATGTGTCTGACAGAGGGACCGCAGCAAACAGCAGAGCCTTCTGCTCCCCAGCAGGCTCCTGAGGCCTCTGTGCAGTCTCTGCAGGAAGACAGAGAGCAGCATGGATTTGTCCTCTGAGCACAGGAGCCTGACGCCCACAGACGACCACCTGTGTCTTCAGGTCACACCTGGCCCTGTGCTCCCCTCTGGCTTCCTATTCCCATTCTCCCTCTCCTTCGCCCTGACGCTGCCTATATGGGCTCAGGAGCTGCCGGGTCAGGACCACTGCTCCCTGGTCTGATACCCACCTTAGCCGGTGACATGGTAGCCACTCAACAACTTTCTGCTGAGCTAAAGAATAGGAAAAAATCAGGAGCGTGATCTAGGATCTGGAAGAGCAAGTCTGTTGGGGAAGATGCTTTGGAATCTACTGGTTCCAAAGGCTCAATGGGCCTGTCCTGGCCGGAGGAGCAAAGTTGTAAGTTTATGTTTGAGGTTTCCCACTCGCAGGGCCCCTTTTAAGCCCTGGATCTAACTTTGTATCCGTAAGTTGGAATTATTTTTTCTTACAGAAGGTACCCAAAGTAGTATAAGCTTCAGGCTTCACAAAATCTGAGTCCCCACCTGGTCCTAACCCACCAGCTTTGCAAACTATGAGGCCTGCATATTGGAGAGTAGAATCCCGGGATTAGGGGATCTCAATGATTATGTGGTTCATCCCTCAAACAGGTAGATCCATCAGTTCCCAGGAACTCTTCCTTAGGGATATGCAAGGATAGATGTCGCCTCTCAAATACTCTGTGCTAATGTTTGACTTCCTTAGAGTCAATAAATTTCTCTTTATGTCCAACTGCTGTTTCCTACGTTAGTTGAATATTATTTCCTCTTGACCAGGCATTGTGCACACCGAGACCATATCTCCCCTTCCTCTAGGAACATTGCCATCTCTCTCAGAATACCTTGGCTGAGACAATGCAACATCCTTACCTCCCCGGATTCTCCTCCAGGCCTCACAGGAAGACCACATGTTGCATCCTCCCTTGCAGGTAATTTGGGACCATGTGACAAAGTTCTGGCCAATGGATGTGGGTAGAAGTGATATAAACCACTTCCTATGTTGGCCTTAGACCTTGCATGACCTTCCAGTTCTCTCTCCCCTTTGGCAGAACCTTGGAAAGTTTTGTGTTTCAGATAGAATAGCTATGAGGTCGACATAGCCTGGGTCCTGTGGCCACCTCTTAGAGGGAGCTACCAAGCAGCAGTAAGATGGTGAGAGGAGGGAGGAAGGAACCTTTACTGTATATAGACACTGACGTTTCAGCATTTGTTTGTTACGGCAGCATAGCCTAACCGCACCCCCCCCGGGTTGAATATAGTCTTAGTCTCTCCCACCCCTCCTCTCTCTCATTTTGGATACCATCTCTATGGCAACTTAGAAGTTCATACCAACACAAAATAGGACAGTGGGGGATGTATCAGTACAGAAGTCACTTTATGGAAAACGAATTCATTCAAATGCATAACTAAACCCATCCTGAGCCCCTCTCCCAGTTGAGTAGCATGGACACCTTCAAACTTCCCCCAGGACCCAAGGTCTATCCCTTTGATCATCTCAGGCTTCTTTCTCAGGATTTTCTTCATTTCCCACGTCTTTTTTAAGAACCAGTGGCCCAGATTAGAAAGATTTCTCTGATAAGAAGATCCATAACATATTTAGTATAGAATACAGGAGACCTCCTCTGGTTTCTTATGTCGGTTGTTGCAAAAACACAGTATAGTGTGAAAAGCCACATTTCAGGTTAAACCTGGCAAATTGAGTACATGGTTTTCTCATTGTTTCTTTCTTCTTAAAAGTGTTTTTTTTTAAATTACAGTTTACATTCATTATTTTGTATTAGTTTCAGGTGTACAGCACAGCACTTAGACAATCATAGAGTTTACAAAGCATTCCCGGATATCTCCAGGACCCACCTGGCACCATACATAGTTATTATAATGTTACTGACTGTATTCCCTCTGCTGTACTTTACATCCCCATGACGGTTTTGTAACTACCAATCGGTACTTCTCAGCCCCTTCACTCTTTTCATCCAGTCCCCCAACCCCCCCCGCCCCACCTCTGACAACTATCAATCTATTCTCTGTATCAATGAGTCTGTTTCTGTTTTGTTTGTTTATGTTGTTCTTTAGATTCCACTTTTAAGTGAAGTCCTATCATTGCTTCTTTCTGAAACTCCACTAAAATGTGAGTTAAGGAATAGAAAAGGTATAAGCCCACAAGAATGAAAAGAACGAGGGGGGAGGGAAGCAGCATAAGACAAAAGGCGTCAACAGATTTTTGGAAGATGAAAAGCTGGTGGAGGAATTATCAGAGCTGAGAAAGCCGAATACCATGTGCCTGCACAGGAGGATGCTCATGAGAACAGAGCCAATTCAAGCTGCGGACTCTTGGCAAGACACCGGGGACTGCAAAGACAAGAATGAACTGGAAACTGGCAGCTTCAGCCCAACTGGAAACTGGGGATCCGTAGAAAAATGCCCCAAGTTCCTGCCTCAGTTCAGTACAGTCAGGTGAACACCATTCCTCTACCCCAGCAGGGGATGTATTCAGTAGAGAAATTGAGGGTCCAAGCCCAGATCAACAGGAACAGTAGATAAGCGTCATCAGAGGGAGAATTAAATGAGTGTCTATCTTCAAATGGTTGTACCCCCAGCCTCCTATGCTATACATCTATCTCCAAGGACCTTAGTAACCAGATTTGTACTATCCCACCCCTGTCATCCACCCCACCCCAGAGAGGAGGTTGGTGGATTCTTCTCTGAAGAAACTGGCCCCTGAAAGACCCCATGCTACTGACATTGTGGGAATCCTACATATATGGCCCTCATATCACTCCTATGGTGAAACTGATTGATTAATAAATGACACCTAGGCGCAGAAAGTGTCCAGAAGATGGCTTTTTAATAATATTTTACTCTTAAATATTTGTGGAGTGCAAAGGATAACCAAGAACTCAAGTAAAGTCTCCAACGAGAAAGACAGAAACTGAAACCGACAACCAAAGAGAGGACCTTGGAGGAAAGAAAACATCAAATGGTCATTAATATCTGCAGGGAGATAAGGGAAGATATTTCACCTGTGAAACTTAAACGAAGGAGCATACAAGAAGGACCTATCCAAACTGGATTGTGATGATGGTTGCACATCTCTTCAAATTTACTAAAAAGCATTGAATCATACACTTAAGGTGGATAAATTTTAAGGTCTGTAAATTGTACCCAATTGTTTTTTAAAAAAGAGAAGAATTAGAAGAAAAAGGAACAGGCCCTTGGCTATTGAAAATATGATAGCAGAAATAAATAGTCAATAGAAGGATTTGGAAGATAAGGTCAAGGAAATTTTTCAGAAAGTGGGAAAAAATAAAGGCATGGAAAGTATGAGATGGGAAAAATAGGGTAAGTAGAAAATTCATGTTGACGGCCCAACAAAGGAAATAGAGAATAGAGAAAATGTAAGGGAGTCCATTCTCAATGAAGTAATACGAAAGTATTTTTTAGAACTGAAGGACCTGCATTTCCAGATTTTAAAAGCCTATTGAGCACCAAATGCAGTGAATGAATAAAAGCCCACACTAATTTCATGGTGAGGGGTATGAAAAATGAAGATCTTAAAAGTTTGTAGAGGGGAAAAATAGATTGTAAAAAAAAAAAAAGAATTATCAACTAAGAATGACAGAAAACAACTGAGAAACGAGTTGAAAATTGCCCCCTTAGCATGATAAAAACAACAACAAATAAACAAATACAAAATTTTAAACACAAGTCTTTGATGAGATCAAAACGTGTGTGTGTGTGTTTCTTTGTTCATCTCTCCCATGTTATCGTTTCTGTATCCTGCTCTCCTTCCTTTCTCTTTCCACTTCCTGTCCTCTCTTCCCTGTTGGTTGTCTCTTCCTTAACTGCCATATGCCAGGCCCTGGGGAGGTGGGGAGGGTATTGGGGACACAGGACTCTCCCAGGCTCTTCATCACATAGAAGAAAAATAATATTTTTCTAATTGCTTCCTTCATTTGTTAAGTCATTTTTGTGTTCTCAGTTCTTCATTTTAAAAGCAAACACATGGAACACTTCATGTTTCTGCATCACAAAATCGAATTTAAACTCGATTTTTGTTTTCCCCCTCTGTGGTCTGGGAGGCATCTCCCTGGATTTCTGCCTGGGAAGCCCTGTCTCACTTCCGCCTCCCGTGGGTGCAGTTCACGTTGTATGGCTCACCTCAGATGGGAATAAGAGGCTTAACTAGTTCTCAGCTCAAACACATCGTATACGTATAGAGACAACTCCAAACTGGTCTCTCCTAGTTCATTGGGGGAAATGAGCTGAGATTTGGTTCTCCATAGGAAAAGGCCTCCTCATTCTAGATCCTTCTACCCAGCTGGCCTTCCAAACCCCAACCTCTCACTAAAGCAGGCCTGTTGCTCCAGGCCAGGCATCAGCAGGGATTGGATCCTGCTCAGTGTCAAGACTTGGGTTGAGGTGGCTGGTGACAGCAGAGACAACCCAGTCCTCGGCACACCGTTGCTGAGGGCCAACTATGTGCTCGGCCCTAGGATACAGAGAAAGCTGAGACCTGGCCTTTAGTCTCAAGAATTCACTGTCTGTGGCAGAGGGAACAAGCACCTAAACAAATCCATAGTAAAAGTATGAGCACGGCCTCAGAGCAGCGTGGGCAGAGGGGTGGCTGGCTTCCTTCCATCCTGGAGCACTGAAGAAGGCTTCCTCTCAGAGGAGGGGACCTGAGAGTTGAGCCTTGAAGTATACATGAGCCATTGTCAGATGAAAGAAAGCCTGAGGGGGGGAGGGCAGGCTCTCCAGAAGGGGTGGCCTGTGCAAAGGCAGTAAGGTATGTGAGAGCATTTCTATATGACCCTGGTGGGTGTGAAATGATGGGGGGAGAGGATATCTCAACTCTCCCCTCAGAGCCCCCCAGCCCCCCGTGACTTCTGTCACCTTGTATGGGGCAAGACAGCAAGTGTCTGGTCCTGCACGATTCCACGGCGAGTGACAGCTCTGTCATTAGCAGGGCAGAGGCACAATCTCCCTGAATGAGGAGCTCCTGGGTGGTGAGAAGCCCCTTCACTCTCAGCCAGACTCTGACCTCTGCTGCCCCTGTCTCAGGAAGGAAGACCCCCTCCCTCAGAATCGACAGCGCTCTGTTTTTTGTGGGGACTGGGCTGGATCAGACTGTGGGGCCCGGGAGACCAGCTCCATTGTAGCTACGGCAAAGCAGCAGCTGTGAGAATAGATCACAGCACTGACAAGCTGTGGAGCCGGGGAGAGTCCTGTGTCCCCAATACCCTCCCCACCTCCCCAGGGCCCGGCATATGGCAGGCACTTCATACATGCGTGTTGAATAAATTCTGTGCTTAGAAAAAGAAAAAAGGAAAGTAAGAGAACGAGACGGAGAGATTGATTGATTTTTAAAAAGGAGAGAAAGAGATGAGATGTTGGGGCACCAGGCACACAGCACTAGCAGGCCACACCCGAGGGGCCCGTGTTAAATTCAGGCCCTGTTGCAAGCTCCACGCATGCATTAACTTGCTGAACCCCTGCAAGAACTCCATTTGGCAGTTGAGGAAACTGAAGCCAAGTGGGGCTAAGTAACTTGCCCACGGTCACAGTCTCAGGCCTCCGCACTGGCTCCCTGGAGACCAGCCCCTGCCCTCACTGGCTACTGCAGGTGGCTGGCCTGAAAACTGCTGAGCAGGAGTATGGCAGTGTCCAGTGTGGCCTCCACTGCCAGTTGAGGGTCAAAGAAGCGTGGTTCTCAGAGCCTCTGACTCCATCTATTTTTGTTGCGAAACAGTTGGCCAGATGGTCGGCCCACTTCGCCCTGTGCCCAGATCCCTAACAGGGCTCAGCAGCGTAAGGGTGGGTTCCCACAGGGTTTTCACCAAGGAACCCTTCTCTGTAGAGCCCACTATCACTTCCCTCCCTCAGCCCTCCCTCACTAGCCGTCCTAGTCTCCCTGGTCAGATACCTGCCACCCCATTGAATATCACCGTCTGCCAGGCACTCTGCCAAGCCTATTGCATGACTCATCTCGTACAGTCTCCACTTCTGTGTCCCAGAGGGCAGGTATCATTCTCTTCTCTTTGCAGGGTGGGAAGGGAGGCTTAGGGCACATCTCCCCGCAACTGCCATCGCCCCCCTCCCCCCCACCCCACAACTTGTCACAACAGAGCTGGAGGTGGGGCTGGGTTCCGACCTGGCTGTGAGGGGGTCAAGCTCTGCCCGTTAGCCTGGGCCTTTGTCTTCTGAGAGCCACCAGGGGGTCCTGGGGCCTACTGTCTTTTAGCACTGGCTTAGGTCCTTTCTCAGCACCTCACTTCATCCTGGATGGAGCAAAGTTAGAACAAGGATGGATGGAGCCCAGGGGAGTCATTTAAATGCTAAGATGCTCCAAAGGGATTGAAGGGGCTGCAGACACACCTCCTGCTGCAGTGGTTCCCAGAAGTCAGAGGTCATGGTCAGACAGGAGAGGCCTGGGTAGAGGAGGCCAGTGAGACCCACTGCTCTCTCCAATGGAGAGGGTAGAAAAGGAGAAATAGAGGATCACTGATTTAGCAGGTAACTGGCCCTATGAGAAACCAAATGTGACAGAGGGGGACCTTTTGGGGGCATACATCCAGGACGTACAGGAAGTGGAAACCCAGGTTAGACCCACCTATTGCCAAACTCTTAAGTGCTGTCCCACCTGCCAGGGTCAGCCCCTAGGAACATGCTCTGTGCCACAGTGCCATCTGCAGGACAGCCCCCCACAACACGGAGGCTACTGGGGCTGGCCCTATGAGCTGTTGATCAGCCTTCCCGATACTGGTTGTGGATGACAAAACCAGCACTCATACATACTGTTATTTAACACTTAGGGCAGTCAATGTAGGCACCCCTTTCCAGCAGCCTTCTAAATGATTCGGGTTGATATGATTGTACCCATTTTGTAGATGGAGAAACTGGGCCTCAGAAAGTTAGCATCACCTAACTAGTTGGTAGAGCCTGGCAGGATTCCAGTCCCTACTATAGCAGACGAAAGAAAAGTGTGGATGGTGGAAGATGAAGCACAAATCTGCTGGTTGGAGAGGTCAGAGAGACAGGATTTGTGTCTTGGTTCTGTCACACCGGCCCTCAGAGAGGCCTCTCCCCACCCCAGCCAGGGAGAGGAAACAGCCCCAGATAACCCATCTCTTGGGTCTGTCAGCAGAAAATTGAATTGCTTAAAGGGGATTCTCTAGGGCAGTGGTTGGCAAACTCATTAGTCAACAGAGCCAAATATCAACAGTGCAACCTTTGAACTTTCTTTTGGGAGCCAAATTTTTTAAACTTAAACTATATAGGTAGATACATTGTTATTAACTTAATTAGGGTACTCCTAAGCTGGCCTTTGCTAAAAACATCTTCCTCTCCCCCTCATCTTCCTCTCCCCTCATCTTCCTCTCCCCCTCATCTTCCTCTCCCCCTCATCTTCCTCTCCCCCTCGTCTTCCTCTCCCCCTCGTCTTCCTCTCCCCCTCATCTTCCTCTCCCCCTCATCTTCCTCTCCCCCTCATCTTCCTCTCCCCCTCATCTTCCTCTCCCCCTCATCTTCCTCTCCCCCTCATCTTCCTCTCCCCCTCATCTTCCTCTCCCCTCATCTTCCTCTCCCCTCATCTTCCTCTCCCCCTCGTCTTCCTCTCCCCCTCATCTTCCTCTCCCCCTCATCTTCCTCTCCCCCTCATCTTCCTGGGTGAGGGGCTGATGGCTGTTTGCAGGCTGGGCACAGCCCCTTCAGTGTGGGGGTCCCCCCTGGGGTGCCTGGCCAGCCTGGGTGAGGGGCTGAGGGCCGTTTGCAGGCTGGCCACAGCCCCTTCAGGATGGGGAGTCCTGCTGGGGTGCCTGGCCAGTCTGGGTGAGGGGCTGAGGGCCATTTTTAGGCTGGCTAAGCCCCAGCGGGGACCCTTACCCCATGAGGGTGTGGCCAGCCTGGGTGAGGGGCTGATGGCTGTTTTCAGGCTGGCCACAACCCCCAGCCACCCAAGCTCCCAGTGGAGGCCGGCTGGAAGCAGGTATCTGGGATTTATTTAGCTTCTATAATTGAAACTTTGTTGCCATGAGCGGAGGCCACAGCCGGCTCAGAGCAGGTGGGAAGCTTGGCTTCCTCCATCGCCCAGGCAACCAAGCCTCCTGCTTGCTCCAGCTCCATGGCTGCCAGCTGCCATCTTGATTGGGTTAATTTGCATATAGTCACTCTGATTGGCTGGTGGGCATGGCTTAGGGCGTAGTGAAGGTACGATCAATTAGCATATTTGTCTTTTATTAGTGTAGATTAGGGTACTCCTAAGCTGGCCTTTGCTAAAAAACGTCCCCTCTACTTCCTCTCGCCCTCATCTTCCTCTCACCCTCATCCTCGTTTTTCCCTCATCCTCCTCGCCAAAAGGCTCACCTCCTCCCTGGCCAAAAAGCTCCTCTCTCTCACCCTCTGCCTCCTGAAAAAAAGGTAAAGCCTTCTCTTTCTTATGTTCTTCCACTTCCTTTGTTAAAGAGAATGATTGTCAACCTGGAAAGGTTAATAAGCATGATTATGGGGGAATGAGGACCCAAGATAGATGATGGCAGTGCTCAAGGAGAGCCGTGCTGCTGTGCATGAGCTCAGCGCTGCTGGTTCCAACTAAATATATCCAAGGACTTCCCAGTGTGACCTCGGAACCCCTACTGGTAAATATCCTGAGAAATCAGGACGCTGAGAGGTAGGGGGGAGGGAATTGGAGATGGGGACATGTTGTCCAACTTTGAGGACGTAGATTCCTGAAATGACGGACTGGTATGTCTGATGTTGACCTGTGGTCAAATTTTCAGCTCAGAGTCCAAGGCAGCACTTTGTCCTGGAAGGATCTGGGCCCCAGGGCCCCAGACCTGCATTTGAATCATGGCCACGTGGCCCTTGGCAAGTGACTTTACCTTCGTGAACCTTGCTTTCCCCTTTCTGCAAAGCAGATGTAATACACATGCCTTCCAGGGGTGAAGGTTAGCGATGATCTGTGTAAAGTGCCTAGAACAGTGTCCAGGATGCTCAATCAATAGTCACAATGACTGCGTTGTGGAGATGATTATTGCTGCCTGTTTTATTATTGGCACTCACAAGTCCTCTGCTCTGGGTACCTACTTTGCCTTTCTCTTCCAGGCATATCCTTGGCTGTAGTCCCTGTTTCCTAAGTCGCTCCCGGTGTCCAGGCAAAATGATGGATTCTCCTACACTTGGGAATCCCCGTGGCCCACCCCAGCCAGGGCTGCGTGTAGGTGAGTGGCATGGAGCAGTAAGTAGCACCACCCAGTGGCAATCTATTTACCAGCCACATTAGCAGCTGGCCTAAAGATTGAACACCTTGGAGGGTCACCGACTTCCGTGGTTTGTCCAATGCTTGTGTGGTCCATCCAGTGCTTGCGTGTGCCACAGCATCCTCCCAGAGGCTTTCCCACGCCATGCGTTAGAGTAAACGAATGAAAATCAAAATAGACAAGTTCTTCGTGTACTGCTCCTCAGAGACCACAAGGTGGCGCAAAAGCAAAGTTTTTTCAAAGCGTCCCACCAAATCCGCAGAGACAGAAAGGAGATTGATCCATGGTTAGTGGTTGCCTAAGGCTGGCGGGTATGAAAGAAACTGGGAGTGACTGCTAAAGGGCCTGGGGTTTATTTTCAGGGTGATGAAAATGTTCTCAAAATTGATTGCGGTGACGGTTGCACAAATCTATGAGTATACTAAAAACCACTGTGTTGTATACACTTTTAAATGGGTGGACTGTATGGTATGCGAGTTATAATTCAGTAAAGCTAATACCAAAAAAAAGGTGAAAAGAATATAAAAATTTTTAAGGAAAAAGTATCTCCAAAGCATATCATCAGATTTTATGTGTGCTATTTGACAACTTCTACCACCTGCCTGTGGACCGAGGACTCGGGTTATGAGAGGGTATCTGTCATACCTCACTTGAGACCTACTTCTACAGGAAAAATGTAAACCCTCATGTCCTGAGCAGCTCACATGCAAATATTCTCAGCCCTGTGAATGCATTATTCAAAATAGATCAAAGTACATGATCTGCAATATATAGGATTGATGCATGGAGCCCCCCATTAGCCCATATTCTTGGTATTCACAGAGCTGTACCCCAGGTAAGCCTGGGAACTTCCTTTCTAGGCATGGAAATCAAGGGTCAGAGGTTCAGTAGCCCAATTGAAACCAGCAAGTGGGTGGGTGGAGCTCTAATCTCAGCCTCAGCCTTTGATTCCACACTCAGAGCTCTGGCCATTTCAATAGGGGACCGTACATCTCACTTTACACCTGTTGTCCCTGTGAAATTATTAGTGTCTTATTAGTCACACTCCTTTCCCTCTCCAGGTAATAAATCTCACAGCTGCCTAACTATGGGGCAGTCTTTTCCCTGGGACTCTGCCTCCTCTGTAACTAAGATTGAGGCCTCAGAACTGATGCTGTGGTCAGGCCAACAGCACCTCAGCACTTCCTAAAGCACCCAGCAAACCCCTCCCCTGCCCAGAACAGGAAAATCCATAGACACAGAGTAGATTAGTGGTTGCTGGGGACCTAGGGGAAGAGAGGAATGGGTTTCTTTTGGAGGATGATAAAAATAATTGAAAATTAGTTGTAGCGGTTGTACAACTCTGTGAATATACTAAACACAGAATTTTAAAAAGGAAAAAAGGTGAGGGTGGGACACAGCAATGGGCTTTCCTAAACACGCATCCCAGCTGGCCTTAGCACTTAGCATGGTTAGAATAGGACAGCAGCGAGCAGGATTAGGTGAATAGAGCAGGAGAGATTACGCATAGTCCCCACCCCACTCCACTTTTCCTATAAATGAGGCTGATTACTTTGTGGCCAGCACTGCTGTTTACACTCGGGCATCAAGATAGCCCCAGTGAAACACCAGAGCAAGGCACACAAAGGCCTGAGACATTTAATCGCCACAACCCTTTGAAACAGGTATTATCCCCATTTAACAGTTAAGCAAACTGAGGCTCAGAGACAAGGAGACTGAGAGTAACTGGCCTGAGGCCAGCAGCTAGTGAGGGACACCTCTGGGATGTGAATATGGCTATCAGGGGCCCAAGTGTCTGCTCAAAGCCACTGTACTAATGTGTCCCCACTTACCCCAACTCACCAAAATCACTGAAAGACAAAGACTGCAGTTGGAATTGTCATGAAAGTACCAGTACTGCTAAAGGCCCAGGGCCAGGAGAGTACCCCTGTGGTTGTCTTTTGTACAAGTGCCCTGTGAGTTTTCAATAAAAAGTCAGCTAAGATAGAAAAGGAGGGATTTGCCGAAACCGGTTTGGCTCAGTGGATAGAGCGTCGGCCTGCAGACTGAAAGGTCCCAGGTTCGATTCCGGTCAAGGGCATGTACCTGGGTTGCGGGCACATCCCCAGTGGGGGATGTGCAGGAGGCAGCTGATCGATGTTTCTCTCTCATCGATGTTTCTAACTCTCTCTCTCCCTTCCTCTCTGTAAAAAATCAATAAAATATATTAAAAAAAAAAAAGAAAAAAAAAAGAAAAGGAGGGATTTTAAAGTAGTTCAAGACATTCAGAAGTACATGGCCGCCTTCTCTTCCTTCCAAAGCAAGCTTTTTATTGTTTAATCGACAGTGTTCAGTGAAGCCTAGCACTGTACTAAGAACACTGTACTAAGCATAAATACACAAGTGTAAGACACAGTCCTAGCCAATTTAAACATAGAATCTAAACATTTCTCAGGAATTACTCCGTGGCTAAACAAGCAAAACTGGACTTAGTTGACAATATTGCAATGAACAGTCTTTAAAGCCAACATTTTAAAGAAAAACATTACACCTACACTTGTTATGGTATGCAAGTTCTCCCCAGTAATATCAACTTCATTGTTATCAATAAACAAGGTTTACTTTTCTTAAAATTCACCTTTATTAAAATTCACCCCTGTAATCTCAATAGATTT
Organism: Myotis yumanensis; assembly: GCF_028538775.1. Lineage (NCBI taxonomy): Eukaryota > Metazoa > Chordata > Mammalia > Chiroptera > Vespertilionidae > Myotis > Myotis yumanensis. Next base: position 33,052,307 of record NW_027223767.1, on the reverse strand, counting down.
TTTTTTTAAAGGAACTTTGAAAGGTAAAGTAGTGGAAACGTGTACAAATTTGGCCAACAGATGTCTGAGCAAAAGAGCTCGAGACTACTGAGAGAACCTAGCCCATCTCCAGGCCATTTTCATTAACATTTTGACAACATAAAGCATGTTCCCATGTAAGACATTACCACCATCCAGAAGAGGGAGTCAGTACCATGGACAGCGGTGTAGGCCAGCCATTACCAGAAGGGCGAAATTTTGCACTAACAAAGAGGCAATAGATACCAGGGGTTGAGGGGAATATTGTCCCCCAAATTAACCTCTTGATTCTCTCACAAACTCTCATAACTCACAGGTGTTAGCCCAAACCGGAAGTTGGATTGAGGTACTGTACATGGTGATGATTCATTCATAACCTCCTGCGTTGAGAGCGTAGAACATTCAGCACAGAGCAGAGAAGCGAGAGCAGCAGCCTCAGGAGCCTGAAACCTGAGAGGGTGATGCAAGGACACAAACATGACTGTCACCTTGCTTTCTTTTCCAGACCCTTCACTCAACTGTGGCCCCAGAAAAGAGCTTTAGCCTCATGCTGGGTTACTACCCAAAATGGTCTCCATTTTGGCCAAAAAAAAAAAAAAAAAAAAAGCAAATCAAGGAAGGAACTAGCACAAGGGGAGGACTGGATAATTCTCTAGTGTTCATGTAGTTTGGATACTCTAGTGAAAAAGATCACTGACTCCTTGAAATAAAGTACGTTACACCGGGAAGTCTGGGCTAGGCTGCAGCTGAAGGGAAAAGTTCCAATCTGAACTTCAAACCTGTGGTAAGCAAGAGCCTTTTGCTTGAAAGCACTGAATAGTGAGCATCTAGCTCTGGCAGGGATGGGAAAGAATGCCAGTTCCTTCCTTTTTGTAGACTCTAAAGTCTAACAGGGTGCTGGGTATGCAGAGACGCCGGGTCCAGGGCTTCACAAATGACCTTGGTCCTCATGCCAGCAACCCTTCTCCTTTCTACCATGAAGGTCACTCTGGCTCCTGTGCACCCAACAGCCCTCAGGATTCCTCCATCAACTGTAGAGATGATCATCAAGGCTACTGAAATAGGAGGTAGTGTACAAAATGTAACGCTGGTTTTTCTTAAAATGTAACACTGGATTTCTTATAGCAGATACAAGGCACAGTGTGAGAAAGCCGCCCCACGCCCAGCCACACATCCACACTTGCTCCTTGCACACACACAAGCAGCTGGTTTCGCCATGATGCACAGGAATGAATTGCTTCCAGTCACTTCTGGTTCTTAAGCTGGTTGGAGAGCCAGTCCAGGCCTTTGTAAAGCCCGTCTCCACTGGTGGCGCTGGTAGCCTGCATGTGCCAGTTTCTCCGGCGGACGGACTGTAAGCCAAGCTTGTCTGTTATTTCTGCTGTGCTCATAGCATTGGGAACATCCTTGAAAGAGAATATTCAAAAGTCAGTTTATAATGTTGCGTTCATATCATGAAATACCATGCTCTTAAAAATATATATATCATGCTCTTCTCCCCAAACCTGCCCCAACCCACAGACTTATCTCAGCTGATGGCAACTCTAGCCTTCCAGCTGCTCAGGCCCAAAACCTTCAAATCATCCTTAATTTTTTTTCTCTCTCTCACTCTCACAACTCCACATTAGGAAATCCTACAGACTCTATCATCTAAATATATTCAGCGTCTGACCATTTCTCACCTCACCTTCACAGCTACACCCTAACCCAGCCGTGGGCAAACTACGGCCCGCGGGCCGGATCCGGCCCATTTGAAATGAATAAAACTAAAAAAAAAAAAGACCGTACCCTTTTATGTAATGATGTTTACTTTGAATTTATATTAGTTCACACAAACACTCCATCCATGCTTTTGTTCCAGCCCTTCGGTCCAGTTTAAGAACCCATTGTGGCCCTCGAGTCAAAAAGTTTGCCTACCCCTGCCCTAACCCCACCACCATCATTTCTCACTTGGATTACTTACATAACTTCCTTATTGGTCTCCTTGCTCCCCTCAAGTCTATTCTTAACAGTCAATTAAAATCAGATCAAGTCATTCTTCTATCAGAATCCTGCAACAGCTCACTCTCTCTGGGGATCAGAGTCCTTCTGATGGTCTATAAGGCCTTCATGACCTGAGCCCCCATGACTTCTCCAAACAGTCCTGCTTAGTCTTTTTAAATACAACACTCAGCACATGTTACTATATTATAACACTTACTTACTTAGTATGGTTTTTCTTATCCATCTCCCCTAACTAGGATGTAAGCTTCACAAAGGCAGGACTCTATCTCTTTCTCTGATGTATACCAAGTGCATAGAACTGTGCCTGGCACATGGCAAGCTCAAACTAAATTTGAATAAATTAGCACTAAAGAACAAGGTAGATCCGTTGTATTGATATGGAAGGTTGGTCAAAGATATGCTAACTGAAAAAGGCAGGTTGCCAAACAGAATGCAGACTATGATCTCCACAATTTCAATGTGAATATAATAATTTAACTGCTTATATAGCAGTGATGGCGAACCTATGACAAGTGAACTCATTTTTTTGGTTGATTTTTCTTTGTTAAATGGCATTTAAATATATAAAATAAATATCAAAAATATACATCTTTGTTTTACTATGGTTGCAAATATCAAAAAATTTCTATATGTGACACGGCACCAGAGTTAAATTAGGGTTTTTCAAAATACTGACACGCCGAGCTCAAAAGGTTTGCCATCACTGTTATATAGGCATAGAAAGTTCTACCTCTGGAAAGAGGTAAGGAATGTAACAATGTTTTACCCTGAGGAGTGGGGCTAAGTATTTCACTTCACTTGATATTCTGAACTCTTTGCATACTTATATCATGAACATATTCTGCTCTTATAATTAAAACAATAAATCAGTTCTTTTTTTTTTTTTTTTTTTGAAAGTCCACTATGTTCACTAGTGAAATTCTGGACTGACATCGAACCTAACAGTAAGGTCCCGGTTGAGTAAATGATGACCTATTTGCCCTTTAAAATCATGTTTACAAAGAGATGAATGACAAGAGAAAATGCTTTTGATAAATCTGAAGTGACAAAACAGTATGCAACACTGTCAAAACAGTACGATTTCAATTTTAAAATGAATATATTCATAGAGGAGAGACTGGGAGGAAACATACCCAAAGGTAACTGTCGTTATCTCAGGCTGGTACATTCCACATGATTCCACCTTCTTTCCCATACTTAGTTCAGCTTCAAGTCCTGTTCTACACCGGGCCCTCCTCCCACTCTTTTACAGCTTATATTACCTCTCCTCCTCAGTGAGAGCCCCATGAGATCTAATCATTCCCTCCCTTGTCCACCCCCAACTCTGCTCCAGTGTCCCTGGCTGCCTTGCTGTTCCTGGAACCCTGGAGCGCCCTTCCTGCTGGACTTCAGGTCTCTGCTCAGATGTCATCTTATCAGAGAGGCATCCTGGCCCCTCCCCATATCCATTCTGCACCTTCTCTGCGTTACCTTCCTCCACAACACGTCCCCCAGACACATCACACACTGTGTACTCACTGACTCTCCTCCCGCTGGGATGTAAACTCCATCAACACAGAGACTTTTGTCTGTCTTGTTCACTGATATTATCGCCAATCCCTAAAACAATGACTGGAACTTTGATGCTCAATGAATATTTGTTGAGTGGATGAATGAATGAATATAAGACATATGCTATAAAGGAGGTGGAGGGAGAGGTTATGGTAGGGACTGGAGAGAGAGAGGCAGACATCTAATTTAAATATCTATTATTTTTAAGTGATCAACTAGCAGTAAATTCCAGTTCCAGTATTCAGAAAGCCAACAACATACCTGTTTATTTGCAAACACCAACAAGACTGCACCCATGAGCTCATCCTCCGTTAACAATCTGGTTAGTTCTTCTTGGGCCTCACTGATCCGTTCTCTGTCGTTACTATCGACCACAAAAATCACACCTGGAGAGAAATCACCAGCATGTTAGTCATCTGAACCCGGAAATGGCAGCTGTTTATATCTCCTTACAGCTTCTCCCTGCTCACATGTGTGTTTTCACGGAAAGCAATCCTATGGAAGAATCTATAATCCCGAGAGTTAGGAAGTGTACTGTACACCAACTAACCTATCTTTTTCAGAAGCATCATAGCCCTTCACCAGATTATACAAAATATACAGAGAAATATACAAAGAAAAGGTTTTTAATCTCTCATTTTTAAAAAATACGTTTTTTTGTTTATTTTAGAAAGAGAGGAAGGGAAAGAGATGGAAATATCAATGTGAGAGAGAAGAGAAACATTGGTTGACTGGCTCCTGCATTCCCCGTACTGGGGATTGAGCCCACAACCCGGGCATGTGCCCTGACTGAGAATCGAACCTGCAACCTCTTGGTGCACAGGACGACGCTCAACCAACTGAGCCACACTAGCTAGGGCAATCACTCATTTTTAATCACTTCATTTCTGCATCAAACCTACATAATAAAGTTCCAGTAAAATTCTGGATATCAACATTCAGGTAAGTTTCCCTGGTTTGGCAATACTCTGCATATATCACACATCAATGTGCCGGAAGGGTAATGCATTCCTAACTCTCAGGATTATATACAGGGTGGGGCATAAGTAGGTTTGCAGTGGCTTGTGTGGGAAAAAAACATGCAGATTATGATTATTACAATAGCTTTATTAGCCCTAGCTAGTTTTGCTCAGTGGATAGAGCGTCGGCCTGCAGATCAAAGGGTCCCGGGTTTGATTCCGATCAAGGGCACGTACCTTAGTTGCAGGCTCTGCCCCAGCCTGGGCCCTGGTTAGGGCTCATACAGGAGGCAACCAATCAATGTGTTTCTCTCACATCGATATTTCTCTCTGTCTTTCCCTCTCTCTTCCACTCTTCCTAGAAATCAATGGAAAAATATCCTCGGGTGAGGATTAACAACAACCCCCCCCCCCCCCCCCCGCCCAAAACACACACACACACCAATAGTTTTATTAACACTGTGTTTTATGTTCTCACAACTGTAAACCTACTTTTGCCCCACCCTGTATCCTTCCGTCTGATTGCTTTTAGTGAAACCACACATGTGAGCAGGGAGAGAACAATGGAAGCTGTGTGTTGGTACCACCGGGATCTCTCCCTTCGGTTCATTTGTGTCCTTGTAATAAAACTGTAATGGTAAGTATAGCCCTTTCCTGTGTCCTGGAAGTCATTCCGATGCACCTGAGGGGGTAGTGGGAACCCCAAACTTGCAGCTGGTGCCTGAAGTAAAGGAGCCTTGTGCACGTGACCCATGAAGTTTGGCACAACTCCAGATAGCTGGTGTCAGAAGTCTTTGCGGCATCCCAGAAAAATCCCAGGAAGCCAGAGACAGGTTGAAGAAAGGTGCTGCCACACTGTATCTGAGCAAATATCGTTGACCTGGTGACTGCCACATTGGCTGGGGAAAGAGGTGGTACAAGGATCTCCCAAAGGCGGTGCCCACGAGGAATCCAACACACCATCCAAATACAGGATCGGGGAGACTTTCTTAGCAGCAGTCCATGTGGCAATAACGGTAATGACCACATGGGGTTCAGGTGACAGTAAGCCCTCTCTCAGACAAGAATGTGGTTGCCAAAAGAACAAATTTGATCCTCAGCTGTGTCAACAGCAGTGAAGGTAGCTTAGTTTTTAGGACATGGGTGATAAAAAGCCCACTCTATTGTATGTCGGTCAGAATATCCTGGGAATGTTGTGGTCAGTGCTGGACCCCACATCCTAAAGCACAGGCAAACTGGAGGGGTTAGGAGAATGACTAGGATGGAAAAGGAATCAGATACCATGTCATCTGAAAAATAACTGCTATAACTGGTGATATTTTACCTGGAGAAAAGACTCATTGCGGGGACTGCTGATCGCTGTCTTCAGATATTTAAAGGGCTATGGCATAAAGAGAGATTTAACTTGTTTTATATAGTAGATGGAAGGTCAGTGGGTAAAATCTACAGTAAGTCAACATGATAACGAGTCAACAGAACTGAAGCAATGAGCTACTGAGGAGGCCCTCCTGTGACTGGAGGTATTCATGCCCAGCTTAAGCCACAACTTGTGGGGACACTGCAAAAGGGACCCTGCTGGGAAGGAGAGGGTAGTGAGATGAGATGTCCTCTAGGTTCCTTCTATGAGGTTTCATGACTATATCTAGGAGGGAAAGCCAGTGCTGGCGCTCTGACCCATCCCTCCATGCTTCCCAGTCCTGCCACCCCCTCCAACAGCTGCCGGGCCAGCCGCTCTGGACCAGCCCACTCCGGGAGACAGCTTGACAGCTGCTGAAGGTTTGGGGCTTGCACGTATCCTTGTCTGTTATAGCACATCAGATTTTAAAAGTGCAAAACATTCAAAACTCCCCCCCAAAATATGAATGCTGCCAGCAGTTCTGGACTGTGATCATCACTAAGCAAACCAGGTTATCCAGAAATTTGAAGAGATCCTTAGAATCATTAGTTTCTAATGCAAAACAGACAAGGGGGAAGCCGGCATAGTACTAATATCTCTTTGCCATTCCTAATAAAAATAAAGGTTTATAAATATTAGGTACCCTTTTCATATTCTATTTTTATAGGGATCTTTATCTGAGAAACAAAGAACCTCGCATCAGACTGACTACACTTTTGCACTAAAAGAATCTAGAAAAGGTAAATTGACACATGAGTAGCATACTGTAATTTGTTTTGTAAATGGGGGAGGAATATGTAATTATAGCATAATTATACTGCATAAAATACCTTTGGGCAGATATACAAAAAATAAAAATTGTTGCCTACAGGAAGGGAACTGGATGGTTAAGGGACAGTGATGAGCTGATGACTTTTTATTATAGACTTTTATTTCTTTTTGAATTCTGAACCATATAAGTACACTGCCATTTAACAAGTTAAAATTACCTGCAATCAAAGAAAAATCTTTTCATGTGAGAACTAATAGACCATTTTATGCATTATGTATGATATAGCCCCATCTTTAAGAAACCAATGATAAGGAAATACAGTAACAATCTGGGATATTCATGCCTATACATGTACTTGTAGAATACTAGTATAGGACAGCAGGGAGGGACTGTGACCACACAAGAGGCTGGAATTTGGGATTTGGGGATTCAGCCCTCTCTGTTCATCTCTTTCTCTCCAGAGGCATGATTTTTAGATATTCTCACTAGGTTTAAAAATGTTTAGTGAATTCAAATTCTTCAAAAACCGGTACCTCATCCAAGGGCACCTATGAAATTCATCAGGATAACCATTTTCTAACCATTACTTGATTAAAAGGAGTTTCCTATATTGGGCATTAAAGCCCAAGTACTTTTTCGAGGAATGCAGGGACCATTTCTCAAAAAGAAATCTCCCCAGTAAGCATAAGTGAGCCATCAGAAGAGAAGGGACGACTGACAGTCCAAATAAAGCAGAGCACCACCAAGGGCTTCAAGCATGTGTCTTTTTAAGAAATATATATTGTTATTGATTTCAGAGACGAAGGGAGAGGGAGAGAGAGATAGAAACATCAGTGATGAGAGGGGATCATTGATCGATTGCCTCCTGCACGCCCAACACTGGGGATCCAGCCCACAACCCGGGCATGTGCCCTGACCAGGAATCGAACCGTGACCTCCTGGTTCATAGGTTGACACTCAACCACTGAGCCACACCAGCTGGGTTCAAGCATGCATCTTTAGATACATTTAATATAAACGGCTCCAAGGCTGTGGACTGGATAACCCTTACCTTTGGTGTCCTTGAAATAATGTCTCCACATAGGTCTGTGTTTACAATGGCTATTGACATCCCATATGGTGAGGCTGATATTGTTATATTCCACCGTCTCCACATTGAAACCTAAATTGAAACGATGGAGACAAATTTTAATGATGACTCTTGCTGGTGGAACAATTCCAAATAATTTGAACTGACATTTGGCCAGCTTTAACATTTGGACTTTTAATTTACAAAGCAGCTTGCTAGTCAAAGATTTATAACTTACAAAACAGAATGTTAGTCAGCTTGCTCTCCCATTCAGCATGAAGGTGTCTCAAAACCTTCCCGACTCTCTCCAACCTCCCCCCTCCCACTTCCCCCTTTCCCGCAGCAAAAAGATCTTAACAGTGTACTTGAGAGCAAACAGAAGCCATTAATGGGACTGACTTCCACTTTCCGCCACACAGTGTAGAAACTTTCCTCCCTCCCTCTTAGAGCCTTTCTCACCCAGGAATTTGGATCTAGAGGCAGTTCTCCAGGCAAAGATGAAGTTCTATCAAAACCGCCTTTGCAAAACCCTTAAATAGCCCATAAGACACAGTGCTGGTTCATAGGAAGGCTGGTCTACAGCTTTGGAACAAATCAGATTCTTCAGTTGGACACCAGCTCAAGTAGTTGGCTCCAACCAGAGTGAAGAAAAAATAATCACACTGCATCTTTAAACACTAGGAGGTACTTGGAGTGGAAAGATGCTTCCACTGAGGACGGCCAGCTGGAAGGAAGACTGGCTGAGGAGGGAACAGCAGATTTTCAGCTTCCCTCTCAGGCCGAGGCTGGGACACATCCTAACTGAGAGGAACGGAGGGCGTAACTGCCCTCACTGTTTAGTCATTATTATCTTTTACTTTTTTGCCTAGCAGCTAAGGATAAATTTGCTTAATCTAAATGTGTTTGTATGACTCCCCTGTAAATCTAGGAATTGGAGAGCAATTTGTTAAGTATATATTACCTGGTTTTGGCATCAAAAAGTGTACATTCTTGGGACAAACAAGATTTTCGAAAAGAAATATTCAGTAATATAAGCAGCATGTTAAGAGTTTAACAGACTAAATTGTAACTTGGTGTGGCCACAGGTTGTTAACATACCTACTGTAGGGACGGTAGCCACAACCCTTCCCAGCTTCAATTTATACAACATGGTGGTTTTTCCTACTCCATCCAAACCCAACATAAGAATCCGCACCTCCTTTTTCCCAAACAGACTTTCAAACAGTTTTTCAAAAACATTCCCCATGGTAATTGAATTTGGTTACCTGGGTGAAAAGAAAGGCAAGTCAAATATCTTTGCAGAGATATGCAAGCATGCATAAAATATAAGTCTCTATTAACGGTGGGTCCTAGTAAAACTTTTTAAAATCATTTTTCATTTTTCAATGACAGTTGACATGCAATATTATATTATATTAGTTTCAGTGATTAGACATTATATAACTTACTAAGTGATCCTCCCAATAAATCTTGTACCATCTGACCCCATACATAGTTATTAGAATATTGTTGACTATAGCCCCTAACTCTATTTTACATACCCACAACTATTCTGTAACAACCATTTGTACTTCTTAATCCTTTCACCTTTTTCACCTTTTCACCCATTCCCCCAACCCCCCCTCCCATCTGGCAACTATCAAAATGCTTTCTGTATCTATGAGTCTGTTCTGCTTATTTGTTTATTTTGCTTAGTTTATTTTCCTTAATTTAACTTATTGATTTGAGAGAGACAAATACAGAGACAGGGGGTGGGGGTGTGGCAGGGGGACATCAACTTGTTATTCCACTTAGCTGTGCATCCATTGGTTGATTCTTGTATGTGTCCTAACTGGAGATGGAATGCGCAGTTTTGCCATATCAGGACGACGCTCTAACCAACTGAGCTACCTGGCCAGGGCCGGCTTTTTAGTTGTTTTTTAAATTCAATTTAAACCATCTTAAGTACACTTTTGTCAATAAGGAGTAGTATGTCTTTTTTCAAAGGCAAACTCAATTAAGCCTTTTGATACCTTACTGAAAAATTATCTTTTCCACTGCAGCATCTAAGTGGGATGGGTAGAAGCCCAGTCTCAATGCCACCACTGTGATGGCAGGCTTTAGCCACCTTAAGTCGGGAAGCAGTGCTACAATCAATATATCTAAACGCTCTTGAAATGAGAACTTAGAGAACCAGTTTACTTTACACATGTGAAGCAAAGTGCTTAAGGCAGGTTCAATATCAACATATCTTCGAAATTTAGTTAGCTGCCTGTGGCTAGCAGACCATATCAATACCCAGAAAATAACCTAACATTTTTCAGTGGTGCAGAAATACCTACAGCATTGGGAAACCGCCCTGGAATCAGTGAAATTAACTGAGTTGAGGCCATACCATAGCATCCAATATTGACTATCACCTTATTCTCCATCAATCTTTAAAACTATTTATTGGAATATAATTTACATACAGATATAAACATTCATGATAACTGTACAGTTTAATGAAATGTCATGAACCAGATCAAAAGAGATGATTGCCAGTGACCTAGAACTCTTTGTACCCCCTTCCAGTCATTATCCTCCAAAAAGGTCATCACTATACTGACTTCGAACATCAAAAATGTTCAATGTTTTATTTTTCAGTAGAATACAGGATAGATTCTATACAGGAAGGCAATAGTAAAGACAGACTGGTTTTGCAGAAACTTACAGTCTTTTAACAAATCAGCCTATTAGTAGTGTGAGCTTGAGATTCTAATTAAAAACTTGAAACTAGTACTGTGTTCATGCCTCTAACCAAGCTCCTGGAAGGGAACAAAGATTCTTCAATCAGAAAAACACACACACACACACACACACACACACACACACCAAACATCCTTATTCTGCATGACTTTCCTAACCAAAGGAAAGCTTTACTCCTGGGAAGAGGCAACCAGGACAGCCAATCTCCCATGCATCCTGCCCTCAGCGACCTCAGAGGGGAGGTCACCCTGTTCCAGAGGTCCTACCTGAAAGCAAAGGCTTCCTACAGTAGCTTAACGTCCTGGATGATGTCCGGCACAGGCCATTCTATGCTACAACCAGAGAAAAGGAGCACAGCACTTATCCTGTATAAAAATGGGGTACAGGCTGCTACAGCCAAAGAATGCATGCTCCAATCCTTCATAGAAGGTCCACATAGGAAGTACATGAAAGTCCAGGGCGTCGCAGCACTTGAAATCCTGTTGGGCGACAAAATAGAGATTTGTCTTTGTTTCTCACAACAACAACAAAATCTCAGTTAAGAAAAAACATAAGCAGCTTGCTGTGAGAAGGAAGGTACCTCTAAGTATCCTGGGAGGCTCCATCTCCTCTCCCAACCACCCCTGGCACACCTCCTAGGTTCCCCCTCCCGCTTCTCCTTGTCTCTTCCTACTCCTCTTCCAGAGGCGCCCAGACCTCGGGAGGAAGGCGGTGGCGACCCCAGTGCCTCTCTGGCACATTCACAACCACAAGAACGAATGGCCCAACAGGGCACGAGGTGCCCCCGCTCCCCCCGGGAAGGCCTACGAATGCCCTTTCTGCCCAGCCACCAAGCCGCTGCCTCTCCACCCGACGGCCGCCGGGAAAGCTTAGGGCCCGGCCACAGCCGCGCCAGGGCTCTCGGAGCCCCGCAGCCCCGCGCTGCGGAGGACGGAGAGGGGCCGGAGCCCCCGCCCTGAGCGCAGGCCGCGCGCTGCCCTCTAGGTCCCTCCCTCCCGCAGGCGGCGTGGAAACAGGAGGCGGCCTTGCGTGCTGTGGTCCCTTCTCCCCCGCCCGCGACTCGGCCGCCCTCACTGGTCACGGCCACCCTCACCGCGGCTTTCGGAATGTCCGCTGCGCTCAGGTAGGCGGTGGGTGAGTGGAGCGGGGACGGGACCTGTTGAAACTTTCGTACCAATGAGCCCGAACTTCCGTGATTGACGACATGTCTGGCCAATGCCAGGGACACTAAGATCCTGGCTGAAGGAGGCCCGCCCTTTGCGACCGGAGCCGAGTCGCGAAGCTTTGTAAATACCGGGTTCACCGACCAGTGACAGCTCAGCGCGTCGCTGTGAGACACGCCCAGTACCCCGCCCCAATGCTGTGTGCAACCAATCAGAAGGGCCAAAGGATTACTGGGTATTCTGCCAAAGACTCGGAAAAATCCCCAGGATTGAAGAACCCTAGGACAGAGGTTCTCAACCTTCCTAATGCCACGACCCTTTAATACAGTTCCTCCTGTTGTGGCGACCCCCAACCATAAAGTTATTTTCGTTGCTACTTCATATCTGTAATTTTGCTACTGTTATGAATTGTAAAGTAAATATCTGATGTGCAGGATGTATTTTCATTGTTACAAATTGAACATAATTAAAGCATAGTGATTAATCACAAAAACAATATGTAATTATATATGTGTTTTCTGATGTTCTTAAGCAACCCCTGTGAAAGGGTCGTTTGACATCCAAAGGGATCAGGACCCACAGGTTGAGAACCGCTGCCCTAGGAGGATTTGGACCTACCCTGTGGGGACGTGGGGACGGGGCCAAGTTCATAGTGCTATTTAAGGAACGTTGCTGGGATGCGGCTAAAAGCGGAAACTAGTCTGGGACTGATGTTCTGTGCAGGAAACACCCTGACCCTGACCCCAAAGGTAAGCATAAGGAAGCCTTCCTATTCAATCCGAAGCTAGACTGCAACCCTGCCTCTAAACAGATTTCAACAGCTGGGGAAAATACTAGCCACCTGCACCTTCCTTCAAATGTCATAGGACCTGCCCTAGCTGGTTTGGCTCAGTGGATAGAGCTTCGGCCTGCGGACTTAAGGGTCCCGGGTTCAATTATGGTCAAGGGCACATGCCCGGGGTTGCTGGCTCATCCCCAGTAGGGGGCGTGCAGGAAGCAGCCGATAATTCTCTCTCATCCTTGATGTTTCTATCTCTCTCTCCCTCTCTGAAATCAATAAAAATGTATATTTTTAAAAATGTAGTATGATCACAGTCCTACAACTCTCAATCACTCAGCCCCTTAAAGGGCAACTTGGTTAGCTAAAGAGGTTACAAACTCCTGCAAATGGTACATGCGAATGGAAAAGGGGTGACACACTGCAATTGACAAGCTATGGGGGCAGAGGGGAGAGGAGTGCACTAAACTCAGAGACCAAAATTAACCACACAGGATGGTGTGAACATAAAAATTCTTAATTAAAAGCAGGTCATGGAGGTCAGTAATGTCCTAGGCCGGTAGCTTCCTTGACAGACGTCAATCTTTACCGTAAGTGAGCCTGTCTATTGTCTTTGTGCATCTGGGATTACATACCTTTGCAATGTCAGAGTCATTTTAGTTCTAGTACTCCTGGTAGTTAGTGGTAATCAGTATTTGCTGTGTAACTTGCTGGGTCCGATTTTGAGTGTATTAGGTACTCGGTGATAATTATCTAATTCTCACATGAAATCTTTAAGTTTAGAGAGTTTAAATGTCACACAGTGTACCCAGACCACCTTCACCCAAGTATTTCTAAATGTATCCCTCTATTCTGGTCATGCTTCCGGTCAAAGAATGTCTTCTCCCTCTCTTAGAAAACCCTGCTGTACCTATTCCTTGCCCTAGACCAGCCGTGGGCAAACTATGGCCCGCGGGCCGGAGCCGGCCCGTTTGAAATGAATAAAACTAAAAAAAAAAAAAAAGACCGTACCCTTTTATGTAAGGATGTTTACTTTGAATTTATATTAGTTCACACAAACACTCCATCCATGCTTTTGTTCCAGCCCTCCGGTCCAGTTTAAGAACCCATTGTGGCCCTCGAGTCAAAAAGTTTGCCCACCCCTGCCCTAGACACAGTCCTCCCGTAAACTCACCCTTAGAAGAAACCTGAAGACACACTTTTACTTTTTCTCAGGAGCCCTCCAGAGAACTGTGACAGGTATGGTCATCTCAGTCAACTATGGTTTGTGGACCTCTAGTGCCTTTAGGTTCTACGAAATGCAGCTCCTCCCAGGAGACGAGAACTTCCTTTTCTCTAAAGTCATAAAGTTTCATCAGATCAATATCTGAATAGTGCCTTTTAAAAGAGATTGGGTCCATAATGTTAATATACCGGCAGTTCTCTGGATCCACAAGGTTAATATGCAGGGTTAGGCAGCCTGGCAAGTGCATTGGGGCTTACACTAAAGGGTAGCCTGGTTTCCATAGCAACATTCATTCCCTTGCATGGAGGATTCTATCATCTCTCCTGCCCACTCAGACTTCCCAGAACGAATTGATTCTCGTGACTATAGGTATTTGTCCTTGATCTTCCAAAGCGAAAGGACATGTTCATCCAAAAACAACAACAACAACAAACAATAAAAAAAACAAAACCCACCTGACTGCAGCTAGACTGCTGCATTGCATCAGCTGGTCTTTCTTTCTTTTAAAATTCCATATCCTTTCTCCATTTTACTCTGTTCTCTAGTGTGGACTAAAGGGGCCACATGCTGACCTGACAAGCTCAGGAGAGGCCTGCATGGCAGTTTTGCAGACTTGGAGACCTAAAGTAACCACAAAGGATGGTCTGAAATTAAACCTTAACTAAAAGCAGTTATGGTGGGTAGTTACGTCCTAAGCCGATATCTTCACTGACAAGGTCAACCTTTACCTTAACTAAGCCTCTCTGTCTTTTTGCATCTATGATAACATGCCCTTGAAATTTCTGGGTAACTTGTGACTTCCCTGTATCTGGAGCCCCTAGGGCACCGCCAGGTGTGTCGGGCCCAGGACAGATGCAGCAGATTCTTTCATTTATCATGTTAATTGTTCCTGCACCCACATAAGTACGTGTCCATCATTTTACTTTTTATCCTATCCTAGAGGTTTCCCCGCTTCGCTTAATCCCACCTCCTTAAATCTGTCACCAATGAATTTCCTATGTTCCTCCTTTGATTGCAATGTATAAATACGAATGTAACCCCGCCATTCTCCTGAGAATTATCTCAATTCCTTGAGGTTCTGCTTCCCGGCATATGTTGACAGTTTGGCTCAAATAAACTCACAAAAATTCTTTACAGGTTTCAATGGTTTTTTACGTTGACACTAGCCTTATCCATCATTTTGGGAAATAGGTTTCTCTGACAGAAAACAAACACATGGCAACTCTATTTCCTAAAACTGGCTATGATGGGGCTGTAAAATGAAGTTTTCTCTACCTGAAAGCCTGGCTTAGGCCGGGCTATCTAACCTGTGGGTATGATTGGAGGGGCAAAGACATGAACTGCTTTCCACATTTACTTCCCAGTAGAGCAGTCACAGTCTCCCACATTTTGCCCTTAGAGACTTGTTTCTGTAGGTTAGGGCTGAAGTATGGTACCTATTTGCTTTGTTTAACAATGGACAGGTTATTTTGATTTTCTGAATTGTATAAATCATCCCATTCGATTGAATGACTATCCCATTGATTGTGATCTTACTGGTTATTGTCTGTACCTGGGAAACAGGACAGCACAGTTATCCTAAATTGTTATAGTGGCCACAGATGGTGCGTGAAAGGGTGAGGACTACGCCCTCCATCTTACCCTGTGTCCTCCATTTTTGAGCAGCCATGTGCTCAGCGGGGCTTCTTCCCGGAAGTCCAAGCCTCTGCTAGCCACACCCAGGATTTCTTTGAACTAACCAATGACAGTCGAGGGACGTGCGCGCCATAGACATTACCGCATCCTGTGTAACAAGACCCAGCTTGTGCCTGGCCAATCGGCAAGGGCCACAGTCAGCTCTCCTCCCCTCACTCCACCCCTGTAACAACCCTGTTTTTTCCCACGGCGGCCTCTCTGTCCTCTTGCTGTTGCGTTGGAAGAGGCTGGGAGCCAGACCCGGGTCTGTAATAATAATAAAGGACTCTCTGCTTTTGCATTGGACTGGCTGGCTCCCTGATGGTCTATTGGGGATCTTGAAATCTGGGCATAACAGTGCATTCCAGTTGACTCAGTGGTCCTAAGACCAGGACAGTGCAATGGCTCTAGATAATGACTTCCTGCCAACTCAGTGGTTCGAGACCCGAGGGCTCCAGATAATGTGTTCCTGTCAACCCAGTGGTCCCAGATGATGTGTTTCTGTCAACTCAGTGATCCTGAGGCCCAAAACTGTAATTAACATGCTTAATTCTGCTTCTGTAAACTGCTTTTTTTGTGAGCCAGGTTCCAAATTCCAAACCCTGAGATGTAATCAATACCTTTGTGTTGGGAGCCATTAGAAATTACATATACATCTCCAGCTTACAACAATAGGTTTCTGGCTCCTCCAAGCCAACTCCCGGTTTGGCCTGGAGTTAAAAGACAACCTTGCAGTTTGGCCTGGAGTTAAAAGATAACCTACCCTCACCCTCAGCACACAGCTGCTACGTCTCCGCTGATAAGCTCACAGCTGCGACATTCCAGAGCCTGCTACATCCCTAGTGATAGGCTACACCCATGGACCCCCTTGCCCACCCCTCTCCTCTAGAACAACATAAATTCTACCCACTGTAAAAATAAAATTGAGGCTTGATCAGAACTTTGTCTTGCCTCCATTTCTTCGAGTCTCCTATCCTCTCATTCCTTTGCAGGATTTGGTGCGGAGTACCCACGATGCATGCCCTGCAGGTCGGGGCACCTTTGTGATTTTTTTGCCTATATAAACCTGAAGTTACGACCATCTGATCACTATGAGATTTGGGAATGGCCCCTCATAGTCCCGGGTTGCGATAAATGTGACTCTTTAATTCGACTTCTTGAGGCATCCTTCTGTGATTTGCAGGGTACATTACAACAAGGCATTGCTCTCCCAGGCAGTATTTCTTAAATTGCATGTACTCCTGGGAAAACTAATCTATTAGATTATGAATACTGAAAGAACTTAGCAAAGAGAAGAGGTGGTACAGAGGGAAGGGTATAAAAGGGGCTCTGAAGACCACTTTTGTCTGCTTCACAATGACATCTTCTGCAAGAGAGGCAGTGCAGGTCCTTGCCTGGGTTCTGTGCTCCCTCCTGGGCCAGGGTACCTTGTCTGATGCTGGAAGCCGATCCACCCTTGCTGCTTGACGCAGTCGCTGCAGGGATATTTCAAGGGACCTGGCGTATATGGCATACTGTTCTTAATATGTTTGCTCCCCTTCCTAAGTGCTATGTGTTTTAACCAAGGTCACCTCTCCAAGAAAGGTTGTTTCCCCAGGTGAGAATTTTTATCAGTAAACCCTTTAACTAAGTGCCAGAGGGGTAGTTAATCACTTTAACTTCGAACAATCACGCTTAAGCTGCATCATCTTTACATAGAATAACCTCCTCCAGTTCCTTCCTTGTAGCTTAATAGAGTAACCTTGGAATGGAGAGAAGAAACCTAACCTTTGGAATAGAATGGATGGGATTAAGATCAAATAGTATAAATACAAATGTAAGAGGACAATAAAGGGAGGAACCTGGCCATGATGATCACCTGAAAGCTGCCTCGTGTCCTTCATTCTTCGCCCACTACGTCCGCACCTTTGGGAACCCCTGGACCCGCTGGGGCTGGACCCCAGCAGTCTGACAATGCTTGCAAGGCTGCCTGACCTGGGAGAGCTGTGACCAGGAAAAGGGGAACAGCAAAAATGCTTGTTTATCAACTGTCCTCCAGCGATTACTCAGAGGTGATGGCAAATCAGCTCTATTCTACGATGACCTTGAAAATCAGAGCACAGCACAGATGGGATGTGTAGACAAGTGACAACCTGGAGCAGTTTCTCAGACTCTTCCTGGAGCTGGATGCTAAGTGCTTTAGGGACCAGAGCTCATGTCTGCCTACAGTTTCATGGGTAGACCCTGCAGGGCTATGCACATCATTCTGTTGCATTTGTAAGACTGGTGAGAGGCTACAAAGGCTCCTTTTATGGGTCGATATGCTCATAAACTGACATGCTGGCACCTCTCCAACAGAGAGGTCTTCCTGGGTGCAAAACATTCCTCCTGCCTGGAGAGATGACATTCCCCCGCAAATAGCCTACCGATTGAACCCTGACCCACCAGTGACTAGGGTAGCATCTGCTTTGCCCAGCACAGCACTCTGGTTCTCAGCTACAGTGTGAGAGTTCATGAAACTGGCCTGAATTTTTCTTCGGTCCCTTGCCCATCTTCAGGTCACTTACTGATTTTCTTAATTTTCTTAATTTTAAATTGCTAAGCATGCCCAGGTCTTCTCATTCTTTTTCTCTCTCCTTTCCTCGTGTTGGAAAAAACGATTTTTTCCTAATTAACTATGAGAAATGGAAGATAACAAATCCTATCATTTATTACCTTTTATAAATATAAAGAGAAAAATAAGATGGGGGGGGGGGGGGGAATAAAGGCATCAGAGAACCTTTTGGGCAGAAACAGCCTTCTTGCAGGATCCTATTGTTACTATCTCTCCTGATGATGATGTATTCTGAGATCCCAGTGAGGAAATGGAACTACACAAAAGAAACAACATCAAGGGTTTTTGTTGTGAATTTAGGGCATATGACATTCAAATTCCACCACATACACTATCTACAATGAAAGAACACTGGGGAATGGCAAAGGTTGGTAAAGGCACAAGTTACTTTTATAAACAAAAACAAATATAACATAGTTAATAAATATGGAAATAATCATAATTCACTTTTAAATTAGAAGACAATATTAACTTTAGTTTTCCAGGCTACACATAAGCTAAACATAAATGCCAACTCCCAGGAGCGAGGAAAGCAAGGACGCCTACAGAGAAAAGCCTGGATTCACGCAGAACTTGAACTCGGAACCACCACTCGTGACTGATCTTCCTTGGGGCAGGCCAGTCCCCGCCCAGGGTGCTCTTACTGTACATTTGCACATGTCAGTGGGTCTTTCTGGAAGATTCAAGCTAAAGGCTATGAAAGGGCAAAGGGCAGCTGGCAAAGAGGAAAGCAAGGGCTCGGTGACTCAGGCCTCGCTACAAAGTGCGGTGCCAACGGCCAGCTGTGCAGAGATTCGAGAGAGGAGCCCTAGAGAAAGCCGCGGGCGGACACGTAGGCTCTAAGAAATACGGAGTCACCGCACCCGCCACGTCCCTCAGCGCCTTCCTGCTCAAAATGGCGCCGACGCCCCGCCCGCCCCCGGCGGCCGCCCAGCGGGCGCGCGCCCGGCGAGAATGGGGAGCCGGGGACGCGGCTGGACGCATGCGCAGCCTCACGGTGGTAGCGCGCATGCGCGAGGGCCGGGGGCGGGTGCGGGCGCGCGCGCGGCGGGGGCGGACTCGACTAAAAGCAGAGCTGCAGCTGCGGAGCCGGACGTGTCCGCGAAGATGGCGGGTCGGGTAAGTGCTGCCACGGGAGCTGCGGCTTAAGGCGGGGGTGCCGGGCTTGCGGGCACCCCGAGGTCCGGACAGCCCCAGGGGAAGGAGAAGGGGTCTGAGCAAACGGGGCGCTGGAGCGGGGGCCAACAGGCCAGAAAAGGGCTTGAGGGTGAGTCGGGGGAGCGGTGGCTTGGACAGAGCCCTCCTCACAAACTCCATCCTCCTATGAAAGCTCTCGGGGAGGAGGACCCCTCGCTACCTGGGCCTCCTGCGTCTCTATTAATTGCCCCTGTCCCTCCCTTGCTGCTGCTCCCCTTGCCCCTCAAGGCAGCCGCAGGGTTGTGGCCACCGTTCCATCCCTGTCTGACGGACTCCGGGGGGGGGGGGGGGGCGTTCCCCGCACCCCCTTTCGAGGGCTTATTAGGTGCAGCCTCTGGAATAAACTGCGGAGGATCCGTCTGCTGCGTTAGGGCGAGGGCTGTGGGAAGGATCATCGGGAACCTGTTTCTGGTTCTTGACAATGAAAGGTCTCGGGAAAGGAGGAGGAAGTGCCCGTGACTTAGCGTGAAAGCCCGGCTCTCGGGGGACCTGTCACTGTCGGATCGCGCAGGAATGCCTTTAGCTTGGCCTGGGGATTTGGCGTGTCGCCTTTTGCTCTTATGAATGACAGTCGCTTTCGAATGCAGCAGTCTGCGTTGTAGCTTCGGGGTTTTATATTTTACGTGCTCCCCTGGCCTCTGAGATCGCGGCGTAGTGTGGTTTGTCGAGGGGAGATAGGCTGGTGGTTCTGTGCTGTATTGCGGTGTGCGTTGAGCTATGCGCTCGGGGGGGGGGGCGGGGGGTGGAGGTTCTTGCCCAGAGATTACATTGGTCATAAACCCCGGGAGATTAACTGCGTCATGAGGGAATCAGGATGTGCTTGACTATTTATCCCAGAATATTTGAATACGTTTGCATAGATGTATGCATGCATGCAAATGTCCCACCTGAAAGAAATTGTCATGGGATTCCAGAGTGAGAAGAGACCTTAAAGGTCATTTAATTTGGCCTCTTTCTGCTCTTCCTTTGCTGCTTTTCCTCTCCTTTTTATCTGTGGCTACTTTGTCCACCTGTTTCAGATTCTGGTTTTCGCACCTTCTCGGGAATCTCCCCTCCCCCCATCCACCTGCTCCATCTTAACATGCGCAGGCTACCCCCCTCTTAAGACAAACCCTCCCTCCACCTCCACAGCTGTCACCGTTTCTCTTCCCAGTTACAGCCAGACATCGTAATAGGATTGTCACCCATTTGTTTGCCACCTACTCACCCCTCAACCCATTGCAGTCTGATTTGGGGCCCTGTCATCCCGCTGAAATGTGCCCCTAAATTGTTCGATGCAGATATTCGTCAAGGCTTTCTTCTCTCTCTGTTTTCTCCCTGGGCAGTTTCTTTTAATGCCACCGCTTCAAATAGTATCCATGTGTCAATGATTTTCAATATTTTACTCCCAGTAAAGACCTATCCTTTAAGTTCCAGATCAATGTATCAAATTACCTTTTCAAAACTGGGCACCTCAGTCCTAGCCGGTTTGGTTCCATGGACAGAGCATCTGCCTGCGGACTAAAGAGTCCCAGGTTCAATTCCATTCAAGGGCAGGTGCCTCCAGTTGCAGGCTTTATCCCTGGCCCTGGTCAGGGTACATACCGGAAGCAAGTAATCCATATTTCAACGAATGGTACCACCATCCATCCATTTATAAAGGCTAGAAACCTCGAGTAGGGGTGGGGATGTCATTCTTTATATCTCTTCTCTTTCACCACATCCCCCAATACTGACTGAGTTCTCTCCGCTCCCTTCTACCCCCCCCCCCAAAAAAAAAACAACCAAAAAAAGCCAAAAACGTTTTAGGGCCAAAGAATCTGTCTTGGGGCATTGTTGCTTTAAACTGCACCCAAATCACCCACTGGACTGGTCACTTGGGTTCTGTCATTTTAACTTCCTAAAAATCTCTCCTATCTGCCCACCTCTCTAACATCTTCATTTTCACCTCCTTTTCCCCAACCACTGTCATTTCTGGTCTGTCTGAACTGTTGCAGGAAGCTGGGAAGTAGACTGTTTACACCATTGTCCACATTGATTGCTCCCTCCCCTACCCATTAAACCCCGCCCTTGATTGCATCCCATTACTTTTGGGAGAAGACCAAATCTGTAAGGAGGCCTGTAAGGTCCTTTGTGGTTCTGCTCTTGCTTCTTTCCACTCCCCCACTTACTCTCTATGCTCAGGTTATATATAAGCCTTGAACCTACAGTGGTTTCTCTTACCACAAGGTCTTTGCTTGTGCTTTCTTTGTAATGTTTTACTCCCAACCATTCCCCTCTTACTCAGATCGCTCAACTTCCCAAAGGAAGCCTTTTCTAATACACACTTTCAGTCAGAATCTGTGGTTATATGTTCCTGAAGAACTGTATTGCTTTCCTTAGAGATTTATCTGTCATTTTAAATTTATTAATGTGATTATTTGCCTCTACTGTTATATTTTATCTTCCATTCCAGTGGTTCTCAACCTTCCTAATGCTGCGACCCTTTAATACAGTTCCTCATGTTGTGGTGACCCCCAATTTCATTGTTACAAATTGAACATAATTAAAGCATAGTGATTAATCACAAAACAATATGTAATTATATATGTGTTTTCCGATGGTCTTAGGCAACCCCTGTGAAAGGGTCGTTCGACCCCCAAAGGGGTTGCGACCCACAGGTTGAGAACTGCTGGTCTATATGTACATCAATGCCACTGTTTTAATTACCAAAGCTTAAAATTTTTTTTCAGTTACAGTTCACATTCATTGTTATTTTGTATTAGTTTCGGGTGTACAGCATAGAGATGAGACAATCATATACTTTACAAAGTGTTGCCCTGGATATTTTCCGTACCCAACTTGTACCATACATAGCTTTTACAATACTAAAGGCCCGGTGCACAAAATTCGTGTACAGTTGGGGTCCCTAGGCCTGGCCCGCGATCAGGGCCTATCGGGGCCATCTCGCCCAGTCCCAATTGGGGCTGGGCCAGCCGAGGCCTGCTGGCCACGGGGCCTGCCAGCTGCCAGAGGGGGCCTGCTGGACAGGGTGAGGGACCACAGGAAGTTTCCTGGCCTGGGGGAGGAGGGACCAGGGGAAGTTGGCTGGCTGTGGGAACGCACTGACCACCAGGACGCAGCTCCTGCCTCGGGTGTCTGGTGGTCAGTGCACATCATAGTACTGGTTGACTGGTCCTTTCGGAGCAGTCACTAGTATATATATACTAGTGGCCTGGTGCACAAAAATTTGTGCACTCAGTGGT
Organism: Myotis yumanensis; assembly: GCF_028538775.1. Classification (NCBI taxonomy): domain Eukaryota; kingdom Metazoa; phylum Chordata; class Mammalia; order Chiroptera; family Vespertilionidae; genus Myotis; species Myotis yumanensis. Next base: position 33,029,957 of record NW_027223767.1, on the reverse strand, counting down.
GGTGGTGGGGGAGTGTCCCTCAGCCTGGCCTCCACCCTCTCCAATCTGGGACCCCTGGAAGGATGTCCTACTGCCGGTTTACAGGGATCGGGCCTAAACTGGCAGTCAGACATCCCTCTTACAATCTTGGACTGCTGTCTCCTAACCACTCACCTGCCTGCCTGCCTGATTGTCCCCAACTTCCCCCCGCCGCCAGCCTATTCGCCCCCAAATGCCCCCCGCCAGCCTGATCACCCCTAACTGCCCACCGTACCAGTGTGCTCACCCCAACTACCCCCCCTGCTGGCCTGCTCCAAATGGCTCCATCTTCTATTCCATTTGTGTCCTTTCCACCCCTAAGTTAATGTCGTGTCCTTAATATGTGGTTATGAGATGTCTCTGTGACTGAGCTGGGAAACCTTTCATGTTTCTCTTTCCTTTCCTTTCATCTCAGGATAACTGAGTTCTGCGGTTTGTGTGGGACCAAAGGCCCTGGGAATACAATGCTGAGCCCTCTGAACTCATTTTATTCTTTTTTGTATTATTTGATTCCTGGGTCTGAATTAAACATGAAAACAGAAGAAAATATACCCTTAGATATAGAATCTGAGTCATTACCCAGAGATTTCTGTGGGAGTTGACACTGAGGCATGAGACATGTGTTTATTGGTCAGTTTCCTCAACTATGGAATGAAGGTTGATCCTGCCCCTCACATCCTTTGAAGGTTGGATATGATGCATCCAGAGGGATTAACTGGCAGCTCGGAGAGTAAGATCAGAAGTCAACAGACACTTGTTTCTTTACCCAGACAGAGTTAGGAAAGCACAACTCCTTTTATCATAACAGCAGCAAGGGCCATGCCTGTGGGAGGAGGAGCAGGGAGCCAGGGCTTCCCCCTTGCTCCTTCCCCACCGTTCCTCCCTCCATCCCTGCACTGGTCCAGCAGCTATCGCTATCCTGGAACTGCTCAACTCAGGCTCTGGCCCTGCCCATCTCACAGGGAGGAGCATGCGCACTTTCTTGCAGACACAGGAGCAGCTGTGGAGTAGGGAGGTGGCGGTTTTTCCCCTGAGCAGGCGCTGAAGTCCTTGTTGAAGTCTCCACTCCGGAACCTGCGAGTCCGAGTCCTGGGAGGCTGCGCAGTGGAGGTGCCACATTCCTTTCAGTAGAAACAAGATTGATAGGAGCCTGCTGGCTGGGGGGAAGGACCAGGAGGTCTGCCTTGCGCCCATTCGCCAATCCCCAGTCCCGCTTCGCTGATCGCGCCACCTGAACCCCCGGGGCGCCACCCGCCAGAGCACCGCCAGCAGGGGCCACACATGGTGCGGGGGCCCCCGCGATCACTGTGCCCGCCCAAGCCTCACCGCCCGGGGCACACACAGGGGCCTGGATGGCAGCTCCTGCTGTCCCACCCTGCCTGCAGTATGCAAATTAGCCACCATCTTTGTTGGTGGTTAATTTGCATATCGCTCTGATTGGCTGGTGGATGTAGAGAAGGTACAGTCAATTTGCATCTTTGTCTTTTATGAGATAGGATAGCTTATTGACTATATTGTCCTTCTCTACACTTACATAGCTTTAAAATTATTCTTGCTGTCTGGTAGGGTAAGTCTGCTCTTTATTTTTCTTCATTTGGCATTTCTTGGTCTTTTTCTTTTTCTTATTTAAGTAAATTTTAGAAAAAGAGGAAGGGTGGGATTGAACCCACAACCCAGGTATGTGCCCATTACCTTTCTGGTACCTGGGATGACACTTCAACCAATTAAGCCACACAGACCAGGGCTCTTGGCCCTTTTTTTTTTTTTTTTTTTTTAAATTTTTCGCTAAAAGTATTACAAAGGGTATTACATAAGTGTCCTTTGTTCCCCCCCACCCTTGACAAGCCCCTGCCCTCCCTTACCCCCAGTGTCTTATGTCCATTAGTTATGGTTATATGGATGCATACAAGTCCTTCGGTTGATCTCTTACTCCCCTCCCTCCTGTCCCCCAACCCTCCCTGGCCTTACCACTGAAGTCCGACAATCGGTTTGAGGCAGCTCTGCCACTGTATTTATTATTGTTCAAAAGTTTGTAATGGTCTTAATTATCCATGAAAGAGTGAGATCATGTGGTATTTTTCCTTCATTGACTGGCTTGTTTCACTTAGCATAATGCTCTCCAGTTCCATCCATGCTGTTGCAAATGGTAAGAGTTCCTTCTTTTTAACAGCAGCATAGTATTCCATCGTGTAGATGTACCACAGTTTTCTAATCCATTCATCTACTGATGGGCACTTAGGCTGTTTCCAGATCTTAGCTATGGTGAATTGTGCTGCTATGAACATCTGGGTGCATATATCCTTTCTGATTGGTGTTTCTGGTTTCTTGGGATATATTCCTAGAAGTGGGATCACAGGGTCAAATGGGAGTTCCATTTCCAATTTTTTGAGGAACCTCCATACTGCCTTCCATAGTGGCTGCACCAGTCTGCATTCCCACCAGCAGTGCACAAGTGTTCCTTTTTCTCCACATCCTCTCCAGCACTTGTCGTTTGTTGATTTGTTGATGATGGCCATTCTGACAGGTGTGAGATGGTACCTCATTGTTGTTTTGATTTGCATCTCTCGGATGATTAGTGACTTTGAGCATGTTTTCATATGTCTCTTGGCTTTCTGAATGTCCTCTTTTGAAAGGTGTCTATTTAGATCCTTTGCCCATTTTTTGATTGGATTGTTTATCTTCATTTTGTTAAGTTGTATGAGTTCCCTATAAATTTTGGAGATTAAGCCCTTATCAGATATGACGTTGGCAAATATGTTTTCCCACGAGGTGGGTTTTCTTGTTGTTTTGTTGATGGTTTCTTTTGCTGTGCAGAAGCTTTTTATTTTGATGTAGTCCCATTTGTTCATTTTCTCTTTAGTTTCAACTGTCTTGGCCCTTTTTTTAAAAATAAATTTTAGGAGCCACTTAATCCTTCTTCATTGAAAACATTTTTATCTTTAAATTTAAGTTATCTTTATCTGTTGCTATTGATTTTGATTTACTTTTTTATTGAAAAATATATTTTTATTGATTTCAGAGAGTAAGAGGGAGAGAGAGAAACATCAATGATGAGAGAGAATCATTGATTGGCTGCTTCCTGCACGCCCCACACTGGGGGTCGAGCCTGAAACCCTGGCATGTGCCCTGACTGGGAATCGAGCCGTGACTTTGTGGTTCAAAGGTTGACGGTCAACCACTGAGCTACACCGGCTGGGCTGATTTTTCATTTTGACGTTAAGCCAAAAAGTGACAACTTTGTGCTCTACAGTTTTGAAACCAAATGAATTTGCATCAGCTGTTTATGAGTAATGCAGGGTATTTTGGTGCTTTGCTAAATTTAGAATGAAGTGCTAAAGTTCTGATGTATTTTGCACTAACCATATAGATCTTTGGTAATAAAATGGGAAAATGATTAATTTAAAATAAAAACCTATTGGCAGCTGCTCTACAGAGCCTGCCCACACCTTTCCTCGCCCGCTTTCCCCCAGATGAGTTTTCCTTGCTCTTCCTCTTTCTCCTAAGCTCCAAAGGCCTTTCTTTTGCCTCTGTAACTTGTTTCCTGAGCCCACGCCCAGCTGACTCACTTTTCCTACCTCTGTGACTCTAAATTTTTGCTTATAAAAAGAAAAAGAAATAACATCATTTTTAAAATCTAATATTTATTTTTAAAATTACTAAATAACAAAGTATTTAGGGTTTCACTGGTGAATTTTTTAAATTGTAAGGTGTTTTTAGTGTTAGGTGCATGTGAACATTTTCCTACTTGGTTAGACAAGTAATGAATATAGTAATTATCACTAATTCTGGGTCTTCCAAAGAACATCTGTGTTAGGGGATTTTAAAATGTTAGTTATCCTAGTTACTTTTCTCCTAGAGAATAATATTAACAAAATTTTGTGAGAGGATAAAGACAGTTCCCACTGTTTAGAACAGAGGCTGGCATGAAAGTATTGATGATCTTTTAGTGAATGAATGAATATGTATTTCTGAATACCTTAATAAATAATCATTTTGGACAGTGTCTTCAGTTTGAATTTTAATGTTATGTTCTCTGCCAAGCTATTGAATATTCCACTGTTGTTTATTCTGTTATCTACATCATTAATAAGATAGTATAGATATAACTTTAATAGCTGCTTGACTCCAATACAGTCTTTTCTTCACCTGCAGATATTGAGCCTGATAACTGCTTTTTGTATATATACCCTTCTAATCAATTTACTACTAATTAAGAATCAAAATAAACTTAATTATATTTACCAAGTTAAATGATGAAATGGACTAAGAGCATTACTGAAGCCTCTTTTCCACATTTTTCTCTTCTATTGTAGAAGGAAATGAAGCTGTCCGTATTTGTTTTTTTATGAAGTTTATTTCTCCTTAATACAATGATTCTCAAAGTGGAGAAAAAAGCATCAATAGGTTGCCTTTCATATCTGCCCCTACTGGGGATTGAACCCACAACCTAGGTATGTGTCCTAACCAGGAATTGGACCAGCACCTTTTGGTGCACAGGATGACGTTCTAGCCAACTGAGCCACACCAGCCAGGACCCCTGCAATCTCTTTTAAGTGTTCTCTAGGTGATTCTGATGTATGCTAAAATTGAGAACCATTAATAACATTTTGAGCTCTCCCATTTAGTTCCTTATAACTTGTTGAAGATGTTGTTTTCCAGATTTCTTCCCAAATGTTTACTCAACCTTGTTATTTCCAGATTTTCATTTAATGCCTTTTCTTCCTTTTAATACCTTCACCTATATCCAATTTTCAGACATTTAAGAAAGCGTAGTTATTTTTTGCATATAGTAGATTTGGTACCCTGACTAAACCGGCCTTAGAAACAATTGAAATGCTAGATAGTATGGTAACTATAGTTAATAACATATTGTATACTTGAAATTTGCTGAAAGAATAGATATTAAGTGTTCTCACCATGCACATGTGGGCACACACACACACACACACACACACACAATGGTAACTATGTAACTTCATTGTGGTAATCATTGCACAAGGTATACTTATATCAAAACACCACATTGTATACCTTAGACAAAACTCCTTAGGCTGAACATATGGATGTTTATGACCCAGCTGTTCTACTGGGTGGGGTGAGGTGGGAATATATTGAATAGAAATGCATACAGATATCATTCAAAAGACATGTACAAACATGTTAATAGCAACAGGATTCATAATTAAAAACTAGAAACAACTTAAATGGATACATAATGGTGGTATGTTACTATAATTATATATTATAAGATAAATGAAAATGAGTGAACTATTGCCACAACATGGATGAGTCTCACAATCATAATATTGAAGGGTAGAAGTCAGACAGGAATAATACATGACGTATGATTCCACTTTATATATAAAATTTTCAACGGCAGGCAAAACTCATCTAAGGTTTTTATCTGGTGATAGAAACCAGATAGTAGTTATCTGTGGTTGGGGCCAAAAATCTAGTGATGGTGGTGGGGGAGAGCTGGGCAATATGGAATGCTGGTAATGTCTTTCTTCAACTGGGTGTTGGTTACCTTGGGTGTGTTCACTTTGTAGAAATCCATTAAACCAAACATTTACAATGTATGTATTTTTCTGTATGTATGTTTTTCTTCAATAAAATGTTGATTTAAAGAAATGGTAATGTCTTGTAGGTGAAAGAGACCCCAGGGTAGGTGGGAAACTAAAAGGCTGGGTATATTTTTGTCGGATGACTGGTCAAATTGTGTCCGTGGACAAAAATACTGTCTCATTCAGAAATCAAACTTATGACCTAGACTTTATTCATCTCATGTTCTAAATTAGTGATTTCCAAACAGTTTATCATGAATCCCGTAAGTAAAAAATGTATTGATCATTTATATGTGCATATATATTTATAACTTATCCTCTAATAGTATATATATATATATATAACACATATCAAAATAAAAAGGATGAGCTAAAGATGAAAAATATATTCTCAATTTTCTTTTATTTATTAATAATACAGAAAGTAAAGTGATAGCTTCATTATTCTTTAAATTCTTGGTTTAATATTTTGTGATACACCTATTCAGTTTGTTTTGATACTTGGATTACCAGACAAACTTGAGGTACATATATCCCACTTTAGAGACCACTGCTCTAGACAACTGGGATAACTATCGAAACTAGCCTTTAGTTAAAACAAAAGTGAAGCAAAAAGTAATTTGTTTTCCTCTATAAATTTGTGTTTGGGAGACAAAGTTAAGAAGAATCAGCTTTGGCTTGAGTTTTGAAGAATGGGCACTGTAGTTATAAAAGACTGACTACGAGTGCCATATTTCACTAACTAGGAAACCTGAGAGAATGGTGGAGGGTTATAAATACATTATATATAGTGTATATATAATGTATATATACATTACATATATATAATGGTTAATAAATAAATTATATGGAGGAATGTTTTGCTAGTCACTGTTGATCAAAAGATTGTTATGCCCTGTTTTTAAAAAATGTAACCCTGTAATTTATCTTTGTTGGGAGATATTTGGAATTTGGTTTTTCTCAATCTGTAAGAGACATGGCTTAGAGCCACTTGGGATCTCTTATAAAACTACTAGAGTTCTGGTGCACAAAATTCTGGTGCATGAGGGTTGGGGGGGTCCCTCAATCCGGCCTAAACCCTCTCCAATCCAGGACCCCTCGGGGGATGTCCTACTGCCGGTTTAGGCCCAATCCCGCTAAACCTGCAGTCGGACATCCCTCTAGTAATCTGTGACTGCTGGCTCCTAACCGCTTACCTGCCTGCCTGCCTGATTGCCCCTAACCGCCTCTGCCTGCCTGCCGGATTGCCCCTAACTGCTCCCCTGCTAGCCTGATTGCCCCTAACTGCCTCTGCCTGCCAGCCTGATCTTCCCTAACCACCTCTGCCTGCCAGCCTGATTGCCCCTAACTGCCCTCCCCTGCCCGCCTGATCGCCCCTAACCGCCTCTGCCTGCCTCTCCAATCCGGGACCCCTCAGGGGATGTCCGACTGCCGGTTTAGGCCCAATCCCACTAAACAGGCAGTCGGACATCCCTCTCCTAATCCGGGACTGCTGGCTCCTAACTGCCTGGTCGCCCTTAACTGCCCTCCCCTGCCGGCCTGGTCGCCCCTAACGGCTTCTGCCTTGGCCCCCGCCACCGTGGCTTTGTCTGAAAGGATGTCCAGATGGATGTCCGGAAGATGTCTGGTCTAATTAGCATATTACCCTTTTATTAGTATAGATACTTTTCATGATACACTTTATCAAACTTATTGAATCTACTTCATTGTGTTTGAATCAGTTAAAATTCTTCTCTTTGAAGAGGTGGAAAACCAATTCAAATAAGCTTGAGCAAAAAAGAGAATTTATTGGCTTATAACCAACATTCAGGACTCAAGGACTTTAACTTGGTTGTCAGGTCTCTGTTTCAAGGTGTTTGTGTCTCTGTTACCTTTGCTTTCTTTGTGATAGGTTTATTCTTAGAGCAGAAAGTCCTCCTCCGTGTGGTGGTGAGACAAGGGAGAATTCCTTTCTTTTATTCCAGGTCTACATAAGGCCCCATGGGTGGAATAGGACTCTATGTGGCCCTATGTGTGCTGTGATTGGAACACCCACAAAAGCATATGGAATGAGGAAGGAACAGTTTTTCAAAGGAAGGGTTTGCTATTATCACAAAGGAAGGGGTGCTGGGAGTAAAAACAATAGGTGTTTACAACAGGTGATGAGGAATAGAGGGCAGGAAGGCATAAACTATCTCTAAGACTATAAAAGATAATTTCATTTTCCTAATCATTTCTTTTTATAGAGTATGCAAGCTGCGAGATGTCCTACAGATGAATTATCTTTAACCAACTGTGCAGTTGTGAATGAAAAAGATTTCCAGTCTGGCCAGTGAGTACCTAACTTTCTTTTTCTTCTAGCCTGCTAGAAGAAATACCTGCTAGATGGTATTTTAGAAAGTTCTAGAGAGCATTTATTTTTTAGTTAACTTGAGAATAATTTTTTATTCCTCTTGCTGAGTTAGAAAATGGAAGAGATGAGAAAGTTATGTATTTCAGTCTTAACTGTGTTAAACTTTCATAACTATAACATTTTTAAGAGCATATATTGCTTTTTATAACTTTTTTAAAAATCAATTTTCCTAGCAGAACTAAACATACTGGTCATATGAATCATATATAGCATTGCCATTAGGTTTTTTGGCTCCAAAGTCAGGTTGTCTGAGTTTAGATTCTGACTCTGCCAATTATGAACTTGGTGACCATGGGTAAGTTACCATCTTTGTGTCTCTGTCCCAATCTGTAAAAAGGGAATGATGATAATTGTAAAGATTGCGTTATACAAATAAAGCACTTAGGATAGTGCCTAGCACATTAATAAGTCCTCAATAAATATTAGCCATTTTGATCAGTGATGCTAAGATATTTAAAAGGCATGAAAATTAGAAGATGCACAGCCAATATAGAATCTTTATAAGCATTTTAAATTGTCATTTATTTTAACTGATTCATGTCACCCCACTGCCAGAACTTCTACAGGCCCTGCTACCAAGTTCAGTGCCCTCCATGTTTCTCAGGTTGACAGAGGTAAGGGGCTGTACGAGAAGGCAGCCTAGGGAGATAAGGAATAAAGAAGCAGGATTTTTTTTTTTTTAATATATTTTATTGATTTTTTACAGAGAGGAAGGGAGAGAGATAGTTAGAAACATCGATGAGAGAGAAACATCGATCAGCTGCCTCCTGCACACCTCCTACTGGGGATGTGCCCGCAACCCAGGTACATGCCCTTGACCGGAATCGAACCCGGGACCCTTCAGTCCGCAGGCCGACCCTCTATCCACTGAGCCAAACCGATCAGGGCAAGAAGCAGGATTTTAACTGAGCCTTTATTTGTTTGTTTTTAATTTTTCTGTGAAATACATGAGTTTCCCAGAGTTAGAATTGGTAATAATCTGTGGTTTTTTCAGCTTCAGAATAAGGATCTGTAGTACATGATTATATTAATACTAGAGGCCCGGTGCACAAAAATTTGTGCACTCGGGGGGAGGGGCCCTCAGCCCGGCCTGTGCCCTCTCGCAGCCTGGGACCCCTCGGGAGATAATGACCTGCTGGCTTAGGCCTGCTCCCGGTGGCAGAGGGCAGGCCCAATCCCTAGGTGCAGCCCCTGGTCAGGCTAAGAGCAGGGCTGATTGGGGAGTTGGGGCGCCGCCCCCTGTCATGCACAGAGCAGGGCGGATAGGGAGGTTGCGATGCCACCCTCAGTCACGCTCAGGTAGGGCCGATTGGGGGGTTGGGGCACCGCCCCTGTCACACTCAAGGCAGGGTTGATGGGGAGGTTGCGGCGCCACCCTCTGTCACGCACAGAGCAGGGCCAATCAGTGGGTTGGGGCGCCGCACCCTGTCACACTCAGGGCAGGGACAATGGGGAGGTTATGGCTCTACCCCGTCACACACAGAGCAGGGCCCGTGCGGGGGAGGGGGGGGGGGTTTGGGGCGCCGCCCTCTATCACCCACAGAGCAGGGTCGATCAGGGGGTTCAGGAGCTCCCCCCGTCACACACAGAGCAGGGCCGATCAGGGGGTTCAGGAGCTCCCCCCTGTCACTCATAGAGTAGGGCTGATAGGGGAGTTGAGGCACACACAGAGCAGGGCGGATCAGGGGGTTGGGGCGCCGCACCCTGTCACACTCAGAACAGGGCCCGTGGGGGGGGGGGGGGCAGGGGTTGGGGCACCGCCCTCTATCACCCACAGAGCAGGGCCGATCAGGGGGTTGGGGTGCCTCCACTGTCACACACTGAGCCACAGGGCGATCAGGGGGTTGGGGAGCTCCCTCCTATCAGGCACAGAGCAGGGCTGATCAGGAAGTTGGGGCGCCTTCCCCTGTCAGGAACAGAGCAGGGCAGATAGGGAGGTTGTGGCCCTGCCCCCGTCACACACAGAGCCGCAGGGCGATCATGGGGTTTGGTCGCTGCCCTCTGTCACGCTGATCCTGGTGCCTTGAGGCCTCGCAGCTCCACTGATCCCAGTGCTGGGAGGCATATTACCCTTTTACTATATAGGATAGAGGCCTGATGCATGGGTGGGGGCCGGCTGGTTTGCCTTGAAGGGTGTCCTGGATCAGGGTGGGGGTCCCGCTTGGGTGCCTGGCCAGCCTGGGTGAGGGGATGATGGCTGTTTGCAGTTGGTCACACCCCCTTCAGTGTGGGGGTCCCCACTGGGGTGCCTGGCCAGTCTGGGTGAGGGGCTGAGAACTGTTTTCAGGCTGGCGGGTGACTAAAGCTCCCAACCGCTCCTTTTTTACTTTTTCTTTTTATTCTGGGCCAGCTTTAGCTCTGAGGCTTGGCTCCAGCTCTGAAAGCAGGTATCTGGTTTGTTTGGGTTCTGTAATCGAAGCACTGTTTCAACTCCAGCTCTGAGATCCCGGCTGGCTGAAAGCCAGTTTCTGGGGTTTTGTTTAGCTTCTATATTTGTAACAATGTTTCAAATTGCAAGCTCAGAGGCCAGCAGCGGCAGGCGGGGAACATTAACTTCCTCCGTCACTGAAGCAAGCAAGCCTCCTGTTAGTTTCAAGCTGCCTGGCTGCCGGCCGCCATCTTGGCTGGCAGTTAATTTGCATATCGCCCTGATTAGCCAATGGGAAGGGTAGCGGAGGTATGGCTAATTACCATGTTTCTCTTTTATTAGATAGGATTGTTTTCAGTCCTAAAATTCTATGATGCTCAGTTGAACACAGAACTCTCCACATATAAACTGCAGTATGGATAATCAGTGTGAGAATTTTTTTTATGGAATTCTTTTATATATGTCAAATGTTCTCTGTGCTCATGAAGGAGGTATTTAAAATATAGTAGTTATAAGGAACTTGTGTTTTAGTGGCAAACTGATATGTATGGAAACATTAACCATTAATATTAAAAAATATAGCTTTCTCAAAGGTAATTTAAAAAAGATAGCACATAACAGTTTGAAGCTTCTATCTCATAAACAGTTCTTGGTAGTTTCTTGGTATAAAAGATTATCATGAAAGGACTATATTTTATCTGTTTATAGGTAACTTCTGAGCAGGGTGAATTAACAAAAAATGCTTTGAAATAGTAAATATTAATATCTATATGAAAGCTGATATACTTTGTAAAAATTTTTTACCATCTTTTTAGGTTATTTCTTCTTCAACCTATTGTGAAAGTCTGCAAAGAGATTTAAACACTTGTCCTGAAAACTAACTTTTTTTTACTGCCATATCCGGTTCTATCTTTGGTTCTCCTCCCTTTATTCTATTTTGAGGTGAAATAATTCTCAGGAGAGGAAATTCATATAGTTTTTTTTTACTTAATATTAAAGACTAAATCACTGTTATCAGTTTTAAGTAAACTAAAAAAAAACAGTTATCAGTTTATGTAAACTGGAAATGTAATGAAGTTTATATTTTTAGTGATATATACTCTCTTGAACTTGGTCCTCATTCTGCTTGATGTGTGTTTGGCTCAAGGTGTTCCTTATGCCTGGATAACATTTTTACTGGCTCACATTTTGTAGAAATGAAATTTGTGCTCTTAGTCTTTCAGGACTGTCATATAATGCCATTTTCCCACCTGGTACTCATCAAGTCTCAGTTGTTGGAAATGAACACATTTGGAAATGGTATTCTTCATCTCCTGTGTTTCTGTCTTTTAGGCATGTGATTGTGAGGACCTCTCCCAGCCACAGGTACACATTTACACTGAGGACCCATCCATCAGTGGTTCCAGGGAGCATTGCATTCAGCTTACCTCAGGTAACTCAGGTGTTAATTTATTGTCTCCCATTCCTGCAGGTTGTGGAGGCAGCAATCCATTTAAAGCAAGCATCACTCTTCCTACAACTATTGTTCCACGCTGAAGAAAAACATCTAGATAATATACTAGGAATTTAAAGATATATCCTTAATTTCCAATTTTACTGTGTCTGCCTTTTATTACCTTGATTTTTTTCCTAATTTAAAAAAATTCTGCAGTATTATCAGTTAGCTGTCAGATAAGGTGCTAAGTTATTTTAATGTTAACTTCCAGGGTAACAGAGAAGATATAAAAATAGCATTTACTCCGAAACTGGTTTGGCTCAGTTGATAGAGTGTCGGCCTGCGGACTGAAGGGTCCCGGGTTCGATTCCGGTCAAGGGCATGTGCCTGGGTTGCGGGCACATCCCCAGTGGGGGATGTGCAGGAGGCAGGTGATCGATGTTTCTCTCTCATCGATGTTTCTGGCTCTCTGTCTCTCTCCCTTCCTCTCTGTAAAAAAAAAAAAAAAAAAATCAATAAAATATATTAAAAAAATAGCATTTACTTAAAAAATTGACATCTATTAATAGTGATTTTTAAATGCACTGATGTCAGACTAAAGAATATGATATGAGAAATTGTTATCTCAAATTACAACCTAACTTGCTGGGCTCCAGTAATGACTGGAAGGATAGCGATCACATTTGTAACTGTTGGTGGATTCTGCAGAGGGAAAATTGCCTAGCACTGTTCCAGACATATAATCCATAATCTAGGAGCACCACAGGTACTAGTCTGTGTTCTATTGTTCCTTATTACCTTGCTTATGCTGCTGATCTCACAGTCTTAAGCATTGTAAATACTACCCCTCCTCTTTCTAATAAGCAGTGATTTACTCATGATTTCTGACTTTTCTCCTTGTCATTTTGGTGTTAAAAAGAATTTCCCTCCAACATTTACTGTAGGCCAGATATCATTCTAAGTAACTTTTGCATGTATTTGCTCATTTACTTCTAAAACAACCCTATACTATAGATACTGTTATTATCATGCTTTGAGGCTGTCTTTGGAATTGAAGTACAGAACCTAAATATGGCTTCTCTGTGACCCCAAGTCTGGGCTTAACCAGCATGCTGCTAAATTTCAGGTTGGCTGTGTGTGAGATGGGATATTACAGAAGACGGGTGTGAAGGGCAGAGATGAGGGAGAGTGACCTATGATGTAAGGGAGAGCACTTAATGTTGTACACATTTAAAATTCAGCATCCTGTTAGCTATCCACCACAAAATCCACAATGTTCAGATGAGTAGACAAACTATTGATTTTCAGCCCAAAATTATTTTTCTCACTGTTCTTTGGAGTGTTATCAGTGGTTACTAATTTTGAATCTATACCAAGCCAGTCCCGAATTCCTGCCTAAACACAATCTGGGTCTGCCTCCATACATTATTGCCATTGTAACCATTCTCGACCTGGAGAGAAGCTGAAGTCTGGCTGCAAATGCCTGAGAATCCTTTGGCTGGTACACACAGACCGGCTGTGGCCATCTAACGATTTGAATCCCTGCTTGGGTTTCAGTATACATTGTCTGACCAGTTTTAATTTGGTTTTTATGAACTGAATGTTTTTCTTTCTGTGATACAAACAGTGTAACTAACCCCAGTGCGTTTAGATACTGAACTATCTGATACTACAAAGAGCTTCGGGAGAGTTATACTACGCAAATGAGCATCTACTCAGTGGTACTGGCTTTACTGTAAAAAGGCAAGCTTTGTGTGTTTTGGGATGGATGTGCATAAGTTTCCTAGACTGCTGTCACAAGTTATACCAACAACTGGGTGGCTGACAACAGCCGAAATTTCTTCTCACGGTTCTGGAGGCGGGAAGTCTGAAATCAGTGTGTCAGCATGCCACACTCTCTCTGAAGGCCCTCGGGAAAATCTGTTCCATCCTTAGCTGCTGGTGTTGCTGACCATCCTTGTTGTCCTTTGACTGGTAGATGTATCACTTCATTCTCTGCCTTCTTCGCCTCATGACTTTCTACCCATGTATCTGTGTGTCTTCTCTTCTTGTAAGGACAACAGTTATTTTGGCTTAGAACCCATTCTAATTTGATATAACCTCATCTTAACTTGATTCCATGTCAAAGAGCTTATTTTCAAATACAGTCACATTCACAGGTGCCAGGACGAAGACTTCAACATATCTGTTTGTGGGACAATTCAACATAAAAGAGTATACCATGTTTTGGTCTTTGAATGTATTCCTGAAATTCAGGGAAATTCCTCATTTATCTAATTTTGATTGATTTGACTTTAAGTGTCTATTTTTTTCTCTTTTATTTTACAGCGAAAATGGGCTGGACTTTCTATTGGGCAAGAAATAGAAGGTAGGTAAATATTTTAGCTACCTGAGGGAGATTTTCTTTATGATTTTCTCATAGTTCTGGAGATCTGTACAATTTCCTGTTACTGGTTGTTAGGTCATTGCACATTCATTACAATCATACTAGAGGCCCAGCACATGAAATCGTGTGTGGTTAGGGTCCCTAGGCCTAGCCTGCGATCAGGGCCATGTTCTGCCCGTTTGCCAGTCCCCAGTTTCGCCCCGCCCCCACCACCTATCAATTGGAGCCTGAGGGCGGGGAGGAGGGACCAAGAGGTCTGCCTTCCACCAGCTCGCCAGTCCCCGCTGTGCCACTCAACCTGTTTTCCCTGTTAGCCATCCCTGATCAATCAGAGCCTGAGGGCCGGCGGGAGGAGAGACCAAGAGGTCTGCCTTCCACCTGCTCGCCAGTCACCACTGCCACCCATTGATTGGAGCCTGGCCGCCCTGATCAGGGTGTTGGGGGCAAACCTGCCTAGATCAGGCCCGTTCGCTGGCTGCAGTGGGTGTCATAGCGACCAGTTGTTAGGTCATTATGTTCGTGATGGCATTACTGTCTCTGGCTTTTTATATATATATAGATTATTGGTTAGATCTATGAAACTGTTGTTTGGAGGAAGATTCAGAGGCTTTTTGGAAGTGCCGGGGGGCTGTGATTTCCCCACAAGAGTTGGGTGAGGGAGGAATAAAATAGAGAGTGTTGTTCAGTATGTTGGAATTGATTCGGATGGGGAAGAACATCTCTAGTGATTATTACTATGTTTTAAAATCTGTGCCTGTGTCTCTTAATGAAAGCCATGTAAAGCCCCTCTCTTTACATGGGAGAGATAGAAACATAAATGATGAGGGAGATTCTTCTATTGGCTGCCTCCTGCACGGCCCCCACCTGGGATCGAGCCCACAACCTGGGCACATGCCTCTGACTGGAATCGAACCCGGGACCCTTCAGCCCACAGGGCTCTATCCACTGAGCCAAACCGGCTAGGGCTGTAAAGCCCCCTTTTGGTTAAGTTCTGTTAGGATTCATTTTGGCGAAACTTTTAGTTACTTGGAACACAGCAAGTATCTGGTGTCCCTGTGATTTTTAAAAATGCTTACTTTTTTTACCCTAGTGTCCTTATATACGTTTGACAAGACCAAACAATGTGTTGGCACAATGACCATCGAGATTGATTTCCTGCAGAAAAAAAGCATCGACTCCAATCCTTATGATACCGACAAGATGGCAGGAGAATTTATTCAACAGTTCAACAACCAGGCATTCTCAGTGGGACAACAGGTAGCTTGAAATTTTCTTTCCTTGCTTTCTCTTTATAGGCATTCTAATCCCTGCAGTTGTCCAAAAATTATTCTACTTTTAAAAAACTGAGAGGAGCTTTACATATGAACAGGTGTATCTAAGATGAGTGTAACAAGTGAGGGAAATGTTTAGAAAAATTCTAAAGACGCTTTAGGTTACAATATGATGTATAATTACAGCAGCTTTTCCATTTGTAAATTGGGAACATACATGTCTCAAATTTCTTATTTGCTTATTGTGGGGCATTTGTTTAGTCTTTGGGTGCCTTTCTCTTTAATGATATATTTCTGTAGACAAGTAGTTCTTAACTTTTTTTGGTTATAAACCTCTTTGAGAATCTTAAGGAAATTATGTATGTATATTTTCAGGTTTTTCATAGAACCTCTGAAGCCCTGATTTTCTCTTTTTTAAAATGGTATTGCTGATGATGGCTGTTTGTTTGGACTTCACTTAATATCATATCGTTAACTTCCTAGGAAGAAATCTGTCCTTTTAAAATTGTACTCTTAAAAAATATGTGAATTTATAAATTGCTCTTTGTTTGTACACATCCTGTATAATAAAGAGCTAATATGCTAATTAGACGGAACAGCAGAAGGACCGTCTGGACAACCATCCGGATGACCTTCGGAAAAGCTGGGGCTGTGAGGGTCGAGGCAGCCGGGGCTGTGAGGGCTGAGCCTCTTGCATGAATTTCATGCATCAGGCCTCTAGTAAATACAGAAGTAATTATTGCTCCTTTGCCCTTACATTTGTTCCCTTCTTTGCGACTTTTCCTAACCATTCCTAATTCCTTCCTCCTATCATAGCTCCATAGCCATAGTCCTCAAAGTGTGGTCCTAAGGACCCTGAGGGTCCCTGAGGCTCTTTCAGGGGGTGTGTAAAGTCAACAGCTATTTTCATATTAATACTAAGATATATTTGTCTTTTTCCTCTTATTCTGTTTGGCCTAATTAGCATATTAGCTCTTTATTATACAGGATGAGCAAATGGTGCAGTTTTGTAGATATGTGCTAGTGCAGCACATCAGCTGCTAACACAGTCATGGGGGCCAGCTGTCTTCCATTAGAGAGATTAGTGAAAAAGTGACTGTCACTCTTCCAACTTGTGTGTTTTTTATTTTGGACAGTAGAGAGTATTTTATAAACTAAAAATGTTATTTTTGTTAACACATCATGGGTTTATTAGTTAATTTTAGATTAATAAATAAAATTAAGTTCTTTTGTTCTAATTTCTAATATAGTAAATACCAATAGGTAGACTCTATATAAACAAAGGCTTTTGGGGGGTCCTCAAAAATTTTTATTCTTTTTATTTTAACATTTTTATTGATTTCAGAAAGGAAGGGAGAGGGAGAGATAGAAACATCAATGATGAGAGAGAATCACCGGTCAGCTGACTCCTGCACGCCCCACGATGGGGATCGAGCCCACAACGCCTGTATATGCCCTGACTGGGAATTGAACTGTGACCTCCTTCCTGGTTTATAGGTCGACGCTCAACTGCTTAGCCACGCCGGCTGGGCAAAAATTTTTATTCTTATAAAGGATCCTGAGACTGAAATATTTGAGAATCCTTGCTTATAGCATTCTGATCTCTATGACTTAACCTTGACTCCCTTGCAGTCTCTCACATGGGAAGGTATGTAAGATGTGGAACAAGAGAAGCGGTAGAAGGAAAGAGTTGTTGGAGTGAAAGAGTGTTATTTATTTTCATCCTCTTTTTCGAAGGCATAGATCTGGAACAAGACTAAGAATTTGATAGCCCATACATTATAATATTAAACCTTTGTGAGTAGAAAATTAATGATAGACAGGAAAAGGATACAGTACATTTATTATTATTTTTAAGAATACTAGAATTGGTATGAACCTCAGAATTTATCTTATCTAACCTCCTCATTTTGCAAATGAGGACTTTTTGGTCCAGAGAAGGTAAATTACATACCCCTGGCTACACATCCAGGGGCATAACTGAGACAAGAACCCATTCATTAGTCAAGTGATCAGTTAATTAAACAAATATATATATTGAATACCTGATATGTTCCAGCCACCATTTTAGGCACTGCAGATCAGCAGTGAACAAAATACACATAATCCCCACCCTCATAGAACTTACTTTCTAGTTTGGGAAGACAGGAAATAAGAAAGAAATGCCATGAACTTGAAGTACTTTGGTGTAAATTGGATGATGCACTAGGGAGCCACTGTGGAGCTACTTTGATCCAGGAAGGCTCTCCAAGAGGATCTTTAGTGAAAATTTGTTGACTACCTATCCATTGTATTTGAGGCTATACTATATTCCTCTGGATTCCTATACTTTTGGGCTGATCGTTCAGCTCAAGTCATCTTGCTAAACTTCATTGATGTGGGCTTTTTAAAATATATTTTTATTGATTTCAGAGAGGAAGGGATAGGGAGAGAGAGATAGAAACATTAATGATAAGAGAGAATCATCGATCCACTGTCTCCTGCATAACCTCTATTGGGGATCAAGCCTGCAACCCAGGCATGTGCCCTGACTGGGAATCAAACCATAACTTCCTGGTTCCTAGGTTGATGCTCAACCACTGAGCCACACTGGCTGAGCTAAACTTCATTGTTTTTACCTTCTCCTTTAGCTTTAGTATTTTAATAGAAAATGCTTGGAAGAATGTTTAATAGAAAATGCTTTGGTATTTGTAATAATTTAAACCTAATAACTTGTGGATGTCTGTAAACCCATGAAATAAAATCCTCCATAACACAGAGAAGAAATAAATATCTTACCCCAAATCACTGTTCTTAGTATTTATTCCCTTTCAAAGTAAGTAATAGTAGCAGGATTGATAGTCAACTTTGCCTGTTACGTTTATTGTTATACCCCAGCATGTGAAGAGGGCCTAGCATGTGAAAGGCACTCAGTACATACTTGGCAAATGGATGCATCAGACGCTGTCTCTGCACTCGTGTGGCAGGCATTTGGTATTGGTTTTAGAAAAGCATGGATATCAGCGTCTCAGACCCAGGCTGACTCATGGCACTGTCAGTTACTGTGACTCTGGGTCACATTGCTCAGCCCATCTCTGGATCTCAGCTTCCTCACTAGTTAAAACTGAGGAATAATTTCTGTTTCCAGAAGAGTTTGTGAATATTAATTACATAACCTCCTGTGGTGATTGTTAGGTACACAGCAAATAACTCAATAAATGTTAGTTCCCTTTTCCTCTCATTGGCTAGTGGGTAGTTTGTCCAAGGAGCAGATATAAGAGGAATACATAGGACAAAGCTGCTTTCCTGCATTTAGAGAACATTGCTGATGATATAAGAGTGAAGTCATTGTATCATAAAAGGATTTTTCTGCCCTTTCCTCTTTTCTACACAGCTTGTATTTAGCTTCAATGAAAAGCTTTTTAGCTTAGTAGTAAAGGATATTGAAGCCATGGATCCCAGCATCCTGAAGGGAGAGCAGGGGACAGGTAAAAGACAAAAGGTATGTTTTATTTATAATTTTTTATTTGGTAATCTCTATGATGTGAATTGTGCAGATTAATAGAATTTTCCTACCCATTCTCTTGCTCAGTGATTTCTCTCATATATGCACTCTTTCTTTTATGATAGTGGGGAGAAAAAATTGCTTTTATAGCAAGCATTATTACTATTTTTTTTATTAACCTGTTTCAAACTTTATTCCCAAGCTTCTTCAGCTTAATTAGCTGCAAAGAATGATTTATATATAAGCAAAAACTGAAAAGAGCTGCAATGTCCAGGGGCATTGGGCTAAAAAATATTAGAGATCTAGATTTTATCAGATCCATAAACAAAATTTGAAAAAGCAGTCATAATATAAAATAGCAGCTCCCAGAAACTTCTTCAAGTTTATCTTCTTCAGAAGTTGACTCAATTCAGTTTGCTTCATTCTTGGAAGCCTCATCAAAATTCTCCACAAGATCTGGAACTTCATCATCATCATCCTCTCCAGTAGCAAGTGGCACTTTTCCATCCACAGATTGTTTGGGCAGAGTTTCAGCCAGCCTGCTTAAACTAGTAAGACTGTCTGCACCAAGCTGGTTTAAGATGCTGGGTAGCATTTCTGTCAGTTGCTTTGTCTCAGCATGGCCTGTAATGGTGAAAGTGTTCGCTGCCAGAGATGCCTGAACTTTAGGGTTGTTAAAGTGGATCACTGTCCATTGGTTTGTAAACATATTTACCTCTTCAATACCAGAGATATTGTTTACCCCTAACTTCTTTAAGGAGACTGAAGTTTTTTATCATCTGCTGTATCTGTTCTGTGAACCACCTTCTTCTTTCTACCAGCAGTTCCTTTCCCACCAACACGCACTTGTGCCTGCAGTTTGGCGAGTTTATCTTGGTTCATGATAGTTTCTTTCATCTTGTTGGAGAGGAAACGGGGCCGCGCGGGGGACTAGGACTGATGCTCAGGGGGTCTAGGGCAGACCAGCTGAGAATAAGCGCACACACGTGGGGATGCAAGATGGCAGCTCAGCAAGCATTATTATTAAAATACTAGGGGCCCCGTGCACGAATTCGGGGATCCCTTGGCCTGGCCAGAGATCGGGGCTAATCAGGGCCTTGTCTCCTAGTCAGCCCTCCCTGCGGGAGGTTGGCTGGCTGGCCGGGGGGAGGGACCGCTGGAGGTTGGCCGGCCGCAGGACATTGGCTGTGGGAGTGCACTGACCACCAGGGGCAGCTCCTACATTGAGCATCTGCTCCCTGGTGGTCAGTGCACGTCATAGTGACCGGTCATTACGGCGAACCAGTCGTCACGGTTGCTTAGGTTTTTATATATATAGATGGCATAAAATACACTTATTTGCAAACCTACTAGTAATTTGAAATTTGTAATCCTGGTTGAATAATATGTATTGATAATATGTATTGTAAATAAATAATAATAAGACAGGCATTATGAAAAGACATATGCATTGAAATAAAGAAAACTGGAATAATTGTAAGATAGTTATGACAAAAGTAAATGTAACTTAAATGATAGTTTGAATATTTGCTCTGCTCAGAGAGACATCATTTCCTCTTTGTTTTTGACTTTGCTTTAAGAAGTCCAGAAGTCTGCTATTAGACTACTAATTATTGTCTTTCGGTACAGATTGAACTAGGACTGGTTCTTGGAAATAGTCAAGTTGCATTTGAAAAAGCAGAAAATTCATCACTCAATCTTATTGGTAAGACTTATAGTTTTTAGAAGAATCTGAATAACTCTGTTATATGTGATTCAACTACAGTGATTTTCAAGTGGTAAAGAGAATAGGGCCATCGCCCTTGAGAAAGCTTTTCACAAAATCACAATGAGCTAATGTAGTAAAAGTTTAAAACCTTCACTAGATCAGCATTGTCTAATAAAAATATAATGGGAGCCACATATGTAATTTTTAATTTCCTAGTAACCACACTATAAATAAGGAAAAAGATACAGATAAAGTTAATTTTTAAAGTTTTTCTATTGAGATAAGTTTAGGCTTACAGAAGTTTTGCAAAAGTAGTTCAGAGTTTTTCTGTATGCCCTTTACCAGCATCCTCTGATGTTACATGTTAAATAACCATAGTACGGTTACCAAAGCTAAATTATCATGGTTACATTGCTGCTAACTAGAGACTTCACCAGTTCACCAGTTTTTTATTATGTCCTTTTTCTCTTTCAGGATCTAATTCAGGACCCACATTACATTTAGTTGTTTAGTCTCCATAATCTTCTCCAGTCTCTGACAGTTCCTCAGACTTTCATGGTCTTGTATGACCTTGAGAACTGGTCAATTATTTTGTAGACTGTCCCTCACCTGGTTGTATGTTAAATGCAATACTAGTGTCACTTTTGTTAGTGATGGAGTTAAATGATGAATGTGCAGGTAAAGAAAGTCTTTCCAACAGATTCATTGTGTAGTCCTATTCTTTTATATTAGCCCCACTTTGAAAAGCAGATTGAGCTTTAAGAAGAGGAACTCACCAGAATAATAATGCCATTAACTTTACAGCAGTTATTATTTTTTATTAATTTAATAACTAAGTTAATGTTTACTCCAGTAGAAAGTAGAGAATTTTCTTTGGTTGCATACTATCATATCTAAGGTCATTTAATTTTCTTGGAATGTATAGCCTTTTTAAATTCATAAATTATTATTCCCTGTTATTGTTTTTTCTTAATTATAAAATAAAATGTTTATTTTATAAAATATGAATAGACACCCAAACACAACTCACACTTAAACATTTTTTAATTTGATTCTGTTTTCATACTGTTTTATAATTCTTTCTTTTTTTTTTTTTTAAATATATTTTATTGATTTTTTACAGAGAGGAAGGGAGAGAGATAGAGAGTTAGAAACATCGATGAGAGAGAAACATCGATCAGCTGCCTCCTGCACATCTCCCACTGGGGATGTGCCCGCAACCCAGGTACATGCCCTTGACCGGAATTGAACCTGGGACCTTTCAGTCCGCAGGCCAACGCTCTATCCACTGAGCCAAACCGGTTTTGGCTTATAATTCTTTCTGATTAATGTATTGCAACCATCTTAAATACACCTTTCAACATTAATTTTAATAACTGTATGTCATATTATGGGTGTGGGATATATCAAAATCTGTTTTCAGAAAGGAAGGGAGAGGGAGAGAGAGAGAGAAACATTAATGATAAGAGAGTATCATTGACCAGTTGCCTCCTGCATGCTCCTTACCCGATATTGAGCCCACAACTCAGGCATGTGCCCTGACGGGGAGTCAAACAGTGACCTCCTGGTTTAGCCACCCTGGCTGGACTCAAAATCTCCTGTTACTGATCAAATATATTTCTACAGTGTATTTTATGTCTTGTACACTTTTGTTATCTCAGAGGAATTGTGTGACTTTCATACAGTGTGGGTATTTCTAAGTAATTTTTGTGAAGGTGTGATTGATAGGTTTTTCCCTGTGGAAAATAAAATTGTGGTGATTTAGCATACAGTAAGTTCGGCCACAAGAGGGCAGTAGAGTGTAAGAAAAATATTTTCCGTAGCTTTGTAAAGGAAATGTTAAGTCCACAAAACTCTAACCATAAAACTACCATTTAAGATAAATTTTTTCTAATGCAACCTTTTCTTCCCTAATTTAATAAAACCTATGAAATTACTTTTTTATTTATAGTAGTGTATTCCAAG
Organism: Myotis yumanensis; assembly: GCF_028538775.1. Lineage (NCBI taxonomy): Eukaryota > Metazoa > Chordata > Mammalia > Chiroptera > Vespertilionidae > Myotis > Myotis yumanensis. The sequence continues at coordinate 33,007,366 of NW_027223767.1, read as the reverse complement.
GCACTTTTATTCTTTGTATTTGTGATAGTTAATGTGGTTCTCTGGAGTTACTTTAGGTGGCACTATGACATTTAAGTGAAATAATTTGTGTCTGAAAGAATTTGAAAACACCAATTTTGAAATCATTAAAGACATTAGGATGATTTTAGACTTTGATGTACAAGTGAAGGAAAGCAAATAAGACACCAAACTTAGTGCATCTTCTCAGGCTGAGGGGTTCCTGTACTCAATTATAAATTTAATCTAGATAAATACATGTATTTTTAAATACACTTGCCTTAGGAGCCTTGAGGGACTGCTAGATTTCAGTTACGTTTCTGGCAGCTGGTGTTGTCTTCATCAGATATGCACATGGTGTTTCTTCTAATCAACCAAATTAGTTAACTTGGTTAGGATTCCATGGATTGATTACAAATGGACTACAGCATGAGTTTAGCTAGTCATTTTGAAAGTTTTTTACTGACCCTAAAGGGGGACCAGACAAAATAGTTAACATAGCAAAACTCATTCTTCTTAGAAAAGCAGCTAAGAGCATGTTGTTCATCTTTGTACAAGGGTAGCCTCTCTTTGTTCATTGAGGATGCCCCATGAGCTCTGTCTGTCTGTCTTTTTACACTTACTGATGAAGTTCTTGTTTCACATTTGATTATCTTTGTTTAACATAGGCAAAGCTAAAACCAAGGAAAATCGCCAGTCTATCATCAATCCTGACTGGAACTTTGAAAAAATGGGAATAGGAGGTCTGGACAAAGAATTTTCAGATATTTTTCGACGAGCATTTGCTTCCCGAGTGTTTCCGCCAGAGATTGTGGAACAGATGGGTGAGTTTAAAAAGGAGAACTTGATAAAACCTTATATTGTTTTTAAAAAATAAATGTCATGAAGTCTCTTTTCAGTAATGTTTTAAAATTATTCTTCAGACCTTCCAAAGTATTTTTCTCTTTTAACTTCTTCTAAAAAAATTTTTTCCCTAAAAAAAATCTTTGACAAGTTAGAAGTTTAAAATTACATTTTAAATGTATGGAGAAATCATAGAAATATTTGTGGTTTTGCTCCGTTTTTTAAATTAATTTATTTACTCATTTATTTACTTATTCAGGTCTGTTTTTCTACTGTACATATTTAGACATACCATTTTATTTAGTTACTTTAATGTTTAATTAGGGAATATTTAAAAATTTCACCCAACTCTAAAGATACACTATGGGTCAGATCTTGCCTGCTGGATAATTATTATCTATTAGACTGTGGGCATTTTCTAATATTAGCTGCTGCTTCTTTGTAGTGTGCTATTGCATTACTTAATTAGTACATCTTCATACCTAGTAAATGGATACTTGGTATTTTTTTAAGTTTGTTAAGTTTGATCCAATAAGACAAATGCAAGGTATACATAGGCATTTCCATATTACATACAAAAAATGCACTATTCATTTATCACTTTCTTCTTGAAGGTTTATTTAACTTATCTGTGTGAAGTGGCGTTATTTGCCCTAGTGGAAATGCTGTCATGACTGTTTTCATATCCATATTATAAGTTGGATTGGAATGTGAGCCACAGAATATCTCAGAAAGGAATTTATAACATAACAGCTTCTGGCAGACTGTTAGTATAAAAACAGTATCCAAAAAAACCCTGAAGGAATACGAATATATTACTCCTCTCACCCCCATCATTCTTTATCTTTCAATTGCTACTGGGAGATAAAAGTATATTCATAATGGTGGGGATAAGAACTGCTTTCTAGGCACTAAGGGCTTGGTTCTATTAGCCTCCTATTGTTGGTAGCTTTTCTGCCTGGACGCTCACTCTGATAAATTACAGGCATAGCACACACCTGTTCACTGGGTAAAGGTCGAATTTGGAATTGGATTAAGAGAAAATGACAGAGAACCTCATCACCTGAGTTTTATACACCTTGAAATGGCAATAACATACTTTTTTATCTGAAAGATACAAAGGCCAAGTCCATAAAAAACAATTTTAATTTGGAAAATAGTAAAAAGCATGATAGTTCACTATCTTGGCAATGTATATTTTGAGGCATAATAAATCCATAAGGCTTTTTTGATCAAGATATGAAAATATTAAGTATATTGTAAGTATAGGCAGAGATAAAAGGATTTCAAATGTTGTAATTTATTCTTGTAGAATATTTTTTCTGCATTTTAAGAGCAAGCTCTGATATAGAAAGAATCTAATGATTCTGCTTCTGTAAAGCCATGCTTTTAAACTATATTATGAATATTTTCTCACCATTGGACACTGTGGAGGATTCAGCTATTCAGACACTAGTTTTGTGTTTGTGCATTGTTTAAACCAGCCGTGGGCAAACTACGGCCCGCGGGCCGGATCCGGCCCGTTTGAAATGAATAAAACTAAAAAAAAAAAAGACCGTACCCTTTTATGTAATGATGTTTACTTTGAATTTATATTAGTTCACACAAACACTCCATCCATGCTTTTGTTCCGGCCCTCCGGTCCAGTTTAAGAACCCATTGTGGCCCTTGAGTCAAAAAGTTTGCCCACCCCTGGTCTAAACCCTGCTCATTAGGGCCTCTGTCTGAGTTAGGTAGTTCATAAAGGAGTAAAACTCATATTGGTTGATTTGTGATTTTGCCAGCTGTCAAAGAATTTGAAATTAAACCAGAACAGAGACAGCATTCTGAGTGACTTTAGTCTGTGTTGAAAATAATTAAATTATAATAGTATGCTTTTATTTTTATTAACATGCCTTTTGACTAAGGACCATTGATTTGAATTTTGTTTGTCAGTGCTACTACCCAGAACTCTTTTTATGTACTTATTTTTCTAATATTTTTACACTAATTTAATTAGACAAAAAAGAGTTCCGTCATGTTTTTTGTTTGTTTGTTTTTGTAAGTGATATATCTTTTCTCTTCATGGTTTTTTCCCATCAAGAAGCATGTGCTATAAATTTGATTTAAAAGAAAGTAAATATAAAGCTACCTTGGCTTTTGAGTTGGATTGAAAGACATTGTCTTTATTCAGAATAAAGATTCTCAGTGTCCTAAAGCTACTTATTTTAATGTTAAAATGGCTGTGAACTAATTCTCTTGCTATGCATGTGTCATTCCCTATTTTCCAATAGAGGCTTCTTTTTTACTTTTAATTTTGAGGACTTATTGCACTCCAAGAATAGTGTGGTTATAAAGTTCTCATTAGGCAGTGGTAAAGATATATAAAAAATACAAATTGCTACTTTTAGATAGAATATAAAATAATGCTATATAAGTCCTTCTTATATATATCTTGTGTTCTTTTACCCTGCCAGGTAGAAACAAAATTGGTTGATAATTTTGCTTACTCTTGGTTAACTAAATAGATAAACCTGTATGGTTGTGGGATCCAGTTGGACACTGGGAATGATTAGTTAAATCAATTCAAATGAAAAAAAAAAGATTAGAAAAGAATAATTATGGGGCTGTTTTGTTTTGATTTAAGCAGAGAACTTTTTTATTTTTGGCTTGAGACCAAATCATTATCTTTACCATGAAGTCTAGAGTTATGTCTACTTTGCAAACAGGAATCTTAACTAAATGGATCTTTTTGCTTGTACATCAAAGCTTGAAGCTCAAAAAGTGATAAATTTAGAATTCTATTGTGTCATGTTTATGAGACTGATAATTATGCTTCTAGGTAATATAGTTCTTTCTTTTTTGCTTGTAAAACTTCATGTTTCTTTTAAAATTGAAAATATAGTTTAGATACATGCAGAATGTTGCTGATGAGATGTAGGAAGACAAAAGGACTAACCAGAGAAAGGCACACAGTTATGAACAAAATTGGGGATCAGATGAGGTAATAATATACATGAAATAAGTGTCCTATACAGGATGGGGCAAAAGTAGGTTTATAGTTATGAGTATGCAAAACAGAGTTTATTCTTGCATTATTATTTATTAATTATTTTTCATATGAGCAGCTGCAAACCTACTGTTATGTTAGTTTCCAATCTTTTAGTTTCTCTCTTGAAGTATTTTCAATTATGTAATATATACCTTGCTGTTTTTGTTATAATATTTTTATAGAATTCTAATTAAGGGAAGCCTTAAATGGGAAAGGAAGTCACATACCGTCCTACAGACAGAGGAAGAAAGGCCATGTGTAGAAATAGGAAAAGAGATCACTTAGGGGGAATATCCGTTTTGTTTTTGTTGTTGTTTTCATCAGTGTAACTATGTACATTTTCCTTGTCTGTAGTAGTTGGACTCACCCAAACCCCCGTAGGGCAGTTCTTCCTTGGAAGTATATAAAAGCATTCACAAAGAAAACTAGTTTTATACCTTGCATTTAGTGAATACCAAATAACTATTTAGTCAGAATGTCCTCCGGGCCCTTTAATGATGGGTGTTTAGTTACAAATGACCTGAAGTCCTACTTTGTGGGATAATAGAAACACCTTTTGAGTGCCAGGGTAGAAATATGGGCACCAAGAACCAGTATCTGGAAGTACAGGTGAATAAACTCAACAGCTGACTGCCGTCCTTGAGAATACTTAGATGTCGATTGAACATATACGTTTGCCACATTTAGTCCTTTGCATGCAGCTTTGGAGAGTGCTCAGGATAAACGATTGATTTCCTCAGTTCTCATTGTAGCTCTTTTGTTGGCAAAGAGGTTTTGCAAAGAAACTTCATTTTTCAGCACCCCTGGCAATTACCTCTAAACTGTAAATGTCACAGAGGAAAAAAACACACATACAAATCCTGTTCAAAGAACAGTGGAATAATTGTTAAAGAATTAGCATCCCTTAATGTAATTTTAGGACTAGGTTCACATGTATCCGAGGAAAGGGGCTTTGGTAGAAGTTATCCATTTTAGAGCTAGAAGGAAAGGGTGTAGAGACACTAAGTCTTCAAGCCTCATACTGTCCTTTGGTAGATCTATACCTTGTAGATATCCAGGCCACCAAGTGGGAGGAAAAGCCACTTGTTATGATCTTGTGCCCCATTCTTCCAAACAGACAGTGTGTTCTTTTTGGTGCCCTTTCCTCTGTGCCTCCCTCTCTAAGCCCATTTTCAATCTGTATTTTTAAGGTTTCTTTTGAAATTCTAGAGGAAAGCAACTCTTTTCTGCTATCATATGTGAGACTGCAGTTACTCTATAAAGTAGAACTGCTGAGAGATAAGGACCCTTTCAATCACATGCAGACATCTTTCAGATGCTAAGAACAGTGCAAATAAAATAGAGTGGAAGAAAGAGCGCTAAGGTTTTGAACATGCCATATTAGGGAGAGAGGGAGTTCTTGCTAAGATTAACATAAACACTGACACTCTTAAAATGCATTTTCACACCCCCACTCATGAGCAGAGATTGCAATTTAAATGGGGGTTAAGACAGCTAGCCGAACTCCAGGGCTCTGTAAAAGGAACCCTAAGGCTAAAGAGCTTATCTGAAATTTGAAAAAAAGAAGAAAAAATGAAGCTTTCTGACATTCATCTTTTTCCCTTGTATTAGTCATAACTTGCTTTTTCGGCTATATTTTAGATTTTGAATGCCAACCTGACATCTGTTCAAGTCTGCCTGTAATTTATTAGGAAAGCAAAAGAAAGCAATTGCTCACTGGTTAGAGATGCAAAACTTCCCCTGTCTGATTTTCCACAAAGTACTTAGAGATGATAGTTGGATATGAGGAATGTAACAGTTTAATAATTTACTAATTCTAACTTCAGGTTAGGAACTGTATAAAGTTTTTTTTTTAATTAGAAGAAAATGGCTTATGATCATGTGACTTCCAAAATCTCTACAGCAGAATTTAGAGATCAAGCATACATTCTAAAAAAATAAAATACTATTGGTATAAATTGAAATTTTTAACCTTGAATTAATTTTACCATTGGTTTTAATTTTAAAAGTTGAATTTACTTACACTTGAATAGAAATCATGTGGCTGTGCCTATATCTCAGAGTCAAACTATATGCAAATTCAGCTGGCATTTTTTATTTATAGACAAATTTTAGAGAGAAAAATCTTTTGGGGATGCAGAATTGTCTATAATGTCACCAATGGATTAGTCACCAATGGTAACTATAGTTGAGTTATGTATAGACCAATAATTTGGTCACTATAAAGTTGAAGTCTAAGTTTGAACCTAGTAAAGAAATGATTAAATAAACTGTGCTACGTTCTCCTATCCTCATTGTGGAATACAGTGGAGCAAATCTTAAAGTGATATAGCTCTAAATTTGTTTTATGAAAAAAACCATAAAAGTAAATGCATTATAAAAGTCTCTACAGACACAGGCTGAATTGAAAAAAAATTGTTTACTCCTGTGAAAAGGAAGTTAGGGTGGGAAATAAAGGGGAGATTTTTGTTCTTTTACTCTGGGTACCTCTGAGTGATTTACTATGATATAGATTTCTACTTGTGTAATTAAAAACACAAACAAAAAGATATTATCTCAGGCTATTTCTCTCTCATTGTAGCTCCACTGTCAGCATAGCAAGGGAGCAGGGGAATAGGTGTGTCTCATTCCCTTCATGAAGTTTCCTTGGAAGAGAATAGCACAGGGGAAAAGCATTCCCAGGGCATTGATGGCAATTCCTTACAGATGCAGAAAACTATGGCCCAAGGTCACTAAGCAAATCACAGGCAGAACTGGTACTAGAACTTGGTTCTCCTGGCTCAGGAACCCTGAAGCAGGAGAAGGAAATTATTTACTAAGTTTGTACAGTAATAAGTTACCAGAGCTGGGACTGGAAAGCAGGAATGTGTGGTTCCAGAGTCTGTATTCTGAACTGCCTCTCCAGATACAGAAAGATGAAGCTAAGAATCAAGTAGTCAGGAAAGCCTTGAATTTTATGACAAAGAATAGCCTATGATGAGTAAAGAGTTCCACCTTTGCCTTTCCTCCCGAATTATCAGATATTTATAAAGCTTTTCATATATAAAGGTTCTGAGAACTTAGCCATGATAGGTTTGGGGTATGAAAAGGAAGAGAGGAATTATGAAACCACTGAAGGTCTATAGTTCTGGCCTCACCCCCTACCATTTCCTATATGCATTTATAAATGACAACCTTAGCATTCAGAAGTTATTCAGTACTTTACATAGTGAGTGTACATACAGGTAGTTATAACTACAGAAATCTGATCTTTATATTTAGATGTCAGAGAAGACCATTATTTTAACTTTCCTCTGCTAAATAGTTAAACCACCTCCTCCTTCTTTACTTCTTTACTCTTCCTTTCTTCTTCTTTTTAAGATTAGAGGTATTTTCCAAAACCTCAGATTTTTGCCAAGGCAGTGAGAACATTGATTGAAAGCATAAAGATCTCTTTATCTGTTCAGGTTTTAAAGTTTGAGTAGAGAAACTGTCTCAATTGGGATTTCTTAATTTTCTTATTTCTGGCAGGTTTTCTGGAACTTGAATGTGGCAAAAATCAGTACGTTGGCCTTGAGTAAGAAGCCTAAGTACTCAATATATGAGAGTGAATGAACTCTCTAAGGCACTAAGGTTTTCTAAATTAGCTACTTTTCTAGTAATCTGATATATTCAAATTGTCATGAGTTCAAGAGACATGAAGAGTTGGTGGTAGGACTGTAATATAAGTAATAACTCTAGCCCACTTTCTTCAAGTGCTTTTTGATACCTCTCAGAAGCTCTGTTTTAAGTGAACTGTCAACTTAGAGATGGAACATACATGTTAAAATACAATAATCATTGGAGAAAACAGGAGGAGATTGCTAAAGTAACCCATCCTGCAGGATGACACTGAACATTGATCGTCTGTTGCTCTAAGACGATTATTTTGTAAAAGACTTTCTAGTGTACAAGACGCAACTGTGTCCAACTGTATGTAGCCACCGATTAGTTTTGTTTTTACTTTGTTTTTGCTATCTGTATTATAATTCAATGTGGACTTGTGTTTATACAAATTTTATTTGTATGATTTCATATTAAACCTCAAATAAATGCATATATATATATATATATATATATATATATATATATATATATACTGTTGACCACTCTTGAAATTTCCTCTTTACTTGGTTTCTCTCACTGTAGGGATTTCAGATTTTCCTTTACCTCTCTGGCTGTCCCTTCTCAGTCTCTTTTGTGTCTGTTACCATGTTGGAGTTCCTCAGGAGTCTCTCTAAGACCTATTCTTCCTCACTCTAATTATTTTCTCCAAAATTGATCACATGTATCTGTAGCTTCAATTAGTATCTTTATGTCATTCACTCTCAAAGATGCATATTATATCTCAGTCTCGGTTTAGAGCTCTGGCTATTTATCAGCATATGGTCTCATGATCACAAAGGGAGTTCAAAATTAAACTCATTCAACTGCCCCCATCCATCTTCCCTAAACATGCTTCTACCTCTGTGTTGTCTATCTCAGGCAGTGCTCTAGCCGAAAACTTTCCGTAACTCCTCTCTTGCCCTCACCTCCCATTTCCAGTCACTCACACAATAGACTGTCAGTGCTGCAGTCCCCTCAGTATCTCCAATCTGCCCCATTCTCTCCATCTCCCCCACCACTACCTTCCTTCAGGACACCATTATCTCTTGCCTGAATTGCTCCCTAAGCCTTCAGCCTTGCCCTTCTCTAATCCATTCTCCACACTGTAACTGGAGCGATTTTTATAAAAAGGCAAATCTGATCCTGTCACTCCACTGGTTAAAACTCTTTAGTAGCTCTCCTTAACTCCTTCCATGGCTTACAAGCTCTATGTGGTATGGCCCCTGCCAAACTTTCCCGCCTGTCAGCCTGTGCCCCTCCCCATGCTCTGGGTTCAGCCACTGCTCTGGGTCCCAGCCAGCCTGTGCTATTTTCAGGTCCTCTAATTTGCCATGCTACTGTCTCTTACCTGCTTTATATCCAAGGTTGTTTTGTTCACCATCTTTTTATCTAACTCCTCCCTTTAGGCTGCAACTTTTTTCAGGGTGTTTTTGGCTTTAGTGTTGCTCCTCTGTGTTCCAATAATCCCATATGTTCTTTTATGCATCATTACATTGTAATATAATTGCTCATTATATGTCTATATTCCAGACTTTTCTCCCCATGTCTGTACCCCCAGAGGAAGAAACCTTGCTCATTTTGACACTAGTATATTTTCTGCTCCTGGCATGGTGGCTGCTCATATGAATTTTTAAGAAATGAATAAATGCCAAGAACTTGATTAACCTCAGTTGTAGAACACTTCGACAGTTAGACCCACCTCCTGCCCTCAATATGCTTCCAGTGTATTTGGGAACAACACTATTATTTGCACATCCCAAAGTAGTATCTTATAAAACAAGGCACATTGTGAACCAAAGTAGGCAATATGGGGAAGCAGCAGATACGTTGAAGCAGTAAAGACTTGAGGCACATCCTTTATTTAGTTATTTATTTTAAATATATATATATATTTTTTTAATAATTTCAGAGAGGAAGGGAGAGGGAGAGAGAGAGAGAGAAACATCCATGATGAGAGAGAATCATTGATTGGCTGCCTCCTGCACGCTCCCTACTGGGGATCGAGCCCACAACCCTGACCGGAATCAAACGTGGGACCCTTCAGTCTGCAAGCTGACGCTCTATCCATTGAACCAAACCAGCTAGGGCAAGGCACATCCTTTAAAAGTCACAGCAGATATTTATAATTCATTACTAAATCTATGTAGGTCCTTTAAGATTCCTTCTTAATCTAGGAAAGACCTCTTGCACTGATTTGAAATAGAGCTAAACTCCAGAAATAAGGGGAAAAGTATTTGCTTAGGTTCTTGTCACCTACTATCTGCCTCAGTGGGAAATGCCATTTTTATGTATGTGTGCTGTAAAAACAGTGTTCAAAATTAAAAGCATCAGGTCAATATAGTGTGTATTGTGTGTGTGTGTGTGTGTGTGTGTGTGTGTGAGCATGCATGCACATGTGTGTTTTCTATTTCACACATAAGAGTTATGCATCCTCATAAAATGACACAGATATGCAGAGTGAAAATTGATATCTCCCTTCATTTTATCCACCCCAATTTTACTCCCTCTCCTAGAGGGAATTGCTGGAAAGAGTTTGGCAGGAATCTTTTCAGACCTCTTTCTAAGTATTTATAACCCTATGTGTTTTTGACTCTGTGAGCTCTATAATGTATAGATTTATTTTTCTGTTTATAGAGAATAACACAGTCACCATTCTGTGACTTTTTTCTTAATGTATCATGAAAGAATATATTGATAACATTTTATCTTTCAAAAAGATAAATAGCATTAGCAAAATTCTATCTAAATAAGCCCTGTAATAGTAAATTAGTATCTCTTCCTCAGCAGTAAGAAGACTCTTGGGCACAACAAACAAAGCTGGCTTTGAGTCGGCCATTACCACTTTGTCACTTGTATACTTAGGGCCTTGGACCCTAAATTTTGTGAGCCTTGGTACCCCAACCTGCAAAGTTATTTACTTTAAAAGTTTATTGTCAAGATAGCATTAATGTGTATACATTTTCTAACACAGTACCTGGCTCACTATCAAGCACTTTCTAGATGGTATGTGATTGGTATTGTTATATTGCCAAAAGGCGCTTTTATAGCTCTGTAGAAGGCAGAAATCTTTAATCCATTTACTTTAATTAAATGTTTAAATATATTCTCTTATCTTAAACTTTTATTGCTGTTGAAAATAGTTAACACGCCTTATATTATGCTGTTTTGTAATTACCCATTTTGAACAGTGTTTGTTGATAAGGTAGTCAAGGGGACACTTGGAAATATTTTTTTTTAATTTGTGAACTCATACCTTGGCTGATTTATATTTACTTTTTATCACATTCCATCAGAGAGGAGCTGATAAATGTTCCACCACTTCTATAAATCTTGTCAGTTTCTTATATGTGATATACTGACTTGGAAAAACAACAACCATTTTGATAGACAAAATAGAGAATAGGATGTTGGAGGAAGGGAAGTGAAAGAAAGAATGAGCAATAGTGTTAGCAAAATGCTGCCCAGAACGTAACAAAAATTATTTAGGAGAGTACTTCTACCATGATTCAACAAGACTTTTCTCAGAGTTCAATCTGATTTGTTACTTGGAGCAATCTACCTTTAATAATATGTCCATAATTTAAATTAAATAAAACCGACCAAAACCCTGCAAGAAACTTTTTAATAATTAACATGATATTCTTTCAGATTTTACAAAGAAGTTAGAGTAGACAGCAATAAATTCCTTCTATACCCTTTTACTAATAGTGTGAAATTTGAGATTGAAAGTTATTATAGATAATGTATTCATTACTCAAGAGATTTATATGTGACTTTGAGTTCTTCACTAATACCTCTGGCTTTAACACAGTATCTTTTCTCTGGGCAAGTAATAGTTTTGAGTCCTATTTTTATTCCAGAGTGACTGAAAACTGATATATAAAGACACACACATCTGTACCTTCTATACTGTCTATACATGTATTTACTCAAATTTATCCATAATGATATAATTTTTTAGAAGTGCTTTGATTTTAAAAAATCTATCTAGAATCCTGTCATGAGAAAACTTAGCACGACTTAAATGCCTTTTGGTAATGAATGGTTACGATAGGATAAACCTGTAATTAGTATGCTGCTAATCCACACATCAGATAGATTCAGTCAAATCTCAAATATACATAGGAGAATTATCCAAATTGCAGATTACTAGTGCATTCCAGGGACATTTCCATAGTAATCCACAACAACTTTTTTGCCTGACACTTTTTTCTTTTACTGGACTTTTCTTTCCATGAAACTTCTCTTTATTGGCTCTTACTTTTCTGTCTGCTACCTGATTACTTTGGCTTCTTCTGCAACTCTTCATTTAGGCAACCGATTGTGGCTGTAATGAGCTTAGAAAAAGATAGGGAAGACTCACTTTACTTAGTTACAGATTTTCTGTGGTCTGATTTTTCTTTATCTGGCTAAAGAAAACTGACCATATATGATAGTAAATGACATAGAACACAGCCGTTCAAAATTCAGATTTGTCTTGTAAGTGGTAATGGCTCCAGTAGATACTGTGTCAACATAGGAGAGAAAGATGATAGTTTATTATCACAGTCTAAACTAAAGATTGAATCAGTTGACCAAATTATATTTCTCATATATATTTGGTTTTCATCCACAGGTTCTGACTCACAGCTCCCAATACACATAGAACTTCCTAAGTGTTGAGAGTGATAGTGGTGGTGTTGTGTTAATAATATGTCCATTGGCCCTGGCCGGTTTTCTCAGTGGTTGGCTCATCGGCCTGTGGACTGAAGTATCAAGGGTTCAATCCTGGTCAAGGGCACGTACCTCAGTTGCAGGCTCAATCCCTGGCCCTGGTCAGGGCGCATATGGGAGACAACCAATGGATATGTGTCTCTCACATTGAAATTTCTCTCTCTCTATCTCTATCCCTCCCTTCCACTCTCCCTAAAAATCAATGGAAAAAAATATTCTTGGGTGAGGATTAACAAACAAACAAAATAATAATAAGTCTATAGGAAAGCACCTAAGGATGGGGGCTGGTTGCCAGTGGAGCCATTTCTGTGATTAGAACTTTTAGTCCCACTCCCTGACCTCTGAGGAAGGGAGAGGGGCTAAGGATTGCCTTCAATCCCTTATGGCCAACGATTTCATTACTCATGCTTGTGTAAAACAGCCTTCAGAAAAAAACAAAAGGACTGGGTTCAGCGAGCTTCTGGATTGAACACGTGAAGGTGCAGGGAGGATGGTGCTTGGAGAGGGCATGGAGCTCTGCACCCTTTTCCTGTACCTTGCCCTATGCGTCTGTCATCTGGCTGTTCCTGAGTTATTTTATAATAAACCAGTCTTTCTCTGAGTTCTGTGAGCCGAGTTAGCAAGTTAATGGGAACCTCTGATTCATAGCAAGTTGATCAGAAGTACAGGTAACAATGTGACTGACATCTGAATTGAGTTGCTAAGGAGGAGGTTATTGGAACCTCCAATCTATAGCCAGTCAATCAGAAGTACAGGTAATAAATAGTCTGACATCTGAAGTTGGAGGCGGGGGATATATTTTGTCTTGTAGGATTGAGCCCACAATCTATGGAATCTGATGCTACCTCCAGGTAGATATTATCAGAATTAAGTTGAATTATCAGACACCCAGCTGGTGTTCCAAGAATTGCCTATTGGAGTGATTTGAGAATTCTCAAATCTCAACAATTACTTGTTGGAGAATTGCTAATTGGAACACTAAATTAGTGATGTATGTAAGATCTGTGTCTAGATTAATATTTTTTTTGTCATGTGGGTGTCAAGTTCTGCCAGTAACCACTTTTTTTAAATTCCTATCTGAGGATATATATGTGTGTTTTTTAAAGTGATTTTAGAGAGAGGAAGGGAGAGTGAGAGAGAAAGAGAAACATTGATGTGAGATAGAAACATCGATTGGCTGCCTCCTGTTAACGCCTCAACCATGTATTGACTAGAAACCTGGGTATGTGCTCTGACTGGGAATCAAACCCACAACCCTTCGGTGCACTGGACAATGCTCCAACCAACTGATCCTCGCCAGCCAGGGCGCCAGTAACCATTTGTTGAAAAGACTGTCTTTGCTCCATTGTACTGCCTTTGCTCCTTTGACCAAGATCAGTTGGCTGTATTTATGTGTGCTTGTGTTTTTCAAATGCAGTCTTGAATACTCCTAATTTTCTTTGTTTTGTTCTTTGGATCATTCCTTTTTTCTTTTTCATAGCCTCAGTAAATTATACTTAAACAATAGCAATAGCCTCCTTATTATCTTACTAGTCTTCAGTCTCCTTTCTTCCCATACTGGACTATTTCAAAGCTCACTTTGCAAAACTATCTGGTTCAGTCAGAGAATATCAGAAGAATTGTAGAATCTCAGTAGTGTAAGGGATCATAAAAGTCATTTAGTTCACATACTTGTCTTTCATTTGAATTTCCTCTCCATATCTGACGAATAACTTCTGCCAAGTTGATTAGGCTAAGCTTGAATTCCTCCAGTGACAGGAAAATCATTCTCTCTGAATTCTGCAGTCTAATTCTTTGGACAACTGGAGGTTTAAGTTGAATCTTCCTTAGTTAAGGTAGGATGAATATACTTATAGCTTCTACTACACACTCAAGTTCTCCCCCTAAGACCATACAGAACAAGGATTACCCTACTTCCCTATGAAAGCCCTTTAGGTTTGGGAAGATATTATTTTGTCCAGAATAAACTCCCTGTAGATTCATCTTTTCTCTAAACTAAATCTCCAACTTGGTTGGTTCCTCCAGCCAATCTTTTTGTAACTTGAATTTTAGTCCTTTACCATTCTATTCACATTTCTCTGAACTTTAACATTTGTTTATATTCACCTTAAGTTGTGAAACCCAGGAAATCAGTTTGAGTACTGTAAGTGAGGTCCCTGTTTAAAATAGACCAGAAATATTCATTCTTTTTTCAAAACATCAGTCTTCTCTTAACGCAGACTGAAGTTGCATTAACATTTTTGACATCTACATTCTATCTTGACTCATATTGAATTTACTGTTGAGTAACTCACAAAGCCATATCTCGCCCAGTTGTACTCAAGTACAGGAATCTTACATTTACTCTTGGTAACTTTTATCTTGTTAGAATAGCTCGTTGCTGTTTTACAACTACAACTTGTCGAGGAATAAAAAAAATGTTTTCTTACCAGCTTATGATTTGAGACTATAAAACATATACACTAAATAGAATAAAAACCTAAGGACGCTTAGAAAGCAATTTAATATAGTGTGAGTTGTAACTATGAATGATGTTTTCCAAGGTGTCCTCTGGCCTGCATTAGAATCACCTAGGGATGGGCTTATTAAATATTCAGGTTCTTCAGCTCCACTATAGACTTAATGAATTTGAATTTCTAGGAGTGATGCCTGGAAATCTGCATTTTAACAAGCTCCATTGGATGTTGGTGCTTGTTAAAGTTTGACAACTATTACTGTAAGTATTAAAGAAGAGAACTCAAAAGTGTGATCAGAGCTAGGTGGTATTAACAGTCAGATGTGTTCAGAATTAGGTGCCATTCATTAAGGAGCCGATTCCTGAGGAACAGAAGAACATGAACTGATAGATGACAAGATGTTGGTTAGTCTGAAGCAGAGGTCTTGTAGAACACCAAGTAAAATGAGCTTAAACCTAAGGGATGGACGGAAAAAAAGAAGAAAGGAAAAGCTGTAAAATTCTGAAACCAATGAATATACATGCTGCCAGGTGGCAGCAAGGCAAGACCTGCTAATAGAAGCATGATCTTTGTCATCAAGAATTCACAAAATACCAGGCCACACCCTAGGAGGGAGTGTAAAAGGGTGGGGGTGTCAGCAAAGATTAGTTTGGAGAGTTGCTACACATACCCCATCTTTAGTTCTAGACTATCTAATGAGAAGATCTATATTAAATCTCAGTTGACTAATTTGGGTATAGACCAGTCAGGTGGTAGACATCTTGCACAGCTGCTTGGAGCTCCAGGCATAGGCCCTTCTCACTTTATTGTAACGGAACTCAAAGCACTCTTGGTAATTTACAGTTGGTGGGGCAACAGCAAGTCTCTACTAGACAAAATGATACCTAGTCAGGCTTATCAAAGATCTGACTGCTCAAATGAGGTCAGAAGTTGTGTTTTTAGTCTTAAGTGTTTCCTTTCCCTAAAGATTCGATAAGTGCACAGCTATGCAAATGTAGATAATAACCTGTTTTAGATGATGATTGACTGTCTTTGAAACAAACAAACATTATGAGTTGATGGAAGTTATGCTCCAAGTCTTCATTGCTTGGCTGGAAAATTCTAAGCTGTTTCTTAAATAATCATATCATAGTACCAAAATGATAAGTTGAATAGAACTAAATCATAGGAGAAATTAGAATTAGGCAAACTTTAAAATGAAAGATCAAATATTAATATTAATTTGTGATGGTATTTTCTTCAAGTGCATGCACTACTTAAAAAAGAAGCATTCAAATCTGGTTTGCATAACTGCAGAGAGAAGCTTGCAAGACTTGTGAATATGTCCTGACTTGCCACTAGCGTCGCTCTTTGGCAAACATAGTGAATCTCTGCATTTGAACTGGAAGCTATTTGGGATTTCCCTTTAAACATCAGTTATCATTGCCCTAGCTCAGTGGTCGGCAAACTGCGGCTTGGCAAACCGCAGCTCGCGAGCCACATGCGGCTCTTTGGCCCCTTGAGTGTGGCTCTTCCACAAAATACCGGCTCTTCCACAAAATACCGACTTCTGCGCATGGGCCACGAAGTTTCAATCGCACTGTATGTGCGTGCCTGCACGTGGTATTTTGTGAAAGAGCCACACTCAAGGGGCCAAAGAGCCACATGTGGCTCGAGAGCCGCAGTTTGCCAACCACAGCCCTAGCTGGTTTGGCTCAGTGGATAGAGCGTCGGCCTGCGGACTGAAAGATCCGGGTTCAATTCCAGTCAAGGGCACATGACTGGGTTGTGGGCTCGATCCCCAGTAGGGGGTGTGCAGGAGGCAGCCGATCAATGATTCTCTCATCATTCATGTTCTCTCTCTCTCTCCCCCCCTTCCTCTCTGAAATCAATAAAAATATATTTTAAAAAATTTTTAAACATCAGTTATCATTCAAAACCCACTTCATACTTTTCTCTCTCTTCATAGATCATGCTGCCTACAAAAATGAACTAAACACTCCTTATCCTGATGCTAATTTGAGATCAACTTCTGACTTATTATTCTGCTCACTATTGTGTAAAACTAGCGTTTGCTCTCATTATTCCACTTTTGGATAAATAAAAGTTGACTGACAGTTTTTCATCATTGCAGCTGTCCTCTGATAAAGTCTCAAGGAAAGAAAATTTCACTGCTTTCTAAGATACAAATGTCACTTTTTGGATAGTGTCTGAAAGATTGCAAATAGTAAAGATTACTGTTTATTTATTTTATTACAGAAGTAAGGCTGTGTATTTTTCATGGAGCTATTTTAAGAAAAGAGTTTACAAGTAGTGTATTAGATAACAAATATTTTCATGTATCATTTTCATCAGAGGGGCTGGGTAAGTCTTATTATATTAGGTAAGGCCTTATTCCATTTAGACTTTTAGATCAGAAATCATTTCAAGCTATTTGTAGCACACACCTTACAACCTCTTGAAGTTTTCCTCACCAAAATTTGTATGATTATAACCCCTGGATATCAACACCTGAGGCTCAAAACAGTAGTACACATTTTGTACATTGTTGGGAGAACTGCTGATTCAGGTGAGAGAGTGGTAGCTAGAAGTGAGATAAGAAGGCATCTTATACTAATCTATCTCAAAGTAAGAGGCAAGGATGGGCTGTGGTAATCTAGCATTGCAAATACCCTTTTGGATGACATACCCAGAAATAGCCCCAGTTCATCCCGGTAGAACCAAGTCATCCCTGGTGAGTGCCAACAGAACAGGGTGTGTGCTCCCTAAGAAAGGGGAGTGGCAGCTTTCTAATATCTGGCAGTTGGGGACTCTGAGAATGGTTGCAATGGGGGAAATAAGGAGAACTTTGGAAAAGAAACATACATATTATGATAAGACAGGCAAGGGGAAGATGATAGAAGGATGTGTACATGTGGAACTGATAATCATGATAACCTGGCTTTTATGAATGAGCTACATATTGACCATAAATGAGCTTGGAAAGCTTGAGAAATAATTATGAATTGACTGCCTACAGCACAAGAGAAGCAGGCAGGATTGAGACAGATAGTAATCTACCCAGAGGAAAGAGGGTAACCATGGAGAATTCCCGGCTTACCAAACACTAGTGGAGTCTTTGTGAAAATGATGTGATCCATATCTTTTCCTGCTCATTTAATTTGGAGCTAGATGTTCATCAATGGAATGGGTACTATAGTTTGCAATATTTAAGTGACAGTAGAATTAAAATATTAAATGGCCATAGTAGTCACTCTCAGAAAAAATTTTGTAAGCAAAATTGTTTTTTTCAAGTTTTACAATCACTTAATAGTTCTAATTCTCCCATGCCAGTTGGGAGTCTGGCATCACTCCTTTACAGCAGGATAATAAATATAAGCTAATATTATTTAATAGCCAATATTTATGAGCTCTTACTAGGTGCCAGGAAGAATGCTAAGTACTGTATGTTTAATCCTTGTAATAACCTTTTGGGGTTGTTGCTGTTGTTACTCCTAGCTCGTAAATAGAAGAACCAGGATTTGAATCCAGGCAAGCTGACTTAAAAAGCCTTTACTATTAACAATGTACATAAAACCAAGTTTATTTAATACAAAAGAATGTCCTTTATTTTGAGATTATGTCCTTCTACCTTTTAGTATTAAATACATTTTATATGAAATGGTGGAGATAGATGTCAGGTTTGATTTGTTTGTTTAAGAAATCTTTGCAAAATAAAAACTGAGCAACTTAATGACAGCATGTCTCCCTAGGTTTTTTATTTTGTTTTAAGTTCTTTTGCTAGTTTTTGATATCCAAGTTTGAGAATCATTGGTCAGAAAAGTTGGGCTATTAGTAATTTTTAATGTTCTCTGGAGTTTTTCACTTGATTTATTTCTTAATACATTTAATCCAGTCAATCCTCCCTTATTTGGCACCTGACCACAAATCATACTTTCTTCCTTTTGACAGGTATCTATTGTAAAGCATAGTTAAAATGCAGCTTTGTGGTTCATATCCCATGGAATCATTAAACCTAATTTATGACAAGGAGTCTAGAATGAGATACAAGCCTTATATTAAGTTCTTTACAGAATGTAGTCTTATCATGAGGTTCCAGTGTCTCATTAACTTAAATCTTTAGTAAACAATGGCATTACCATTTGCTATGCTTATTTCTTTAGCATTTTATATTATTTGTGCCTTTAGTAATAGATATTACTTAATGATGTAGTAATAAACATTAATACTTTTCACTGTCAGTACCATTTGGAGAACAAAATGAAAGAGAACAAGAGTAGCCCTGCTACTAGCGAGGAATGAACAAGGGAGCCAGATAAAGAAATTGGCTCACTTGCTTTTCTTAACTGTAATCTTCCCTGTATGATTTATTTGTATGTTGGGTGACTTTAGTGTCCTTGTTGATCATTTGTTCAGCAATCTATCTTTACACTTTTTTTACTTCCTCATTTCTTTCACTCCTTCTCAGCTACCCACTGTTTGGTCAGACCCAAGACTCTGCCATTACCAATAACCACTCCTGGAATCTCAGTTTTAAGCATCCTGCTCTCTAGCCACCTTCCATTTGGTCCTTGCTTACTTCTAGCATTCTTCCCATGCCAAGTCCAGCAACTTTGATCCCATGGGATCCTCCAGTTAATTTGCTCTGTCACTTCCCAACCGTTTCGTCCTCTCTTCCCTCTTTACCCAGCTTAGATTCCATGGTCTATCACGTTTATATCTTCCTTGCACACACCCTTACTGGCCTTACCCTTCGTCTTCTGTGTGTGTCAAAGCCCCAAGGTGTCTCAGCTACTGCCTACTCTGTATCAGTACCCAGACTATTAAATATAGCTTAAGAAAAACACAAAACCATGGTGTCTGATCTCATTTTAAATTTAAGAACCAAATCTCAGGTGGGCCATTAGTATGTCTTGGAAGCAGTAGTTTCTGGTATTTCTTCTGTATTTCTCTAGTCTAGTCAGTTTAATCTCCTACTCTTTGAGATATCTAGTTTCTCTCCTTCTCCTCAAACCTTTGACACTACCTCTTCCCTTCTTCCATCTTCACCAGCAGCCAGTCACTTGGAATCGTTATTTCACTGAGAAAATAGAAGTAATCATCTTCCCACCGCCAAATGTAGCATTTGTTGGGTGAATGAAATAATATGATATTCCAGGATTTCATTTATTCCTATATTCAAATGTAATTAGCAACTTAAATTCCAAAACTTAAATCTATTTTTGACCATTTTGGATAATGCTTTTCACTACCACCTTCCTTTATGTTGTTATAACCAAGAATTGTTAATATGTTTGTGCCTCATTCAAGTAAAATTAGTTATTATTTTTAAGAAGATGATTAACAGGAGTAGTTAGTAGAACAAGCAGTTAAGTAATTGAACACAGGAAATTAAAGAAGTAATACATTGTAACTATATTTGATTATACTATTAGCCCACAATGGTTCTTACTTATGTAAGCTGTTGTGGAAGAAGAAAAGATGGAAATGACTTAGAAATGAAAGTGAAAGCCCCAAACTTTGTGGAAAATGGAGGAAAAATGTTGCCTACAAATTATGTGATAGTTTTGACCTCACACTTTGAATGAGATAATTAGATAACAGAATTGAGCTATAAATATGTTGATTTCAAATTAAATTAACTGAATATTGTTATTTATCTCATGTTACCAAACTTTAAGATTCCATTTTGAAAAAAGGAAATAAGCAGTCAATCAATTATTCTCTCTCATCATGATGTTTCTATCTCTTTCTCTCCCTTCTTCTCTGAAATCAATAGAAGTATTTATGCCCTGGCTGGTTTGGCTCAGTGAATAAAGCGCCTGCGTGGGGACTAAAGGGTCCCGGGTTTGATTCCAGTCAAGGTCACATGCCCAGATTTCGGGCTTGATCCCCAGTAGGGGGTGTGCAGGAGGCAGCGATCCATGATTCTCTCTCATCACTGATGTTTCTATCTCTCTCTCTCTCACTTCCTCTCTGAAATCAATAAAAATATATTTAAAAAAGAAAAAAGGTGATGAGATGGTTAAAACCAAAAAAGTCGAGATTCTTATACCAGCTTTGATGACATTTATATTTGTAGAGTTGAATAAGAATCTATACCTTACCTAAAAGTGTGAGTTGCTTATATACTAGTAATTACAATAAAGAGGAGAATCCCTCAGTGACCTGAATTTCATATGCTGAATTCAGTTGCCTAATGGCATCTGTCTGCTCAGGCACGTTTCCCCACACATCTTCCCAATTCCCCAATTCTTTCCAAACCTTTACCATTGTTTCCCAATATCATCTTCTCATCCCTCATTTTGCAGATGATCTAAGCCCCTACTTTACATAGTAAACAGAACCGCACAGGCATACCTCAGCTTATTTACTTCTTCTCCAGTTTACTTAACTTGTCCCAGAAGAAGAGGTTCCCTTGCACTCTGTCTCCCTAAATCTGCCCTCTCTTTTGCCGGAGTTCCTGAAAGTGCTGTTTGTTCCTGCTTATGCTTCTCAGCTTCTTTCTCATACCCATCCTAAAATGGTCTGACCCGATCTAAGGCTCTTTGGCCAGATCAGCATGAACTTCCTGATTTTCAAATGCAGTGTTCTTTTCCCAGTCTTCACCCTCTCTATCCGCAGCACATGGCCCTGCTGTCACGTTACTACCCTACCATTTCTTGTGCCTTTTCACGTGCCCAGAGGAGACATTCAAAAATATTGAACCAGTAGTTCTGACATATTTTCTGAGTTTTCAGCCTACATTTTTAATGGACAATACTGCCTGCATCTCAAAATGCCTTATAGCCAAAAACAAAGTTACGATTTTCTCTGCCCTCCTCTTTTCATCCATGTGAAGGTTACATACCTTAAGGTCACATCCTTTATGCCTCCTCTTTCTCTTATTTTCGTTTGCACCTATGGATGAGAATATTTTACTTTACCCACAAAGTCTGTAATATCCATCTGGATTCTATAGATTGCTCTATACCAGCGGTTCTCAACCTGTGGGTCGCGACCCCTTTGGGGGTCAAATGACCCTTTCCCAGGGGTCACCTAAGACCATCGGAAAACACATATATAATTACATATTGTTTTTGTGATTAATCATTATGCTTTAATTATGTTCAATTCGTAACAACGAAATTTGGGGTCACCACAACATGAGGAACTGTATTAAAGGGTCGTGGCATTAGGAAGGTTGAGAACCACTGCTCTATACCATCCAACTCATACATGTTTGCCCTTTCTGCAAATGCTTGTATTGACAGGTAAACCTATAATTTCTGTGACTAAGATGGAGTTTCCATAGAATACTGTATCATAGAGATTTGTGTTAGGTTAAATTTACCAAAAAAAAACAAACAAACAAACAACAACACACCAGATTTCTCCACCCCCCCCCCCCCCCCACCCCCCGTCCCGACTTTAAAGTAAAGAATAATGAAAAATAGCCCTAGCCGGTTTGGCTCAATGGATAGAGTGTTGGCTTGTGAACTGAAGGGTCCCAGGTTTGATTCTGGTCAAGGGCACATTCCTGGATTGCAGGCTCTATCCCCAGCAGGGGGCATACAGGAGGCAGCTGATCATTGATGTTTCTCTCTCTCTCTTTCTCCCTTCCTCTCTGAAATCAATAAAAATATTTTTTTAAAAGCATAATGAAAAATAAGTAATAGTTCCTAATTATGTATTTAGTTTAAAGAGATAGAGTTAAAAGTATTTGTCCTAAATGATAGTTCAAATATACTTTTCCAAAGACCTTTAATTTGCAGCTTTCCCCGCAAATATTGGTACTGGTGTAGGAATTGTTTCTGAATTTGAAAAAAAAAGAGCTTCACTTGTTCATTCTTGTTCTGTTCATGACACCTGGCTATTAATGTATGTTAAGGGAATCACTGTACTTTTTATTACGTGCATATGAAGAAGAAAGAAAATTTTCCTTTGGATGTCTTACTTGGATTTTAGTTAGTTGACGTAAGATTGTTTTCTTTTCCTTTTTAGGTTGCAAACATGTTAAAGGCATCCTGTTATATGGGCCCCCGGGTTGTGGTAAGACTCTCTTGGCTCGACAGATTGGCAAGATGTTGAATGCAAGAGAGCCCAAAGTGGTCAATGGGCCAGAAATTCTTAACAAATATGTGGGAGAATCAGAAGCTAACATTCGTAAACTCTTTGCTGATGCTGAAGAGGAGCAAAGGAGGGTAATGTTAATATAAGTGTATTTCCGTAAAAGTTTATCATTTATAGGATGAATGAAATTCAGCATTATGGTGGAAAACTTGTTAGAACAATCTATATTTTTAAAAACTTGAGGGTAAAATTTATTTAATACCAAGTTATGTCACTCAACCAGGATTATGGGGGATTTACATGATGTCATTACCCACATGTTCATAATACAAAGATAGATGATTGTATAAGCCAAAAGTTTTACAAAAACAAATCATGAATATATTTTCAGGTGACACTTTTATTCCACATTACTTCCAGAGACTTGAACTGATCCTTTGGAAAGGGAGGAATTAAATCTATAAAGGGACTTGTAGAATTATGTGTATGTTAGATCCATGTGCAGAAAGCTAGCTTTACTTACCAATGAGTCTACTCAATTGTAGAGTGACAGGTATGAGCTGTTAGGTCCCAAGCTTGATTTGAGTCTTAGAAAAATAATAAAATTAATTAAAAATAAAACCAGAGTTTATGTGGTGGTTAATTTTATGTGTCAATTTGTCTAGGCCTCTGGGTGTGGAGACATTTGGTTAAACATTATTCTGAATGTGTTTGTGGGGATATTTTTGGATGAGATTATCATTTGAATCAGTAGACTGAGTAAAGCAATTGCCCTCTCTAATATGGGTGGGTTCCACCCAATCAGTTGAAGGCCTGAATAGGACAGAAAGATCTTTACATCTTGGGACTTGTCAGCCACCATAATTGTATTATAATTCCTTATAATTAATCTCTCTATAGCTAGCTAGCTAGCTGGATTGATAAACAGAGATCTAGATCTCTATCTAGATATAGAGATCTACATATATATCTGTATATTTTCAGGTGACTAATAGGGTGGATCTTGGTTCTGTTACACTGGAAAACCCAAACTAATCCACTAATATTATATTTGTTTCATTGACAGAGTGTTTAAAAAATAATGCCATGGGATTTTGTTTCTGGCAATATAGTAGACTAGGCAACTTGAAACCTTCCTTCTACAAACACCTTCATATGCGGGGTAAAATATAAAAAATCATTTTAAATGCATAATTGTGCTCTCAGGAAAGAAAATGAAATCTTCAGAAATGTAAAGAAAACTCTGAAAATTTGAATGATAAAGATATGAGCTGAAGGTTTGCATGAGTTTAGGTGTTAGCACCCACTGAGGGTAGAAAATGAGTCCTTGAACCCACTTAAGGTATGGACTAGGAACTGGAACCTTCAAAGAGGTTGTGTCCTCAATGAAAAGAATGGACTTAAAGATATCTGTCTACCAGCACAGAGAAATATCAAAAACATTTAACAACCTAGGTTCTGAAGTAGGAGCTAAGAAATCTCTAATGGCCATTCTAAACTGTGGATCCTTGACTCATGCTTAGGATTTAAAAGCAAAACAGCAACAACAACAACAGAAACCATTCCATCTATGGTCTGGGTTCCCCAAGCAGAGAAAATAATTTTAAAATGAATCTTTGGCTAATGATACCATAGGGTTGTTAGATATGAGCAAACCCCAAGGAATCCTCCCACAGCCCAGGCCACACAAGCTTCTCATAGGGGAAGCTAAAATAGTTTCAATAAATGGAAAATGTTATCATCAAAATTTAAAGCTCAGCAACCAGGTTAAACATAAGCCAGTAGTTTCAACTGAAAAAGAAGTGACAAACAGGAGAATAGATCTAAAGAAATCATCCAGAATATAGCGTAGAGAGATAAAGGGAAAATATGAAAGAGAAGTTGAGATAACAAAGTTAGAGTGAAAAGTCCAAATGAAGTAGTATAGAAGCAACATTCAAAGATAGAATCACTGAGAATTTTCTAGATTTGATAAAACACATAAATACTCAGATTTACATAGCCCCATGAGCCCAAATAGGATAAATAAGAAATAGGTTATTTTTAGATCCATTGTAGTGAAACTGGAGAATGTCAAAGAAAAAAAGAGAAGCATCTTAATATAAACAAAAAAGAAATGACAGTGACATACAAAGGGAGATCCATTATGTTGACAACAAACTTTTCAATGACAGCAACAGATCAGAAAATAGTGGAACAGTATCTTCACAGAGCTAAGTGAAAATAATTGTCAACTTACAATTTTATACACAGCTTAATTCTCATTCAGGAATAAAAGGGAAATAAATATGTTTTTTTCAAGCAAAGACGAATAGAATTAACTAATCACAGAAGCTTGCTGGAGGAATATGAAGGATGATGTACTTTAGAATTAAGGAAATTGAATCCAGAAGGAAGCAGTGGATGCAAGAAATAATGATGAGTAATGAAATTAGTGAAAATGTGGATAAAATCTGGCATTTCTACTTCTGGTAGTGACAGATTAGGTAATTTGAATCATGCTTGGCACTGAAGACTATCAGAAAAGCTCAACAAAAGATTTAATTATATTTTGCTTGAAGGCATCAAAGAACAATGGCCCAAATAAAAAGGCCCTGATTTTTTAAAAAATAATAATAATAATAAGGCCCTGATATATGGAGGCTCAGAGGGAAAAGGTCACTGCTTTTCTAGAGCTATTAGTCAGTGCTGGAATTTGCTAGGCTAGTGAGAGTAATGGGCAGAGATTAGCAGCTATGGCCCACAACGAGGGAACACCTGATGAACATGCCTCATTTTGAGTTGGGACCTTGAAGGGCTATACCATAGAATTAAGGCTTAACTAGAAATAGAAGAACATTCTCAAAGAGGCTGTAGATCAGCTTTTAATCATGACATTCTCTAAAATTAGACTGAGGGTTCCTAAACCACTAGTGCCCCCAGGTATCTGGCAGAATTGTAGATACTTCCTGGAGGAAGGCCTCAAATTATTTCTGTCATTTACAAATGAAATGTATGGTGTATAATCAAAAGGAATCAGACACACAGAGACAACAAAAGATGATAGAAATTGGGCCTCTGGATATTGGAATTCTCAGATACAGACTTTTAAAAACAATTCTTACCACATTCAAAGAGAAACAAAATTGAGAATTTTGGCTGAGCACTGGAAACTAAAAAAAAAGTCAAATGGCAATGCTGGGAATGAGAAATCAGTAACTGAAAGTAACCCAAGTAGATAGGTTTACATGGATTAGACACATCTAAAAAGAGAATTAGTGAACTGAAAGATATTAGACAAAAATAACCAGAGACAAATGAAGAAAGATAGAAAATAACATAACAATGTCTTTAAAGTTTCAGGAAGGAAAAGACAATGGGGCAAAAGCAATATTTGAAGAGAAAATGGTTTAGAACTTTCTTAAACTAATGAGCGTCCATCCATAGATCCCAAAAGTGATATGAACCTCAAGCAAGGGAAATACTAAAGAAGTTGACAGCTATAGTTAATCATTATTAAACTTCTTGAGAGAGAGAGAGAGAGAGAAATCTTAAAAGCAGAGAATAAAGAAAGATTACCTTCAAATACCAACAATTACTTGGCAGTTATCTTCTCAACAAAAATGATGGAAACGGTATCAGTTCAATACCGTTTTTAAGAAACAGAATAAACCAGCCGTGGGCAAACTACAGCCCGCGGACCGGATCCGGCCCGTTTGAAATGAATAAAACTAAAAAAAAAAAAAAAAGACCGCACCCTTTTATGTAATGATGTTTACTTTGAATTTATATTAGTTCACACAAACACTCCATCCATGCTTTTGTTCCGGCCCTCCGGTCCAGTTTAAGAACCCATTGTGACCCTCGAGTCAAAAAGTTTGCCCACCCCTGGAATAAACTGTCAACTTAGAATTTTTATAGCTAGTAAATGGATAAATTGTCATATATGTATACAATGAAGTACTACATAGTAATAAAAATAGACTGTGGCTATACACAGTTTTGAATTTCACAAGTAAATGTTAAACAAAAGAAACCAGACAAGAAGGATGATTCCATTGATATAAAGCTCAAAGTATAGTATTTAATGATGCATGCTTAGGTGGTAAAAGTATAAAGGAAACTGAGAAATAATTGCCATAAAAATCAGATTGTGTTTGCCTATGTGAGATGGTGGTGGAAGGCTTTTTCTTGTTATGGCTATGTGGATGTTCATTTTGTGACAGTTCATTGAGACATACGTTCACATTTTGTGAACTTTCCCTCTATGCCATACTTCATAATAAAAAAGTTTAAAAGAGGTAAATTTAAGAAGCATTCACTATATAAAACAGTAATAATAATGATCAATATGTTTTTTAAGAACTAAAATATGGAATAAAATATATGGGAATTGGAATAAATCATGTAAAATCCTTGTATCATTAGAGAAGAAGATAGTAATGTTAATTAACATAAAACTTTAGTCAATGTGTATGTGAAAATATATATACATTACTAGTCATAGTAAAATTAGAAGAATATACCAAGTGGGTAATATCTTGCAGATTAATTTGACAACATCTTATAAAAATGAAAATGCTGTACATGACCTATGGGTTCTATCTCAAGACAGCTATTCTAGAGAAACATTCTTGAATGTGTGCACAAAATAACATGTATCAAGATGTTAATTGCTGCACTATTTGTAATGGGAGAAAAAGTAGAAACGTCTTGATTTTTCCTCAGTAGGAAATGGAATATCATATAAATATTTTTTGATTTAATTAAATCTTTATTGTTCAGATTATTACAGTTGTTCCTCTTTTTTAAACCCATAGCTCTCCTCCACCCAGTTCCCACCCCACCCTCTGCCCTTACCCTTCCCACTGTCCTCATCCATAGATGTCTCATTTTTGCCCAGTCTCTTTCTATACCCCCACACCCCTTTCCCCCCAAGAATTGTCAGTCCACTCCCTTTCTATGCCCCTGATTCTATTATATTCACCAGTTTACTCTGTTCATCAGATTTTTTATTCACTTGATTTTTAGATTTACTTGTTGGTAGATATGTATTTGCTGTTCATAATTTTTATCTTTACCTTTTTCTTCTTCTTCCTCTTCTTAAAGGATACCTTTCAGCATTTCATTTAATACTGGTTTGGTGGTGATGAACTCCTTTAGCTTTTTCTTATCTGTGAAGCTAAAGATCTGACCTTCACTTCTGAATGATAGCTCTGGATAAAGTAATCTTGGTTGTAGGTTCTTGGTATTCATCACTTTGAATATTTCTTGCCACTCCCTTCTGGCCTGCATAGTTTCTGTTGACAAATCAGCTGACAATCTTATGGGTACTCCCTTGTAGGTAACTGACTGTTTTTCTCTTGCTGCTTTTAAGATTCTCTCTTTGTCTTTTGCTCTTGGCATTTTAATTATGATGTGTCTTGGTGTGGTCCTCTTTGGATTCCTTTTGTTTGGGGTTCTCTGTGCATCCTGGAGTTGTAAGTCTATTTCTTTCACCAGGAAGGGGAAGTTTTCTGTCATTATTTCTTCAAATAGGTTTTCAATTTCTTGCTCTCTCTTCTTCTGGCACCCCCATAATTCGGATGTTGGTACGCTTGAAGTTGTCCCAGAGGCTCCTTACACTATCTTCATATTTTTGGATTCTTTTTTCTATTTGCTTTTCTGGTTGGGTATTTTTTGCTTCTTTGTATTTCAAATCTTTGACTTGATTCTTGGGATCCTCTTGTCTGCTGTTGGATCTCTGTATATTATTCTTTATTTCAGTCAGTGTATGCTTAATTTCTAGTTGGTCTTTTTTCATATCCTCCAGGGTCTCACTAAATTTATTGGCGGTTTCTAGAAAATTCTTGAAAATCCTTATAACCGTGGTCTTGAACTCTATATCCAGTAGTTTGCTTTCCTCCATTTCTGTCATTTGTGACCTGTTTCTTTGTCTCCGCATTTTTTATGCTTCCCTGTGTTGGTAGAATGGCTTTGTGTGCTAGGTGTCCTATAGGGCCCAGTGGCTCAGCCTCCCCAGTTACCTGAGGTGGACACTCTTGGTGCACCCCTTTTTGGGCTTTGTGCACAGTCTTGTTGTAGTTAAGCCTTGATTGTTGTAGGTATCACTGGGAGGAATTGACCTCCAGGCCAATTGTCTGTGAGAATCAGCTGTGTCTACAGTGGGAGAACTTCTGTACTGAAGAGACACCTTTCTGGGGCAAGACTTGCTTCAGTGGGGCTTTGGTGCTCACTGAGTCTGCCCTCTGAGTGTGTCCCTTATGGATCTGAGGAGTTGTAATCTGGATGGTCCCACTCTGACCACTGGGTACACTGGCTCTTGGATCTCTAAGGAGGTGCTAATTTAGACTCTGCCTGAGGCTACCCAGCAGGAGCTACGAAGAGATCTGCAGATTCCCCTTTCTTGTTTGGGGTTTGGAGGTGCCCAGATGAGGCCCAGCTGTGAAGCAATGCAAGCTGCTGTGGGGTCTTGGGCCTTCTCTTGGAAGTTCTGGGTCTGTCTGGCCCAGCTGCAGTTTGTTAGGTAATTTTCAGATTGCAAAGGGCCAGGGCATTCATATGCAAAAGCCTCTGTGTGCAGCTTGGGTGGGGCGGGGTCTCAGGGAATCAACAGGGCGGAGCAAACAGCTATGGCTGATCCTCAGCCCTGCCCTAAGAGGCCCCGAGTCTCAGTGTCCCAGTAACCTCTGAGAGAAGGCCGCCCTCGAGTTCCGAGTTCTGCCTGCTGCCAGACAGTCCAGTTTCTCCCCGTATGAGTCTGGGTCCCCAGAGACTTCCCGGAACTGGAGTTCAGAGCAGTCGGGGGCTTGTGACTCCCTCCCGATTAAAAAAGACAGCCGCGTCCTCCTCTGAGTCTCAGTGTGCTTTTCTCTTTCCTTCTAGTTGTAGAATTTCCACTCAGCCAGCCTTCCTGTAGTTCTGGATGATGTCCGTTTTGTCTTTTCGTTGTATTTTTGAAGTTGTTGTCGGAGGCAGCAATTTCCTGTGTTTACCTATGCCGCCATCTTGGTTCTCCTCCTCATGTAAATATTTAAATGAATAATATACATGGATCAGTATGAATAATCCTCAAAGGCATAATAACGAATTTTTTTAATTTAGTAAACTTTACTAAGTCTAACATGCCCTGTTATTTCCTACTTATTCTTGGTTTTGTTGTTGATAAAAATCAGTTTTAAATATTTTCTTTATAACAACCCTTTAATGCTTCAAGTCTCCTTGTTGAGCACTTAATTATTTTTGCTTTACACAGGAGGTTTTCATTAAATTCTTGTTCATGTTCAGGTCTCCAGTCATTTCAGCCCCATTGGTTCTAGCAGGCATGGGTCCTGGTGGATGGTGCAAGTTCAGTCACTGATCTCAACTCTTCAGACAGTCCCAGAACAAATTCAGGTTTAAAGTTCATCCCTAGTACTAACAATATGTTCTGCTTCAAATATCTTTTCAACACTCTGTATACCAAGAAAAATAGTCATAACCATTTATTATCTGGTTTGAAATAACTACTTTTTCTAAAAGTTATTTTAAGTTATTTTATAAATAATTCACAAATGTAAAATTAAAGAGAAGGGAAAGACTATTAAGATACTTAATAAGAACATAAATATAACAAACCAAATTTTTAGTCCATGTTTTCCTGATTTTGAAGACATATTATATGTATCCAAAATGGGCAGGAGCATCTGAATATAACTGTCCATCAGTTGTTATACATGAACTTGTGTATACTGCTTATAAATTTCAAATACATCTCTAATAGATTCTGGCTTATATGACTTCTGGTTCTCTTGCACTGGCATCACTAAGACACAATACTTGAAGATTTTTTTTTTTACTCTTTGGCTCATAATTTAGTTGAAGAGAGGATGGCCATCTGATGCTCCATACTTGCAAAACATTTTTTTTTTTAGATTGTATATACCTTTTATAATGGTCAATCCAATATTTTTATGTTTATGTCATATATTTCTTCTGGTCTCTCTATAATGCCTACCTTCAAATTTGTCTACTTAGAAACCATATCAAGGAAATTTTTATGCACCGATGAAAAAAAGGTGGAGGAATACTGTCATGTGTTCTTTTAGAAAAATGAGATGGCCTAGTTTCTTGTCACAAAATACAGCATACTGAAAACTTTTTGTTCAATAAATAACTGGATGAAAATGTCATATTTTCTTTTTGTCCTTACAAATATATTTACTCATTCTTGAGTTTGAGAAAATATCTTCTGAAAGCACATAGTCTGAGATTTTACTTTAATGATCAATTTCACCATCTTCATTAGAGTCTCAAGTGCTTCTGTCTCTGTATTAACTTTCAGATTCATATAATTGTGAAATATCTTTCTCTATAAATTTTCTTTTTCTTTCTTTTTTTTTTTTTTTTTTTTTGCCCTTATGGCCAGAGAATTTAAAACATCTGAGTTCTCAACTGTGTTCCATTAAAACTAAAATCAGGCAACAAAAATAGTGAATGCTATATCTAGATTTCTCTTATACTAGCAGTCACCAACCCGTAGTCCGAAGACCACTTGTGGTCCATGGGTCCGAAAGGTTGGCAACTGCTGCCTTATACCGTCTTGAAAGATGATACAATACTTTGGACAACATTAAGAAACCCGAAGGATGATGTCATAGCGATATTTATTTCACTATTGCATATTTTTAAGCAATTTCATCATTCTTTCATCTTATTATCTTAATCATTTTTTTAGCATAGCTGATAATTGATTAGTAATGATGACATGATTTCTAGGATGTTGAAATAGCATAATATAGCTTAGATTTATAAAAAGATCCAGTGGACCCATATGGTAATTGCCAAATAGAATGAGTGTTACTTTATTATTTAAAATATATTTCCCTTTTTTGTCTGTGAAAGACTTCTAAGAAAAAAAGTCATGAGATATCAATCTTTATAAATAAACTTGCAGACAGTTTAAATATGACACAATCAATGATAAAGCTGAGTTGGCAGAGAATTTCTAAGAAGAGAATTTCATAGCCAGCCTTTTCAGTTATAACTTTCTCAAGTCTTACATCCAAAAATGGCTTGGTACACTCAGCTAATGAACCCATGGACGATATATGTGTGTTACATAATAAAGAAAAGCATCACCTCTGTGATTCTGGCCAGTCCAGGCTGGCGGAGATGAGCACTTGCATATAGGTCAAACTAGTTAAATATAGAACTGTGGTTTTCGAAGCTGTTGCCAGGAGCTCAATAGCAGCAGCTCTGTTTCTATGGGGGAATACTTTTCAGATGGTAAGAACAGAGCTAAAAGCCAGCAAGTTGAAGAGGATTGCATTGTGGAAATTTAAACTCTTTGGTAAAGGGTTATTGATGATTCAGCTACATTAATCTGTGAACATTGATTTTGACATCTTCCTTACCTGACTCCTAATTTATTGCAATAAGAATTTGGCTTTATTTAAGTAACACACCTGTAAAAATTGATGTTATTATACTGACTAGGTTGGGGGAAGGGACCTGATGACAGGTCACAAGATTAGTAAGGTTCTGAAAAGGTCAGAATTGTACTGAATTATGTTTAGGACAGATTGCTTCTGTGATCATTTAATCAAACACAGTGTTCTTATTGTCTCTGGCTTCCCTTCCACAGATTTGATATTTGAGGTTGGCCTGAGAAGGAAGTCATGATTCCAGTGGCAACATAAGGCACATTGACAGCAAAATTCATACATGATAGCAGCTGTTTGTTTCCTGCTCTATTAGCAGACAACCTTGAATAAAAATGTCTTATAAAAATAATGTAGAATCACAGTTTTTCAGTCATAAACAGGAATGTCCTTGTTTTGTATCAAAGACAGCAAGAATTAATACCCTACTATATAGAAGTGTTTGGCAAAGCTAAGATTGTAGTTCCAATTCCTCCTTCTCAGTCCTATCTACAGATGGAAAGATGAATAGTTTTTGGTGTTTAATTTTTTTAAACAGCAAGCTATCATTTATCATCAGACATCTGTTCAATAAATATGATATTAAGAAATTAATTTTTCAGATTTGAATTTAGTTTTTAAAACATTTGTGGAAGGAGAACAATTTGTGAGAAATGCGTTTCTATTTATAATTCTGAAGTAGTATTGACTTTCTTCTGGTATACAGTTTTATGAATTTTAGCACATGTATAGTTTTATGTAACCACCACTAAAATCTAGATAACAGAACATTTACATCACCCCAAAATAATTCCCTCAGGTTGTCCCTTCATGGTCACTCTCCCTGTGTTACCAGCTCCTGGTAACTATTGATCTGTTCTCCATCCCTATAGTTTTGTCTTTTCAAGAATGTTATATAAATAGGATCATAGTATGTAACCTTTTGAGACTTGCTTCTTTCACTTGGCATATTTCCTTTGAGACTCATCCAAGTTGTAGCATGAATCAACCATCTCTTTTTATTGTTGAGAAGTATTCCATTGTATGTGGATGTACTACAGTTTGTTTATCCATTCACCAACTAAAGGGCATTTAGGTTGTTTCCAGTTTAGGGCACTTATGAGCAGAGCTGCTATAAGCCAAGGGGTGGAATTGCTGGATCAAACAGTGTTTTATTTGGTTTTCATTTTTTAAAACAACTTAGACCCAGTCTAATTTCCTTCGGGTCATTTTTTGCCTGGCTGGTGTGGCTCAGTGGTTGAGCATTCACCCATGACCCAGGAGGTCACTGGTTTGAGTTTCAGTCAAGGCACATGCCCAGGTTGCAGGCTCGATTCCCAGTAGAGGGAATGCAGTAGTAAACCAATCGATGATGTTTCTCTCCCATCAATGTTTCTATCTCTACCCTTCTCTTTTTCTCTCTCTCTCTTTAAAAAAAAAATCAATAAAAACATTTTTAAGCTTTAAACCTATTTTTTAAATTATATACTTGCCAGAGTTTTAATGAATATCAACCATATCTAATCCTTAATCTCATTATGCCCATCTTAATATTATCCATATGTTGTCATATTGAGGTTTTGTTCATTCTCACCTGTTTCATTTTATTAATCCCTAATGTTTTTGTTTTTTAAAAAAGAAAATTTCTAAAGCATACTTCTCCCTTTAGTTACTTAAATATAAATTGTGAGAAGGTCCACTTAACTTAATCTAACCAATTATTAGCATTTATAAGTTTTTGCATCTATTAAAGTTTTAAAATATATAAACTATTTTAACAATGACTATATCCAATAAACTAAAACAGAAATCACTATGCAGAAGAAACAGCATCCCCTTGACTATTCTTTTTATAAATTGTGTCTCTGTTCTCACTTTACTGTTAGGAGAAAATAATCTGTTTTCATGTGGCATGGCTGAATGTGAATCATGTTCATTTCCTTCCCCTGTTCCCCCAATTCCCAGTGGACCTCTGGGTAGAGTTACCACTTAGCAATATAAGGTGACAAGCAAATGGGCATTAAACCTACTGTTTCTGGGACAATTCCTTCACCAAAAGTCAGGGGAAATGGGAGGGAATTGTCACTCACTGACTTAAGAATGCACCTGGTAAGTAAAAGAATTCATTTAAATAGTGAGATAAGAAATGAGTGTAAGTGAACAGTTATATGATGGACTATTCACTTGCATCAGTATATAATGTGTATGTTTGTTTTATGGCTATTAAATAAGAGGTTCTAGTATCGTTGCAGTTTGCAGACTTCTGAGAATGTAGTTCTAACACCTTTGTAAGGTTACAACCATGATTAGACTTGCTGTATTTATTAGTCAATATGGAGCGAAGTCCATCTATGGCAAGTTTTGCTTTGCCTTTTGGATTAGTTTGTTTAATATATTCATATTATTTGAATTATTTGTTCTATAATATACTTTCTTATCTTACTAGCTTGGTGCTAACAGTGGTTTGCACATCATCATCTTTGATGAAATTGATGCCATCTGCAAGCAGAGAGGGAGCATGGCTGGTAGCACAGGAGTCCATGACACTGTCGTCAACCAATTGCTGTCCAAAATTGACGGGGTAGAACAGCTGAACAACATCTTAGTCATTGGTATGTTTGCTTAAAAAAAAAGTGCTGTGGAAAAAAAAATGCTGTGATTTCAAAAACATTAGACACATGTGTTCGGAATTAAGTTCTGTATAGATTGTAATTATACTACTTTGCCAATGTTTCCAAATTAGAATCAAGTGTTATTGAAGAATTTGACTATTTTAATGTTGAGCCTTAACAGGACAAATGTAAGGTGGGTTTTAGTGACTCATGGTTTAAGCATATAACTCACCCATTTAAAAGGCAGCACAATGTAATGCAATGGTTTTCAAAGTGGGTCTTGTAGGCCCCCGTGGGTCCTCAGAAGGGCTTCAAGGTCTGCGAGGCCCAGGGAATGAGCTTCAGCTCATGCATCTCTATCATAACTTCATGCATCTCTATCAAAACAGTCTTTTAACTGTTTTAGGTACTGAGGTTCTTCTTAAGGTGACTTTTGTGGGGGGAGGGAGAAGTCTGTTGTTTATGAAGGTTGAAAACCATTGGCCTACAAAAAAGGGAAGGGACTTTGGGTCAAAAATGTTCATATGGCCCTTCTCTCACTTTGACAGGTTACTTGCCCTCTTTGAATCTTAATTTTTCCTTTTTAAATATTTGAAGTTTTTATTGTATTTATATTCCATTGGCTTGTACAGTAGTGAAATAACTAAATTTATAACGAAATAATTTATAACTAAAGCAAAGTCTCCAGGTATTTTCATTAGAACATGTCAAGAACAAGTGATATTTTTATTTGAGAATAATTTGGTTTTCTGTTTGACTTATAAAATGTCCTCTTAGCTTCTGAGGTAAATTACTAATCTTACATATTCTGAAGGGACATTTTATCTTACTTTTGAACTGTGATAATTTGTATGTTTTAACATCTATGTTCAGGAATGACCAACAGACCAGATCTGATAGATGAAGCTCTCCTTCGACCTGGAAGACTGGAAGTTAAAATGGAAATAGGTAAGTAGACCTGTCACTGATGGCAGGGGAGTGGGAGAATATATTTAGAGTTCATTAGCAGGAGCGACGTCATGTAACTCAATGGTTTAATGTTTGTTAGAGAAGTTGTATATCATGAGAAGCAGATGTTTTCATGCTTGAGTACCTATAAGAAAGCATTAGGAATAAAATAATATCTGCCTTATTTTTAATTTTATCAGGTTTACCAGATGAAAAAGGTCGACTACAAATCCTTCACATCCACACAGCAAGGATGAGAGGGCATCAGTTACTCTCTGCAGACGTAGATATTAAAGAACTGGCCACAGAGACCAAGAATTTCAGCGGTGCTGAATTGGAGGGTCTGGTGCGAGCGGCACAATCCACTGCTATGAACAGACACATAAAGGTCAGTCAACTAATAGATTAGGAGTCTACAGCCCTGTAAATACCGAGCCAGGGTTCTTTCTCTTTCCTTTCAAGCATACCAAGGGCTAGGGGTGATGCTGACTTTTGGTAGAGAAAATTCATGATAAAAGGAATAGTAATTAACTGTCCACTGCTAAATCTTCAGAGTAACTGGAAAAATAACGGTAGTATCTGCCCCATATTAACCACTGACTCATCTCCCTTCGGTTGTCTCCATCTGATACATGTGCAGATGAAGATTTTGAACAATATTTTTAATCTTTGTGCTGTGTTGAGTTGTAACATGTCATATGAAGTTAGATTTTCTATATTTTAGAATTATGAGGGCTGCTTCTTTCAGCAAATATACTGCATAATTGCTGTTTTTGAGGTATTAAACTGTAGACATGAAGATAATAAAGCATGGCCTCTCTCCTCAAGGAATTCAAAGTCAGGGGAATGGACATGTTTGCAAATTAGTACAAAAAGGTATTGTACTTTGGTAGAAATATATGCAAGGATACTTTTATTTTGATAAAGTTATCACCTGTAGATAAGTGACTCCCAGGTTTATGTCTTATCTCTTGAAAGTATATCTCCCACTTTCAATTTATAATTAAATAATTCTACCTGGATGTTTTGTTTATTTTAAATATACTTTTATTGATTTCAGAGAGGAAGAGAGAAGGAGAGAGAGAAACATCAATGATGAGAGAGAATCATTGATCTGCCACTGTCTTTTTTTTTATTGCTTTCCTTTTTGCTCCTATTTTGCTGATATCTCAATTTCTCAGGCTTGAAACTTCACAGTTATCTTTGATTCCTGTCACTCTACTGTATCCCACATTAACTCATTTGCCAAATTTTGTCAGTTCTACCTTGGCAGTATCTTTCAGTTCTCATTGTCACTGTCCACCTTCTATTTGATTAATCTTCCTACTTCATATCAGTCTACCCTTTAGAAACTTTTAGTGAGGCACCTTTGTCTACAGAACAAAGTACAGACTTCTTAGCCTTGTCTTTAAGGTCCTCTAGACCTTCTTCTAAGCTAGCCTTTCCGGATGTGTTCCCAGTTATTCTCTGCACACTTTAGTCAAATTGAAATGCTCACTGATCATCAGACATTAATTTATTTTTCCACTTCTCTGCTTTTTTTTTTTTCTTCACTTGAGAGTCTTTACCATCTCTTTTTATTTATCTTTTCAATACCTGGTTCATATGCCACAATTTTCTTCAAATCTTTTCTGATTCTTTCTTTCAAGAATAATGTGTTATTGTCCTTCCTGAAATAAGTGTATCATTTATGGTACCTTCGGTTTACTTTGGTTCAAAACAGATTTATTCAGCACCTATTGTATGCCAGACACTGTGCTAGGGGTTAATACTACAACTGCAAAGAGGTAAATCATCTACCTTTGAGCAGCTCACAGTCTGTCCTCCACATAGAAAGTACATGGAAGGTGAGGAAGAGAAAGGTGGCAGATGTGGTCAGTTCATGGGGTGAGAACTTTCACAGAGAAACTTCTGTGTCTATTAGTGGGGTAGGTCATTTAGGTAGAAGGAACAACATATGCAAAGTAACAGAGACACAGAATAGCATGATATGCTAGGGTAATTCAGTATTACTTCAGCATGAAAAGCAGGGAAAGGGTGGTAGTGAGGGATATTGTGAGGAGACTAAAGCAGGGGATGGAGCACAAAGAGCCTTTTATACTGTGCTAAGAAGTATGCACTTTTTTCCTGTGAGTAGTGCTAAGCCATTGAAGAGTTTAAAGAATAGCAGTGACATAGTGTTAAAACATAAGATCACTCTGGCAGCTGTATCGAGTGGAGTATTTAGGGGAGTATTTAGGGAGCTGGCAACACAGACGAGAGAGGGGAACTTTTATAACAGTTCTTGCAATAAATAATAAAAGCCTGAACAGCTAGGTTGAGTATGTTCTAGTTATTTGGGAAAATTCTAGCAATGGTTCTAAACCAAGGGTCAACAAACTATGGCCCATGGGCCATATCTAACCAGTCACCAGTTTTTATAAGTAAAGTTTTTTTAGAACACAACTACACCCATTCATTTATGTATTGTCTGCATCTGCTTCCATTCTACCATGGCAGGGTTGAGTATTTGCAACGGAGACTGCATGGCCCACACAGCTTAAAATATTGACTATCTGGCTCTTTACAGAAAAAGTTTGTCAACCCCTGTTCTAAACTTTAAGTCCGTATCTTATTCATCTCTGAATCTCCCACAATATTTCAAATAGGTCTAAATACTGAGAACATAGTAGGTATTTAGTAAATATTTTTTAATTTAGTAAACATGTATGTATTCTGAATCAAACTATCTATAAGTCATAATTTTCCTACATAATAGAAATGACTGTTCTAGATCAAGAATGCCATACTGGAGAAAGACACTTTATTTATTTTTTTAAAATATATTTTTATTGATTTCATAGAGGAAGTAAGGGAGAGAGAGATAGAAACATCAATGATGAGGGAATCATTGATCAGCTGCCTCCTGCACGCTCCTTACTAGGGATGGAGCCCGCAACCCAGGCATGTGCCCTTGATTGGAATCGAACCCGGGACCCTTCAGTCCACATGCCAATGCTCTGCCCACTGAGCCAAACCAGCTAGGGCGAGAAAGACACTTTAGACAGATAAGAAAAACCTCTTTAAAATACTGGAGACAGCGGGAGGAAGATACTAGTATCATTGCATTTTTAAATGCCAATGATCTAGACAATGTGGGAATGTAATATTGGGTCCTTTATAAAGTGGATTTTTCCTTTTTCTTTTTCTTTCTCTCCTTGCCATAAGAAATGTCTTGATAAGAAGTGATAGTAACTTCAAGAAACATTGAGTAAATGATGTAAAAATTGTTTCCCACCTTACTGATCCTTCACCTCAGACCACATTAATGTTTCTTGATATAATCCACAATAACTAGTTTATTAGTTATCAGATTTTTCCTATGCATTAGCCACCGGATTTTTCTCTTACTTAGTTATTTGCCATTTTTACCACAATAATCTTATCCCAAAA
The DNA here is from genome assembly GCF_028538775.1 of Myotis yumanensis. Classification (NCBI taxonomy): domain Eukaryota; kingdom Metazoa; phylum Chordata; class Mammalia; order Chiroptera; family Vespertilionidae; genus Myotis; species Myotis yumanensis. The sequence continues at coordinate 32,968,299 of NW_027223767.1, read as the reverse complement.
TGTTTCTAAGCCATCATCTCATTAAGAAACATATTTCCTTTAAGCTACATTAGTTTTATACATGAAGCAATAAGATACGGTGGGAAGAAAATATATTTTATAGTCCTTACATTACACTTCTTTCACTTTTTTATTTTTGCTCTGTCAAAGGGCAATAACTACATATTTCATCTGGATTTTTGTGAAAATGAAATCAAATACTATATTTGGAAGTGCCTTATAAACTACATATCAATGTTAGTTCTTTACAGTTTTGTTATTATTGGCTGATTTGAGAGGATACCATATACATCCTTTTCAATATCTGAGTTTCTGGGTTTTATTGACTATTTGCAGTTATCACTTTTCTAATTGTAAAGTTAATATGTTAGTTAAGACTATATAGAATACATTATCCTTCAGATTTACAACTAAGAAGTAGTGCAAATAGTGGACATTATTTCCCTCACTTTTTCCACATGGTTGAATTATCTTTAAACTTCAGGTGATGCATATTGACTTGTGATCAACACCTTTGATACCAAAGAGCTTCTAATTTTTTACAGTATCTATGGAATATTTACTACAAGGGACCTGTAGGCACTTCAAGGAAAGAGGGAAGGATATGTAAGACACTAACCACACCCCCCAAAATAAATAGTACCAACATTTCCTTTTCTGCATTTAAAAAAATCTATATTGCCAAAAGTTCTTTCAATGCTGTTTTCCTAACAAGACTCCTCCTCGGCCGAACAAAAGGCATACAGTTTTAGTATTCCCATTGCTGTAAATGTTCATAGCTTTACTAGTAATGATTGATGAATAAATAATTTGAAACTTATGATTTAAAGTTGGTATAAAACTTAGATACAACATTCAACTGTTTGTTATGATGTTCTTCCTGTGTATTATAAAAAGCCATTATTAGTGGGGTTTTTGCTTTCTTTGCAAAAGATTTGGGTTTAAACAAAATCTGGTGGACTAAACTAAACAGGTCTTCCCTGTTAAATTGTTCTTTCAGATTTTCTGAAACAAGTAGAAAATCCCATTTTAAACACCTCGATGTTCATGTCATTTGTAGTTGAACCCATGTTTGTGGTCAACTAAAATTCATGTGACATTAGGTTGTTTTTATCTTGAAAGGAATTTCTGCTTCAGGTAGAGAAGATTCATAATCCAAATTTCTTCTGCTCTGATCTGCTGTAAGGAAGTAAATTGAGGACACACACACACACACACACACACACACACTTTACAACTGAATCGAAGCTCTGATTTATGTTTGCAGAACTTCAATAAAATTCTTATTTTCTGTAGAATTTTGATTGATTAAGGTCATTCTACCCTTAATTTAACAGGAATGATAAGAACTTTGAAAGGTCAGATTTAAAAGGTTATGAAATTTAAGGGTGACCACTTGATATTTGCTAGTGTTGAAATACAAGTTTATTAGTTTCAGCAGGTAAAAGCTGAAAGACGTTGCTTCTTCTATATTGATTAGCTGTTATAAAGAAAATGCAGGAGAAAATCACACTAATTAAGACAAATGAGAAAAGGTTTTCTGAATGAGTAAAAATTCAGAATTGTAGCATTTTGAAAATAAGGTTTTACTAATTTGATAAAATAGTAAAAAATTAGCTAAGAGAATGCTTTAGAAAAATTATTTAAATGAAGTCAGGAATAATTCACAATTGTATTATTATTGGTTATTTATAACTAGTTAACTTTTGAAGTTCAAGGAGTATCTAAAAACAACTTGTCCTAACATAACTCTCCTCCACCCATCTGAATTGACTTTTAACTCATTGAGTGAGTTCTTTCTTAGTAGTAAAAAGACAAGTTGCACACCAGCTTCAGTACTGAAATCTATCATATTTTTTGGCAAATGTTGAAAGATAGACAAGATTTTCCCTTCATATTGCTATATGTTTCTGTCTTTCTGGTTTCACTATAAGAGGAGATCAACATACAAAACATTTTAGTAAAAACTTAGGGCTGTATAGGGAAAGGATATTTAAAATTAGTCTGGTAGCTTCATTGGGATTTTAATGTGATTCTGTCAGAACTGGTTTCTACACTTTCACTTTAAAGTTTACAGTTTGTAAAATTCTTTTAGATGTGTCAAAAAGACTTAATCTGAGTCTGAAACCTTTATAGAAGGTTACCTTTACCCTCAATTTAAGAAACCTTTCAAGCTTATATAAGGACAACATGAGATGAAATGAGATAATGTATATGAATATACTTAATAAACTATAAAGCTAAAAGATATTTATATAATATAAACATAATTCTTTCAGGAAAATAAACTTAGAGATGTCAGAAAATGTGATCAATATTTATTGAATATCTAATATGTGTCAATGAAAATCCTATTAACACTTTAAATGCTAATTATTCTCTTTATTTAAGTAGAATATTTGTGCATCTACTTAAATGTTGCTTGATACCTGCTCTCTTTTTTAAAATATAGAAGTCATATATGAATATATTCTCTTTGTAGAAGACTCAAGGATGCCAAAGTATAGGGGAAGAGTCAGACAGGCCATCTCTAACACCCAGAGGTAGTCAGCATTTGGGCTATGCCTTTGTAGTCCATTTTCTTTATATTTGCACTCATATACATATGCACTTTAAAAAAACAAATGGAATTGTACTGCAGCTCATATTTTTTACTTGACAATATGTCTCGGCTAGCTTTCCATGTCAGTATATGTAAGTCATTATTTTGGACAAATGCTCAATATTCTAGGCTATTACAACACAATTTAAAATATAAGATCCACAAGGGCAGGAACTTGTGGCCTTACTGCTATTCTGTAGAGCAGCAATTTTCAACCAGTGTGCCGCAAGAATTTTGAAAACATGCAATACCTGACTAGTCAGGGGCACTGACCTCTTTTCCTTTAAGATTGTCAAATAAAATGAGAACACAACAATAGCTATCTGGTGTGAATGAATCAAACTTATACTTTTTTGGTGTGTCAGATCGGCAAAAATATATTTTTTGGTGTGCCGCAGGATTTTAGTAATTTGTTTGTGTACCATCAGATGAAAAATTGAGAATCACTGCTCTAGTGCCTAGAACAGTGCATAATACTGTTATGAAAATTCTTGCCTGTGTCTCCCTGTGTACATGTGGAAATCATTTTTTAGGGGAAATAGCCAGATTTATTTTTTAAATGTGATTGATTATAGTGTCTTCTAGTTTCTACTGTTGCGAGATTCCATTGCAGGTAACCTGTTTTTGTCTCTCATAAAGGTTCTAGGACTTTCTCTTCACCTTTAGTGCTCTGAAACTACACAACACTGTCTAGACAGATGTAGGTTTGTTTTCATTTATCCTGATCAGCACTCATTGAACCCTTTAAACTGCAAAAACAGAGCTCTCTTCAGCTGTGGAAATTTTTTTTCTTCTATCTTTTTTTTCTCTTTTCTCCTTCTCAGATTCCTCTGGCTCAGTGTTAAAAATTCTGTATATACCATGCTTTTTAACCTTTCTCTCTTAACTTTCTTGCATTTCATGGGTTTGGGGCAGGAAGGTAGATAAGTAAATGTGTTCTGTTTGCCATCTTGATCCAGTTTCCTGACATAGTTCTTGTTATCCCATGAAGCTTACTTTTTTTTAAAAAAATGTCGGTCACCCTAGTTGGGTAATTCAGTTGGTTGGAGTGTCATCCCAGTACGCCAAGGTTGTGGAATCAATCCCCGGTGGGGGCACATGCAGAAATCAACCAATGGCTGCATAGATGGATGGAACAGATCGATGTGTTCTCTCTTTCTCTCTCTCTCTCTCTCTCTCTCTCTCTCTCTCTCTCTCTCTCTTTCTCTCATTCATTCTCGCCCTTCCTTTCTCTCTCTAAAATAAATAAGTGAACAAATGTCTGTCATTTTATTTGTCTCAGCAGTCTATTCCTAAAGGAACATGACTCATATTTTATAATAATGAATGGAAGGTTGATATTGTTTAACAAACTTTTGTTTTATAATCAGATTTTTTGAAGATAACTTTTTAAAAATCATAGTACCATTTTAAATGTTAGACTCACTTGCCTGTTGCTATTGGGAGTGAGCCCAGTCACATTAAAAATTGTGTTGGTATCTCAATCACTCATCAGGTCCAGGCAGCTCCAAGTGCTGATAAAGGCCTTGATGCCTCTCCAGATGTCTGTGCTAAGTGTCAGCTCCAGGTGCAGGGAGCAGAATACTTGGAGCTGGCACATAGATTCTCAAGCACAAAGTATGAGTACAAATCGAAGTTGTAGGTCCTTGGTCTCCTAGAAAAATGGTTTACAAACCTGTGGAACTTTATCAAAATTAAATGCCTGGACCTTCTTAAATAAAATCCTGAAGAGGCTGGGGCTGAGTATCTGTGTATCTGTAAAGCTTTAGAGGTTATTCTAAGAATGATAGCTAGAGTTCTTAGAGACCCTCCGTATATATTTTCTCCTCCTTATGCCTCATTTATAAAGAATTGGCTATCCAGTGTTCTTTGGTACAGATGTGTCATAATTTACTTAACTGGTACCTGCTTGGTGGACATTTAATTTGCTTCTAGTCTTCTGCTATTATAAGTCACTGGAGTAGATGTCCTTGTAATATAACATTGCACACATCTGTGAATATACCTATGGGATAAATTTCTACACGTGGAATTGTTCAGGCAAAGGTATATATATTTGTGAATTTGAGAGAGATGCTATTTGCCTGTGAAAGTATGCTTTTCAAAATCTTTAGGTGTTACATTCTTAGGCTGAAAATATTCTTAAATCTTAGAAGTCCTTACATTGTGTTTTCATTTCTAACTAGGCCACTACTAAAGTTGAAGTGGACATGGAAAAAGCAGAGAGCCTGCAGGTGACAAGAGGAGATTTCCTCGCTTCTTTGGAGAATGATATCAAACCAGTGAGTATGAATATTGAGTGATGGATAAGCCCAAAAATGATAATAATTCAGGAGAAAAAGATCTGCTATTTTACCAATATTGTGGGAGGTTATATCATATGAAGTTTTTAAAAATCAAAAAATCTTATTAGAAGTGTTCAATATAAGAAACATTCAAACAATAACTCTGATAGCTGGGTAATTAGCCAGTACTTACTGAAATATTTCTCATGATAGGGAGCTCACCATCTGTTAGACCAACCATCCCATTTTGAGGCTTTCTAATTATTAATTCTTTATATTGAACTATAAATAGTTTTCTCATTGGTTCTTATACAATCTGAAGCTACTGAAACCAAAATTCATCTTAATTCATCCATCCTCCATATGTTAGTTACATTTAAAATTAGCTCTCATATTCTCCTCTCTCTACCTTTCTCTAACCTCCTCCAAGGCATTCCTTTTTCTTACTCAATACCTTTTGGTCCTTAACTGCTACAGTTTCTAAAGACTCTTAACCATTCTAAGTGCCCTTTTAAAAAAAGGTGTCAGGTTTTTTTTTAATGCACTCACTAATCACAGTTGGAGCTTTAGAATACAGTATGAGATCATTAACCCATCCTATCCTCCTATTTAATAAAAGCCTAATATGCTAAGTGTCTGGTCGTCCATTCAACCAATCAAAGCATAATATGCAAATGATATGCTAAGTCGACTCAACCGCTCGCTATGATGTGCACTGACCACCAGGGGGCAGACGCTCCAACTGGTGGGTTAGCTTGCTGCTGGGGTCCAGCCAGTCAGGACTGAGCAAGACAGGTTGGACACACCCTGGAGCCCTCCCGCGGTCCCTCCCTGGCTGGCCAACCTCCTGAGTCCTTCTCTGGCCCCGATTGTGCACCAGTGGGGCCCCTTGGCCTGGCCTGCGCCCCTCTCACAATCTGGGACCCCTCGGGGGATCTCAGAGAGCCAGTTTCGGTCTGATCCTGCACACCAGGCCAAGGGACCCCACTGGTGCACAAATTCATGCATCAGGCCTCTAGTTTTTCTATAAAATAACCACTAATGTTTGTTTACTCTTCACTGAGTAGCCATTGTTTGGAGTCCTATATTAGTACAAAAAACAAAGTGCAGAAAGGCCTCTTAAAGAGGTGTGTATGTTTGGTTTTCTTTTAAAAATGGATCTCAGGTGCACAGAATTGGATTAATCTTAATCTTTAGTTTGTGACACACTGTTGTCATTAGTCTACATGGGGTATAAAATAAAGTACAGTGGGTGCATGTAATTTTGGGGGAATTGCTATTTTATTGCATATTTTATAACCAAGAATCATCCATATGATTTTCTGTAGCTATACATCATTCATTTTATTTTTTTCAATTAAAAACAATTTTCCAATTACAGATGTTATAAAATATTATATTAGTTTCATATGTATATTGTAGTGATTAGACATTTTCATTCCTGAAGAGCATTGCATTGTGTGACTACCACAATTTATCTATTTTCTTGTCAATGAGCATTTGGGACATTACCAGGTTTTTATATTACTAGCAAGTGCTGCTATGAGCATTGAACAAGTTTCTCTTAGATATATATTAAGGAATAAAATTCCTGGTTTGTTGGGTATATGAATGTCCAACTTCAAATGTAAGAATTTTAAACTTTTTCCAGTGGTTGAACCAATAAGTACTTTCCCCAATATTTTAAAAGAGATCCTGTCACTCTATATCCTCTACAACACTTGGTATGGTCAGTCTTAAGTTTTGCCATTCAGTTGGCTTTAAGATGGGATTTCATTTTGGTCTTAATTTGCATTTCACTGATTACTTACAAAGGTAAGCATTTCTCCATGTACTTACTGGCCATATGAGTGTCTTTTGAGAGATGCTATTCATGCCTTTGCCTATTTTTCTATTGATTTTATCTGTATAAGTTCTTTATATATTTTTGACAATAATTATTTGTTGCAAGTATTTCTTTTAAAGACAAAAATCAATTTGTTTTATTAGCTCTATTTTTTATTACTATTGTGACTTTTAAATATATTTACTTTCAAAAGTTACTGAGCAATAGAAATGGTTAAGCTTTTGCTTTTGTCATTTGTAATAGATACCAAAGATATTAGAACCCAGCCTAACTGATCTATTTCAAGATTTTTTATAATTTGACTACAAGAAAGGGGAAACTAAGATAACTAAGTTAAGTAGGTAGTAAGTTTCTTAAAATTATTCCATGAGTCTGGGAGACAAAACAAAAATGAAGTGGCGGGATAAGAAAGGAAGACTCATACATATTGTGTAGCTTCGGGGGGAGGGGGAGTCCCTGTTTCCTGGTTCAGGTATCTTAAAGCTGCTGCTGTAAGACTTAGAGTGTATACTTGGAATAATTAAAGATAAAAGTCAGCCAATCTACATATTTCCTATAGTGGTATTTATTAGGCTCTCCCTTTATAACTTTTTAGAGGGCCACTGAATGCACCATATCCAGACCAGGCAATGAGGACTTCCCTTTGTACTCAGGAATCAAAGGACTAGTGTATGCAAGGACCAAAGAGAAGTCTGAGAAATGATTGAGTAGCAAAGAAATAGAGTAATGAGACTGTTGTATACTGTTTAGAGACACTATTACAAAGAATAATTTTCTGTGAGGTGCAAGTTCTAAAGAAGAGTTAAAATTGTTTTATACGTCGGAGTAGTGAAAAATTAACTTGTTGAAGGATATAATAGCTTAAAATTCTCATGACATAGGACCTTTACATTACATTGGGTTATGTCTTCCTACTCATTTCTTTTCCTTTTAACCTTATGAAAATTCAATTAAGTAACTAAATACTAAAGTTATTGACTACTTTTGGCAACTGGTTTGATAGGAGTTCCAATATTAGATTAGAAGTTGAAAATGAAGAGAAATGTGATTTAAACTCCAATATGTAGTGAGAACAATTAAAATTATTACATATAATAATTGCTTTTATTTTATTTTCCTAACCCCTCAATCTTTCATTATAACTGCTCATTCCTATCTCATTTAAAATCTTATATTTACACATACACACTTACCTTGGTGCCATTTAACTTGTAACCCCTTCCACCAAACTCATGTGGACAGGATCTCCTCATTACCATTTTACATTCCCATTTTAATCCATGACACTGCGGTCAGAGTTAGGATAGTGTCTTTGTTTGCTGAGACAAGTGTTTCTAATTTCTGAGTTCATAATCTCTTTTTCTCTTTGTTCTGAACAGAAGGCAACAGCCATGTACTCCTTATAGAACTAACTAAGCACATAGGGACATACCCTTTCTCGGGGGTTATGACAGCTTGGGCTCTGGTAGAATCTGAGCCTAGAATCTATTGTTTCTCCATTAAGTCACCCAAAGCAGCTCCTCCCCTCCCCAGTTTGATAAAAAGTAAAATGCAAAATTATAAAACAATGGAGGTCTTTTGGTGTGATTTTCAGGCTTTTTATACTGATACTAGAGGCCCGGTGCACAAAAATTTGTGCACTCGTGGGGGAAGGGGGGTCCCTCAGCCCGGCCTGTGCCCTCTCACAGTCTGGGACCCCTCGGGAGATAACAACCTGCTGGCTTAGCCCTGCTCCCGGTGGGATGAGGGCAGGCCCAATCCCTAGGTGCAGCCCCAGGTCGGGCTCAGAGCAGGACCAATTGGGGAGTTGGGGCGCCGCCCCTTGGCATGCACAGAGCAGGGCGGATAGGGAGGTTGCGATGCCACCCCTAGTCACGCTCAGGGTAGGGCCGATTGGGGGTTTGGGGCACCGCCCCGTCACACTCAAGGCAGGGTCGATGGGGAGGTTGCGGCGCCACCCCCTGTCATGCACAAAGCAGGGCCGATCAGGGGGTTGGGGCGCTGCCCCCTGTCACTCACAGAGCAGGGCCCATCAGGGGGGTTGGGGCTCCATACCCTGTCACGCACAGAGCAGGGCGGATCAGGGGGTTGGGGCACCGCCCTCTATCTCCCACAGAGCAGGGCCGATCAGGGGGTTGGAGCGCCGCCACTGTCACACTCAGGGCAGGGCTGATGGGGAGGTTATGGCTCTACCCCGTCACACACAGAGCAGGGCCCATGGGGGAGGGGGGTAGTTGGGGCTCCGTACTCTGTCACGCACAGAGCAGGGCAGATCAGGGGGTTGGGGAGCTCCCCCCTGTCACACACAGAGTAGGGCCTATCAGGGGATTGTGGAGCTTCCCCCTGTCACGCACAGAGTAGGGCCGATAGGGGAGTTGGGGCACCGCCCCCTGTCACACACACAGCAGGGCCGATCAGGGGGTTGGGGCGCCACCGCTGTCACACTCAGGGCAGGACCGATGGGGAGGTTATGGCTCTACCCTGTCACACTCAGAGCCGCAGGGCGATCAGGGGGTTGGGGAGCTCCCCCCTATCAGGCACAGAGCAGGGCTGATCAGGGGGTTGGGGCGCCTTCCCCTGTCACGAACAGAGCAGGGCAGATAGGAAGGTTGTGGCCCGCCCCCTGTCACACACAGAGCCGCAGGGCGATCAGGGGGTTTGGGCTCTGCCCCCTGTCATGCTGATCCCGGTGCTGGGAGGCATAATACCCTTTTACTATATAGGATAGAGACCTGGTGCACGGGTGGGGGCCGGCTGGTTTGCCCTGAAGGGTGTCCTGGATCAGGGTGGGGGTCCCCACTGGGGTGCCTGGACAGCCTGGGTGAGGGGATGATGGCTGTTTCCATCTGGTCACACCCCCTTCAGGGTGGGGGTCCCCACTGGGGTGCCTGGCCAGTCTGGGTGAGGGGCTGAGGGCTGTTTTCAGGCTGGCGGGTGACTGAAGCTCCCAATCTGTTCTTTTTTCCTTTTTTTTTTTTAATTCTGGGCCAGCTTTAGCTCTGAGGCTCGGCTCCAGCTATGAGACCTCCGCTGCTGAAAGCAGGTTTCTGGCCTTTGTTTACCTTCTGTATTTGAAACAATGTTGCGATCCTGCTGGCTGAAGCCTGGCTGACTGACGCAGGTTTCTGGGGTTTTGTTTAGCTTCTATATTTGTTACAATGTTGCTTAGAGTTGCAGCTGAGAGGCTGGCAAGGCAGGCGGGGAACCTTGGCTTCCTCCTCACTGGAGCAAGCAAGTCTCCCTGTTCGCATCAGCTGCCTGGCTGCCGGCCACCATCTTGGTTGGCAGTTAATTTGCATATTTCAGTAATTAGCCAATGGGAAGGGTAGCGGCTGTACAGCTAATTACCATGTTTCTCTTTTATTAGATAGGATGGGATATTGCTCAACATTTTTGTGTAGGAATAAAGTATTTTGGGCATTTTTTATATGCTCAAAATGTTTTAAACTGTCCTTTTCTTCCATAGGCATTTGGCACAAATCAAGAGGATTATGCAAGTTACATTATGAATGGTATTATCAAATGGGGTGATCCAGTTACTCGAGTTCTAGATGATGGAGAGCTGTTGGTCCAGCAGACGAAAAACAGTGACCGCACACCATTGGTTAGCGTCTTGTTGGAAGGTGAGAAGAAATGATGAGATGGCATTAAAAGTTAAACAAAACAGTACTTTTATAAAGCCATTTAGGACATTCCAGAAAAATGAATTATTTTCATTTCTAGTACTGTTCATCATCTGCAAATAGTAATCCAGTATATGTGTACCAATAATTGTGCAATTCAAGTCCTACTGAGGACAGAATGTTACTGATGAATGATAGCAACTCATTTTCTTATAGGATTGTATCTAAATTTCTATGTTACTTAATAGACTGTAATACCAAATAGCGCTGAATTCAGTTAAATAAATTTTCACTGAGTACTTGACTAGTTGCTGGAAGGGCAAAAAAAGACACAGGAGAGACCAATGGTTAGAATCAGTTGCATTAGCCTTAGTTGTAATTTGATTGTAGTTTGAAGTAATAATGGTAGTGGAGATGGAGATAAGTAAACCATTTTGAAAAATATTTAGAAGGTAGAATAAAAGAGACCATATTATTATAATTATTAATTATTAATCATAATTAAACTATAATTCTTTGAACTCTTTCTTTTGCCAGTCACTCTACCAGCACTTTACACATATTACCTCATTTAAACCCACTTCAGTCCTGAGGATAGATGCTGCTGTTATCCCTATTTGTAGAGAAGCTGAGGCTTAGAAATATTAAGTAACTAGATGTACTATGGGAAAGATATCAAATACAATCCCCAGGTTTCTAGTATACATGCCTGTTTCTAAGATTGGGAGTATTAGTGGAAAGATTTGGGAAAGAAGATCATGAGTTCAGTTCAGGGCATGTTGAGTTTGAGGTTCCTACAGAATAATTGAATCGGAAATGTTAAGTAGCCTATTATATGTAGGTCTGGTGCTCCAAAGAGAAGTCTGGCTACAGTATACATTCATGAGTTGTCAGTATATTGACTGTTGCTGAATCCATGGGAGTGGAAGAAGTCACTTACAGAAAGAGTATAGATTGAGAAGAAAAGTGGGCCTAGAACTGATCTCTGAAGTGTGTCAACATTTAAGGACAAAGTTGACAAAGGAGACTGAGCAAGAGTAACCAGAGAGGTAGGAGGAGGGGTAAAGAGAATGTGCTATCATAGAATCCAAGAAAAGTATTTAAAGAAAGAGGAGAGTTATCAATTGTATCAATTAGTCTTAAGAGGCCAACAGATAAAGTATCTGTTAGATTTGGTGACATGGAAGTCATCGGTGATCCTGATGAGAGCCTTTCCATGTAATGGGAATGGAAGCCATAGCATTTGTTTGAGAGTGGATGGAAGGTGAAGAGTGAAGGCAGCCAGAGCAGATAATTATTTAGGGAAGTTCCATTTTGAAGGAAGAAGAGAGTGTTGAGGGGTGTGAAGAGGAAGAGATGGAACATATGGGGGAGAGGGTACTATCAATAACGTTGGGTTTCTGAAAAGATGGGAAGGAAGAATTGGTTGGTTTATGGGTGGAAGAGGGACACATCTTTCATTACACAGAAGGGAAGAAGAAGGAGATGTCTAAATTCAGGTAAGTTTGTAGATTTGGTGGCCTGAGTCTTTAGAATTCTAGCTTTTTAAGTCACATTTGCTTCTAATAAGGCAGTTTTCCCTGTCCCCACAATCATCTCCTAAAATTGTATTGTTTTCTTAGACAAATAATTTGGTAGAACTAAACATAAATACTGATATGTATTTGAATGCACTCCTTTTTTTAGAAGCAAAACCCTTGTTTTATATATTTAGGCAGAAGTTTGAAAGATTAAGACTGTGAGAAAGAGAGAAGGAGCGTATTTCATCATACTTTTGAGAAATGCTAATCAGTTCATTAAGTTTAGTTGCTAATAAATAAGAGAAAACATGTCTGCCATGAAATTGTGTCAGGATATGTTAATGAGCAACTAGTTGAGACCTCAGTACCTTGTGGATAAAAGTTTAAACTTGTTTTATTTCCCTTTGCTTAGGTTGGCTTTTTCCCCTGACTTGCTCATATCTTTATGCAGGCCCTCCTCACAGTGGGAAGACTGCGTTAGCTGCAAAGATTGCAGAGGAATCCAACTTCCCCTTCATCAAGATCTGTTCTCCTGATAAGATGATTGGCTTTTCTGAGACAGCCAAGTGTCAGGCCATGAAGAAGGTATTAAGATTTTTACTTTCATTTTAACTTCATATCTCTTAGATGTGTGTGTACATATGTACATATATATCTATCTTTGTACGTGTATGTTTGTGTGTGTGTATATATATGCCATAGCAACTATGTTCTTTTCGAGTGGAACTAGATTATCAGCAAAATTTGGGAAGAAACAGCAATTATATTAGATATTTAACTTTGTGATACATTTTTATTTTATCTTTCAGATTATGCTTTGTTTTACACATATAATGGTTAATTTTCATTTCTTAAGTTTGTATTGACTTGATTGAAAGGAAAGATACTAGTTAAGAGTGTTTGAGTAGAGTAGCCCAAATTCTTAACTTCTTTCATCAATATGCAAAAGTCAAACTATTTGAGGTCAATTAAGTTAACTGTGTACCATTGGAAAGATATTTTCAACCTCCCCCCCGCCCCCCGCCCCAAAGGGATGGCAGTGTATTAGATAATCAAATCTACTTGACAACTTAATGCCGTCCTCATCCTTCTTCCTTTCTCCACGTGCCATTTGTCATCTTCTCAATATGGCTGCTTTGAGCCATCAGTTGCAACATAGAATAGACTTCTAGAGCTGAAAGGACCATCTGGTCCATCTCTCGTACATTCAAGCAAGTGTCATGTGAGACATCTGGGATAGTAGGTGACTGCTTTTTAAAAAACAACAAAAAGCAACGATGAAGACTCTTAATGACTGTTTAATCTCACTTAGTAGCCAGTGTTTCCATTGATATTCTGATTATGTATGCTCCCAGATAGTGAAGAAATTTTATTTTGTATCTAATTGAAGTATTTATTTACTTCTATCCTTTTTTTCATTCTTGATCTTTTCAAGATAAGAACTGACTCTAAGTTAGATGTGGGAAAATCAGAGTCAAGGAAAGGATTCTTGAGAATGGAAGTGCTACCTAGTGAAGACAGCTCAGGTGTTCTTTTACGGTGCTCAGAGGCCCTCACTTTATAAAGACATAGGATAGAATTACTTCAGTTTTTCTTTAGGAAAGAGACAAGCAGATTTAAAAAAAATGTTTGAAAAGTTAGTGTCTTGTTAGTGCAGGAGGCAGAAAATTATTTGTGTAGGGTGCCTGAAATGGATAGAGAAAACAGAACTTGGAGCAGGATTCCAGTTCTATACACTGAAATGTGAAGATAAGTATTCTATATAAAGAGCCCTGGCCAGGTCATTCAGTTGGTTAGAGCATCATCCTGATACACCAAGGTTGTGGGTTCCATCTCCAGTCAGGGCACATATAAGAAGCAACCAATGAATGCATGACTAAGTGGAAAAACAAATAGATGTTTTTCTCCCTCTCTTCCCCTTCCTCTTTCTCTCTAAAATCGATAAATTAAAAATATCCTATATAAAGATATTTGAAACTGAGTATGAAAGAGAAGGAAATGTTTTCAGATACCAAAAGAACTTAAGTACCATAGTCAATTTATTCTGTCTGAGGTGAAACCAGTAGTATATATTCTCAAGAACATCTGGACAAAATCATGAGACCAGTCATTTCCTTGATGTAAATAGGGGTTAGTTTTCTTTGTGTTTTTTTTTTTGTTAGTGTTTTTTTTTCCACCCTCTAAAGGGAACCCTTAAGCCATATTCTTTGGTGAAAATTTAAATAATAGCGCTTGGAATCTGTGGTCATTTAATTTTCCTTTTAATTGAACAGCTAATTCTACTGGCATGTCTCTAACTCCATCTATTCCTTATACTTGGCAAAAGTAGTCATCTTCTGCCCTGGCTGGTGTAGCTCAGTTGGTTGAACATCATCCTGTGCACAGAAAGGTTGCTGGTTTGATTTTTGGTCAGGGCACATGCCCGTTTTCCGGCTTGATCCTCGGTAGGGGGAGTGCAGGAGGCAGCCAATCTATGTTTTGCTCTCACATCGGTTTTTCTCTCCCTCTCCCTCCCTCTGTCTGTATAAATAAATTTAAAACTATTTTTTTTAAGTAAAAAAATTAAAAAATAGTCATCTTCTGTACAAATTATAAATTACTCCATTGCTTTTCACCAGCTGCCAGGCTCTGCCTCAGATGTGAGTGGATGGTCCTAGTTTTTCTATAAAAGTTTTTAAAAAGTACTTTAGACTCCTGCAGATCAAAGCTGCTTTGTAAGTGTGAGATATTATCATTTTTATTATTTTAATCTCTTGCAAATTGACTTGAGGGGGGGAAGGTAATAATGTGCTGATTTTAGAGGCTTAAATGGTTAAATTAATGGCTTAATAACTTATGATTTAATCTTTAAATTGTTGAAGCCTTTCAAGGCAGAGTTTTAAATGAGTAGAAGTCTAAGGAATATGAAAATAAGTGTCTATACAAGCTTATTCCACATGGTTTCAGTTCATGATTCACTGTCTGGATCATCCATGCACCCTTACAATCACACAAATGTTTTGTTTCAGCAGTATAATATATACATATTCAACTTTTTGACTTTCCTTGGGGAAAAGATATTATTCCCTGAACCTAAAGAACAGAACAGTGAAAGAATGAAGCAGATGTGTCTTGGAACTATATTGGAAATATTGCAGAATCTTTCTCTGCAAATAATTTTCACATTGTTGCCTAATGATAGGTTGACAAAAGCCTGAGGGCTCAAACCAGTCTAAAGGTGCTAAGTTTTTCAGGTTGCTTCTAAAAATGAAATATAAATGCCATTCTTAAGTAGTTCTAGTCTACCTCCCACCACTGTTGTCTTCCCTTCATTTGTAGTGTGAGGATGGGAAGATTTTTAATTCTTTTTTCAGAGCACAAATAATTTATAATGTTTTTATCATTCTGGAGAGGCCTGTTCTTTCTTTGTAAGTGCTCCTCCCCACCACACACACACACACACACACACCCTCAAATTAGGAGAAAATAAAAATGAGTTCATGTTTGTCCTTCAGTTTTCTTCTCTGCTCAGACACACTTACACACACATTATGTATTGGGGATCACACTGGATGTACTGTTTTAAACTGTCTTGTTTCACTTAATATATTGTGAACTTTTGTGTTTTGTGTTTTGTTTTTTCTTATCTGGGTTTTATTTTTAATTTTTATTTATTTTTTAGTTTTTTTCTCTTTTGCTCAGTCCCTCCACCTGCCCCTCCATTGTGAACTTTTTTCAGTGCCATAGAAATTTATCTCACTATTATGTTAAATTAATAGCTATGTAATAACCATTTAAGCATTCCGTTTTTATTGAACATTTAGGTTGTTTCCAGTTTTTTCCCCCCAATTATAAATGATATTCTGTGGAACTACCAAACTAGGGAAATTACTGTCCCCATTATCTTATTAGATTTTCCTTAGAGTAGCATTATATTTTACTGGCTGAGAACTTGGGCTTAGGTTTCAAATAGATATGAATTTGAATCCCAGCTCCACCACATTTCTTGACTATAAGCCTCTGTTTTCTCATCTATAAAATTAAGATAATAGTAATAGCTGCCTTATGGGTTATTATGAGAATTAAATGAAATGGTAATCTATGTAAAGTATCACACAATGCCTTGTGATATACTAGTAATAGATGCTTGATAAGAGTGTGGTGGTTATTTTTACTTATCATTATGATTGTACATATACTTTTGGTTATTTCCTTAAGATAAATTCTCAGAATCAGGATTGCTAAGGTAAAAATATGAATAATTAAAATATTTTTAATAATACTGCTACCAAAACTCTTATGCCAAAATAATAATGATTTATAGAATCCCACCTCTTTAGAAAGTTGAACCAATTTATGCTAGCAGCCCCATCATTTTAGTGTCAGTTTCCTGGGACTCTCAACCACACTTAATGTTATAAAAATATTTTTTTTGCCAATTTCATAAGTAGAAGATTGGCATTTAACTATTTCTTCAGCCACATTTTCATGACTAAATGCTCAGTTTTAAAGACTTTTCAAAATGTTTTGCAACAGAATAGTTTGTGAAACTGGGAAATATTATAACATTAATTTTTGTTAAAGAATGATGGTTTGAATAGTTAATTCATAGAATATCTTTGTATACCATTTTATTACTTAAACTAAGAGATAAGAGTTTTTGTTAATAAAGAGGGCCATTAGACTTGTTTTACAGAGAAGAAGGGAGAGGGATAGAGAGTTAGAAACATCAATGAGAGAGAAATATGGATCAGCTGCCTCCTGCAGATCCCCTACTGGGGATGTGCCCGCAACCAAGGTACATGCCCTTGACCGGAATCGAACCTGGGACCCTTCAGTCCACAGGCCGATGCTCTATTCACTGAGCCAAACTGGTTAGGGCTAGACTTGTTTTAATGAACAGCTAAGATTTCACTGTAATTAAGCTATTGCTTTTTGTTCACATATGGATGGTATTATAATGTATGAAAGTAGTTTATTCTCAATTATTTTAACATTTACCTTGCACTGCTCTTAATTTGCTTAATGAGTTCTTTCTCCATAGGTCAACTTCTCACCACTGCCAGTATGTATGAGGTATTATCCTCATTCTGGGGGGTACCATATGTTCCTTTCAGATATTTGAAATATTTGCAGATCTTTCCCCCGTTTATGTTTGTTTTCCCAACTTCATTCTATTTTAAAATTTTAATTCCAGTATCTATTGTTGCATCTATACTTTTTAAGAAATTTGTTGTAGTAGTTCTATTAGTGTCATTAAATGAACAAAAGGACAAAGCAATAAATTTTGATTTTAACTCATTACCTAATCTTGATGCTTTTCGAGTATACAAAAAACAATCTGATGTGACTAAATTACTTAAATAAAATTAAGTAAAAATATGAGTGATTTATAAAACTATGCCCATTAATAACATATAATATAGTCTTGCTTTTAAAGAGTTGAAAATTAATGGAAGACATTTTCCTTTCCACTAGCTTTGCATGAAAGAAATAATCTTCTTTGAATATCCTCCTCCTGTAAATCCCACTGCAAATTGTAGTCTTCACAGAACAGAATCATAGTGCCTAATCCTCCCCTTTTCGGGGGTTAGTCCATACAAAGAGCAGAGCTGGAAATTGGATCTTTTGACAGCAGTTACTAAGCAACAGAATTTGGATGTTTTTGGTTAACATCCTAATATATCATGTAACTGGTTTGTCGAAGTTTGTGCATGTATTAACTGAGAGAAGTGGGACACTCGGGAAGTGATTACAGGTCCCTGCATGGCTGGGGGGAGCGGGCGCTTGTTGTTGTTTTGTTTAATACACTTTGTCTTTTGGCGTTTGTATCTGTTTGGCACACAAAAAAAGATGGAACAGATCTTTAGTAGAACTTTCAGACTTTGTGGCTTTTTATATTACTAAAGAATACCTCACTCTGTGGCTCGCGTTATGTGAAAATGTAAAAATTTTTCCTGAAAAGCAGGGAGAACAAATAAAGGATTTTAAGGTCATTCCAGGAATCTTTAGTGCTTTGCCAAAAGTTTAGGTCCACTTCCTGAGGCAGTTTCATTAGAAGACAGCTAATGTTTGCTTGGTTTACTCCCCAGTTATTTTTAGAAACTAGAGATTATTACTGATAGCACTGATTTGAATTTGCTCATTTACGTTTTTATATGCTACCAAATATGATTAGAGTATGCTTTCAGCTAATTGTTGACAGATTTACTGCATTAGGGATTTTCTAAGTCATCAGATTCCTACTAACTAGGTACTTCACGCCAACCACTTCAGAATTAAGATGAACTCTTTCAGCCCCCAAAGGAGCAGAGAATTTGGCTTCACTTGCCTCAGAGCAATGAAGAGGTTATAGAAAATAGAGGACAGTCTACTTAGAACACACTTTGCTGTGGTTGTGATTCTGAAAGGCTGAGATTAACATGGAACTAATACTGGTGTGTTCCCATCTATATTCATGTGGACTCCAGGGTCTGCAGCTGCTGCATTCCCCTGCACACGGGTGGCTCCCAACTGGTCAGAAGATTCCGGAGTGTGCTGTGTGCCTTGGGAGCTTGCAGTGTCCTTGAGGACCATATTCAGACCTGTCCCTCTCCCTTGTGCATCAGGAGCCCTACACCTCCTTTTCCTCAGGCCTTAGAGTGCAGCCAGCCTGCTCTTGCCTCAAGCCCAGGCTCCCCACATTCTAGGTTGTCTCTTAGGATCACTATCTACCTTTGCACATGAGAGAGGTGGTACCAGAGAGTTTAATGATAATCTCGTTATATCCACATCTAGAAATAGACTCTGTAACTCTGTTTTCTAGAGACATTCTTCATCTTCTAGAATAGTCCTCATTATTTCCTTGTTGACTGATGCCACACCCTTCCTTCCTCTTTCTTTCTTTCTTTCTTTCTTTCTTTCTTTCTTTCTTTCTTTCTTTCTTTCTCTCTCTCTCTCTCTCTCTCTCTCTCTCTCTCCCTCCCTCCCTCCCTCCCTCCCTCCCTCCCTCCCTCCCTCTTTCTTTCTTTCTTTCTTTCTTTCTTTCTTTCTTTCTTTCTTTCTTTCTTTCTTTCTTTCTTTTCTTCTTTCTTTCTTTCTTATCTTATCTTATCTTAGAAAGGAGGGGAGAGAGAGAAATCAATTTGTTGTTCCACTTCTTACTTATGCATTCATTGGTTGCTTCTTGTATGTGCCCTGATCCAGGATTGAACCCAAAATCTTGGCATATCAGGATGACTGACGCTTTAACCACCTGAGCTACCTGGCCAGGGCCACACTTTTTCTTTCTTCAATTCTTTCCTTTTTTTCGCTTTCACTTTTTCTTTCAGACTTCTCACTCAACTTTAAGACTATATTTATAAATATGTATACATACTTATATCTACACACTGATAATTTTACTTGCTCTACAGGAAACTCCCTGATAAAACTAGGATGATCATACACTACAGTTTGCTTTGAGCAATCCTGGTTTTTACCTGTTGTTCCAGTGTGATTATTAACATCTCTCCCCTTTCAAGTGTCCTGGTTTGCATGATAACTTATGTGATCCCCTAGTGATAACCTCTCTAGCAAGAAAAGGCTTGAGTATCATACTTTCATCTTACTAAATGAGAGGATCAGAATTTAAATTATTTTTTTAAAGAGTCTGTCAGATACAGCCATTAGCCTCAGCTTCAGCCCACCAGGCTAACTGTTGTGATGGCATCATTTGATCTGGAGCAAGCACTGTGTATCTGCTGTATGCTGGTACTGGTGAGAAGTTTGGCACTTCCAGTTGTACTATTCTAGCTGGGCAGTTTGTACAGCTTTACCTTTTTTGCATCTTTTCTTCTAGTATTTCTCCTCCTTTTTGGATTTATCTACATAAAGTTGCAATAGAACATCCCGGCTTAGTATGTAAATGTCTCACTTATATTTAAGTCTGGCAGCTAATCCCAAATACTTGCCAGTTGAATCTGAGTATCTTCTTAGTGAATGCTCTGCTGGGGCCTGGACCAGGAATCTGAGAATGGAAGCAGCTGGGAAAATTAGGCAGAAAACATGAATCCAGGGGAAAAGTGGTGACCTTATATTACACTAGTGACTAGATAATGAAAACAGTATGTATGAAGTGAATGGGGTGTGTATATTTAAATTAGAGCAGAGTTGCTACCTGAAGGAGTTTCAGTTGACTGGTCAACTGAAACTGGTCAAGTTACAACTGAAATTGCACTGCCTTTGTCATGGTTAGAATGTTGTTAAGAGTCACCTGTGAGTGCTCCTCTCCCCGTGATACTAATTAGTGCATTAAGAGCTGTCTGTAAAAAAAAAAACTACTTTAGCCCTGGCTGGTGTTGCTCAATGGTAAGAGTGTTGGCCCATGCACCAAAGGGTCTTGGTTTTGATTCCCAGTCAAGGGCACGTACCTGGGTTCACTCCCTATCCCTGGTTGGGGTGCATGCAGGATGCAACCAGTTGATGTGTCTCTCTCACATGGAAGTTTTTTTGGTTTTTGTTTTGTTCTCTCTCTCTCTCTCTCTCTCTTGCTTCCTCCCACTCTCTTTGAAAAGCAATGGAAAAAAATATCAGGTGATGATTAACAAAAACAAGCGAAAAAAATCCCTACTTTGCATTGAATGACTGCTGTAGGTATTTTCTTTCCTAAAATGTCATAGGTAGCCCATGCAGTCAACTGTGAAGTGATGTGTAATGCTTCATGAGTCACAGTATCTAAGTTGGTGAGACTACCTAGCAATTTATCATCAGTTTAGACCCAAGCAGTGTTCTCAGTAAGGTCCCTGTAGCCACGTAAACTCTACATTGTTTTTGAGAAGGGAGAAGGCTGATTTTGGGAAAATGTAGAATGTAGTGTCTTAGGCTCCTGTGGCTCTAATCCATGATATTACAGCTTGACAGATAGAATGAAATACGTGCATCAGAGCCTTTAGTAGAATTCTGAAAAAAAATATTTTGAAGAAGAAAGCATTATTTTCAGTGACTCCTTGAAATCACCTGAGTTTATAGGATACCACATTGGCTGCTGTATTGGTTCAGTCTTCAAAAAATAGCAAAGAACCACAGGGGAACTGCTTCCAAACTTTTCTATTGTCTCTTCCATTTCTCTTCTGCTTCATCTCTCACCCACCACTCCCCATACACACCAACACTGACCCCTTCATTTTAATTCTTATTGACTATGTCAGTTCCTGCAGTGCTCCTGCATTTTCTCACTTCTGCCTCCTAATACCCAGCATACTCTTCTTAGAACATTTTCTTCCCTGTTTTCCACTGGTTGTTCATCCTTCAGTTCTCAACTTAATTGTCACTTGCTAAATTTAGGAACACAGCATTGACTCCATAAGCCTCTGTATCAGTCAGGCTAGGCTAAGTTATGCTGCAATAATGAACAACCCCAAAATCTCAGTGGCTTAATACAACAGAGTTTATTTCTTGCTCACAGTACTTGTCCATCATGGTTCAGAGGCAGAGCTCTGTTCATTGTAGTTTCTCAGAGACTCAAGCTAGTAACAGAGGCTCCATCTCACATGTGATTCCATGATAGCCAATTAGGATAGAAGGAGTATAGTTAATCATACAGTGACTCTTATGAAAGCTCCTTCCAGAAAATGATACATTTTATCATTTTTTTTTAATCTTTATTGTTCAGATTATTACATTTGTTCCTCTTTTTTCCCCCATAACTCCCCTCCTTCCAGCTCCCACCCCACCCTCCACCCTCACTCCCCACCCACTGTGTTCATCCATAGGTGCATGATTTTTGTCCAGTCACTTCCCGCATCTCCCACACCCCTTTTCCCCCCAAGAATAGTCAGTCTATTCCCTTTCTATGTCCCTGATTCTATTATAATCACCAGTTCATTCTGTACATCAGGTTATTTATTCACTGGATTCTTAGATTCATTTGTTGATAGATGCATGTTTGTTGTTCATAATTTGTATCTTTACCTTTTTCTTCTTCTTCCTCTTCTTAAAGGATACCTTTCAGCATTTCATATAATACTGGTTTGGCGGTGATGAACTCCTTTAGCTTTTCCTTATCTGTGAAGCTCTTTATCTGACCTTCAATTCTGAATGATAGCTTTGCTGGATAAAGTAATCTTGGTTGTAGGTTCTTGGTATTCAGCACTTTGAATATTTCTTGCCATTCCCTTCTGGCCTGCAAAGTTTCTGTTGAGAAATCAGCTGACAGTCGTATGGGTATTTCCTTGTAGGTAATTGAGCCTCTTTCTCTTGCTGCTTTTAAGATTCTCTCTTTGTCTTTTGCTCTTGGCATTTTAATGATGATGTGTCTTGGTGTGGTCCTCTTTGGATTCCTTTTGTTTGGGGTTCTCTGCGCTTCTTGGACCTGTAAGTCCATTTCTTTCTCCAGATGGGGGAAGTTTTCTGCCATTATTTCTTGAAATAGGTTTTCAATATCTTGCTGTCTCTCATCTTCTGGCACTCCAATAATTCTGATATTAGTCCGCTTAAAGCTGTCCCAGAGGCTCCTTACACTATCTTCACACTTTCGGATTCTTTTTTCATTTTGCTTTTCCAATTGGGTGTTTTTTGTCGAATCTTTGGTTTGATTCTTGTGCTCCTCTGGTCTTCTATTGGGTATAATATTCTTTATTTCAGTCCGTGTATGCTTACTTTTTAATTTCTTTATCGTAGCATCGAGGGTCTCATTAGTTTTCGTGAGGCTCTGCACAAATTTATGGCAAGCCCTCAAAATTGCGATTCTTAGCTCCATATCCTCCATTTCTGTCATGTTTTTTTGTCTCCACATCTTTTATGCTTTCTTGGTGCACCCCCTTGTGGTCTCTGTGCGCAGTCTTGTTCTAGCCAAGCCTTAATTGTTGTAGTTAACACTAGAGGGATTTGACCACCAGGCCGACTGGCTGTAGGAATCAGCTGTTTGGAAAGCGTCTGTCTTCTGGGGAGGCGCTAGTCCAGCCCTTGCCTGAGGCGATCGGCAAACGGCTGTGCGCAGAGCTTGGGCGGGGCGGGATCCACAGGGCGGGGGGAGGGAGCAGTTATGGCCGCTCTCAGTCCGTCCCCAGGGGCTCTGCCTCTCTGTCCCGGCAACCCGGCAACCGCTGCAAACCTCGGAGGGGCCGTAGCCAGACAGTCCTGCTTCTCCCGTTTGAGTCTGGGTCCCTAGAGACTCGCCCGGATCTGTAGCCCAGAGTCTGAGATTCACTCCTGATTGAAAACGACAACCGCGCCCTCAGCCACCAGCTTGCTTTGCGCGCGCACCACCTCACCACCGCACCACCGTACCTTTAAATTTTCCACACTGCGCCTCCTCTGTGCGTCGGAATGCTGTTGTTTTTGCTTCTAGTTGAAGAGTCTCTCCTCAGCCAGCCTTCCTGTGGTTCTGGTTGATGTCCATTCCGACTTTTAGTTGTATTTTTGAAGTGGTTGTTTACGGCGGCAGTCTCCGGTGTTTACCTATGCCGCCATCTTCGATTCCTCTCCATTTTATCATTTTTATCCACCTCACAATCCAATGGGAAGACAGCTAAGAAAGAGAGGGTAGAAGGGATTGTGACAGTGTGGGAGAATGACTGAGGGGTGTAGGGAATGGTGCAAAGTAAAGCAACAGAGCTATTCTTTCAAGCATGCTTTCTTTTATGCATGCATGCAGCAGACATGGATTAAGTACCAGTGAGGTATCAAACCTTGGAAACATAATATTTGGGAAGACAGTGTCTACCTTACAGAATATAGTGTGCTGGGGAGGATCTTACCATCTCTAGATGGTCAACATGAGTTGTTTTTTGCTTTTTTTAAATTTGGGGTTGTTTTTTTTTAAGGGGGGAGGGGTTTGGGTGTTTTTTTGTTTGTTTTTTTCATCTTTGAGAGTGACTTTTGAGCATAGAAAAGACCATAGGTAGCCCTGGCCACTATGGCTCAGTTGGTTGGATAGTAGTTCTGTACACCAAAAGTTGGCAGGTTTGATGCCCAGTCAAGGCATATATCCAGGTTTTGTTTGATCTCTACCCCAGTTGGGGCACATATTCCCATCAATTACCTACAGAAAGAAACATCTGTAGCTAATTTGTGGCCTAAAAAATTTAAAATGCAACATCTCAAAATTATATCATGTAAGAGTTTTTAAAACAAAAGTAAGCAAACTTTTAAAAAGTCTACTTACATCTCTTATTCTATTTGTAAGTCTAGAAAAATTTAGTAATTACTTAAAAGGGGACTTTTACAGTTTAATTAAATTTCTTTAAATATCTTAAACTATATTTCCACATTTAAAATATTTTCTTTTCTCTTTGAAGTACTTTAGTTGTTTGTCTAACAAAAAATATTCTAAATTTCAAAGTAAGTAAATAATTACATTTATTTAATAATAAATTAAATCATAAGTATGGTTAATCTTAGATTATCTGTACCATTTGCAAGGCCATTAAAGTTATCTTTTACCTTCCAACATAAAATTAATTATTCAATTGCATATTTTAAATTGAACTAGCAAGGCTAATCTAGTAATCTAATATGGTAAATTCTCTTGATTATTTCAAATATTTTAAAGACCAAGCACACACAGGTTGTCTTCAAACTTAGTATGAAAAATATTAATTTTCTTGGCTTGATTTACTTTATTTGTATACCTAACTCTTAATCTTATATAGTTAAAAGATAGTTGCTAAGGAATATTATGTCACCCAAAACAAGATGGAAGGGAGAGTTACATCTTGGTCACTGAGGTTACTTACCAACCAGAGAGCTTGGGCTGGGATGCAGGAATTAATTGCAGATGACACGAATGGGATGCACTGAGCCCTGGTTATAGTTGCTGGAAAGGAGCCCCGAACATTTATAAAAAAGCTGATCTCAAAGCCTTGGGTGATTATATTCAATTTTTACATAAATGAATTCTCTTATCTGGCTTGTAATTGCTACGTCCTTATCAGGGTATAACTTGTTCACATCTTGGTTTAGTGACCATTTCTTTGGCTATCATAAGACAATGTATTATTATCTTTTGTCAGATTCTAAAGGTAGAACCAAATCTATTTTGTCCTTTATACCCAACTTTCATTCTTTTGTAAACACTGAGCATTATAGTCTGATTTGAGTCGACAAGCTTCTGTTCTTTCAATGTTATTCCTGCTTAAAAGGGTCACAGTTCTTACAGATAATAAAATGACATCCAATTTTATTCTACATATCCCTTGTGGCTTCATCTGTCTTTTGAGTCACAACACTGAAGCCATGCTCCTGACATAGATAGGAGAGACCTCTGTGATAAACTTGACAGGATTTGTCTGTTCTCAGAATTCCAGGTAGAACATAGCCATGATCTAGTATCATTTTGGGCAAGTCATTTAACTGCTTTGTCTCAATGTTTTTCATTCTTAATATGCAAGAACTCTTTTGGTTCTAAAATCCTATTATCTTTTAAATTCTAATTTAATGTAGTCTGAAATATTGGTGTTTTACTGTGCTTTGTTTAGGTATTGCTCAAGAATTAACAATCTTTAATTAATTTTCTTTAAAATTGTCATAATTATGGAGAGCAGTAAGATAATGGTTTTTGCTTTCTTCCAGATCTTCGATGATGCATACAAATCCCAGCTCAGTTGTGTAGTTGTGGATGATATTGAGAGACTGCTTGGTAAGTCATTGCATTTGCTATTGTACTGTCTTTGCCAATGTCTCAGAGATTATAAGAAGAAAAATAACAGGTATTTATAAATTATAAGGCAATAGAAATACCTTTCTTTGTCCTATAAGGAAATATAACATTATCTCTTCTCTCTCTAGTTAATGATGGTATTCATGTTAAGTATGCCTTATGACTATAACTCCGTTGTAAGTTGTTTTCCTGTAAGGACTCCTGCCTCATAATATTTTCTATCTTCTACAGAGTTTCCTGCCCATAATAAATGATTAGTAATTTTTGTTGACCCGATGTATTTACTGCCTGTAGCTCAGAGGTTTCACTTATGAACTTGACAGAGCTAATGAAAGTAGGGTTTACAATTAGAGTGAGATAACACTTGGGGCAGAAGCTGCAAGCTTTCTGTTACCTCAGTTTCTGCTCTTATAAAAGATATATAAAAGGGATATAAAGGACTATATCCCTTCCTTACTTATCCCATAGAGTAATTATGAAAGTTAAAAGTGCTCTGTGGTAATTTTAAAAATATTTATTAAACATTTATATGCATTCTTACATAATACAGAGATGAATAAGTCCCTGCACTCAACTCAAAATGTGTAATCTACAAATAAATTCCAGAAAAGTATTATTCTTACATTTTATTTCATTGCATAAATTAGATAACTCTGGAATAAACTTATAACAGTGGCTCAGGATTTGTAATAAACTGTTGAAATTGAACCCACCTGGTGACTTAATAAACCTCTGAAAATACTATCTAAGACCTAATTAATCCTTTCTTCCTTAAGCTATCCTTAAGCTATGTAGAAATGATTTCAAGTTACCTATGCTGACTACATTTTTCGCATGATTTTCAGACTTGCTTTAGGTCCTCTGTTATTTATTTTTCTGTTTCCTAAGGCAATATTGGTTAAAAAGCAAAACAGGTATATCTGTGAGATCTTTTTGAATTGATAGTTTTATCTAGTGACCTGGGTTTTTGGTCTGCTATTTTTAATAGATTTTAGCCCAGTTTATAGGATTATTTCTTTAAAAGCTTTTAGGCACATACTCATAGATCTGTGTAAATTCCTTTATCTAAACACAATTGAAATGTGTGGTCATAGCAACACTACTATGTCAGGAATGTGTGCCCTCTGAGTATATTTTCACTTGTATGAAGTTATTATCTGTACTTGTTTGTTCATTTATTCACCAAGCATTTGCTGAGTCCTTACTGTGCCATAATTATTAGGTCTTAGAAAAATAAGATGTTGTCTGTCGTTATAACATATATTGGCAAAAATTAATGCAAAGTAGAATGTGCCATTGTTCTGGATAATCAGAAAAGGGAAGGAACACTTTTGACTTCAGAGGGCTGATGCCTGGAGGTAGCTCTAAGCACAGGGCATGGGTGCATGTACAATAGGCAGAGAAAGCCAAGGAGCTGGCATTGGTGCAAAATCTTGGAGTGGTAGAAATTTAACAGGTAAAAAGTTCTTTTAGCAGGTTCTTTGTTCTTTACCATCTGAGGACCAATCTTAGTGGCTCTAACACAGTGGTTCTCAACCTTCTGGCCCTTTAAATACAGTTCCTCATGTTGTGACCCAACCATAAAATTATTTTCATTGCTACTTCATAACTGTAATGTTGCTACTGTTATGAATCATAATGTAAATATCTGATATGCAGGATGGTCTTAGGCGACCCCTGTGAAAGGGTCGTTCGACCACCAAAGTGGTCACGACCCACAGGTTGAGAACCGCTGCACACCTTTTCAGTTACATTGAAGTACCTTTCTTACATTATTATTACGTACCATTGCCCCCTCTACCCATTTTCTAGTATGGTGTTTTGTTGCCTGTGTACTTACCGTATTGCCATAGTTTGCAGTAATTTCTTGGAAATGCTTAGTAAATACATTTGAGGGTTTTTCTCCCTTAAATAAACCTGTCTCTGAATATGTCTATATGAACTCAAAATGTATATTTAGAAGCTTTTAAAAAAATGTACAGATAAAAGTTGTTATATAATATTTTATGCATTCAAATTATCCAGATATTTGTTTTTTAATATCATTAGTTGCATGACTGTTTCTAGAACTGTGTTTGCTCTTGATGTAGAAAAATATGAATGTTTGGAATATGTGCGTATGTGCATCAAATCCCTAAGCATAGTAATATTTCTCTTTCAGATTATGTCCCTATTGGCCCTCGATTTTCTAATCTGGTATTACAGGCTCTTCTTGTGTTACTGAAAAAGGCTCCCCCTCAGGTAAAAATAATATAAGGAACATCTTCAGAGTTTTTCCAGTAAATTGCATATAATGGTACACTCTCTCTAAATACGCAGGTTATAATAAATGCATAAAATTCTTTTGAGGGATTTTGAAAGGTCATCTGGTCTGGCCTTCTGTCTTAAGGTAAATGATTTTCTTAACAATCAGAGAAGTTTTTCATTCCTTTTCTGAAGGTTTCAAAATCCCATAGTTTCAATTAGTATTCTGTTTTGTTTTTTAAGTTCCCCATCATACAACACATCTTTATTCCCTTTCGTTTCCTATGAGAGTTTATGATATTAATGTGGAAGGGTTTAAATACATGTTCTCATTTGTTTCCTTTATCATTTCATAGGTTTTCTGAGAATTTTTATTTGGGGAAATGTATTTCCTATAGGCAGATTTTTTTTTTCAGTTTTACAGATGCATTTGAGTTCTTTTTCTTGTGGCATGTGGCATATTTAAAGAGTGAGTTTATAGCCAGGATCTTGGTTCATGTGGTTACATTTTTACTGATGTGGCTATTGGAGACTGGTGATTTGATAGCTTAACACATTTAAAACTAACCTATGAGGGCTGGTTAAATATGTTAATTATGTAGAGGCTGCCAGAGCATGTTTGGCTATGACACGAATTCTCTTGATTGATTCTGTGTGCTGCAACCTCGAAGAAATGCCAATCAAAGGCAGATACAAAGGGATTAAGTACTAACTTGAAAAATATCTTAATGTCTCTATGGGAATCTCATATTTGAAGTTAGAGACATAGACTATATGGAAAATATTTAATATTAAGCTGGTAAATCTAATTTAAATTGTGTGTGTGTGTGTGTGTGTGTTTTGTATGGGTGTGTTACTCCTAGAGGAAAGGACTTGTCTTGATTTTTTTAGTGTTTTTTTTTTTAAGTTTATAGAATAGTGAAAATAAACATAACCTACAACAACCTTGAAATTTTATTACATATTTGCATTGTGAAAGGATTTTTTAATCATCTTTCCATAAACTATTATTCCCAGTAATTAGAGTTAGTACTTAGACTGAAGTAAGAATATTTTTTCCTTCTCTGATTCTTCAGTAAATATATAAATAGATATATTCAAAGTTGCTAGAATGAAAAGAAATAACCTCAGTATATACCAAAAAAATCCTTTTTTATGAAATCAGCATTTTAAAAATTATGAGATTGGGAGAATTTTTCCAGGCACTTAAGTTTATTTCTTGTAATACTTAATTTTTTTTTATCTAAAATGAATGTATGGTAAAAATCATTTGGGAGGGAGAAGAAGAATTTTTCAATGGTATTTTTCAAACTGCCCATCCTTTGCATTGTTAAATACTATACACCTAGCTGAGAATTAGCTAATCCAAAATAGATACTAATAGAAATAAACAGAACATATTAACAAATGACCTGCAACTTTTTTTTTAATCCTCACCCAAAGACATGCTTAGAGAGAGGAAGGGTGGGAGAGAGAGAGAGAAGAAAGAGAACCAATAACTGGTTACCTTCCATACATACTGCAACTGGGGATTGAACCCACAACCCAGGTATGTGCCCTGATCAGGAATCGAACTAGCATCCTTTCCATGCACAGGACAATGCTCAACCAACTGAGCCACTCTGGCTGGGCACCTGCAACATTTTAATTAAACACTCAGGAATAACTGTTTCTATTTGGTAAAAATAATTGTAAGATTCTTGAAGAAAGAAACGTTATCTTATACTCTTCAAAAAAAATTTTTTAGTGTACCCTTATTTTGGTGGGATTAATTATTTTACTGTTGCTGTAGTTTATATTTAGCAAGGCATGATTTAAGTGAAAAGATTAAAAAATAAGTAAAGTTCAAATGTCCAATAAGTACATGAAAAGATATTCAGCATCATTAGCCATCAGGAAAATGCAAGTAAGTCAGGTAAGAACAAGTGCATATAGAGAAATTTGAAACCTTGTACACTGCTGGTGGGATTATAAAATCATGTGGCCTTTGGAAACTGTCTAGCAGTTGTTCAGGAGGTAAAACATAGTTACCATATGACCCAGCAATTCTACTTCTAAGGATATACCCCAAAGAAATGAAAATATATGCCTACCCAAAAGCTTATACATGAATGTTCATAGCAGCATTATTCATAACAGTCAAAAAGTGGAAACAACCCAAATGTTCATCAAATAGAATAAAATGTGATATATACAGTGGACTATTATTCATCAATACAGAGAAATGAGTCCTGATACATGTCACAACATGGCTGAGCCTTGAAAACATTATGCTAAGTGAAAGAAACCAGTCACAAAAGACCACATATTGTATTATTCCATTTATATGAAATGTCCAGAATTGGCAAATCCATAGGGACAGAAAGTAGATTTGTGAGTGGTTTTCTAGGCCTGGGAGGGGTGGCTAGGGAGAATGAGAAATGACTGCTAATTGGTATAGGCTTTCTTTTTGTGTGATGAAAATGTTCTAAAATTGATTGTGGTAATGATTTCACATATCTGTGTGTATACCAAAAACCATTGAATTGTACACTTTAAATCAGTGAATTGTGTTTTATATAAAATATATCTCAATAAAATGGTTACCGAAAAAAGAAAGCAGTTTCAGAAACTACTTAAGTGATGAAAGGAGGATTATATAAAGAGCTAGAAGTAAGGAGTGAGCACCCAGTGCACCTGGGCCAGCTTGGGAGAAATCCTAGAAACGGGAACTGGATCATTAAAAAGGGACGTGGAACGTATTTCTCTAGGAATGAAAAGGGTATAGGAATACATAGAAATAAAAGATAGATCTGGTCGCTTTAGTGATTGGAAATGGCAGGGAATCTCATTTAAGGGAATACCAGCCTGTCATTAATCAGAATTTGGTGGCTCTGACCGGACTGCTAGATGACCTCCTGTATAAGTGAATCAGTGGCCAAAGAAATTAATGTTTGAAATATTTCTTGTTGGCATATATTTAACAAAATGAAAATGTGCTTTCTCTGTATCACTTGCTTTTTAAAATTAGTTTGCATTCTCTCAGGAAAATAGGAGAAATTTTTCAAGCTGATCCAGTTTCAAGAATATTTGTCATTCTAGAGTAGAAGCATTTGGGTTTTTTAGATATTTTTAATTAAATATTAAAGTACATAAATTTGAATGTTGTAGAAATGCATAGGCTGGTAGAAAGCTATTATTTTAACACTGTCAAGAAAACAGAAAGGTTGCGGGCATTTTTCTTTAAAAAAAGGAACTGTAAATGTATACAATAGAGTAATCATATCAGCCACAGAATCCTTAACTTTGCATTTGTTATAATTCCTGCTTTCACACAGAAAGATTGTGTGCATGTTTGCACATGCTCAAATAAAAGAATCCCTTCAGGGGCACTATGTTGTTATGTATCAAGATATTCTCTTTTCTACTTCTTCCCCTCCCCCATTCCCTTGCCTCCTTGTAAATTGGCTTATTAAAACTGGTTCACAAGCCTTCCTTTTTTCCCTTTGTGATTGCTTTGGTCTTGGATTTTCAGTGTAGGACTAAAAATTCAAGTCAGATTTCAGTTACTAGAATAATTTTCTTTGAATTTAAAATTTTTCTAAGTAAATGCAAAGATTTTTAATGATCTGGTATTCAGTGGATTTGCTTTAAATTTAGCTGGAGAGTTAATTTCATGATTGATTTATAAGCCCTTTGAAAGTATAAAAAGTGGTATCCGTAGTTCATGAAGACTGAAAAACATCATCACATTTTGTTTAGCATCTTTTTAAAACCAATTAAAAGCTTTTCTAAAATGGATTGAACAGGAGAAAATAAAACATGTTCCCTAGGTTTTTATTTCAATCAAGTTTCCCTGTGTTCTGCAGGAGAAGAGATCGAGGGGGGATAGAAAAATTGAAAAGGGCTGTCCCAGCAGGGAGCCACGCCAGAGAAAAGGGCTGCTCTGAGAACTCAGCAGCAGCAGCTAAGAAAGCTCCCAGCCTGCTTCATCTACATGCAGAGTCACACAAGGCATGGGGGTGCTCACCCTCACCACAGAGGTTTCACATGTGCTTCCCTGCTGATTCCTGTGAAAAGCTAACAATTGGCTTGGAGGGTAAAGACCACTGCAGTTCACCCTCCCTGAGCTGGACGTACAATTTGTCCAGTGTTAGGAAATGTCCGGCTTAACAGTGAGAGGCTTGAAGACACCCCTCCTCCATGGAGAGTCCTAAAGCCAGCTCTTTTACTTGATGACATTGGGCTCTTTTCAAGTTTCACAGATTTATGGAAGTTGAGGGGAATGTGCTTTTCACAATCAGGAGGATGAAAGCTTTAGTCTTAATGTCAAGGAAGCTGCAGGAGTGAAGCGGGAAGGCCAGGTAAACCTTCCCGCAACCTGCAGCCTCAGCGACGTTATTATTTTCCTCACAGATTGCTTCTGGTGCCTTCTTTTTTGAGTGTGGGTGGGAGAGACAGAATAAAGTGCCTAAAAAGGAACTCCTCAGGCTGTAAAATGACATGATTTCCCAGTTTCCTCAACAAGTATGAGAGTAGGTAAGCCCATTGACTTGACTGCTTTAACACTAGGTTTACTTGACACTTTCAGGAATCAAATGGGAAGACCACCAGAATAGCCTTGTAATTTATGGAGAACCATTCCTTGTTCATTTCAGTGCTTCCCTACCTTTTTCAGATCACGGCATACAGAAAATGGTAACATTTGATGTTGTGCTTGAGTAAAGGTATGAGGCCACTCACTGGCCAGAGATGCAGCCACCCCAGCCTTCCCAAGTGCACATGAGACTTGATATCTTAGTCCATCTGTAACTCATATAGGCAGCATACCAGTTAGATAACTTTTAAGAAAATGTAAACTTTTACAAAAAAAGATCACTCTAAATTCATAGCACTATTACTGAAGAGCTCAGACCTAACAGAATTTTAGCTAAAGTATAAAGTTGTTTTTTAAAAAAAATAACTTCCTCGCTGCTCTGGCACCTAGGAATATTACTTAATAAGAAAGAAGTAAAGTTTAGAGCTAGGACGGGCATAATGTGTGAACCAAAAAAAAACTGTTAATAAACCCCCAGTGGGAACTCGGGCAGACATACTTGTTTCTCCATGCTTTCATTTTAACATTCTGGTCTCTAGACAAGATTGCTTTTTATGTAACCCTTATGACATCTCCGTACCCTCTTACTTCAGAGATGTTATTAGGAAGTCTTGGTAACGTGAAGCAACTCTTCAAGCTTAGGGTTGCTTTAGCAAAATAAGCAGATAATGGAAGAGACTCCAAATTGTGCAGGCCTAAACATGAGTATCTCCCCATCTATCTGTTCAAAATTAACTCTGGCTAATGACTACAATATGACTCAAGAAGATATATAACCACTTTAGGAAAGAGGTTTAGTCATTTTGCCAGACACATTAATCGCAATCACTGATGTAGTGGTGACTTTTGCATT
Source organism: Myotis yumanensis (assembly GCF_028538775.1). Classification (NCBI taxonomy): domain Eukaryota; kingdom Metazoa; phylum Chordata; class Mammalia; order Chiroptera; family Vespertilionidae; genus Myotis; species Myotis yumanensis. The sequence goes on along the minus strand of NW_027223767.1, from coordinate 32,935,153 downwards.
GGACTTATTTATTGGAAAAAAAAAATGTAGGATGCCTGACAATTTAGTGGCCTGATTTTTTCATTTACTAAGTCAATGACATGATATGGCTGCTATATTTTATATAATTCTTTATAAATATACCTTGCTTAGTAGTAGATTGTCTTACAAAGTTCTGTGTAAATCGAACTCATATATAATATACAGTCATGCACCGCATAACAACTTTTTGGTCTATGATGGACCACATATACCACAGTGGTCCCATAAGACTATAATGGAGCTGAAAAATTCCTATTGCCTAGTGACATTTTAGCCATCACATAGTAGCACAACACATTACTCATTTATTTGTCATGATGCTGGTAGAAACAAACCTACCATGCTGCTAGTTGTATAAAAGTGTAGCACATATAATTATAGTTGTGGGCTTTACCACCTAGGTTTGTGTCAGTATACTCTGTAATGTTCATGCAGTGACAGAATTGCTTAATAATACTTTTCTCAGAACATATCCCCATCGTTAAGTGACACATGACTGTATATGTAGAATAATTTCAAATACATTAAAAAACAGTAAAAGAAATGTGGTGAATGCTTTTATAAAACATGGCAACAGATACTTGCCAAACAAAAAGCATGCTTTTAAAATAGGGTTTGGTTGTTAGAGCACATCTATAATTGTTATTAATGAATTATAAGAAAATTATAAGACATATGTCATTTTCAGGTAACTCAAAATTAAATACCTAAATTTTAATCATCAGAGAAATGTTAACGGTTCTGAGACAGAATATGCTCTCAGAATGTCTTTATCTAGCGCCATTGCCTTACATTTATTACTGTGACATGACATCAGTGTGAGGAAAGTGTTGATAATAGTACTCCATGGGGCCATGAGTCTAGTTATGAGTACCATCTCTGCAGAACTTACTCTTTGTATTCGAGTTGGAGTCAGAAAACCTGAGTTTGAGTCTTAGCTCAGTCATTTTCTGGCTATATAACCTTGACCTTTGTGTCCATTTCTTCATCGAAAAAGTGGATATAATTCTCCTGCCTCACCTACCCCATTGTAGACTGAGATACTATAGAGTGAAATACTCTGTAAACCTGTGGACTACACAGACGTAAGGTATAAAGTTGCTGAAAAGTAGGAGTATGCCCTTGTCCATAGAGAATGCCATTTATAAACAACTGGCTTATAGTCTTATCGCAAGATCTTCAAAAAGGGAATGGATGTTTGCCCTGCTTGATTTGAATAGTCCCATTGCTTGGGCCCAGTGGTTGACATCTAAGATTCTATTTCTTCCTCTCTTGTTGCTGTTTCAAAGTTCTTCGCCCTAACTGGTTTGGCTCAGTGGATAGAGCATCAGCCTGTGGACTGAAGGGTCCCCGGTTCGATTCCAGTCAAGGGCATGTACCTTGGTTGCGGGCACATCCCCAGTAGGGGGCGTGCAGGAGGCAGCTGATCGAGGTTTCTCTCTCATCGATGTTTCTAACTCTCTATCCCTCTCCCTACCTCTCTGTAAAAAATCAATAAAATATATATTATTTTTCTAACTCTCTATCCCTCTCCCTTCCTCTCTGTAAAAAATCAATAAAATATATATTATTTTTCTAACTCTCTATCCCTCTCCCTTCCTCTCTGTAAAAAATCAATAAAATATATATTATTTTTTAAATATATATTTTAGAAACATCGATCAGCTGCCTCCTGCACGCCCCCTACTGGGGATGTGCCCGCAACCAAGGTACATGCCCTTGACCGGAATCGAACCCGGGACCCTTCAGTCCACAGGCTGACGCTCTATCCACTGAGCCAAACTGGTCATGACAATACAATATATTTTTTTTTTTTAAAAAAGTTCTTAGAGGGTCTAGTATTTTGTTAAGGCTGTTGTATGAAACTAGAAATGTATTTTCCTGTTTTTGTTTTTTGTTTTGGTGTGTTGTTGGTTTTTTAAGAAAAGAGGTGCCTTTAGATAGTCCACAGAACCTAAAGGATGTAACAACTATATACAGCAAATTTTTCATGGAAAGTTAAGTTCACAGTTCCAGCTTGGAGTGCCCAGACACAACTTAACTCATATGCAATACTGGAAAAAGAAATAGGGACACCCTGCTTCTCCATCTCTCATTGCTGAAATTTAGAAGACAAATATTCTGACCTGGGGATTGGGAATCCCAGTTATAAAAGGAAAAATGAAATAGAGACAAATTTCAGAGCTCATCAGGTAAGAAGTGCAGGGCCGGCCCACATTGTGAGATTTCTGAGGACACTACCCATTGCACTTGTCCTCAGCCTCCAGGGACTGGCCTACCTACTTGCTTTATCCCTGCAACCACCTGTTCCTTGTAACTGACCCCTTTCTTCTAACTCAAGGTGGAACAGAATAACATTTCACAGCTTCTTTCCTACCCTCCTGTCCTCAAGTACACAGATCTTTGGAGATTCCCTAGGGGTTTATGCTACATGGCATGACAGCTGTTGGCTAAGAAGAACCAATAAGAGGAACCTTACAAAGGGTCCAGAACAATCCATCAGTATTCCTGATAGTTATTGAATAAAGATGGAATCAGTCCTTGATCTCTTTAAGTCACTACTTGGTCTAGATTCTAGAACCACTTCATCTACGTTCTCCTCACATTGGGAAATGGAAACCCTCTGTTTTCCTCTCTCTCCCTCCCTCTCTCCTTCTCTCCCTCTCTCCCTCCCTCTCTCTCTCTCCCTCCCGCTCTCTCTCTCTTCCCCTCTCTCTTTCCTTCCTCCCTCTCTCTTTCTCAACCTAGTTGGGCTATGTAGATTATATCTGTTGATGGATATTCTGAAGATGGTGGTTCTTAACTACACGTAGAACTGGCATTGGCAGTATAGATGGCACAGCAGTTAGAATGCAAAGACTTGAATTCGAATCCAGTTTCTTAATTTCTGAGCCTCACTTTTCTCATTTGTAAAGTAGGAACAATAGTGATATTTAAGTTGGGAGAATTAAATAAGATAAATGTTTATTATAGTTCTTTGTAAACTGCAAAGCACAACTCAGTTATTAGTTTATTATTCACTTCAAAGAAAACTCTGTCTTTCCTCACACACACAAAAATATCTAAAACCAACAAAGTGGCCAACCTGATCAAAGGAGCTAATACATGGCCTACTGCTAAAGAAGCAAGTCCTAAAAATGTCAGCAAGAAAGAGCATAGTAGCTTTCTTTTTTTCCTCTAGCTGCCAGCCATCTTGCTCCTACAGACCCTGCCTTAGCCAGCTCTGGAGCAAGTGGAAGAATGGGCAAGTTTCTGGAAGAAGAGGGGTAATGATAGGAAGGGAGGATAGGGAGAAATACCAAGTGACAGCAGTCAGATGAAAAGCTCTGGCCACCCAGCTAGTGACCTGTTATCTATGTCAGCAACTGCCTGCACAGCTATCAGATCACCTTGCACTTCATCCTCAGTTATTCCTATAGTGTGATTTCAGTTATAAAGAAAAAAAGATTTCAGTTATAAAAAGAAAAGCAAGTATTCCATAATTGTATGTTTTGATTGCCTTTATATTAATGGCCTCCAAACTTTCAGAGCACATACCCTAATAGTAAAAGAGATTTGAATTCATCATCTCAATAGTTTAATACATCTACTAGTATTATTTTATAAGATGATGTTTATTTTAAAACATACACAAAAAAGGAAATTTTTTCAAGAATGAAAATAAAAGGCAGTTCTAGTATTTCTCCATCTTAAAGACAACTGCTATGACTTAGACAGTAGAATTGTAGGTGATTTTTTTCTACTTTATTTCCTGTATTTTATAAATTTTCTACAATAAGAATTTATTACTTTATAATCAGGAAAAATAAAAACAATGTTATTATTTTCATTTTTAACTTAGCATAACTGTCAAAATTCTTTCATTCCAACCCTTCCAACTAATTTGCTGTGTGACTAACAGAGTTAAGTAACTCTACCTTTGTCTCTAAACTTGTTTATTATATAATATTTTTTAACCTTATTTTTTTTTTAAGGCTGATTTAATTTAAGGTCTGGCCTGTAAGACACCCTGTGGTCCTGAGAGTAAAGTATGAAAGTGCCTAATGGCTCTCACAGTTGTCCTTGGAAACGCACCTGGCATTCAGCTCAGTGCTGTGCTTCTAGTCTGAACTCATGACAGTTGAATGCCGTGTGACTAAGATAGATGGTAATAGTTATATTAAGTTTCATGGAAGGGAGATAGGAAATTTCTTTTCCATCCAAAAATATTTCTTTTGACAGGCAAGTCTGAAATATTACTTTAAGGAATATATGCTTTTACTAGGATATGCATTTGTTCCACACTACAGAAATATGAAGATGAATAAGACATTTACCTGCCCTCAAAGAGCTCATAATCCAGGACCACATGTTCAGTTGTGCAGTTTGTGCACAAGGTCAAGTGGCAGGATGGGGTAAACATGCAGCCCACACCCTGCTCACCAAGCTGTCCACTCTGGTGTGGGGCTGAATCTGCCCGGAATAGGGTTGCCAGACTTAGTAGATATGAATATAGGATGCCCAGTTAAATTCAAGTTTCAGAAAGACATTCAATAATTTAGCACAACCCATTCAGTGTTTGGGACATATACTCTTATAAAATATAAGTATAAAGGCAAGCATGGTCCATTATACCTGAGAAAATCTACAAACATTTCACAAATAGTAGTTCTTGATCTTGGTCTTGAACAATGAGTAAGAGGGAGATTTCTCAGGGCCACTGTGCCATGCTAAGGAATTCCTGCTCTGCAGCAGTGGGGAGGGATGGCAAAGGGTGTGCTGTGTCAGAATCAGCAGACTGGTTATTTATATGCTGACTGATTCTTGGGAACTTAAGGATATGTGTCATGTACAGTTACTTATCTTAGACTTCATATGGCATACTCAGTTTCACTGGAGGCAAGAATAGTAATTCATAAGAAATCAAAGGCTTCATTTTCTCCAAGTGATGGAATCTTAACCTCTTTAAATATCAAGTGTTATACTTTAGCCTTATTTTATTTTATTTCTTATTGAATTTATTGGGGTGGCATTGGTTAATAAAATTATACATTTCAGGTGTACGGCTCTATACTACATCTGTATGGTGTATTGTGTATTCACCACCACTTTAGCCTTTTATAAAAGGAAAAAATTGCTACATATATCTTTCTAAAGCAAAGTATTATAAACGCTATGTCATTGCATACCATAATCACATGGGTCAGTAATATGAGTAACAGCAAGAACTATTAGAATGTATAAGATTCCACAGTAGGCATTAAGTACGCCCAATGTGCCTTGTTTTTGAATTTTTGTACCTGTTCTTGTTTTTAATTATTTTGCTATCAGCTGTTACTTGCAGAATCCAATTGAGTTGTATCAGTTCCTGCCTCTGACAGTTCCCCCTCTTCTAATTTGTTGCTTCTGGTCATCTGTGAACTAGATAGGCAACCACTAGGACTCACGAGTTGTTTGTAAAGTAAGAGTAAGTAGGCTATGGTGAAAGCTGGGGGAGCTTTCCTGTAAGCAGGGCCATGTTATGCCTTCTGTAGGTACCTTCCTTCAGTTAAAAAAATGTATATTTTTTTTAACTGTTGGTATTTAAAACATTTTCTTCAACCTGAAAGTTCTTTTTCTTCTGATTTTAAAAGAAAGAATACTTTTGTGGGTCTCTCATAGTTTTATGGGCCCTTGCACTGTGCCCACTGTGCCTAATGATAAGTTGGTGCCACCTGTGAATAAAGTCACTTGTGTTTTGTCTTCCATCCTAGAAGTTAGAGGACTTGTGCTGTTTTCTTGTTTCTTGACTGTCTGTGTTCAGGATAGCTGATACTGTCCAGCAAATTGGTCTCCAGATAAGTGAGATATTATTACTGGGCATGTTGAATCCATGTTCTGAAAGGTGGGGCCTAAAGGAGTAAACTGGATTGTGTGGGATTATATGAGGGCAGGTTTTGAAATATTTTGAACATGAGAGATAATTACAAACTGTAAGAAAACTTTGGAAAGCATTTTAATAAAGAGGAATTTTATGGATAAAAATCACAGAGGTAGCCCTGTCCCATGTGGTTCAGTTGGTTAGGCATTGTCCTCTGCAGGTTCAATTCCCAGTCAGGCACATGACTGGGTAGGGGTGTACACGAGGCAGCCAATCGAAGTTTCATTTGCACATTGATGTTTCTCTCTCTCCCGTCCTCTCACACACAAAAAAAAACTCCACAAAACAATAAAAATATTTATTTTAATCACAGAGATAGAAATTAAATAAAAGAAAAAGAAAATTTACCTGATAGAGCAGAGGGGTCATTTTAGGGTGTATGCAGCTAAATGCTGAGAGAAGTAGGAAAAATGTACTGTGGGTGCAAAGCTCAAGGAGTTTGGATTAATCAGTGGTCATCTTAGTTAAGTTTCTAATGAGAGAACACATCTATTCCTTTGGTACAAGAATACTAAGAGTATAACTTTATTTTCTTTAACCTTTCTCCTAAGAGCTCAGAGGTCAGAATGTCTAGGTAATATATCTAACCTAACTAACTCATAATTAAGGATCAGCTATTGCTGAAATGAGTTTAAAATTACACAAATAAGAACAGTGGACAGCAAAGCCTAGTGGATTATCAATGAGGCCTGAGCTCAGTTTCAGCTCCCTCCTGGATATAAAAGCTTCAGACAGATTCCTTCACCTCTTACCCCAGGTTTCTCGGCTACAAAATAACCAGAAGAGGGAGAAGGCAAGGATTAGGTAATCTTTAAGAGTTACTCCAAGGGTAAAATCTGATGACTCAGTGTCTTTTTCACAAACTGGTACTAAAATATTCTTTAATATTACAAAGTGGGCTGTTCGCCTACAGTAATTATTTGGGGTGAAATTTCTCAGTTCATATCCAATCTGCATCATGAATTCCCCTCCTTATTGTCCTCAGCCCTACTTGGAATAGTTACAAAAACAGTAGACTAAGAATTTGCTTCAGGGTAAAATCTAATGGAGAGTTTAACTATAGTTGTCTGCCTAGTTGTAGCATGATTTATTTGAAACATCCTCCTTTGGTATTCAACATAAACATTTAACTACCTACCCCCCCCCCCCCAAAAAAAAAAAATAGAAGAAGTTGCAGACATTTGAGCATGAGAAATCAGAAATGCATGCAGGATATGCAAAGAGGCCCCATTCCTCTCCTTTCACTGTCCAGAGATTCCTGGTTGTTTTTATTGGTAGTCAATTTTTCCCATTGGCTTGGGAGAACCAAGAATTGCAATAGATGTTTACTAATACTTGTTATCTCACTAGCTTAAATTAATGGCTTCTAATGAATTTTATCTTTTCTCTGTTAGAGAAGTCTGTATTATCTAATCAATAGCTTGATCATTAATTGATCAATTAATTAGCTAAAAGAAAGAGCTATGACGGCCTTTGCATCTACTTATATTGTAAATGAATCATACATGCCATTCATTTTAGATTATTTTCTTTATTTTTTAAAAAAATATTTTTATTGATTTCAGAGAGGAAAGGAGAGGGAGGGAGAGAGAGAGAGAAACATCAATGATGAGAGAGAATCATTGATCAGCTGCCTCCTGCACATTTCCAACCAGGGATCGAGCACACAACCCGGGCATGTGCCCTTGACTAGAATCTAACCTGGGACCCTTCAGTCCCCAAGCCAGTGCTCTATCCACTGAGCCAAACCAGCCAGGGCAGATTATTTTCTTTAAAACTTATTATCATAGCATTCAACACTTGCAGCTCAGAATATATTTTCCTATTGAACACTTGGAATAATGTGCATTTTTCCAGAACCAGGAGAGAGAACATAACAAAGAATGATCTTCTAGAAAGCTACACTGAGATCACCATTGATTCATTCAACACAAATTTATTAACTTCTGTCTACAAGACTAGCCCTGAATACATTAATAAAACCAAATAGGAGTCCCATCCTTATGAAGGAAGACCAGTAATAAATACAATAAATAAGTAAATGTAGTAAATGAGTAAGTATTTAGTATGTTAAAAGGTGATTCATGGCCGAAACCGGTTTGGCTCAGTGGATAGAGCGTCGGCCTGCGGACTGAAAGGTCCCAGGTTCGATTCCGGTCAAGGGCATGTACCTGGGTTGCGGGCACATCCCCAGTGGGAGATGTGCAGGAGGCAGCTGGTCGATGTTTCTCTCTCATCGATGTTTCTAACTCTCTATCTCTCTCCCTTCCTCTCTGTAAAAAATCAATAAAATATATTTTTTTTTAAAAAAAAAAAAGGTGATTCATGCTGTGGGGGAACATCAGGAAAAAGGAAGGAGAGGAAGTGGGGATTGCAGTTTTAAATGGGGTGTAGGGGTGGTTTTGTGTAGGGCCTTATGGGAAAGGTGACATTCAAGCAATGCCTTGACTTTGAGGGAGAGAACCATGTGGATATATAAGGGAAGAGCATTCTAGGCAGAGGGAGCATAGGAGTCTTCTGTGCTAGGCTTGCTGGGCTAAGAACTACCAGGAGAAGATAGGTGAATAAAACATGGCTCCTTCCCCTAGGGAGGACAGGCTAGAAACAAGATTCAGATTTGCAAATAAATGCAACAATAAAGGCATACAAGCACTATGTTAGGTATAATTTTTTTAAAATATCTCTATTGGATAAGACAAACTAAGTAAAATAAAAGAAATTATTTCCATTTCAAGAATGAAGCTAGGATAAGCGATGGACTAAAGCCCCTCTTACCAGGAAAGGGTTTTCACATCCTCTGCCCTGAACTGATTGTTCCCTCAGAAGCCCCTGCCTCTTACTGAGGCCCCTCATTCTCACAGCTGCCCTGACTCTTCTGAGGGGGTGTTTGATCTTTCGCTTCAGGCCTCGTCTGGGCCTCACCGTAACCCTAGTTAAGCTGAAGATTGGTGCTCTCATCTTCCCCTAACACAGTGAATCTTGGCCCTGTGGGAGAATGTGCTCTTGGTATCTTTTGCTGCTGGTGCCCTGTGTTGTTGGAAAAAGGAATTCTCAGGTGCCCCCTGCTCGCCCACCCGACCTACTGCTGTAGATTCCTGACGTCCTAGGCAGAGGATGATTTTTCAGGTTACCCTCAAAACCATTCAAGTTCTCACTTCCTTTCATTCTTGCTCTACTCTGACAGGTAGGTATGATTTTTAATCCCATTTTTATGGTTGGGGAGGAGACAAGTCCTGAGAAGTGAAATAATCTAGCCAGGATCACACAGCTATGAACAATGGAGACTGTACTTGCCTCTCCTCCCTTGCTTTCTGCCAGCCCTGGGCTTGCATTAAAAAGGATGCCACCATATACCTGAGGTATGCAGACGTCCCTCCTGGCATGCTTGCTTTTAGAACTGGCATGCGATTAGTGCAGCAGCTTTCTCACTGGCCATGAGGATCATCTGTCTCTTCATCACAGTTCTTCCTCCCTGAGAACCTTCTTTAGTTTCCTGTTGCTTTTTATACCAAATCTCCTTCCTTAGTGTGGCATTCTGAGTTTTCCTTTTATTGGCTGCCCACTCCCCATCTCTCCAAGGAGACTTTGTTACCAGCCCTTCGCACTCTGGCTCAGCTGCCCCCACCACCCACATAGGATTTAGTAGCATTAGAGACTCAACCTTCTCCTCAGGCGCCTCCTTTGTCATGTCTCCACAGTGCTACAGGAATCTTCCTGGATGACCCCAATGAAACTGTCCCCATATGCTGTGCTCCCTCTGCCATTATTAGTTTATATTTACTGATGTGTTACTTGGTAGTGGTCCCTGAATATTTATTTGCTCTTTCCGGCTAAATTATAATCACTTTGAAGGCACAAACCAAATCACATAATTCCCTAAGTACCTGAACAGAAAAAATTCTTGTTAATGGTCTAATCAACTCATTTATTGTATCTTTTGGTTACTGGGTTTATAAATTCTTAATATCCTGAAATGTTTCATTTGTGTTTACAAAAACCTCAACTTCTAACAATCAGAAAATAAAATTTAAGGCCCCCAGCACACAGCAGTTTAGAGTTGCACTTTTAAACTTCTTAATCCATTTCAGAGTCTCCAATTGTTCACAGTTAATTCTTCTTACCAAGGATGTATTACACTTGCTCAGCATTGAATGATATGGAAAGAATGGCCTTTCTTTACTGCATAACTGACTTTACTTTTGTTCACAGGTTAAAATCAGCCCTTCCATTTCACTGCAGTATTATATCGGTGGCATTTTTATTTAAGAAGAAAAAAAGCTTTCTTCCATATGAACTTTTGTTACAAATCAGTTTATTGGGGCCAATCAATGGGCAAGACCTATGAAAGGGTGTGGATTATCTGGTTAGGCCTTTGTGTGGCAAAAGGCTTAGATACTGCTTAGTACTTGGCTCATTCTTCATCATGTAAAGAAGTGTTTTTTGAAGGATCAACACCTGACTGAGCCCTGCCTTTTTCATGGTAATGTTTTCACCTGAGTTGCTTCTTATGGCACTAAGAATTAGTTAACTAATACTTACTTAACCTTGGAACAATGTTTATCATAATCCGATTGGCAGATAGTCATTTTATTTAGGCCTTTTCTTTATTGCAACAGGACCAACAAATCTCAGTAAAGAGTATGCTGGGAACATTTTTTTTTTCTTTCCATCAAGGAGCATGTTTTGGCTCTGTGAGCTTGAGACTAGTAGCCACATACTAACACGTTAGATTAGCTCTACTTTTATTTTTAAAGCTGGCCTTCCTGTTTTATGCTGCTGTCAGCTTTTTCTCCAAAACATTCTCCAATGTGATTTATTATATTAATACATTCAGAGCTGCTTTTTCATGGTAAAGCTTCCTCGTGAGCATTACTCCACTAATTAATATACAAAATGACCCGGCACAATTTAATTATTTCGTAATGTGGTGTTGTGTGTTTTTTGTGTGGTGTTTTTTTGTGTGTGGTTTGTTTTTTTTTGGTGTTTTCGTAAAGATGATGCTTTACAAGTCAAGGCCTGAACTTGCCTGGGTCGTGACCTCTGTTCAGTGTTTGCAGTCTTGTTAAACAAGAAGAAAAGCAAAACATAAATTAGCATCTCTATTATAAGTTGCTCTACATTTCCCAGTCTTTCAACACTGAGTTTCTGTGAGACTCCGTAGTTACTGTGAGCCTAAGAAAAAGGCTCACTGGGAAAATGGCAGCTCCAGCTTTCTGGAATGAGTAAGAAGCTTCTTCCTCAGTGCCATCTTCTAGGGCCAGCATTGTTGTCTGTGAGAGAGGAGCAAGGTGAGGGAGTTTGAATTACAGGCTATGGAACATTAAAAAACTAAGGAAAAAAGAGAAGAACCACTTAATCTTTAAATGTAATAAGGATATTCCAGCCTGTGTGGCCTTTGACATCTCTTAGCCTTCAGAAATATGTTTCTAAGTTTACCACTAGAATTTAGTGTTGAGAAATACCTGCAATGTAGTGTAAATGCACCACTTTTCTGTTACAGTAGATATTTATAAGTCTTTATGCATTTGTAATTACCCCAGCACCTCAGTTTTTGTTTGTTATTTTGCCTTTGGACTTACATATTTCAGCTCCTTCTGGTTTGAGATGACCTTCCCCTTCATCGTCCTAACCAACCTACTCATTCCTTACAACTCAACTCAGGAATTACCTCTTCCGAAAAAAGGAGATGTTTCTCTGGTTCATGCTTCTTCCCTCCACCATGACAGACTGTGACATCTCTACCTTTCCATGTTGTATTATAATGATCCCTGTATCCATCCATAGATACAAGGTCTGTTCCATATTCACCTAGGAGCTTGGTAAAGCTCTGTTGATAAATGTGTTTGATTTGTAGCTACTTGATTTCTTCACTAATAATAATGATTATCTTTTCATCTGTGTACATCACAGGTATAAGTTTATCCCATAGTCCTTGCACAGTCATCTGATATGCTAATCACTTATTCTACCAGAAGGGTTCCGTTTTGTTTCTTTGACATGCCTTTGTTTGTTTGTTTTTTGTTTGTTTTGTTTTTTGTTTTTTTCTGTTCATCAGATTATTTATTCACTTGATTCTTAGATTCACTTGTTGATAGATGCGTATTTGTTGTTCATAATTTGTATCTTTACCTTTTTCTTCTTCTTCCTCTTCTTAAAGGATACCTTTCAGCATTTCATATAATACTGGTTTGGTGGTGATGAACTCCTTTAGCTTTTCCTTATCTGTGAAGCTCTTTATCTGACCTTCAATTCTGAATGATAGCTTTGCTGGATAAAGTAGTCTTGGTTGTAGGTTCTTGGTATTCAGCACTTTGAATATTTCTTGCCACTCCCTTCTGGCCTGCAAAGTTTCTGTTGAGAAATCAGCTGACAGTCGTATGGATATTCCCTTGTAGGTAACTGAGTTTCTTTCTCTTGCTGCTTTTAAGATTCTCTCTTTGTCTTTTGCTCTTGGCATTTTAATTATGATGTGTCTTGGTGTGGTCCTCTTTGGATTCCTTTTGTTTGGGGTTCTCTGCGCTTCCTGGACTTGTAAATCTATTTCTTTCACCAAGTAGGGGAAGTTTTCTGCCATTATTTCTTCAAATAGGTTTTCAATATCTTGCTGTCTCTCATCTTCTGGCACCCCTATTATTCTGATGTTGGTACGCTTGTAGCTGTCCCAGAGGCTCCTTACACTATCTTCACACTTTCGGATTCTTTTTTCATTTTGTTTTTCCGGTTGGGTGTTTTTTGCTTCCTCGCATTTCAAATCTTTGACTTGATTCTTGTGCTCCTCTGGTCTGCTGTTGGGAGTCTGTATAATATTCTTTATTTCAGTCAGTATATGCTTACTTTCTAGTTGGTCCTTTATCACACCATCGAGGGTCTCATTAGATTTCCTGTACATTTCATCAAGTTTATCGACAGCCTCTAGAAGCCTCTTGAGAGACCTCAAAAGTGTGGTTTTGAATTCTATATCCAGTAGCCTGCTTTCCTCCGGTTCTGTCCTTTGTGGCCTGTTTCTTTGTCTTGGCATTTTTTTATGCTTCGCTGTGTCGATAGAGTAGCTTTCTGTGTTAAGTGTCCCAATTACCTGAGGTAGACACTCTTGGTGCACCCCCTTGTGGTCTCTGTGAGCAGTCTTGTAGTCAAGCCTTGATTGTTGTAGGTAATTACTACTTGACCTCCGGGCCAACTGGCTGTGAGAATCTTGACATGCCTTTGTTTATAGTGACGCTTTATCTATTCTTAGAACAGTAGATGGACAAAAACAATGAATAAGACTGAGACAGGCTAGTATGTCTTATTGGCAGTAGCATGCCTTATTGAAATTGTTTTTGCATCTGTTCTTCAACTTCTTAAAATCTTTTCCTATATTTATTTTAATTCACATAATTATTTATTTGCATATTTGTTTTAAAACGCTGAATTTCTAAGATCTGTGAATAGGTTTAATAATTGTGTTAAAGGTTTGTCTGTGGAATGAGTGTATATAAATACAGTGACATAAGTTAAAAATGTATTCCATTTTCCAAGTAAGTTTTTTTTTTTAATGTGTTGTTCATGAATAAAGGCAGCATACAGTTTTGGATTCTGGATCTGGTTTTCATTCCTGGCTTCATCTTTTTTTAGTTTTTGACCTTGAACAAATTACTTATTTCTGTGAGACTCAATAGTTTCATCAGTAAAATAGAGATAATGCTAATACTTAATTCTCAGGATTATAATGAACATTAAGTGAGAGTGTGCTCTAAAGAAGTGCCATACTGCAAATAGGAGTAAATGGAGGTCTCCATATTGAACAGCGAGATACTCAGACACCTTTCCCCATCTGCTTCCAGTATGCTGGAAAGTAGGTTTCAGAGCCCTCAGGAAGGAGATTGGAAGAGTCTTCTCTGGGAAAAAATTTATACATCCTGACCTTTTGAGGGACCCCTAATCATCAGCCAAGTCTTATCTGATGATCCTCACCCTGTAGTGAAGCCCTCATACTCAGAGCTCCCAGATATTAATTTAACTCTTAATTGTGATTAGTCATCAAATAATGACCACACTCTTGCGAAAGCCTCCAATGAACAAATAGGAAAAAACAAACTCAGAGGAAACAGAGACAAAGAAGAAAACATTTTAAAAATCTGTAGAATTCACAGAAATCTAGAATTAAGTATTGTATCCATGAAATATAACAGGATGCAATAAAAAAAAAGATTCAAGAAATAAGAAAGAGCTCTTAGAAATAAAAAATATATATATAGACAGAGATTAATGTTAAGGTTGGTAGATAAAGTTGATGCTAACCTAAAAAGTATTAGAGAAAGAAATAAAAACCAAGAGCAAAAAATAGAAAAGAAAAAGATTAGTATTAGTAGACCAGTATCCAACTAATAGAAATTTTGGGGTGGGGTTAGGCAGAGCACAAACGAAAGAAAATGAACAGAAGAAAACCTCAAAGAAATTTCCTAGGACTGAATGATAATTTCCAGTTTAGAAAGGACCCATCTAATCCCAGTAAAATGAGTAAAGAAAGACTTGATCTCAAGGTACATAATTTTGAAATTACATAACATAGGGATAAAGAAAGGATTCCTTTAAAATTATATTTTTAAGATATAATTTTAAAATACAAGTTAGAAACAAAGAGTCAGAAAATCAGAATGGCATCAGTCGTCCAGCCAACAGTACTGAAAATTAAATGATAATAGAGTGCCTTCAAAATTCTGAGGGGAAAATTATTTCCAACCTTGTTCTCTATATCTAGCCAAACTGTCAATTATGAATAGTGTGCACAATATTAAGGGTAGAATAAAGGCATTTCCAGACATTCAAAGAAATGTTTAAGTTTTTACTCCCATACACCAAAGCTTCTTAGGAAGCTTTTGGAGTATATGCACCACAGGGAAGAGAGAATAAATGAAGGAAAGGGAAGGCTAGGAAATGGGTTATAACAGAGGGGAGTGGAATGTTCTAGAACTGCAGCTGCAGAGCAGGCCTAGAGAGCAGTCATTTCAGACTGAGCTCTAAGAACAGGAGACTTCAGGAGGGAGATGTCTTTAAAAAAAGAACTTTAGAATTTCCTAACATGTTTGAATATATTGAAAAGAATATTCATGGTTGTGTTTGTTTGGAGAGGAACTTGTGATAAGTACCTGGTAAACTAAGCAAAGGAGGAAAATGACAATTATTAACTCCACTAAAAACAAAATGTCGTCCAAGAAAGGAAATTAATATGGCTTAGCTGTAAGTCGCATTTATATAATCATAATAAATATAGATTTATTATGAATATAGATTTAATCAAAGACTGTGAAATAACTGTATTAGAAGGATGAGAAAGGATATAGGAGGGAGATGCAAAATTAATATTAAATAACCATCTTCCATAATAGTAAGTCAGTAAAGAATATTTAAAGCTAAAAACAAAATTCTTAAAATAGTAGTATAACCTTGTTATTTAAAGATAAGAAAGTAAGTACCAGAAAAAAAGCTAAGAAAGTGGCTGCCTCTGTAGACAGGCAATAGGAATAGTGGCATAAGCCTGGTACAGTTTTTAAACATATTTTTGGGGTTGGAAATAAAAATGAAATTTAAAAATATTAAATGACACAATTATGTACAGTACTTAGCACCATGCCTTTCACAATTAAGCTACATAACGTAAAATATTTGTACCCTACTCCTTCTAAAAATCATAATAAAGCTTTGCTAAGTGGATGATACAGACTTCATTCATTCATTCATTTTTTTCCAGTTCCCACTATACATATACCATGTTGGCTATGAAAAATGAATTACAAACATGGACTGAAGTGTCTTGGCTTGTATGTCCTCCTGATTTACTAAGCCACTATTTTATTGATGTGAATGAGGAGAAAGAGTTGTTGCCTCTTTCTGAATCCTGTCCTGAAGAAAGTGTTGCTCTTTCTGAATCATGGTGTTGATTATTCTTTTTTAATTTCAAGAGAAAAATTCTGATTTTTTTATTGCCTAATCATTTGCATTTCTGCGATTAAAGAAATGGGTATTGTCCAGGCTTACTCTAATTTTTGAATCATCTTATGCTGTGCATTTTAACATATTTTCTCTCTGTGGTCAGGGCCGCAAGCTTCTTATTATTGGGACCACTAGCCGCAAAGATGTCCTTCAGGAGATGGAAATGCTTAGCGCTTTCAGCACCACCATCCACGTGCCCAACATTGCCACAGGAGAGCAGCTGTTGGAAGCTTTGGAGGTGAAAATGAGTCAATGGATTGCTCACCGTTTATAAGAAAGGAGTTGGGGCTGGGAATAATGCTAGGGGTGCCAGACTTTGCACCTGGCGTTGAGTTTCTATGTTAGCCTAGAATATGGGACCGGGGCTCTCCCTTCAGTTGTTTTCATGATTTAGGGGAACGAGAGATGAATATAAAGTAGAGTGAATTTCCCTCTTCTCGGTGTGCGCAGCACACGAACTGCCAGGAATGAGGCACTCCGTGTTCAGCATGAGTGACGCACCTAGATTACAAGGACCAGAAACGTGGGGTGAGGGCAGGGACGGTAATCAATATAGAAAATGCAGTTATTCATAGTAGCTTTCAGCCCATTTACTTGTATTTATTTAATAAATTGGAATAATGATTAAAATCTTAGGAACTTCATGAAAGTTACAGAAGTAAAAGGAATTGTTTTATAATCAAGTTCATAATACGAAAATGTTTTCTTCAATCTTTTTGAGAATGACAAAGTTTTTAATTTAAAAAATAAATCCTTCATTAAACTTTTTATTAATATCAATGTGTACAAGTGACTTGATGAGATCTGTTAGAAAATATTATCTATGACTTGTTCGAGTGTGAAGGCTCCTTAAAATCCTCAAGACCCATAAAATTGGGGCATACCCCCAACAAAATAGAAATTATTTATATAATAAATGTCTCCAGGTTATCTTCTTGAGCAGCGTTTGTTGGATATGAGAATTAAATTTAGTCTGCTTTGACACATAGATTTGTTTCTAGAAAGGAATGTTAAAAATTTTAACTGATATTTCTTAATGATGGAGCATTTCTTAATGGTGGAGCTATTTTTCCCCCAGCAAATATACCTCTAAATTATAATAGAGGTCTATAGGAAAACAGGATTTAGGGTACCAATTTTCAATTTCATTATTACACCTAATGGGTTTAGAAAGGTCAGGTTAGATTTTTTTAAAATAGGAGAGAATCCTGTCAACTTGAACCAGTCAACTGGCCCTTATCATTGTTCTTTTAAGCATAAATGTGAGAATTAACTAATACTGTCAATTCACTGTAATAGTGCTTTCATTACTTTTATTGTTTTCATAGCTTTTGGGCAACTTCAAGGATAAAGAACGTACCACAATTGCACAGCAAGTAAAAGATAAGAAGGTCTGGATAGGAATCAAGAAGCTGCTAATGTTGATCGAGATGTCCCTACAGGTAAGTCGCGTCCTTCCCCATACAATTCAGACATAGAAACTTCATATGCCTTTTTGTTTGCTAAAGTTTTAATTTGTTATAATTTCCTTATATTATTTCTGAACTCAAGTTGATATTAGTAGCCTGAGATCAAACAATAATTTATTGGTACTTTTCTTTACCACTTCTTAAAATTCAAAAATAGAAGAAAAGGTTATAAAGTTATTTTAAGTTGTTTTTTCAATATTTTTATTGATTTCAGAGAGGGAGAGAGAGAGAGAGAGAGAAACATCAATGATGAGAAGGAATCATTGATCGGCTGCCTTCTTCTGCACACCCCGTACAGGGGATCAAGCCTGCAGCCCGGGCATGTGCCCTTGACTGAAATCGAACCCGGGGCCCTTCAGTCTACAGGCCGATGTCCTATCCACTGAGCCAAACCAGCTAGGGCTATTTGGAGTTTTAACATTGGGTGGGAGTCACTAGATTGTAGAATTAGAAAGAACTTCAAAGAGCAATTGTTCTGCTGCCCTTCATGTTAGAGATGATGGTACCGAATGCCCCACAGGTGGTCAGTGAGTTATCCAGGGTCACAGGCAGTTAGGTGATGGAGGGGGGGTGATGTTGTCCATAGTGGTCAGGCAGCTACCACACATACACCAACAGGGGCCTGTGAAGCTGTTTTAAGAGACAAAGTTATTGAGTTGTGCAGACTGGACTTGGGCTCTATTTTCCCCTGGCCTGCGCTCCTGAAAATGTCATGCAAACTACTGTATAGTTAAGCACCCACAGGAAAACTGAGCTCCAGGCTATTGCTCGGGCAAAGATGAAACTTCTTTGGGCCTTTCTCACGTCTACTGGCAACTTGCCTTTTCTCTTTTTTGGGGAACTCTACCCCTCCACATACCCATCCTGTGTCTTATGCTTATCTAGTTAGATAATAAATGTATCCTTACCAAGCTCTGTGAGTGAGTTCAGGGACCTTGGCTGTCACTCACTATTGAATCCAGCCCCTGGAACAGAGGCAGACACATAGTAGGCTGCTCAGTAAACTTGCATTGAATTTACTGAGGTCCTAGGCTACATTCTAAGCATATGTATTACTGCTCAGCCCTGCTTGATCAGTGTGAGCAGTGGGTGGCGGTGGTGGTGTCAGTTACAACTGAAATGGGCTCTTGGACCACTAACAGATTGGAAAGACAAAATGAATGCTTTTTAATCTTTGCTGGTAAATTTATTTTAAAATAAAATTGTGGTTTTCGGGAACCTAAAGTTTAATCTATTGAACTGTCAGCCAGACTACTTTTAAGCCGATTTATTTATTTCCCATTTTGAGCAGTAAGTTAAAGTTACAGACTAATCACTTTGCTTAGGATTTTTCTTGGTAAAAGTGCATATACAGATGTATTGGCTCTTTCCTTGGAAAAAGATAAACCTGTCAGATAATCAGCTCTTCATTTTTTTACTTTCAACACACTTTTTTTCAGTAATTGCATAGAAGAAACTATGCGGGTTTTTTCTCCCCAATCCCTACCCCTTCCTCTTGCTTTCATGCCTGCAGGTCAGTGATCAAGTTAATGTCTCTTGTGTATGTGGGGTAGAAAGTGAGAGTGGGGCACTCAGGCCTAATCTTCAGCGACTGACACTTCATAGGCCTCTGAGTTTGAACCCCTTCATGTCAAATGGATTTCGTGCAGCTGAGTGAATTCTCTTTAGATCTGCCTTAGAGAGACTGAGCCTAAGTGAAGAGGCACGTAGTCTAGCAGAATATAAGTCATGTTACCTCTCTGTTCACTATACACAATTCTGTTAAAACTTGCACAGTGCCGAGGATCTGCTCTGACTGGATGTCACCTGAGGGAATAAAGTCATTTATCTAGATTACTTTTTTCCTCCCTTTCTCTTGACTTTTAATTCCATAGCTACAGGCAAGTCAGTAAGTCGTTGCTCACACATATTAAATATATTTAATGGGCAAAGACCTGCAAGTACTGACTACAACTGAGCTCCAGCCAGTTCCATTTTTTTTAAAGAAGTTGACAATTGATTCATATGTAATTCTATTCCCAAAGAAGAAAAATGTTTCTTTTGTTAGCTATTCACACTTTTTTTTAGTCCTTTGTAGTCTGACCTCTTAACTTTGATACATTTGAAACTTCTATACTTCTGGGATAGAAGAGATCTTTAAAAAAAAAAAAAGAAAGGTAGTTAGAGGGGAAATCCAATTGCACATTTACCCACAGCTGCACTGAGCATTTGAAAGCTATTCCTGGAGGGCAGGGAGTTCCCTCTTGGGAAACAGACTCCTGCCTGGAACATTTTTTAAAAGTTAGGTGTGTTTCTTACAATAAAAATTCATCTCAAGGAATTAAAGATGTTTTAATGAGCATTTTTTAGATAACTTCACATCTCTGGTGGACCAATGAAAATTGAATATAGTTAAATAAATTAGTTAAATATGAATATAAAATGAAACTTAATAATTAATTATAATGACCTGAACCTAGAGCCTGAACCAGAACTCCTCCATCTTTTCTTAGATTCATGACACCATTCTTATCACAGTAGGCTTGGATTATCCTGGGTTAGAGGAGTCAGTCCCACTCTTAATTTTTTTAGTTTTAGCATAAGTTTTTTTTTTTAATATGTTTTATTGATTTTTTACAGAGAGGAAGGGAGAGAGACAGAGAGTTAGAAACATCGATGAGAGAGAAACATCGATCAGCTGCCTCCTGCACATCTCCTACTGGGGATGTGCCCGCAACCAAGGTACATGCCCTTGACCGGAATTGAACCTGGGACCCTTCAGTCCACAGGCTGACGCTCTATCCACTGAGCCAAACCGGTTTCAGCAAGTTTTTTTTATTAATTACAACAGCAGTTGGTTTCTTCAAGTTTGGTCTCACTTTTATGCTTTAGATGAGTCCTATGAATTGGACGCCATTTAAGCCCCCATGAATGGCCGCCGTCTGCTCTCACACTAGTCTTCTTGGGCATGCTGTCTCCTCACATAACTCTCCCTAAGGGAGCATGCAGCTGAGGTGCCTGTGAATGACTAGCTGGGTCACTTGGAACCTCGAATAGAATAATTCTCTATGCTAGGAAATCCTATTCACTTCTCTTGAATGATGCAATCTGCTTCCTGTGTATCAGAATACTGGTCAAGGAACAGGTAGCACATTTCAGTGACTCAGCAGAGCACTGATGGGAGTCTGAAGCTCAGGATTTCCTTGGCATGAAGTAAGTGCATAGTTATTAGAAGGCACCATTAACCCATCGTCTTTATTTCTTCTGATGTATTTAGATGGATCCTGAATACCGTGTGAGAAAATTCTTGGCTCTCTTAAGAGAAGAAGGAGCGTAAGTATGTATATACAACACTTAAGACTGTCAACCAGACTTACCACTCTTTTAAATCCCAGTGCCTGTTCTACAAGTTGCTTGCTCTACAGTGCATATAAATTTCAAATCTCAGCCTTTCTTGGACAACTCTTTCCACTTATAGAATTCTTCACTGTGTTGTAGGTCTGAGAGACCAAGCAAGGAAATTGGTTGTTGTACTGTTGGTTTGCTTTCCCTGCCCTGCTTCACAAACCTCCTTGTCACAAGGCAGGAAAAATTCAATGGTACATATTTGTTGGAACCTGCTTCTAAATGCATGGAGCTGGGACCATGTCCCTTTGTGACATGCTCATCTCATAGCAAGTGCATAGTGGGAAGTTTAAAAAAGCCTTCAAGAAGCTCTTAGTGATTTTGTGATGAATGACTTTTTGCAGACCCTCATCTGTTTTTTGTGTTTGGGGTATTTCTTTTTCAGTCGCTCCCGTGACTTTGAAAATGGACTATTTGCAAACACATAGTGACCAAGGTAACGATGGCCTGGGATCGTCACTGGATTTACTCAAGACCCTAAATGAAGTGAATTGTTCCCTGCCTTCAACACGTGCTCACTCTGCATGATCAGTGCAATAAAAGTCCCCTCCTTGTGCTTATCGAGATAGTCCAGTATTTTGTGGAAGGTACAGACCTGCTTTAGAATGCTGTGCTTACCTTTCCCTGCAAGCTAAGATGATTCCTTCTTCCTCAATCTTTAAGTGTGGGAGATATACTGTACTTGTGAACACTACTCATTTTAAGCCCCATACTCCCCCCTCCACCCAAAAGCTCTAAATAAATGTAATGATGTTGCAGGACAACGTTTGGCCTGTTAGTAGGAAGACTTTCTACAGGTAAACCAGGAACAGGGAGGGCTCACAGGGATTATTTTACAACTTCCCTGTGCATTTGGTTAAAGTTCTCCCAGAAAGCTGGTTGTTACCTTTGCCTGAAGAAATCGGGCAGGCTTTGGATTTCTAAGATGCTGTTCTCAATCATTTTCAGAGATGTTTCCAAGCTGAATCAGGAGATCTTTCTTAATAGAAAGAGTATTGGTGTGTGGGCTATGACATCCCCTGAATGTAACTGATTTCCTCTGTGGTAAGAGATATGCTAATCATTACCACCTGGTAGGTGTTGTTATAAACTTGTGAAAGATGTATGGGAAAAGCCTATACCCCTATAAAGAAAGGAGTCGTTAAAATAATTTACAAGCTTCTCAGCATTGATTAGGGTCCAACTCTAAATGGGTCAGTTCCTTAGTATAATACTAAAGGCTTATTAGCATCACCACTTTTCTTTTTGCCTTAGCTTAATGACTTACTTAGAATGTATCCTTCCTTTATTTTAGTTATCTGTACTGTCTAGCATCTAAATAGAACACTCTTCTCCAGAAGAAAAAAATATCACTTTATAGCTCTCTCCCCTCAGTCCTTTAACGTCCATTCCAATACACTTAATACATTTCCCTTACCCTCTTCTCATTTCTTCCAAAGGCTTTATCTTATAACTGAGTTAGAAGGAATTTAAATAGGTCCTCATATTTGGTGATGAGACCTATGGAGCATGCTACTCTCTCCCATTGCTGCTTAAAATGTGAGGACAAGCAATCAGAAGCCATCTGCAACCGCCCATGAAGCTCGCTGCCACCGTGGCACTTGGGTATAACTCCGTTAGCTGTCCCCATGGTACAAGGCAAATTATCTCCAGATCTTACTATCTGCATATTTTTGGTAGACTTGTATGTCATGTCTACTTTGTTTCAACTTTTCATTCCTAGCTTCTTTGTGGCTTTTCAAAAAGTGGACTGTATTGTGAAATTCTGTGATTCCTGGTAGCCAGTATCCTGGGTTCCCTTATCTGTTTTAGTTCTTTCTTGCCTCTTTTCTTTTCCCATGAAGACAACATGCATTGTACTAACTTATGTCTCTTATTCAGTGAGGTTCATGTCTTTGTGTTTTGTCCAAAACTATATTGAAAATATAAATATCATATTGTTTAATGCAAATGAAGGAATGCAATAAAGAGTATATATACTTGAAAACATCCTGTAGACCAATATTTTATATAAAACAATATATGTAACTAATATGTATGAAGAAGAGGGCTCAGAAAAGACCTTCTTGCTGTTTTGTTATAACTATCATAAGGAGATGAATAATTTTTATTTAAAAATCTCTGATTTGGCCAAAGCCAGTTTGGCTCAGTGGATGGAGCATCGGCCTGCGGACTGGGGGGTTCCGGGTTCGATTCCGGTCGAGGGCGTGTGCCTGGGTTGCGGGCACATCCCCAGTGGGAGATGTGCAGGAGGCAGCTGATTGATGTTTCTCTCTCATCAATGTTTCTGGCTCTCTGTCTCTCTCCCTTCCCCTCTGTGAAAAATCAATAGAATATATTAAAAAAAAAAAAAAATCTCTGATTTGGGTCCTGGCTGGGCAGCTCAGTTGGTTAGAGCATCATCCCGATACACCAATGCTGTGGATTTGATCCCTGATCAGGGCACATATAAGAATCAACCAATGAATGCATAAATAAGTGGAACAACAAATGAATCTCTCTCTCTCTCTCTCTCTCTCTCTCTCTCTCTCTCTTAAAAAAAAAGGAATCTCTGATTTTAATTATTTTGAAAATATAGTCATTAAAAAAACATCAATAGCATTTTTAAAAGTTAATTCACAACAAGAATCTTTATACTTATTTTACCTTATTTAAAAAAAAAACTGAAGTGTGCCCAAGTCATAATTGGGTTAAACCAGAAAGTAAAATTGTTTCTCAAGTTGAATTACTCCTTTCTATGAAATGTACAAACCAAGGGGCTCAAACGCTCTTAGTGAGATTTCTTCCCATGGTTCATTTCACATCCTTCATCCTTTTTACATGTTTCTGAATTATCAGATCTCTTAGCCCAAATAAAAACCTGGCCCGTGGAGTTGGTTCAAGTTAGGACTAAAGGCAGCCCAGAAAGTCAGCAAGGGTCTGTGGGAAGAGGCCAACTTCAGAGCTTCTCTGAGAGCAGAGTCAGCTCCTTGGGAGCTGTCCACACCCTCCTGGGAGGAGGGCCTTGAGACCCCCTGGTCCCTGGAGAGCCTTGAACAGGTAGAGTCTGGAAGCTCTCCAAGGTCGATGCTGGGCAGAGAGCATATGAGGTTGCAGCCAGCCTGCTGATGAAGCAGAGGTGCCTCCAGCTAGCTGCTGCCTTGCTCCTCATCTGCGGATGAACTGTTAACAGGCTATTTCTTTTTTGTCAAAGGATGTCATTAAAGCCTAAAAAAGAGGTTTATCCTTTTTTAAAATTCTTGCTAAATTTGTACATCTTCACTGAAACACTTTTTAAATGTAACACAGAAAACTGTATACTGGTAGTTAAAACCTGAAATATGTTTTGCTTTAAGTCTGTTTTTTCATATCCTAAAAACTTCCCCTTGAAGTTTCAGCAACAAGCCATGGAGTAGATTCAAGTGTGTATAATAATCAAATCTTGCTAAACACACTTGGGGAAGCATTGAGTCAGCTATAAACAGCCAACCCAGCCCAAACACAGAAGGTAAAAGCAAGATTTCATTTTTCCTTGCCTGGCAACTTGATCCATAAGCCTTTTCAAAGTAGTGACAGGGAAAGGTGGGTAAGAGTTCAAAAAAGCATGTAAATTTCAGAAGTTATTGCAAAATGATCTGAAGTTTCTCATCAGCTGGCAAGCAGCGCTGAGACGAGAGCCTGGAGCAGGGCCTCGGGCTGTGTGTGTATGGATACCATGGCGTTGAGATGCAGGAGATAGTGCCGTGATCGGCAAGGTTCCCAAGTAGTGAAGACAGGATTTGCAAGGACTCATGTTCAAAAATTTCCCAGTATACAGTCACCACAACTGCCTTTGTCTCACTATTTGGGGAGTTTACGACTTACGGGTAGATAATTTTTTTGCATCCTAGAAAGTTCTCTGTTAAGCTAGGAGAAATGATGGCAGTGTGGTGGCCCATCATTTTGCTGAAATAACTTCACTGTGTGTGTATGTGTATGTCAGCCACGCATGTACAGTCCTTAGACCCAAGACTGGCAGGGATACCCCACTGAAACATTGGATATATCACTGGATACAGCTAGACTAATCTCACCACCCATCACCTCTTTCCTTGCTTTTCTCTGATTTTTCCTTACCCTCTTTCTTTTGCCTTAATTTTACCTTATCCCATCATCCTTGAACATGCTCACACTTTCCCCCTCCTTTCTTTGTAAAATAATACTGCTTTGAAAGATATCTTCTCATTATATTGTCTTTTTTCTTTCTTTTGGATCTTTTTTTAAAACTTCCTCATGTTTTTAGATGTTTATTAGTATTTATGTTTACAGAGATGCTAAATGTTCAGGCGCTGCTATAAACTGTATTCTCTTTAATCATAGAATATGATTAATCATAGAAAGGTTACAAATGGTCTTGGTAAGTATGAGTAGGGACCATTTAAATATTTGGCAATCTTAAACATACCCAGAACACTGGGGTAGACGAGTACTAACTTTACATAAAAGCTGAATACAAAGCTAAGCAGCGCTTTAGAGCGTGGAGGGGATCTGTCTATTTTCCATGTCCGAAGCCTCGCACGGCTGAAACAACCATTTTTGTGGTTTAAGCTTTTCAGGGACTAAATAAAATGCATGAATTTCTAGTAGCCATTCCCAATCTAAGGTTATTGGTCTGGCAACCCATCTCCACTGCACAAGGCAGACTGCTTTATTTTCCTGTTGTTGTCTTCTGTGAAATTAGATGAATAGAATTTGTTCCTAATAAAGGTAAATCAAGAGGGAGGGAAGGAAGAGAGGGAGGGGGGAGGGAGGGAGGAAAGATGGAACGATTTTTACTGTGCCAAATAAACTGAAGATGACTTTATGGGTCGTCTGAAGACATTTTATATCTGTTGTCATAAAACCAAGTTATGGCATCTCATTGCTAAGAAGGTGTTACTTGTGGGCCTCAGGTGAGTCCTTTGAAACTGCAATCCAAGGAGAGGATGCCTTTACCTAGAGCAGTGGTCGGCAAACCGCCGCTCGAGAGCCACATGCGCCTCTTTGGCCCCGTGGCATGGGCCACGAAGTTTCAATCGCACTGTACGTGCGCGCCCGCAGGTGGTATTTTGTGGAAGAGCCACACTCAAGGGGCCAGTTTGCCGACCACTGACCTAGA
The DNA here is from genome assembly GCF_028538775.1 of Myotis yumanensis. Lineage (NCBI taxonomy): Eukaryota > Metazoa > Chordata > Mammalia > Chiroptera > Vespertilionidae > Myotis > Myotis yumanensis. The sequence goes on along the minus strand of NW_027223767.1, from coordinate 32,909,292 downwards.
GCATGCCCACTGGGGGTCCTTTCTGCCCAGACCAGTCTAAAACTTTAAACGACACTTGTTCCAGACAATCCAGAGCTCAGGGGACACCATGTCTTCTTCCTGACAACCCTGGCCCTTGTGTGGCTTAGCTCTCCAGCAGAGCTAGCAGGGCAGAGCCATTTCCAGTCAAGTTTCATTTTCAGTAGAGCAAATGCTATGTTCCCAGTAAATGGAGTTGAAAACATGGGTGAGGAAAGGATTGAGTCACTGGCCAACATCGTGGTCTGCTGGCCTTGAGCCACATCTTTGAGTGTCTGTGACATTAATTTGTGTATTGGGAGTGCTGGAGTCTATGAAATGAATTACTGCCCAAATTACTTATTTCTAAAACTGGAAATTCTTTGTTAGAAGCTGTTTTAGAACAAAGTAAGCCTGTAAGAAAGTCCTAGAGTAGATCAGGCCTACTGTCCATGACGTGTCAGATTATCTTGCTTGGAGAACAGAGGAAATGAACTTAATTTGGGCCACTAATTTAAGAGTGAGAGTTGAAGCTACCACATTCAGATCTTGATATTCTTGACCTCCTGAGGATTAATCTGAAAACTCCACACATTGTACAATGTATCCATTTTAAGTTGACCTTCTCTTTAATGACTTAACAGAAAAAAACTGCATGATGAAATATATTTTCTCCAAATATATATATATTTATATAATATATAATCTTAGTTAACTCAAAGGTATATACATTGTATAATAAATAATATTTATAAAAAGAGACTTTTTGAATATAAAATCAAAAAGATCAACAACTTCTACAACTTTTTACAAAACTTTGGATACAGCAGGTTGGTAGGAAATTTCCGTTGGATACTATTACCTGACTACATACGGCAAGAATAATTACAATGCACTCAATGTACTATTATTAAATAATTACTTGTCAGCTACTTGAATACGCCCCAGAAACATGACTTTATCACTTTTAATATAGAATACATAGATATGAAAAGACTGGTTTGAAAATTTGTATCCATTCTGCTGAAATAATTTTCACATAAAGCAAGCATTATCCGGTTGACATGATTTAAAACTTTTTAGCCTAAGATGAGATGAGGAGGGGCATTAGAGATTCTACAGAGGGGATGGGGTGTGTATCTTAGGGCTCGTGGCCAGCAGATTCAGGAGTGCAGGCCTGGCTTCTAGACGGCATCTTGGCAAACCTGTCTGAGCAAGCGTGGAGATCGTCTGACCACGGTTTCGTAGGCCAGTGGTAGGTAGACCAAAGAGAGAAGGGAGAAAAGGAAGAGAAAACTTTTCTGCACTCTACCTAGGCTGCACCTCCTTCTGGTTCTCCTTAAGACCGAGCTGTTGGATTGGTCCCTACTATCAGCTCCGTTTTGCTAGCTTCCTCTAGGATACAGAGGACCACTGTGGACCACGGAGAACTCAGCTGGGAGGTGCTTTTCCCAAAGGAGCAGGTGACTGCTTGCCCCCTTTGAACACCTAATCCTCACCAGCAGTAGCTGCATGGATTGATGCTTATCAGCATGCAGGTGAGGCCAGAAGCTCTGCCTTAGAGAACTCAGAACTCGCTCGGGCCAAAGAAAGGAAAGGATGCAGGAAGACATGTCCTTACTGGAGGGAAATGAGGACTCGTTTCTACCCTCCCCATCTACTGGTCTCCAAACTGGAACTTCAGGAAGAGACTGCTCCTCTCTCACTGGCCCTTTGTCTCATTTATACTGAGGTGGCCAACTGCTCACCTGGCGTTGTTTTGATGGAGAATCTGCAGGTGAGCAGGACTGGAGGGGATTGAGCGGCGTCTTCCAAAGATACCACTCCTTTCTCTAGGAAGCCATTCGGGCTGGAGAAGGCTTGTTCCCCCCCTCCTCCCATACACAACCTATTTACAACATCCACTATCAAAAAAAAAAAAAAAGGTACTGCATTCATGGTGGAAACTGCAGAAAGGTAGAAAAGATTTTGAGATCTGACTGCAGTTCACAAGAGCCTCTGGTGCAGGACAGGGGTGCAGAGAAAACGAGGCTGAGAACACACTGCTGCTCTTCAAACAGCCGACCAGGGCTAGAACTAGTTCTTCAAAACGAAACACACACACCCCCCCCCCCCCCCCCCCCCCCCCGCTCTCACAATTGCCTCGGGCCTCCCTACCACTTCATCCTCGCTAGACCTATGGCTTTTATCAGCTCGTGAAAGTGTATCAGATTTGAATGGGAGTAGGCAGAGGAAAGGAGGCTGCAGGGGTCTGTCCTACTCCGTAACTCCCACCTCCCAGCATCCTGGGACGTCCCCATGAGAAGCAGTCTGCAAACAGTCTTGCCCACGCTGATGTCTTTATCACCAGGCAAAGAGCTCACATTAGCCCAGCCTGTTGCATTGGAGTAGAAATTGTTTTCCATTTATTTTCTTTAACATGTGCAAAGATAAGCCTCGGATCTGTTCCTATCAGACCCCAGAGAACTAAAAAGAAAGCCCCTTCTTTAAACACCACACACCATCCAGAGTCGGGTGAGAAACTTAAGATGAGAGAGGGAGGGAGGCCTCCCAGTCAGCGGGCGGTTGGGTCCAGGTAATTTACCACACGTGCATCTGGCAACAGTCCGGATTCCTTGCTGTCGGATGCTGAGGGCTGAGCTGGCTTAGGTCCTGCTCAGGAAGGACTTCAGTGAATCTGCCCAGTGCCCTTTGGGAAATAAAGAGGAAGAATTAGAAACATAATTGCTTTCCCAGGGAGACCACCCATAAGGGTGCAAAGATCACAGGCTGATGACAGGAGAGCTCAACATTTTTCTTGTACTTGGAGGTAATGGGGACCTTGAGTGGCTTTGCCCTGCTCCCGCCTATACTTGGGGTCCACCACTGAGGAAGGGAGTGTGGTCTACAGGAACAGTAAGGCTTTTAGTATCCGCTGACTGGATCCAGATCCTATCTCCCTCGCCTTCTAGCTGGGGCCTGGAAGACAGGAAGCCTGTAGCAGGTAACTACCCTAATGCAGAACCTGTCTTGTATAGAGACTGGGGGGAACCTGGCAGGTGCAACCCCCTCTGTGAATGCCAGAGCCATGTCCTGATGGGCAATGGGGACACTGTGCTGCCTCTGGCCGTAGTGGACATCAGAGGAGGGTAGCCACTGTGCTTTCAAACATTCCTTCGACCTTGGCAGGCCACAGTGAGCCTGTGAGTTCTTTCTCGTTTGCTGACTTTTCTTCTATCATTTGGAAAGGCAGTAAATGGACTTGCCCAAGTGATGACACCATTTCACTGCTCAGTGACCACTCTCATGTCACAGCTCCCTGATGGCTTTTAGCACACTTTCTATTAGTAAGTGGTCACACCTCTTAGCTCATTTGAGCCTCATAAAACCTCTGCCTAGATGAGGAAACTGGAGTGGAAGGTTCCACGGCTGCTAAGCAGTGGAATGGGAACCACCCTTCTAGTCAGTCCCTGACTTCAGCTACACAGAGGGGCTTCCCAGATGGACTGGATAAGTCACCCCTCAACCAGAACTCTCCCCATGAGGTCAGGCCCCCCCCCCAACAGTCCCATCAGCACAAGCCAGCACCCCAGCTCCGAGGAGCCCTGTGTAGAACTGCAGGGCCCAGTGGAGTGCCCTTCCTTGACACAGCCCCAGCCAGCAATGACCCAGGCAGGCAAGTCCTCTGCCGTGAACCAATCACTGTTCCCAGTGTTCTTCCTGTGCTCCTCGGCACCTCTAGGGAGGATGACAGATGAGGAGACAGGCGTGTAAGGACAATCTTGTCTGGGTCCCACAATTGGCAAGTGGCAGGAGCCACCCCAGGGTTCATGCCTTTGTATATTAGGCTCCTTCTCAGGGCAGAGAAAAGGGAGAAAGAGCATACTGGCCTCAAACGTTCCACCTACAGGACTCTAGGACCACCCTGCACCCATCAGGACCTATCTAGGGACTATGGATCTGAGAGCCAGGCACACCGTCTCCCACGCCGGCCACCTCTGGGAAGCTTGGCAGCATAATCCACCAGCCTTTGATCCTTTGATTACTCACCACCGTCACTCTGAACTTGACTCTTTCCTCCTCCCCATCCCCATCCATAAACTTCGTGAGAGTGCACCCACTCCACCCAAGCTTCAGATGTGTCAGGATATGGGCTTATACACAGCTTCCCCCCACCCACCTCCCTGAGGTGGGTAGGGTTTACGCTTGTGCAAAAACTTGCCCTCGAAGTTCAAGGTGGGTGCAGAATGACTCTGCCCCAGGGTTTGCAGAGGAGACTTTTCGGCCTACTGTTTCAAGTATTTTAACGTCCTTCTTTTACAGCAAGAAAACAGGCCCAGAGAAGTGACAGCACAGGAAGTTAGGGGCAAAGTTGGCCCCAGAGGTCAGGTCTCCAGCTTCCAACCCGTGTGCCTCCTCTGTCTCCACAGATGCTCAGCAATGAGAGCCAGTGGCTGGACACAAATGTGGCCTGGCTCATAATTAACTAACAGGTACAAGAATTTTAATCAACTGCTCACAGCCTCACTTGGGGACGTGTGACTCCGGTAGCTGAGAACTAGAACAGGGTCGGCAGGAAAAGCAGATGGGCAAAGCCAGGTCCCGGCAGCAAGGCCCCCCTCACCTCCTCTCCCCGCCACCCTACCTGGCTCCCTACTTGCAGGTGTGCACGTCGTAGATGCGAATGCACTCCTGGCAGCTCACGTAGCAGCACCAGTGGAAGATGCAGTGGCATTTCTCCTTCCGCTTCTCCGTCCTCGTGTTGTGGCCGCGGCCGCAGCAGAGCAAGTCGCAGCCATCGATGCCATGGGAGGTGACGTTGCAAGTCCTGTCCCTGGTGCCAAAGGAGCCCGTCTCGGGGTTGGGCTCGCAGAAGTTGGGCGAGTTCTCGTAGTAGACCAGGTCCCTCTCGGTGGGCGGCTTGAAGAGCGCGTACTTGGCGCGCAGGGTCTCCACCCAGCCGCGCGACTCGCGGTGCTTCTCCACCACCATCTCCGAGGCGCTGTCGTACTTGTCCTTGAGGAAGTCGCCGATGGCGCGGAAGTCGGGCTGCGCCCACCAGCAGGTCTTCACCTCGCAGCTGCCCGACAGCCCGTGGCACTTGCACTTGAGGTGCATGTGGTCCAGGATGGTCTGGGGAAGAGAAGCAGCCGCTGGCCCCCGGACAGACGCCCCTGGGAGCCACCGAGACCCGCCTGCTCTGCCGCCAGCCCAGCCCTGGATGGAGCCTTCTCCCTCCCTCCCCTGGACCGGGCTGAGCGCTGGTGGAAGACCAAGGCCCGGAACCAAGGAAAGGTGACTGTTGATGGTTCCCTCCCCTTCGCACCCCACACCTCGGCAGAATCACATTCCTTTCCCAAAGCTGTAATAAATAGGGTTTTCCACATGTAACAGATAGGGAAACCGAGGCCGGCAACTTAAATGCCTCGCCCCAAGTCAAACCACCACAGGAAGGGATGGAAGCTGAGTGCCAAGCCAGGCCCACAGGCCCACAGGCTGCCCAAACGCACAGCATGGGGGGCAGGACCCGCGCCAGGGGCCACCACGCTCCCCGCGCGCATCCCCAGGCGGGCGGAGACCTGAGCCAGACCAAGGCTACAGGAGGGTGAACAGAAGGGGTGGCTGTGGGGTGCGGGCGGGGGCCAAGCCTGGCCCAGCGGAAGGGGCAGAGCGGGAGGGGTAGAGGCAGGCGGGGCGGGACAGGGCTGGGAAGGAGTCCCGGGAAGGGTCGCCACCAGGGCAGCTGCGGCTCACCGTGCGGCCCGCCTCGTTGTTGTGCTTGTTCATGGCCGAGCGCGCGTCCGGTCTGTTCTCGCGGGCGTCCGCGAACTCCCGGGACACGAGCACCCCAAAGTCGGCGTCCTCGCTGCAGCCGCCCCACTTCCAGCCCTCGCCGGGTGGCCCCTTGTGGTGGGAGTCGCAGCCACAGATGGTGGAGGTGCCCTCTGCGCAGGAGCGCGTGACGGCGAAGGCCACGCCAGCGGAGGCAATGGCGTGGACGAAGGCCGATTCGCGGGTGGCTGCGGGGGGTGGGGGGGGATTGGGAAGCATCGCTTAGGCCAGTCCTGGGACTCAGCTGCCCTGCCTCAACCTCCCCAGCCAGGCCAGCGGGGGTGGGGGGTCCGGGGGGAAGAGGGTATCCCCACTTTATGGATGAGCAAACTGAGGGCAGGGCCACTGGCTGATTAAACCAGAAGGGAGCCTGTTAGAAACGGGTGGAAACATAGCTCTGGGGGGTTGCTTAAGAGATTAGGTGGCCCTGATCTGTCCTAGCCCCAAACTCCAGAGACGCCAGCACAGTCCTGAGAGCCTGCAGCCTGACCTACCCAAGGCCGCCCGTTCCCCACTGGATGCGCTGGGCAGGCCCTTTCCTTTTCTGAGCCTCGGTTTCCCTGGTCACAGACCCGGCCGCCAGCGTTCCTGACCGGGAGGGGGCGGGGGGAGCTGGCATCTCAGTCTCCCTCTCCCTCCCCTTCTCCACCCAGACGAGGCCAAGGTTCTGGGCTGAGAAGGTCAAGTCCCTCCTGGGAGGAGAGGACAGGGTCCAGCAAAGAAAGAGATTCTCGGGGATGTTCCCCCAACCTCGTCACACAGTAATGACCACCTGTGGGTGCTCAACAGGCACCAGATTCTCCCTCAGGGCCTACATCCCATTCAATCCTTTTCACCCGAGAGGCAGGAAGTCTGATGGGCCCATCCTGCAGATGCGGACTAACGATCAGAGGCCAAGGCCGGAAAGGCACGCCGTCCGACCATCTCCTTCCGGCGAAGAACCCCGAGCAGGGACGTGACCTGTGCACGGCCTCGCTGGGCGAAGGGCTGGCCTAGGAGCCAGGCTCCCGTCCCGATGCTGCGGAAGAACGCAGCTCGGCAGACGAGGGAGCCGCGTGTCCCCTGGGCGCCCTCGCAGCCACCTGCACGGGAAGGCCCCCCCCCCCCGCCCCCGGGTGGGGACGTGCAGCCAGGGCGGACTGCGGACAGGGGGCGTCCTCGGCCTGTGGCTCTGCGCCCTGGTTCCAACCCGATCCCCCGCCCCCGCCCCCACCCCAGCCTCCTCCCATCCATCAGCGCCCGGGTCCGGGGGGCGCCGAGAGCCGGGGCCTCGCTTCCGGCGGGGCTCGCGGCCTCTCGCGGCGGCGGCGGCGCCCAGACCCCGGGCCGCGCTCGGTTCCCAGCCGCGGGGGCGCGGGGGCGCGGGGGCGGGGCGGGGATTAGCCTGGGAGCGGCGCTGGCAGCCCCGCTGTGCCGGTCCCCGTCCGGCGGGGCCCGCTGGGCCGCTCAATCCGCCTTTGTTCGCGCGGTGTCACACCGCATTACCCGCATAATACGGCCGCCGGGCCCGGGCCGCCGGGCCGGCCGCCACCGCGTAGCAACGGGCGGCTCCCGCGGCCGGGCCGCGCCCCCAGCCCCGGCGCCAGCCCGCGAAATCCCCATTGAAGCGGCGCCCCCCGCCCCCGCGCCGCGCCGAATGGCCAGAGGGCGTGTGAATGGCGCGGCGGCCGCAGCAGGCGCGGGGCCGGGCCGCGCGGTGGGGGGCGGCGCTCGGCCCTTTTCCAGCCGCCTCACCCCTCGGGGCGCCCGCCCTCGGCCCCGCCCGGGGGGAGCGCGCTCCGGCGGGCCTGGCCGCCGCGTCCTCCGCCTTCCGGCCGGCGACCCCGGCGGCCCCGCCCCGCCCAGGTCCCCGCTCCCAGGACCCCGCCCTGGGGCGCCCGGCTCCGCGGAAGGTGCGCGCCCGGGGCCGACCGCCTCCCTGCGCCCTGGGCGCCCAGCGGCCGCGGAGGTCGACCCCCGGCGGCCCACCCAGCGGGGCGCGGGCAGCCCGGCTCCGGACACGGGCGCGTGTGCGTGCGGGGCCTTCCTCCCCGAGACTCCTGAGCCTTCATCGAAGGCCCAGGGTCTGGCTGACTCCCCCTCCCTAACACCAAGCTGCCCTCCTGCCATTTCCAGGCGAAGGCACGTCCTGGAACCCAACATGGTGACTTAAACCCTGAAACAGCGGCGTGCGCGGTGCTGAGCCCGGGTGTGCGCCGCGAGCACCCCGAGCGGCCGAGGGCCCTCCGCGGGGAGCCCCGTTCGGGGAGCGTCTAGACGCCGGGCCGTGTGATCCGGCGCTGCCTGGCCCGAGGTGGGGCACCGGAAGGCGGACAGACTGACACGCCAGCGCGATCAGGTTTGAAATGAAAACCGCCGCCACTGGGCCCCAATTAGAGGCCAAACCTTGTGTGTAAACAAGCAATAATTAGCTTTGGTAACAGAAGCGTAAACAGCATCATCATCCATTGATTCGCTAATTGCCCTGCGGTCCCATGACAATAGCCTGTGGATCGGTCTGACTCTGCGAACCCGAGGCACAGGTTAAGGGGACCGCGCTCTGAAATGGGGTGGGGTGGTCAGCCCCCCCCCCGCAATTCCCTGCCAACACCCGCCCCCCAAGACCCTCCAGGCTTTCAGATTCCTTTTCTCTTTTTTCTTTTCTTTCTTTCTTTTTTAGATTCCTTTTCTTTCTGGCTGTAAATTCAGCTCCCCTAAAAGGAGTGAGGGCCGGGCTCACGTTAGGGTGGCAAAGGCCTGTTGGTGACGGGAGGATTCAGGTTGCTGTGAAAGGGGTGGTGGCCCCCAAGGCCAGCCGGGAGCATTAAATCCCCAGATCTGCAGTTTCTCAGAGAGCCACCCACCTTCAGGCCAGAACTCACCCGGCCCGAAGTCCCCTTCTTCTAGGGGGGCAGTTGTCCCCTGATCCCTCCCATCAGTCACTTCCTGTTCTAAGGCCAGTTGAAGTGCAGCCAGTTAGACTCCCAGGTTGCAAGGGGGCTGGGCAGTCGCCCAGAAGCCAGCACTGGCTCGGGCCCCTCCACAGTCCAAGGGCATGTCCAGCTTGCAGGGGCGGGTCCAGCAGAAGGTTCTCACGGAAGCACGCGGGAGCTATGCAGTGCCACCGGTACCAGGCAGCTTTCTCAGCTCTGGAATTTTCTAAATGGGAGGGGTATAGGGGTGACAATGCCCCGGCCCTATCCCACCCCAAAGCTACATTTGCATAGCACTTAACACAGCCTTGGGGAAATGTCACAAATGTCCACATCAAAGCTAAGCCCACAGTGGAGGCCGAGGGGGAAGGAAGGCGGGACCCTAGAGCATCTCAAGGCTGCCCAGCCCCCAGCAGCACCTGGGAAGGTGTGGCCGCCATGGTGACCGCTTGGGTCGGTCCAGAGAAGGTCTTGACCCATTTTCTGTGGAGGCCCCAGGTCGTGACCAGCTTTATCACTCTCCCCTGGGGACCCTGAGCTCAGGGCTAAGTCACCCTGAGAAGGAAGAGTCACTTCATCCTGATGGTGTCCCCCACCTCACCCCCCACCCACTTCCTAGTGGGCCCAGAGACAATACCTTTGTCAAGGACGGGCCCAAAGATGGCCAGGCTGTCGTCTATGGTGGTGCAGTTCCAGCGGCGGCCCCGGAACTGGTGCTGGCACTCCTGGATGCCCAGCTTCACGCCCTCCGCCACGCTGGGCATGATCTCGATGTAATTGCGACAGAAGCGCAGTTGCTTGGGGACCAGGCCTGGGATGGAGCCGCAGAGCAGAGGCTGGGAGCCCAGGGACGTGTACTGCTGGCCCAGGGCCAGGGACCTGTGGGCACACGGAGGACAGTGGCACTGCCGGCACAAAGCACAGAGCCCATCACGGGCATCGTTTCTTCCTCAGTAGCCCTCCAGGGTAGGTAGAGCAGCACAGGGCCCGTGAGCCCGAGCCCAGGCCCCGGGAAACCCGGCACCCGAATGCTGCCCTCGGTGGCAGGGCTCTGATCCAGGCCAGGTCAGCCCTCTAACGTGGACGTCTCCAACGTGCAGGGGCCGTGGGGGGAGGGGGCAGCAGAAACCTCCAGTGGGCACCCTTGGGGACCACTGCGATTCCATGAATGAGCCAGGGACTAGGAGGATGGTATTGGGGCCCAGGTCAGGCCCTCCCAGACGCTGGGCTAGTTTCCCTGAGGGGCATTGAAAGGATTGGTCTGGGCCACCTCCCAGGGAGTCTAGGTTTTGGGGGCCACATGAAACTGTCGATGACCCATGGGAAGGAACCAAACCTAATAGAAGGAGGACCCCCAGCCCCAGCTCAGAAAAAAAAGCAGGGAAGCCTCCGTCCCCACAGGGAGTTGCCACACAAAGGGGTGGTGGATGCCTTGGGAAGAGGGTGCAGAAGACCCCGGGCAGATCGGGAAATACCACAAAAAATGAACCAAGCGCCGGCCATTTAAGAGCTCTTACCATGGGCTCGTGATGGGCACCATGGAGGGGCGTGGTGCCCATCCTCCTTAGGCTGGCTCTGGGCTCCGTTTTCAGAGGGAGGAGGCGGCCCCCACTGCGCTGTTTTTTAATTAATTCTGGGTGAGAGACTGGGGAACCAGGTCTGGAGTTTGGATGGTAACATTTATGAGACATTTCTAGATCTTGAACATCAAGCTCTTTTAAAGAGAAGGGAGGGCGGCCTACAGGGCTGACTTACCACAGAGAATGGCTATTCCTAAATTCCTCCGTGCGGGGCACTGGGCCGAGTCTTTTCCTTGGCTCTGCCTGACTAAACCCTGATAATTACCCTCTGACAGAGGAGGGGCGGTCACAGCAGCCCCGTGTCAGATGGCTCAGCCTTGCAGGTTGAGAACCGAGCCCGGGCCACAGAACTGCTAAGGAGTTGCTCACTGGACCCCATGCCTTCCGACTCCAGTGCCCATGGAACAATCCAGTTGTGCCAACCTTCCTTCTGGGCAATGCCTGCCTCGGTCCCCACGGGTGGGGTGGCTGCAGGCCTGCCCCAATGCACTCTGGGCCTCAACACTGAGCCCACCCATGCCTGGGTGGGATGGAGCGCGTCAGCCCAGAGGCCTCTGATGGGCACATGCCCACAGAACCGGACAGGGCCCTGCAGGTTGTCCTCTCCTGCCCTGCCTTCTTTATAGTTATAAGCAGGTTAGCGTGCTAACAGCGGTGATCGAATCCCTGCTGCTTATTATGTGCCGGGCTGGTTCTGACTGTTCCCATTATGTAATCCTCACATTGTCATCGTCCCATTTCATAGATGAGGAAACTTGAGGCCAGGGAGCTAAGTGAGCTGCCCATCTGCAGAACTGCAGAGTGTGAGAGTCGAGCCTCCCTCCCAGCTCAGGCTGCCTCTCCGTGTGCATTTAACCAGCGCGTCCAGCCCTGGCCCAGCAGCCCTGCAATCACTGGGGAGGGTAACTGAGCCAGGGTTCCGTGCAGGTGGCTCAGCAGAGCGACTTCCTGAGGGAGGCTCAGGAGCAAGACCCCCTGGGAAGAAGCCCAGGCGTTTCCCACTCCCCCTTAGGACCCAAAGCCCTGTATGGGGACAGCTGGAGAGGGAGGCTGAGGCAGGACAGAGGGCGCTGCCACCCACGGCCACAGCTGTGTTTGGTCATGAGTGTGGTGGCGATTGCCCGCCCTTCCCCATGGCCTGGCCCAGTCCCTGACTATCTCAGAGCAGCACAGGGAGACCTGGCACCCAATTCCCAGCCTCGATGTCCCTCCTCTTTGGCCAGAGCACTCCCCGGTCTCCCCCCGCAGGTGCCTCGGTCCCTGCCTGTCCCTGGAGTGTGGACTGCTGGACTGGCCCTGCAGTGCCCACGCTCTCCATGAGCCTGGCCTCCCATCCCCTCTGCACACTCCAACCTGGGCCGGCCTGTCCCACATCACCTCTGGCACCAGGAGAGTTGCCCAGCGTCACTCCCCATTTATTGGTCTGCTCACCAGCCACGCTGGGTTCCCAAGGCTCCAGCCTGCCTTTACCCAGAGAGATGAAAGCGGGGCCCGAGGGGCACTCAGGGATCCTTCCTCCTCCTCCCCCCATTACTTTTCTTCCTCCTCCTCCTCCCAGCCTTTGCCTTGCACCTGTCGGCACCTCTGCAGGCCTGGGTACCCTCAAACCAAGTGGGAGGCTGAGCCTGGATCAGAATCAGAACCTACGAGAGAAGGTCGAGGAGAGGGTGAAGCCCATTGTACAGATGAGAAAGCAGAGGCCCCAGAGAGAAGTGACTTGCCCCAGGCCATACACCCAGATGTATGGAGCCTGGTTAGCTGGCTACCACTGCACAGAAGCGGGGCTGAGGGGTGGGGAAGCCCCTGCTGGCGCTTCATTTCCAGTTGGTGAAGCTGGCCCTCACCCCAACCCTCCAAGGGGCTCCCTGCTTCCTGGTTTCACTCCCACAGGGTCCTAGGCAGCCTGCCCAGCCCAGCAGAACCCCAGCACTGGGCACGGGGACTGGCATCGCTCGGAGATGCCATGGTCCCTTTCACTCCCCCAAGAGTCACCAAGCCCTTGCTGGCTGAGTCCTTCCTACAGCCCAAGCGGATTTTCATATCCAACACTAGCGATAAGAATGGCAACCACTTACATGCCAGGCATTTCTCTCATTTAATCCTCACAATAGTTCTGTGAGGTGGTGCTGTCATCCCATTTTACAGATGAGGAAACTGAGGCTCAGAGAAGTCAGGTGACTTACAGAAGGAAGTTGCCAGAATTCAGACCCTGGGTTTGTCTGACTCCCAGTGCAATGTCCTCTGAGAATAACGCCCCGTCTCAGAGACGATGAGTTCATTTCCCCCGCCCCCCAAACCCCGTCTCCTTCGTGCTGCCCCTATCCAACCGATTGTGCCGCTGGGAGCCAGGCTGCCTTGGTTCGAATCCAGCTCTGCCATTTCCTAGCTGTTGATCTCTAGTGATTTACTTGACCTCTCCGTGCCTCCGTGCCTTCGTTTGTAAAGTAGACATAGCGGGAAGCATCGGCCGTATGAAACACTGGGCACGCAGAGAGCGCTCAGTAAATGGTGTTCGTTGTGGTCACCGTGTGTTTGGGGGCTGTCCCCAGCACTTGGTCTGTCCCCGGCCGGTCATGGACTTCATTCCTCCTGCCCGCCCACCCCTGACTTCAGAGAACACATTGCATTGCCAGGGCCCCTTCCCATCCATCTCTTGGAAGGGTGCTTGGAACAGAGCAAAGCTGGCCCCTTCTCACTGGGGTGGCTAAGCAGGCGTGCGATCTGGCTGCCCCGTAAAGGTGACCCGGAGGGCAAGGGAGGGCATAACGATGTTCCCACTAAGCTCCATTCAAGGTGTCAGCTCCGATCTGGACATCCTGCCAGTAATTAGCCAGGGCCTCTGGGGCGGGGGTTAGCTCCACGGGCTGGTGCTGGGCTAACGAGGCTGTGGCCGCGGGATTGATTTCCGCAGGATGGCTGCCCTGTCCCAGACGTGCCCTGCCACCCCTCACTCAGCCAGCTGCCCACACGGGACTCCTGTCTGCGATTCCACCACCACAGATTCAGGCTAATTGAACTCACAGCTCCTTGTCCCGTTACTGAAGGGCACGATCGCGTGGGGGAGGTCACACAGAGAGTGAGCCTCGTTCTCCTCAATTCTTTGCACCAAAGTGAGTGTGAGTGGCTTTGATCCGATTTGTCCCGGCCGTTGTGAGTGGCTGGCAGCCCGGCTGTTTCATGCCCGCCTGCCTTCGCACACCCTGAGCCCTCCACCTGGAGCGCCTGCCCACGGCCCAAGCCCGGCAAGCATCTTACCCATCCTTCAACCTCCCAGTCCGGAGTCGCCTCCATTCCAAAGACTTTCATGGGCTCCACACAAAAGTAGCCTCTCCTCTCTCTGGATTTTGCCTCTACCCTTTTCCAACCTTCTTATCTCAGAGTGCTGTTTTGTTTCCAATTCCCTCTGGCTGCGCTAGTGTAAGTTTCTTGAGGCTGGAGGCTGTGTTTCCATTCTCCCTCAACATCTCCTCCATAACACACACACACACACGCACGCACACACGCACACGCACACACATGCACACGCACGTGCACACACACACAGACGTGAGCACGTTTGGTCTACCAAATAGCCAGGCACATGGTAGGAACATGCTGATTCTCAAGGGGAGGGGGGATGAAGGAGCAAGCCCTTCCCCAGGCCAGTCTGCTCACCCCCATCTTGCAGCCTCACCCCCACTCCCCAGGCCTCCAGGCATCCGGAGGTTCCACCTCCACACAGAACAAGACTCCTCGGTTCCGCTGAGGAAGTTCCTACAGTCGGGACCTGAGACAATGGCAAGGCTCCCAAGGGAGCTAGGGGCCCGCCTGGCGCTGGCAGCTGGTGAGGGGGAGGGCAGGGGGCACTGCCAGGCCTTCCCAGCTGGGCAGGGGCTATTTATACCCAGCTCCTGGCCCTGCCCTGCCCAAGCGCACTGCCACCCTCCCCTAAAGACAGCTCATCCTCCACCCCCACCACCCACCGTGTAGCCGGGCTAAGGACAGACACAGGCGGCCCGGCGGGTGGGCAGCAGGTGCCAGCAAGCATCAGGCTGCTTGGGAGGCCTCCATGTCAACCTCTCAGACAAAATCCCCTCTCCTCACAGGCTGGACTTAATGAAATATTGTGCACAACTCATCAGGCTCCTCCCAGGTTATTCACCTGGACCCTACACCTCCCGTCCCCAGAGGCTGAAGGTGGGCCTGCATGGTGAGCACAGAGCAGAGATAAAACTTTTAACCAAGGAATTCAGGCCAGCGTAGGTGCTGAACTGACTTGGGCACATAACGGACGGTGAGACTCCACCAAGTGCCCCTGCAGTGTGTCCTGTGCCGAGACGCTGGCAGTGTTGACCCCCAGATTCTGTCATCCACCCAGCAGGGACCCGCCTGCTGCTGGCTGGCCGGGAGCTGTGCCTGGGGGGCGGGGAGGGGGGGTGCCCACGGGGCTGTCCCCACCATCTTTCCTTTAAGGAACTATTCAGGTTGGAGTCCTGCAACCGATAAGATAGCCTCCCCTGCACCCAAATGTGTCTTTATTTTTACCTCGGACCCTCCCAACATTGTAGGATTTTAGAGATTGGGTGGGCCTTAGGCATCATCTAGGATGTTTCTTAATTGTTAATCATTTATTCCAAATGCACACACCCCTTCTCTCCTATAGCTACTTCGTCAAACAGACCAAAAGAGCAACCTGTTCTTCAAAAGGCTAAACACAGAATTACCGCATGACCCAGGAATTCTCCTCCTCGGTATCGACCCGAGAGAATTCCAAGTAGGGACTCAAACAGATACCTGTACACCAGTGTTCACGGCCACATCACTCACAGTGGCCCAAAGGTGGAAGCAACGCAAGAGTCCATCAACAGATGAATAAGACACAAATGTAGTGTATCCGTACCGTGGAATATTCGTCAGCCATAACAAGGAATGAAGTTCTGATACATGCTGCAACATAGGTGAACCTTGACAACATGGTGCTACGTGAAATAAGCCAGTCACCAAAGGACAAATGTTGTATGATTCCACTCATGTGAGGTACCTGGAATGGGCAAATTGGTAATGACAGAAAATAGACTAGACGTTACCAGAGGCTGGGGAAGAGGTGGGAAATTTATTGACTGAGTATAAAGTTTCTGTCTGGTATGATGAAAAGTTCTGGAAATAGTGTTGATGACTGGACAACATTGCAAATGTACTTGATGCCACTGAATTGTACACTTAAATATAGTTAAATGGGCAGCGGGGGGGAGGCAAAGGCCTAGAGCCCCATTCCTCAACCTTACCTTTGCCCTCACCATGGCCCCTCTGCAGAGAGAACCACGGGTCTAATCCCTTCCTTCTCTAGATGGGAAGACTGAGGCCCAGAAAGGGTCTGTCATCCTCGCCCCCCCCCCCCCCCCCACACCCTCCCACCAGCTTCGGGACTCCTCCCTCCAGTCTCGGGGTGAGCTCCACGGTCAAGACTCCCCGATCGTGTCTTTCATGGAGTCATAGTTCCCTTGCCCTCACCTTTCCCTATGGTGAGGCATAACCTCACCTGGTCCCAGTCAGGGCACCTTAAAATTCTAGCCCAAAGAGCTAGTGTCTCTTAAAATGACTGCCCTGGGGGCTGGGAAGGAGGGAGGGAGAGAACTGGGGAAGGAGTTGGAAACCACCTCCTTTGTGGTCATTTGTCTCTCTCCCCCAGAGTGGCCATCATGTTTCTGGAAACCTTAAAATGGCCCAGTGTTTGGTGCTCTGCCTGCTGGCTCCTGGGCAGTACTGGACAGGTGTCCTTCCCATTCCTGGGTTCAGAGGGGTCCCACATTGGCCAAAGGCAAGATAGAAATTTACAAAAGGGGAAGAACGGGCTTGAAAAAATGTGCAGGAAGTAAAGAGCCAAGCATTGGCCTTAGACTTAAGGCTACTACCTTTCCATTTAGATAAAGAGGCCACTCAGGGCTGATGGGTGTTAAGGGGGACCTGACTAGTTCAGGGGCATGTGCCCAGTAGGGCAGGCCAGGGGAAGGGCCTGATGGGCCCTGAGGCACCCAAATCCTGGAACTTCCAAAGAGCGGAGACCTAGAGTGTCGAGGCAATCACTGCTCCTGACAGGTCAGGACCTGTGGCCACTCACCCTGGTGTCTCCACAGGGTGCCTGTGATGCAGCAAGAGAGGAGGGACTTGCTCTTGAGGAGGGATCATGACTCACAGGCTACCAACTTTCGTTGCTTGTCCACTGGTCCTTCCTGGAGCACACATGGGCCCCATGGGTGCTGAGCACAGCTCTGTGACTTCCCAACCCCACCCTGCACCCGGCTCAGTGCAGGCCACGGGTAGGGAAATGCTTCTGAGCCCAAAGGAGCTCATGTGGTCCCATGGTCCACTGAGCAGGTCTAGGTACCCCAGAAGAGGCCTTTCATCAAAGGAGCAGGCAGATCTCTATGGACCTTTCTCATCAGCCACTGGGTCATTCACTCAGCAGGCATGGATGGGCCACCTGGTTCTCATGGGTCTCCAGCCAGGCTAGGGGCACCCTTGCTTATGTATGAGAAGGGAAGAGAATGGAAGAATAGGGTGAGGTGGAAGGGGTCCACGTGCTGAGCTGGGACCCAGGGTCCAGACAGGAGTCAGTGGAGAAGCAACTGTGGGAACGTCTGAACCCAGGGTGGCTCAGGCCTGCTGCTGGACTTGCCGTCTTGATTCAGCCCCAGCCATGCAGACGGGGGCCCCACGAGGGCAACAATCATGTGGAGTGACTGGAAGTGCCTGCCCTTGGGAGAGCAGGTTGAAATCTTTCCCGGGAAACAGATTCATTCCCTGCCGATTCACTCAACACACATTTGAGTGATGACTGAGTTGGGCCAGGCCTGGGAACATGGAGGTGGATTAAGCCGCACCCATGGAGCACCCAGCTCAGGAGGCATCTGTCAGTACCAGACCAGCCAGCCCTTTTGCAGCACCTATGAGGTCTGAGTGCCGTGGGTGCCATGAATGAGTGACAGAGGGTCCTGAGGGCCTTGTCACTTAAAACCCAAATGACCACCAGGCCAGAGAGCCCTGGAGACCACCGGCTGGGAAAGCAGTGGGGAGGCCAGTGTGACAGTTTAGGCTAAGGTGTCTCAGGCCTGGCTGACATCACAAGCCCCCGGGCGACAGGTTCCACTGGTCTGGGGTGAGCCTAGTGGGCAGCTGGGGCTGAGCACCACCCACCTGGGTCATCAGCCTCTGTGACAATAGGCCTCGGGCAGAGGCATTGGGAGCGGAGAGGAGGCAGTGAATAAGGATGGGCAGCTATTGGCCACATGAGACCAAGAAAGGGAATGTAAGAGGCGACACAGGTTTGGGAACAAAGAGAAGGAATTTTGTGGGACCAGTGAGCCCTCCAGGCACCATGAGCTGGAGCCCCAGAGAAAGAGGCGGGAAGTTCAGATTTGGGAACCTCTGTCCTGGAGCCAATAGAAGGACACTTGAGGCCTCATCTCCCGCAGCGGGCACACGGGAAAGGGTGAGACAACCCGGAGCCTCGGGGTGGAATGCTGGCGGCCATGTGCCAAGGGAGGGACCCCGGTGGCTCCAGGAATGCAGGGCTCCCCTGGGAGGGAGGGCACAGGATGGGGGCCAAGACCTCACACCCGCAGGCTAGAACTTCAGGCCAAGAGGTGGGGAGGGCTCCCCTGAAACCCTGCAGGAGGAGGTTGGTCGGCCCGGCTCTGCCAACGCTGGCATTAGGCGCCCGGGTTTGGCTGCTGGTTCCCGATATTCTCATCAGGTCCCACCGAGGCGTGTGGCCAACACACTTGGGCACAGTGAGTCACCTCGCTCTTCCTCGGCGCCTTCCCTCCTCCACTCTTGTCCTCACCCTCCTCCCTGCACCCTGGACCTCAGTCCCCAGCCGTGTCCCCCTGTGCACAGGGGTGGTCCTCCCAGCCTGACCAGCCTCCCCCACCCAGCAGCGGCTGAGGCCACTCTTCCCTGTCACCTGTACTGTGTGGCCAAGGCCACCATGAGCGTGGCAGGAAAGGAAGGCTGGGGTGACTGTGAAGGAAAGGGGGGTATCACAGGCCAGGGGCCCACAGCGCCAAGGGAGAGAAAAACCCACACATCTGAAAAAAACGAAACCGAAGTAAAAAGCCATTCCCTCCGCTTGGGCAGCAGCCCCTGAGGACTGGCCATGGGGGTGGGGGGCCCCCTCTTTCTCTCCCTCCCTAAAAACCTCCAACACAACTCGCTGGCCCTGCTGGCCAAGTGGCCGCTTCTATATTGTGAGTGGCTCTGCCCCTCCTCCCCCGACTCCCAGGTTACCTCTCAGGGCTCTCAGAGGTGAATTACGGCCACCTGAGAGCCGAGAGGGGCCGCAAGAGAAGGGGTGGGCGGACTCTCAAAGCTGAAGGGTCGGCAAAGGCAAAGACTGAGGAGTTCCCTGCGCTCCATCCTGGGGAGCCCTGTGGGATGTTTCTTTGGGGAGAAGAAGGGAGGGCGGGGAGGGGAGCGGAGGGCGGGGCAGAGCCTGGCTGGAATGTTACAGCTTCTGTTCTCCAAAGCGGCTCCCAGAGCGCCTGGCCTGCGGCTCCCGGCTGATCTGATAAGATGTGACAAGGCGGCCTGAAAAATGTTGAAACCTGTAAAATGTTTAAACCTGTTTTTGTTGTGTTGTGAGCACGAGGGGTTTTTTTTCCGCTTTCAATTTCATAGGAAAGTGGAGCTGATCAGAGTGGAGCAGGGCAGGGGGCGGGAGAGAGGGGTTGTCCCCTTCAGCCAAATTGGGAGGCGGGTGCAGAGCAGGATGGTCAGACCTGGGGAGGAGGAAGGGAGGATGATAACTGGGAGGAAGAAAGGGGTGGGGGTGGGGGGACTGAGAGAAGGGGCGGAGAAGGAGGAGAAGGAGGGAGGGAGGGGGCTCTGCGCTCTGGCCTGTGAGGACAGGACACAGTGAGCTGTGGTCATCTTCAGCGGGTACTGGCCCAGGCAGACTCACCAGGGGGCACAGAAGGGCCTGAGCCCAGGGGGGTGTCAGAGAGAAGTAAAAGGGGGCTAGTAAAACTGTGGGCCCCTGGAACCTCACTCCCGAGACCTCCGAAGGCTGCTGCGAGGCCCCGAGCCCACAGGTGGACAGAGGTAGGAGAGGTGGAGACCGCTCCAGGTGCACTTGCTTTGCCGAGCAGTTGAGAGCTCACGGGTGAGCTCAAAAGAGCCCTGCCCTTTCGGAGCTAGAAGCTGCGGCCCAGCTCTGCCTCGGCCACGTGCGGCCTGGCTGACTGACAGGTGACCTCGTCAAGGGTTGATATGCTCTGTTTCACAGATGAGGCAACTGAGGCCCAAAGGCGTCCAGTGACTGGCCTGGGGTCACAACGCTCCTGCCCATCTGTTCCCAGCGACTTTATCAAAATCCCCTCCAAATGGGTCCAGTCTTTCCAAGTGAGGGACAATGAGCGTCTAGAAACCAGGGGACCAGGTGTGCCGGGCGTGTTCCTTGGATACAAGGTAGAGGCTTAACAAAGGCCTGTTGCACAAACGGCTCTGCTGGTCTCTAGGTGGAGGGTTGGGGGGGGGGGGGGGGGAGCGGCAAGAGTGCCTTAGAGAGGCTGTAGCATTCTGTAAACCGCCACACGCGTTGCTCATTCTATCGCAGTATCAGGCTATAGATCATCAAAGTTGGGTGGAAACTTGGGCATCATCCAGTCCAGCGCCTCAGGCAAACTGAAGCTCAGAGAAACAGTGAGCCGTGCCCAGGGCTCCTCCACTGGTTGGAGGCAGCGGGAGGAGTACAGCCAGACCCCTGACCCCCCAGCCAGAGCCCTGTCTCCCTCACACACGTGCAATTCCTTCTCCGAGCCTCGTGGCTGTGGCTGAGGCTGAGGCTCCATTCAGTGCAGGTGAATTGCATGCCCTGTGTGTGTAAGACTAGCCCCCTCCCCAGGCCCCGCCCTCCTGAGGGAGAGGCACTGTGCAGGTGACCACTGGCAGGGGCGGGGTGTGAGCAATCCCATTTGGGGTGGAACCAGGGGGCCTGGGGTGCTGAGGGGCAGAGGGACTGAACAGCCAGGAAGACGTCTATGAGGTCACATTGGAGCTGGGCCTGGAAGGTGGGTTCAGGCTGCACATCTTTTACCCGGGAGCTCTGCCTTCTGTTTCTTTGCTTCCCGCTCCCCCAGTCCTTCTCATGGAAACGTCCCCGAAGCCACGTGTGCACCTTTAGCTCGTTTCAGCCTATGGCCCTTCTCCCCTTCCCACGCCCCCGGCCCTGAGCTCCAGGAGGCAGGGACAGGTCTCCCATTGGGCGGGTGAGGAACCGAGGGCCTTCCAGGGCTCGGTTGCGGGTTCTGAGGAACCAAGCCTGCCGGTTCCCCGGCCTGGATTTGGGGGGGCCCGAGGGGGGAGAGTGGAGGAATGAATGTGGCAAATGCTACAGCAGCTGAACTCGGAGAAATGTATCCTGTAGGTAGAGTCGTGCTATATATTTTTTGTTTTTCTGATTGACGATTTTCGTAAAACTTTGAAGGAACAGTAAGAACCGTGCGCGGGGCGGGGCGGGGCTGCGGGCCAGGGAGACGCGGCCGCTGCCGGGCGCTCAGGGCGACGCGCGGCCGCCTTCCTGCCCAGGTGGGTATTTCCCCGCATCCCCGGGAGCGCGCGCAGGTGAGCGCAGCCCTGCCCGGCACCTGGGCTTCCCCCGCTCGGCTTAGGGAGGCTCCCCGCCAGTTCAAAGCCGTGGCTGCCTCTCCCGCCCCCTCCCCATCCGCGGGCGAGGCAGCCCAAGCGAGCCTCAACACCTTCCTTTGCGCACCCCCCCCCCCCTCGCCCCCAATCCATCAGGCCGAGTCCCGCCTGCTGCCCGGCCCTCCTCGGCAGGGTCGCCGCCTCGCTTCCCTCGGTCCTTTCTTCCAAGGGCTCATTACCCGGGCGCCTGGGTTTTGCCAGCATTTACTCAGTACCTATTAGGAGCTGCATTCCGGGTCCACGCAGGACCTCACTGAATGTTCTGGCACTCAAAGGGCTAGGTCACTGGTGTTCAACCCTGGCTGCACGGCAGATGGCGCGCGGGGGGACTTGAAACTACGGGTGCCTGGGCCCCAACCCCAGAGAAACAGATTTAATTGGTCTGCGTGCTCCCTCCTGTCTGTGATATTCTTCTGTCCCCGGTTTAAGAGGAGGCAAGGTGGGGAAGCACTGTCCCAGGTCCCAGGCAAAGCTCAGAGCCTGTCTGCGGTCACACGCGAGGGAGGACAGGGGGGAAAAGGCAGGGAGACAGGGGTCTCCTCAGGTGGGGCGGGGGGGGTGCAGCATCAGTCCATCCTTTCCAACCCAGGTTTTGTCCGTTCCCTCATCCTCTCTCCTGCCCCCTCAGCAAGTCTCCATCTTTACAGCAATGGGGTGAAGCATTTTGACCCAGTCAAGTGTTGGGCCCCTCCATTGCACAGCTTAGTTCTGAATCACATGCCAGTCAGCGGCGCACTCATGTTTTCTGTGATTACAAAACACACGCTACCATGCATTGGAAAAGACAAGATAAAAGGTCTCTTTCAAAAGAAATCGTTTCCTCCTACAACCTAATGCTTTATCTGGTGACGCCCTGACCCCCCCAGCCCCAGCTGTCAACCCTCCCATGCCTCCCCTGGTTTTCTGCCCTGATTTCCCTACTCCCTGGGGGCCAGCTCACTTTTCTTAGCCCCGCAAATAAGCAAATATGTTTGGGAGTGAGTGGAAGTTCTCTCTCGCAGAGACGCAGGCCGCCAACAAACACTCTTGGGGTTCAAGGTACCAAGGCCTTTCTCCTCCTGGGATTGCTCATCTTCCTGGGTTCTTGTCCACAGTACTGTGTGTGTGTGTGTGTGTGTAGGATTCCGGGTTCTCCACTCATCTCTTCACTGGAAATACTTTCTCTCCACAAGTCCATAGTAGAGCCCTCCTGTCCACTCACCTCCTCTTGGGCTGTCTTCACTGCCTGCTCCCTCCCCTCCCCTCACTGTGCCCAGCACCCTGTCATCCCACCAGACCAGGCTGGTCCCCAGGAGAGCACAGGTACGGATCCCTCAGGAATCACCTGGCCTAAGAGAAGGCCAGAGTCACCACAGACAGGAGGAGGGGCCCACAAGGCTCTGGGGAGATGAGGTCATGGGCCTCAGAGCTGTAAGTGAGGTAAGGGGATGCTTTTATAGGTGTATACCCGGTGGTGAATAATACCATGCGGGGTGCATTTATTTGCGTAGAGGGTGGTTAATAAGGTTATGAGGAAATAATTTCTGAACTCTGCTATAAGGAAGGTGGCGAGGCACTGGGAATGGTTGTCATTAGTAATTCTAATAGCTAACATTTACTGAGCCCCGACTAGTGCCAGGAGCCATGGAAAGCCCTTTACACAGAATATATCTTTTAATTTGCCAAAGAACCCTATGAGGTTATTATTATCCACATTGGACAGGTGATGACATGGGTTCAGAGAGGCTAAGGAACTTGTCTGGGGTCACACAGCGAGGCAAGGGAGGTGCTGACAGGCTAATAAAGCCATAAGGGGAGGCATTTATTAGGACAAGGTCTCTAAGGAGCAGGCTGAGGACGGGCTGAAGGAGGAGGGGAAGGAGACTCAGGTCTGTCCTGCTCCCCGGGCTGCCGTCTGGGTTTACAGTCCCATAAACTCCAACACGAGGGCCTGGCCTATTGATCTTCTTTCTTTTGAATGTTGTCATGGACCTTCTCCACCTGAGGTCTGTTCCACTGCATGTCAGACAAGGCCAGACCTCCACTCGAGGAGGGATTTGTGTGTGAGGCGGGACATGTGGTTTCAGGACCTCTTCCAAGAAGCCAAACCCAACAGACGCTAACAAATGTGGGCATCGATTTCCCAAGAGAGGTCGGGGTCAATGACACACGTTCTAGCACCTTCCAGTTTGCACAGCGTTTCCCCAAAGAGCACCGTGGCTAATCCCCATCGCCAATGAGGAAACTGAGGCTCAGACAGAGGACCATCAGCCAGGAAGTGGGGGGCGGGGGGGTCCCTGCTCCCTGTCTGTCTGACTCAAATCCCTACTGCTGTTATTATGCTCTCTGTCGATTCATTCCAGCAGAACGCACTTATTCAGCGCCCCCCACCCTACCCCGGGTGCTCTGCCCTGAATGGGCACCTGGTGGAGGGTACAATCTAATGGGCAGGCCGCATCACAGGGACAGAAGGCAGGAACAAGGAGGCCAGCCAGCTCACAAACCGTCCTGGTGGCCACAGGGAGACCAAGGGAAGGCTATGGGGAACAGATAGCCCATGAGACCTCAGCAGTGGTTTTGTGCCCTGAGAGAAAAGGAAGAGGAAGGGTGATTACTGGCGAGACACAAAACACCAAAAGTCAAGGAGCCAAGGGGGAAGGAGGCAGGGCCCGAGTTGGAATCCCACATGCAGTGAAGTGGGGACGGCCTGAAAGATGCCCGGGCCCCCGCAGGGCCGGTCCCCCTGGAAGGGGCCTGTCCCAGCTGGAAGGAACACCGCGGCATCGGGCCCCAGGTTGGGAGTTCAGTTGGGATCCCGTGGGGCTGAGGAGCCAAAGCCCTCCATCAGCTGTGAGGAAGGGCTCTGCCAAGTCTTTCTGGAACTCGGATCCTCCTTTGTTCACAGAACATTCGGACCGGACCGTGGAGAGGATAGGAATCTAAAATGCAGCACCTTCCCAGATTCTCACAGTAGGCAAGCCTTGCATGCTAGAGCAGCCTATGCATTCCTGGGACCCCCCCTCTTCAGGCCGGAGAGGTCTCGGCCCCTTTGCTCACTCCCTCTGCCAGCTGCACCGGCTGCTTCCACTCCTGCCTCTGCCTTGTGACACCTGGTGGGAAGGCTGACCCAGCCACCTGCTCTGTCCCTCTGAGCCACCACGTTGACTCTGTCCTCAGGTGCCGAGGGAGTAGCTGCTCCCCTGCACGGAATGAAGTCCCCCAACTTTCTCTGCTCCAAGAAAAACAGCCTCCTATGTTCACCACATTCTCCCCTCTTCCCCACACCTCTGTTGTGCGCCCAGACCGGGGACGGTGCTGGAATACAGCCCTGCCCAGTGTGGACAGAGGAGAACGCTGGGCCCTGTGACTTCTGGGGTTCTCCGCCCAAGCGGAGAAGAATAGGGTCAGCCTGTGGAGTCCGAGAAGGCCGGCTGGTCCCTGGGGAAGGGATTCCAGCATGCTCGCCTCAGGAGTCAGGGATGGCCCCCAATCCTGAGGCCCCTGTGCCCATCCCCAAGCCATGGTTGCTAGCCCTCAGGAAGTTTTCCGACTTTCACCTGGATAACTGGCCACAGGTGTCTTGCCTCAAGCATTTCCTGGGCATGCGCAGGGCCCTGGGTGCTGGGGCGGTGATGCCAAGCTGAATGCCAGGGCTTCTTGGCCCGGCCTGCAGCACTGTGGATTCCCCTGTGACTCTCCCGCCATGTATCTCAGAGGGAGTCCCGCCTCAGTGTCTACCTTATGGGGTCTACCATGAAGGTTCTGGCAACCCCAGACCTCTCGAGTAAACCATTCCCACCTGCCACCACTCTCTCTAATGCACACATGCACATAAGAGCCAATCATGCAGCAACATGGATTTCCATCTTTGGGGGAAGGCTAGAGGATTAAGCACACAACACACACAAAAACCTGAATTGGTTCTCAGTGGGGTGATTATAGGTGAAGAGAAGTAGAGGAGCTACCCAGCCCCCAGTGGTAAGCAGCCATTAGTGCTCACGGGCCAGGGCTGCCCCCTCTGCTGGCCTGAGTCCTGGCCCAAAGCTACCACCGGCTGCCTATCACCTATCCTGTCCCTTTGGGAGGCCTCAGCTTCCTCACTGGGAAAATGTAAACCTCACCTGCTTCAAAGAGGCTGGAGGGAGAAGGCCTTGTAGGTAAAGCTTTTATTACAATCAGCAATGGTGGTTGCTGTTGCTGTGCGTGCTAACACAGGCCAATGCCATTCTGGGTGCCAGGCACTGTTTCGTGTGCTTCACACGTATGAACTCACCTAATCCTCCCCACAACTCTGTGAGGGAGACACTGTTACCATCACCCCCCTTCGGACAGGGAAACTGCAGTGCAGAGATTAAGTCATTTGCCCGAGGTCACCCCGGTAGTTAGACACATCCAGTCTGGCTCCAGAGCCTGCAGGCTTAGCCACAGTGCTCTGCCTGCCTCTGGGAGGAGTCGGGAGCCATCCATCACTCAGCAGCTGGGGACCGCGCTCCGCTTGTGGGAGTGCAGAGGGGAGTGTGACATGGTGCCTGCCCTGCAGGGGCTCCCGTCTCACAGGGAGACAGATGCCCCAAAAGAAAATTACAGGAGGCCTCATGTGGAAGAGTGATTCATGCTGCCGGAGGTGAGGGGGTAGGCTTTGTGGAAATACTGTCGAGGGGTCTGACACTGGCCAGATAGACGGAGTCCCCGGGGTACAAAGACCAGCGAACGGCCTCACAGCAGAGGAGATGCAGCTGGATGACTGACTTGTTGGCTGATTGCTCTATTCGTTCATTCGTTCGCTCGCTCGTTCGTTCGTTCGTTCATGCATTCTACGCAAACCCCTCTGGGATGGGTGCTGTGGGCTGAACTGGTTCACACAGGATGATTTAAAAGTTAGTGGAGTCACAGCCAGATTGCTGAGAAGAATAAGACAACAAGGATAAACGGACATAGGAGAGGGGCAGGTGAATCTTCTAGATTCCATTTTCCAAGTGGGTAATAGCTGTTACTTAAGGTGGGAGGGAGGCTCAGCTCTGAGAGGTTAAATACTTTTGGAAAAGAGATTAAAGCAATGAAAACAAGGGTTATAAAAAGAAAGGAAACAAAGGTCATCCCTGGCCTCTCTGTGTTGCTAATATGCTAATGAGATGCTAATATGCTAATGAGCACCATTAACACCAAGAGGCCAGAAGTAGCAGGTGGCACTTCTCAAACTTATCTGACCCTAGAAGCTCTCATCAGCAGGATTACGTGGGATTGGTGTAAGAAGCACATGTGATGGCCTGCCTTGGCAGCAAAGGTGTACAGATGAGTGGAGGGAGGAAGGGAGAGAGAGAGAAAGTAAATTAGGCTGGAGGATTCCCAGGAATGTGGCAGCTCTAAGCTGGGTTTAGAAAAATCCTGGGAAGGTCATGGGCAGGTGGAGAGGTGATGGGAGAGAGTTTTTCCATAGGGAAAACTATTTATAGTGGAGGCCCAAGGAAGTGGAGTTTTGCCCCAGGGCAGGAAGGGAGGATAAGCAGGGCCCAGCCCTGAAGACAGAGACCCAGCAGGAGCCGGCTGCCACGTCTGCTTTCTGATGTGGGCTGAGGAGCTGCTCGCCTTTCTCCCAGAGGGAAGGAGTCCAGGGTTGGGATAAACTTTAAGGTAGGGATTCACCTTCTGGTCTTCCCTGAAGTGGCTCAGGCAGGGTGGCCCATGGGAACAAAGGGCAGGGGCTGGGCCGAGAGGGAAACTTGCCCTGGTTCTAGTGGGATGGGCCCTCCCAGAAAAAAGTGGCATTATTTCTGGATAATAGTGGACAGGACGTTCACGGCCGTGAGAGTGCATTTGAGGAGCAGAAAGGGAAGAGGTGGAGAAGGTGGAGAGGTGAGGCAGGGGAGACCCGTGTGGGTCTGGAGCTCCCTTAGCTAAGTTTGTCCGTCACCAAATGGCCAGTGATGCCCTCTAGCTCTTAGGCAGACAACATGAGGGACTGGAAGCTGAAGGCAGCGGGGGAGAGGGGATGGATTCACCCAGCCAACCTTACTGTGCTTCACGGGGCTGTCATGGCCAGTGTCTAAGCCATTACAGGACCATAGTAAGCCCACACAGACCTTGGAACCCCAGTAAGAACTCTCACAGACACCACATTTGATCTATTGCAGCCCCCCCCCCCCCCCCGCCCCATTCTCCGGGATACTTGCCAAGACCCCCACTGGACGCGTGAAACTGCCAAGAGTACCAAAACCTATACATACTATGCTTTTTCCTATACACACACATCTATGATAAAGTTTAATTTATAAGTTAGGCACAGTAAGAGATAACAATAAATAATAGTAAATTAATTAGTCTTTTCCCCAAAATATCAATATGCCAAAAATCTTTTGAATCATTTATTTCTGAAGTTTGCCATTTGGTAGTTTTAGACCGCGATTGCTCACCCGTGGAGAGCAGGTAGGAGGGAAAGCTGCAGCCTTCCCTCCCTGAGGACTGGAGTCCTCGTGAGCATTTTGGCCGAACAGGACACCGGGACACAAGGTCCGGCCAGAGTCCACATTCTCTGGGGTCCACCAAGTCACAGAATTCTGCCACACAGCCATCACTCACTTCTTTCTTCACCCAGGCTAGTGAGACAGGACAAACCAAGGTAAAGGGCATGGCTTTCCCTGAGTGTGGCCTTTTCTGTTGGGGAAGGGATTCAGCTCTTTTTGTTCCACAGAAAACTGGCCTGGACTGACTATTCTTGGGGGGAAAAGGGGTGTGGGAGATGCGGGAAGAGACTGGACAAAAATCGTGCACCTATGGATGAGGACAGTGGGTGGGGAGTGAGGGTGGAGGGTGGGGTGGGAGCTGGAAGGAGGGGAGTTATGGGGGGAAAAAAAGAGGAACAAATGTAATAATCTGAACAATAAAGATTTAATAAAAAAAAAGAGAGAGAAAAAAAAAGAAAAATGGCCTGGGATAGAATGTTTTTATAACCCTTGCTACATTAGAATGACCTGCAAAATCTTTTTAAAAACATATTTTTATTGATTTCAGAGAGGAAGGGAGTGGGGGAGAGAGATAGAAACATCAATGATGAGAGAGAATCACTGATCGGCTGCCTCCTATGGGGGATTGATTCCACAACCTGGGCATGTGCCCTTGACCAGAATCAAACCTGGAACCCTCCAGTCCTCAGGCCAACGCTCTATCCACTGAGTCAGACTGGCTAGGGCTGACCTACAGAATTCTTCTTTTAAAAAAAAATCTTCTAAAATTTACTAAGGCTAGTTTTGTGCTCTCTGACCTACAGAATTCTTAATTCATTCAGTGCTGACACACCTTTAACTCAGTTCCTGTTTCTTATTTCATTTCAACCTCACATTTCAACTGCCCTGAGAATAGGATTTTTACCCCCATTTTACAGATGAACAAATTGACATATTAAAGAAACTATCCAGAGTTCCCTAGCTATAAAGTAGCACATCTGAGTTTTACCCCAAGGCCGGTTTAGGCCCAGAATCTCCCCACTTTCCAGAACACCAGGCTGCCTCCCAGTACAGAGGCTAGAAGCTCAAGTCTGGACCCTTTGGGGAATCACAGAATGAGGGAAAGAAAAATGGTCCCAGGGAGCGGGGACCAGCTGAGCCTGGACATGAGCTAGCTTGGGAAGAAGCCAGGCTCACTGGCCAACAACCAGCAGAATGACCAACTGCGCTCCTGCAATATTCAGGCTCACTGGGGATACAAAGACATATAAAGCAGAATCCTGCCCTCAATGGGCTGAGATAAGATGCCCATGAAGAGGTAACTAGTGACAAGAGCCAGTAGGTCTTCCTGGGAGGGCCTCATTGCGGCAATGGGAATCCAGCTGGAATTGGAAGACTGAGCCTGTTATTGGCAGATGGCAGATGACCCTCATCCCACCACCCGCCTTAGAGGACCTACTGTGTGCCTCGTGCTTTGCTTGGTGATGTGGGTACAAAGATAATGGAAACCTGGTCCTGCCCACAGGGGGGCTCACAGTTTAGTCAATAAAGCAGATAGACCGAGTAGGGGTCAGAGCTCGGGCCACGTGCTGAGGGAAAGCTGCCCAGAGGAAATGGAGTCTGAACTGTCCTTTGAAGAAGGAATGGGAGTTCATAGAGGTCGTTCGAAGAGAAGGCAGGGCAAATGCAAAGGTCTGGAGATGGGAGGTACTATAGAAACAACACAAATAGTAAAACGAGATTAACAATGGCAAAACGTATGGGCACCAGACCCTGTGCCAAATCTCACAGTAGCCCTCATTTTACAGAGAGAAAACAGGCTCAGTGAGGTTCAGGTATTAAAGGCAGAACCAGCTAGAACCCAGGACTGATGCCCCCTGCAGCCCATGCTTCTATCCAGACAAGTGAAAGCTGGTCACAGGGTGGGGATGTGGGGATGGGAGATGATTTAGGATGGAGAGTTAGGAAGGGGCTAGATCGAGCAGGGCCTCTGGGCCATGGCTATGCTAAGGAGCGTGGACAACACAGTCAGAGCTCCCAGCTGAATGCTCTTCTGATTGGGCCATTCATTTAAAAAATGACAAGCCCTAGCCTGTTTGGCTCAGTGGCTAGAGCATCGGCCTGCGAACTGAAAGGTTCCAGGTTCGATTCCAGTCAAGGGCACATGCCCGGTTTGTGGGCTCAATCCCCAGTGGGGGACTTGCAGGAGGCAGCCAATCCATGATTCTCTCTCATCATGGATGTTTCTATATCTCTCTCCCTCTTCCTTCCTCTCTGAAATCAATAAGAATATATTTAAAATAAATAAATAATTAAAAATGACAAAACCCACCAAACTCAAAGAAAGATCCTCTGAGGCCAAGAGTGAGGAAGACAAGGACCCAGCTTAACAAATAGAAACTTGAAGTTAAGAGTTGACAACAGACTACAAAGCCGCTTACGTGTTGCTAATGTAGAGGCACTCAACCTGCTAAGGAAGGAACGTAAAGACAACAGATATTTATTGAGCATCTACTACGTACTTGCCAGGCACAGGGAACACAGCAAGACAGTGCCTGCCCTCGAAACACATGGAATTAAATAACAACAACATGACATAGGAAACCAGGATGAAGGTGAAGGAGAAGACAAACATGCCAAGTCAAGGTCAATACAGATGCAAGCGTTGAGCTTCAAGCTTGACTCCGGGTTCCCTAACAGCCAGGAAACTTTATCTGAAAGGAGAAGCTGTGCTAGTTCCTGGGGAGAAATAAAGCTAAATATTACATTGTGAAGGTCAAGTAAAAACTCATCTCTATCAGAGCCACTAACACAAGAATTGCCTGGCCGGTTTGGCTCAGCAGACAGAGCGTCGGCCTGGGGACTCAAGGGTCCCGGGTTCGATTCCGGTCAAGGGCATGTACCTTGGTTGCGGGCACATCCCCAGTGGGGAGTGTGCAGGAGGCAGCTGATCCATGTTCCTCTCTCATCGATGTTTCTAACTCTCTATCCCTCCCTTCCTCTCTGTGAAAAATCAATAAAATATATTAAAAAAAAAAAAAAAAGAATTGGTTTGGGCAGAATCCTCTTTCTGGCGATCGTTCCCTGGTATGTGCATGACACAGACCAGATGCCAAGGAGCAAAAAGGACTAGTAGAATGACAAAGCCTATAGATCAGCGGTTCTCAACCTGTGGGTCGCGACCCCTTTGGCGGTCGAACGACCTTTTCACAGGGGTCGCCTAAGGCCATCCTGCATATCAGATATTTACATGACGATTCATAACAGTAGCAACATTACAGTTATGAAGTAGCAACGAAAGTAATGTTATGGTTGGGTCACAACATGAGGAACTGTATTTAAAGGGCCAGAAGGTTGAGAACCACTGATGGAAGGACCATGAGGGGCCATTTCCTCTCCATCCCTCCTGTTTCACAGGGGAGGAAATGGAGGCCCGGGAAGCAGTGATTTGCCCAAAGCCACCACTCTCCCCTGCAACAAAACCGTCACCGGGCCACTACGGCCGGCTTTGTGCAACCCCAGCTTGAGGACAGGTGGGTAGTGTGCCAGTGACTTATACGTGGTCCCAAATAAGAGCCCTCTCAGAGGTTCAGCCACAGTGTCAATAAGCCCAAGGCAGCAGCTCTCAAGTTGAAGGTCAAATGTAATCACGCCACAAAGCCATCCTTTGAGACACAAGGTAGAACAAGTAAATTCTTGCTCCAAAGAAGAAGTCCACGTCTGAGCCTGATTGGTGGCAGAAGGAACAAGCTTTGAGCCCAGCAGGACATGGGTGC
The DNA here is from genome assembly GCF_028538775.1 of Myotis yumanensis. NCBI lineage: Eukaryota > Metazoa > Chordata > Mammalia > Chiroptera > Vespertilionidae > Myotis > Myotis yumanensis. The sequence goes on along the minus strand of NW_027223767.1, from coordinate 32,878,117 downwards.
AGAGAGCAGGCTGCAGGACCCGAGTCCGCATCTGTGAAATGGGCAGAGTTTGGTTCTGGATTATGATGTGCGAATTGGGACCAGCCCATAGCCGCCATCAACAAACATGCTGACCTGTTCCTGGGTGGAGAAACAAATCCTGCCAAATGGGATTTTTACACCAAAGACTTGGACAGACACCTGAGTATAGTGTGAGCTGGTGAACCTGGGGGACAGGTAGGATACACTTGCAAATAGAGCTGGGATGGAGAAACCGAGGCTAAGGAGACCGCAGCCTTCTGAGGCCCCTCCACAGCTCTCTGGCTGTGAGCCACGTGGGCCTGAGCTGAGCAGCCAGCACCAGCTTCAGCCGCCTTTCAAAGTCAGCAGAAGCAATGTGCTGAGCCTCGAGTCACTCCTGGGGGGCGGGGGGGGGGGGGGGGGGGGAGTTATTCATTCTGCTTATTCAGTCTGCTCATGACACTGTCATGATTCACATGTGCATCTGACACTCTCAGAAACCACTGCTGTCCATGCGCCTCTGCAGGGGTTTGACACGCAGTACAAGGTTGTGTTCTTACTTACCGAGCCCTACTGTGTGCTGGGCACTGGGAAAGGGGCCCCCAGGTGACTAGAGCTCAGGGTCTCCCTTGGTGGGGGGCAGCTAGTAGGCGAGCAGAGGAAAGTACGACACGCAAAGCCCCTGGTCGAAGGCAGTGGGAATATATGGCAGGTCTGTCCCCGGGGGAGAAAAGGAGGGAGGATGACATCTTCCCTGAGAGGGCAGTGGTTCGGAAATCTAGGTGGGCTTCCCAAAGGAGAAGGGTTTTGATCTGGGTCTTGAAGACAAAATAGAATTTCAGTAGTTGAGTGTGGGGAGGGGAAAAAGGGGTTGGAGAAGTATTTCAATGAACAGGGACAGAGGGATGTGGGGGGACTTATCAGGGTCATGAAATATACCACTGACAGGTGGGTAGAGGCCAATCCTAGGGACCCTTGGTGCCTGACAAGAAGTGGGGAGCCATGGGAGGCTTTATTTATTTATTTAAACATATTTGTATTGATGTCAGAAAGGAAAGGAGAGGCAGAGAGAGAAACATCGATGATGACAGAGAATCATTGATTGGCTGCCTCCTGCACGCCCCCCACTGGGGATCAGATTCAAAACCTGGGCACGTGCCCTTGGTTGGAATCGAACCCAGGACCCTTCAGTCCACAGGCTGACGCTCTATCCACTGAGCCGAACCGGCTAGGGCGCCATGGGAGGTTTTAGAGCAGGGCGGAGACACGCTGAGAAAGCCAGGTTAGGGAGATAAGTGGGCAGGAGCCGGACAGGGGGCAGGACGCTGGTTTGTGCATGGCCACAGCTCCTATTTGCATTCCTAAAGGGCCTGCCAGGAGATTGGTTTTCCTCACTGGCCCAGCTGCTCTGGCAGATAAGTGGGACTCTGTGCCCAGGGCAGGCTTCACAGAGGGCCCCACAGACCGGGGTGTTGGGTCCTGTTGCTCACGCCCCCCTCTCTACCCCCCCTCCCCCCCCCCCCCCCACACACACAGTCCTCCCTGTTTTTCCAGCCAGCTCAAGTGAAGGGTTCTCCCAGTTTGAGTCCTTATCCAGGTGACTAGGGTTTCCTGATGACCACAGACCTCGGAAGAGCCCGACTGCCTCCAGCCCTTTACCCTCAACCCTCGTTCCCTCCACCCACATCTCCCACCGTATGTCCCCGCCTAGAAATCCTACTCTGTGTCTGGCTGAGCCCAGCTCAGGCCTGTGATCTCTGTATGAGGTCGGGAGGGCTCCCAAGCCCCATGCCCTGAGCGGGGAACCTGGGCTGCCCTGTTGCCCACTTGGCCTCAGACCTCTGCTCCCTCCCGTGGGCACTACCCACTGTGCCCCAGAACCCCCACAGGGAGGAGCTGAGAACTCCCCTGTCTGTGCCCCTTTCCGTCCTCCTTTCCTGGAAATCTCAACTCCTCAAGAGAGTCCTGGCGGGTCTGTTCTGAGCACCCTCTGGCCAGGGGCTGGCTCTTACTCCTCTTCTGGTGGGACCAGCGATGGGGTTACCTCCTCTAGGAAGAACTTGCAGCTTCTCTCATAAGGATTATTCCTCCTGAAGCTCTTAGCAGCCCCGCTAGTAGACAGGGCAAATGGTTGTTAATATCATCGCCCATTTTGCAGATGAGAAAATAGAGGCCTGGGGAAGGTAGAGACTCATCCGTGATCTCTCGGCTGTTTGAGTGTAAAGGTTTAGCCCTCCTACCTTGCCCTGAGGCAGCTCTCAGTGACCCCCCGCCCTGCCGCTGCCACCACCAGGCACAGGTGACCCTAATAGCTGGGCGACCAGAATCCAGGCTTGAGATCTCAGAGCTGGAAGCCCAAGGCCAACGGCATGTCCAACTCCTCTAGTTAGTGAGGCCCAGAGCAGGCCTAGTTATTGATCGCCTAATGTTACACCGTAACTAGCGCAGAGCTAGGGCTCAGGTCCCCTCACGCCCCACAATACCCCCTCTCGTCTCCGAGCATCGCTCACAGCTCCATCCTTCCCCTGGATGTGCCTGACATTTCTGGAATTCACTCCATACACGTAACGAGGCCATTTGGAGAAGGCCCGCCTCAGGGGGAACCGGAGCGCTGTCTAGTGTCCCCATCCTGACCCCTGCCAACTCCCCCCGGCTGCACATGCCAATCTGCAAGCAGATAAATAGACTCCATGGGCCCGGGCTTCCCACCCACCCCTGCCCCCCACACACCTTTCTAGCAGCAAGAACTAGAGGCGGAGTCTTAGGGTTTCAAAGCCGCAGCGGAGGCTGCCTGGGAACCGAGAAGCAGTAGAGAGATGTCGGGCTGCTTGCCGCGTGAGTCAGGGAGCCAGATGCCACCACGGCAGGTAGCCGAACAGAATGGGCTGCCTGTCAACAGCGCCGAAGCGACTGTGGCTTTAGCAGTTGAATTGTGGTGACTCCTTGAAACGTTAGTTTAATATGAGGACAGGAAGCTTTCTCTCCCTCGCATGCTCGGCTGACCTGCCTGGAGCACCCTTCTGGCTCTAAGGCAGCCGTGTACCCACATACCACGGGTTGCCTAACAACAAGAATTGACTCTGGCCCTAACCGGTTTGGCTCAGTGGGTAGAGCGTCGGCCTGCGGACTGAAGGGTCCCAGGTTCGATTCTAGTCAAGGGCATGTACCTTGGTTGCAAGCACATCCCCAGTAGGGGGCGTGCAGGAGGCAGCTGATCGATGTTTCTAACTCTCTATCCCTCTCCCTTCCTCTCTGTAAAAAATCAATAAAATAAAATAAAAAAGAATTGACTCTGGGCCCCAGCTGGTTTGGCTCAGTGGATAGAGCATCGGCCTGCGGACTGAAGGGTCCCGGGTTCGATTTGTGCTGGGGTTTCAGGCTCGATCTCCAGTAGGGGGCGTGCAGGAGGCAGCCCATCAGTGATTCTCACTCATCATTGATGTTTCTATCTCTCTCTCCCTCTCCCTTCCACTCTGAAATCAATACAAATATTTTATTTTATTTTTTTAAAAGACTTTGGACTCTTAGCCCAGAGCTTGGTCCCCAGCACCCAGCTGGGGGTGGGGTGGGGGGGCCCATTGAGACCAAACAACAGAAAAGCACACACTTGAAGGAAGGACCCAGAAGCACCAGCTGGATGGGGCACAGAGGGGAAGTGTAGGGTGCCAACCTCCGGAAGATTCTAGAAACCCTCTGCCAGGTGCGTTAGCTATTGACCTTCCCAGAAGCAGGAGTGATCTTTCCCAGGTGGCCCTGTGTCCCAGCGCCCTCTGCCACCCAGACTCCCCTGGAGGAGGAGGCGTCCCAGGAGACAGGACTCTGACCCGCCCCTTTTTCTCCACCCTCAGACCCTCCTTCTCTCCCGACCTAGCCCTAGTCTCTCCTTGAGAACAGGGATGCCCTCTGCAGCAGCAGGAGAAAGAGGGACCCTGCCTGGAGTTGGGACAGTTACAGGGACAGGGCCTGGAGGGGGAGGGTGCAGCAGTGGGTCCCCTGCTGCCGCCCCACTCATACATCCACCCCCCAAAGAATGTAATTAAGCAGCAGGCCTCTGCCAGGAGCCAAGCTTTCTGCCTTCCGTCTATAAATCACCTTCTGAATCATCTCTCAGCTCCTGGAGGAGCAACTTCTGCTCGGGCTGCTCCAGGCGGCCCCAGTGCCACTCCCCCCCTCCCTCCCTCATGAGCTTGCCTCTCCTCCCCCCCCACCCCCCCCACCCCAGCTCCAGGTCCCTGCTGGAAATGGCATGGCTGCAAGAGTCTGGAAAACTGTGTGGTGGAAGGCGGGTTAGGGGAGACTCCAGTGCTCTCTTTCCCTTTCCTTCTCCTTCCTGGGCAGGCAAAGAGCTGAGTTGGGGTAGCTTGGCCTAGCTCCCTCAAGTTAAGAATAAAGCTACAGGCTCATAGTCACCAGTGGGGAGTATAATGGGGCAAGCTGGCTCTGAGGATAAGGAGAAAACTGAGCCAGGTAGTGCCAATCTGGGAGGGCTTCTTGGAGGAGGCAAATTTAGATCCAAGACTTAAAGGACTTATAGTAGTTCCTGTATGTCAGGCATTATTCCGAGAGCTTTGCATGTATTCATTCATTTGCTCTTCCCAACCATCCTTTGAGGTAGAAGCAGTCATTATTCTCATTTTCCACATGGGGAAACTGAGTCTCGGAGAGGTTAACTTGCCCTAGGTAGTACATGAGAAAGCCAGATGTGAACCTGGGAAGGCTCCAGAGGAATGTGAGCATTTGGGGGAAGTGAGGTTTGGAGGTGCAGGCAGGCTGGCTCGGCAGTGGTGGAGCCGCCAGCTTTGGAATTTAGGTCAGATGGGGCTGCAGAAGTCAAAGGCTGGGCTTCCCAAGCCAGGCTCTGAATGTCTGCATGGGCCGCCTGGGAAGGGTGGGGGACACAGACTCACTGGGGGAGTGGCACTGGGGCCACACAGAGCTCCATGCTTCACAGCAATGAATTGGATCCCTGTCACAGTCCTATGGACAAGACCCACCCGTGGGGTCAAGGGAAAGGAAGCCCAGAGGGAGGCAGGGACTTGAGGTGCAGAGAAGGAAAGGGACTCATCCTCGGTCAGTGGGTGGGAAGCTCAGAACTCAGACTCCTGGCTGTCAGCACTTCCTGGCACACAGGCTAACGTGAATGTATCGGTGGAGTATCCGGATGGCCTTAACCTTTGAAAGGGCATACCACCTCCCCGAACCAGGGACAAGGGGTAGAGAGTGCCTGTCCCTCGTGGTGGCTTTAGAAGGATTCTGTGGCTCACAGCAGCGTGGGTAGAAAAGATTGGAAGACCAGGCCCCCCTCAACGCATGGCTCACCCCATGCTGAGGCCAGAAAGATCTTCCTTCCCCCCACTCTCCTCAGAAGGATCTGTGGCTGCTTTCTCCTTGGAAAGAGTCACCTCTCCTTCCCCAGCCTCAGTCTCCTTGCCTTTTGCCCAGACCAAGGAGGGACCTATTCAAAGTCTAGAGAAAGCCCCAGGGTCATAGCTCCCCTCCCACCTTCCCTCCCCCTGTGCCCATGTCACCTTTTCAATTCTACAGCTGCCCAAGCGCCCTGCAGGTGTACCAGCATGACGCTCTGGGATGGGAGATACTTGGTTGGCTGAGTCTATTCATTGGGGATTTCCACCGAGGGCCCTTTCTATCTTCACCAGTGACTGAGCGTGCACCCGGCTGCCAGAGCGTGTGGGTGCCAGCGGGCTCTGCTGGGTTTGCCACTGGGGAAACTGCAGGGAGGGAGGAGAGAGTGCCCGCTGGAGGACTGGGCACCATGGTCTAGCGCTCCTGCCTCTTTTGACCTTTCCCACAAAGGTCTTCCCATTGGGCAGGTGCCCCACACCCAAGGTCCTCAGGATCCCTGGGGCGGGGTGATGTCAGGACCAGACTCCATCCATGGCTCACCTCTTAGCCCCAGAGCTGTTGACCAAATGCTACGAAATTCTAGCAGAACTTTCCCTGACAGCTGCCCCTTCCCCCATGCCTTCCCCACATTAAAGCAGGATCTTCTAAGGACATAACTCAGCACCATGCTCCTGGTATTATTACAACGTTTGACCTGTTTCATTTTTGTTTTTTTTGTTTTGTTTTTCTAAGCAAAATGTGGTCCCATCAGAAGAATACAAACAAATCAGCCACCCCGTTTACTTCCTTTGGACACCAAGCTCCGCCCACAACGGGTGTCGGGTGGTCAGGAGGGCTGTTCATTCACTTCCAAGAGACCTGGATTAATTTCCCTGCCACATCCCCCCAGGGAAAGGCCTGCCCTGGAAGAGAGACCACCCGCTTAAAGCCTGGCCATTCGATCTGGTATCTGCTCATCTGTCTGTCTGTCTGTCTGTGAGATCAACAGCCTCCAGCCAGCTCAGCTCCTCGCCAGCCCCAGCCCCAGCCAGCTGTAATTCCTGCCTGTTACAAGTGTTAACACCTGGCCCGGGGGCCTTCCTCCCCCGCAGTCTCCAGGTGCCTCCCTGGGCCCAGCCCACTGACCCCCACGGGGTTTGACTGAACATGTTCACAAGCCTCTGAAAGGCGGGTGGAGGTGGGAGTGGGGAGGAGGGGAGGGCAGGCAGAGGGATATCTGACAGATGGGGAAACTGAGGCAGGGCTTAGGGCAAGCGCTTGAGTGGGGTAATGGATCTCAGGATGGTGGAAAGAGAATTCAGGTGTATTTCCCAGCTCACTGCCCTTGACTTCTGCAGGACACTTTCCACCCCAACCCCATCTGTGGGGCAGTGCAGGCTGGTGATCGCTGGGTGAAGGGTGGGGGGGAAACAGGCTCAGAGATGTGGGTCACACAGAAGTGAGGTGCCCTCCCAACCCCTAGCACAGAACCCCTCAATCAGGGCCTCTGCCTCTGGAATGTAGTAGGCACTAGGCCGGGCCCTAATAAGATAGTTCATTTTCCCCCAAGAAGGAGAAGAAAGACAAGTTCCTCCACCAGGCAGGCATTCACTGCGACTGACAAGAAGAATTATAGAAACCAGTGCTTGCTCTCACCTCTTCCTGTCCCAGCTCTGCCACTATTTGGCTGCAGGGCCCTGGAACCCATCATCTTCCAGAGCCCTCTCTGTCTGAGGCCCTCATAGCTCTACCTTCTGGTCTACCATCTCTCGGGGCTGAGGCCTGCCATACAGGATGTGGGGACTCGGGGTGCCTTCTGGGAGGTGGCACAGGTAGGAAGCCCAGCTAAATGGTTTCCCCTGTAAGTCCCTCCTGGGGAATGTGGGAGCTGGGCAGGGGCAGCTGTAATGAGCTGAGATGCTAAAAGGCCTGGAATCTGAAGCCTGGGGGCAGAGTGGGAACAGGAATCTGAGGCCCATCCACTCTACTGTCCCTGTCCCAGCCCGGGCCCTGACCTTGGCCCCAACCCTGAGAAGGTGACTCACCCCCTATCCCAGCTCCAACACCAAAGACAGTCGGCCTAAGAGGGGAAGGCTGCTGACCACAGTCTTCAGGCAGACAGGATCAGCTTGTGGCGAGGGAGGCTCGGCCCCCCACACCCCACACTGCCCAGCCCAGGTCCCAGGCCAGCCATGCCCCTGGCAGCTTCCTTGTTAGACCTTTGTCTCCCGCTGAACTGTCCCACCAGGACCATGAATGCCCACCAAACACCCAATCTCAGGATGTCACTCACACCCATAGGTCATATGTGTGCAAACATATCCATAGCCACAGGCCAGCCATGGTCCCTGGCACTCGAAGACAGGGTCATAGGCAGACCCAGACACAACCCTCACATTCATATTTCCAAGCACAATCAGGCCATGGCCGTGAGCACTGATATCCATGCACAAAGACATCTGTGGGGCTTTCCCCTTACACTGTCATGAAGACATGTGCACACATGCACACACACACACACGCACACAACACTCACATGCCCAGTCATGATCACAGTCATGCAGTGTCATAAGCAGACACAGGTGCTGACCTTCACATGGGCATAGATACTTCTAGACTTTCTCTCTCTCTCCCTCTGACACATACACACACCACACATATCACAGAATCAGCCCACTTGCTGGCACTTGTATGCAGACACAGTGGCACACCCTGTCACGGGCCATGGATCCCCCAGGCGTATCTCACATGAGTTCACATCCGTGATCACCCAGTTACAGGCACAGACACTCCTATTCACAGAAACACACTGGGTCATAGACCTAGAACACACACACACACACACACACACACACACACAGGTCTCTGCTCAGACAAAGCAGCATCCTGTCCCCCCAACCCCCAAACAATCCATGTGTCCAGTATGGCTTTCCAGGTTTTCCCAACATCTTTCTACTGGGTGGTTCCTATCTAGATGCTACCCATACACCATTACTCACCAGACCCCAGCCCTCCCACAGGCACTGCCCAGGGAAGTGCCTCCTCCAGTTCCTAGAGCAGGAGAACCTGGTCTCTCCAGCTCATCCCTGCAGCCTGTGGGGCTCCACACCCTCTCCTTCTGCCCTCCCCCTGGCCAGGGTCCCTGTGAAGGCAAAGAACAGCATGGCCTTAGCAGGGGGACAGGAGGGGGACCGGAGGGGGTCGGGAAGGGCCTTAGAGACACCGGTGGTTTCCGCAGCGGCCTTCCCTGCAATGGGCACGGCCCCCAGCCTGGAATCTCCGGCCGCCCAGGCCACCCCCACAGATTTCTTTATGTACAGGCGGCCTGGGGCCAGCCCAGTGCCAAGGGAAGGAGGGGCTGGGCAGAAGAAAGACTTCCCCTTGGGTGTCTGTCCTGGGAGCAACTCTCAGCACCTTCTAAACAGAGACCCTCGGCCATGCCTCCGTCCCAGCCCTCAAACACCAGAGATAAACACCGCCACCCCCAAGCACCTGGAGGCAGACTCGGGCTGTGGCCCCCACTCTCCTGGCTCTGCTCCCCCTATTCCTGGCTAGAAAAGGGGTGGCAAGACAGGGAAAGGGGGACACGCAGGTGGCACCACACCCTGGTGGCTCTCCTCTCTGACTTTCACCCCAGGGACCACAGCCCCTCTTCTTATGCCCAGATCCCAAATTCTCACCCCTCACCTCCCACCCCCAAGCCCAAGCTGTCCTATGTCCAGGAGGGGAAGATGCTTTAATTAAAGTTTTCCGGATGCAGGGGCTGGAGACTGAGGAGAGGCGGGTGTAATTTAGAGAACTGGTTTCTGTGTCTCTCCCCTCTGGCCTCCGGGACCTGCCGGGGGGCAATGAGGCCGCTTGGAAAACAAGGGGACTCCCTGGAATTGAGGCTCCCAGGGGCTGTTTGTTCCTCGGTTGGCTCCCCCATCCACGCACATCTCCCCCAAACACCGCGCCTGGTTTCCCAGCCTTCTTTACTAAAAATGTCTTTTGTATCCGCATTTCTCAGGGATGGAATTCTCCTCTCCCTCTCTCCCTTTCTCCTCGGTCCTCGGTTTTCCAAAACGAACGAATTTAACATGGAGAACTGGGGTTTTGGTCGGAGAACAAACCCACCCCCCTTCCGAACAACCACATGTTCAAGGAGCCCCCCTTTTGCCAGGATGGACACGCAAGAAATGAATAAAACGCGAATTCAATGGCATCTCGGATCAGCAAATACCACATTCACTTCTGAGGCTCAAGATTAATCTAGAGCAGAGTGGGGAGAGTCTGATGAAATGCCCCCTTCCCCCTGCCCCGGGGTCCCTGAAGCCACTGGGGTCTGAAATAGGAAGGCAAAGAGGGGCTATTGTGGGGATATCTCTTGATGGAGGCGCCGGCAGAGGTGGGGGCGGCAAGGAAGGAACAGGAGGATTTTGCCCATGGAAGACCCCAAAATGGAGAAGAGGAGTGGCTGGGCCCCAGGGTCAGCGTTGGATTTCCACAAACCCAACTGCGAGCAAATGGAGGGTATTGGGGAGGGGGTCCCCAGATTGGGATGGGTGGAGGGTGAGGATCTAAGATCAAGAGACCTTCTGAGACCGGGCAAGTCCTCCACTCCAGCCTCTGCAGCGAGTAGCAGGGAAAATGGTGATTATCAGGGAAGCCAGGAGTTGGATTCTGAAGGCGACACCAGCAGAAAATCCAGGGGTGAGGGGTGGGGGGTGGGGGGCTGCAAGGAGGCAGGGAGAATGGAGCCCCAGCCCGGGCCGAGCCCACCCCCAGCCGGCGCCCCCCACCTCCCCGGGACTCGGCGAAGAAATCGGGCCGCGGGCAGACAAGAGGCGAGTCTTACCACCAAATTGGGTAGCCGGCGAGGACCCTGGTGCCACCGAGCAGGAGGCCGAGGAGCAGCCCGAGCAGGTGGGGCTCCATTAGAAGCGGCGCCGAGGAGGAAGTTTGCCCCCGACCATGAAGAGGGGGAGCGACGCCCCCAATAGTTGGAACAAAGTCCACTTGAGATTGGAAATGACTTTCGGGCTTGTCAGAAGCGCACCTCCACCCGCAGCCGCCCCCTCCGAGCCCAGCGCGGAGCAGCCGGGTTTGAGGATGTCAGCGAGCAGCCAATCAGCGCCCGCGGCCTAAGGTAAGAGATGAGTCTGTAGTTCAGCCTGTCAATCACGCGCCCCTCCCGCCCGGCCCACGAGTCGGGCTCGGGGAAGGGCATCGCCCTGCAAACTTGGGCAAAGCCCGCGCCCCGGACACAGGGAGAACTTGGGGGCGGGGGGGGGGACACACGGCCCGTTGGAGCTTCTTGCTGGCCCAGGACCGCCGCGGCTCCCCGCCAGCCAGCTTTCGGGAGCTGGAGCTCTGACGGGGGCGTTCGCGTGGTGCCGGGTCGGCGTGGGCACGGAGGGGTGACTCCTTTTCCCTCGGGGGGGCCGTGACCCCTGTGGACCGGGGCCCTGGAGGAATCGACAGTAGAAAGCACAGAGATGTTCCAAGGAGCCTCGCTCCGGCAGGACAGGAGCCCAGGGTCGCCGAGGGGGTTGGGAAACGCAACCCCTCCCGGCCTCCAGCCTCCGAGCCCGAAAGCCACCCGCCGCTCGACCCGGCCGCGGGAGGTCGCTTCCCGGGTGTCCGAGGGGCGCGCAGAAGGGTCTGCGGAGGCTCGAAGGTCTGGCTGCGGGCGGCGCCGGGGGACAGAGCCGTGTCATTTGAGTCTTTTGTCAGGGATCAGATCGGTATCGGGACCTCCTGCTGCCTTTGCATTTCCTGCAACTGACACCAGCGGCCAGTTGCATTTCCTGCTCCGGAGCCGGGTCACTTTCTCCTCTTCGAGGGGTTCAGGCCAGGCCTCCGGCTCCGGTCGGAAGCCTGACCCGCAGTCCCATTTGGATCTTGCGATGGACTGTTAGGGGGTGGGTGGGGCGCAGAGAGCAGCCGGGGTCCTGGGAACACCCTGCTGCCCTGCAGACACACCCCTCCTCCCCAGCCCCCCTGCCCTTGGCTTCAACCTGAGGTTTGTGATGACGTCCCTTTCCCCTGCCTGGACACCGAGTGCACCCACATACCCCACCCCTCACCGCAGCTAAAAAGTCCTTCCAAGCCCCTGGCTGCTTCTCGTCCTCTCCCTCCACAAAGTCAAGGAATTAGGTCTCAGCCTGGAGTGGTGCTGAGATGGAGGGCAGACCTTGGGGGGACTTGCCCGCTGTCACCTGGGTGGCCTGCCTCCCCAACCCCCCTCCCTGGCCACCCAAGGCCTCCAGAGGCACTCGGGACCCTGGAGCAGCCCTGGGCCGGGGGTGAAGCAAGCAAAGCCAGTGAGTGGGGGCAAGGGCCGCTGCTCGGAGAACCGAAGCAGAAGGGGCAGCCCCAGGTCCTGGGAGGCCTGGAACTCGGGCTTTTCCAGGTGCGGGGCACGACTGGAGGGAGTTCATGCCAGGGGCCAGACATTTCTGGCCTTTGATCTGGGCCACCCATGCCCACAGCTCGAACCTGCTGGCCCTGCGCATCCCGAGAGCTCCCTACGCACTGGGCTGCTGCGGGCGCGGGAGCTCGGGGAACTGGCCCCCGGGCACCAAGGGTCGGAGAGCCGCCTGGGCTTGTCACGGCTTCTGCCGCGTTCCTAGCCCGACTGGAGGGGGTGGGGTCGGGGGAGAGATGAAAGAGAGGAGGGAAGGAGAGAAAAGGGAGAGACAGTGCAGGAGGGAGAGAGGGAGAGGCTGGCTGAGAGTCCAAGAAAAACGGAGACAGAGAAAAGAGGGAGGGGAGGCAAGCAGAGGGAGCCCAAGGAGAAAGAAGGGGGAAAGGGGAAGGGGAGAGGCTGAGAAGGGGAAGGATGAGCAAAAGGAAGAGCCCTAAGCTGCCCAGGGACAGCAGATGGGGTGTAGCCTGCAGAGATGCCCGTGTGGTGGGCTGACTTCGGTTCCTTATTTCTCATTCACCTGAAAGGAGGTCACAGTGGGTTTGCCACTGTCCCTAACTTCGGAGCCCCGGCGCCCCTGCTCCAGGGGTAGGGAGCTCTCACCCCCCTCATGGCCTGCCAGGTCCCACCAGACTTCTGTCCCCCCAGCAGGGGCTCTCAGCTGGTTTTCTGACCAGGTGTCCGTTCGAGTTCAAATCCACCTGACCGTGTGGGGTGCCCCAGAGCCTCGTGTCTCTTTCTGAGAGCCGAGGGGGACCCCTGCCCTGGCCACCAAGACCCCACTACAAACTCAGTGTGGCTGGGAGGTGGGAGCTGGACTAGGTGATCTTTTGGGGTCATCTCGGGACCCCAAGATTCCAGAGGTGCCAGCCCTGGGCAGTGGAGACAGAAGATTTCTGAGGCTGCATGTGGGGTGGCGATGGGCAGGGCCGTGCCCCGCCAGTAGCCCTGGGCCATGGAGGTGAGACTGGTGGTCCCCTGAAGGGGCACACGGATGATGCCTCCTCCAGGCCGCTGGGAGCACGGGGAGACCCAGGTCATGAACACCGGGGAGGGGATGGAGAGGAGGCCAGCCAACAAGTGGGTGGGAGCCGGTAGCCCAGACCTGTGCTGGCCGCACCGCCGAGGGAGTGGAGGGCTGGGAGGCGGTGTGGGAACTTGTGTGCGGCCCCGCATGGCCCCTGGAGAGCGGAGGCATGTGTGGGGATTTCCCCCCCACTTGAAAGCTCCCCAGAGGAGGGGATTCCTGATCCCTTTCTCCTCCCCTGCCAGGTGTCCTTCCTTCAACACAGGCTTAATTTCCTTCCTCCCGCCTGCCCAGCGCTGCCGGTTGGAACACAGGAATGGTCCCTGCCGGGAGGGGGAGGGCGCCCCCGCGCCACGTGTCACAGACGGAAGCACCTTCTCTCTCATAGGCACCCCGGACCTCAGGGTGGGTTGCACTCAATGGGGAAAGGGTTAAATTTACATCCAGGCCGGCTAGAGTGGGGAGGTGGAGGCCTCCCTGCGGTGGACCCTGAATGGGGCGGGGGGGGGGGGGCGGGGGGGGCGGGGGGTGGCCTCTTGAAAAAGGGCAAAAGAGGCCGCGCCGGCCAGGGGTCTGGGGGCTAGGGGTCGGCAGGGGGAAGCACTTTGTGTTGTGTGTGTGAATCTCGGGGACCTCCGACCCGCCCATCTGCAGGCTGATGGCCCACCCCCACCTCCCTAGCGGCCCCGGGTTCCTTTTGATGTGCGCTCCCCAGGGGCGCGCAGTCGGCCGCTGTGGATTCCGCGCGGCTCCACCGCGCCCCCGGCGGAGGCACCGCCGAGACAAAGAACCCGGAGGCCTGGCCCCGGTCCGCCCGCAGGGGGCTCCCCGTCTGTCGCGCGGAGGGAGGAGGAGATCTCCCATCAAGCGTCGCGCCGTTCATTTTCACTGGGAACAGGCCGCTGGCTGCCGGTGCTGGGGGCCGGGACCAGCCTGGGGATGGAGGGAGAGGGAACGCTGCCACCGGCGAGGGGAACAGCAGGCGCGCAAGGCCAGAGGCCTCACCGGACGCGGAGAGCCGCGCGGAGCGGGCGCGTGGGGGCCCACGCTCTCTGACCTGCAGAAAGGGGCTCGGATCTTTCCGCTAAGAGCCATAGGAGCCGCAGATGGCTTCCAGCGAGTTCCCTGGAGGCCACTAGAGAGCTGGGCAACCTGGAGGCAGGAGGGGGCAGAGCGTGGGGTGGTTGAGGCCAGGAGTTCATTGAACAAGATTTCTTTCAACTGCCCAGCGTAGAGATAGCGTCCTGGGAATGCCGATAGCTTGCCCAGGATAAGCACTTTGGTGAGCAACAAAGATCAGTGGGACACACCAAGGCGCCCCAAACCTGCCAGCCTCTCCATCCCCAGGCCCCGGCGCGCCCCCTGGTGGCGGTGCGGATAACAAGGCAAGAAATTCGGCAGCGAGGAAGGGGGCCCTGCCCCGCCCCGCCCCGGTGGGCCGGGAGCCCGCGCCTCTGTTGGTGTGCAGCCCGGATCTTTGGGGATCCAGGTTAAGTAGGCGTCTTCGTCAGTGAATGCCCTTAATCTACTTCGCAATCCCTGAGCTTAGCTGGGGATAAAGTGTGCGTGGCTCGGGATCCCCTCTCCTCCCAACCTAGGTAGCTCCCTGGAAAGGCAGGCAGAGGAGAGGTGAGGTCCCGGCCGGCCTGCACTCCTGGGCACCGCCGCCAGGAAGGGGCCCTGCGGCTGTAGCAGCCTGGTGTCCGCGGAAGTACTGGAGGCTGCAAACCGCAGCGTGATGGCACGAGTCCTGTCTGGCCTGGCCCACCCGCACCCCAATCCTATAGGTGCCCTCTATGGGAACTGAGAGCTTTTCCCTGTCACAGTAGGCACTCCCCAGCCTTAGTCACCTCCAGTTCCACAAGGGCATTTTGGAAAGTGATTTGGGGTCAAAGTCTTTTAAAAGGGAGGGAGCAACGGAAAGCATGGGGGGGGGGGGGGGGACAAGGAGAGGACTGGCCAGCTGCCATTAATCTCTGAACCTCCTCTATTCCCTGCACAAGGTGGAGATAATACTTTACATCTCATAGGGAGTTGTCAGCGTTAAATGAGAACGGTGCTGACAGAATGCCAGACCGCAATGGTGAATGATAAATATTGGGTTTCTTTCTTCTCTTAGGGGCTGAGGAACAAGGGGCTCTCTTGGGTGCCCCTTCTGCCCCTGTCAGCCTAAGCTAAGCGGCTGGTCCTCAGGTGCCCAGAGGCCTCCTCCAGGATTCACCCACTGGAGACCCATCTCAAAATCTCCTCTTCAGAGAGGCCCTGAATACCACTAGCTGCTCCCCAACTCTGTCCCTCTGGGCCTCTTATTCCAATTTATTTTTCTTTATAGCCCTTAACAATGGTCTTATCTACTACTAGAGGCCCGGTGCACGAATTCATGCACAGGTGGGGTCCGGCCGGCCCACCCCAATCGGAGCCAATCAGGCTGAGCCAGCTGGGGAGAGGGGCCCCAGGCAGTTGGCCAGCAGGCCCTGCCCCTGGTTGAATTCCCAGTTGAACTCCTGCTCAAACTCCTGGTTGAGGGGACAATTTGCATAGTAGCCTTTTATTATATAGGATATGACACATCCAATATATCTATTTAGTTGTTCACTTAATGTTGTCCATTTTCTACTCTGAAATCTAAACCCTGTGGGACTGCTGAAGCCCCAATGCCTTGGCTTCCAGGTGAGGCCTGAATGGGGTTCCATATGTCCAATTGGGGAGACCCTCTCTCTGAGAGGTTGTCTTAGAGCCCAGATGTTGTGCCACCACCACTACCCTAATGAACCCCAGCTCTGTCTCTTACTTTGTGACACTGGAGATATTACCTACTCTCTCTCAGTCTGTTTTCTCACCTGAAAAAAAAAAAAAAAAGGTATAATAACACCTGCCTCAAAGGGCTGTTGCCTATGGAGTGGAGTGATGCCTGCAGTGTTTGAAATGGCAGCTGAGGCATTTTAACTGCTAGGTAACAGGCTTCCATGCCTTTGTGGACATCAGCTGCTCTTGCTGAAGCCGCTCAAGGGCAATATCATCTGTTTAGACTGTCGTATAGCTCACATCGCTGGGGCCCCTTCCTCCAGGCTGGCAGAGACCCCAGTTTGTTCTGCTACCTACCCCTCCCCAACCTGGCTCAGAGATCAATCCTGATTGGTCTAAGCCAGTGGTTCTCAACCTTCTGGCCCTTTACATACAGTTCCTCATGTTGTGACCCAACCATAAAATTGTTTTTGTTGCTACTTCATCACTGTAATGTTGCTACTGTTATGAATCGTAATGTAAACATCTGATATGCAGGATGGTCTTAGGCGACCCCTGTGAAAGGGTGGTTGGACCGCCAAAGGGGTCGCAACTCACAAATTAAGAACCGCTGGTCTAAGCCAATCATGAAGATCCCTCCCCCTTACCAAGGATTGGTTTAGGGATAGGCATGTGACCCGGTCTTGGCCAATGAGACATGAGGGAGGTCTGCTGGAAGGTGCAAAAGGCCTTCTGGGGAAAGATTTTTTTGGAACTCATAAATGAGACTAAGAAATACCTCTTTTCCTGCTTTTAGACACTGTTGTGTCCGGTGGGATGCCTGGAGCTGCAGCAGCCATCCTGTGACCATGAGGGAAGCTGCCTGAGGCTGAGGCTACCTGGTGGAGGAAAAACAGAGAGGAAGACGCTGGGTCTCTGACACCAGTGCTGAGGCATTAGCTGACTCCAGGGGAGTCCTGCTATGGGACTTGTCATCCTGTGAAGTAATACATTTCCCTTGTTGGTTAGGCCACTTCTGGCCGGGACTTCCAACCGAAGTCCTCCTAACTGAATTCTGGGTCCTGCCCACAGTGTCTGGGGTAGGGCAGTTAGATGCCATGTTACAGGTTGAGTTGCTTTTATAAGGGCTGGTTACGCTTCGTTTTCTTGGTTTGGGGGTTCAGTCTGGGTGGGGGCAAGGTTGTCATCGGAACCTGGAGCTGAAGACTCGCTCTGAGGTAGCTTGGGGTAGGGGGAGAAGGAAACAACACGAGAGGCTGGAGGTGGGTTCAACATCAATTCAGAATATAGTTCCAGCTGGTGCTGCCTTTTCCTTCACAAACAGCAGTATCTTTGGGGGACGATGAAAATTGGAGTCAACAGTGGTGATAGATGGGCAACTTATTGAATATTCTAAAAGCCGTGGAATGGTACACTTTTAAATGGTACATTTAATGATGTGTGAATGATATCTCTATTTTTAAAAACAGCTTCAGCAGCTCAGCTGCCCTCCTCCCACACTCTCTCTTCCACCTGTGATCTCAGCCCTTCGCTCGCCGCCTCCTCAGGCTCCCTGAGTGCTGAGTGCCGGAGAAGCGGCCTCGGACACATGCGCACAGTGGTTCCTAAGGCTGCTTCTTCTCCCAGGGGCTGTTGGAAGGTTTGTCTGGGGACAGAGGGCTGTGTTCTGCCTTCCACTCACCTTTTCAGGCCTCTGTGCATGTGCCTCACCCTCTGACCTGAGGGGCCAGGTTTTCCTAAGGTCTGTCCCCCGATAGCCAAAGAGCCTCAAGTTGCAGGGAGGGAATCAGAATGATGCTGGGGGTTGGGGGGGAGGTGCAGGAGCGGGTATGGGCTCTGTGGTCAGACAGAACAACTTCAAATCCTGGCTCCATTGCTCAGCTGTGAATTTCGGACAAGGGATTTAGACCTCTGTGCCCGTTTCCTTACTTGGCAAATACTAATTGCACAGCTCACAGGGGCAAATGGATAATTTACCCAAAGAGCTCAGGGGCATACAGTAGACAACAAGTGCTGGGGCCTTAAGACTTACAACTTGTAACCAGAGAAAGGCAGAATCGTGACCAGACTGTCTAACAATTGAGAGACAATGGTGATAATAATTAAGAAAGCCTGAAATATTATTTGGCCGAAGGTTGGAATTTGGAGAGCATTTCCATGACTAGGGCTGGCGGGGACCATGGCTGCCCCCACGAGATGGAGTGTGGTGTTAAATAACTTTAAACACAGTGAGAAAGCTCACTGATTGGTATTCCCTAGCCCCGTGGTCGGCAAACTGCGCCTCACGAGCCACAAGCGGCTCTTTGGCCCCTTGAGTATGGCTCTTCCTAAGCCTTAGGAGAACCCTAATTAAGTTAATAACAATGTACCCTACCTATATAATTTAAGTTTAAAAAATTCAATCGTTGTACTGTTGATATTTGGCTCTGTTGACTAATGAGTTTGCCGACCACTGCCCTAGCCCATTCTCCTCCGCTCCTTCTGAGGATTGTCAAGGAGGAATTCTGTTTGGTGCTAATGTCAACGCTTACGAGATCTCTTCCTTTAGAGCCTTTGGCTGGGGGAGGGGGACAACAGTACCTGGTTAGAATGAAATCACATTGTTGAAAGTCATAGTAATAGAAAGCTTTCTTTTTAGTTGAAGAAACGGAGCAAATCAATTGAAGGAAAGTGTTGAGAAAATAGAACAGTTTGCGTGCAGATGTGGTGTGACTGTGGCAATGAAATACTTAGAGTCTGGAGGACACTGGAGCATGGGGACAACTGAGCTGAGTGCCTGCCGTCAGGGTGCCCTGCAAGTGCCAGCCTATGTGGTCAGGGCATCTTCTTGGGGCCCTGGGAGCCAGCTAGGCTGCGTACAGATGGCAAAACTGGAGGGCACCCTGGCCACGAGCTGAGAATCATCCTTGCCTTGACCTGTCAGATAGGAGACTTGGGGCCACCCACCCAGCCTTAGGAATTGGATGACAGGCTGGCCCGGCACCAGGCCTCTGTGACCCAGATACTCCTGGGAGGTGCAGGAGGAAGCTTAACTGTCTCCCAGTTGTCCAGAGAAGCTGGGCAGGGCACTCCTCCAGTCCAGGCCTGATGGAGGCTTTCTGAGTGGGGGCGGGGAAGGGCCTCAGGTGGCCTGGTCAAGTTCAGACACCCCTTGATCACTGCACTAGAGGTAGCCAGGTCAGGGCCCGAAGGTGCATCAGCTCAGAGAGCCACCTGCTTCCCTCCAGTAACAAAAGTATAAGGAAGAGGGAGATCAGAAACCAGGGTGCCAGCCCCAGCGTTCCCTATCTTGCTATGTGTCCCTGGGCAAGGCCTTACCCTGTCTGGGTCTCAGTGTCTCTCTAGATAGAAGTGGCCCAATGAGGAGTCTTCCTGGTGCCAACACTCACAGATGGGATGGTCCCACCCCCCGCTGTGTCCCTGCCCCTTTCAGGCCAGACCAGGACACTGGGCCAGAGCTGGCAGCAGGCCTCTGCCTGGGGCTGTCCCAGCCTTCAGCGGAGGGTTTTCCTTCCAGGTGAGGAGTTGTTCCTAAGGCCCTAGCAGGGCTGGGCAGTGCCCAGTGGCACTATTGGCACTAACAGGAGAGATGGGGACCTGAGAGGGAGGGGAGGAGAGACAGAAGAGGTGTGGGAGCAGGGGAGGCGGGGGAGCGGGGGGCAGTCCTAGTAGCTGCCCCTCGGGACGTGCAGAAGGTTGCCAAATTGAGTTTAAGCCTTGGTTCCAGCACACAAAGCCTGTCTCTGGGGGCTTGACCCCTCGGAGCCTCCACCCCCAGGGCCTGCTGGCTGAGCTGCCCCAAAGGAACTGGCCCCAGAAGGGCCTGGTTGTTGGCTGCGAAGTGGCTGGGAGGGAAGTTTTAATGATACACAACACAAGACACAGGGGGGGAAAGAGAGAGGGGGGCGGTGGAGGAGAGAAGGGAGGTGGGGGGGGGGGGGGTAGAAAGAAAGACCTCCTGCCAGGCCTGTTGCCAGGAGACGGCTAGGCAGCCAGAATCAGCCCTGCTCTTTTCACAGTTGCCTTTAAGCACCGAGAGAAAGCCCTGGCCATAAAGGGGGACATGTGTTGCTGGGTGTGTAAGGCTAGCCTCTGCAGTTAGGGGAGCCCTGGGCCCCCGCCCCCTGCCACTGCCTGGAGAGAGCCCCTCTCGCCCCCAGCCCTGCCCCCGCTCCTGGGGGTTATGGATGAATGAGATTGGGCTACAGAGCAACGGAAAAGGACTCAGGGAAGGCTCTGACCCTGGCCACCAAAAGGCCGCAGCCACCTCTGGGCTGAGACTCACCAGCCAGGCGCCCCAGGAAGCTGGCAGGGGCTGGCGGGGGCGGGGAGGCCAGGGCAGTCCAGCAAGGCACGCCCATGGAAAAGCATGCTGTTGGCTCAGGGCGGGCCACTGGCACATGGGGATGTCTAGGTGTCTAGGAATCCTCAACAGGGGACTTAGCAGGGTGGGCGGGGAAGCTGACAGTCCCCAACCTGCTCTCTGGCCCCGTGGTCCTTGTCACCCATCCCAGGGTGGGAACAGGCTGCTCTAGGCCAGTGATGGCACACCTATGACACGCGTGTCAGAGGTGACACGCGAACTCATTTTTTTGGTTGATTTTTCTTTGTTAAATGGCATTTAAATATATAAAATAAATATCAAAAATATAAGTCTTTGTTTTACTATGGTTGCAAAAATCAAAACATTTCTCTATGTGACATGGCACCAGAGTTAAGTTAGGGTTTTTCAAAATGCTGACACGCCGAGTTCACAAGTTTCGCCATCACTGCCCTATGCTGTGCCTTGGCACTTGGGGACCGTGTCCTTGCAGCCTAGCGGGTGGCGGCATCTGTTTCCATGAGGAGTCTGCCACACAGACACCAGGGTAAGCAGAGGGTGAGGACTGTTGGCAACACAAAGAGCTAAGCATCCCAGGCCCTGGCTGTCCATCCAGAGACGTCCACAGCGCGCTCCGCACAGAGGCCACCAGTAACCGAGTCCATGCGCCCACGGACGCCGGCTGGAGTCCGACCGCTTGTACTGTATTTGCCTCGGAGTGTGAGCTCCCCGGTGCGAGGGCTCCTTCAACATGCTGTTCTCACACCTGCTGAAAACGGGCTGCAAGTCCTGTTGCTCGTGTAGCAGTTTAATTAGAGACCAGCAGGCCCTTCGGATCCTCTGGCATCCACTACGGCCGGCGCTCCAGTCCTGGGAGGGTGACAGCCTCTCTGAAGCTGGGCGTTAGCTTGGGAAGAAATGGAGAGCAACTCCCCAACTCCCCAGCTGTGGGCTGGCCGCTGTGTGGACTGGGGCACCACGGAGGCTCTCCTGCCCCCCCCCCCCCCCCCCCCCCCGCCCCGCTTCCTGCTCAGGCAGCCCACATGTGCGCATGGAGATGTTTCCACCCTCGGAAGGAAGGAGCAGGGTGAGACCGCCCACGCGGCTCTGTCTGTCTGTCTGTCTGTCTGTGGAGCTGTCTGTCTGTCAGGGCTCCTGTTGGGAAGGGTGGCTTTCCCCGCCACCTTCCTCTGCAGCTTGTTCCTGCTGAAGCATGTGTTTTCACTAGTTCTCAAGCCTTTCCCATCCCCACCCGGGGCCAGGCCCCACCCCAGGTGTCAACACTTGCTTCCAGAAAGGCCAAATCTCCATGAGGTGACAACCAAAAGGGCAAATTTGCCAACTCTCAGGGGGACGGGGGCGGGGGGGGGGGGGGGTGGTGGTGGTCTGGGCAATGGCTGGAGGGGTGGGTGGTACTGATGGCATGAGGGCCTCTGCGGGGGGGGGGGGGGGGGGGGGCAGCCGGGCTAGGACATGGAGAGGCAGCAGGGGTGTGTGAGGGGAGGCGGGCAGGGGGAGCTGGGGAGCTCTGCAGGGCCCTCTGAGGTCCTGTCAGGCTTTACAACAGGAGGTGCTGAGTGCCTTCCCTGGAAAAGCCCAGCTCCCTGGCTTGTCACTGACTTTTCATCCCAAGAAAGGCCAAGGGCTCCAGGAAGCAAACACACCTGGCTGGGCTCAGCCCTTTCTTAAGGTCCTTACTCCCTGCCTCCCGCGTCCCCCTGCTGCCACACCCCTCCCCCATCCAGATGCCCAGTTTTAACTGGAAGGAAGGTCTCCCTTTCCCTCTCCCAGCTCTGCATCCTGTTATTCCCTCCTAACGCCTTCCCAAGGCTCCTCCCTATTCCCACTCTCTTAGTCTGTGGCTCCTGCTTCTCTGGCTCGTGGGGGGAGATTTCCTGAAAGCCCAACCCCAGAAATATCCACCCCGACCCCAGAAATGGCCATTGATGAATTCACCTGTCAGCATTCCTTTCCCAGACAGTACCAGACCCCCTAGGCTGCCTCCCCCTCTCTCTTGTTCTTCAGATGAGGCAGGGCCATGAGTTAATCTCTTAGGTCCACAGTCACCTCCTCCAGGAAGCCTCCCTGACTTACAGCCCCACCCCGCCGCCCCCGCCCCCATGCCTTCTGACTCCTCATCAGTGTAGTGATTCCTGACCTCTAGTGGCCCTCAGCAGTCACCAGGACTTGTCCCCAAAGCTTAAGGGTGGTGGCCAGGTGGGTTGAAGGAGAGTGAGGGAGACACTCTCTCAATGCAATGGAAGAAGAGACCTGGCCAGCTTGGCGTGAAGAGAGGAGGGTCTAGGTGCCCTCTTCCTGCTTCACTCTACCGTCTGTACCCTCTGCACTGCCTCCTAGCCCCTTGACCATGAGGCCGAACCTTCCCTAAAAGGGTCCTGGGAGATAACGAAGCAGACACAGCAGCCTTCTCTCTGGGACAGGCCCTTCCCTGTGGGATTCCTTAGAGTTGAGGTCCCACCTCTGGGAGCCCCCCAACCCTCAAAGGTATTGTGTGCACAGGCCCCAAACAGGGCCCTGTGAGGATGGTCAGGGTCACAGTGACACCTGCTGGGGATTCTAGGAATACCAGCTGGAGAGATGCTAACAAGTGTTGGGGGGTGGGGAGGGCAATTCATAACACCGCACCACAGATCTTGAAATTCACCCCAGATAGTAAACCCTCATCCACTTTCCAGAGAAGAAGCACAAAAAGGTGCAGAGGGAACAGGGGCAATGGAATTCCAACTGGGGCTTTCAGGGAAAGCCAGGGCCCCGGGGACAAGAGCTGCATTTCTCAGAATCAGTGGTTTTTTGTTTTTTTGGTTTTTAACTCTATTCACAGAGTCTGGTTTCTAGGGATATACCCAGAAGTAAGTCTGCGATTGTTCTTTGCACTTCCATGTGAAATGGAGTTTTGAGGGCAATAAATAAGTATGCCCTCTGTATATCTTTGTGTTGTGTTGCATCAACAAAAGGAAGAAAATATGTAACACTGCAAATGTCAGTGACTAAAGATGGCCCAGGTGACCACAGTCCATGTCAATTTCTGAAGAAATTGGGAGGAATAAATAAGATCATGAGATGAGCCCTAGCTGGTTTGGCTCAGTGGATAGTCAGCCTGCGGGCTGAAGGGTCCTGGGTTTGATTCCAGTCAAGGGCACATGCCCAGGTTGTGGGCTTGATCCCCAGTAGGGGGCATGCAGGAGGCAGCCGATCAAGGATTCTCTCATGATTGATGTTTCTATCTCTCCCTTCCTCTCTGAAATTAATATATATATATATATATATATATATATATATATATATGAATTATCCCAGTTCCTGACCCCTGATAATACTCAGGCTGTTGAGCCAATTCATTGGTAAAATGAAACCTGTGGTGAAGAGAGCCATCGGCCTCCCTGGCGAGCCAGCCTGGAGGGAAGCAGAGTTGCCCAGGGCCACAGGGTGATGTCTTGGTTGGGAGCCACCCGCTGACCTGTGTTCTTCTAACCCTGTGCTGCTCAGTAACTCCCTGGAATCAACAAAAAGCCAGATGTGTGCATAAAGAAAGCCAGGGATAAGGATTCCAGGTTGTAAAGTAACCCTTCGTTTCAGGAAGAACCCAGTCTAGGAGTCTCGTAAACATTTCCCATATCATTTGTCTCCCCCTCGCACCCCTTTGCTTGGATAATCCAACCTCACCTGCAGTGATGGGGCTGGAGAGATAACCTGCCCATGTAGCCAAATGCTCATGTCCTTCCCTGGGTAGAGTTTGGAGTATAAGTGGGGAAAATTGGGGGGAGGGGACTGATGGTGGGGACTCCCCAGGCCCTGGTCCTGGTGCATTAAGGTTTCCATCGAGTCCCCATGTGAGAGCTGACACCACTCTCCCTTCACAAAATAGGGACTGTGAGGTCACCGTCCTAAGGGCTGGAACTGGGATGAGCACCCAGACCCACGTCACTCAGAAGCCAGTGGTGAGAGGTGATTCCAGGGGACAGAGGCTGGGGACACAGGAAGGTGGCAGTGTCCCTGCTGGGAATGTGCCTGGGGGAAGATTTGGAGGGATAGCTAGTGGTCAGCGAGACTCAGTTTCCCTCTCACGGGACAGGAGACTGGCCTCGTACACATCTTCAGGACGGACATGCACAACGTGCAGTGTGCAGGTCGTGCCCTGAAGAAGGGTACCCCTGCTGGGAGGACACCTTTCGCATCGCAGGCGCATCCGCAGTGACCTTTTCCTGACAGCCGGAATAAAGCGCTTGGAAGGGGAGGTACCTGAGGGGCCGTGTGGGTGGGCAGTGTCCTGCCAGCCTTTCCCATTCATATATCACACCCTCCTCCACACCATCATCCAAGGGAGTGGGCAGGTGTTGGGCAACCCCAGGGCATAGCCCTGGCGTGGAGGAACCTTGCGCATTTTCTGCCCCATCTCCTTTCTCCCAGCAGTCATCAGAGGGCCAACGGAGCAGGAGCCTTTACTGTCCCCCTGGTCCTGCTGGTTCCTCTCAGAGATCTGGCTGAAGATTCAGGCTCTTGCTCTTCCTGCTGGAGCAGAACCTCATAATGGGGGCTGGGGGAGGGGAAGGAAGGAGGGAGAGGAGAGGAAGAGTACGGAGCCCAGTGGGTGAGTGGAAGGGAAAAATGCAGAACAGGGATTGGCTTATTTTTTTTTTCCACATCTCAGATTCATTTTAAAAAATAACATCCCAGATCCTTTGGGGGGAGGGGGAAGCCCTTCTCCCAATACCATCAGTCGAGTCTGGGGACCCTGAGATGATTTCCCGGAGCAGTATTGTTATAACAAGCTTCAGTGCACGTTATAAAAACCTGGGTGTGCAAAACAGATCCCTTGGCGTGGGGCTCGGTGCAGGGAGCGGGGATTATTCACCACAGTTCACAGGTTGTTTCCTTTTCTAATGAATTTCAAGTGAATTTCCACGAGTCTCAAACATTGTATTTACAACTGTTCCTCGGATGCTTATTCTATCAGACATGCAAATACGTGTGTGACCATGCTTCACGGCGCATACCCTCTCCTCACGACCACAGCCGACTGGACCAGGTGTGGGTACCTCACCCTCGGGCAGCCAGTCCACAGCTGGCCAACAGCCTTTGATGCAGATGTCACTGGGCCCCAAGGCCCAGTGGCCATGACACAGTGAAGGTGTCAGGGCCGCCATGACGGGCCACGTGCAGGCTGTAAGTTCTAAGAAGCAGGAGCGGACAGATATGTTCGGAAAGAGTGCAGGGTGAGGAAGCCAGCACCGAGAGCAAGCGAGAGAGGCAGACCAGTACCTGGAAGTCACGCCATAGGGAGCACTGGTGACAGTGTGGCTTCATTTCCCCATCGCTCTGCCTTTCCTGTCCACTGAGAGCATCATCCTTCCCTACGATCCTTACGTAGTCACTGTGTGGCCCTTCCCTGGTGCTGCTCACAGCAGGAGGCAGGGATTGAGGAGGATTAAGGGGAAAGAGGGTACCAAATAGGAGATGTAGGGCTCTGCAGTGTGAAGCAGGCAGCACGACTGGGCGACCCGCATCCTTAAGCAAATCACGTCCTCCGCTGAGCTCCGCGTTTGCCGAGTGCAAAGTGAAGGAGCTGGGAGCGACCCCTCTGGGCTCTTCCTGATCTATTTTGGGGCGTCTCCGGTCTCCCATGGACCTGCCCCTCTAGCGCCGAGTATCCTCCTCCACTCCCGGCCGCTGTGAGCAGCGACGCCGGTGACCAGCAGGGGGCGCTCCTGCAGAAGGCTGGCCCCCGCGGCCGCTCAGCATCATCTGCCTGGCAAGGGTGCCAGGACAGGAAGGTCATCCCTTCTCTGTCCTTCCCAGCCTGTTCCAGTCACTTGCCTTCCCGCACGGCTCCTCCCCACCCCACGTCCTGGGATTAACTGTCTGGAAGGTTCCTGGAATCCAGGTTCTTGGGCAGGTCACTTCCTTTTTTTGTGGGTCTTGGTTTCCCCATGAGCAACCTGCGTTGTGTGAGGCTCAAGTAGGTGTACAGCTGCTGCACACCCCATTATCCTTCTCAGGGCAGGGGGTACTGCTTCTACCATCCACTAGGGAGGTAGAGCCCCCTACCCCATTACAACCTTTATCCAAAGTCTTTTTATGCAAAGATAGGAATAATTTCTGAATTCCATATGCACCTGGCACAGTGAGTGGTGCTCAGAAAGTACTTGTGAAATGATTGGTTTTTTGAAATCATCTGGACTCTTCTGAATCACACTGGAAGGTGCCCACACCCACCCTCACATTTCCCACCGCTGTTCTGTGTGGAAGACAAACAGGGAGTGTTATAACCATTTTACAGATGAGGAAACTGAGGTCACTGAGGAAGCCAGGAACAAGGTTAAGTTACGACCCAGGGTTCTCTCTCCATCCATTGTAGTCAGCGGCCCCTATTGGAGACATGTGGTATTGCAGACTGGTCATAGACCCTGAATGCCTGGTCATGAGGAGGAAGGGAGTGCCTGGGGTAGACCATGACATTGGAGCTGGGGGTGAAAATAAGATTCCCGAGTCAATAACACAGAGTGGCAAGGTTCATCAAGTCTCAAAGATATTTCTGTTATAAAGTCCCCAGCTCCCCTTTCAATCTACTTCTCACTCCAAAGTTGAACCCAATACAGTGTAGGAAAGGGATGCTCTGTAGCAGTGGTTCTCAACCTTCCTAATGCCGCGACCCTTTAATACAGTTCCTCATGTTGTGGTGACCCCCAACCATAAAATTATTTTCGTTGCTACTCCATAACTGTAATTTTGCTACTGTTATGAATCATAATGTAAATATCTGATATGCAGGATGTATTTTCATTGTTATAAATTGAACATAATTAAAGCATAGTGATTAATCTCAAAGACAATATGTAATTATATATGGGTTTTCCGATGGTCTTAGGCGACCCCTGTGAAAGGGTCGTTCGACCCCCAAAGGGGTCACGACCCAGAGGTTGAGAACCACTGTCCTAGACACACCTTCCCTAAAACAATGAATGGATTGCCTCTTGTCTGGATTCCCACCTCATTTGGTACTTTCTTCTCTTTACTGCAGCACAGTGATGATATATATGCTTCTGGGTCCAGTACCCTGGGTTCTAATCCCAATTCCAACCTTACTAGCTGGCCAGTTACTTAACTTCTCTGTGCCTGAGTTTTTTTCATCTGTAAATGTTGTGAGGATTAAATGAGTTAATATTCTTCTAGGATTTAGAACAATGCTTGGCACCTTGTAAGTACTCAATACCTAGCTTATGCTTCTATAGAAATATCAAAATGCTATATGTATGTATTTGCACATCTTTCCCAACAAATTGTGTGCTCCTCAGGGCAGGGCCTGGCTTAATCATCTCTTACTCTCAGGGCTAAGTACCAGATGCTCAATCAAAGTTTGTTAAATTGAATATTATGTAATCACTAGTGGCCCAGTGCACGAATTCATGCACATTGAAAGGAAATTAATTAGAAGAAATATTTTAATATCACTATTTGCCCTTTCTCTATAACAGAAATGTCAACAAAAACAACCAGATTCACCATCGACAATGACAGATCGAAACACACATGTGCGATTGGGGCCAGTGAGAGCTTTATATGTATTGCCCAAGCACAAGTCAACATTTATTTTTTAAACTAGAGGCCCAGTGCACAAAATTTGTGCATGGGTAGGGTCCCTAGGCTTGGCCAATGATCAGGGTAAATTGGGGCCTCCCTTCCCTGGCTGCAGGCCGCTGGCGGGGCCTTCCTTCATTTTGCGCTGCCCCCTGGTGGGCAGTGCACATCATAGCAAGCAATCAAACTCGTGGTCTTCCAGTTGAACTCTCAAAGGGACACTTTGCATATTAGCCATATATATATATATATATATATATATATATATATTGCCAGTGCGCATATGTACCTTCCGGTTGGTCGGTTAGATGATCGGATGGACGTATAGTTGGTCACTTAGCCTTTTATATATATAGAATATAGATACTTTATATAAAATGGACATTTTGCAGTAAAATGGAATTAGTGACTAAAATTTTTTTAATATATTTTTATTAATTTCAGAGAAGAAGGGAGAGTGACAATAATAGAAACATCATTGATGAAAGAGAATCATTGATCGGCTGCCTCCTGTATGCTCCCTACTGGGAATCGAGACTGCAACCCAGGCATGTGCTCTGACTGGGAATCGAACCCTGACTTCCTGGTTCATAGGTTGACACTCAACCACTGAGCCACGCTGGCCAGGGAAATTAGTGACTTTTTTTGAGGAGTTAAATCTGTGCTCATGTCTTACTGTTTCCTGGAGACAAATCAAGGTTTGAGTCTCTCCCAAATTTAAAGACCTCCGGGTGGGCCAGGAGAGTCCCACGCCGAGTTTAGGAATACGTGCTCTGACCCACCTGTCTACTAGTCAAGACTTTGCTAATGAGCACTTCCTGCAAACTCAGTTGTACCTGTAGTTGTGAAAATGCAACCTGGAGGAAAGGCCTGTGATGGCCATCTCCTCCAACCGTGCGTGCAGGGAACTGCGTTCCTCCAGGCACCAGCTGCATTCTGGACTTCAAGATGGGGTCCCTTTCCTCTCGCCTTCCTTTTCAGAGAGCAAGAATTTACTCTGGAGAAAACAAGCTAAAATGATGTTGAGAATGCCTCTGTTCAGAGTCAAATCTTGAGAATGTTACTTATAGTAAATTCTGGGATATTTTTCATTTCTATTTCCTAAGGAACTTGTTTTTCTTGCTCTCTTCCTTTCCTTTCTTCCTTCATTTTTCTTTCTTTCTGTTGAGTCATATTAGTGGCTGTGCCTTGTGTGGGAGACCTTTCTGTTGTAAAACACCCAAGTGCAGTACAGTTTAGTTGGTGCATGACCCGTGGGAAGGATCTACCGGGGATTCACAATAGTTGAAAACACGTGAATGTTGCTCAGTGCTGCCTGCCCAGTCATCACCCACTGTGTTCTAGTGCTTTGGGAAGTGGGAACCTGGCGGTGGGTATATTCATGGTGAGCCCAGTGCCCAGGCAGAGCACACATACACATGCCTCCTGACATTTATGAGTCACCATGGAGTCACTATTCAACATTGGGACTGCTACCTACCTACCTATCTATGATTACTAGACAGAACCCCCTCTAGTTCCAACCATGCAATGATAGAGGGCTCAACATCTTGTCCCTCATGAAGATTATAAAATCAAGGGCAGGGTCCGTAGCCATCAATAAGTCAGGTCTGACCTATCCACACTCCAGTGTTTATTCATTCATTAATTCAAATATTTAATGATTACTTGACTGGGAGCTAAAGCTCTGTACCACTAGGGGAAAGATGTGGGATGTCAAAGAAGCAGGAGACAGAGTTTTAGTTCTTGAGAAATCTGCAGACTACACATAGCAGGAGTGCCTAACCCCTCCCCCCGCCCCCCTCCCCCCCAACTCCAGGACTGTGTGCATTAATGTAGTCACTAGCTCAAAATTAAGCTGTGCTAATAAAGTCTCTAAGGCCAAGGTGGTAAGTTAGCAGAACCAGGAGTGGTCAGTCAAGGCAGGCTTTCAGGTGGGGATGGTGGCCCGCAGCAGGACACCTGCTGGCCTTGACAATGGAAGCAGGGTTGGGGGGGGGGGGGGGCGGTCCTAAAGGGCAACCCTCTGCATTTGGCCTTCCTTGGCTAAGCTCAAAGATGCTCAGAGCAGGGCCTCAAGCAGGCAAGGGGCAAGGGAAGGTCACACCACCCTCTACATAACAAAACGCCCACTCAGAGTGTAGTTCTGGAGTGAGGAAGGTGAGGAAGGTGAGGCAGGACAAGGCGAGAAGGCCTCGAATGAGAATTGCCATGGGTGGGGGGAGCTCTGCCGACTCAGGAGTGAGCTCCCCCAGGGAGGATGGGGCCCTTCCCACAGAAGCTAGATGGGTGGGTGCCATAGGAGGATGTCCAGAAATTCTTCTCCCACCCCCCCCCCCCCAAACAGCTTTCCTGCCAGTGCTTCAAGTTCTATCACTAAAGAATTATTCTGGAGTATTTGTCCTTTCTCCCTTTTAAGAAATCTTTTCCCACCATAAATGTTAAATATGCTTATAATAGGAAATTTGGAAAATACAAAGAGGCTAACAATATTTTTTACCCACACTCCCAAGCCCAAAGCACCCCCTTTTTCTTTTTTTTACCATCTTGCCATCTTTGTCTGTTGTTTTCAAGCATAGCCATGGTCTTCCCCAGACCAGCTCTCCTGAGCAGCCAGGCCTGGCCTGGCCTGGGCACTGGTGCCTTCCCTCAGAGCTGCTGGGGCACCTCCTGCACCACTTCCTGTGGGCTGGGAGCATTTCCAGTGCAGCCTCTGGGTGATTAGAGGGAGATAGCCAGCCTGGAATTCCTCATTTCCACTGCTCAGGGCCTGGTGGTGAGCTGGGAGGGGTTGTGTGATCGCCTGGCTCTGCCTTGGGCCTGGGCTTGGCTGGGGTTTGGAACTGTGGGGGACCTGACAAAGATGGATGGATTCTTGCCCTGGCCGGTTTGGCTCAGTGGATAGAGTGTCGGCCTGTGGACTGAAGGGTCCCGGGTTTGATTCTGGTCAAGGGCATGTACCTTGGTTGCAGGCTCCTCCGGGCAACCAATCGATGTGTTTCTCTCACATCGATATTTCTTTCCCTTTCTCTTCCACTCTCTCTAAAAATCAATGGGAAAATATCCTCAGGAGAGGATTTAAAAAAAAAAAAAAAATGGATGGATCCTGAAGGTTTGCTTCAGGCAGGGTGGCTGGACCTGGGTGCAAAATTGGGTCGGGGGAGTTCTGGAGACACCTTGGAGCTGGATTTGATGCAACCATTTGCTAGCCTTTCATCCACATGTTTGTAACTTCCAAAGAGTGTGTGTGTGTGTGTACACACAGGGGGAGGGGAGGACTCCATCCCTGAGCGTGGCTGCCTTGGGCTGGTTAATGGAGACAGGTAGCTGCATGTGGATGTCTAAGAATGCTTCTCTTGCATACCTGTGTGAACCTGTGGGTCCAGGAGCAGCTGTGGGTCTGCCTAGGAATTTAGACAACCATGGGGGAGGTATGGGGGAGTCTGTGTGTCACTGAATGCCTGGGCTTGCGTTGCAGAGTGACAGAGAGAGAGAGAGAGAGAGAGAGAGAGAGAGTAATGAAGCATGTGTCTGAGAATAAGAGGGGGTACTTCTGTGAGCATACATTGTGTCAGTATGACTCTTTCTACCCCTGAAGCCCCATAAAATGACCACAGACCAAGGCTATAAGCTGGCAACAACACACATTTCCTGAGTACCTACTATGTGCTGGGCCCTGTGCCAGGCTCTGGAGATACAAAGGGAAATGACCAGCCATCTGGATATTTTCTAAGCATATCTCACTGTCTAACCACGCATGTCTCTGTTGACTCTTTGGCGCTTCCTCCAACCTCTTTGCATCACAGTCTTAACCATCAGATGTCAACATGTAACTTTTATGAAATGTTGAAAATGTGTCACTTTGGGAGAATGTGCTCCCCCTCACCCTCCCCTTCTCCAGGCACGTGCATGCTTGTGCACGCTTGTGTGTATGGTATGTGCTTATGGGCGTGAGGACAGGATGGGGAGTTGGGGTAGCCCAAGCTGGACCTGCTCCCTCCCCACTGGCCTGCACTCAGTGCCCACGGGGTGTGGCTAGAGCTCCCGGCTGACTCACACGGGTGCTCCTCATTGAGCCTCCTTCAAGGGCTTACCAGTGGTGAGCTGGAGCTGGCTCAGACTGGCTTGTAGAGCCAACGGTGCAGATCTCTTCCTAACTCCAGAGATCAGGGGTGACACCACATTGGTAGCTTGAACTATTTCCCGCACAGAAATTGGCAAATGATACACATCAGACCCCCCCCCCCCCCCCCAAAGCATGTAAACACTTATCGGCACAACTCCGGTGCCGCCTGCAGTTACATCAGCAACTGGATGTTGAGTGGTAGCACCTGTTAGGCATTTGGCACCACTCTTATCTGCACAAAAATCCTGGGAGGTATTTGCCGTCGTCCCCATTTCATATCTGGGGCTCATGTTGACATGATTTGACTTCAGGTCTCTGCCCAGCACACGGGGCTGTGCCCCTCAATAAATAGGACCATGAAACTTGATAGGGCTGGCAGAGCTGTTACAAAAGATGTCCTGCCATCTAATCGCTGCTCATTTGACAGGAAAACTGAACTGAGAGCCTCACTATTGAGGGGCGGGGTGGGGGGAGGGTGCTTCCTGTGCCAATATCACCTAACACCCAGCGCCACAGCTGCCATCGCCCACCAGTCTGCCCACCTGCAATCATGCGGGGTCCACCGCGAAGCCGAGGTCGCTGTCACCGGATGTTCTACATGCGTGGCAGAGTTTTTGGAAAGTTTACCTGCAGATCTTGGCATGCAGTGCAAGCTAGAGTTTGTTGTGCTTGATTTGACCCAGTGTTCACGACTCTCAAAAGCATTTTAAATGTTGCTTGGTTTTCCCGCCTAGACTGGTACCACCTGCTCACCTGCGCTTCAGGAATTAGGATTAAACTTTTTAAAAAAAAGAAGAAGAAGCGAGACAGAGCTCTGTGGCTCAGCCCTGGAGATGCCCATCCTATCTGACCGAGGTCCTGGCATCTGCACACTTTGGAAGCAAGCCCTCCCCGGCCTCCCACCCCCGCCCCGGCGCTGCCTGCCCCACGGACAGAGTCTGGATGTGTGTCCCGCGGACATCAGCGGGGCTTTGTCAGACGCCCGCCGAGGCCCCCGCTGCGCACCTCGCCTCTGACGGCCTCGCGTTTAGGAAAAGAGCGCCCTTTCCCCTGCTCCGCGTTGACTCAGGGACCCACCTCCCAGCCATCACCCGGGGCTCCTGGAGAACAGCTCTGCTTCAGGACCCGGCCCCGGGCCCCGGGGAGAGGACCCCACACCGCTTCTCCCCTCCTCCAGGCTCCGCCCTCTGTGCCCGCTCCTCCCTCCTAGTCCGGCACCCCGGTACCTCGGGGGAGAGAATCCAGCGCGTCCCACCACCCGCCCCGAGAGAGGAGCACAAACCCCCTTCTCTCCACCCAGTCCTCCCACCCCTGCCGCTCGAGGACGGGGACAGGGGACCGAGGGCGCTTCACGTTCCGCCACCGCGTCCCCGGGTGGGCACGGCGGCAGGTGCGCTCTCACCTGGGGCGGGTGGGAGGGCGACATGGGGGCGGGGCGAGGGCGGGCCCGAGGCGGCGAACCCACCCGCGACGGGGCGGGCCGAGGCCGGCGGCGCCAATGGGACGGGGGGCTCGCCGCCGGGGGGTGGCCGTCGGCCCTCCCCGTCCCTCCACGCCCGCGCCCCGCCCCTCCCGGGTTTAAAGCGCCGCGGGGCGCCGGTGCCGGGGCAGCGAGCGCGGAGCGGCGCTGGGAGATGCGCCTGGGCGCGCGCCGCCGGCACCATGCGCCCCGCGCCCGCGCTGGCCCTGGTCGCGCTCTGCCTGCTGGCGCTGCCCGCCGCCGCCGCCGCCGCCTACTTCGGGTCAGTGTCCGCCGAACCCCCGGCCGCGCCCCCGCCCTCCTGCCTGCCCTTCCTCCGGCCGCCGCGGGGCCAGCTTTCCCGTCCCGCTGCGCCCGGCCCAGGCTGGGTCTCGAACTCAGACCTCACTCTGGCCGCGCCCAGCCCCACCTCCCGGTCGGGGGTCGCGCCACCAACTGCGTCTCTCCCTCCCTGGGCTCAGACCCCATCGCACCTTCTGGAGTCCGACGCCTGGGTCCCCTTCGCAGGCGCTCTTCCCACCTTCCCTGTCCCAGACCTCATCTCGCTCCCTCCGCGCGATCTCGGACCCTGGCCCAGCCCTTCCAGGTGCCTGTCGGGGCTCTGATGCCCGCTCTGGTTCTCACTCGGGGCCCCGTCTCCCCATCGTGGGCTCTGTCTAGCCACCGTCTTTGCCTCGGGCTCCCTCTCCGCCCTCTGCCTTTGACCCGCGGAGCGGAGACCCAGAGGCCGGGTGGAGGGGAGGGGGGGTGGGCTGTCGCGGAGGCCCGGGGAGGGCATCGCGCGGGTCCGAGAAGAGCGGAGGAAACCGGGGACCGGGAGGAGAGTCCGCTGCAGACCCGAGAGGGAACTGTCAGCTGGGGAGATCCGACCAAATCTCAGACGGAGCGTCCGGTGAATTCTCCGGAGAGTGACGGAGAGCACGGGGCGGGCTGGGGGTGTTTGCAGCGCCACTTTCAGGGCAATGGGTTGTAGCTCCTTCTCTGGCGCTGGATTGCAGGCACTTGGGGTGGGAGCCGGGGTCGTGGGTGTGAGGCCCTGCCCTGACCTCCACCCAAAGCCTGCTCCGACCGCGTGCCGTCTGTTACTTTGACTCGCGCCACTTTTTATGATCTTCACTCGAAGGTGAGGTCTACAGTCTGACTAAGGAAGGCAAGGAAACACCAAACAAGTGACCTGCAGAGATTGCTCTGAAGGGCCTTGCAGGGAGGGGCGAGTAAGGGTCTGAAATGCCCTCACAGGCTGGAGTAAGGACTCGGGGCTAATTTCCAGGTCATGACCTCTGGTTAAAACACTCCTGGGCTGTGGGCAATGGCTTCTTTTTAAAATAGATGGAAGGGGCAAGGGCTTGTCAGCTCAAACCCTAGCTCCAGGCTCAGCTGCTGCTGACGTGGGAAGACCACTCACTTAGCCTTTAGGGCTACAATGACCCCTTTTACAAAGAAGGGGATGATGGTATGATGGAGCCTCTAGACTCACTCCAAGAGCAGTGCACCAACATGTTTTTTTTCTGATGATTTCAGGCTTGAAGGCACTTATTGCCTCAGCAGGCAGGATATAATGGGTAGGGCACAGATTTGGGGTTCAGTTCCCAACCTTGCTACTTGCTAGCTGTGTGTTCTTGGCCAAATCACTTAACCTCTCTGTGCCTTGGTTTCTCATCTGTAAAATGAGGATAATAGTTCCTGTTTCATATGAAGATTGTGTGAGTTAGTACATGTGAGGCAAGCAGGACACGTCTAACACATAGTATATGCTCAACTAATGCCGATGATGATGATGATGATATCCCAGCTCTGACAAGGGTTTCTGAGCCGAAATGGAGAGGAAGCCTGGACCATTCTGGCTGGCATGGTAGGAAAGCAGAGGAGTTTGAAACAGTGCATGGGATTAGAGTTCGAGGACTGAGCATGGCCGCAGCCTTGGAAATGAGAGGGGCGATGATTCCGGCCGGGTTAAGGGTGAGAGGGGTCCTGTGAGTATTGGAGCCACCTCTTCCAGGTTGTGAGCCTGGCTGGGCAGAGCTGGCAACGTACATTTAAGCCACCACCACCACGTCTGGGGAGCCGGACAAACACTAAAAGCATAAGCTAAAACTGGGCCTGTTACGTGCTGTTATGTGTTTGGTCTTATAGAGCCTGAGTTCTCCCTGGGGAAGCCCTGTTGCTCACCAGTCAGGCCAGGGTTCCCAGCTTCCCGTCAGAATTTGCTCTCTGGGAGGAATGTGTATCAGTCATCCACACTGTAGTGAGAATGTGAGGCAATGTGCTTCTCTCTTCTCCAGGTCACTTGCTTTTGAAGTCTCATTTCTGATTATAAGGTGAAGTGCTTTGGCATCTTGATAAAAGAACATTCAAACATCAGGAGAGCCAGTGAAGCCAATCTTTCGGGGATCGTCAAAATCCTAGAATCATAGACTTAAGAGTTGGAAGTGGCCCCCAAAGGATCTCTGGTCCAACTCCCTGCTTCAAGCAGGTCATGTATTATTAGCCCCATTTTTGAGATGAAACGACCATCCTTCCCAAACCTCAGTAAGCTGGCAGCTGCTGCGACAGCTTCTGCATGAACCTGGAGCCTAATTCTCTTGATGGTAATCTATAATAATAAAAGGGTAATATGCTAATTAGACCAGACAGCTGAACGACCTTCCAGATGAAGCCTGGGTCCCGGGTGCCAGAGGGAAGCTGGTGCCGCCAGCTGGGAGAAGGAAGGCCTACTCTTGTACGAATTTCATGCATCCGGCCTCTAGTAAGAATATAATAACTAGTATCACAGTTTACAAATAACTTTCTCATACAGCTCTTCTCTCAGCTGATTCTCAGAGCCATTCCTGAGGAATATAGGATGGGCAGAGAGAAGAGCTGTATGAGAAAGTTATTTGTAAACTGTGATACTAGTGATTATGTTCTTACTAGAGGCCCGATGCACAAAACCAAGGGTCAGAAAGTTTCAACAACTCACCCAATGTCACACAGCATATCGGTGGGAGAGGCAGAATAGAAGCCAGTCTGGGCTCTTTGACCTACAGCCTCCAGAGCTAATACTGAGTGGTCGGTCACCCAGGGAAACAGCAGCTGCAAAGAAGGGTGCCCCCCTCTCCTGTTTAGTTAATTCTGTCAGACTCTCGTGGGTGCAGTGGAACGGGTGAGACCACAACATTCTCCTCTGTCCTCCATAATGAGACAGGATGCATGGAGCTCTGCTGGTGTGTCAGGTGGGCTCTCAAAGGATGGCACGTTGATGGTGGGATGGGAGGTAGACCAGAAGTCAGGAGCCCAGGTTTGCCCTATTTCTGGACCATTCTCTGTGTTGTCTGTGGTCAAGTCATTTGCTCCAGGATCCTTAGCACCTGGAGGTAGTAAGGTTTCCTAACAGGCTGATCCTCGCCCGGAGTCTAGGATTATTCAACAGCTCATGTTTTGGTGTGAGAATTCTGCAAGTATTAACTGATGTGATGTTTGATAAATGAGCGTGCATTGCATATGTGATGAGCTGGACACATGACAGGCCTTGTCATACAATCCAGTTATGAAGTCATACCAATGGCTTTGTAACTAGAAATAGTTCCTTCGGATGCAACTTTTAAAATCATAGTTGACTTCCGCGGTTATTTGTAAATGTATGACCTCTGTGCTTATTGGGTTTCTTTCCTCGCTGGAGATGGTATAGAGAAGTTTATGAAAAGCACAGCTAGACCTGAGTTAGAATCCAGATCATGCCTCTTGCTAACTGTGTGACTTTAAGCAAATGTCTTAACTTTGCTGAGTTTGGGTGACGATAACAGCCATCCTAAAGGCTGGTGTGAGGCTGAATTGAGCCAATGAATGAAAGATAGGTTACAGTAAGTATGTACTGAGCACATACTTAAGTGCTCAGTACAGTGCTTAGTACTCTTGGTGGTTGCTGGGGCTCTAGCCACCTTCTTTGGTTATGGAGACGTCATCATTGTAAAAGAAGCAAAACACAACCTTAACTCCCCTCCTCCCCCCAATCAACATTACATACAATAAAATGCACGTGTTCTAAATGCACAGTTTGGGTTTTAACAAATGTCTGTCCCCATGTAACCACCACCACAATTACATTTCCTTCATCCCAGAGGATCCCCTGTGCTCCTTTGCAGTCGACCCTCCCCCACCAGCCCCAAGCCACCACTTCTCTACTTTCTGTCATTATAGATTAGTCTTGCCCATTGTAGAAGTTCATATAAATGGAATCATATGGTATATAGCTTCTGCTGTGTGCATTCTTTTGCTCAAAATAATGTCTTGAGAGTCATCCATGTTGTTGCATATATCAGTAGCACATTCCTTTTTTTGCTGAGTAGTATTTCATTGTATGGATGTTCCTCGATTTGTTTATTCACTCACCTGTTGTTAGACATTTGGTTTTTCTCCAGTTTGGAACTATTCCAAATAAAGTTGCTATGTACATGTCTTTTTGTGGACATGTGTTTTTATTTCTCTTGGATAAACATCTAAGACCGGATTGTTGGGTCACATGATATGTATGTGTTTAACTTTATAAGAAACAGTCAACTAGTATTCCAGAGTGGTTGTACCGTTTCACACAGTAATGTGTGAGAATTTCAAGTATTCCGTATTCTTGTCAGCTACTGTCAGTCTTCATTTTGGCCATTTTAGTGGGTATGTCTTGGTATCTTGCTGTGGTTTTAATTTGCATTTTTCCAATGATGAATGCTGTGTTGAATATTTTTTATGTGACCATTGGTCATTTGAATATCTATTTCATTGACTTATTTGCTTTTTTATTGTTGAGCTGTAAGGGTTTTTATTACTTTGGGTACAAGTCCTTTGTCAGAAAGTATTGGCAATATTTTATCCCTGTCTGTGGCTTGCCCTTTCATTTTCTTATTGGTATCTTATGAAGAACAGAAGTTTTTAATTTTGATGAAGTAAAATTTTTCAACATGTTCTTGTACAGTTTGTGCTTTTTTGGTATCCTATCCAAGAAACCTCTGCCACCAGACGTTGTGAAGATTTCCTCCTGTGTTTTTTTCTAGAAGCTTTATAGGTTTAGCTTTTGCACTTAGGTCTATGATTCTTTTTTGAGTTACTTTGTGTGTGTGGTGTGAGGTAAGGTTTGGAGTTCATTGTTTTTTCATGTGGATAGCCACTTGTTCCAGCACCATTTGTTAAAAAGATGATCCTTTCTCCATTGTCATCTTTGTTGCAAATTGATTGAGCCAATAGATGAGGGCCTATTTCTGGACTCTCTTTTCCATTCCACTAATTTATATGCTTATCCTTATGCCAATACCACACAGTCTTGCTTACTGTAGCTGTTAAGTAAGTCTTGAAACCAAGGACGATAAATTGTCTGTCTTTTTTTTTCCCAAAACTGTTTTGGCTACTCCTGGTTCTTTATATTTCCACATACATTTTAGTATAAACTTGTCAATATCTACAGAAAAGCCTGCTGGAGTCTTGATCAGAATTGCAATGAATCTATAAATTAATTTATAGAAGATTGGCATTTAAACAATAGTGAGTCTACTGACTTATAAACAGGCCATCTCTCTCTAGGGCTTTTAAAATTTTAGCAGTGTTTTGTAATTTTCAGTGTACAGGTCTTTTAAAAAAAATCCATTAAGTGTTTTATATATTTGGATGGTATTTATTTTTAATCAGAAAACATTTTTAGGAGTTAATTGGGTACTGAGAAAACCAGGGTTGAAGGGAAGAAAGGGTAAAATAAATTTTACTGCTTTGGGGTAGTGGATTGGAAGCCAAACATCACTGATAAGAATCACTGTGTTTAGGGAAGGAATTCAGCCAGGCTTGTCACCCCCGCCCCCAAGAGTTGGGCTCTAAAGTTGGGTTTAGGGTGAAACCAGCCTCCTCAGTGGATGGTGGTGAAGTTTCTGAGGCTGTGGAGTGGGAAAAGGAGGGGAGGGAAGCAGATCAGGGGGACTCCTGGAGTGGCATCTCCCAAGTAAGAGAGGTCCTGGTACCTTTAGGCTTATGTGCTCTGGTAGATGTTGGACTCAAGAGGAGGTGGGCCAGGTACTGTGAGGGGACACCACCTCGGCTTCAGCCTGAGTAGGATTGGAGGCAGCCCAAGGTCCTGGTCTTGGAGTCACACAAATTGAGTTCAAATCCTTCATTTAACTACTTGCAAAAGTGTGGCCCAGGCAAGTCATTTAGCTATTCTGATCTCAGTTTTCCCATCTATAAAAATGGGTTAATCCTTACCTCATGGGGTTGTTGTGAGGGTTAAATAAATGCATATAAAAGTGCTGAAATGCTATCTACGTATAAGGAGTCTGAGAAATTTCGTGATCTGTCTTAGAGCATCCACGTTAAGGAGCATCTTTAGTGACATTTGCTCCTTCCTCTCTTCGTTTTTAACCCAGTGTATAATTGTACCCAGTCATTGTATAATTGGAATCCTTCTGTGGTCAGCACTTTATGTGCATAGCATCTCATTTAACCATTGTGACAGCCTAGGAGATAGGTACTGATACAATTATCTTCATTTTCAGGTGAGTGGGGGAAAGTTCAGAGACCAAGTGCCTTTCCCAAAGCCATACAGCTAGTGGCTGGGAGCACCAAGATTTAAATTCTACTCTTCAGAATCCAGAGCCAACCTAGTCATCTCTGCCTCATACTCCTGTTGAGCCCCAGCTGAGGCCTGCCTCCCTCTGGCCAGCTCAGGCCCTCTGAGACCCAACCTTTCACTTGGCTTCTATCATAGGCATCTCTTGTACTTCCTCTCTCCCTCTCTCTCTCTCTCTCTCTCTCTCTCATATATATATTCATGTTTTTATCAATTTTTAGAGATGGGAGAGAGAGAGAAATGTCATCAAGTGCCTGCTTCCTGCACGTCCCCTGCCAGGGATTGAGCCCACAACCCGGGCATGCACCCTATCCGGGAATCGAACCTATGACTTCTTAGATCCTGGGTTGATGCTCAACTGCTGAGCCACACTGGCTGGGCTGTACTTCATGTCTTAAACTCTTAATTTGTTACCCAATTC
Organism: Myotis yumanensis; assembly: GCF_028538775.1. Lineage (NCBI taxonomy): Eukaryota > Metazoa > Chordata > Mammalia > Chiroptera > Vespertilionidae > Myotis > Myotis yumanensis. Next base: position 32,838,072 of record NW_027223767.1, on the reverse strand, counting down.
TTCATGTGCTCATGTCTCCAATTCATGCGTAGCTCTCTTTAAGCAGAGGTCTTGGGGCCCTGCTGTGGTCTGAGGCCCCCCGCCCAGGCCTTAGCTTTGCTCCTGGTCTGCAGTGAATGTCTGGGTGGGCAGTCGCCTCTCCCTTTCCCTGGTCCTTCCTCTCCCCCAGAACCCTCCTCTCTACCTCATCACATTTGTTCTTTCATCTGCTCACACTTGGCTCTCTGGAGCACACGTTGCTTTGCCAGGATCTGGCCTGTATCTGGAAGGAGCTAAAAGCCAAGCAGAGAGCAGAGACTTGCCTGATTAGACACCAGAGTCAGCCCCACCTGGCCTACCATGGGGATCCAGTGGCAGCCGAGATGCGCTTGGGGGTAGGGCAGTGGCCTCAAGGCCAGACCCCTCACTGGAGAGATGAAGACTGAGGAGGGGAGCGGGGGTGAAGAGTCTTAAAGAGCCAGGAAATACTTAGACCCCCATGTTCAGTCAGCGCTGGAATTTCCAAAGAAACTGGTTTTAGGACAAGAGCAGGGAAGGTCTGCTCTCTTGACAGTTATAATCCCTTTGAGGCCAGATGCGCCTCAGAATTGAAGACTTTTCAGATTTTAGTAAGGTGATATAATGCATACATTGTGTATAACATGACATCCCCAGCAAGGTCTAGGCCAGCACCCATCATCAGACACTTCATTTTTGCAGAGAAGCATCTACGTGTTGGGATAAATCAAGACCGTAAATATTCTCACTTTGGTTCAGGGCAGGTCTCTGCCACGTGAGTTCCTCCCAACTGTACGAACACTCGGCAGTTTTCAGAGCTGTCTGGAGTTTGGAATTGTGGGTAAAGGCTTGTGAACCTACGGCAAACTTTCAGCACGTGTCACCACCAGAGGCTGTGCAAGCTGAGTGTTAAAGAAAGACTTGGGCCAAGTTCTTGGCGGGTCCTCACTGGGTATCAAAGGGAGGCTCGGGCTGCCCTGAGCACAGTTTGCCCCCACAGGGGCTGAGAGGGCTGGAGGACTCAGGATCTGACTGACCACAGCCAGGTGGCCCTGAGCGCTGGCACCCGGGAGAGTACACACGAGAGATCACAGTCTAAGGGCCAGGGAGAGCGTGGTTACAGGCGGGCTCCTTCAGAGCCACGCCCTCCCAGAGTCTCCCAGGTTGGGCTTGGGAGCCAGACAGCAGGATGGCCAGGAAGTAGGGTTGGGAGAGGCTGAGGGAGAGCCTAGACTAGAGCTACACTCTAGGGGTTGGACATCTGAGGGATTTATGCAGCCAGCAGGTGTCTGAGGAACACTTGCTTAGAATGGAAGTCCTGGGCCGGGGACAGGAGGACCTCAGGAGAAAAGAAACTATGATCTCTGCCAAGGAGCTTACAGGCTACTTGGAGAAACTGTCTGTGTGGCCCTGAGGAGGGAGAAAAGAGTGCCAACCCCACGAAACTAATGCTACTACATCTGCAAAATTGGAAGATGGGGAAGGGGATGGGTAAAGGGAATGGGGCTGACAAGTAAGGAGGTCTTCCTGGAAGAGATGGACAAGCATCATAGCATGTTAGAGCTGGACGGGCCCTCTGTGTCCCTTTTCTCATCCTCTGCATTGTTGGAAAAGGCAGTGGCTATAAAAGGATACAGGGGCCTTAGCTGGTTTTCTCAGTGGATAGAGCATCAGCCTGTGGCCTGAAGGGTCCCGGGTTCGATTCTGGACAAGGGCACGATTCCAGTAGGGGGTATGCAGGAGGCAGCAGATCAATCATTCTCTCTCATCACTGATGTTTTTCTCCCTCTCCCTTCCTCTCTGAAATCAATAATATGTATGTATATGTGTGTGTGCATATATATGTATATATATATACATATATATATATTTAAAATACATAAATAAATAAATAGGTACAGGGGATCCATGAGGGGTTTTGGACTGAAAGGCATCCAGGTAGGAGGTGCAGCATGAGGAAAGGCATGGAGGTTGGAGTGAGAGCCATGGCTGGAGAGCAAGGAGGAGACTGGCCTGGCCTGAGGAGCGGCGCCCTGTGCTGCAGCCCGGGCTCGCTGTGAGGCCAGCATGGTCCAAGGTGGGACGTTATTGTGGTCCTGCTCTGGAGGCCCCGCTCTGTTCCCAAGGGAGCATCCCCTTGGGCTGTCCTGGACCCCTCTGGCCCTCCCTAGGCATGTTCAGGGAGTGACTTCTTGACCAGCTTAGGAGGTCCCTGCTATTTCTGGAGCTGAGAGGAGGGGCATGGGCCATCTCTGGGACCTGCGGGGGGACAAATGAAGTCTGCAGCACGGGGACGTCTCTGCCTAGAGCATCTGCAAATAATGGAACTGTCCTTGTCACAGAGTGAGCACACATGAGACATTCCCTAGGGGCCTGGCTCTCCCAGGACCCACAGCCCAGCCGGAGCCTGCCTGTCCATGGGGAAGAGGGTGGCCACTCAAGAGCATGCCACACTAGGTATAGTTGGTCGGTCAACTTACCATGATTCGTAAGTTGGCCAGAGTCGCCCAGTCTAGGAGCCAGCATCCTGTGGTTGGGGCAGAGCTGGATGGGGTGCTGCTTGCCATGAGGAGAGGCAGCCTCAGCAACTGCCCGCCTTTCCCTGCAGTCTCCCCCCCCCCCCCCCCCCCCCCCATGCCTCCTACTCCGCTCCTCTCCTGGGCCAGGTTTGGGCCTCTGGACCAAAGAACCTTGGGAAGCTTGTCTTTTAGGGCTCCTGGCCTCCCTTTTCTCTAGTCCCCCCACTCCTTGCCCCAGGCCCCCAGTTTCTCTCTTCACAATCCCAGAGGCTCTCCCCTGACCATTTTTCTTTCTAGCAAAGTATGTGCTCGGCACTAGTATCATATCGGACTCTCATGCTTTAGTGTGAATAAGCAGGCTGCTCCTCTCAAGTCAGAAGCTCTATTTCTGACTTTTGGCTGAAAGAAGAGTCAGTGTTAGACCAGGGCAAAGTAGCCTTTTAAACAAAGGGACCTTCTCTCCCTTGGGCTGCCCAGGGGGCCAGAGGAGTCCTGACCAGGTTTCCTTCCCTTCAAACCTACCTGTCTTGTACGCCCATCATCCTAGGCCAGGGGTGGGCAAACTTTCTGACTCGAGGGCCACAATGGGTTCTTAAACTGGACCGGAGGGCCGGAACAAAAGCATGGGAGTGTTTGTGTGAACTAATATAAATTCAAAGTAAACATCATTACATAAAAGGGTACGGTCTTTTTTTTTTTTTTTTTTAAGTTTTATTCATTTCAAACGGGCCGGATCCGGCCCGTGGGCCGTAGTTTGCCCACGGCTGTCCTAGGCATTTGCTGTGGTGGTGTCTGATTTTGATTACCTGAAGCTTTACATTGAAACTGAAAGCGGAGACCACCAGACGGCTTGATAGAAACAGTTAGGAGACCTGGGGCATAGTCCTAGCCCTGCCACGAACTCAGTGGGTCACCTTGGACAATCTTACATGGATTCTCAAGGCACCAGGCAGTTCAAAGCAGACTCTTGGCAAACCTCTTGCCCTCCTCCCTGCCCCCAGAAGCCTCTGAGATACCCCCAGGAGCCATCATGGCAAAACCTTGGGACAGGGTGATCTTGCAGGGTTTATTCAGCCCTAAAAGATAATAATTCAAATGGTGTACATTTGGACCCAGCCAGGGACCTGGGGGAGATGTAGAGGTGAGGGATGTCTCTGCACAGGAGTGACTTTGGGGACCCTCCATGCCACCTGATCCATGCATGTGATGGATGAAGGCTTCCTCTCCTCAGCTTCAGCCTGAGCCTGAATGGAGAGGGAGGGAGATGGGAGGAAGGAAGCGGGGAGCATTTCCTTCCCAGATGTTGCACTTGTTACGCTGGCTGTGAATACTGGAGATCGTTGAGATGCAAAGCATGTTTGCTGTGTGGGCTGCTTGCTGCCCAGTTAGCTCATGAGCACGTCTCCCCGATGCCAGCCTCAGCGGGCAGCCCAGTCTGCGGAAACAGGAAGCAGAGCTGTTCTTGGAGAGACAAAGCCCACAGCTGGGACTGGCTCTTTCTCTCTAAGCCAGGGATTGGGCGGGGCGGGGATGGGGGTGGGGGGAGGCTCTGGTGGGCTCCTGGGGGGAGGTGGTGAGGAGATGCAGTCCCCAAGGTGGGTTCTGAGGTTGAGAGCTGGGGGGCAAAGAAAGGCTGGACCCAGGAGGGGCTGGGGGACCCAGACAGGAAAGTAGTGAAGGTCCTTGTTTATTTCAGTCTTCTGTGGGTAAACCTGGCATGAAGCTGATGCTCAATAAAGTCCTCCATCTTGATTTTAAATGAGTGGGTGAGTGAAAGGAGGGAGTGGGAGCGAAGCTAGGACATGTAACGGCTGACCTTGCCAGGCTGCTCATCAAGGACTTCTTCCTGGGGGAGGCGTGAGGGGGCGCTGACTCCAAGAGAGGGGGCAGGAGTCTGAGGATGGAGGGAAGGATGTGCTGCTCAGGACCTCTGAGGGCAGGAAGAGGGGAGAGAAACCTGGGGCGGGTGTGGAGGGGCCCCCTCTCTGGAGGACTGTTTGCTCAGAACCATGGATGCTCTCTTCCTGGGCTAGTCACTGCCCTCACTAACTCTCCCCATCTGGGAAGAGATGGGTAATGGAGAGCGAGCACGGATGGGGGTAACAAGTTGGGGGGAGAGACAAAGAGAGAGAGAGAGAGAGAGAGAGAGAGAGAGAAGGGGTCCAGTGAGGGCTGGGAAAGTGGGCTGAGATGTTTGAGATGAAAGCACAAAAGGAGCACTTACCATGTAAACGGCCCTGCAGCGGAAGCCTGTTATCAGAGCATCTAATGGGGTTTGTAGGGCCAAGGCCAATGCTCCAGGCAGGGCAAGGCTTTCCTGGTTCCCAGGCAGCTGCCTGCAGTTGGCATGGGCCCTGGTGCCAGGCACAGCTCCTGGCCTCTCCAGCTAAGGGTCCAGACATGCTGGCATGACCTGGTGCCCTGGAAACCACCAGCCTTGTCTGATGCCAACCCCCACTTACCCACCACATCCTGGGGGTGGCCTCCCGTGGACCCATCAGACCCTCTCAAGCAGAAACAAGTGTGGAGGGTGGAGTAGAAAAGCAGAGCCTGGGGCACCCTCAGGTAATGGGAAGTGTTTTCCACCTGCCAGGCCTGGGAGCTTCCTCCTGCCTCCTCCCCGCCCCCCACCCCCACCTCCCACTACAGGCAGGATGGAGACTGGCCACGGCCAGGTTCTCACCCAGATGATTTGGGTCCCTGAGCAGCTACTGATTGTTCCTCGGGGAGCTGGGCTGGTTCAAAACTTCCTTCTCCTTCCCCTGCCCCTTGGGGCCTCAGGAGAGTGTGGGCTACGCTTGCATTCAGCTATGTTTTCTCTATACTGTGAGCTCCTTGAGGGCAGGAGGGGGTCCCAGCACCCAGCACAGTGCGCAGCACATAGTAGGTACTTCAGGAGGACACTTACCTGGAGCTTATTATGTGCCAGGCAGTGTTCTAAGAGCTTTACAATGTGAACTCATTTCACCCCCAGGACAGCCCTGTGAGGCAGGCACGGTGAGACCTGCATTTTACAGATGAAACACAGAGCGGTGGCGTCCCTTTTCCAAGGTGACACGACTAGTAAGAGGTGGAGGTGGGATTTGAATTCAAGCCGTCTGGCCCCGGTCATGCTCTCACACTAGTGACCGTGAACCTGTTAGATGGAACGGCTCAGGGGGCGAGTGGATGTCCTCACGGTCACCAGCGAGTGAGGGCAGACCTGGGACCCAACTGCCCAGATCAGAACTGCCTTGGGGACCTGAGGTCCTTGGGTCCCCACATTCCAGCAGGTGATGGGTGATTGTTCCAGGATGAACCCCACTTCTTGTCAGGGGTTTGATGGCTCCTGAGTCCTGTGGATGGTAAACCAAAGCAGTCTCCTGGGAAGCCTTCCCCAAAGCCTGGAGAGCCTTCTTTTGCTAACTTCAAGGTCATCCCAGATGGGGCTGCTTCAGCCAAAACTGTGGGTGACCTTGGGGAATGTGAAAGGAGGCAGAGGTGTCAAGGGCCAGGAGTGGACAGAAGAGATATCTGGGTTGGAGGGTGGGGTGGGGGTGAATGTGAGATGGAGTCCTGTGGGGCATTCTTGTCTTTTCCCACTCTATGGGGAGATGAGGTGGTCAGGGAAGTGTCTGGGGATGGCCTGGGGTCAAAGCCAAATGCATCTCATTGTATGGGAGTCAGGGTTTCTTGTCTTATTATTAACCTAAGGGTCATGGGCCCAGGGGGCAGAGGATATAGGCTGGGGCCAAAGAAGGGAGGAGAATGGAGATGGTCACATGTACTTTATTAATGGGAGAGGAGAGTCTGGAAATCAGCCTGTGGAAGCTGGACTGGATGCAGGAATAGGGGAGACCAACTGGGCCAAAGCAGGTGCAACCAATGAGGTCCCAGGAGGCTCAAGAGCACGAGTCAGGCAGGGAAGCCTGGGAGCTCAGCCCAGAAGAGCCATGAGCAAATTTGCAAATTCTTCGTCCTCTGCTCGTTGGTTCAGAACGCTGGTCACTTGTTTGGCTGACAGTCTGACCTCACCAAGGAGCAGTGTCTTTATTAGAACCCCAAATTTGTCTGGACTTATTAGCTTAACGAAGGGCACTTGATCTTCTCCAGTTTACTCCCATGGGGCTCAACTAATATGTGGGCCGTTGAGATTTTTGGAGAGGGGGCTGGTGTGTGGGGTTCTCAGGCCTGGGGTGCCAGAGAATGTGGCTTCTTTAAGGGAAGAGGATCATGTCCACGGACCTGGAACAGACTGGAACCTGCACCGCCTAGAATTCTTCCGAGGCCCAGGAAGAAGCCTTCCCGAGCGGATGCCCTGGGACGGGCACGCGGAGAAGAGTTCACAAGCACCGTTTAAGGAGATGCCTTCAGGCATTTTCTAAATTTGATGTCAGGGCCCTATTTCTTCAAAGGAAATATGATCTCAAACCGCAACATGGAAAACAAATAAGGGGAAAACTGGGTCCCGGAAGGGCTCCCAGCTGTCCTCCTTCTAGGGCCTGAGGGGCAGTGCCAGGGAGCCTTCTCTGAGGGCAGCCCTGGGCAGCCCAAGGCCCAGTGTGGCCTGAGGTCCCTGTGCGGTTGGCTGCCTTTCCCCACCATTAATCGCTACTTAGTGTCATTACCGCTAATAAAATTAACCGACTTTATACTGGACTCCTGGGGCCATCAATCACAGGGTTTATTACATGAAATTAAAAAACACACACACAAAAACAAAACAAAACATGTGCCTGTGGATGGGGAAAGGGTGCGGAGCCTGGCTCACAGGTGCAGCCTGGGGCACGCTGGTACTCCACAGCTGGCATAAGGACCTGGTCAGGGGCGGCAGGCACCCTTGGTTAGACAAACCAACACCACGTCTTGACACTGTACTATAGGTAGGAGCGTCTCAAGCAAGTACACAGCTGACCCCAGCAAGACCCTGCTCCCCAAATTCTCTCTCCCACTCTCTTGATGCATTGGTTCATTCTCTCTGTAGACCAGCTTTCTTTTTTTTTTTCTCACCTGAGTTACAGGCCGAGTCACCAAAAAAGAGAGAGAAAGCAACTGTATGCTCTCTTAATTCAAATTCCAAATTCCCAGAGAAAGGACTGATTGGCCCAGCTTGGGTCATGTGACCCTCATTGGTTCAATCAACAGGCCAGAGCAGCAAGGCAGCCAACCCATGTAGAGGGCCACCAGGATACAGGACTCTTTTGAACTAGTAGAACCATTTCACCGAGAGCCTCTGGGGAGGGTAAGGTGAACTCTAATCCTAAGCCCCACCTTGCTACTGATCTGCTGGGCAACTGGGCCCAGTCACTACCTCTTCAGGTGTCTACATAGTAATTTAAAGGGCTTAGTAATAAGCACTCACAAAGTGGTAGATATGTCATCTCATATAACATAATATACCTGTAATGATACAACAATAATAGCTATTATTCTTAAAATGGCATTTGAGACAGGCCTTAAAGGACATGCAACACTGTTGATCAAAATTCCTATCACTCCTGCTTGTTCTGCTATCTGTCAATCAGCTGCTACAAGGAAAGTACCAATTTCTGAAACATAGGCACTGTCCCTGGTGTGGGGAGGACATTTGAGGGGCTGCATGGCTGCTGCCCTTTGCTCCCTGCAGCCCCCCAGTGGCTCTCCACTCTGGAAGCCAGTCAGGGTGGGGCCTCCTCAGCTTCTGCTGTGGACCAGCCAAGGGTCAAGCTCCAAGGGTTTCCTGCCAGGCTGCAGGGAGGGGTTTGGGTGTAGACCTGGTGGACTGGAAATTTACCCATTTGCCCCCAGATTAATGATTAACGGGTCCCTGCCCTCACCCTGTCTGGGAGGGGAACCCAGGGCCAGGCTGGGCCAGGAGGAGCCTGATAGCATCTGTCTCTGCTCGGAGGTTTCAGAGATATGCTCCATGCTGGGTTGGCTGCACCTGATGGGTTTGGAATCTCCAGGCACTTTCTGGGGGCACCTGGGGCCTGGCCAGGACCGGCACCCACCCAGACAGGGAGGGCATGGCATCTAGCCAGATGTCCTGGCTGGGCAGGTGGCTCCAAACAGGAGAACTGTGCCCTTGTGTCCATGGGACATGGGCCTTTCTGACCCCTCAGGGCTTGGCCAGGACCTGCCTTGGAGCAGGAATGACCAGTGCCACGTTCAAGCAGGAGCTTTGAGAGCCATCGTGTGGTTCTACCTTGGCTCTTCTACCTTGACCATGAGGCCAGCATGTTCCAGAAAGCGGCCACGTCCTCCAGCCTGGGTCTGGGATGATATAGTTTCCACCCTCGCAGAGGGCCACCAGGGTATGGGACAGGGAATTTTTGAACTAGTAGAACCATTTCACAGAGAGCCTCTGGGGAGGGTGAGGTGAGCTCTAAGCATAGTCCCCGCCTTGCTGCTGATCTGCTGGGCGACTCGGCCGGTCACCGCCTCTTCAAAAAGCCTTTGTTTCCTTATCTGGACAAAGGGAAGACTCTGCCCGAGTTAAGACAGTCAAGCATCTTGCAAGAGGAAAGGATTCTGAGAAACTCTAGCCTGTCCCAGGCACTGTGGTTGGTACTTTTCATGTAATCCCCCCAGCAGCCCCAGGAGGTAGAGAGGATCGCTGTTCCCACTTTCTGGAGGAGAAGACCAAGCCTTCAAGGTTATACAGCTAAGAAGTGGCAGGCAGGCTTAGAACTTGGCAGCCGGATTCCAGAACCCACGAACTTCAGATATTGTAGAACGAGAGGTCAGGGGCTGATGGCCTAATGGAAATTCAGCTCCTTCACCTTCACTCACCCCTCTGTCAGTCTGTCTATCCACCCACCATCCCATCCTTCCTTCCCTTCCCTCCCTCCTTCTTTCTTTCCTTCCACCCATTCTTCCATCCAAGTGAATATTCCCCAAGCATTTCTTATAACAGGCACTGAGTGGCCAGAGGGTTGAAGATCTATCTGGGAACAAGTTAGGTTGGCGTGGGATTGCTTGGGCGGTGACATATGTAAGGGAGAAAGGGCTATCGGGGAGAATGGCTGGGTGTCTGTTCACGGTGCACAGCACTCGGCCTCCCCCCCTACCCCCTTGGAATGAAAGTGGCCCTCCCCTCTGGACAGCAGCCAAAGCTACATGCAGTATTTCCCAAACTTCCCTGATCATTGAGGCTGCCCAGGGATGTGGTAAATATACAGATTCCCCAGGCCCCACTCCAGACCAACAGAAGCAGAATTGCTAAGTGTGGATCCTGGAAACCTGGGTTTTAAGGACCCTGGGTGATGATTCTGATCGGGCAAGTTTGGGAAATTGGGTGGGTAAGAAGGGCAGAGACTCTGGCATCTAGAAAACACGCTTGGGGTCCTGTTGGCCCTTGTTAGAAGCACCTTGGTTTCCTACTCTGCAAAAAGGGAATATAACCCCATGGGGCTGGCCTCCCTCCCAGAAATAACAAACCCCTCCAAGAAGGCCCCTTCCCCTCACCTGCCCATGTCCTCAAGAACTGGCATCTTTAGTTCCCTCCCCCACCCCCACTCCGCCGCCCCATCGGGACTCCCAAGGGTCACAGGTCTCCCTTCTCGCCCTCTCTAGCCTGACTGGACGGGAGGTCCTGACACCCTTCCCAGGGCTGGGCACCGCGGTGGCCCCAGCTCAGGGGGGCGCCCACCTGAAGCAGTGCGACCTGCTGAAGCTGTCCCGCCGGCAGAAGCAGCTCTGTCGGCGGGAACCTGGCCTGGCTGAGACCTTGCAGGATGCTGCCCACCTCAGCCTGCTCGAGTGCCAGTTCCAATTTAGGCACGAGCGCTGGAATTGCAGCCTGGAGGGGAGGACGGGCCTGCTCAAGAGAGGTAGGGAGGAGGGCAGAGAGGAGGGCTGGGGCAGGAGGGCTGGGAGGGGGAGGGCTGGGGCAGGAGGGCAGAGGGGAGGAGGGCTGGGAGGGGGAGGGCTGGGAGGGGGAGGGCTGGGGGTAGGAGGGCAGAGAGGAGGAGGGCTGGGAGGGGGAGGGCTGGGGGCAGGAGGGTTGGGAGGGGGAGGGCTGGGAGGGGGAGGGCTGGGGCAGGAGGGCTGGGGCAGGAGGGCTGGGGGGGAGTCTGCCCTTCCCACACCCCTGGCCCCTGTGCTCAGGCCACACTGCCCTTGCGAATCCAGCACAGTCCTGAGGGAGCCGAGTCCTGGATTAATGAGGCCCGTTCATGAGGGCATGTTTCAGAAGTGGGTTAGTCCAACTTGTTCACACATGGACTTGGAGTCAGGAGCAGTGGTTCAGTCCCAACGTTGTCCCTCACCAGGTGCCTAAGTCACTTCTCTTTGCACCTCGGCGTTTTCACCTGTCCCCCTGACCTGCCGCCGGGGGAATCTGGGCGCATACCCACCGTGAATGGCAAAGTCCCATCTTAAATAGCAACTCGCAGCCTGAGCTGAAGGGCAGGTGGCAGGGCGGCTGCCCGAGCTGCGTCCTCGGGTTCACACGCCCCTCCTCCTGCTCCCGGCCCAGGTTTCAAGGAGACGGCCTTCCTGTACGCGGTGTCCTCGGCCGCCCTCACCCACACGCTGGCCCGGGCCTGCAGCGCCGGGCGCATGGAGCGCTGCACCTGCGACGACTCTCCGGGCCTGGAGAGCAGGCAGGCCTGGCAGTGGGGCGTGTGCGGCGACAACCTCAAGTACAGCACCAAGTTCCTGAGCAACTTCCTGGGGCCCAAGAGAGGAAGCAAAGACCTGCGGGCACGGGCAGACGCCCACAACACCAACGTGGGCATCAAGGTGAGCAGGTTCCTGGCGGCCCCGAGCCCTTGCAGCCAGAGCGCGAGGTCCGCAGGAGGTCCTCCCCCACCTTCCCCCCAGCACACACTCAGGCTGGGCACCTCTTTCCTGCAGCCAACATTCCTTGGGCAATGACTTTGGACTGTGACCGGGAAACAGGGAAGGGTCCTGGGGGTCAGTAGCGCTGGGCCGGGGGTGGGAGCCAGGGTTGGGACAGGCCATGGTGAGGCAGGAGCACGTTTGGAAAGGGCTCTCCATTCCAAGGACTAGCCTTCCTGGAGGTCTTAGAAGCCAACAGAGTTAGAAACAAGTTAGAAAGCTTTGATCTGGTGCAACCCCCACTCCTCCTCCAATTTTACACACGGGAAGAGGAGGGAAGGAACTTGGCTGAGGTCACATAGCGAGAGGACTAGAGGGTAAAGTGTCTCGTCTATGAGGCTGGGAAGGCTGGGAGAGGCGGGGCTCCAACGCTTTAGGAAACGGAGTTCTGCGCCCTCGTCACTGAGTTGTGCGACCCACGGCTGCTGTATTCAGTTGTGCACGCCGTCCATGCCACAAGGACTCCGGCCCGGGGAAGGGGCTGCGGCTGAGGTCCAGCCCACACTGCTCTCACCACGGCATGCGTGTTGGCACAGGACGCTTCTGCCCAGGGGAAGAGGAGCCTTGGGCCAGTTTGCACACAGATGCCACCTGGCTAACGTTCCCATCTTCCTGCCACTCCCCCGCCGGCGCTGGCGCCCCGGGCCCCTGACCCCACCTCCGTTCTGCCTCTCCTCGCAGGCCGTGAAGAGTGGCCTCAGGACCACGTGTAAGTGCCACGGCGTGTCGGGCTCCTGCGCCGTGCGCACCTGCTGGAAGCAGCTCTCCCCGTTCCGAGAGACGGGCCAGGCGCTGAAGCTGCGCTACGACTCGGCGGTCAAGGTGTCCAGTGCCACCAACGAGGCCTTGGGCCGCCTGGAGCTGTGGGCACCCGCCAGGCTGGGCAGTGCCACCAAGGGCCTGGCCCCCCGGCCCGGGGACCTGGTCTACATGGAGGACTCACCCAGCTTCTGCCGGCCCAGCAAGTACTCCCCTGGCACGGCAGGCCGAGTGTGCTCGCGGGAAGCCAGCTGCAGCAGCCTGTGCTGCGGGCGGGGCTATGACACCCAGAGCCGCCTGGTGGCCTTCTCCTGCCACTGCCAGGTGCAGTGGTGCTGCTACGTGGAGTGCCAGCAGTGCGTGCAGGAGGAGCTCGTGTACACCTGTAAGCACTAGGTCTGTGGCCCAGTGTGCCAGCCGGGCACTGCCAGGACCTCCCTCAGTGCCCAGCGCCCAGCTGCCCAGCTGCCCAGCTGGCCCCTCGGGGCAGATACTCCTGCATGCATGCGCTCATCGACGTGCGTGCCAGGCACACGCACTCCTCTCACCATCGCGCCTGGCAGCCTCCCCCTCCCTCAACACTCAGCCGTGAGAGGCGCAGGCTCCACCCTGAACCCCAGGGTCCCCAGTCTTTTTTGAGGACTTGGAGCAGGAAGGCAGAGTGGGAAAGATGTGGAAGGAAATGAGAGAGACCAGGAGGAGGGCAGGCCCGAGGTTTCAGAGGGTACGGAAGAAATCTCCCGCCGTCTCCGATCCTAGGGTAAGTGGCCTAGAGCCGGGAAGATGCAGGGAGTTGAGCTTCTGCGTGAAGAAGGCACAGGGAGGCAGTGTCAGCTGGAAGCCAAGGCTGGAGCCTGGCTGGGATGGGTCAGTCCCTCCCGTGGGCCCTGCTCAGGTCTCAGGGAACCCAGGGACCACAAACCATCACTGCCTAGAGAGGAGGGACAAGGCAGGGGATGGGAGCTGCAGGTTTGGAGAAAAGAAAGCTTTCTGGGCTTGCGTGGACCAAGTCAGATACAAGTCAGATACTGCGTCCTTGATTATGTTTTTAAAATCTGCCTGTGCTGAGGCCTCTTTCTTGTCTTGAGAGCTGTTACCCACACCCACCCATCCCTGCTCAGCAAGAGCACCAGTGGATGCGAGACCCAGAGGGAGCGCAGTCCCCGGGGTGGGGCTCTGATAGTGCATCGAGGCTGCACAGGGAGACAGTGGACCCTCCCAGTTTTCTCTGGGACCCAGAACCTTTAGTCCCAGCCCAGGAGAGGGTGACAGCCCCCTGGTGCCAGGCAGGGATGTGGTGCCAGGCAAGCTCAGTGTCTCAGCTTCCCCTTGAGCTGGCTTTGGTCCCCATGGCTGGGGTCCCCCTGCGCTGTGAGGCCCCAACACAGTTGACATTTGTGACACAGAAGAGTTGGCTTATGTGTCCTGATTCTGGTTACATTTCTACTCTGACGGCTACTCATCTACTTAAGGTTTTTGCCCTGGGGAGGGATAGGGACAGGAAACTCTTTGCTAAGCCTGGTTTCTTGGGGGCTCCTTTATTTACTAATGGGCCCTCTGCCTAAAAATTAGAAGTAACTTTGCTGATTTCCTCCAATCCTGTGGACATTGTCCATGATACCTACCAAGGCCCTGTGTGGGAGGAGGAGAGAGAGGCTGGTACACACACACACACACACACACACACACACACGCCTGCACACGCACATGCCCCTTAGACCTGCCAGGCTGAGGCTTCCCACTGAGCAGCACACAACCCTCTGGTTCAGGACCAAGACCTCGCAGGGATCACTGCTGGAGGCTGTGCTTCCCCGGAGCAGGGCTCGGTGCCAGCCGGGAGGAAGTGACCTCCTCTGGGATGCCCTTGGCCACTCTGCTGGCCCGGCCGCGCCCTCTGTCAGCTTCCTTTCTCTCTGAACCCAGAGTTGCTGACCCTCCACTGAAACAGGAAACTTCAGAGTCAGCTGAATGCTCAGAAACGCCATGCGAGCCCCAGGAAGGGGCCCCGGGGTGAGATCTCCGAGGGTGAGACGCGCTGCCTCTCTTCAGTGGCTCAGGCAGCCTTCAGGCTGCTGGAAGGATCTCTGGCCCCAGAGGCTCTGATGAGACCCCTTTCTGGACTGACCACTGACCCAAGCAGCTGGCCCACACCTGGCAGAAAGAGCAAAAAAGAGAGAGGGCTGGTTTTCTCGTTTCTTCCACACGCCCACTGCCTGGAGACTCTGCCAGCCCCGTCCATCTTGCTCCTCTGAGACCCAACTCTGCCCCCACGCTGGCTCAGCCCGAGGCCTGCGGCGGCAGGAAGAGGAGCATGATCCCTCAACACGCCATCTGCACCCCAGTTCCAAGGCCAGCGGTGCCGGGGGTGCAGGAGGTTAAAGGGCAGACTCTGAGGGACCAAAGCCATGACTGGCCACCAACACAGGCAACCCAGGCCAAGGGCCTGGATGCAGGCTCTGAGGGCCCCTCAGCCTATGGGGTCATCTCTCTCCAGCCCTTTCTTTTATTGCTCACACCCTTTCCCTTCCAGTTGCCCCCAAAGGTCCACCTCAGTCCTGCTGGGACCCTGGGGACCAGTTACCACTGACCCCCTCATTCTATAGAGCTTTAAGGGAATCACTCACAGGGTATTTGTTGTCTACCTCACATATATAGATTTTAGGGCAAAAAGAGAATAATTTATATAGCTAAGATATATGAGAAAATATTTATGTTATTTATATAGTTTCTATATTCTATGGGCAGCACCTGTGGCATGACTCCTCCCCACCCTCCCACCCCCTTCTGCATGAGCCCTAGTGGCTCGGTCCCGATCCTCCTTGTGAAGTCTGGAACTTCTCTGCTCTTCTGGTCCCAGGCCCCCTCTTCTGCTCTGGCAACACTGTCCTGCTCCTAATAATAATGACAACAAGGATGACCACACCTTGAATCTGTAAAGCACTTTCAATCTTCAGAAACACCTTTGTCCCCATAATCTCACCTGCTTTCCCCATTATCCCTGTGAGGTCGGTGGGACCACTGTGGGTCACTGTGCCCATTATACAGATGTGGCCCAGGATGGGAAGGCTGTGCTCAAAGTCTCACCGAAGAGGGCCCTTCAATGGCTATTTACTGAACTTCTCTTGGGCCAGGCACTGTGCGGGCTGACTTATCGCCTGGATACGCCCTGAGCCCAAGGACCCAAGGCAGCGGCTGCTTCCCTGGCGGTGGGTGGCATGGGCCATTTGGATCAGGACAGCACTTCCGCATTTTTCCAAATGGATTCCTGTGTCTCAGGGGCCGGGACTGCCCAAGAACGCTGGAGAGACAAGGACCAGTGGGGGTCACTCCAGGGGCTCCACCATCGGGCCCCCCTCCTCCTGCCCAGGCTGCCCGAGAGGGTCGGGCGACTTCGCAGGGCTCCTCCCAGCCACAGATGAATTTGTTTGCTTTTATTTGTGTTTTTATTTTTAAAAAAATGAATTGTTTTCCATTGGATTTCTGGCTTCTGTAAAATCAGCTGCACCTGTAGACTGGGCCTGCAGTGCCACCTGGCCACAGTCCGCTAGAGAGGGGGAGCCCTAAGAGGCAGAAGGCACGGGGCTCCCCAGTTTGCCAAGTGCCAGCCGCCTCAGCCCACTTTCCTTATGGATGTTCCACCTGGACCTCATGGCACATCATGTCCATCCCCTGGTGCAGACACACCCGGCTTCCCTCGTGTCCTCCACTGCGCGGCAGACAGAGCGACAGACCTGTGCCAACCCTGACAGTTATTTCTTGCTTTCCAGAGGTGTTTTATTTTTCTCAACAACCATGAACTTCAAATGCTTTTTGTCTTAGCACATTTTAGGGTTGCCGTGGGAGCTGTCATGTATTGAGCACCTTGTTCTGCCCATCCATGCAATCAGCAATTGCTTAGGGAGTTCCTACTGGGCGCCCGCACCACCTGGAGGCTAGGGTGCAGCAGTGAGCGACGTCCCTGCCTCGTGGGGCTGACACTCCAGTGGGGGGGGGGGGAGGGAAGGGGGTGACAATAAACCAATAAACTACATGTCAGCTTCTATACCCATTTTGTCTCGATTTATTTCAATCACCTTACACACTGGGCACAACCACCACTATCTTATGGTTAAGGACATGAAGGTGGTGAGACAAAAGCTCCCCAATGCCACTAGCAAGCAGTGGTGTCAGGATTGACCCGCAGAACCTCCAAAGTGTGTATTCCCTCCTCTCTCTACCTGCTGTCCCCCTCAGATGTAGGTATTTCAGGGGTGGATCACCCTCCTTTTCTGGATTCTGGTAACCTGAGGCCTAGAGGAAGGGGGTAACCCATCCAAGGTTGCATGCCATGTCAGATCAGGCTGGAGCCTGCGCCTCCCCTCCCCTGGCCCCAGACAGGATAAGTATTTCTAGAGCCCTCTTTTCATGGCCAGCAATGCAGGTTTGGGTGGGGGCAAGATAAGGCAAAGCCAGAACCTTCAGGACTTACGATTGGTTAGGAGAAATGAGAGGCACGACTGTGCATTTGTTTGGGTCCCTCCTCTGGCCACTCTGCCTTCCCAGCATGCTTTGGGAAATGCAGGTCCTCAACCAGCCACTGCTCCTGGGGGGTCTGATGGGACAAGAGGCACTGCCCGGCCCCCACTCTCCAGCCCCGCTGGGATCCACAGGGGTCCCCAGGGAGGGAGGCAGAGGGAGGTCCATAGTCCAACCCCGAGGGCACCGACAGTTCCACCAGCATGGCTGTCCTAATGGGCTCTTCCTGCTCAGTGTTCCCGGGCCTGGAGTGGAGACAGAAGTGTCCACGCGCAGCAGGTTCCAGGGCACTGAGGGATTTCCCGCACGAGCCTCACAGGAAGGGCATCCTTCTTCCCTTTACAGACAGGGAAACCGAGGCACACAACAGTTAAGGGACTCACTGAAGGCCACATAGCTAGGAAACCCACCCAGGTCTTTGCCTCCAAATCTATGTTCTTTCTACTCTACATAACTTTCAGCCTCCCCCTACCCCTAGAGGGAGGAGGCTGAAAGTTACATAGATTAGGAAGGTCCTTCGCTGCTCTTTTGTCCATAAACTGGTTCCCAATCAAACCCTCTGGCCTCTCCACCCTTAGCTGCTCGGTGCTCCACTCTTCCTGGGGATTGATCAGTGCTTTCCGAGACAATCGCTAGGTGGGTACTTACCCCCCGCCCCCCACCTTTAAAAGTACTTAGCCACATTTGCTCGCTCTGCCTGCATGTATTTTCTTGAGCCATTTATGAAAACATTGCAGACACCAAGACATGTAAATATGTCCTCATATATCTCCTAAGAACAAGAACATTCTCCAAAAGAGCCACAAGGCCATCATCACATCCAAGAAATCTGACGTTGACACAATATTATCTACTACACAGTCCTTATTCAGACTTCCCCAATTGTCCCTCAAAATGTCCTTTTAAGTTTTTTCCTGATTCAGGATCCACTCAAGAATCAGGCATTGCATTTGTTGTCATGTCTCTCTAGACCCCTGTAATCACGAATATTCGCCCCGCCTTCTTTGTGTTCATGACATTGCCATTTTTGAATTGTTCCGGCTGGATGTCTTGTAGAATGTTACTCAGTGGAGGTGTGTCTGATTGGTTCCTGATGATTAAATTCTGGTTAAACACTTTGGCAAGACGTTTACTTGGGCGATGGGTATACTTCTCTGTGCACGTGGTCAGGAGCCGTGAGATGCCGGTTGTCAACATCACCGGTGATGTTGGATTTCATCACTCGGTTAACATGGTTTCTGCCAGATCTCTCTGATGAAAAGTTGCCTTTTCCCCTTTGTGGTTCATGTGATGTATGACTCATCTATGGAGTGATGCTCTGAGACTGAGAATATCGTGAGGCCCAATAATATTTTACCCAATAGTTTCAGTCTCCATCGGTGATCCTTGCCCAAATCAATTACAAATGGTGATTTTTCTAATTCTGTCATTCCTATTTTTAGTTGGCATTCTTCCATAAGAAGAGATTTCCCTTCTCCCTTACCCACATGGTATTTTTTTTTCCATCTTCACAATCTGCAGGGTAAGAATTGTTATCCCATTTTACAGAGGAGAAAACTGAGGTTCAAGGAGCTTAAGTCATTTGCCAAGTGAGTGACAGAGCTGAGATTCAAACTCAGGCCTTTCTCATGCCTAAGCTCACACCCACTGCCCTCTGGAATCTTCTCAAATGCCTGGGCTTCTTCTTCTCTGATGACCTAGCTCAAAGTAGGGAGTGGGGAGTGGGGAGTGGTGCCATCTTCTAGCAAATTCCTGTAGCAATGGTGGAAGACGTTTAGGCCAGCGGTGGGGGGAGAGGAGGGAGATTCCTCTCTTGAAACCATGAGACAGCCTTGCTCCTGTCTCCCTGGTCCACCTCCAACCTTACAGGCTCAGCAGTATCTCAGCCTACCTTTCTGCTACCCCTGAGGACCCCTGTCCCCACCAGCCCTGCTCTGGTCCTTCCTGGATTCCTGGCTCTATGGAGCATGGCTGTAGTGACTTCAAGTCCTGGAGCTCCTGAGATGGGCCTGGGGGTCAATTACTCTGCCTCTACCAACTCCAGGAGACACGTGGCATGATCCCATATGTCCTATTTCCAGGAGGGGAAATATGCTCCCTGTCCAGCTAGCAAGCGTAGCCTGCCAAGCCCTGCCCTAGAAGGAAGGCTATAAAAGACCAGAGGAATGACCTGCGATTGGGGTGGGGCCATTCTGGAGGGAGAGCATGGGGTCAGGTCCTCTGCTTACCCCCCACCCTCTCCTATCATTTCTCACATCTCTCACCTGGTGTGCCTTCTTGCAACTGATCACTCAGCAAACTCAGTGGCCACATGTGTGCTGGGCATGTGCCAGAGCGCCACGGTGACCAGACATAGGCCAGGCCTTCAGGGAGTCACAGACAAGGAAAAGAGACACTAGGTGTTAGGCCGTGGGAGAGGCGGCTAACTGCACCGAAATTCCAGTGCCGCTCCCTCTGGTCATCCCGAGGGTATATACATCCACCATCCCCACTTTATAGGTAAGGAAACTAAAGCTCAGAGAGGTTCCCTGCCATGCCCACGGCCCCGCAGTCCATAACAGAGCTGGAAAGGAAACAGCCTCTCCATGCCTCTCGTCCCATGGTGTAGGGCATGGCTTGTGCAAAGGTCTGGGGACTAGGGAGAAGGCGGCATCGGGGAACTGCAAGCATTCAATGTGGCTGGGGGCATCTTCCTCCCTTTCCTGGTCCTCCTCTTGTCTTCCTCTCTTTCCCTCTCCCTTTCTCCCCTGCCTGCATACCTGCAGAGCTGAGGCCCACGGCTTCTTGGCTTCTTATCCCTTTACTCCCATCCCTCCCTGAGTCCCCAGGGCCTGTGGGGCCCACATTCCTCCCTGACTCTCCCTCAGACCCATTAGTGTGTTTACGCTGGAGCCCCAGCCCCTGCCCTGCCCCCACCACAGGGAGTGGACAGTTGAGAGGTAGAGGCTGGTCAGAGCCACAGGAGAACCTGACCCAGCATCCGAATTCCTGCCCCCCTGTCCCAACAAGTCCGGGGCAGCCAACAGTAGCCCCCGGGGTGCCTGCACCCCTTCTCACACGGCCCCTCCTGTGGCTGACAGGCCCTAATCTCAGCTGTCTTCATGCAGCCAGCCCTCCGAGCCTGGGGTCACCTGATGCCGACACATTTTAATTCAGAAGCTGATTTCTGCTTGTTGGCAACATGTCATTTCTGAAATTGCTTTCTCTGCCCAGAGGCAGGAGATGTCAGAGCTGTGCAGGTGTTGCAGCAGGGCCGCACCCCCCACCCCCTCCAAGTTCAGGAAGGATTAAGGGGCGTGGGGGGCACACATTAGATCCTCCAGCTCTGCTTCTCATGTTTCCCCAAGGGCCGGGGGCCAAGGATGGGGCATGCTGGGAATAGCCTCAGCCTTCCTCTCCTGACCAAAGACAGAGGCCCAGAGTAGGGTAAATGAAGTTGCTGCTGCTGCCCATACTGACAACATCCATGGTAGGTTGTCTGGAGCGTGTCCTAGACAGGTGCCAGGCACCCTGCAAAGTGCCTCTCATGCAATTCTGTATTTGAATCTCGTGACAACCCTCCAAGTTGGTGTCATCCCGATCTTACAGCTGAAAACAGATGCTCAGAGAGGTTAGATCACTTACCTGAGGTCACACAGTAAGTATGTGGCACAGCTAGGACTCAAACCATGAGAGTAACAGCCAGGCTAAGGTTCCAGAAGAGATGGGCCACAGAGCTGGAAGGACTTGGGGGCTGGCTTCTCCTTTGCTTGCTTCATGGCTCAGCCTAAATATCTTCAGCGAAATTTGCCTGCTCCCCTAACTTCCCCACGCCTGCAACCCATCAAGTAGTTATTTGCTCCTTGTACATTTACCTAGCATTTCGCATATACCTTGATTAGCAGTTATCTCAATGTTGGCACCGTTATTGGATAGATGAGTGAAAAGACAAATGAATTTATGAATCTTTCTCTCCATAACGTTCCCCCATTCCCATTTCCCTCCGCAGCAGTGTCCTACCATAGCAGGTTTCCTGTGTTAGCAGGGACCACGTCCTTCCATGACACATTGGCTCCTTACCAGCCGTGCTCCCTGACCTTTTCTCTCCTCCCTTTCCTTCTCCTCATTCTCTCTTGCCTCCCTTTCCCAACTCCCAGAATTCCTGGCTGCCACCAGGAAGAAAGTTAGGCAGGAACTTGAACCTGCAGCCCCAGGCAGGAATGAGCTAATGCACCTAGACAGCAGCCTTCTGGTCCCCTAGTAAAGATGGTGCCTGGGCCACCCCACCCTCTCCAAGGTGGTCCACCTCCCAGCTCCACCTGCTTCTCCACCTGCTGCTTCCTCCTGCCTCTCCTTCTAGCTCTTCAGGGGACCTACGGCTGTGTGTGCTTGACCCTTGGCCAGAGCTAGGGACATGGCCGGATTGGCTGGTGTGGAGAAAACTGTCCTGAATCACCTCATGCATTTGTTGCATGGATACTGAACGGTGGCTTTAATCAAAAGGCTTTCACAGCCATCATTTCCTTTAGTGCTGTCAGCTGGAAGGCGTAAAAATAAAGATGTTAGCAAGTCATTGACCTGCAGACCGAACAGGCCCCTTCCCATTTTACAGATGAGGAAATCGAGGTCCCAATTGGGCAGGCACCAGCGGATTTCTGAAGTGTGGCCATGCTCTGTTTTCTGATACACAGCTCTTTGCTTGGTGATAATTTATGGAGGGGCACTACTTCTGTTCCAATTTAAAAATGAAACTAAAAATATGAAACCAGGATCTATTTCACAGAGGAAGGTCAAACGGTCAAGAAGAAGGGACAGGTGGTCTTTAAAAGTCAGATAAACAAGAGTCCCCAGGTGAGTACTGTCTTGGGAGCTAGAGCCAAGCGGGCAAGTTACCTTTCTCCTCTGAGCCTCATTCATTAAAGCAAGCAAGCAAAGGAGCAAACACCAACAACAAAATCCTCGCTGTAGATCATCCCTCCATAGGTAAGTCGGTGGATAGATAGACTGGTTATATACAAAGCACTCCTACTGTGTGTCAGGCACTGTGCCAGGCCCTGGGGAGGAAGCAGTTAACAAGGCAGGCAGGGCTCCTACAGGACAGAAGACGGATAAACAAGTCATCACTACTGAGGGTGATGAAACTGACAGCCTGGTCGCCCCAGGCAGCTGAGCTCAATGACTGGGGAACGTGGGAGCTGGGAGCGCAGGGAGACTTCTCCGCTGTATTCCTTGTTGTTGCTGTTGGATAGGAACCATGTGAACGCATTACTTACCCCTCAAACTAAAGAGAATATAAAACAGAATAAATATGAGGTGTGATGAGTGTTAACAAGGGGTGAGTACACGGTGCTTCCGGAAGACTTCAGGAGTGTAGGTGCAGACCTGGCCTAGGGGAAGGGAGAGACATCCCCCACCCGCTCCAAGAGGAGTGAGTTCAGCCCAACTCCAGCCTGAAGCTTCATGGGGCCTTGGCCAGGTGAAGAGTTCGAGGGGGAGGGGGATGCAGGTGCCAGTGGGAGGTTACAGTGTGCGGTGATAAAAGCAACCTTGCAAGATCATTGGGAGGATTCGAGGGTGTCCCTAGAGAATGCCTGGCACACAGGAGGTGCTTAATGTGTGGTGACCACTACTATTATTAGGCCCCAATTGCTGCCATCGGCAGAGGCTAGGAACGCTGGCCCTCATGCTGTCGCTGACTCTGCGATAAACTCCCGGGCCTCGGTGTCTCTAGGTGACAGGAGCCGCCAGCACTGCTGCAACCTTTTATAGCTTGTGTGGACCCAGCACTAGGTGCAGGAAGGCAGAGAGAAGGCCTAAGCTGAGGGTGCCCTTCTTGGGGGTGGGCTCTTCTAGAATCAGCCCCTCAGACATAGGACCCAAACAACCCCGAACTTCTGATGCAGGGGACAGCTGCCCAGGTGGTGTCACTCACATCATAAACCAAGAACCCTCCTCATGCGGGGAAGGGACAGAATGCCCTGAAGGGTCTGGCAGAGCAACTGAAGCCCAGTGTTGTGAGCACTAATGATGCATGAATGCCTCATTCTCACAGCCACCCCACCAGGAGTGAGGAACTGTACTCACTACCCCCGTCTTACAGATGAGGCATGCAAAGGTTAAGTGACCTGCATGAGGTCATTTCATGAGGTCACATTCATGAGGTCACGTGGTCAAGCTTTGATCCCAGGTGGCCCCTTAGCCACTTAGTGGCGCAAAGCAGAGCTCCCATGTCTCAAATGTCCTCTGTGTGCCTGCTCCGCCCCTTCCCTGCAACAGGAAGAGAACCATTTCCTTCACCTCAGCAGCCCACTAAGCGTGCCTAAAACCTAATTTGTGTCCTGGACTTAGAATCCATGGTGACATCAATAAAATTTTGAATATCTGATTTCCAGGGAGGCCGGATAGTCAGGGGTTGACTATATGTAGATGCAGGATGGGTGGGGTGCGCAGCTCACTTAGAGGTGTCCCACTGGGAATCAGGCCCTCTGGGATGGGACAGCCTTACCCCAACAGGAAGTGCTTCCCTCCGGAGGGGACTCAGCAGGTCTCCCATGTGGTTGGCCAGGGCCAGAGAGGAAGAGCCCTGACCCTGGGAGCACTGTGGGCTAGCCAGCTGGGGACCGTGTTCCCGCTCTCCTTCCTGGAAGAAATCAGAAGTCACACCTTAACCCGAAGCTTCATCATGGCCTTGGTACGGTCCAAGCCAACCATCAATGGTCAGCCTACAGCCCCTGGTTGGCTAAATAGTCCTCTGACCTCTGGCTCCTAAAGGCTAATCAAGACCTCTGACCTCTGCGTTCCTGGCCCCCATCCTCTGGCACTCACCTAGCTCCCATCATCCATGCCTGAGAGGTGGTTTGGAGCTCATGTCTTTTCTTCCCTTCCAAATCCTGGAAGGAGGGGATCCATGCAGTCCTTCTTTATCTTGAACGTGGGAGTTGCATCTCGTTGACTCCTGAGTGATGTCTTTGACTTTTGACCTTTAGAGAGTGGAGAAGGCCTCTGAGGGCAGCGGCCCCCGGCCATGCGATCAGGGTCAGCATTCTTATCGATGGACCTTTCTGTGCTATAATTTCTATACCATCTGTAAAATGAGGATAGTGATACACCCGCATCATGAGAATTACATTTGTTAATACGAGAGCTTAGAACAGTGCTTGGCACAGTGCAGCTCTAAATAAGCATTAGCTGCTCCTCTTAGTATTATTTTCACTGCTGTTACTGTGACACTCTGTCCCCTGGGCTCCAAGGCAGCCCCTTTCATACCACGACTTGGGTCCTGCCTGAGCCTCCATCCCCAAAGCCCTGCCTCATTCCCATGTCTGCTCTGTCTCTTTGTCCCCAGTTCCTCCTCCTCTTCTCTCCCTTCCCTCCCTGCTATCCTGCTGCTCCTGCAGCTCTTTGCTGGCTAATAATGCTGCTGTCACTTCAGATTAGAGCCCATTACGTTCCTTCATCTCAGCTTAAAATTTTTGTGGTTTCCTAGCTCTGCCTACAGTGCTCCATGAGGGGCAAGGGCTGCCCAGCTGGAGGAAGCTTCAGGAGGAGAAAGGCAGGTCTGAGTTTCCCAGGTGGGCTCTCCTGGACTCCTGCCTATCAGAGATGGGGCTGGGGTGGGTGTGGGGGTTGGAGGGTGCCCACTTGTAGGACTGTGCATGGGAAGTACTGGGAAGGCCAGGGCCCCTCTTGACTTGGGCAGGTCAGTATCTACATGTCATTTTTGGATTTTCTCACCATGAGGAGAGGTGAAAACAGAATCAACTTCTGAGTTGAGGTTGGAAGCCTGAAGAAACCAAACTGGAAAGGCTCTGGCTTCTAGGGCTGAGAGGAGGAAAAGAAGCAAGAAGCCTAATTAATTCCCCTGGGTAAGCTCGTATCCTCAGGAGAGCTGAGCTGGCCACACAGGGCAGTGGGGCCAGAGAATGGACATCATGCTTCCAGGGTCTCTCCGGGAGTAGAGATGTCTTGATGTCAAGACACACACAGTGAAGACTAGTATAGCTGGATTGGCACAGCTGCCTGTTGCACGCAGCAACCCAGTCCCCACTTGTGCCTTGGTTTGTCTGGTGACTCAAGACCATGATACTCACCTACATCCATTTTTCATGACTAATGCATTAGCTCACAAGATTTCGAGAATGATCCAGGTGACCAGCATGCCCTCTTAGGTGCCACCCTTTTATCATCCATACAACAACCAATGAACAAATACTTACTGAACACCCAGTGTATCCAAAACGCTGTTGGGGTACAATAATGAGGTCACCTGGCCTTGACTACTCATCGTCCTAGCTCCTTTGACCTCAGTACTTTAGGTTCAAAGACAAAATTTGGAGATGCAGCCACCATCCTCAAGGGGCCTTACAACCTCATGGGACTAACCACACAGCAATGTGATTGACTGAGTCCCTTTCCTTCCCTGGGCCTCTGGCTCCTGCTCTGTAATAACAAGAAGGGTCAGACTCCCTGACCTTGGGTGCTTGCCAGGCCTCCTATAATTCCAATGTAGGTTCTACACAAAAGGTCACTGGGTGATGTGCAGGAATAACTTAAGTCCCCTTAAGACAGGTGCCAGGAAGCCTACCAATTGGATAATTAGGCTTGCCCCGACCCCTCATCCCTTGAGGGAGCAGACATGGACCTCAGCTGCCCTCCCCACAGTGGCAGGCGGAAGTGCTGGGGCCCCATCGTCGTCGGGGGTCCCCTGGTGGAATGTGGCCATGGTGGGCCCTGGGACAGAGGGCTTGCCTGACAGATCTAAGGCTGCCGCCTGCCACCAGGTCTCCATAGGGCAGCCTGCTGGCCTCCCTCCTATGGAATGACAGCCCTGCTCCCCCCTACCTGGTGTTTAATCTTTAATGCAGGCCCAGCTGCCCTCGGGCAGGACCCATCAACCCACCCGCTCTGATAAAAGCGATAATTAGCTCTTTTTCAACTTTTCACTTCTCCCCCCTCCACTCTGATGTGTGAGCATTGGGAGAATTCCAACTAATGGGCCTGCCCTTAGCCAATTCCCCGCTGATGCAGGCCGGAATGTGCGCAGGGTCATTAGCCGGGCCTCCGGGCAGGGGCCAGTGCTTGGGACGTGCTCTCCTGCCTGCTCTGGGTGCCCCAGCCACCCGGGAGAGAGCCCAGCCTCTGCAGAGCAGACCTGCCCAGACCTGCTGGATCCCACCTTCCTCAGTGACGGCCCCTTCCTGCACCTCAGCAGAGCCCGCTGGGAGGTGGCCCTAGGTTCCCATGGGGCCAGGCTGAGAGGACACAGGGCCATCTGTCCCAGGCATCGCCCTTGCTTCCAGGGCAAGGAGCCCAGCTGGGTTCAGCCACCGGTCAGTGCAGAGACTGCTGGCGGGAATCCCCCCAACCCCGCCCCCTAGTGACTTACAGCAGCTAACTTGTGCATGGTGTCTGTCCCCAGGGCTTCCTGATGGCTCAGCTCAGAAGTTGCTGCAGCCCAGGGCTTAAGCCGTACCTCAGGAGCATGGGACAATTCTGGCCTAGCTCCTCTTCCCTTCTTCTCTGACCAGCTCCAGCCAATACTCACAGACTCATTGGTCACCTAGTGCCAGAGGCTACCAGCACCCAGAACCTTGGGGCCTCTGTCACTAATATCACAGATTGCCCAGGGCTACCCAAGTCTAGAGCTACTGCCTCCAAGAGGCAGAAACAGAGCCATTGATGCTGAGAATCAGAGGTTACTACTAGCCAGGGCCACCTTCACCTAGAAACCCAGGGCCACCTTCACCTAGAAACCCAGGGCCACCTTCACCAGGTGTCAACAGCTGGAACCGCCCTAGACCCACAGGACACAGGCACCAAAAACCCCAGAAGAGCCCATCCAGGACTTCCATGGACTAGAACTCTAAAGTCATCATGAGCCAGAAAGGTGAGCCACAGAGTCACTGATGTCTAGTCCAAGCTTGGACCTATACTGGACTGAGACTTTGTAGTAAGGTCACGCTGGCATTTAATGACGGGCTTCCCTCATGTAGGCTCTAGTGCAGTGGTTCTCCACCTTGGCTGCACATTAGAATCACCTGGGAATCTTTTTAAAATCCTGATTTCTGGGCCTCATCCTCCGGAAAGTCTGTTTCTTTGTTACTAATGTTGTGGCCCCACCCCATAACAAAGAAACAGAATTTCCGGAGGATGAGGCCCAGAAATCAGGATTTTAAAAAGATTTCCAGGTGATTCTAATGTGCCGCCAAGGTTGAGAACCACTGCATTAGTGTATTTTCCTTCGCTGACTCTGCTTGACAATGAGCTGTCATGGAGACTCTTGAGCCACTAATTATAGCTAATCTCTATCAGCACTTTTGCAGCAGATTTTAGTTTGTTTTCATTTCATCCCAGAAAAGTAGTCCAAGCTGGAGAGATCATTAATTCACTCATTACCGAACACCATCCACAGGCCAAGCTCTGTACCCTAGGATAGAGTGGAGACCAAGACAGCCCAGGGTCTGGCCCTCATGGGCTTCCATTCTAGTAAGGGGAGGTAGATAATAAAGAACTAAACCTATAAATAATGTATTTTCAGTCAGCTGTGATGCAATAAAAATAATCAGATAAAGGTGGGAGGGACTAATATATATACCTTATATGTACATATCGGTAGGTGTTCAAGGAAGGGTTCTCTGAAAAACTAACTTCTGAGCTGAGATAGGAGGAGGGCATATGATGGAGGGGGAACTGAAGTGGGAACAAGGATGGTACATTTAACGAACAGCACGTTGGTCAGGGTGGTTGGAGCTGGGACAGCATGGGGATGACCAAGGGGACACCCTGAGGTAGGCAGGGGGCCTTATTACACTGAGTGAGTGGTCTGCATTTGGGACTTGATTTTTGTACCTTGTGCAGTTGGCTGCTTTGGGAAGGTTCTCTAGACTTCTTGTGAGGGAGGACCAGAAGGGAATGCAAAACTCCAAGGAATATATATTTTTAAAATATATATGTAAATATATATATATTTTTAATTGATTTCGGAGAGGAAGAGAGAGGGAGAGAAAGATAGAAACATCAGTGATGAGAGAGAGAATCATTGGTCGGTTGCTTTGTGCATGCCCCACAATGGGATCGGGCCACTTGGAGCATAGGAGGTTCCATGAATCAAATGAGATAACAATCAAACTTTTTCCTTTGCTTTAGATGAAGCCCAGTTTTTGGCCGCAGAAATGGAGGCTCATAGATGCCTATCCGTGCAAACCCCGTCAGAAACGAATGAGGGGAAGGTGTCTGTGCTGGGGAGGGGGCAATGACCTGGAACAGCCATTTTCCTCATAGTTCAGAGTAATTCAAGGGACACTAGATAGTGTGTGCGCGCGCGTGTATGTGTGTGTGTGTGTGTAAAACTGAGATAGAGAGAACTCTGTGGCAGGAAGTTTTCACTTGGCTAAGTTCGAACAACAAACAAGGAGCAGTTTGTGGCCAAGCAGTAAGTCTAGAGGGGAAAACAAACAGACAGAGCAGGGGACCGAGAATGCCAGGATGGGTTTCCCAGGCTGCTCCTGGGCTGGGGGAAGAAACACAAAACGCTGGGATCTGATTGCCAGCAGACACTGAGTAGCCTGCTCCCCCTTCTTGTAGGTAAAAGAACCGCAGTTCTGATGAGATATTCAACCTACCTGGGGAACAGATCTCTACCTCCAGTTAAGGAGTAAATCCAGGTGTAATCAGCCCTTAATCTGAGCATGGGCAGGTGATGCAATGCTAGCCAATGAGAGCTGAAGCCAAGTTCTGCTGGGGCTGGTGGGAAAGGTCTCTCTGTCTCTTAAAAAGGGCAGAAACCGTTCCTCTTATGCTTCAGTTCTTTACAGCCTTGGTCTGCAGTACCCAGATGTGTGGCCGACACTTTGACACCATGAGGTGAGCTGGCAGGCAGAAAGGTGGGGAAAAATTCAAGTTCTCAAGGATGCATTGAGTCCCTAAATAGACCAATACCGGAGCCTCCTCCCTCTGGCCTTCTTACTGTGGGAGATAAGTTTTCCTTGTTTCTTAAAGCCCTTTCAGGCAGGGTACTAATATCCTAATTGAGTTTGTCTTCCTCACTGGAAAACAAGTTGAAGGTAAGGACCATGGCTTCCTCACCTCTAGATCCCCAGCTCCTAACACTAAGCCTGGCTTATTTGGGTGTTCGACACATGGATGGATGGATGGCTGGATGGAGTTCACCATCTCTCACAGCAACTTTGTCCCAGTATCTGCTCTTCTGTTCTCATTTTATCCTTGATTAAGGTTAGAGTGGACTGAAGAGGCATGAAATCCCAATCTCAGGAGACCTGCATGAAGCCTTCATGTGAACACAGGCCTGAGCTCTGACTGGGGCTGCAGAAAAACTGGGACCTCCCTAGCAAAGACCTCAGAAAGAGTCCCTTTCCCCAGGTTTCCTGCAGAGCTCTGCCTCTTCCTTGGAGATCAGGCACTCCTGCCTCCTACGACCCCCTACCTGGGCCTCCACCTCTCAAAACACAGGGCAGGATCAGCCCACCCCCATCACAAAGAAACCAGCTCTGGGACCTTGGAGCAGGTCTCCACGTGTCCCAAAGCCCCCATTTCCACATTGGAGAAAGGGGGACCGCAGCTGCCCTAGTGAAGTGACCTTCTTAGACAGCTTGGGTCATGGAGTCCAAAGATCCCCTGTGAAGATGATGCTTGGAATAGCCGACCCCCAGCCCAAGTGGGCAGCAGCAAGACAGACTTTTATCCTCTGCCGAGTCACAAACTGATCCCTTGAGTACATGTTGCTCATGTGTGAGAGAGCAAGCCCTGATCCTGGGTGACAT
The DNA here is from genome assembly GCF_028538775.1 of Myotis yumanensis. NCBI lineage: Eukaryota > Metazoa > Chordata > Mammalia > Chiroptera > Vespertilionidae > Myotis > Myotis yumanensis. The sequence continues at coordinate 32,808,722 of NW_027223767.1, read as the reverse complement.
CTGTGGTTATGGAAGAGAAGGAAATCTATGTCTCTAAGGATTAATCCATGACCTTGACCTCGTGGGCAATGAAAACTGACGGCTAAGCCATCATTCCCAACGGCCCATTGTGCCTCGTGGCCCAGGACAGCCCAGTGGGATGTCAAGCAGACAGCCAAGTCAGTAACTGGTTGCTTCATCCCACAGTCCCTGGGCTGGTATATGTGTGTATGTGTGTGTGTGTGTGGGGGGGGGGGGGGTATTGTGTGCCTGTGAGTGTGTGCCCAGCCCTGCAGACTAAGGTTCTCCAAAGGATCTGCCCGTGTGAAGGAAAGACCCCGCCCAGCAATGACGAAGTGGCGAGGACATCTTTCCCCAGCATCTGGGAGGAACGGGCAGGTCCGGATGTGGGCCACTGACCTTCTCCCTTCCTCCTGGAAAGGAAGCTCCTCCTGCAGCCACCTTTGTGCTGACCATGGGCGGTTACAAACGCGTTCCCTGACTGTCGTCTCTTCCTGAGCGGTGAGGAACAGCTGGCCCAGCCCCCACTCCCCGGGAAGGAGCTGCCGCCCTGGTTTCTGACCAGTGCTGATGGGCGGGGTGGGAGGCAAGGACCAGAGGCCAAGCCAAGGCCGTCCCTGGGCCTCTTCTGCAGCTTGGCTCCTTCCCCGCTCCCATAAGAAAATAGACACAGGGTCAGAAAGGACTTCCCTGAGCTAACAGGACAGGGCCTGCAAAAGGCCTGAACCGGGGCCAGCAGATGGACGATGAGCGTCTTTGGGCAGGGAAGCTGGTCAATAAATGTCATTAACAAAACACTCCTGTCGCATGAGCATGTGCCCTTTGGTAATTATTACGTTATTCAAACCCCACAACAGCCCTATGAGGAAGGGGCTATCATTATGTCCATTTTACAGATGAGGAAGTTGAGGCACAGAGAAGTTAAGCACCTGGCCTGAGATTGCCCGGCTAGGAAGTGGCAGAGCTCAAATTTGAACTCAGGCTGCAGAGTGATGCTCTTCACTCATATGCAGCCCAACCATACAAACATAAGAGCATTGTGTGAGAGGGTATTAGGCGCTGCCATAGGCTCCTGCCACTTGGGAGACCAGCCTACAACTGTGCCACAGCTACCCTGCCACCAGAGCTATATGTGACATGGAGGACAGAGACAGACAGAAGAAGGAATTCCATCTGATAGCACCGTTCCCTATGTGTTGTGCCAGGTACTTTCATTTAATCCTTGCCAAAACCTCATAAGGAAAATGAAGGTCAGAGTACTCAAGTAATTTCCCCAAGGATGCACAGCTTGCCACGGACCCAACCTAGGTCTCTCTGATCACAAGGCCAGATGGCTTTCCACTACACCCGGAGTAACCGAGGGGCACTTGCCAATTAAGAAAACGGGGCTTGGAGGATTCAAGTAACCTGCCAAGGTCAACAGGCAGCAGGAGCCTGGGCCAGGATTTGAACACAGGTCTTTCTCATGCCTAGATGAGCAAGGTTTCCGGTTCATCTTCGTCCTGTTCTCAGGACTTCAGGTCTCCATTGGCACTCCCCCCCGCCCCACCCGAACCCCACCCCTCCTGAGAGGGAAGTAGAGAAGGGAAGTCCATGCTCTTGTCCCCCAGGCAGGGAGGGCCTGACCGTGGTGTGAGCACTCAGGGCACTTGAGGTCAGCTGACCCCTGTACTTCAGAAGGGCGAGCCAGGTGCGGGTGTTTGGCTCGCTGAGGAGGACAGCCGGTCCTCTGCTCTTATCCAAGGGACCCTTCCACTCTCCGGCCCCTGCTCTTGGCATAAACAAGGCTTTGGAGACTCCTACTGCAACCCAGATCTCCTGATTGAAAAAAAAGAAAAGATAGTAAAAATAGCTTCTCAAATTGTATGCTATTTTCTTAAAAGCAGGGGCAGACGAAAAGGCCCCACCGATTTCTATCTTGCCCTGGGCCCCTTAACCACAGCTCTAGTTGGGAGAGGGGGGTATAGGGGAGCTCAGTCCCAGCATGGTGGGTGAGCAGGCTTAGGGGGGGCATCCCAGCCTGAGCTGGGGACCCTCTAATCCCCCACCAATGGAATGTGCTTGATTCCAGGAGGCTAAGGTATTGGGGGTGGGGAGCTGCAGAAGTCCCCTTGAGAAGCCCGGTGTTCAGACAGGCCTGTGGCCCTGCTGTTTGATGGTTCTTGATGGATGAGCCTCCGACTCTCCTGTGGAGCCTCCTGGTGCCCCCTCCTCCCGCGCCCCCTCACTCTGTGAGGTCTGGCTTGTGCGAGGAAGCCCGTCAGTGTTGGGACACGTTGGTCCCATGGCCTGCAGCGGGATGGAGGCCTCTGAGGGACGCCTGCTGTCTGGCTCTCTCCTCAGAGGGCTTCTCTAACCCCATGCCTCAGGGTCGTGGGCACTTCCCTTTCAAAGCTGCGAAATTACCGCCATTAATGCAGCTTGTCTCCCCAGGGCACTGAAAGTGGGGCAAGGAGGCCCTGGCAGCGGATCTGGTGATTGGGGGCTGGCTCGGTGGGTGTCGAGGGGGGCTTTTCCCTGTGGGAGGCAGGGGCTATGAGGACCACCCTGGAACGACGGTGAGTTCAGCTATGAACCTCTCTCTCTGTCCCACTGAAGGCACCTCATGGGAGCTGGGAGCAGGGGGAGCGGCAGGTGAATTTTCCAGGGTCAGCCTGCACCTGAAGTGAGTGCCTCCATAAATTGTGTGCCATCGGTACCTGGCTTGCCTCATTCTCGTCCTGGCCCCGTTCGTCTTCAACAGAAAGCCTGCCTTGATTGCCCTCTCACCCCATTCTGAGGGTCTGGATTCGAAGGACCTAAGAGGGGACTCCAGGGAGGGGCCATTTAGTCCAGAGAACTGGGGCCCAATTTGTGCATCAGCATGTGCCAGTCCTGGGGTTTCAGGCTGGGAGGGGTGAGCGGGTGGAGGAAATACTATCCAAGTCAGTGCTCTGCCCTCAGGAGCCTGCGGTCTCATAGCGGGGCCACAGGGTCCAGCCTAGACGGGCACTGCCCCATAGAAATACAGCACAACTACAGATGAGAGCCTCACGTTTAACTTCACATTTCTAGAAGCCAACTTTAAAAGGGGGGGGGGGGGGGGGCGGGGATCGGTGCAATTCGTTTTAATAACATTATTTCAACATGAATCAATGTAAAAAAAGTATCGAGATCTTATATATATATATTTTTTTAGTCTAAGTTTTTGAAAGCCAGTGTGTATCTTACACTGGCAGCCCAAGTCCATTTGCACTACCCACACTTCGTGTGCTCAGTAGCTAGTGCGGCCAGTGGCGAGCATGTTGGGCAGTGGAGCCTGAGACCATGTGGCTTGGGCTGGGGGACAGCACCTTCGTTTCAAGGAGAGAAAAACAGGTAGGATGTGCCAAGGCCCGGCAGGTGTGGGGGCCTTGGAGAGGAGCGGAGAGAGTCCTCCCTGCAGCCTTTTTGGTCTGGGTGGGCTGCTTCCCAGCTTTGCATGTTGGAGGCGATCTGAACGCAGGGATGGTTCCTGAGCTCCGGGTTCCAGCCTGTGCTCCCAGAATCCCTGTATGGAAAGTATTGCTCTTGTGCCACCCAAGGGGCAGTGTGAGGCAGGGAGCTGAGCGCGGCACTGCAAGTCAGGCGTGAGTTCCAACCCCAGCGAGGCCTTGAGCTCTGTGTGATGTGGGCAGGTCACATCTCCTCGTTGGACCTCAGGGTCTCCGCGGGGAAATCACAGGTTGATTGGATCTCGGTTCACTGGTTATCAAGGGCGTGGAAAGGATTATTCAGCACCTCTGCCTCCCACCACACACCTGCAGCCCGGAGGACTCACTGAGTGGCAAGGATGCTACCTGCTCAGGGAAAGCTCTATGGGGCTGTAGATTAAAGGGCTTCTAGATTGCCACTCTCTGGCAGGTCCCATAAAGCTGCCACCTGCCAATAACAATCCCCCCTCCACACTGGCCCCCCACAGCTTGAGTTTCAGACTGAAATACGGATCTGGTACATCTGGTCCAACTGACACTGCAATGCCCTGGCTGGGAGTCAGCAAGGCCCGAGTTCAGGTCTCAGCTAGCCACTTACCCACTAACGTAACTTTGGGCTTCAGTCTTCTCATCTATAAGTTAAGATACCCACACTCAAGGGGATTGTAAGGAATAAATGAGAGCATTAGAATTAAGAGCCCAAAGAGACTAATTTCTCATTCTGTCCCTCAAGTATACATTATTAAGCCAACCCATTGCTCCATGATTAGCCAGGAGACCACCACCCTCCCCTTGCAGCTGCCCCAGCCTCATGCTACCTCTGCCTTCCTCAGGCCTCCTCTCTTCCAAGGATCCCACACACCCACCCTGACCCATGTGGCCCCAAGAAGCAGGGGGCTCAGAGGCATTTCTGCACCTGGCAGAGGGCTTCCTACAAACTGTCCGCGCTGAGCCCCTCGAGTGCCTGATGACCACGGGAACCACTCAGCAAGAGGAAGAGCCAGACCTTTGCCCTGGCCCCACTCACAGGCGATGGGGTTAGATGGGGTTAATCGGGAGTTCTCTTTCCTTGCTCAGGGCTGCTGGTGGGGGTCCGGCTCCCCATGACCTGGGGACACATTAGTCAGTGATAAGTGGGGCTTTCCAGCCCCTTTTATCATGTTTACAATACACTGACCCTTTTTGGACAAACCCCTGCTCCCCCACCTTGCTCCTGGCTGTTATGGCTACATGAGACAATTTGCTGATGGACTCTCCGTGGAGGGCAGCTTCCTGGGAGACCTCCTGCAGCACCTGGGGCAATATCTCCTCCACCTGGTGGGTCCCGGCAGGGGCCACAGATGCTTGTTTTTCTCAGCTCATTGCAGCCTCTGAGTTCAGAAATGTCACCCTTTCCGTCTGCTCAGCTTTAATCGAAGGGCTGGGGGAGCAAACCCAGAGGCAGTGAGATTATGTTTCTCTGGCTTTGGTGGGGCGACTAGGGTTTTGTTGCTGTTCAAAGTGGAAGTGTCAGAGGTGTCTTACTTACCTGTGGCCAGGCCCCCTTTGGGTCTAGAAGGAAGGATGATGCAGTAGTTACCTAACAGGTGGTGTGTGGCTGCAGCCGGGATCTAGCCCCCCTCTCCCACGGCCAGCCTGGGAAAGCGAGTTAATTTCTCGGCACCTCAGCATGTTTGTCTAGCAAACCAGGATGGTGATGCCTGTCTTGCCTCCCACCAGGTGGTTATGAGCCCAGAATGAGAAACGGCAGTGAAAGTGCTTAAAAGGGGAACATTTCCTTTAGCACTCTGCACTGATTTCAAGCGACGACGCTTTCAGCAGGAGAATGGCTCCACTGATCAGGCAGTCTGTAACTGCCTAAAAGTCAACTTCCAAATAATTCTGGGCTTCTGACATGGCAGGAAGGTAGACTATTTAAGAGAGTGAGTTGATTAAACGGAGTGCATTTCAAGTCAACAGATATTCAGCAAGCACCTACCTTGTATGTGTCACTGAGTTAGATGCTGGGGAAATGCAAGAATGAGAGAGACACCTCCTGCCCTCCAGTTAGTGGACAGAGAATGGGGACATCTGTGACAAATGCTGAGCGGGACACCAGGGGCCAGAGGAGCAAGGGGGAGGAGTTTCAACCCTGCCTGGATGTCAGGGGTGCACCCCAAGGGAGCTGAGACCAGAGCTGAGACTCCAGAAAGTGGGAGTTAATCAGGCTTGAGGCAGAGGAGAGCGTGTTTGAAGCACAGGGAACAGTGCATGCAAAGGCCAGAAGACACAGAGGCCCTTGTGAGAAGAGCTGCAATTCCTCTTGTTAGGACGGGGGAAATGGCTAGGGTTGCGGCCAGTCAGGAGGGCTGCCAAGTGTGTTTCTTAGGCACCAGGGAGCTATTAAAAGTCTTGACGTATATATGACATCAAATCTCTGTTAGAAAGATCTTTGGGCAACATTGAGGAGGAGGATTGGAAAGGGAAGGGAGTGGTGAGGAATGATGAGGACCGTTCAATAGGCTCTCATGGTTTAGTAGAGGAAGTGAGATATATTTGAAGCTGGCACCAATTGTTCGAGGTGGTGCTTGAGCATTGGCACAGGTGGCATAGACAATAGGGGCAAGGGTGGGTAGTCAGGAGGAAACAGGAACAGAAGGTATGTGAGAGGGGATGGAGCCCAGGGCTGGGGAAGTGTAGGGAGCATTGATGGTTTGGTAGAAGGGTTAAGAGAATTAGTCCATTGAATTTGCTCGAGATGGCCAGAGAGACACAACAGATTAATGTAGTTTCAGAGATCCCAATTGTTTCATCAAATTGGACAAACCAAAAGACTCTTCAGAGGGATGTGTTCCCAGTTTATCAGACTATAAAGGGAGCAAGCATGCTGACTATGGATTGGTTGTCAAATCCTGGAACTACAGAACTGTGGGCCATCTCTTGAAGTTTAAATAGAAGGAGAGAGCATGAAGTCATCATAGTGATTTCCCTGAAATATTCTTGATCCCATTACCCAAGGCTCAAAGCCCTCCAGACAGTTCCCAAGGCCACAAGATAGAGGCAAAGCATTTTTTTCTGTCTGCGGTATGACTTTGCTTCATTCAGCTTCATTTTCCGCTGTGGCAGAAACCCTCTGCTCTGGCCAAGAGGGACCACACAGACTGCCTCTTGGGACTACCTACACCTTCCAGCTTTACCTCTCTGCTTTTCAGGAATGCCCTGTGCCTGCCTCTCCATATGTCTTACTACTTTTTGTATTTTAAGGTCCAGCTGCAATCCCATCTCTTCTGGAAAGTCTTCCTTTATCGTCCAGATTCAAAGGAATCTCTTCCTTTTCTGCATTCTGACAGAACTTAATTATTTACTACTCATTGCACATTCATACCTTCTCTTGCATTGTTACCTTTTCATAAGCCCTGAACCCTGTCTCCCCAATTAGATGACAAACATTTTGAGATTGGGTATCTATTACTACAAACTGCCCCCAAATTCAGTGACTTAAAATATCATCCATTTTACTGTATCTCTTGATTTTGTGGGATAGGAATTCAGGCAGAGGCTCAGCTGAGCAATTCTTCTGTTTCATGTGGAGTCTGCAGAGGTCACCTTGTGGAATTTAGCAGGTGGGTAGACTAGAACAGATGGTACAAGATGTCTTCATTTACATTTCTGGTGTCTTGGCTGGTAGATTTGGCTCAACTGGGCATGTTGGCTGGAACATCTACAGACATGGCCTATCCAGCATCATGGCCTCAGGGAAGTCAGACTTCTTCCAAGATGACTCAGGACTACCAGAGAGAGTGTTCCAAGAGGCTGGGTAGCAGCTGCAAAGTTTTTTATGACCTGGCCTTGGAAATCCCAGAATTTCATTTTTGCCACATTCTATTGGTCAGGCAAGTCACTGAGGCCAGCTCAGATTCAAAGGGAATGGAATTAGATTCCACCTCTTAATGGGGGCAATAGCAAAGAATATGAGATCATCTTCATTCTACAATCCAACATTGTCCTGAGACCTAGGCAAGCAGAGTCCCTGGCCCAGGTCCCAGGCCTCAGGGACCCCCACACTTTGAAATGCTATTTTTGCTTTTTTTCTAAGTCCCCCCCTTCAGTGGTTGGGATTATCCTGGTCTGTTTTTTCTCTTCAGGGTACTCTAGAACCCTTCACCACATACATGGGGTCGACCAGGTGCCCTGAAAAGCTTTTGGGGCTCATGCCTATGGGTTGTCTAGGGCAATCTGGCAAGCAGATTGCTTCTCTTGGCCAGCACAGTATTTCTTTTGTGGCACTGCACAAGATCAGGCGACCAGAATGGTACTGACTTGCTAATTTGGAGGTGATTCCCATTCACATTGGATACAGGATAAGTTCAGAACTCTGGACTACTGACAATCCACTACTGACCCATGGGGTTGAGCCACCTGTGTGGTAAAGAAATAAATAAATTGTAAAAAGTGTGTGTGTGTGGGGGGGGCATTTTAAAAAAAATTCTATTGATTCTTTTTTTTTTTTTTTAATATATTTTACTGATTTTTTACAGAGAGGAAGGGAGAGAGATAGAGAGTCAGAAACATCGATGAGAGAGAAACATCGACCAGCTGCCCCCTGCACATCTCCCACCGGGGATGTGCCCGCAACCCAGGCACATGCCCTTGACCGGAATCGAACCTGGGACCCTTCAGTCCACAGGCCGACGCTCTATCCACTGAGCCAAACCGGTTTCGGCAAAAAAATTCTATTGATTCTTGAAGGCCCTATTCATGTTTTTTTTTCAAAATATATTTTTATTGATTTCAGAGAGGAAGGGAGAGGGAGGGAGAGATAGAAACATCAATGAGAGATAATCATTGATAGGCTGCCTCCTGCACACCCTACACTGGGGATCAAGCCTGCAACCCAGGCGTGTGCCCTGACCAGGAATCGAACTGTGGCCTCCTGGTTCTTAGGTCGATGCTCAACCACTGAACCATGCCGGCTGATCCGTAATTCACGATTTTTAAAAGTCCATGTACACTTGCTCTTCTCCAGAGAAATGGTTTGAAATTTCTATCAATTGCAGCACTTATTCTACTTGATAATATAACTTGAGGGCGTGAACAGCCCTCCCAACAATGAGAGATGAGAGATTTGAGGGCTGTCTTTCTCGTATTCCTACCCGTAATATCTGTGCCTTTTAATAGTAGGTACTCATTAATAAATGTTAGAATAAATGGAAAAATAATGTTAGGGAAAGAATGCACACGATAGACAGTCTCTTGAGACACAAAACTGGGTGGGATCCAGGATACAGGAAAATAGTAGCATCAACTTCTCAAAGGAAGAGGAACGTCCCCTCCCTTGGGAGGAACCGCAGATAAGCCTGGTGGGATGGAAGCGGGAGAGGCCTGTGTGCAGAGGCCGAAGGGTCCAAGTCCTTCAAGTCGGAATTCAAATGCTGCCCCTCCGCCATCTTCCCTGAATCTCCTACCAGCGCGGTTGGTGTTGCCAGCTCCGCTCAGTATCTCTAGACTTTCTACTTTGCAGACGTTTATTTGTATGCATATCTTATTCTCTTTCCTAGATCTCGACCCCTTGGGGGGCAGGCGGAACCTGGCTTCCCCCACGACACACATAACACATAGTAAACACGCATTCAGTGTGGGTTTATTGGATGACTAAAGAGTGTGCGCGCGGGGGCGGGCAGGTGCGTGGGCAAGGGAGCAGGCCAATTTGAGATGGGAGAGGCTTGTGCCAGAGACTCCAGGGGAGAGCTCGTCGCCAGACCCACAATCAAACAGTTGAACGCGAAGCATAGCCCACCTCCAGCAAGCAAGAGCCGGCAACCGCCCATTCGGCTCCAGCCCTGCTCTGAGGACCTCACGTCAGTATTCTGAGGCTGCCCTCGCCACTGCCTGACTCAATGCTGCAGACAGCCTCCCGCCAAAACCTATACCTCCTAGTCCTCCATCTGAGGCCGAACCTGTAACTACAGTTATCCGTCTTCTCCCGGCCTATTTTCTCGTTCCCTTTCTTTCTCTAGTAATCACCACCAGTAAGGCGAACGGGGGGGCAGCCCTAGCCGGTAGGGGAGAGAGGGTCCTGAGACCGGAAGCCGAAAGCCGGAAGGAGGGCTGTGAAGACGTGTTCGGAGGAAGTCGGAGCCGGACCCGGCTGGGCCGGCGACATGGAGCCGCTGTACCAACAAACGCACAAGTGAGGGTCGCGTCGGGGCACGGGCGGGGCAAAGGCAGGCTCGGTGAGACCGGCCTCCTGAGCTGGGGCCTGGGGCTTCGGCCATTGTGGAGGCCCCGTCTTTCCCGCCGGGGCACTGCTGGAGGCAGCTCGGAAGTGTTCAGATCCTGGCGGGATGCCCAGGTCTACCTGCGAGTGGAGGGTCTGGCTTGGGGCCGGAAAAGATGTGCCAGATGGCTCCCGGGATCTTCGAGGCTGCGACTACCTGCCGAGTAGACTAAGTGAAGGGAAAGTTGCATCTACCGGTTATAATAGTCGGTCTCGCACCTGCCAACTCAGTGCTTCGGGTTGTTAGAGCTCGTGGGGAGACAGGGCTCTGCCCAGAGGAGTTTACCGTTTAGTTGGAGAGTCGGGGAACGTACAGAAGAGCCGACGTGCGGCAGGATAGAATGGAGGGTAAAATAAGCAGTACAGACAGGATCAGCGTAAGCAACTTAGAAGGATCCATCAGTGAGTGGGCTAATGTCAAATAGTTTCATTATAGCTCGCAGCTCCTAAACTTGCAGTGGTTCTCAACCTGTGGGTCGCGACCCTTTAGGGGCCCAACGGCCCTTTCACAGGGGTCGCCTACGACCATCGGAAAACATATATAATTACATATTGTTTTTGTAATTAATCACTATGCTTTAATTATGTTCAATTTGTAACAATGAAATTGGGGGTCACCACATGAGGAACTGTATTAAAGGGTCGCGGCATTAGGAAGGTTGAGAACCATCCTTTAGGACCTAAAGGATGTCAGTCTCCATTCTTGATTGACCCCAAACATGTTGCTACATTATGATTTTTCCCTTTTTTTTCTGATTTGGTTTATACTAAAGACCATATTTTTTATGGTACAAAGAAATTGCTGTACAAGTAGCATTCAGTATTACATACTTAGTTACAGGTTACCATTAAGGAGATCAAATTTTGATGTAGTTTCTCATAATTTAAATTCCTTGGTAGTCCTTTATTAACACTGTCCTGCATTTTTGCAATTTGCTGAGACATGTAGTTGAGTATGGTAATAGGGATCATACCTATCCTGTTATTTGGAAAGAACTTTTATGATTTATTTCATTTTTATTGTGGTAAAATATACAGAACATAAAGTTTACCGCCTGCACCATTTCTAAGTGTACAAATCAGTGACATTAAATACATTCACAATTGTGTAACCATCACTGCTATTCATTTCCAGAACTCTTTCATCAGCCCAAATAGAAACTTGATGTACCCACTAAGCAGCACCTTCCCAAATTCCCCTCCCTAAGCTCCTGGTAACCTCTGTTCTACTTTCTGTTTCTGAATTTACCTATTCTAGATTTCTCATGTAAGTGGAACCATACAGTATACATCCTTTTGTGTATGGCTTATTTCGCTTCACATGTTTTCAAAGTCCATCTCTGTTGTGCCATGTATCAAATATTATTCCTTTTATGGTTGAATAATAATCCTGTGTGTGAACACCAACCAGATTTTGTTATCCATTCATCTGCAGATGGATACTTGGGTTTCTACCTTTTGGCTATTATGAATAATGCTAATAGGAACATTGGTGTAAACCTAAGTCCCTGTTTTCAATTTTTTTTTTTCAGTATATATCTATACCAATCCTACTTTAACAACTCTCTGTCTTTCCCTCTCTCGTCCATTCTCTCTAGAAATCAATGGAAAAATATCCTTGAGTGAGGATTTAAAACACAGGAAACACACTGAGCCCTGGGAGCATCAGAAATTAGCTTCTGAAGTTGCAGAAATTAGTGATTGTAGCTGAATTGACACATTAACAACATATTAATTTTACCAGAACTTTGAACCCAGTTTGTGATTATCTCTTGCAAGATACATAGCTTTAAAATGTTTATCTAATTCCAATGTACAGGACATTGAAATTAGATAAACATTTTAATGTTACGTATCTTACAAACTCCCGAACAGTGAATGGAGGGAAAAAAATGAAAAGTGGAATAAACATTTTATACTTAATGCATTAGAATGAACTTTAAAGAGGAGCCAGTAGGCAGGCTTCTGTTTTTGAGATCGCAGTGTTGTAAAGGTGCCCCACTTGTAGTCCTAGAAATTCTGATTCGGTTGGTCTGGAGTAAAAGAAGCTGTTTTGTTTTGTGTTTTTTTAACAAGCTCTCCAGGTGATTTTTATGAGCAGCTGGACTTAAGAACTCTACCTTATGTCAAGACCAGTGTTTCCATTTTTAATTTTGCCTTCTGATCAGAAGCTAAATACTATATAGTAGAGGCAAAGTGGGTGAGGTGAAAATGACCAAACGGTTTTACTATTTATAAGTAAGGTTAAAACAACAAACTTGTATGATGCTGTTTAGGATACCGAGCATTTTCGTATTGCATTTGGATCTACCACCCTTTAAGTAATTGTGATTATTAGTATCCCTATTTTACAGTTGAGGAAGCTGAGGCATCAAGGGGTTAAATTACTTGTTCAGTGTCCCTTAGCTAGGATATAGTGAAACTAGAACTTCAACCCAGATCTTTCCATATGGCAGTCAGAGGCAGCATGGATGGACTTTTAAAAAGCAATTCTGTTTTAAAGTGCTTCCCAGGTTTTCTACTGACCCTTTAAAAAAAGATTAGCAACAGTGACCCTTGCCTACTTGCTCCTAGGTCTCTGCTTGGTTATCCCTAAGCCCACCACGGACCCCATGCTAGACAGATCTAGGACTTCTGATTTCTAATGTCCACACTCCCAGGTCTCATTAGTGTATCTGTTTCTTACTGGCTTCAAGTGTGTTGTCTGAAGTCCCAGTTCAGTTTAAAACAGATTTTCCACTTGGCACATAGTAGTTCCCACCCTGCCATGCATACTTGCTTTGTTGTTTTGCATATATTTCCTCTCAGGCATGAAATGTAGAGATTGGAATCACTTTATTGACCATATTTTTTCTAGTTCATTCGAAGCAAAAAGAGATTGGATGGGAAAAGTCAGTAATGTTCCCCTGCAACTTATTAAAGTTGATCCTTTTTAGCTTAGGAAATAGTAAAAGCCAGCTGAAGAGGGTTTTGTGGGTATTGGCCTCATCTCTCCTGCTGTCCTCATAGAATTTAAGATTTGAAAGTGATTGGCAAGATCTTCCATTTCACCTCACTCCGGTCAGGAAGACCCTTTTGACGGTTTGTCTTCATGGCTTGATTTCTAAACACTCCCTCAATCATCCTGTTCATCTCCCATTGGGGAAAACCTTTAATTGATAGGGTTTCTTTAACAGTTGGCTCCCAGAATTGAATGGCATTTTATTTTTTTTATTTTTTTATTTATTTATTTTTTTAAATATATTTTATTGATTTATTACAGAGAGGAGGGAGAGAGATAGAGAGCCAGAAACATCGATGAGAAAGAAACATCGATCAGCTGCCTCCTGCACATCCCCCACCGGGGATGTGCCCGCAACCCAGGTACATGCCCCCGACCGGAATCGAACCCGGGACTCTTCAGTCCGCAGGCCGACGCTCTATCCACTGAGCCAAACCGGCCTCAGCTTGAATGGCATTTTATAATGTGCATTTGACTTTTTTTTTTTTTTTATACATCTGAAGTCAGAATACTTTTAAACCCCCGTTTTAGCCTAAATGGAAAATGTTAATGTTTGTTTTGTCACATCTTAACCCCTCATTCTATCACAGATCATGTGCAGGTTTCATAAACATAAGTTGATTTTTTTTTTTTTCAATATTGAATGACACAGAACCAAAGGCAATGCTATGGTGGAATACTGGAAATCAGTCCCTCAACCTGTAATATCATCAAACCAAATTTACTGCAAGAAGCTATCAAATATCTCTTGAGATAAACATAAACTTACTGTGGTATCCTCAGCTTGTTACTCCTTTCCCACTATAAGCACACCTGTGGTTTTATTTCCCCATGGACCATTGTGATTGTCTATCCCACTTATTTGTTGAATGAGTGAATGAACGAATGACTGAGTGAGTAAATAAATGATCCTTGTTAAACCATTGATTCAACATCTGAAAAAAATCTATTAGTTATTTTATGTATGAAATATTTCAAACATAAAAATAGAGAATAATATAACTTATGTGTTAGGCCTCATACTTAATACATACGCTTCAGGTATTTAAAGACAGAAGTAGAACTGAATCCCACACCCATTCTCTTCTTTTCGAGGACCTAGTCCCAGAAGTGGAATGCTGGCTCATAGGATATACACATATTTCACTCTACCAGGTTTTGTCAAAAAGCTACTAAAAGGGTTTCTACCAGTTTAATAATCCTACCGGCCATGTGTGAGAGTTCTAGTTTCCCCACATCCTTATCAGTGTGTGTTATCAGACTTTAAAATATTTGCCAATCAAATAGAAATGTGATATCTTTTTATTTTTATTTTTTAAAATATTTTTATTGATTTAAGAGAGGAAGCGAGAGGGAGAGAGTGATAGAAACATCAGTGATGAGAGAATCATTGATCAGCTTCCTCCTGCATGCCTCACACTGGGGATAGAGCCCGCAACCCGGTCATCTGGTCATCCAACCGGGAATTGAACCGTGACCTCCTGGTTCGTAGGTCAACATTCAACCGCTGAGCCCAGCCGGGCATATCTCCTTATTTTTAATTTGCACTTTACTGATGATTAATAAAGTTGAGTATCTCTTCATATGTTTACTGAGCATTTGGGTTTCCTTTTTTGTCAGTTGCCCTTTGCTCGTTTTTTAAAAATTGCTGTTTGACTTTTCCTATTGATTTGTAGCAGTTTGTTATATATTCCCCACATTAGTCCTTTGTTATCTGATGAAGATATCTTCCAGTCTCTGCCTGTCTTATATTTTATGGTGCCTTCGTTGTAGGAAAAAAAAATTTAAAAATTGTAGTTCATGGTTTTCCCACCCATCTGTCACCAAGTCCCCAAATATGTAGGACTGATTCCGGCCTTCATTCTTTCCTCTTGAGTCAGGGTTAGGGTTTGTCTATCTTTGTCTGTCTCTCCCTGCATATTACCATATTGTTTTCATTATCATGTCTTTGTAATAAGTCTTAGTAGCAGGTAGGATAGGTCATTCCTTTCATACATATTCAGAGGGTCTTGGCTATTTTCCACCCCTCTCCATTTTTTTCATTTTATTTCTGTTCCTGTCAATAATGCCACCAATTTTCAGATTTACTCTGTTAAGCTACCATTGAAAATTTACCTCACTGCCCACATCCAGGACTTCAGTAAAGTTCTAATTCTCCCTTTGATCGGCATTACCATCCAGTCCTCTATAGCTGTTTCCACAATTACCCTGATCCAGATGTTCATTGCCTCAAGCTGCGTTCTCCCTTTGCCTCCATGTCTCCATGTGCCCCATTCGAAAATGTCTGGACTTACCTACTGAAGTCGCAGTCTGGTCTCTCAGATTCTAGTAGTGATTTCTAGGGGGCATGAGTCTTGCCCAGGATCACTCTGGGAGTCATTAAGAGGCTGTCCTTGCTTCTAGTGCCATGGGTCATGCTTAGAGGCCACAGGAAAGCTCAGAAAAAGACTAGAGAAGCCAAATTTGGGCTCCTGGCTCACATTGGTACATTTGTGGTCACAGTTTGTGGTCCCTCATGGTGGAAGATGGTTGGTGACCTTTCCCTCGAGTTGGGGATGATATAAGAGCTCAGCAGGTCCCTTTCACATGGCTCTAACATGGAGAGACTATAAGCACCAGGAGGCGGTTGTTGGGGGTAGCATAAGCAATTCCAAGGACTAATCCCAGGGACCACTAGGAAAGGTTCTGAGGGTGACCTTGGCCACGCCTTGGGGAGCCTTCCGAGGGTGCTCTGGAGCCTGATGTCTGGGACCATGCCAGAGGCCCAGATGAGATGGCAGTGGCCTCATATGGCCTGGGAAAGATGTTTACCAAGTAGGAGATCCCTTTCATTGAGGGCCTTCCTCTGATGGTCCAGCTAATCCCCTCTGACCCTGACTCTTCCAGACTGGCTGATTCCTTTTAATCCCCTTGACATGGTTTGCATGCCTTTTTGCATATCATTTTCTTTATATCTTCCTTCACCAAATCACGTCTCACTTCAAAATGATGTTCAGAACTCCCTTCACCCACAGAACGCCAGCTTCCCCTGTCTCAGCCCCAGCCCTTCATTCGCTCGCCTTCGCGTGGCACCACTGTGCTTCGCTCCTCAGCTTTCCGTTTGTTTACACTTACATGGGTTAGTTTTCTCTTAAATCTTCCAGGGACTTCTCTTTCTATCTAGCCTGTCATTCCTAATTACATTGTTTCTCAAGAACAAGGATGATCTCTCTCTCACCCTTTGACTCTGCCCAGTACAGACCATTGCTCAGCACATTGGGTCAAACAACAGAGAGTGGGATTGGCTGGGTCCGGATCGAGGTTTATCACTTGCTATGTGTCCTTGAACAAATTACATAACCTTTCTGGACTTCAGTTGTCTTGTTTATAAAATGAGAATAATAATACTTTCCTCATAGGGTATTGACTTTGCAGAATGTCTCAGATGGGGGAAGACAATAAATGCTGCCTGTCAGTATTATTATTACTATTATTACTAATATTAATGTTAAGATATTATCAACCATGCCAAAACATGTGGCTTCAAGTGCCACATACAAATTTTACAGCTCAGTGACGCTGTCAATTTAAATCAGTTACATGTTGGCATCAGAAAATTGACTTTCCTGTGAAGCGCTGTTGATTACTCCTGTCTCACCCATTTCCTCCCTTTTCCTTTGATAGGCAGGTCCACCAGATCCAGTCTCACATGGGACGCCTGGAGACGGCAGACAAGCAGTCTGTGCACTGTGAGTAATTAGCTATGGAGACCAGAGTCCTTTCTCTGATGACACGGTGCTAATGGGCTGGGTTTCCTGACTGCCTTTCTGCCTCAGGGGCTTAATGATTCAGCGTGGAATGAGTTCTGTTGTTAAGATGCAGAAAACCCTGTAGCACAGTCACTGATTTCCCTGATTGTGCCCTTGGAATCCCCCAAGTCGCATCCCCCATTACCCCTCCACTCAACCTGACATGGCCCTGTGGGAGTGGAAGTTCTTTCCTCCATCTGTCTTAATCTAATTACCTTGTCCTTAGAGGAATGTGCTCCATAAAAAGTTGGACGTGTTTAACTGGAATTGGTCATTTCTTCTGAGCTGAGAACTGTGGCTTTTTAGAAGGCTTATTCAGAAATGAATAGCAATATTCATTAATTTAGTTCCCACACCATGATTTCTTTTGAGAAGAGGGCTGCTTTGTGGTTTTTAGTGTCTTTTCTATCATAAGAAAAGGTCCTTTTTCTGAGTCGGTTATACACACTGCTGCCTACCCACACACACAGAAGCTGCCTTCTCACCTCGCTGCTTGGCTGTCACCATGCTCGTTTCTCCGTCTCCTTTCCACAGCTTCGGAGCATCCCTTCTCTCCGTTCTGTGCCCCACTTTGTTCTTTTTTTTTTTTTTTTTTTTTTTTTAAATTAAATCTTTATTGTTCAGATTATTACATTTGTTCCTCTTTTTTCCCCCCATAACTCCCCTCCTTCCAGCTCCCACCCCACCCTCCACCCTCACTCCCCACCCACTGTGTTCATCCATAGGTGCATGATTTTTGTCCAGTCACTTCCCGCATCTCCCACACCCCTTTTTCCCCCAAGAATAGTCAGTCTATTCCCTTTCTATGTCCCTGATTCTATTATAATCACCAGTTCATTCTGTACATCAGGTTATTTATTCACTTGATTCTTAGATTCATTTGTTGATAGATGCATGTTTGTTGTTCATAATTTGTATCTTTACCTTTTTCTTCTTCTTCCTCTTCTTAAAGGATACCTTTCAGCATTTCATATAATACTGGTTTGGCGGTGATGAACTCCTTTAGCTTTTCCTTATCTGTGAAGCTCTTTATCTGACCTTCAATTCTGAATGATAGCTTTGCTGGATAAAGTAATCTTGGTTGTAGGTTCTTGGTATTCAGCACTTTGAATATTTCTTGCCATTCCCTTCTGGCCTGCAAAGTTTCTGTTGAGAAATCAGCTGACAGTCGTATGGGTATTCCCTTGTAGGTAATTGAGCCTCTTTCTCTTGCTGCTTTTAAGATTTTCTCTTTGTCTTTTGCTCTTGGCATTTTAATGATGATGTGTCTTGGTGTGGTCCTCTTTGGATTCCTTTTGTTTGGGGTTCTCTGCGCTTCTTGGACCTGTAAGTCCATTTCTTTCACCAGGTGGGGGAAGTTTTCTGCCATTATTTCTTGAAATAGGTTTTCAATATCTTGCTGTCTCTCATCTTCTGGCACTCCAATGACTCTGATATTAGACCGCTTAAAGCTGTCCCAGAGGCTCCTTACACTATCTTCACACTTTTGGATTCTTTTTTCATTTTGCTTTTCCAATTGGGTGTTTTTTGTCGAATCTTTGGTTTGATTATTGTACTCCTCTGGTCTGCTATTGGGTATAATATTCTTTATTTCAGTCCGTGTATGCTTACTTTCTAATTTCTTTATCGTAGCATCGAGGGTCTCATTAGTTTTCGTGAGGCTCTGCACAAATTTATGGCAAGCCCTCAAAATTGCGATTCTTAGCTCCATATCCTCCATTTCTGTCATGTTTTTTGTCTCCGCATCTTTTATGCTTTCTTGGTGCACCCCCTTGTGGTCTCTGTGCGCAGTCTTGTTCTAGCCAAGCCTTAATTGTTGTAGTTAACACTAGAGGGATTTGACCCCCAGGCCGACTGGCTATAGGAATCAGCTGTATGGAAAGCGTCTGCCTTCTGGGGAGGCGCTAATCCAGCCTTTGCCTGAGGCGATCGGCAAATGGCTGTGCGCAGGGCCTGGGCGGGGCGGGATCAACAGGGCGGGCGGAGGGAGCAGTTATGGCCACGCTCAGTCCCGTTCCCAGAGGCTCTGCTTCTCAGAACCCCGGCAGCCGCTGCAAACCTCGGAGAGAAAGCTGCCCTCAGGTTCCAACTGACGCCGGATAATCCCGCTTCTCCCGTTTGAGTCTGGGTCCCTAGAGACTCGCCCGGATCTGGAGCCCAGAGTCTGAGACTCACTCCCGACAGAAAACGACAACCGCGCCCTCAGCCACCAGCCCGCTTTGCGCGCGCACCTCGGTACCTTTGTATTTTCCACACTGCGCCTCCTCTGAGCCTCGATTTGCTGTTCTCTTTCCTTCTAGTTGTAGAGTCTCTCTTCAGCCAGCCTTCCTGTGGTTCTGGGTGATGTCCGTTCAGTCTTTTAGTTGTATTTTTGAAATGGTTGTTTGCGGCAGCGGTCTCCGGTGTTTACCTACGCCGCCATCTTGGTCTCCCTCCCCCACTTTGTTCTAATCTGTATTTGTTAGCTGACCTACAAATGTGACATTGCCGTCTCTCGTTCATGGGGCGAGAAGCAGTCTGCTTGTGTGCACAGTTTGGTTTCTGTCCATTGACTTTGTTTGCCTTCCCAATAATCTCATTGTTACATGATTAGAAATGGAAAAGAGGCCATTTTGACGGTTTATCACAAGGGATAAGGAAAATGACTGTGTTTATCATATCTTTACTGCTATGGATTCTTTCCTGGGCCTTTCCTACTGATACTTGGTCTATTTTGGGGATTCCAGCTTCAGCCCACCCATTCTTATGGAAAGCCGTAAAGGAACTCTCCTCTGTTTCAATTACTAATCTTCCCCTTTGTGTGTGAGGTGTTTTTTTGTGTGTGTGTTTTTTTTAACCTTATTACTATAGGGAATTCAACTGGCAGTCTTTTTACTAGATATTTATAATCTATATATGAGAATAATCTCAAAGGAAAAGAGACCTCATGCTGTATCAGAAAATACTGACTTTTGCTTAAAGACTTTTTGGATAACATTTAAATGTTCATTTTATTTTCTAACAGCAGGAAATTTATATCTACAGATTGACCCTCTTAAAAATTGGCATTGTTATATCAACAGCTATATATACATATTTGAAACAGCATTTACAGAGTCACTTAGTATAACTTGAACTTTTTCTATTATTCAATAGCATATGCATTTTTCTCCTTTTGAAATACATATTTTGAGTCTATTGGTTATGGAAAAAGATATGTTTGATTTACCTTTCTAATTTAAGTTCACTATCTCTTTTCCAGCAATTATTCTTTTTTCTCTTTTGTGCAGTAGTAGAAAACGAAATCCAAGCAAGCATAGACCAGATATTCAGCCAGCTAGAACGCCTGGAGATTTTGTCCAGCAAGGAGCCCCCCAACAAAAGACAGAATGCCAAACTGTGAGTGCTCTAACACCCCAAGTCCTTAAGACACGTCTTTCTCCCCGGGGAGGCTATTGAATGCTCTGAAAATTCATTTACACATTGAAAAACTGATGCTATGCAAAGTTAAAGTCCCCGTAAAGGGTGCAATTTTATTCTCTCAAAGTAAAAATTCTGTGATTTAGTGGCTCAGAAGTTTTGTGTCTCCTTACCTCGTTGGTGTCATTTTGAAAAATTGCCTCCAGTACTGTTTTTCTGTCCAAACCCATGGCCACTTGAAGCCTAAGTGAGTTTACTCTACCCTTTGGCTCCCACTACATTCTTGGGTTGAAATGAATCTTGCTCTTAATCACTTCAGTCAGTCTAATTATAATGAAATACCGATCTAATGTTTGATAGTCCCCCCATGAAATTAAAATGAAACCACCCTCACCACCTCTACCCCAGCCCCTGCTCCCAAAAGTTTTATGAAACTTTGTTGATGCTTTACGCCAAAGATGCCCTTGGGCTTCTTCCAGGAGAGTGATATAATCCATAGAAGGTCAGGAAGAGGTCATTGAGCCTGTTTCCTGTCACCTGTTCCCTGTCATGCATCCAGAATCAGAGACCAGCAGGTATTTAAGTAAAGCTGTTGGAATCTCGTGTGCTACAACCCTACTTTAACCACAAGCTACTTCTTTATTTTCAACATCATTGATCAAAATCAGATTATTTGGGGTGGGGGGATGGCATGGAGTGGCACAGGAAGAAGTAAGGCAAGTCTTCTTTCCTGAATACAAAGCCTGGTGACCTCAAACTGTGCCACGCTGGGTTCCTGGGATGTAACATCCATCTCTCTCTCAATTCCAGTCGTGTTGACCAGTTAAAGTATGATGTCCAGCACCTGCAGACTGCTCTCAGAAACTTCCAGCATCGGCGATATGCAAGGGAGCAGCAGGAGAGACAGCGAGAGGAGCTTCTGTCTCGCACCTTCACCCCCAATGTAAGCCAGGCGCCGGGGTGGGAGTCTGCAGGTACTTGACAGCTCATTGAAGCTGGAGCTCAGGGTATGAGCGTCATCCTTTTAGGTGGTGTCTGAAGCAGACTGATGAGACCAACTGGAAATGACAGTGGACCTTGTGCACCGCCACAGAGACTCTAACTAGACAGGGGATCTCTTTTTCTAACACAGAAACCTGAAGAGAAAGCAGTTACCTTGAGGGAATGAGCGGGGGTGAAAATCGCCTGCTTTGACTGGGCCGATGCAGAGAGATTGTGGTTGACATGGTAGAAACGTTTTTTCTGATCAGATAGAGACAGGTGATTAGAACTTAGGCCATTTTTAGTGAGGGCAGCATTTCAAAGCTGCCTTCGGGCAGTTGCCTTTGTGCTGAGTATGTGTGTGGTTCCAGTGTCAGGTGCATTACAATGTTTTTGTCCCTAGTCTGAGCAGCAGTTTTGGAGGAATTTGTTAACAGATTTTTTGTTTTAGATGGATTACTTGTTTTGAGCCTATTTGAAAGTGGCCTATTGGTTTTCATGTTTGATTTTGTAGAACACCATTGTCCCTGCCCTTTGGTTTCAATAGGATCATTTTCTGCACATGATGTAGGACATACTGACCTTTTTCTTGTGTCCTACATATTATATTCCACCAAATGAGGTAGGTTTTGGGGTGGTTTTTTGTTTTTTTGTTTTGTTTGTGTGTGTGTGTGTTTTTTTTATGGAGATGTTTGTTTTCTAAAGAGGTCTTAGCTTCCTAAGCCTGACATCAGAACAAATCAGTTCCCAATTTGCAGATGTTTAACTCTTTGCTGTGTGCACACTTGCAGTAAATTTCCCCAAGTGTTTCAGAATGTACCTCTGTAGTTTCTGTGTCTCTAGAGTAAGCAGTCAAGTAACAATAACTAACAATTCAAAAGTGTGATGGAGACGTGTTGGTGGTATAGTGGTAAGCATGGCCGATTTTCAATAGCGTAATGAACTCTATGACACTCTGGAAGATGTTATGTGGGCTTTTGATTGTTACTTAGGCATTTTTTAGGCTGGGGACTTGCTGAATGAACTTCTTCCTATTTATTCTATGATCTGGAACTATCATACATTTTTCTGAGAGATAGTGGCTCATCAGCTCTACCCTTTCAGGTGGGAAAGTAAGAAAGGTTTGTATGTAAAAGGCATTCAATAAATGCTTGCCAAATAAATGAAGTCTTTAATTGATTCAAACACTGCAGTCTTATGACCCGCTGAGCCTTAGCTGTATGCAGAACACTGTTTAAGGTGCTGAGAATAGAGGGGTGAGAAATCCTCTGTAGGCAAGGGGAATTGAAAATGTGTGCATTAATAATTTTGAACTTGAACATCAAAGGAAAGGTGATTTGACCTCTTTGTAATGATTAAAAGTGGTAAAAATAACCCTGGCTGGTGTGACTCAGTTGATTGGAACGTCGTCCTGAACACCAAAAGGTCGAGAGTTCAATTCCTGGTCAGGGCACATACCTAGGTTGCACGTTCAATCCCTGGCCTTGGCAGGATATATGCAGGAGTCTGATCGATGTTCTCTCTCTCTCTCCCTCCACCTTCCTCTCCCTTTCTCTAAAAATCAATGAACATGTCCTGGGGTGGCTCAGGACATGTGGTAAGAATGGCTCTGGTTGGCAGAAGAGTTTGTAGTCATCAGGAGGCAGGAAAGAGAACAGTATTATGGCTGGTCATGAATTGGTTCTGTGTACAGTGCACTTTCAGTTTAGAGCCTAGGATGGGTCCTGATGTTTCTCCTGACAGGATGGCTAAGAGAGCAGACTCTGCACTCAGTACTGGGATTCATGCCTTCCTGGACTTCTTACCAGCTCTGTGAGAACTTGAACAAGTTATTCCAACTGTCTGGGCTTCAGTTTCCTCATCTCTAAGTGGGGATAATATGTTTACCTCATAAGGTTGGGATGAGGATTACGTGAGCTTAGGGTAATGAGCATGCGAAGTGGAAAGTACTTGATCAGTATTAGTTTTTGTTTCCCTTCCTTTTTGTGCAGATTTTTCTTGCCTGCTCAGGAGACCAGTCCCGTCTGAACATTATTTGGGCGTCAGTAAGAAAGCACTGTCTCTTCTGTCCTTAGTCGGTGTCAGTCTAGTTGGAGGGATAAGCTATGGATAAAATAGCTAAAGAACAAAAGCAAACATTTCATGTGGTATTAAGGGGAAGCCAAGTAAAGGAACATTTGGAACAAGCTAGGTTCGTGAGCAGTCAGAGAAAGACTTTGAGAGAAGCCCAGGAGGTCTTGAAGGGATCGCTTTTCCCAAGTGGGGGTAATGACAAGAGGCAGAAATTAACAAGACTCGTGTAATGGAACTGAGGAAAGGGACAGAGGCCACTCCAGATCGTTGCTTTGCTTTTTTCCCCCTCTATTAGGTTCCTCTGATCCTTGCACCATTCCCTCTGACTATCCTTCTGGCTTGGCCTTAACCAACAGGCAGAGCTGTCAGACGCGGTGGGACCGCAGGGGCTGACCAGCAGCAAAGTTAATCAAGTACCTGCGTTTCTTTCACAGGACTCTGACACCACCATACCAATGGATGAATCACTGCAGTTTAACTCCTCCCTCCAGAACATTCACCACGGCATGGATGACCTCATTGGAGGCGGGCACAGTATTCTGGAGGGACTGAGGGCCCAGAGAATGACCTTGAAGGTGGGGGCCCTGCTGGGGGACAGGGAGAAGGCCTCTTGTTTTGGCCTAATCCAACAGCTTGGTACCTGCATTTGCATTTTGGTTACATATCCCCAAATTGTGATACTGTGATGGTGAGACGGAGCCCTTTAGTTTGGGATCCTTCCTTTGGTGTCAAATTATTATGAGTCCAACAGTAGCCCAATTGCCTTTGCCAGTAGGTATTTCTTGTGCTTGCAACGAATCATAATGTGGCATCTTTTGGTAGCCAAGTCTTGTCCCACTTACTGAAGGTGACTGCTGCTCTGAGAGGAACCAATGATAGACTAAGAAATTGTTATTTAGTCCAGTCATAGAAAGAAGACGTGGCTGTACGTGGCACCTCGCAGTCAGGTGTTTTCTCGTAAGGGCCTCTGCATGGACTGCTTTATTACTGAGACCTTTCTGTGCTGTGGTGACTGAACCCCAGGGGTGGGGTCTCAGGGCTGCCCTGGTTGTTTAGCAGGAGAGAGCTTCTAGAGCACATGCTAGTGATCCCCAGCAACTCCTCACTCACTCTTTAGCCCCAGGTATTGCTGGAAGCCCTGCCCCATTGGCTGAGACTCCAACCCTCTGGGAGTAGTTTACAGAAACATTACACAGACTCTGATGTCAGTCGTGATGTTTCAGCCTCAGCCCTTTTCCTGTATCAACTCTGATGGATAATGGGGTGTGGACTGTGCCTTATTATCAGGGTGTGGTTCCCTGTGAACGAAGCACTCCCAGCCACTGAGCTGTGAGAAACAGTCCCTCGGAAGCGTGAGCTTTATCTTAGTTTTTCTTGGACCATGTTGAGGCGGTCAGCTCCGCGGGCCTTCGGTACATTTCTGCCACCTTTACCAGGGGGAAGGTCAGGCAAGCCACGAGTGACATGTAACCTCCTGCTGACGGCCTGAAGTGTGGTCTCCGACAGCTTCATGGTGCCCTCCTTTCGGAACCGCCACCTGCAGTAATCTAACCCGATACACGTTGATTAATCCGCCCTTTCTGTAGAACACGGCTGGCCTCATTCCCATATCTCAGAAAAACAGTAAAACCCTTCTAGGACAGGGCTCGCCATGTCACACTAACCTCGAGCAGTGGGGGTTAGAGCCTATTGTTAAGGAGAACGTTGGCTTCCTACTGCAGCCTGGTATCACTGAGGAGTGCAAGCAGCTCCTGCCCCTGCACGGTCCCCGGCAGTGAAGTGCTAGGAAGCCTGTGAGGCGGTCAGAGGCTGGAACGAAGTTGCTAATCCCGCGTCTTCTACACATACCACTACCTGCCTTCTTCCCTCCACCTACCTCCCACCCCACCTCTGTAAGGGAAGTTTTTGGCTTTAACCGTTTGAAATTAACATGGGAGAGAACATAAAGGAGCTGGGCCATGATTTGGGACAATTCCTGGTTGAAAATGTTTATTTGGGGGGAAAGTTATGGTAATTTTTAGGTGATTTTAGAAGCTTGATGCTTGAACTTCAGATGGTGAGGAAATACGCACTTTCAGAGCTGAACAGAATCATAGTGAGAGTCTAGTATTCACCATCGCCATATGGAAAAGCATATCTCAGCTCTCCTCTGGCAATAATCAAGTTTGACTTGTGAGATCTCTCTCAGTGCGGCTTTGAGATCATTGTCTGGGCAGTAGTAGGTCTGTATTCCTGTCCGTGGTGCCTCGTGTCATTCTCGCTTCTCTTCCTGCTTCTCGTTTGCTTGTTAATGTTCATTTAAAAGATGGGTGTGGGGTATTAGGTTAGATGCCACCCATACAGAGGCAGTTGGTGATGTGTGAAGTGACGTGGGGTCTCCCCCGCATTCATCTATATTTCTTGTCTCATAAGAATTTGAACGTGATTAAAAATGAAAATTAGAAAGCAGAGAGGAAGAGCAGGCTGGGTGGTTTGGGCTCTTGGTTTAGGAATAAAACACCCTTTGGTTTTTGGTGGTGGGTGGTGACATTTATATAAGGGGTTTTAGATCATTGTTGGTGTCTGTCAGTTGTGTTTCTGTCATTCCATCTTGCCCACTTCAAACCTCCTCTTAAACCTGGGCACTAGCCCAACGTGTTATACTCAGCAGCATCCTGATAGCAAGGATTTTGGAGCTAGGGAGCAGAGACTTTTTAATATAAAATACTCTAATTTAAAATTTTGATTGAGGTATCATGTACATGCAAGGAGGTATACAGATCTTATTTGTATAGGTCATTGAATTCTGACAAATTTATGCATCTTTGTAATTCACACTGTATCAAGGCATAGGCTGTTTTCATCGCCCCTAAAAGGTCCCTGGTGCCCTTTCCAGGTCAGTCTGCCCCTTTCCACAGGCAACCACAGTTCTGATTTATTTCACCATCAATTAATGTTGCCTGTTATTGAACTTCATATAAATGTATTCATGTTACTATTTTGTGTGTGGCTTCTTCTCAGTGTTTCCCAGGCTCTTTCGTACTGTTACATGTTGATAATTAGGTCCTTTTTATTGTCAAGCAGTATCCCATTGTCAAATGTATCATAAGTTGTTGATCCATCCTCTGGTGTTAGACATCTGCATTCTTTCCAGTTTTAAGATATTTTCCTTTGTTTTCTTCCAGAAGCTTTATTACAGTTGTAGCTTTTATGTTTAATTCTATAATCCAAATTGAGTTTTCTATATAATATGAATCGAGGATCTTTTTTTTTTTAAATTAAATCTTTATTGAAAGTATTACATATGTCCCCTTTTCCGCCCCATGGACCCCTTCTAGCCCACCTCCACCCCAGGTCGAGGATCATTTTTTTACACAAATATATATGCATATACATAGATACTTATATAAGATGTGTGTGTGTAATACATACATGTGATATTTATTATAAAACCAGTTGTTCCAGCACATTGGTGGAAAAGACTTTTCTTTCCCCCTTGTGTTGCTCTGGTATCTTGATCAAAAGTCATTTGACCACATGAGAGTGGTTGATGCTGCTTTGTATATGCTTTAGGCTTGACTAAGAGACTATTGTTGGTAAAGCCCCACCTCATAACAATGTTCACCCTCCTGTTTTTCTTTCTCTTTTCTGCCCCAGGGGACTCAGAAGAGGATCCTTGACATTGCCAACATGCTGGGCTTGTCCAACACAGTGATGCGGCTCATCGAGAAGCGGGCTTTCCAGGACAAGTACTTTATGATTGGTGGGATGCTGCTCACCTGTGTGGTCATGTTCTTCGTGGTGCAGTACCTGACATGAGCCAGCTAAGCCCAGCAGCTGGACAACGTTCCCACTGCATGAGCGTGTGTGACTGTGTATGTGTGTGTGAAAGAGAAAAGGGGGGCCCAGAGGCCACGTTTTGAAATGTATGTCCGTCTTAACTGTGAAAACCACTCAGAAGTAATTGTGATCTGTAACCCAGTGAGCATTTCAAACCTGCTCTGTTTGTGACATCTTGGAGAGGATGCAGGTGCTACCAAGATGCACGGTGCGTAGGAAATGAACGAAGTACCTGTTCTCTCTTTGTCACTCTCGCTCACTGGGGGAGGAGGTGATGTAATGGTAGGGGATGAAGTAAGGAAAGGAAAAGAATGGCTTTGGTGGTTTTGTCCACATATATGCACGTCCTGGAAGGCTTTCACGGTGACCCTTTCGGACAGGACTGTCCACACTTTGTCATCATCCAGCTTTTCCGCCTCCTAATGGACAGGATGGAGCAGTAGCGGAGAGAAGGAGGGGAAAGAGGTCTTTTCCTGCATTCATTACAGTAAATGGATTCACATGCAACTAGCCATCCCACCCCCCAAATGACATGCAGATGACTGACAGCTCCTACTTGTCACCCTTTCCCAGAAGCCGCTCCCTAGAGGAAACGGGCATTGGTGCTGTTGCTGACGAGTAAGATTTTCCACATTACAGCTGTTGGGTGTTGCTCCTTTCTAAACTGAGGCCACTATTATTCTCTGGGCATGTGCAGTCTTAAGACTAAAGACCCTAGTTACTGGAATGGTTGGCTTTTAAGGTTCCAAGACTGCAGCCTGGCACCCATGCCCAGGCTTTGTTGGGCTTTGGCCCCTTAGAAAGTAGCTGTGAGCAAAGGTTAGTGATTTGTCCATGACAGTCTCATCTCTAGTTTTAACATCCCTAACTCTTTGGCTCTCTTTTCTTCCCTTGTAATATATAAGCAACTGCCAGCCAAGCCCCCCCTCTGCCCAGCCAGTGTGGGCAGGTGCCACCCTAAAACTGTCTCTGGTGTCCTTGTGAGACCAGACCCTTTTCCCTTTTCTGACCAACCCTGGATTAAGAATGGTGCATCATAGAATTTATTGTAAAGGCAGTCTGTCTGTTTTGATTAATTGCTGCAAGTACCAAAAAGACCTGGTTGGCATATTGTTTTTATCGATGACAGGCCCTCCCAGCCCTATGCTCAGTAGCCTTATGGCAAGACATAAGCTAGCACTCAGAATTTCCCAGACTGGAAACCTGGTCAGTATTATTGCCACCTTAGATTGTGTTGCTCCACCTACTGTCTTTATTTCACTACTTAGACTGTTTTCTGTTTCTTTCCCTTTTCTGTGTGTGTTCCATTCAACCTCCCTTTTTACCTTCCTCCTGTTTCTGTAGCAGTATTGGTCTTTTAAGCAACATCTGTGGCATAGATCCCCTTTTGGTAAATGTTTCTTAATAGTCACAGATTTTTAACATGAGCTTCCTGGGTACTGATTTCACACTTTTGGTGGAATCTCTTTTGCTCTGACCCATGGCTTTTCAAGGAAGGGAAAATCCATGACCCCTTCGTAAAAGAATTGAAGGCCCTGACAGAGTGAAAATGATGGCCTGGAGGGTGGAGAGAGGGGTTGAGGCATCTTCAGACCGAGATCTAACTTTGGGGAGGTACAGTTTGAAATTTCCCTCACATCCAGCACCTCTGCCATCCTCAGGACCCAGCGTAGGCCTCCTAGCAGTCCATAAAATGGGTTTTTAAACTGCACAGACCTGGACACCGGAAGATCTTGCCAGACAGTGCACTTTGGAGGAAGGTGCAAAAGGAGCAGCTAAGCCATTTGGACTTGAACTCTGGGAGAGCAAAACTCGCGCCCCCCCCCCCCCCCCCCCCCAATTGGCTGATGTTTGTAGTGTGCACCACTGTTTCCACACTTGCCTTTATAGTGATCGTTAGCCTTGATGAACCAGCAGTAAGGCCTTCCCCGACCTTCAGAGCCATTCTCCCTACTGTGTAATAAAAATTGTGGAGGCAATTTGTGGGTCTTCCATTCTGGCTAGGGAACTATAGCTACAGTGTGTGAGAAACGTACGCACACTCTGTCTCCACAATCCCATGTAGGCATGTAGGGAAGGGCCCAAGGCCAGGACAGGAGCACCACCTAGTGGAGTCAGGGTGAATTACCAGGTTGAGCTGGTGCAAGAATCTCCAGTTGACAGTCTCTGTGACCTTGTCCCGGCTTTTGGTAAAAGGTTTGCCTGTTGTGGTTTAAGACAAGTGGGTTGTCAAGGAACTTGGAAATATCTTCTTTCTGTGGCATTTACTCGTGGGACCACCTTAAGAAAAGCCAAATTCGAAGACCAAATAAATTGGAGAGTCTTGACTTTTATAGGCTTCATTGCTGGTATTTTTCCTAAGTCCTCTGCCCTAATGAACTTAAATGGGTTTTATTTGCAAATTTGGACTTAAACCCATTGTTTTTTAAATGGGTTTAAGTTGAATAAAATTGAGATTTATTTTATTTAGAATGTTACGTTTTGTAAAGAAACTTGACATTCATTGTAACTAATGATCTCCTTTTTATTTTATTGATTTTAGAGAGGAAAGAAGAGGGAGAGAGAGAGAGAGAAACATTAATGATGAGAGAGAAGCATTGATTGGCTGCCTCTCTCATACACCCGACTGGGGATATCGAACCCACAACCCAGGCACATGCCCTGCTGGGAATCAAACCCTGACCTCCTGGTTCATAGGTGGACCTGGTTCAAAGCCAGGCTAATGATCCCCCTTTTGATGTTTTCAGGCCAGACATTCTCAGACATTGCTCCATGGCTAGGGGCGGGTCTGGCTGCTTCAGAAGCAGCTGGGAAACTTTTAATTATGATTCTTGGGAGCCTACCCCAAACCTTCTGAATTAGAATATTTGTGTTAATCAAAGGTGATAGCATTTGCAAATGTATGCTGAACTAGTTCAGCGTATATGCCTGAAGAACAAAACTTATAAAGTCCCCAGTAAACCGTACTTGTTTACATCCTATCTCAGAAAAGATTCAAGGAGAATTATAGGAATTAACGAAAGCAGTGAAATAGAAAGAAATGATCAAGAACAAATCAGAGTAGAATGTCAATACCAAGGAAAAGACTCAATTTAAATCATGAAGCCCTACTGAAGTGCTCTGGGGAATCCCTCATTTGTCTGTAAGCCCCCAAAGCCAAAGCAAAGAGAGAAGCATGACTTGTTAGTGTCTAAATGGGGGGGGGGGGGGGTATGGTGGTAAGGATGGGGATGTCTTATTTGCTCAGGGGGGCACCCAGACCTTTAATACTGCTAGCTTGCCTGGAGCCCTTACTGGAAGTCAGCCATGGTTATTTTCCTGGGCAGCTCCTCTGATCTTCACCAACCCTTTGAGTTAGGGCCTCTATTGTCCCCATTGTGCATATGAGGAGGCTGGGCTTTAGTGACTTTCCCACAGCCCCGGCGAGGAGTCCTGGAGGAGCTGGCCTCTCTTCTCTATGGTTTCATAGCCCAAGCTCATGATCACTCCACTGACCTGACTCCTGTGCTCAGTATGAGATGCAGGAATCAAGGCAGCCTGCCAGGATTGGGTAGAGGGCTATAAGGCATTTATTGCATCTTATATGGCAGGTACTCTGTCCTAAAATATTTTCCTAATTGAAAGGGAAGAGGCTGTTTGGCCAGGAATTTCTGGGAATGGAGAATGGAAGCTGTACTCGGGCCCTGCCACCAGAGAGCGACATAACCCTACTCGTTGGTCTGCCTAGAACCCTGTGTCTTAGGCCTGGTGTTGGAAGAGGAAACAATTGCAGGTTTGGTTCGTTCTTTTTAGTTCTAAAGCTCCTCCCTTTTTTTGTGTCCTTTCATTTTATATGGCACATGGGAGACGAGGGAAACGGGATGGGGTGGGGGAGTCTGGCAGGTCCTTGGCCCCCCAAGTGCAGTTGGTAAGTCCCAGGCCATAGGGCCTCTGCAGGCCCTCCCCACTTCCTCCCTATGCCTCTAGTACAGATTCTCAACCTTGGTTCTACATTGGGCCCAGCAGGGAAGCCCTCCCATCTCCTCAGTATCCAGCTGCCAGAGCCCTGGCATATGCCTGGCACCATGTTAGCTGTTTCAGGGCAGATGGTTGGAAGCCACCTTTGCCCTCTGCACTGGGCATAGTTACAGAGGCAGCAGTGAAAGCCCTGGACCCAGGATGCAGACACTTGGCTTCAGGTCCCAGCCAGCCCTGCTGGTGGCAACATCTTTCTCCTGAGCCTCATCTTCTCTTCTTAGAATAAGGTAACAGCTGTCCCGCTTCCCCTCCCAGGTGGACAGGGGCCCAGAAGACTGAGTGTTTGAGGCAGACGGTCTGCAGCAAGGAGTCTCAGCCATGGCCTCGCGATCACGGAGAGCTTAACCAGTCCCCCTTCTGGGGCTTGTCCCCAGAGGCTTTGAGCTACTTGATCTCAGGTGTGGCCGAGGTTTCAGGAATTTTTTCCTTCTTCTAACTTTCCAAGAGATTCCCCTGTGCTGTGAAGGTTGAGAACCACTGCCTAAAGTGCCCTCCGGGTGTGATGGGTTTTTATTCCTGTTTAACTGGAAAGGCAGGACAGAGGAACAGAATCTCCAAGGCTGAGGGACAAGAGTTTAGAGTGGCTGTGGCTGTGGCAATGGGGGCATTAACGAGGAGGGGCTTTCTGGGAGAGCCGGGTGATCTGGACAATTGAAGAAGAGGAAGAGTTGGAGAAGGGGAAGGGTGCAGCCTGGGGGAATTAATAAACTCTAGTCAGCCTTTATCTACCAAAGGGCCATGAGGGAGGGCTGGTTCAGTCCATAAGAGATGGTTGCTGCTCAGGCCCAAGAAGCCTGAAATGGAGCTGAATCCTTAGTGGCTGTAACTTGGAGACAGACAGAGGTGGGCTGTGCAGAAGGGAGGAAGTTTCCCCCCTTACTTTCCTTTGCAGCCCAGGCAATGGGCCCCACATCCTTTCATCCCAGACAGCATAGGCAGAGCCCACCCTCTGGCCCCACTCACTTGGCACCTTCCAGCATGCTTTGCTAAGTTTCTCATGCCCAGAGCATATGTAGGGACAGAGGTGAGGGGTCAGGGAGTGGGGACCTTTGTAGGAGGGGACAAAAATGTTGTGAATATCTAAAGATAAGACCCTGAATGCTCCTGGATGTTGTCCAAGTTCTTGTTGCTGTATGCCTGGGTGGGCGTAAACTCAGTGTCCATGGTGATTGCTTTCAGGAAACCATTTTTCCCCTCCCCCTCCTTTACCCCTGCAGCAGAGGCAGCCTGAGAGACCCTTGGAAGGCAGCCCCCAGAGCAGAATTCCAGAACGGGAGCCATGGCCACCCCTCCATGAGAAAGCATCTTGGAATAAGTTTTCTGAGGCCACCCATTTGGAGAGACCAGCACTTGGTTAAAGATGTAGAGGCCTGGGATGTTCACTTAAGGGGGGTGGGAGGAGCTCAACTCCAGCTGTGTACCCTTTTAACATAAAATATCAATTTAATAATTAGATGAAATTTCATGGAGTAATGATAGGTGGCAAGGCAGTAGGGTAGATACCAGAGACTGCATTCAGGGGCAGAGAGCTTATCCAGCCCATGGGAGTGGTGACAGCGCCTCCCGGAGGAGGGTGGACCTGAGTCCAGTAGTGGATGGACTAGGGGACCTGAGGGTGGCACTGCCATGTCCCTGGGGAATCAAGGAGAGGAACTGGTGTGAAGTGGAGTGTGAGCTCGGTTGGGGGTAGCCTGAGGAAAGAGGAAGTATTGGATGGGAAGCCGGAGAGCGGTAATGGAGGAGGTCCAGGAGACCCTGACCTGAGGGCAGATGTCAGGATCTTTAGCTGCCATCCTGAAACCAGAAGTGCCTGGAGGGATCCCTGCTCATGCCTGGACTCTGGACCCAGGAGCCCCTGCCCAGGAAGGGGATGTGGCTCCTAAACCAGCCTCCCCTCCCGAGTCTGGTTTCAAGCTTCCTGGTGTAAGTGCAGGAGGAAGGTGTGCAGTCTCCCAGGAGCACCCGGCCACCTGGACTCTGCAGACATGGTGAAACCACCGAGTAGGTGTGGGGCTAGCACTGCCACCTATGCTGAGGCACCCCCCACCCACCACCCCCCCCCCCCCACACACACTCATTTTCTTGCTGTTGACATGAATGAGACCCAGTGGAGAAGCTCTGAACTGGGAGGACCTGAATGATTGGAATCCAGCAGGCCCACATGCAGCAGAGCAAATCACTTACCTCTCCAAGCTTCTGCTCTCCTATCTTCTAGGGATAAATGATGCCATCTCACAGGATGGCTGAGAGCCAGTGAACACTGCAGTGTAAAGTGCTTAGTGCACAGCCTGGGACGTAAAAGATGGCAGCCGAAGTTTTCTCATTAATTAGCATTGCACGAGGCCTGGGTCTCATCCCTTCTTATTCATCTGATGTGGTTGTTAGTCAAGGACTAGCCAGCATTCATTCACTAGTTAGACTTTATTTGTGAACAGGTGCCGTGTCGTGGACATAATACTGAGTTTGGCATCAGAAGACCTGAATTCAAATCCCCACTTTATTATTTACTACCACTTGCTCCCTCCCTCTCGCTTAGCCTCAGTGTCCTCATGTGAAATGGGGGTGGTGTTAGAGACCTCCTTTGCAGAGCTGTTGTGAGGGTAAAACGATCAAGTATGTGGATCAGTGAGGATGCTCTGGGCTGCAGGTACCAGCTACCCCTTCTCCAAGGAGCTGGAGCAGTAAGAACTCAGGGAGCTTGGGCAGGCAGCAGGGTTGCTTGGTTCAGGGCTCAGTGCCCTTAGTCTTCCGGGGCAGGCTTGTAACTGCCTAGGCTCCCTCAGAGCAGTGGAACTCTGAGAAGGGGTTCAGTGGGTGCCATACTCTAAATATTTTGGATTTGGGAAACTAAAAAATGGTCTAACTAGATTTTGATAGGCAATTTGACCAGTGAATGTTTTTATTAGTAGTAGCAGAGTTTGTGTGTTTTGAGCGCTATTTCATATTGCTTGCCAGGCATTTTCCTTTCTTATTGGATGTAGTGTTAAGTTGTTGGATGCTTTATTTTTCTAGATTAATGACTGTGTTGAGCCAAGGTGGGAGGGGGACGTTTCCCCATACCACTGTAAGGGGCTATTCACTTGGTTTCAGACGCTCTTTCCCAGAATGAACTGCTGACCCTGGAGTCATCTCTGATTCAGTGGTAGCCCCTGTCATAGAGTGGTGAACTAAGAATCAGACATGGAACCCTGGCCGGGTGGCTCATTTGGTTGGAGCATAGTCCTGTGCACCTAGGGGTTGCAGGTTCGATTTCTGGTCAGGGCACATACCTAAGTTGCAGGTTTGATCCCCGGTCTGGGCATGTACGGGAGGTAACCTATCAATGTTTTTCTCTCATATTCATGTTTCTGTCTGTCTCTCAAGTCAACAAACATATCCTTGGGTGAAGATTTTTTTTTAAAAAAAGAATCAGACATGGATACTGAGAATTTCGAAGAAATAGCAACATTTCCCCTCCCCTCCGCCCTAACTGGTGTATTTTATAGGTCAGCTACTTGTCTTGGAAGCAGTATGGCCAAGGGGGGAAGAATGTCTTGCAGGTTTTAGCTTTGAGGAGGAGTTCAGATTGCTAGACTAGACTGGTCCTTCTGAATTTTCTGGGATGCCAGGCCCTGTGGCTTTCTTGGGAAGCTCTGCAGCATGTCCCTAGCCCCCACCTTCCTTAAAACCCCCCATCCCACCATCCATGGGCTTCTGGACTCTGGGGCCACCCAGGGGTGCAACCCAAATCCTGCCTCACTGTGAGCGGGGAGGGGACATCCAGCCGGAGGTAGTTGTCTTTTCTTCAGGGGAAAAGATCCACTTGGTCCCTGGTGATTCTGGGAACAAAAAAAAAGGCTTGCTCTTGTGCAGTCACTCTCAGCCCAAGAATAATAAAGGTTGCCTAAATAAAGATTGAAACCCGAGGTGGGGGGAGGCTTGCTTGGTTGCTAAGGGGTCGATGCATGACATGGCTGCATTTGTGACATGGCTGCCAATTGTTGGACTCCCACTCAGCACATGGTGCCGGCACCCCCCTTGCCTGGGTCACTTGCTGTGCCCGGACCTCTGCCTCTCGTGCCCCGGCTGTACATGTGGGCACCACAGCTCCTGTTCACATGGAAGCTGTTGTGGCTATAGGTCCAGGTAGCTCAGCCTCTGGAGTTGGCCCTACACGCTGTCCTGGTGACCTCCACCCCCCGGGGGCCCACTGAGCCTGGCCTTGGGATCAGCAAAACCCTTGTGTAGAGGTTGAACTTGCATCATTCCAACAGGAAGCCTCAGCTCTGCTACAGAGGCTGCTGAGAAAATGGAACCGTCTCCGAACGCTCAGGAGGCTTCAGCTCAGCTTCCACTCCAACGAGAGGCCTCAGCTCCGTCTATATGTCCTTTGAGCTGTTGAAATTTTTGTTAGTCCACGAGGGAGTTCTAGCTAGGCATCCACCCTACGTTGAATATGTACAGTATTCAATCCAGCGAAGCGCTCAGCTCTGCCTCACATGCCTCTTGCTGGTGTACAACCTTCTCTAGTCCAGCTGAAGGGTTGAGCTCAGTCTCCAAAATCCTTGATAGGTGTCATAGCTCAACCTTCAGTCATCATGAGGTGATAGTCTTGCCTTTAGATTCGGGTGATGCTCAGCATCCGGTGTTGCCTCTCAGTGTGAAATGTGGGCCTGGGGGTTTTGATAACTTCAGAGCTCCCTGAGAACATTGAACTACCTGCAACTGAGAAGGAAGTCTCAGCTCATCCTCCAGAGTCCACTGAAGAGGTCAAACCTCCATCCCAGCCAGAGACCCCAGCTCAGCCTACTGGAGAGGTTGATACAGCCCTGCAGCAGACGGCAGTTCCTCCAAATCACCCTGAGGTGACATTTCCATGTCCAGAGTCTATTCAGGCTCAGCAGCCCACCTTGACTGAAGTCCCAGTTCAATCTTCAAACATGGAGATCATCATAACTCCAGACCTACCCTCAATATGTTGAATTTTCAGTCCAGCAGAAGAGCTCAGCTCTGCCTCACGTGCTTCTGGCCCAGGTTGTTGCTGTGACCCACTTGCCTGGGTCCCTTGCTGTGCCCGGACCACTGCCTCTCGTGCCCGGGCTGTACATGTGGGCATCACGGCTCCTGTTCACATGGAAGCTGTTGTGGCTATAGGTCCAGGTAGCTCAGCCTCTGGAGTTGGCCCTGCACTCTGTCCTGGTGACCTCCACCCCCTGGGGGCCCACCGAGCCTGGCCTTGAGATCAGCAAAAGCTTTGTGAAGAGGTTGAACTTGCATCATTCCAACAGGAAGCCTCAGCTCTGCCTACAGAGGCCCCTGAGAAAATGGAACCATCTCCGAACGCTCAGGAGGCTTCAGCTCAGCTTCCACTCCAACGAGAGGCCTCAGCTCTGTCTATATGTCCTTTGAGCCGTTGAAATTTTTGTTAGTCCACGAGGGAGTTCTAGCTAGGCATCCACCCTATGTTGAATATGTACAGTATTCAATCCAGCGAAGCGCTCAGCTCTGCCTCACGTGCTTCTGGCCCAGGTTGTCACTGTGACCCACTTGCCTGGGTCCCTTGCTGTGCCCGGACCTCTGCCTCTCGTGCCCGGGCTGTACATGTGGGCACCACGGCTCCTGTTCACATGGAAGCTGTTGTGGCTATAGGTCCAGGTAGCTCAGCCTCTGGAGTTGGCCCTGCACTCTGTCCTGGTGACCTCCACCCCCCGGGGGCCCACTGAGCCTGGCCTTGGGATCAGCAAAAGCTTTGTGAAGAGGTTGAACTTGCATCATTCCAACAGGAAGCCTCAGCCCTGCCTACAGAGGCCGCTGAGAAAATGGAACCGTCTCCGAACGCTCAGGAGGCCTCAGCTCAGCTTCCTGAGGCCCCAGCTCCTTCTACAGCATCCTCTGAGCCATTGAAATTTTTGTTAGTCCACTAGGGAATTCCAGATAAGCATCCACCCTACCCTCAATCTTTAATCCAGCCAAGAGCTCAGCTCTGCCGTAGGTGCCTCTTCCTGGTGTACAGCCTTCTCCAGTCCAGCAGAGGATCGAGCTCAGTCTCCAAAATCCTCTATGGATGTTGTAGCTCAACCTTCAGTACATCATGAGGTGACAGTTTCACCTCTAGGTTCAGGTGAAGCTCAGCATACTGTGCCTGTCACTGTTAATTTCAGAGCCCCCTAAGAAGATTGAACCATCTGCAACTGAGAAGGCGGTCTCAGCTCATCCTCCCAAAGTCCACTGACGAGGTTATACTTCCATCCCAGCTCAGCCTACTTCTGAGGTTGATGCTACTATATTGCAGTTGACTGCAGCTGCCCCAAAGCACCATGAGGGGACACTTCCCCTTCCAGGGCCTGTGCATGCTCAGCAGCCAACCTTTCGATGTTTGGACCTGGAGCTAACTATCCCTCCCGAGTGCTTTACTTCCAAATGAATACTGTTCATGAGTGTGTCACAGTTGGTGCATTAGGTTTCAAATGCTCTTTACCACGAGGTTTAAACTGGCTTTGTATGCATTAGGTTTCAGTTATCTTATAGGGCAATTATAGATATATTTTCATTTTGTTTGTTTTTGCAAGTTTATAAAAAGAGTATAAATGATGCTGTTTTATGTAAGGTTTTTTTGGGAACATGGGAGTTTTGGGATCCATCCCTGGAAGCTGCTACCAAGCCCTTCTAATGCATGGGAGGCTCTTGTATTCTTCGACTGTCCAACTCTAACTTGCTCTGAAGCTCATGGTTTTCTATCCACCAAACACTCTGGTGCTTTTAAGTATTTTTCTATATATTAGGTTTATTGGCAACTACTTGATAACTTCCAAAGTGTGCTTTCATGCCCAGATAGCTTGAATTCTATTTCTGTCAGTGATCTGAGGTACATCATAAATAATGATGCTGTGCTATTTACATAAAGACAGTGCTGCTTATTTTCCAAAACAATGTTTTGACCAATGATATTACTCCCTTCTGCCCCATCAGTGGGCAGAACAGGCATTTTCATCTCCTTTTAAGGTGAGTAAAAACAAGATCAGAAAGGGCTAAGGACTGTCACCTAGTGCCCAGGTCTCCAGCTCCTAGTTTTGGGCTCTCCGCAAGCCCATGTGCCTCCTTTCTCAGGATCCTTACCTCCTTCTTTGACCCTCACCGCCAGCAGCAATATTTTTAGTTCTTCTGGAAAAGAAACACAGCTGCACAATGGTACACTTGACCTTCACGTAGTCAGAAGCTTTTGGATGCTTCCCCAAGTAAAGCTGAAATGAAAGCAAACTAGGCCACTGACAAAAGTTGCTTTCTCCCTCCTGCATTTTGGGAGGGGTGGTGTGTGTGTGTGGGGGCGCCTGGGGGCGGAATTGGGTGGAAGGAGAGGCTCAATCCTAAATACTGGGGCCCCACTCGGATCGTGTTCAGCCGCCATCTCGTTTGTTCCCGCCCCCTTGGTGACTCTGAACTATAGAGGTCACTGGCCTGGAGCGCAGTCACGTGAGCAGCGCCAATGACGAGCCTGGGCCAGAGCAAGGCCGCGCGGCGACCGCTAGGGGGAGCGCGGGAGACAGGTCTGTCGGGGAACTGGGGCGCTCAGCGCGGGCGCGCTGGACCACAGATTAGAGGGGCGCTCCCCCTAGCGAAGGGCCCCCCACCAGAAGCCTCGGAAGACGGAGACGACGATCTCCGCGGAGCTCACGCTGGAGCCAACTCAGCAGGGCCTCCCCGTATCTCCCCTTCCCAGGCTCTGAGAGGAGGACAGGGGAGCCCCCCCCCCCGATGTATCGCCCTCCCGCCTCCTTGGGGGAACTGATGCTGAAAGAGCCAGTGTATCACGGAGCAGGGCTGGGGTAGCTTTCCTTTAGGAAAAGAGAAAGATTTTTATCATACAGATTACCTCGTCTTTCTATGGGGGCCCATGTGACAGATTACCTTACAGATGACCAGAAGATTCCATACTGGTGGTGAAGATTATGTTTCTGGGAGAGGCCGAAACTCCAGTTAGATTCGGACTTAAATCTAGGTTTGTTACATGCAATAAACATTCTTGAAATATTAATGTTTAATGCATGTAACATTATTATATTTAAAATAGTTTTTCTTGAAATGTTAATGTTTAATGCATGTAACATTATTATACTTAAAATCATTTTTCTTGAAAAAAAATCTAGGTTTATCATGGGCTTTTAGCATGAATGATGCGATTTTGGGCCAGTGGTTTTTGTCTTTAACATTCCCTGTCTACTACACCTAATTCAGATTACACTATAGTTATCAAAAACAATATTTCCCTACAGATCCTCGGTAGGTCCTTTCTGAGCCTGCTGGGCCTTGATGGTTTTCAAATCCAAATAATCTGCATGCAGGGCGGTTGTGCTCAGTGGTTGAGCATCCACCTATGAACCAGGAGGTCAGGGATTCCCACGGGGCATGCCAGGGTTGCAGGCTCATCCCCAGTAGGGGGATTTTAGGAGCAGCTGATCCATGAATTGCTCGCACATCAATGTTTCTCTCTCCCTTTCTAAAATCAATAAAAAAATCTTTAAAAATACATAAAAATTTAAATTAAAAAAAATAGATTACGGCTGATGACAGACTGAACAAAACCTTTTTCAGCTACTTTTTAAAATGTAATGAAGGCCCCTGATTTTAAAAAAATCTTCTAAATTTTATTTACTCCTCTTAAAGGAAGCTAGAATTTCGGGGAATCAAGATCAATAATAGAATGTGAGAGTTGGAGGTTTTTAGTTAGTTAAAAAAAAATCTCATTTTACAGATAAAGGAACAGAAGAGAATAATTTGCTTAAGGCTGGAGACAAGAACCACAAGATTTTAAATAATCATTCTGCATTCTACCTCAGTGGAAGACTTGCTCTGGCCAAATTTTCTGCCCCGGGGTTAATTCTTTTGCATTTAAACTAGGACTCTTAGAATAGTTTGGAATGTATGGGGTGAAAGGGGAACTAGTTGGGACTTCTGGAATTCAGTTTCCCGTCTTCCGAAGACTTCTAAGTGATACCTATCGCCTTGTCAGCGTTTCCTTATTTTAAATGGACTCGTCAGTTAATAAATATTTCTTGACTGCCTAACGTGTAGAGCGCATGAGGATTGTATTTTCACAATAAATTAAACAGGAGCCAGCCCCTCAAATATTTGACTGATAAACTGGTACCTTGCATGGGTACATGTTACTATAGGGAAAGTTCTCTGTTGGCTAGACAAATGGGTTCATTATTTGCTTTAACTCCTCCATCGCTAACAGTTCCTTGCATTTCCTAGAGCAGAGGTTAAGACGCACGGTGGAATCAGTCCTTTTTTACGTGGATTTTCAAATTACGCCAGGCCCTTTCTGCCGAGTGATGGCGAAGGCACGGTCAGGTTACAAGCTTCCGCCTCCGTCCGGAGCTGCTTCTGACCACGAAGACCGGTCCTGGGCCGGCGCCTTCCCAGCTCCGGCGCCGAGCGCGCCTGCGCGCCGCAGCCCCTTTGTTGCTGGGGCCGGGCGGCTGCGCCTGCGCGCTGGGCGGGCGCGAACAAGTGCGCCGCGCCGTAGGCACCGGCTGGGGGCGAGCTGGCCCGGAGCCGCCGCCGCCGTCGTCGCGACCGCCGCAGTGGCGTTCTGCGGGCCTGGCGGCGGGAGACTGGCCACGCTGAGCCGAGATGTCCACCGCGGCGTATTACCTGCTCTCCACCCTGGGAGGGTACTTGGTGACCTCCTTCTTGTTGCTCAAGTACCCGACCTTGCTGCACCAGAGGAAGAAACAGCGCTTCCTCAGCAAACACATCTCTCACCGCGGAGGTGAGGGGGTCTCCGGAACCCGGTGGCGGAAATGGGGGAGCCTTTTTGGTTGGGTATTTTGTTTTTGTTTTTTACCCCCCTAGGTCCTTCGGAGCCCCGCCAAAGGCTGGCGGGTGGACATACGCCCGAGTTTGAGGAAGAATGGGGATGTGTGAATGGGGGCTCCCCGGAGGTGCGGGCGATGTGGAGGGGAGGTCTCCTGAGGGAAGGAAAGGGTCTTGGGACAAAGCCAAGGTGAGGGTTTCTTGGGTGCAGCGGTGTCGGGGTCCTCGGGAGGAGGAGGGACCGTGGAGAAGCGGGTGGACGGGGAGCTCCTCAGCGGACGCAGGAAGGGTCGCGCCGGGAGGCACGAGGGGGTGGGGGTGGGGGGCCGGGGAGCTGGTGCGGAGGGAGGTCCGGTCCACCGTTTTCAGGGCTGAGGAGCCCGGAGCCCGGAGCCCGGACCGGCTGCCGCCCAGGTGTTGCCGAGCCCGCGGCCGGGGCCAGCCCAGCCCACCCGGCTCAGCGGGATCGATCGGTTCATGGAGGGGATGATCCAGGGGCACCATCCGCGCGGGGGCCGGGCGGGGGCCGGAACCGGAACATCCCGGTGCCCGAGTCTGCACGCCTGTGGGGTTTTTGAAAGCCTCACCCACACCCCAGCCTTGACACGTGGATTTCCTCAAGATGAAAAGATGATTTCGTCTGTGACAGGACGGTGTTGTTTAAAGAAAGCGAAAGTTTATTTTGGAAAGATGTCTTGCTGGAAGGAGACTAGATGGTCCAGCCTCTGTTTCCCAGGCAGCAGTCACCGCAGGTCCAGTCTCTGCCTCTTCGTTATTGAGTAATAAGTGTCTATGTCACTTTGAGTGTGATGTATAAAATGTCATCCAATTGGATGATTTCAATCCACGTTAACTCTTCTTTAGAAATGAGTGTAAAACTAGGTTAACATTGCTTGGAGTTTGTAGCCTACTACTTAAAACGGTACATTTCTAGATTTATAGTCTAAAACTTGATTTAGTAGCATCACTCCTTTTCTAACAAGAACTGGCCAGGAATAAGGCTTTAAATGTCACAGAAACGCATTATCATTCATCCGTATAATTTTATCAGTTACACTTAGTACGAAAGACTAACTTGCGTGGTTATGCTCGTCTCCCACTCATGAAAAGTATCCAAGGTTTTAAGGGGTCACCTGCTAAACGCCATGTTATTTCTCATTTGGTTTATCTGCATTTTAATAAGTGCATACATAGTTCAACTATAAGATGTACGTATAATTGCTAACACGCCTTCAACCATTAACGCCCAAAACCAGCTTTCAGTGTTTACGTTGTTGCTGCAGAAGCAGTTTTCAGCGGTGATCGTCCTATTCTAGGGACGGGCAGTCCACACCGCAGTTGTGTTCACTGGTTTTCTCAAAAAGTGTGCTTGCTTAAAACCCAAACCAAAACAAAACTAGATCCTCTAAAAAGCTCTCTCATCTGTCATTGTGGGTGATCTAAATTTCATTTTAGAAGAAATAATCTTGTTAAAATCTCTGCAGGCTCAAAATCTGTTTTACCCGGTATGCTGGGCTAAAGCACTGTAGTGAGTTTCAGTGTGTTAGTGGCTTCATATGCTTTTGTGTGGAGCATGTACACCAGATAATACAGTTGAGTCCAGAGTGATAGAGGAGATATTTATTTTAGACACACACACTCACACACTTTGTAACTCAAGATCCTACGTTTCTGGAAAACAATAGACTGGGAAGGAGTCTCCTTGCTTATTTTTTTTTTCTTGGACACTGATAACAGCAATCTCTCAGTGCATATGACTAACATTTGGGCTAATACTGTAATTGCCCCAACGACAAATACCTGATATTTCATATAAACCAGATGTATAAC
Source organism: Myotis yumanensis (assembly GCF_028538775.1). NCBI lineage: Eukaryota > Metazoa > Chordata > Mammalia > Chiroptera > Vespertilionidae > Myotis > Myotis yumanensis. Next base: position 32,766,311 of record NW_027223767.1, on the reverse strand, counting down.
CATTCCGAGACTGAAATATTGATAGCTGTATGTGTTTAAAGTATATACACCTGAATTGCTCTAACTTGAAACTCTTAATGTGTACTATATTATGTCTGCTATAAAAGCATTTTCCTGAGTCAGATGCTGGACCTACCACTAATTAGCTTTGGGAATAAGCCTGAGTTTTGCTTATCTATAAATGGAGAGCATTTGTCTTGCTTTTCTCTTTGAGTTGTTAGAGGACTAGGTGTATAGAAAGCACTTTGAAATTTTGTAAAATTGAAAATATAAGCATGGCTATTGGGGATCCACATTTGCATTTTTCAATAGAATGTTGAGTTGATTATGAAGATTGAGATCACCCTATAATTGTTTTCAAACTTTTAATGAACACTTTTGCCTTTTTTAACATTGAGTGTCCTTGAAAGCAGCTGTCTCGGAAATTAAATGCTGTAGTCTTGCTTTGCTCTTACCTCTTTAAAGCATACCTTGTATTGCATTATATTGTAATAGGATATATTAATACATCTGCTTCCATTACTAGACTGTGAATTCCTCAAGGCCAACTTTTAGATTTTATTAATTCTTTTGTCTCTAGCCTCTAGTACAGATACTAATCTATAATTAAAATAATAGTTTAAAAGTAATAGCTTATTGTCTGCTAATTATCTACTACATATTAGATACTTTTCATGTGTTTCTTAAATTTATTTGACCAAGAGCACACTTTATAACTACAATGTATTGATGAAACATCAACAGAACCAAAGATATATCCTTTGGATTAAATGGGGAGCAAGCAGTATAATCAAGGGCCATTTTCTTAATTCCTCTATGAAATTATGGGTTTTGTTAATATTTTTCCAATTACAAAAGTAACTCATGTTCATTGTAGAAAACTTGGAAATATGGAAATGAGGAGAGAAAAAATATCTCCTAAACTTTACTATCTGGACATTTTCAAGTATGTCCTTTAAGTACATATTGTCCTGCATTTGGAATTATACGGTATACAGTATATATTTATTTCAGATAGAGATAGGATAGCAGGGAAATAACATACTTTAATACTCTCTAACCTGTCTCTATGAGCCAATTGAATTAAGCAACAGGCTTTAAAAGAAAAGTCTACTTACTAGGAATTAATGGTCAAAGAATTTTTAAAAATCAACAACTGATCAAATCTTTTTTTAATGTTTTTTATTAATTAATTTTTTTAAAAAATATATTTTATTGATTTTTTACAGAGAGGAAGGGAGAGAGATAGAGAGTTAGAAACATCGGTGAGAGAGAAACATCGATCAGCTGCCTCCTGCACATCTCCTACTGGGTATATGCCCGCAACCAAGGCACATGCCCTTGACCGGAATCGAACCTGGGACCCTTCAGTCCGCAGGCCGACGCTCTATCCACTGAGCCAAACCGGTTTCGGCTAATTAATTTTTTTGAGAGAGAGAGAGAGAGAGATAGAAACATCAATCGCTGTCTCCTGCACGCCCCCTACTGGGTGTCAAGCCTGCAACCTGGGCATGTACCCTGACCAGGAATGAACCAGTGACCTCTTGGTGCATGGGTCAATGACATTTCACCACCGAGCCACACCAGCTGGGCCAACTGATCACATCTTAACCTTTCCTCCTAATCTTTCACCCTTGCAATTAAGCGAGAGTACTGTCACAGTCTGGGCATATTGCCACAGATTGATTTAACAGGTGATAAGTTTGAGGGTAAAGATTGCTTTTGGGCCTTGTCCGATGTGAGTCAGTTTGTTGAGCATCATCCTATGCACTGAAAGGTCGCCAGTTCGATTCCCAGTCAGGGCACATACCTAGGTTGCTGGTTCAATCCCTCATGGGTCAGAGTGCCTATGGAAGGCAACCGGCCGCTGTTTCTCTCTCTCTCTCTCTCTCCTCTCCCTTCCTCTCTCTAAAATCATAAAATAAGGTGGAATGAAAGTATATCCATTCCTTTAAAAAAAAAAAAGTTATTCCAACCATTTCATGAAAGAAGCACTAACACCAAATAATTCTTTGGAGAGGAATGACATACTCTTAATTAGTCCCTTAGTTACTCTCTAGGCTTTCCCCATATGAATCTAATAAGTAATTTGTCCCATGCACCAGATCCCCAATCAGGGCACATACAAATATCAACCAATGAATGCATAAATAAGTGGAACAACTAATTGACCTCTCTCTCCCTTCTTTCTCTAAAATGAATAAATAAAAACTGGCAGTTTCACTTAAGACTATCTTTGATGTGTTAGTAAAAATTAGTAATGTTATTAAATTTCAACCTTCAACTACACATATTCTATGTGACATAATTGGAAGTATTCACTTTTGCTGCATACCAAAGTATGATGATGGGTGTCTTGAGAAAAAGCACTTGTGCAGTCATTTGAGTTGTGAGCTGAATTTATCTTTCTCACAGAACACCATTTTTACTTAAAAAAACTGACAACTGGTTATGGATACTTGAATATTCAGCAGATATGTTCTTGAAAATTAACAAAGTATATCTCTCGTTAGAATAAAAATAATCTAGCTGCCTTCTATGAAGGTAGTGCCAATGATTAAATTTGAGCTTTTAAGCAAAAATTAGAATTTTGAAAACTTGCATCCGCCACTGTGAGCTTGATAACTTTCCACTTCTCAAAGATTCTCCTGATGAGATAAGATGTTAACAAATGAGATTTAAAAATATGTATTGTATAATGAAATGTGTCCGAATTTAGAAGATTAGCATAATTCAGTGAATCAGTATTTTCCAAAAGATGAGTGGATGATATAAAGCCATGATTGGGTGAAAGATCCATTCAAAGTTCACAGTGGACCGGTGGGTTTTTACGTAATAGAGTATGAAAAGGACATTTCTGTGGTTCACATTCCACATTGCAGCTATCTTATAAAACTACCCCTTGTTGAACTCAGGTACATGTTAAGCAGATATAAGAATCTAGCTGCCTTCTATTAAGCCAGACGTTAAAGAGATTTGCAAAAATGTAAAACAGTGCTACTCTTCTCATTAAATTTTTTGGAAGATAGTTATTTTTCATAAAATATATGTTAGCATGAAATGGGTTTACTGTTGTTTTCAAATAAATTACATTTTAAGGAGTCCATTTCTGAAGCTCTTTGAGGTAGTCAGTAAAAGAGTCGTGAGAACAAGTGGCTGGGAACTGCCAGTTTAATGAACTCTTGTCTGTGATAAGAATCACTGTAATCTGAAGCGACAAGAAAGTACTTTCATGGAGGAGTTGCAAAGTGAATTCATTCTGGAATTAATGTTAAGAAACATTGGGAGGCAATGGTGAAAATGATCTTCCAGGCATATGGCATGAGCTTTAGACTTTGATTCTTCCCTCTGTTTTTAAAAGTAGTGCATATTCATTGTAGAGTGTTTGTAAAGTATAGAAGAATGCACATTAGAAAAGAAATCATTTGTATTCTGACCAAATTGATAACTGTTATTAATTTGCTTTGTGAAATTAAACTACTCACTGCTTATTGTGCCAAAAAGCAAGGAAATTAACAGGACACAGCAGTCAGCTTGAAGGAGCTAGTGATGTTGAGTTTGGTCATTTGGTTAAAGTGGTTTCTGAGAGACTTTTCCACTGGGAAGTTACTCCTTTATTCTTTGTAATTAATAAGTGTTTTTGTAGGGAGGTACTTTGAAACTACATAAGTAGTCATTCCTCATCAAACTTTCCATTTATTAAAATAGACTGAAATGTTGGTTATCTGAGTGTAACATATTTCCATAGTTTTTGACTAAAACAGACACCAGCTGGATGTTTTAAAGTCATTTAACCTCAAAACAGCACTTACTTTCGAAAAAAACCTATAATCTTCATATTTACTTCATCTGTTTTCTATTATGCAACAACTCTAGTAACCATTATCCTCATTCTTATAGGTAAGAAAGCTCAGTCTAACAGAGAGATTAGGTAACTTTCCCAAGGTGACACAAACATCAAATAGATTGTAGAACAAATATCAGAACTCTGGAGTCCCATTCTCAACTACTATAGTATTCTGCTTTCAGCCAAGGTGATTAAAGTACAGTCACTTGTCTTAATTCATGGGAAAGGAAGGAGAGAGATAGGTAATAACTTATGCTATAATATGATAAATGCATGGTAGCGAGGTGCATAAGGGACTATGTGAATACAGGGGAGAGATGTTTTAACTCTGCTTGGGGAGGTGTATATGTACCAAGTCCTCTTCTGTCGTTCCTCTATGACAAGCTGATATGACAGTTTAAAAATCATGTTTAGGTGCTCTCACACTTCTGTGGTGTTGTGTCTGTGTTTTGATCTTTGATTCTTCCTGGTACAGCTAAAATATAAAATAAAGATACCATTATATTCTTTAGAACATTTGTAAAGATGTATCTTATTAAAATGAATTTGTAGAAAAATAAAATGTTCAGAGTATATAAGTAAATGAAATTTACATTTAATATTTTTACAGGTGCTGGAGAAAATTTGGAGAATACAATGGCAGCGTTTCAGCAGTAAGTATATAAAAGATTATTCATTTAATGTTGATTCACAAAGTGAAGATAGTATACATGTCATATCCACTTGTGATCGTTGTTCCTATATTATTAAAATTGCTTTTTTATGTAGTTAGTCTCCAGTGTTACAATAGAGACTGGCTTCTGCATAACTGAAAAAACTACATCAGAGTTTTGGGTAATCAAAAGATACTATAGTTCCAAAGTTGAAAGAAGACATTTATAACAAGGAACATACTGTGTGTAATGCTAATTAGTCTTGGAGAGAAAGAGAAAAGGAGAAAATGAAACAACTGTTACACTGACTGCTGTTTATGAATAGGATTACGTGTCTACCCAGTAATTCTCGTACAGACTTAAACCCGTAATCTAGTCTAAAACAGGGAATGTGAGAAGTTAAACCCCGTGAAAGACGTTACCTATCCATATTGACTTTTTCTTATGTAATTTTAAAACCATTTTTATGTATGTAAAGACAGCTAAGAAATCAGGAAAACTTGGCTTATATTTTGGTCCTGCTTGTCATCATTCAAAGACATTTTAGAGATTATTTTTCCTGTTATCAGGTCCAAAGGTATGCTTTTCCATGTTTTAGTTTCATCTAAATCCTGTCCCCCTGAATTTGTCATGGCTTACTTTTCCTCTTCTATATGATGCCTTTTAACTATAATCTCAAGAGTCTCTTACAGCTTTAAAGTGAAAACTCTTTCCTCCTGCCATAGACTGTGAAACAGAATAATTTAAATTATTTTTTTCTACTGAGATTATATTTCTAGCTAGCTATAGCTAAGTATGTGTATAACTTCATGTGTACAGTTTCCACTGAGATACACCCCACACACATATTTAGAAGAATGCACATTAGAAAAGAAATCATTTGTATTCTGTTATTAATTTGCTTTGTTAAATTAAACTACTCACTGCTTATTGTGCCAAAAAGCAAGGAGATTAACAGGACACAGCAGTCAGCTTGAAGGAGCCAGTGATGTTGAGTTTGGTCATTTGGTTAAAATGGTTTCTGACAGACTTTTCCACTGGGAAGTTACTGCTTTATTCTTTGTAATTAGTAAGTGTTTTTGTAGGGAGGTACTTTGAAACTACATAAATAAGCATTCCTTATCAAACTTTCCCTAATACCTAGCTCTGGTACTAACAGGCTCTTACTAGTTGCTTACTGAATGGGATACAGAACGGGGTACTCAAGAACAAAGCAGAATATTAGCAGAAGACAGGATGAAGAAGATAGAACCCCATCCATAATAAACACAGAATCAAAGACTAATGAATTATACTACACACACACACACACACACACACACAGCGTCACTAAGCCCTTGAGTATGTAAAATCTGGTTCTTAAGAGCTAATAAAACTAGGTTATTAAACCAGGCCGTATTTGTAAATACCCACAGGATAATTTGATCCCTATGGTATTAGCATGAATGGTAAGAGAAAGAAACAAATTGTATTAGCAGTAGCTGGAAGTATAAGTTGGCAGACAGTCAAAGTAATTAATCAGCGACTTGATTCTTATAATATTTTTTAGACTATCTAGTTAATATAATACCAATTTTCTCATCAATGAAATGGGAATGATAATACAACCTCAATACTGTGAGGAGTAAATGAAATTCAAATAAATTCCTTAACAAAATTCCTGTTGGAAATTGTATGCATAGCTTCTGTGGAGTTTCAAGTAATTTCACATCTTGTATAGCTAGAGTTTTACTTTCTTTTTTCTTTTTTAAAAAAATATATTTCTTTATTGATTTCAGAGAGGAAGGGAGAAGGGGAGAGATAGAAACATCAGTGATGAGAGAGAATCATTGATTGGCTGCCTCCTGCACACCCTACACTGGGGATGGAGCCCGCAACCCAAGCATGTGCCCTTGGCTAGAATCGAACCCGGGACCCTTCTGTCTGCAGGCCGATGCTCTATCCACTGAGCCAACCTGGCTAGGGCAAGTTTTAATTTCTTTCTCTGGAAATGTTGAAGCCTGGCTTCCCTAACTTTTTTCAGTGTTTGTCATCAATTTGTCAGAAATTTAGCTACAAAAAAACTGGTGTTTCAATTGATGTAGATGCATATTGTTATTTATGGAAATTTCTGAAGGCCAAAGTGATAAAAAAAAATTTTCTTGCTATGTTCTAGGTGTTTGTTTATTAAATTGGGATAATTTATTAGGCTAACTTATAAGTTGTCCTAGATATACTTGCTATTGCTCTAAATTTTTATTATCTTGTTATTAAGAGATAAGCATACGCCCGGCCAGTGTGGCTCAGTGGTTGAGCATTGAGCCATGAATCAAGAGGTCACTGGTTTGATTCCTGGTCAGGGTACATGCCCAGTTTGCCGGGCTCCATCTCCAGTAGTGGGGCATGCAGGAGGTAGCTGATTGATGTTTCTCTTTCTACCTCTCCCCTCCTCTCTAAATATTATATAAAAACAATATTTAAGGAAATTAAAAAATACAGAAAAATAATCTCCCAACCTAAAAGCTGTTTTTGTTTATTATGTCTTTTTGGATTTCATTTTTACACATTTGTGGCTCTACAGTTGGAAAACAAATATTCTCTTTTAAAGTTGAGAATTTAATGCTCATTGACAATGTACCTGGTCACCCAAGAGCTCTGGTGGAGATATACACTGAGTTTAATGTTTTCTTTTTTTAGATATATTTTTATTGATTTCAGAGATGAAGGGGAGGAGAGAGAGAGAGAGAGAGAGAGAGAGAGAGAGAGAAAGAGAGAGAGAGCGCGCTACGCTGGCCGGGCCTGAGTTTAATGTTTTCATTCCTGCTAGCACAACATCCATTCTGCAGCTCATGGATCAATAAGTAATTTCAACTTTCAAGTCTTATTATTTAAGAAATATATTTTGTAAGGCTATAGCTGCTTTAGTGATTTCTCTGATAGATTTGGGCAAAGTAAATTGAAAACCTTATGGAAAAAATTCACCATTTTAGATGTTAAGAACATTTGTGATACATGGGAAGAGGTCAGAATATCAACATTAACAAGAGTTTGGAAGAAGTTGTTCCTAACCCTCATGGATGACTTTGAGAGCTTCAAGACTTCAGTGGAGGAAGTAACTGCAGATGTGTGGAAATAGCAAAGAAACTAGAATTAGAAGTGGAGCTTAAAGTCATTACTGAATTGCTGCAATCTCCTGATAAAACTTTAATGTATAAGGAGTTGCTTTTAATAGGTGAGCAAAGAAAGTGGTTTCTTGGGATGGAATCTAATAAAGTCTAAAGTGAAAAAGAAGGGGAGAAAAATTAGCTCTGGCCAGTGTGGCTCAGTGGTAGAGCATTGGCCTGTGCACTCAAGGGTCATGGGTTTGATTCCTGGTCAAGGACACATACCTGGGTTGCAGGTTTGTTCCCCACTCCAGTGGTCTGGGCACATGCAGGAGGCAACCAATCGATGTGTCTCTCTCACACAGATGTTTCTCTCTCTCTCTTATCTGAATGTTTTCTAATGTTCCTTATAATAGTGTTCTGATATGCATAAAGCCTAATGTGAGGTGGAGTCTATTCCTGGAGAAGATGCTGACAAAATAGTTGAAATAACAAAGGATTTAGAATCCTATATAATAAAAGGGTATTATGCAAATTGACCCTAACAGCAGAACCACTGGGAATGACTGGTCACTATGACACACACTGACCACCAGGGGGCAGACTCTCAATGCAGGAGCTGCCCCCTGGTCGTCAGTGTGCTCCCACAGGGGGAGCTCTGCTCAGCCACAAGCCAGGCTGCTGGCTGCCAGGACAGCTCTGGTGGAGGGAGCCTCTCCTGCCTCCTCAGTAGCGCTAAGGAAGTACGACTACAGCTTGGGTCTGCTCCCCGCTGGCAAGTGGACATCCCCCGAGGGCTCCCGGGCTGCCAGAGGGATGTCTGATTGCCAGCTTAGGCCCAATCCCCCGGGGAGCTGGCCTAAGCCAGCAGGTGGTCATCCCCCGAGGGGTTCCAGACTGCGAGAGGGCACAGGCTGGGCTGAGGGAACCCCCCTACCTCTCAGTGCACAAATTTTTGTGCATCGGGCCTCTAGTATTACATAAACTTCATTGATAAAACAGTGGCAGGGTTTGAGAGGATTGACTGGATAAAATTCTATCAAACAGCATCACATGCTACAGAGAAATCATTAGTGAAAGAAAGAGTCAACCGATGTAGCAAACCTCATTGTTGAAGAAATTGCCACAGCCACCCCAGTCTTCAGCAACCTCCACCCTGATCACTCAGCAGCCATCAACATCGAGGCAAGACCCTTCACCACCAGAGATTATGACTCACTGAAAGCTCAGATGATGGTTAGCATCTTTAAAAGTATTTTTCAATTAAGGCATCTACATTGTTTTTTAGATATAATCCTTTGCAAACGTCTTTTAAGTGGATGCCTTGGCAATCAAAGCTTAAGTCAGTCACTTGCATTACAAGAAAAAAATATCAGGGCTTACACTACACTATACTGTAGCTTTGTAATAAGTTTTGAAGTCATGAGGTGTGAGTCTTCCAGCTTTGTTCTTTTTCAATATTGTTTTGACTCTTTGGGGTTCCTTGAGGTTGCATATTAATTTTAGGGTGCATTTTTCTGTTTTTGCCAAAAACATCATTGGGATTTTGATAGTAATTACATTGACTCTGTAAATCAGTGTAGTATTTGCATTTAGCAATGTTAAGTATATTCTAATTCTTGAATGTGGGATATCTTTCCATTATGTATTTCTTTAATTTCTTTCAACAGTGTTTTGTAGTTTTCTTTGTACAAGTCTTTCACCTACTTGGTTAAGTTAATTTAAGTTTTTTATTCTTTTTATGCTATTGTCAGTAGAATTGTTTTATGATTCCCTTTCCAATTTGAACCCCCCCTCCCCCTTTTTTTTCTCCTTGCTTAATTGCCCTGGCCAGAATTTCTAATCCTTTGTTGAATTAAAGTGTCAAAAGCTGTCATCTTTTTCTTATTTTTCACTCCTTCCATTTTATAGATATGGAAAAGTAGGCCCTGAGGGGGGCATTTACTTGTCCAATGTTATACAGCAGGTTTGTAGCAAAGCAGGAACTGACACCTAGATCTCTTCACTTCTGGCCCAGTGTTCTTTCCATTCTATTGGGTTGACAGAAGTTAGGATAGCTAGTTATGGAAAGACTTGTCTTCTGAGTTCCTTTAGAATACTTTCACATCAGTAAATCATAATAGATGACAGTGTTGAGGAATTTTAATACTATGGATTTTTAATTTTTTGCTGTTTGATTTATAATTCCAAAAATTTAAGTTTCATTATTTGTATTTCTTCAGTGCAGTTACCATTGGAACTGATATGCTGGAATTGGACTGTCATATCACAAAAGATGAGCAAGTTGTTGTGTCACATGATGAGAATCTAAAGAGATCAACTGGGGTCAATGTGAACATCTCAGATCTCAAGTACTGTGTAAGTATAAAAATGCATGGTAAACTAATATCTAGTAGATCTTGGGCCTGTAACATTTTTAAAAACAGTGAATGCCAGATAAATAATAAAAAATAAATGACAGTGGTTAAACAATGAATGTCAAAGGGAATTTAAAAAAACTATTCTGAGTTTCAGTAAAGATGTACTCACTATGTAATATATAGAGTCTTATTTTTGTAAGTAATTTAACAAAATTACCAAAGTCCTCAAATGTAAAACTACTAGAGTTCAGTTCCTTGAAGCATTCTTTAATTTGTTTTATTTGGATTAAATATGTAAATTAGTTTTACTCTTATAGTATAGGAAAGAACTCTTTAAAAATCTGGTTTTAGTAGTAAATCCTGATAAATAGAAGGAAATGCTGTTTTACCACCTAAAGAAAACTTATGTTAATAGGATACTATCTTATTGAATATCCTGTATGCTTTTTATATAGTTGTGATCCTGCTGTTTATTATATATATTGTGTTTTTTAATATTTTGACATGATACACATTTTCTGAACTTTTTGTTTTTAATGGACTTTAGTTTTGAGAGCAGTTATAGGTTTACTGCAAAATTGAGCAAGAAAGTATAGAGAATTCTCACATAATTATATGATTGAATTGCTTTTGGAGATGTTCTGCTACAGGGGGCCTTACATATGTAGTGTTTCATTCTTTTATTTTTTGAAGAAGCAAATATTTATGTCTTAATGTAAGACATTAAAATACTGATTTTTTGAGAGCTAACTCTTTTCAATCATATCTTTTAAAGGAACTCCCACCTTACCTTGGCAAACTGGATGTCACATTTCAAAGAGGTAATATTTCCCATTTGCAACTTAAACATTAACATTAAAGTGTATTCATTTATGTTGAGAATTAGATATATAGGCATGTTCTCTTGTCATAGTAAGTTCAGCTAAAAGTACTGCCCTCAAAAAATTCTCTCAGGCCTAATCTGAAATCTTGACCCTGAAAAGATGAAGTCCAGAGATTTAATTAGCTCATTCTACTAAAATTATATACAGTTAATTTAAACCAAGTACTAATGACAAGAAAACCATATATTATTAGGGACACTTTGTACCTCTAAAGCTTCCAGTTCTAGAATATTACTATAACTTATAGTAATCATGAATCAAGTAAATGAATAAATGAAAAGAAATTGAAGGGACCCCTTTCAGATCCTTACTAATTGTCTCACATTTGATTCTATGTCATTCAGGTGGTCCATATTTTAAATTTTAAAGAAAATTTTGTTTCTCAAATAAATTGTCCAGTCCAGCCAGTGTAGTTCAGTGGTTGATCATCGATCTATGAACCAGGAGGTCATGGTTTAATTCCCGGTCAGGGCATATGCCTGGGTTGCTGGCTTGGTCCCCAGTGGGGATTGTACAGGAGGCAGCTGATCAGTGATTCTCTGTCATCATTGATGTTTCTATCTCTCTCTCCCTCTCCCTTCCTCTCTGAAATCAATAAAAAAATAAATAAATAAATAAAAACCATACTTTTCCTAGTCATCTTCACTTTTTAATTACCAGCATAACAGTTTTCTTTCCTTTGAGGGAGCATATCTTACAAAGAAACATGTCCCTTGGCCCCAATTTGTTCGTTTTGTTAGAATGGAAAATACACCTAGAGATACAGGTTGCTGAGCAGGTATTGTCTCCCACACTACCACAATTCAGCCTCGTGCTTTGAATGATTCAGATGTAACTCAGTAAAGCTATGAGATGCTATATGTTATGGTCCATTGTATGGCTTGGATATACGTAAAACTTTGGTTAAATGTGAAGGATGTATTGATATTAATTTTCAAAAAGAACTGTTAACTGCTCAGTGAGCTACATTTAAAATTAGTATAATTTCTCTTTGGGAAATTTTAGAAAGGTAAATAAAAATTAGAAAACTGTTTAAATTAGCTATCTCTGAGTGATATTTAGCTCTGATGTTTGTTGGTTTTTGCCTTCTAGGTAAGTATCATTAAGCTGTGTTGGTTTGAGGAAATATCTTTCTCATTCTTGTAATTAATAGGATGATACTTGCCAAGCTTTTCTAATAGTTGTGTCAATTGTGAACTTGTGAAAGTTAAGAAAATTTCATGGGTGGGGAGTAGGGGTCAATTTGGGGCAAAAGGGGACATATGTAATACTTTTGACAATAAAGAATTAAAAAATAATAAAATATAATTTTTTAAGTAAAAGAAAATTTAGAAGCGAAGTTTTTTCTGTTTTTCCCTTTGTAGAACAAAGCCAAAGCCTCATAAAGATGAAAAGATCATTTGCGAAAAAAAAAATGTTTTAATTTTTTTCTGGTTTTTATACCTTCCTCATAAAGTCATAAAACTTTTGAATGTGAAGAGACCTTTGAGACTATCTGTCTCTTCCTGTTATAGATAAAGAAAGAGGCCTGAAGATGTAAATTAAGGTCATACAGTCAGTAAATGACAAAGCTAGGACTTGAATCTAGATTTTCTCCTCACCAGGCCAGTATTTAGCTATACCATATTGCCCCTCCATCTGGAGAAAATAAACCTCAGGAAATACAAAGAAATATAAAGGATGATTAAGATCCTCTTTTAATTTTTTCATGACTCAATTTTTTTTTAATTGAGTTGCACTCAACACATTACTGAAGTAGCATATATTTCTCTTGCCTGAACATATTATTTTCAACCTCTGAAAAATTCAATGATGATAACAGAGGAAAACTTTAGAAACAATCTCAGTAACCACTGATAGGCTATAGAGAAGAAAAAAATCTTTTTCTTTCTACCTTTCTAGATTCTCAGCTGAGACTGTGTAACAAAAGAGAGATTAATATGAGAAAAACAAGCAGAAGTGTATTAATATGTATGTCTCATGGGAGAGACTCAGAGATGGCTAGAACCTGAGTTTATATAGCATTTTAACAAAACAATAACATTTTCAGAGAAGTGACAAGACAAAGGAAAAGGACTTTGAATTTTTAGGGTGGCAAATTGTGGGAATGTACATATGTGGGAGAATAATGGAAGATAAAGGCTAGTCAGTTTGTTATATAGAGTCCTCTGGTACTGATGAGCGTTTATGGTTTTGGGTGATTAATTTTTGTACAAATTTAAGTCTTGTTTTAAGGAAAAAGGGTGAGGGCAGAGAACCTTTCTTGTATCTGCTTCTTCTCCATTGCCTTCAGTTAGAAATAATCCTTATACCAAAGTGGCATATTTTGGAGTGGCAGACACTGCTGCCTTTCAAGGGAAATGGTTAAACGAAAATAATAAAATTGATATATGGCTACTCAATTGAATATTTTTAAAACTTTAAAATAATCATTGTAGTCCTGGCTGGTGTGGGTCAGTGATTAGAGAGCATTGCCCTGCACACTGAAGGGTTGTGGGTTTGATTCCCGGTCAGAGGTATGTTACCTGGGTTCCAGGTTCCATCCCTGTCCCAGGCTGGGCACATGCAGGAGGCAACCAATCAATGTGTTTGTGTCTCTCTCATCAATGTTTCTCTCCCCCTCTCCCCCCTTCCACTCTCTCTACAAAAAAAAAAAAAAAAAAAAAAGATTAATGGAAAAATACCCTCAGGTGAGGATTAACCAAAAATAATAATAATTACAGTATTAGATCGGTGGATTATATCAATGTCCGTATCATGGTTATGATACTGTATTATAGTTTTGCAAGGTCATCATTGGGGAATCTGGGTAAAGGGTACACAGATATCTATTATCTCTTACAACTTCGTGTAAATCCAGTTATCTCAAAAAGTTTAATGAGCCCTAACTGGTTTGGCTCAGTGGATAGAGTGTCAGCCTGCAGACTAAAGGGTTTGGGATTCAATTCTGGTCGAGGACACATGCTTGGGTTGCGGGCTCCATCCCCAGTTCAGGGGGTGTCAGGAGGCAGCCTATCAATGATTTTCTCTCATCATTAATGTTTCTATCTCTCTCTCCCTCTCCCTTCCTCCCTGAAATCAATAAAATATATATATATATATATATATTTTAAAGTTTAATGAAAAAACTTAAAACATAATTATAAATGCAGTGTATTAACATGCAACATTTATTTATTTTTTACGTAAAAAGATCAGGTTAAAATGTGTAGGTATACTATAACTCTATTAAATTATGCATAGGGGGGAAAAAGAGTAGAGAAAGTATACCAAATGGTCATAATGGTTATATCTAAATTGTTGCATTTATATGATTTTTCTTTCCTTTTTTTATGCTTTTCATCATTTTGTAAATGTCCTATTATGACTACTACTTTATCTCTTCTAACCATCAAAAAAATAAGTTATCTTTTAAAAATACATTTAAAAATCTTGCTTTCTCAGCATGCCAATGTGAAGGAAAAGATAACCGAATTCCATTATTGAAGGAAGTTTTTGAGGCCTTTCCTAACACTCCCATTAACATCGATATCAAAGTCAACAACAGTGTGCTGATTAAGAAGGTACTTAAGGCATTGCCTCCTCTGAATGTGTTGCATCCAATTTCACAAACTGATCAGGCTTGAGTAGGTGGCTGCATAGACTGATAATGTGCAAGGAAACGTGATGCTCTGGGGTCAGTGTTTTAAATAATGCTCTGGTAAAAGAGATCACTTTACTGTCCAAAAGCCTGTTTTCAGAGTTGTCATGTCTCAGTCATGGATAAAAGTGAGCTCCTGTGAGCCAATAGTTCTGGCATTTGTATAATTAACGTCTAGTTTAACTTGTTTCATTTTTAGTTAGTGTATGTCAAATTATTAAGTAGTTGTATTCCATTAGATAAATGATATAATGGTAAAATGTAGCTAATTTGTTATATTTTATAAAATAATCTTAATTTATACATCGGTTCTTCTAAGATTTTGTAGTCTTCACTGGCAGATAGTCAATTATAACCCATTTTTAAAATGAAATAATGTAAGTGGATTTACAGTAGGCATATGCATAAAAATTTGAATTTTCACTTGTAGGTTTCAGAGTTGGTGAAACAGTACAGACGAGAACACATAACAGTGTGGGGTAATGCCAATTATGAAATTGTAGGAAAGTGCTACAAAGAGGTAATTCTTTCAAAAATGATACAGAATGACCTTTGTTGTTGTTATGTATCTATAAATGGTAAGTTATTGTAGTAATAATTTTTTAATATGAAGACCAATGGTACTGGGTGAAAGCTACTAACCAGAGTTTGCTAATAGAGATAATGGATTTATAGATAATGGGTTTCATAGAGATAATGGACCTTGCAATTAAAGTTCAAAATAATTGGACTGGTTTACAGGATTATCACCATTTGGGGCAGTTAAGTTAAGGCTAGATAGGACTATATTATGTTTTTACAACCTCCTGTGAAACTATATTGTTTCAGAATAAAAAGTTAACTTTTGGCCCAGAATCACAGAACTTTTCCTTTGATTCATATTTTTTTTTCTAGAAGCCTCTGGCTTTCTGTTATTTTATTTATTTAGTTAGGTAGGTAAGTAGTTGGGTTTTATTGTTTTGTTTTTAGTTTCCTGTCATTTTAGAATTTGAAAACTTCCAAGCTTTCAATAATAATTTTCTTTTGTTTTTATTTTTTTCTTCCAACAGTAATTTTCAGACATCAAATATGATTGTTTCAATAATATTTGTCATTCATATTATGAACCTGCTGTATATAATTGTCATGTGTCTTTTATAATTCTTAAAGTGTGATTTACAAGAATTTTACATTAACCCTTTAATTCCCAGATGCTAGAAACTAAAAAAGAAAGAAAGTGGGCTACACACTAGTGATGGGAAAACATGTGGCACTGTTCTCATTTAATGATTTTTTGTTTTTCATTTGTTTGTTTGTGTTTTTTTTTTTTTTCCAGAGAGGAAGGGAGAGGGAGGGAGAGATAGAAACATCAATGATGAGAGAAAAATTCATTGATCGGCTGCAACCCGGGCATGTGCCTGACCAGGAATTGAACCTTGACCTCCTGGTTCATAGATCCATGCTCAACCATTGAGCCATGTCAGCTGGATAATGCAGTGGTTCTTCACCTTGGCTGTATGTTGGAATTACCTGAACAGTTACAAAAACTACTGATGCCTGGGTCCCATCCCAGATTTTCTCATTTAAAAAACATGGGGGCCTGGTCGGCATGGCTCAGTGGTTAAGCATCAACCTATGAATCAGGAGGTCACAGTTCGATTCCCAATCAGGCCACATGCCCAGGTTGTGGGCTCGATCCCCAGTGTGAAGCGTGCAGGAGGTAGCCGGTCAGTGATTCTCTCTCATCATTGATGTTTCTATCTTTCTCTCCCTCTCCCTTCCTCTCTGAAATCAATAAAAATATATTTAAAAAAAACAAAACATGGGGTGTGGCCAGTTGTTATGCCAGTGGTATACCAATTCCCTCCCAGCTCTCCCATCAGCAGCCTTGCATGACTCTCCAGAAGTACCAGTTACTGTTTTTAGTTCTCTGGTTCCAAAGTTGCATAAGTTTTGAGGTTCAGCTCCTAACCCTATTTTCCCCATAAGTTCTGTTATTCTTAGGGTCTGAATTTACAGAAATCAAGGTTTTTCAGGGACTTGTATATTAAGTTGCAGTTGACACACCTGTATATATAAATAAGCTGAAAATACTACAAAGCAGCATGCGAACATAGGGGGAAAAGAAATCCTCAAACTTATTTATTCTATTTTTTAAAAAATAAAGAGGTGGGTAATTTAGAGCTACTATTTAAAATAAATTACTTTTTTACATGTTTTTCCCCCCAATATAGTACTTTTATGCAAAAAACTCAAATGTAGCTCAGCAGGTATGCTCGGTGGTTAGAGCATTGGCCCGTGTACCAAAGGGTCTGAGGTTTGATTCACAGTCAAGAGCACACACCTGGGTTGCAGGTTCGATCCCCGCCCTGGTCAGGGCACATGCAAGAGGCAACCAGTTGTTGCATCTCTCTCACATCGATGTTTCACAGTCTGTCTTTCTCTGTCTCTCTTTCTGTCTCTCTCCCTCCCTTTCACTCTCTCTAAAAAAATTAATGGAAAAAGTACCCTCTGGTGAGGATTGACACACACACACAAAAAGATAAGAGTCTTGGGAAATTTTGAGGATTGTGAAATAATCCTCTACTTGAGCAGTTGCAAAGTAACATAATATTGTTTGTATCTTTTAGAATTCAGATATTCCCATCCTCTTCAGTGTACAACGTGTTCTGCTCATTCTTGGCCTGTTCTTCACTGGTCTCTTGCCCTTTGTGCCCATTCGAGAACAGTTTTTTGAAATCCCAATGCCTTCTATCATATTGAAGTAAGTGGTTACCTGTTTTCATCAATTATCCATTACAGGAGGACGAAGATAAAGCTCATTAATATTAATATTAATATTAATGATAAAGAATAGATTGCTATAGTTATTTCCATGTTTTCTTAGCTGACCTATATTAACAGTGCTTTTTGCCATAAGACATTCTCTAAAACGAATAATAAAGGGTTATAAGTATTTAATCTGGGCCCATTTCACATAACAATGACTTTCTGTGCCTATGTATTCAGAAGTCAGATAAAAAGAATTGAGCTTAATTGTTGAAGTTTAATAATTCTCTTATTCTAACATCTAGTAGCAATTGCCCTCCAACTTCCTTCCCTTCTTCCTACTTCATTGACAACTATACAAAGCTGAAACTCCATTAAACTTGAAATTCACCACTAGTATTAATACATTTAGGAAGAAAAACAACCACCCCCACAACAACCCAAAAGAAACCTCTGGAGATGGGAGAAAGAAAATGATAGGATTCGCTTACATAAGATATTTCTATGTATGCATAACTTCTCTAAAGGATACAAAGCCTTGCTTTTCACACACTAATTTACTACAAAAAAATATATATATAAAACAATTAGTGCCTGACAAATAATAAACACTCAATAAATGATAGCTTTTATTGTTAAATTATCTTTATCATTATTATTAAAGACAGATAGTTTTATCTCCTGCACCCTCAGAATGTGATTGCTAGCTATAAATTTATAATAATAACTGAATCGTCACAAAGGAATTCAGAGTTCCTAGGAGATCATTTAAATGTGATTTCACCTGCATGGAAATTTTTTTCATTCTCAAAACAAAATTTTTTTAAAAACCAACCTGAGCCGGGCTGGTATTGCTCAGTGGTTGAGTGTCAGCCTATGAACCAGGAGGTCGAGGTTTGATTCCCAGAGTACATTCCCAGTTGTGGGCTCGATCCCCAGTGTGGGGCTTGCAGGAGGCAGCCAATCGATTCTCTCTCATCGTTGATGTTTTCTCTCTCTCTCTCCCTTTCCTTTCCTCCTGGAAATCAGTAAGAAATATTTATTAAAAAACAACAACAAGGTGAATAATTGTCATTAACCATTAGAGAATATTAGTAAGAAAAGCAATTTGGTCAGGACCCTTGTATTCAGCATCTGTGTTTCATACCAGTTTGAGTTACTTAGTGATGAGCATTCTTATCTATTCCTAGTTATATTTATTAGCGATCTTTGTGGCTATTTCTCAGACAAAACAACAGAAATCACTTCTTGTTTACAAAGAAATAATTTTCATTTCTAAATTAAAATGATTTCTAACCATTTATTCCTAGTGTTCTTAGCTTTCCTCTGGCCTGGAATGAACTCTTGAGCTCTCTGGATTATCTCTATGTGTTCCTTTTAGAAGTTAGTATTATTGAAATACAGACATGAAAAAACTTCATAGAATTAATCTTTTCTCTAAAGAGTGTTAATGGATTAAGTCATGGGTAAAACATTGTGTTGTATGTTTTAATGTTTTGGGGTTCTTTTATGGGAGACAATGGGTACTTCCTAAGACAACATAATAATTTGTGTTTAGTGAGGTACTTTAGTATTTGAGGTACTAAATCCCTGAGATTCCTGAAATAGCAACCAGGACTTTCCACCTTGGCTAGAGTTAGGGAAAAAAGGATTTTATTTAGAGAGCTTCTAAATAAAAACTGAATTCAGAGAGAAAAAACAAAATGAATTTAAGTGTGGGGACTCAGGATTATACTAAGAGTATAGATAGGTGGCTTTAGAAAGAAAACAAGAAATGAAGACCTGGGGAGATTGAGAATCATTGTGTGCTGTTAAACTTAGAAAGAAACTGAGAAACCTTCATAGTAGAGAGGCTAATCAGAGATTTCTTATGGTCACAACCCCAAGTTAATAACACAGGTAGTGGTGCTGCTCTGGGCATCAATAAGATTGAAGAAGAAACAGCATAGGTCTAAAATTCGTGTGCTCTTTCAATAGCAAAGATAATTTAAAAGTACAGGGCCTAGATCTTCAAATATTGAAAGGGAAAGAAAAAAAACCCATGCTTTTATAGGGGTTTTTTGTGTGTGTCTCATTTTTACCCCAAATATCTTTTAATCCATAGTAAAGTTTGGTTATATGTTTTAAGTCTACTATATCACATTGTTTGCGGGTAGTTTTTATCGGGCGCTAACAGGTGGCGTGGGCCATTTTTGCTAATTTTTTGCGCAAAGGGTAACGTTCAGTAAAATTACGATAACTTTAGTTTACATATTTATACGTTACCCGCATTCTACCGCTAGTCTATAAAAAACGTATTAATACGTGTCCCGCGCTCTACTACTTACAGTCAACATAAAACGTATAAATATGTTTCCCGCATACAATGTGATATACTAAACCATAGCAGACAGAGCAAGAGAAAGTTTCACCAAAATAAGAAGAGACATGAGCCCTAGGCACTCAGGGTCTCTAGAAAGATAACTTTTTTTAAACCTTTCAGTAGTGGTTGCAAAAAGCCTGAAATCAGTGGAAAATAGAGAACCCAAATGAGCTTTATTTTAATTTATATTTGTCCTTTTAGGAATATTTTTTTAGTACATACTAATGTAAGGCACTTTCTGTTTTTGAACTTGTTTTATTTTATCACACTGTGTTTCTAATTTATTCAAATTTTATTTTGTCTCAGGTTAAAAGAACCACACAAAATGTCCAAAAGTCAGAAGTTTCTCATCTGGCTTTCTGATATGTAAGAATTTTCGTTTCTTGATATACAAGTTAGTGTTTTAGCTGTATCTGTTAAATACTATGCTCAAGTTTAGTGTGATCTTTCTACATGTAATTTGTAACAAGGATGTGTTGAGTATCAACTATACAAATGGATGTGTATGGATCATTTAGAACTAGTTTAATTACTAGTCAGAAAGCCTTAGGCGGAATCTAGGGAGATAATCTCATTCAACTTGAACACAACCCACCCAAAGTTAAATTACTTACTTGGGGTTATCTAGCTAGTTAGTAGCATTCTAATAAACATAAATGGAATAGAAATTAGATGTAGCCCTAGCTGATTTGGCTCAAGGGATAGAGCATCAGCCTGCAGACTGAAGGGTCTCCGGTTCAATACCGGTCAAGGGAACATGCCTGGCTTGCGGGCTTGATTCCCAGTAGGGGACATGCAGGAGGCAGCCAATCAATGATTGTCTTTCATCAGGAGTCCTCAGACTTTTTAAACAGGGGGCCAGTTCACTGTCCCTCAGACCGTTGGAGGGCTGGACTATAGTTTAAAAAAAAACTATGAACAAATTCCTATGCACACTGCACATATCTTATTTTGAAGTAAAAAAACAAAACGGGAACAAATACAATATTTGTATTTGCATGTGGCCCGCGGGCCGTAGTTTGAGGACCCCTGTCTTTCATCATTGATGTTTCTCTCTTCCCCTCTCCCTTCCTCTCTGAAATCAATAAAGATATATTTTTTAAAAATAAAGAAATTAGATGTAAAGCTTTTCAGTACAATAGTTCCCATCTTGCTCAAGTGATTTGTATTCTAAAAATTCACTTTTAGTTGGTTATGAGCTTTAAAAATTTTTTTTCTTATATGTAGATATTGTAATTAATGGACATTAGGTTTCTAAGAGAGCTCACAAAAGACTAGTCCACTCTGTAAATGAATTATGATGTTAGAGAACTTGACCCAAGTTTACCGTCTTATTTTAACTTCCAAACTTAGGAATACAGACTTTAGTGAGCTGCTCCAATAAGAATGGAGCAGGATCAGTGGCAGCAAGGAGTAGAAAGTCAGTTCTGGTTGTTCACCAGCCAGCAGTGAAGAGAGATCCAGCAGTTAAGATACAAATGCATCCATAGCAGCGGTTATTATTTGAGGCCATTGCTTAAAACTCTAAATTAGGACTAAGTTAGGACTAAGGACTAATTTTAGTCCTTCCTTAGGCTAAGAAGTACCTAAATCTGTTCTGCTTTTCTCTTCTAGTTTATTAATGAGAAAAGCTTTGTTTGACCACCTTACTGCTCGAGGCATTCAGGTAAGTTTCTGGAATGATGCATTTTTGGAAACAGACTAGTTTACCAGTTTAACCCAAGTATAAGGAGCAGGAACTTTTAACTGACTTAATTTAGTCCCAACTCTGATGATGATGCTTGACTGGTTGACATATGAAGATCTTAAGTTCTGCCTTACAGTGAACAAGAAAGCATTGGCATTTCAGTAACTACAAGTCCACTTATATATAGGTAAGAGTAGCTAAAGGCAGACGGGTAGGTCAGTGCATATTTAATGAGCAAAGTGGAATTTTTTAAAGGGTGCAATTATTTCTTAAATTTGCAGATAGATAAATGCTATTATAAAAACAATTTTCTTTTTAAAATAATTTTCTATCAACATTTGTTCTCATACTTCTCATGCTTCTAATTTTCAGGTATATATTTGGGTATTAAATGAAGAACAAGAATACAAAAGAGCTTTTGATTTGGGAGCAACTGGGGTGATGACAGATTATCCAACAAAGCTTAAGAATTTTTTACACAGTTTTTCAGCATAGAAAAGGAAGTATTCAGAAGCATTCAAAGAAACTATGAAAAGATCTAAGGGGAAAAAAATTTTCATTATCATTTTCCTAAGCCATTTTCAGAAAGATAAAAGGTTTAATCAGTTAAGTTTTTATTACCTCATTTTTAAGCTGCCTGAGAATGTAGAAACTCTATATTGTATATTTATTTTAAACAATATTGCATATTTGCATTTGTAAATAGTTTATTTAGAAAGATTATTGATCAAGATTTCTGTATATGATTATATTATTGTAAGTAATTCTGAAATCAAAAGACCATTGGATAATTTGATAATTTCCCTGGAATAAGGCCAGCTCATTAGTAAAACAAAACTATTGAAGGCCACTATAGCTATTTTGAGTTGTCTTTTTATTTCTAGCTACATCTTAGTTGGTGGGGAAAAATACTGTGGAAGGAGAGCTTGGAAATCATTGATGTGGTTACCTGACAAGTTGTACATGTTAACAGAAGGCAGACTCAAAGAATGAACTGCAAGTTTATTACTTGATCAGAAATAAAATCTGTAGACTGAATTAGATTTTATAGTTGCTGTTGTTAATGGGGACATTCTATTTGGAATCCTCTTCAGGTGTGTAACATGTCCTTTTTCTTTTTTGGGGGGGTTAAATATTAAAACTAGATTTATCAATTGTAAATTAAGACAAGATCCAAATAGTCATATTTTTATGTTTCCTGTAAAGAAATTTAAATTTTCCATTTTGGGCAATGACTGTTTGGGCTTACATGTAGATTTTCAGTAACATCTTGAATCCTAATCACATGAAACTGATGAAAGTGCATATCATTTGTTAATACTTGTAGTATAAACTACCTGTTCCTGATCTTTAAGAATGTATTCTTCTGAGTATTAATGTGGAAATGAAATTTTCCAAAGCACTAGCCATCACTTTCTCTGCTTTTCTGATGTGACCTCATGTAAATCTGTTTCTGATTTTATTGACTAATTTTCATGTTCTCTTTGGGAGATGAATGTAATCTGAATTAATAAGTATCTTTTACCTAGATCACATCTCTCATTTAGAGTTTGCCAGTTTACAGCTAAGAAGAATGACCAGACTCCCACTTATCCCTGGATGATAAAGTAACATTTGCCTTTTTTGTTTGTACCAAAATAAAGTTTTCCAAGAACAAAATAAGGGTCCTTCATTGTTTGTTTGTTTTTGTAGTTGTAAATTCACATATACTTTGTAGATTTTTCTTTTTGCAGAATTTGATGAGGTGATGAATTGATGAGTAAATGCACCTGAGATTTCTCTCTAGAATTAAGAAAATGTGGATACACTTTTATGGTAAAGAAGTTGCTTCTTGGCATGTGAACAAATAACTTGGGCAGGTAATCCATTACATCAGTCATTTTCACTATAATTTATGATTGTAGTTGCTAAGGATCATATTTGATACAATTCTTTTTTATTTCTTTTTACCAAATTTTGCTTTGTTATGATTTGGAGCAGTTCATATTATAGGGCCAGCATATATTTTGTGTCAACCAATAGAAGATAAAGTACCCAGTGTGGTAAAGCTGTTTAGAAAGTCATGTTTTAGAAGTTTGATGATTTTATAGTTGAGGTGACTAAATCACTTAACAGAAGTGTTGATATTCACTATCAGAAAACATTTAAATACTGTTTTTCTGATTGGGGTGTCATGTTTTAAAATAGGCTAAATAGCCGGCCAGCATGGCTCAGTGGTTTAGTGTCAACCTATGAACCAGGAGGTCACGATTTGATTCCCAATCAGGCACATGCCCAGATAGTGGGCTCTATTCCCAGTGTGGGTCGTGCAGGAGGCAGCCAATCAGTGATTCTCTCTCAGCATTGATGTTTCTATCTCTCCCTCTCCCTTCCTTTCTGAAATCAATAAAAATATATTTTATAAATAAATAAATAAACAAACAAATAAATAAAAACAGGCTAAATATCCTTTCATTTTGAGATAGCTATTGCTAGGCTTGGTGGATAGCATAGTGAGGAAGACCTTTCTTCTGAGATGCAGCTGGCACTAGATTTGACAGAACCAGCTCTAGGTCTAGTGTAGCATGACAGTAGTATCCCAGGTACATGGCAGTAGGACAGCAGTTGGCAGGCATTTCAGTAAGCAATTGGCATGAGGGAGTTTTAACATGAAGTAGTAAGAGCTTCTTTGTAGGACTAAAGTCCTAGGCACGTTACCAAGGCCAAACAGAACACCAGGTACCAACCAGAGCTAGCACCCCGGTCTTGGAAATAAGCTCATTTAGTAGAACTGAAGAACAAAGTGATAACACTGGACTAATTATAGCAGCAAGTTGGTACTGAGTCCTAGAGTGATTACATCTCTAATTTCTGGCCAAGGCTGGTTCTAGAAATTGGGGTGGGGCCCTGACAACAGTGGGCATCTAGAAGCCACAACTGTAGAGAAAGAATGGCAGCAGTGAATTGAGATAAAAGAACGTAAAACGTAAATCTTAGTATGTTGTTGTTGTTTTTTTAAAAAAAGGCCCTAGCTGGGTAGTTCAGCTGGTTGAGTGTCATCCCGATACACCAAGGTTGCAGGTTGATCCCTGGTCAGGGTACTTACAAGGATCAACCAATGAATTCATAAATAAGTGAAACAACAAATTGATGTCTCCCCCCCCCCCCCCCCATCCCTCTCCCTCTCTCTCTATCAAATCAGTAAAAAAAAAAAATTTTTTTAAATGGTCAAGAGAGACCCTGCAGTAGATACGAGTGCCAATGGAAGAGTGCCAGGTTGAATAGTTTGTTCTGAGCTGAAAGTCTTATGACTTCAGTAGGTGTCTAAACTCAAGACATTAAAAACAAGAACCAAAACTGTTAGGCAATAATATGACATAATCATTTCAGTAACAAGGAAAATGTAAATAGCAGTCTGAGACCAGGCACCAAAACAAGGTCAGAGCTAAAACGGTCAGATCCAAGAGTCAGAGATCAGAATGCAGAGAGCAGTGGTGCCAGATGAGTACTAGAAATATCAGAGGGAACACTCTGTAAAGTACATGATTGTCTGACCACTATACACCTAAAACTAATACAAAATAATGTTGCATGTAAACTGTAATTGAAAAAAAAAAACTTACGTTGTACATCAACTGTAATTGAAAACATTATTAAAGAAAAAATTTAAATTTTGTTTAAAATTAAATCTTTATTGTTCAGATTATTACATTGGTTCCTCTTTTTTCCCACCATAACTCCCCTCCACCCAGTCCCCACCCCTCTTCCCTCACTCCCCACCCACTGTCCTCATCCATAGGTGCACGATTATTGTCCAATCTCTTCCCGCACCCCCTAAACCCCTTTCCCCCCCAAGAATAGTCAGTCCATTCCCTTTCTATGTCCCTGATTCTATTACAATCACCAGTTCATACTGTTCATCAGATTATTTATTCACTTGATTTTTAGATTCACTTGTTAATAGATTTGTATTTGTTGTTCATAATTTGTTTCTTTACCTTTTTCTTCTTCCTCTTCTTAAAGGATACCTTTCAGCATTTCATATAATACTGGTTTGGTGGTGATGAACTCCTTTAGCTTTTTCTTATCTGTGAAGCTCTTTATCTGACCTTCACTTCTGAATGAAAGCTTTGCTGGATAAAGTAGTCTTGGTTGTAGGTTCTTGGTATTCAGCACTTTGAATATTTCTTGCCACTCCCTTCTGGCCTGCAAAGTTTCTGTTGAGAAATCAGCTGACAGTCGTATGGGTACTCCCTTGTAGGTAACTGATTTTCTTTCTCTTGCTGCTTTTAGGATTCTCTCTTTGTCTTTTGCTTTTGGCATTTTAATTATGATGTGTCTTGGTGTGGTCCTCTTTGGATTCCTTTTGTTTGGGGTTCTATGTGCTTCCTGGACTTGTAAGTCTATTTCTTTCAGCAGGTAGGGGAAGTTTTCTGTCATTATTTCTTCAAATAGGTTTTCAATATCTTGCTCTCTCTCTTCTTCTGGCACCTCTATAATTCGGATGTTGGTACGCTTGAAGCTGTCCCAGAGGCTCCTTACTCTATCTTCGTATTTTTGGATTCTTTTTTCAT
The DNA here is from genome assembly GCF_028538775.1 of Myotis yumanensis. NCBI lineage: Eukaryota > Metazoa > Chordata > Mammalia > Chiroptera > Vespertilionidae > Myotis > Myotis yumanensis. Next base: position 32,740,494 of record NW_027223767.1, on the reverse strand, counting down.
TTTGCTTTTCCGGTTGGGTGTTTTTTGCTTCTTCATATTTCAAATCTTTGACTTGATTCTTGCGATCCCCTGGTCTGCTGTTGGGAGTCTGTATAATATTCTTTATTTCAGTCAGTGTATGCTTAATTTCTAGTTGGTTCTTTATCACAACATCTAGGGTCTCGCTAGATTTCTTGAAGATCTCACTACATTTATCGGTGGTCTCACCAGTCTTTTCGAGGGCCTTACTAAATTTATCGGCGGCTTCTAGACAGTTCTTTAAAGACCTTAAAAGTGTGGTTTTGAACTCCATATCCAGCAGTTTGCTTTCCTCCATTTCTGTCGTTTGTGTCCTGTTTCTTTGTCTCGGCATTTTTTATGCTTCGTTGTGTCGATAGAGTGCCTTTCTGTGCTAAGTGTCCCAATTACCTGAGGTAGACACTCTTGGTGCACCCCCTTGTGGGCTTTGTGCACAGTCTTGTTGTAATTAAGCCTTGATTGTTGTAGTTATCACTGGGAGGAATTGACCTCCAGGCCAATTGGCTGTGAGAATCAGCTGTGTCTGCAGTGGGAGAACTTCTGTGCTGGAGACACCCCTCTGGGGCAAGACTTGCTTCAATGGGGCGTTGGTGCTCACTGAGTCTGCCCCCTGAGTGTGTCTTTTATGGTTCCACGGAGCTGCAAACTGGATGGTCCCACTCTGACCTCTGGGCTTCCTGGCTCCTGGATCTCTAGGGAGGTGCTAATCTAGCCTTTGCCTGAGGCTATCCAGCAAAAGCCTCCCTGCAGGGCTTGGGCGGGGCAGGTCCCACGGGATCAACAGGGCGGGGCTAGCAGTTATGGCTGCTCTCAGTCTTGCCCTCAGAGGCTCTGCTTCTCAGTGTCCCGGTAATCACTGCAAGCCCCTCCGAGAAAAAGCTGCCCTCGGGTTCTGACCGATGCCAGACAGTCCCGCTTCTCCCGTATGAGTCTGGGTCCCTAGAGACTCGCCCAGAACTGGAGCTCAGAGCCTGAGACTCCCTCCCGATTGAAAACGACAACCGTGCCCTCAGCCGCCAGCCCGCTCCGCATGCACTCCGCACCTTAGTATTTTACTTCCACACTGCGCCTCCTCTGAGTCTCGGTATGCTTTTCTCTTTCCTCCTCGTTGTAGAATTTCCACTCAGCCAGCCTTCCTGTGGTTCTGAATGATGTCCTTTCCGTCTTTTAGTTGTATTTTTGAAGTGGTTGTTCAAGGCAGCAAATTCCGGTGTTTACCTATGCCGCCATCTTGGTTCTCTCCTTAAAAAATTTTTAAAAGAAGGCTGAGAGCATACCAACACAATTCATAAAGCCACTAGAGATGTTAGTGGCTTTGGACTGTTCTCTGGACTGTTCTGAATGCTAATTCAAGGCTTGAGAGTCTGTATTTAAAATGAAATAAACTCAGTTATGGTTTATTAAAGCTCATCAACAAAAGAGTTGATAATTTAAATTAAGAGAAAAAGAAAAACTCACGAAAGAAATGAGTGCAGGGAAAAGAATGACAGTCAATCCCTTGAATTTGCCCACAGCATCTTTAACCCCATGAAAGTAGAGAATTTGTGAGAGAACATGGTTATCAGCAGTGTCCAAAATAGGACATTGAGAAGGCAGGGCCTGGGAAAGGATGACTGCATTTGGTTTAGAAGGAGGCCTCCTTAACTGTGGTTCACTTATCTCTCTAGTTGATGGAAATGATACCAGATTGCAAAGGGCTGAAGAGGACTGAATAGTACTAAATGAGGCTAGTAAAAACCAGCCACTTACTCAAAGGAATTGGAGAACCAGGACATTTGAAAAGACAGCAGTATCAAGTGAGTTGTATTCTAAATGGGGACTGGCTTATAAATGTGTGAAAATGAGAAGGAGCTATTGGAGAGAGATTGGAGATATTGGAGAGAGAGGATATGTGAGAAAAGATCTCTTTTAAGACTGAGTGGGTTGTATTTTTCAACAAATATTTATGAAAGCCTGCCATGCCAGGCACCTGGCTTTTTTTTTTTTTTAAATTAAATCTTTATTGTTCAGATTACATTTGTTCCTCTTTCCCCCCCCCCCCCATAACTCCCCTCCTCCCAGTTCCCGCCCCACCCTCCGCCCTCACTCCCCACCCACTGTCCTCATCCATAGGTGCACGATTTTTGTCCAGTCTCTTCCCGCATCTCCCATTCCCCTTTCCCCTCCAAGAATAGTCAGTCCATTCCCTTTCTATGTCCCTGATTCATTATAATCACCAGTTAATTCTGTACATCAGATTATTTATTCACTTGATTCTTAGATTCACTTGTTGATAGATGCATGTTTGTTGTTCACAATTTGTATCTTTACCTTTTTCTTCTTCCTCTTCTTAAAGGATACCGTTCAGCATTTCGTATAATACTGGTTTAGTGGTGATGAACTCCTTTAGCTTTTCCTTATCTGTGAAGCTCTTTATCTGACCTTCAATTCTGAATGATAGCTTTGCTGGATAAAGTAGTCTTGGTTGTAGGTTCTTGGTATTCAGCACTTTGAATATTTCTTGCCATTCCCTTCTGGCCTGCAAAGTTTCTGTTGAGAAATCAGCTGACAGTCGTATGGGTATTCCCTTGTAGGTAATTGAGTCTCTTTCACTTGCTGCTTTTAAGATTCTCTCTTTGTCTTTGGCTCTTGGCATTTTAATTATGATGTGTCTTGATGTGGTCCTCTTTGGATTCCTTTTGTTTGGGGTTCTCTGTGCTTCTTGGACCTGTAAGTCCATTTCTTTCACCAGGTGGGGGAAGTTTTCTGCCATTATTTCTTCAAATAGGTTTTCAATATCTTGCTGTCTGTCATCTTCTGGCACCCCTATTATTCTGATGTTTGTATGCTTGAAGCTGTCCCAGAGGCTCCTTACACTATCTCCGTATTTTTGGATTCTTTTTTCATTTTGCTTTTCCGGTTGGGTGTTTTTTGCTTCTTCACATTTCAAATCTTTGACTTGATTCTTGTGCTCCTCTGGTCTGCTATTGGGTGTCTGTATAATATTCTTTATTTCAGTTCGTGTATGCTTAATTTCTAGTTGGTTCTTTATCATAGCATCAAGGGTCTCATTAGTTTTCATGAGGCTCTCATCAAGTTTATTGGCTGCTTCTAGCACATTATTGCAAGCCCTCAAAATTGCGTTTTTTAGCTCCATATCCTCTATTTCTGTCATGTTTTTTTGTCTCTGCATCTTTTATGCTTTCTTGGTGCACCCCCTTGTGGTCTTTGTGCGCAGTCTTGTTCTAGTTAAGCCTTGATTGTTGTAGTTAATACTAGAGGGATTTGACCACCAGGCCGACTGGCTGTGAGAATCAGCTGTGTGGAAAACTTCTGTCCTCTGGGGAGGTGCTAATCTAGCCTTGCCTGAGGCGATTCGGCAAATGGCTCTGCACAGGGCTTGGGTGGGGCGGGCTCAACAGGGCGGGCGGAGGGAGCAGTTATGGCTGCTCTCAGTCCCGTTCCCAGAGGCTCTGCTTCTCAGAACCCCAGCAAGGGCTGCAAACCTCGGAGAGAAAGCTGCCCTCACGTTTCAACTGATGCCAGACAATCCCGCTTCTCCCGTTTGAGTCTGAGTCCCTAGAGACTCGCCCAGATCTGGAGCTCAGAGTCTGAGACTCCCTCCTGATTGAAAACGACAACCGCGCCCTCAGCCACCAGCCCGCTTTGCGCGTGCACCTCCGCACCTTTAAATTTTCCACACTGCGCCTCTTCTGAGCCTCAGTATGCTGTTCTCTATCCTTCTAGTTGAAGAGTCTGTCCTCGGCCAGCCTTCCTGTGGTTCTGGGTGATGTCCGTTCCGTCTTTTAGTTGTATTTTTGAAGTGGTTGTTTGCAGCAGCAATCTCAGGTGTTTACCTATGCCGCCATCTTGGTCCAACTTCCAGGCACCTGGCTTATAACTGTGAACCATACAGAACAATTCCTGCCCTCCTTAGGGCTTTTGGTCTTGTTAGTAAGTAATTGAGCTGAGAAAAGGAGGAAGCAGTATCTTTTTTTCTTATATTCCAGGGTAGCATCCTATATAATAAAAGCTTAATATGCTAAGTGTCCAACTGTTTGTATGACCATTTGACCAGTCGCTATGACACGCACTGACCACCAGGGGGCAGATGCTCCAACCAATAGGTTAGCTTGCTGCTGGGGTCCGGCCGATCGGGACTGGATGAGACAGGCCAGACATGCCCTGGAGCCCTCCTGCGGTCCCTCCCAGGCCCCGATTGTGCACCCGTCGGGTCCCTCAGCCTGGCCTGCACCCTCTTGCAGTCAGGAATCTCTCTCACAGTCTAGGATACCTCGCTCCTTACCGCGCAACTGCTTGCTGCTCCTTACCACTTAGCTCACTGCTCCTTAGTGCTGCCACAGAGGCAGGAGAGGCTCCCACCGCTGCCACTGAGCTCTCCATCTGTGAGCCCAGCTTCTGGCTGAGTAGCACTCCCCCTGTGGGAGCACACTGACCACCAGGGGGCAGACACTAAACGCAGGAGCTACCCCTTGGTGGTCAGGTGCATCATAGTGACCGGTTGTTCCACTGGTCTTTCCGCCATTCGGTTGATTTGCATATTAGGGTTTTATTATATAGGATTATTGATTGTAGTCCCTATGCCAGTGATGGCGAACCTATGACGCATGTGTCAGATGTGACATGCGAACTCATTTTTTTGGTTGATTTTTCTTTGTTAAATGGCATTTAAATATATAAAATAAATATCAAAAATATAAATCTTTGTTTTACTATGGTTGCAAATATCAAAAAATTTCTATATGTGACACGGCACCAGAGTTAAGTTAGGGTTTTTCAAAATGCTGACACGCCAAGCTCAAAAGGTTCGCCATCACTGCCCTATGCTGTACTTTTGATGTAGTGCATTTTTAAGATTATTCTTGCTGCTGAGTAGATATAGATTGGAAGGGGACAGGATGGAAATAGATATAGGGCAGTGGAAGTGAAGATGGAGAGAGCGGCTGGATTTGAGATCTATTTTAGAGGTAGGACCAGTAGACTTTGTGGGTAAAGGAAGAGGGAAAACTCTTAATTGGTAGGTTTGGCTTATACAACTGAATAGTTGGATGGTGGAGCCAGTTACTGAGAGGAGAAAGAAATGTGTTTCTGGAGGGAATATGAAAAATTTCAATTCCAGTCACTCTTTGAAAAGCAATATCCAGAGCTCAAGTATGCATGCTTTAAGCTCTACCAAATAACAAGACAACTCTGACCCTACTTTGGAAAGAGGAATAAAGTTAACATGTATCCAGTATCTTTTGTATGCCAGGTATTATTACACCTATTATCTTATTTAATATTTACCACAGTCTTGTGAAATAAGTGATATTATCTCTGATTTATAGATTAGGAAATGGAAGCTCAGATGGGTTGGGTGACTCACACAGATTGCACAGCTAGTAAGGTGACAAACCTATTTATGCAAAACCTTGAACTTGGTCTTCGAATACCAAGTTCAAAGCTGTTTTCACCACACAACACTGCTGTACCCAGGCTTGTTCTTTCTACATGATCTTTGTCACTGAACTTCTTAAATATGATCATAGGAAGAGTGTGTTAAAAGAAATCCAATTATTTCTCACATGTCATTGTTTTCCTTTTTCTTCCAAATAAAACTTTTGATTAAACAAATTAATATTTAATATACATAAGTGCTGGGCCTCTCCCAACTATTGTATGGCGTTAAACAGAGGGTAGTTTTTTTCCCCACTTCCTTATTTTAACCATTTCACCATTTTATGAAAAAAAGAAATTTGAGTTTTAAAAACTCCGAAAATTTTACCTTTCTGTCTTCTGTGGTCTTTGAAGTCAAATATTAAAGTTTACCAACGATGAAACTATACTTCTGTATATTTAAGTAAAAGTTCTGATGAACTATTAACTTTTTACAGGCTCTTTCCCAACCCCATCTCCTTCATAGCTGATTCACTTCCCTTTTTCTTGGGTATATCCCCTTAGTCATCATGTTTCGGTCAGATGATTCCAAAGAAAAACATTTGGGTGGCTTTGCAAAATGTAACAGGATACACCCGGTCCTATTAATCACTAACAGCAATCACGAACCTATCAAAAAGTTAGATAAATGATATCATCTTAGTAGAAAAATACCTCTCGGGTCAAATGGGAAATGCTGAGAACAACTATATCAACATTTTTCTCAGGAAAATGTTGTCTTTTTCTAAATCAGCTTTGGGAATAACTTCTCCCAAATAACTTATTTTTTGAAAATTACTAGAACTACAGTACTTCACACTCATTAGAAAGACTATTATGAGAAAAATCCGGAAAATTACAGATGTTGACAAGGTTGTAGAGAAATTAAAACTCTTGTGCACTGCTGGCGGGAATGTAAAATAATATGACTTCTAAGAAAAAAGAGAATAAGGTGATTCCTCAAAGAATTTAAAATAGAATTACCATATGATCAGTAATTGGGTACATACACAAAAGAATTGAAAGCAGGGACTTTTCCAGTACAGCAGGTTCGTAGCTTTATTCACAATAGTCAGGGAGGCGTGTAAGCAACCCAAGTGTCCATTGACAGATGAGTGGACAAACAAAATGTGGTATACATGTAATGGAATATTATTCTTGTACATGCGGAGTGTATAAAGCTGTGGTTGGGCCCTACCATCAGGAATATCATATTTTAGAGAGAAAGACTTAGAATAAGAGTTTAGTAGTCCAAGGACAACCTCTAACTTGGCATCTTATGTTACTACCCTATTATTAATCTAAAAATTATAGTAAAAGTTGCCTTATGAGGACATATTTATAGAGTAAAGTATTCCTTCAATCAAAATTAAATAATTAGGTATCTTCTATGTACCAGGCACTATTCCAGATGTTGGGAATTTAATAAGAAATAAGATGCAGTTCCTACTTTCAAGGGATTGGTGGGGCATTCTTATTTAGAAGGCTTTTATTCTTACTGATTTTATTTTATTTTTTCACCTGAGGGTTTGTTTTTATTGATTTTAGAGAAAGGGCAAGGGAGAGAAACATCAATGTGAGAGAAATACCAGTTGCCTCCCATATGCACCCCAACCAGGGATGGAACCCACACCTGGGCATGTGCTCTGACTAGACTTGAACCCAAGATCCTTCCCTTTTTAAAAATATATCTTTATTGATTTGATTTCAGAGAGGAAGGGAGAGAGAGAGAAACATCAAAATGAGAATCATTTACCACAAATAATACTGTGATGCAAAGTCTTGTTCGTGTCCCCTTAGTGGCCTATATGAGAATTTCCTTTAGCACATATACCCATGAAGAGAATGATTGCATCATAAAGTATGCACAGCCCTAGCCGGTTTGGCCTGTGGACTGAGGGGTCCCAGGTTCTATTCTGGTTAAGGGCCCCTCCCCTGGGTTGTGGGCTCGATCCCCAGTGGGGGCGTGCAGGAGGCAGCCGATGGATGATTCTCTCTCATCATTGATGTTTCTATCTCTCTCACCCTCTGCCTTCCTCTCTGAAATCAATAAAAATATGTTTTTAAAAAGTGAAAAAAAAAAAAAAAAGAATCATTGATGGGCTGCCTCCTGCATGATCTGGGATTGAGCCTGCAACCCGGACATATGCCCTGATGGGGAATCAAACTGTGATCTCCTGGTTCATAGGTTGATGCTTAACCACTGAGCCACCTGCCTGCCTAAGATCTTTCCATGCACTAGGACAATGTTTCAACCGAGTCACACTGGGCAGGACCTAAAGGTTGTTTTTATTCCCCTCCTGGAGGGGCGAGTATCCCCAGGTGGCTTTTTCACAAGCTACGGTAGGCACCCACAGTGTTGTCAAAGAGTTTTGTGTTAGGAAAATATCCAGCTTTGTCCAAGAGGAAGTAGAAGCGTCGGCCTTTGACCTTTAGAGGCACCATGGCAGGGACTTCACCCCGGTGGGCCACGCAGGATACTTGGTTCAAGGGAACAGTGAATTGCGCACCCAAGCCAAAGCGGGCGTGAGTGGTGAGGGTCACCTGCTTCCCTCCAGCCTGCAGTATCACCGAACCAGAGCGGAGGGAGAAGAGAAGTCCAGCGGCCAGGACCAGGGTACCGATGGCCCCGCAGCCCACGGCCAGGCCGTAGCGCCAGAGCGCGGAGCGCACGTCCACACGGCCGGGGTCTGGAATCTCCGCATCCGGAGGCTGCGCGGGGACCGGGGTCCGGCCAAGGCCGCGCCGGCCAGGAAGGCCCAGAAGACGGCCAGCGCAGAAGAGCCCCAGAACCACAAAAAAGCGGCCCGGCTTGTGCTCGAAGAGCAGCACATCCCGCGCCGTGGCCCACTCGTGCAGGGTTTGGCGCGCGGGGAAGCCCCGCACCGCCACGAGCAGCCCCACCAGCCACCGCCGCCCAGGTGCCGCCATCTCTTATTGATTTTAGAGAGAGAGGCAGGGAGAGGGAAAGAGAGAGAGAGAAACATCAATTAGTTGCCTTCATATGCACCCCGACTGGGGACCAAACCCAAAACCTGGGTACGTGCCCTGACCGGGAATTCTACCAGCAACCTTTTAGTGCACAGGACGATGCTCGACCAACTGAGCCACACTGGCCAGGGCTAGAAGGTTTTTTGTTTGTTTGTTTGTTTTTAATATGGTTTTTTTTTGCCCAGCCGGCATGGCTCAGTGTTTTGAGTATTGACTTATAAACTGGGAGGTCACGGTTTGATTCCCAGCCGGGGCATATGCCCAGATTGCAGGCTCGATCCCCAGTGTGGGGTGGGCAGATCAATGATTCTCATCATTACTGTTTCTATCTCTCCTTTCCTCTCTCTGAAATAAATAAAAACATTAAAAGAAACTATTTTTTTCTTAAAAAAGATATATATATATATTGATTTCAGAGAGGAAGGGAGAGGATGAGAGAGAGAGAAACATCAATGATGAAAGAGAATCACTGATTGGCTGCCTCCTGCAGGCCTCCTACTGGAGATGAGCCCACTACCTGGTTCATGGGTCGATGCTCAACCACTGAACCATGCCAACTGGGCAGGCATTTTTATATATAGTATTTCCTTCCTTGATTCTTACAGAAGTCTCATGAGGTGGTCATGAAGAGACAGAGGCTTGGAGAGGTCCAAGAATTGCCCAAGTAAATCACAAAGTATCCAAACTGAGGTTTTCTGATGGCAAAGTTCATATAGACAATGAAAATTAATATTTAACACATGAACTTGGAGAGAACGTGGAGATCTGACTTATTTCTCTGTATCCCTTCTTTTTTTATGGTAGGCAAAGGGAAATTTTCATTCTAGCTGGTAGTGCATTTGTACTTAACATTTTGAAGAACCAGTAGTGTTCTGACTACTTATCTCTTGAGACTACTTAAGCAACAACCTTTAAAAGATCTTAAGTGATAGCATGAAAACTCTTAAGTGCTCTTGTTGGAATTTTTGTTCTTGTCATAAAAATACTATCCAGGAGAGCAGAGATTTCTTACATATTTCTTTTCTCTGCAATGCATAATGTAGGTATATAAATTGCACTTCCCTTTGGGGTAATGCAGTCACAAACAAAAAATGACTTTATTACACTGGGCTTCTGGAGTGTGAGAAGCTTGTCTTCACCTCTGCTATTTACCTTTTCCCCAACTTTGCAAAATGCACATAAGGTACATGGTAGATCCTCATTAAAACTTCAAGTTGAGGCAGCTCTCCCTGCTGGGAGCATGCCCTGGCCTTTCCCCTACCTCTGTCCCTCGCCCCCCACGCCCCACCCCCAGGGCGTTATCTTTACCTTTCTCTTTCCTAAGCTCCAAGGACCCTTCTGCCTCTGTAACTTGTTTCCTGAGTTCATTTCTTCTACCATTTACTTCTTCTAATGAGAAAAAAACAAACAAACAAAAATTCAAGTTGAAAAGGTTATAGAAACAACTTCAAGTTGAAAAGAGCAGAAAAAGAGAAACTGAGTTATGGAACCTCTTTTTATGACAGCAACATTCTTCAGGGTTAATATTTCAGGTAATTTAGTTTGTCTAATATTTGCAAGTAGAAAAAAGAAGCAAAGGGAGCTATGAACTTCTTTCAGTATTTAGTGAATTAAGATAAAATAGCATCCTTGTGTAAATAAGAGCGTTTGGGTTTTGTGTTGTTTGGGTTGGTATTTTCTACATGCATAACCAGCTTCAAGGACAAAAGAGCTTTGCCTGCAGGAAGAGGCGATAAGGAGGCTGAGCTAGGTTGTAAACATGGGTCTGCTCCTACTGGCTGATGTTGAACAAACCAGTAGTTGGAATCAGAAACAAACAAATCTTCCTGTGGAGCCTTCACTAAATAGTAGCCATACTTGCCCTTTGACTTAAGCACAGAGAGGGGGTGAGGGGCCACTGCATTCTGGAGTGCTCTGATCCTGAGGTGGAGCAGAGGTCTCGAGTGTTACTGCTGCAGTTTCCCCAAAGCAATCAGAGGCCAAGAACAAAATGGTTCGTTTTGTTCAATGCCGCAGCTTGAAGAAAACGTGAGCTAGAGTAGCCAGCTTCCTTCATAAATGTGTGCAGAGAGTTTATGCTCATGTATTCATTCAACAAATATCGAAGGCTCACAATGTGGAGGTTCTGAGGCGACCGTAGTGAAAGAGGCAGGCAAGCTCTCCATTCTGAAAGTTTCAATGCCACTGTATGTGGGCTGACTAAATCACCATTGCGTATCCCTGACTCTTTTATATTAACTCCCCATGGAAAGGGCCAATGTAAGAGCAGAAAACCTGAACAGTATCTGATTCTAGCTGATTAAATGGATTCGTATCCCTTTCCTTTCTTGGAAAGGTGATCTTTCTCCTTTCTATTGCCTGGAAAGAATGAATGCCGCCCTGACCGGTTTGGCTCAGTGAATAGAGCGTCGGCCTGCGGACTCAACGGTTCCGGGTCCGATTCCTGTCAAGGGCATGTACCTTGGTTGTGGGCACATACCCAGTAGGGAGTGTGCAGGAGGCAGCTGATCGATGTTTCTCTCTCATCGATGTTTCTAACTCTCTATCCCTGTCCCTTCCTCTCTGTAAAATCAATAAAACATATTAAAAAAAAAATGAATGCCAAGTGCTGCAGGTAAAAGCTGTATACACTTGCCTGGCTGGTGTAGCTGAGCGGCAACCTGTGAACCAGGAGGTCCTGGGTTCGAGTCCCAGTTAAGGGCACATGCCCAGGTTGTGGGCTCTATCCCCAGTGTGGGGTGTGCAAGAGGCAGCAGCCAATCAATCAGTGATTCTCTCTCATCATTGATGTTTCTATTTCTCCCTCTCCCTTCCTCTCTGAAGTCAATATTCATTAACAACAACAACAAAAAAAGCTGTATGCACTCACATCATCCACCAGATTTGTTTCTGTGCTTTTCCATTTCTGGGATGTGCGCTCAATTGCATTTTGGAAATAAATTCCTTCGCCTGTTATTTCTACCTTGATACATCAGTGTGATATCAAGCAGGGAGTTGGCAAGCTTTTTCTGGAAAGGACTGGATAGACACTATTTTAGGCTTTGCAGGCTAGAAGGGCTCTTGTCACTACTACTCCACTCTGCTGTTACAACGCAAAGCAACCATAGCTCCTACCTAAATGGATAAGTGGGGCTATGTGGCAATAACACGCCAAAATTTGCATTCCATGTAATTTTCACATATAACAAATATTCTTCTTTTTATTTTCCCCCCAACCATCCAGAAATGTGAAAACCATTCTCAGCTTGTGGGCCATGAGTCATGATTTGCCAATACTGTGGCTGTCATCCCCATGTGAGCAGTCACGTCAGCTCGGCTCTGGTGAGCCTGTTGCAAGCTCGAGTCCCACCCTCGGTTCTTGCCAGTGACTCGAATATGTCACCAGAAGCCATTGAAAGGTGCCACTTCTCATGCTTTCTGATGATTGATCCCTCTTTTTCTGTCACTTGAAAAATTTTTTTAAAAATCTTTATTGTTGAAAGTATTACATGGGTCCTCCTTTTCCCCCCGTTAACCTCTTCCAGCTGACTCCCATTCTCCCCCCTGCCCCCTGAAATTTCTTTAATTCCATTTTTTCAGAGGAGGGCGACGCAAATTACAGTGTGCTCTCCTCACCCCCTCAGTAAGGCGACAATGCCAGAAATCTATGGGGTTTTGTTGTTATGTAGGAAAACCTACTTGTAAGCATTTTCGGATAATTCTCTGAGAGAGCAAAACAGCTGTGTTGTGCATATTTAATGTCAACCTTGAACCTTTTATTGACCAGGATGATTTCATTCAGTTCCCTTGGGTTTGCTTTGTGCCGTGAAATCCGAGGAGCACTTTTGTTTCCTGTTGAGGTCCTTCCTGGTAAGGCCCAGAGCTCTCCGTTCACCTTCACTGAGCTTTACAGATAGCTCTGAGGTGTGCTCTAATGTGAAGGCGTTTGTTTTCCGACCTAGATTCCCTTGCCTCTTTCACACCTCTAAATCCCCTGCTTTTGAAATGCCTTTGTTTTGAGGTGAACAACTGGCTAGTGGGGGATTTGTAAAGTGTACAGAGCCCTTGGAGGAGATTTTATAAACAAAGGCACTCTTTGTCGGCTATCATTGTAAACTGGCTTAAATCCCTCCAGAAGAAATTATTTTTTATTACAGGTATCAGTAGGTGCAAGGCTGTTCCAGCAAAGCTCTGTCACGTGGACTGTTGCCTAAACTTGATGTTACTGTAATGCGGTTTAAAGGAGTAGACCCCTGGCAGATTCTCTGTGTGAGCAGTTTTACCACATAGTTTGTCCAGAAGGCTGGGTTCAGTTCCACCCTACTCGCGCCTGAAAACCTGGACTCATGCTTGATAATCTCTTTTTCTTATACCCCAATCTCATCTCAGAACCCTGTCAGGTCTGCCTTCACAGTGATTCCAGAACCAGGTCCCTTACTTCCTCAGTGCTGTAATTCTGACCCAAGCCCATGCCATGTCTCTCCTGGATTACTCCCCCTGCCTCTTCCCTGCTCGGCTTCCCTGGCTCTTCTGGCTTTTTTTCCTTCCTTCCTCCCTCCCTTCCTTCCTTCCTTCCTTCCTTCCTTCCTTCCTTCCTTCCTTCCTTCCTTCCTCCCTCCCTCCCTCCCTCCCTCCCTCCCTCCCTCCCTTCCTTCCTTTAAATATTTTTATTAATTTCAAAGAGGAAAGGAGAGGGAGAGAGAGAAACACCAATGATGAGAAAGAATCATCGATCGGCTGCCTCCTATACTACCCCTACTGGGGATCGAGCCCGCAACCCGGGAATGTGCCCTGACGGGGAATCAAACCGTGACCTTTGTTCATATGTCAATGCTCAGCCACTGAGCCATGCTGGCTGGGTCAGGCTTTTCTTAGCAGAGCAGCCAAAAGGATGCAGTTAAAAACCTCAGTCAGATTGTGTCTGTCTTCTCAACACCCTCCAATGACTTCTTCTCTATCTCAGTATAAAAGGCCTGCTGGTGGCCTAACCGGTGTGGCTCAGTGGTTGAGGTTCTATCTATGAACCAGGAGGTCACAGTTCGATTTCAGGCCACATGCCCGGGTTGTGGGCTTGGGCTTAATCCCCAGTGCGGGGCATGCAGAAGGTAGCCAATCAATGATTCTCTCTCATTATTGATGTTTCTCTCTTTCCCTCTCTCTCCCTTTCTGAAATCAATAAAAAATACATTTTTCCAAAAAAAAAGGCCTTTCGATGGCTTACTTTATCCTTTGCCCCAGCTCTCCACTTCTCTTCTCTTACCCTGTCTCCTATCACCCTCCCCATTGTTTACTCAGTTCCAGCCATACTGGCCTCTTTGCTTCTCAAACAACACGTGTCTGCCTTGAGGCCTTTGTACTTCTCTTTCAGAGGCAAAGTGTTCCAAGCAGAGCACACTTCCCTGAGGTCTCTGCTTAGAAGTCACTTCGCAAACATAGAAGTCTACAGTGAAAAAGACAGTTGCAACCATGTGATAGCAGAGACGTGGCTTAGTTGGTTGGGTGTTGTCCCATGTACTGAAAAGTTGCTGATTTGAACCCCAGTCAGGGCATATGCCTGGGTTGCAGGCTCGATCCCAGGTAGGGTGTGCTAGAGGCAGCCGATTCATGTTCTGCTCTCACATCAATGTTTCTCTCTCCACTTCTCTTCCTCTCTCTCAAGTTGTACATAGTTATACACTTTACCCGTTATTCTATATAATAAAAAGCTAATATGCAAATTGACCAAATGGCAGAACAACTGGTGGCTATGACGTGAACTGACCACCAGGGGACAGATGCTCAATGCAGGAGATGCTCCCTGGTGGTCAGTGCACTCCCACAGGGGGAGTGCCGCTCAGCCAGAAGCCAGGGTCACGGTGCAGCGGCGGTGGCGGGAGCCTCTCCCGCCTCTGTGGCAGCGCTAAGGACCCCTCGGCAGACATCCCCCGAGGGGTCCTGGACTGCAAGAGGGTGCAAGCCGGGCTGAGGGGACCCCCCTGTTCCCCCAGTGCACGAATGTCGTGCACCGGGCCTCTAGTATCTTGATAATTAAGAAAAAAATAATAAAACAAATTCACTTACTAAAATAGCCCTTTCTACCGTCTCATCACTTCTCCCCATTTTTGTTTTATTTTTGTCCATAGTACATGTCACCAGCTGGCATATTTTGTATATACTTATGCATTTGCTTATTCATTATCTGTCTCTCTCACTAGACTGTGAGCTCCACAAGGGCAAGGACCTTGTTTTGTTTACTGCTGTATCTCAGAACTTAGAACAGTGCTTGGCACAGAGAAGGTTTCAATAAAGATTTATTCGATAAATGAATTACTATATTGCAGCCTTCAGCTCTGGATATACCTACAAATCAATTTTTGTCCGGAACATGAGCTACTCCTCTTTCCTGATAATCAGCACTATTTAAATGGTGCAGAGTTTTACTGATGACAGATGCAAGATGGGTTTGGGGACAACGTCAGTCTTTGGGTTGAGTTGCAGGCACTGAGATTTTTACTGACAAAGACATCATTTGGTTGACTTCTGGGCCCAAACCTAAGAAGGTAGAAGAGTGGGGATGTCGGTTCATATTTCTCATTCTCCCAAGGTTTTTGAGTTGTTCAGTTTTATTTCCTCAGAAGCTAGAAGAGGAAAATGAATAAGCCATGATCTCTCTGAGCTAAATGCTTGTGCTATCATCAGGATCTTTGACCCTGGAATCAGATGGAAAGAAGCAAATCCCAGGACATGTGATACAGTGAAATGGACAGGGTGGAGGGGCTGGTCTCTCCAGATCTAAAATGCTCTTGGCAGGATAAAGAATATACAACAATAACAACAACAACAACAAATTGCCTTAAGGTAGAATTTAAGTACAAGAATATAGACCTGAAAAAGAAAATGGGTAGTAGATTCTGAGAAGTCCCAGAGCATGGAAACAGTGATGAGTAAAAATGCAAATTTCTCAACTGTGAACTCAATCAAGGTAGGAGCTGCACAATTGGAAATAAGACTTATTGAGTGACTATAGTTGGCATTAAAATAGTTTTTCACATTTAGTCCTCACTGCAGGTACTTAGGTAGGTATTATTGGCCTCATTATTTTATTAGAGGTCAGGAAATTGAGGCTCAAAAGGCTACAGCCAA
Organism: Myotis yumanensis; assembly: GCF_028538775.1. Taxonomy (NCBI): domain Eukaryota; kingdom Metazoa; phylum Chordata; class Mammalia; order Chiroptera; family Vespertilionidae; genus Myotis; species Myotis yumanensis. The sequence goes on along the minus strand of NW_027223767.1, from coordinate 32,724,969 downwards.
AAAAAAAGGCTACAGTCGCAGCGATGTGGCACAGTTGGTTGAGTGTCGTATTCCAGGTTGGGGCACATGCCCAGGTTGCGGCTTCAATTTCCAGTAGGGGGCGTACAGGAGGCAGCTTATCAGATGTTTCTCCCTCTTCCATCTCTCTCTCTCTCTCTCTCTCTCTCTCTCTCTCTCTCTCTCCATATATATATATATATATATATATATATATATATATATGTTTTTTTTTTTTAAGGCTATAAACCTTGTTCATAGATGATGAAAGACCTGGGATTCCTGCCTACGTCTGATTTTAAGGCCAAGATTCCCTCCCTATGTGGTGATAACTCCCTCCCCTGAATGCCTACTGTTATTATCTGTGCCATTTATCACAGCACATTTTACTGTTTTATTACTTATTTGATCTTATCACTCTGCTGCCTGTGGGTTAGGGTCCAATGGCAGGCTTTGCTCCCTACAGCATGCAATGCTCTTCACAGTCTGGCTGCCACCATCTCTCCAGCCTTCTCTCTTCCCATTCCAAGCCATCCCTGGTGCCAGAATGATTCTGTCAAAAACTAATTCTGATAAAAACTCCTGCTTTAAAACCTTTGCTGACCCTGTTACTTTTATGATAAAGTTCAAATCTTTTGCATGTTATACACCTTCACTCATCTTTCCAGAAGCCACCCCCATTCCAAATACCCAAAACTTCAGCTACACCAAACAAATGCACTGTTGTCTGTGCAGAACATACTATTCAGTGCCTCCCTAGCAATTCCCGTTTGCCTTGCTTCAGCCCTTCACACAGAAACGTCCAGTTTCCTATCCCTGAACATGAGGTGTTTCTGCTCCATGGAATGCACCTTCTCCTTTCTTTCCTGGAGAACCCTTGTCACTGACTAATCTTATCTCCTTGGTGCAGCCTTATTGACCTTCCTTGTGGCATTTTATTGCCCTGCTTTAAATTATTTAGATCATCTATTTATCTTTCCGAAGAGTATCAGTTCCCCAAGGACAAAAATAAATAGACACACTCAACCATGTGTCTTCAGAGCCTGGCATACAGCATATGCTCAATAGATGTTGTGATGAATAAATTAATAATCCTTCTACAAGGCTAGTATATTCCTCTGCTATATTACACAATTTTTACATTAATTTATATCCCCAATGCCTGACAATAACCAGTGAAATCAATAAAAATATATGTTTAAGAAGACCTTTCACCAACACAATCAAAAGAAAAATGTCACTGATTAATATTAACAAGAAATTTGGGTGACAAAACCACCATATACTATTCAGGAATACAAAGAAATACCTGAATATGTGGAGAAGTAAACCATATTTCTGAAGGAGAATTTTAATTAGTATTAATATTGGTATCACATTAACTCTTAGTGTGAATTAAATCCTCAAAAGCAGATGTATTTTGGTTTGGTTTTATTTGAGTTTTGAAACAAATTATTTGGGAAACTTTATCTGGGGTGCTTATAATTCTTTTAACTTTTCTTTATATTTAAATTTTTCATAATTAATTATGGGTAATAAAATTTATTTGGAAGAATGAGCAGGCAAGACTAGCAAGGAAAGTGTTACAAACAAATAGTGGGTATAGGTGTGGGCTTGCCCTATCAAATTTAAAATGCTATTTTATTTTATTTAAATTTTAAAAAATTTTCAATTAGTTGCCCGGCTGGCGTGGCTTAGTGGTTGAGCATCAACCTATGGACCAGGAGGTCACGGTTCGATTCCCTGTCAGGGCATATGTGCGGGTTGCGGGCTCAATCCCCAGTGTGGGGTGTGCAGGAGGCAGCCAATCAGTGATTCTCTCTCATCATTGATGTTTCTATCTCTCTCTCCCTCTCCCTCTGTGAAATGAATAAAAATATATTTTTAAAATTTTTGTTCTCAATTAGTTGACATTCAGTATTATATTAGTTTCAGATGTACAGCATAGTGGTTAGAGATTTATATAACTTACAAAGTGACCCCCCATAAGTCTAGTACCCAACTGACACCACACAGTTATTACAATACTATTGACTATACTCCCTATGCTGTGCTTTACCTCCACATGACTATTCTGTAACTACCAATTTGTACTTATTAATCCCTTCACCTTTTTCACCCAGCCCTCCACCCCAATGCTATTTTAATAATCAAAGCTAAAACAGAAACCAACACAGATCAATGGAATACAAACAGGTATCCTTGAAACAGATTTTTGGGTAAATAAGTCCATGACATTTTCCCTGAATTTATTAAACAAACATTTATACAAAGATTACTATATGCCAAGCACTGTTCTAGATTCTTTACAAATATTAACTCATTTATAATTTAACTCAGTTAATTAAGAATGGATCTCTGATGCCAAACTGCCTGTGTCAGATTGAGTCTCTACCGTTTATTAGCTGTGTAAACTTGGGTAATTTACTGAACCTCTCCGTGCCTATTTTCTTAGGTGTAAAATGTGAATAATAACAGTCATCTTATAGGGTTTTTAAAAGAGTAAGTTAATATTTCATAAAGGCTGCATCACAGTAGATAAGAAATTATATAATCAATTATTTGTAGCAAATTGTATAAAAATACCTAGGCGGGTTTTACCTCACACCATATAACGAAAATAAATTCTAGAATTTAAAGAAGTATATCTAAAACTATTGAAACAATGTTAGAAAAACTACTGAAACCATAGGAGAATGGCTATACTGTGGTTCATCTACATTGTGAAATATAATATAGACATTTAAAAAGATAATGGAAAAAAATTTTAAATGAAAAGATAATAGAGACTCTAGGAATATAAAGGCATTTCAGATACAACATTCATTGAAAAAAGTAGAGTATGAAGTGGTTATATTCATTGCTTGCAACAACATAAAATATATAGGAATGCAATTGAAATAGTTGTGGATCATAGTTGCAATGGGCGTGGCTGCAGCTTTCCCCTCAAACTTATTTTTAGTTTAATTGATTTATATTTTAAAAATCATCTGAAAAATGTATTACTTATTCCCTTTCTCAAAACACTGGCCCTGATTCAGTTCTTTTTCTACCTGCACCTCTTCTGCTCAGAACAGCTTCCCATTTGCCATTTGCTTCTGTTTTGCTTCACACATGAGCTTTTGCCATTCGTATTCATGTGCCCAATATTGGCCCCAACAGAAACTGCACATTTCCAGAAATCACTTCGCCATTTCTTCTATCTCTGCTGTGGTCAGTAGCGTTGAGCTGCACATTTTATTGAAGAATTTGTCCTCTCTTTTTACAAAACAGGGTCTCTTTCTTTCTTCCTCCCCCTCCCCTCCCTTTTAATAGTGTTTGTTTGAGCATGACCATAACCTTTATACACCCACAGGGCTTCTTTTTTTAAAAAAATGTATTTTATTGATTTTTTACAGAGAGGAAGGGAGAGGGGATAGAGAGTTAGAAACATCAATGAGAGAGAAACATCCATCAGCTGCCTCCTGCACACCCCACACTGGGGATGTTCCCGCAACCAAGGTACATGCCCTTGACTGGAATTGAACCTGGGACCCTCAGTCCACAGGCCGATGCTCTATCCACTGAGCCAAACCAGTTAGGTCTGGCGACAGGGCTTCTTAACCTCAGCATTATTGACGTGTCAATTCAAATCATTCTTTGTTTGTATGTGTTCTGTGCATTTAGCAACATCCCTGGCCTCTTCTTACTAAATGTCAGTAGCATCGCCTCCCAAAAACGTGGCAATTAGAGATAGCTCCAGATACTGCTGAACATTCCCTGGGGCCGGGTAGCAAAATCATCCCAGTTTGAGAACCACTGGACTGAAGGAATGTCAGTGGCACAAGGCAAGAGCCCACAACTGGCTGGTTATGCCCTTATTTAACCACTAGAGGTCTCCCTACACCCTGTTATGGTTCTAATCTGGAAACTAATACAGGGCTATGGAAATCACCAAATAGGTTCATGGTCAGGCCTTGGTGTGCGTTGACAGCAAAAGGTTTACAAACTAAAGCTTTTGGACAATCTCCAAATCTGCAGAAGCATTCCAATCAAATGATATTCCACTGTCGGGGGGAGGGGTGGGGCGCATAGCTCCCCCAGCGTGGGCTGTACATGGTGATTTCCTGCTAAAACCTCAGTATGGAAAGAGGAGTAACCACAGTGGAGAAACCTAAGGGGAACTCAGCCAGGTGATTAAAGTCAACAGCACTAATAAATCAAATAGCATGTGCTGTTGATATGATGTGATGAAAATGGCACCTTACCTCGGCGATCCTCCTCCCCAAACCACATAAACCCAGTCTAATCGTGAGAAAAGCATCAGACAAATTGCAATAGAGGGGCATCCTACAAACACCTGACCAGAACACCTCAAAACTGTCAGGTCATTAAAAATAAGGAAAGTCTGCTGGGTAGCTCAGTTAATGTTTTCTTTATACGCTAAGGTTGTGGGTTTGATCCCCAGTCAGGGCACATACAAGAATCAACTAATCCAGTGGTCAGCAAACTGCGGCTCTCGAGCCACATGCGCCTCTTTGGCCCCTTGAGTGTGGCCACGAAGTTTCAATCGCACTGTACGTGCGCGCCCGCACATGGTATTTTGTGGCAGAGCCACACTCAAGGGGCTGCAGTTTGCCGACCACTGAACTAATCTATCTATATAAGAGGCTAAGTGTCCGTCCATCTGACTGGTAGCTATGTTGCGCACTGACCACCAGGGGGCAGTCACTCAACGCAGGAGCTGCCATGACATGCACTGGCTATTTAAAAATAAATGGCACCACGGACCTGGAGCCAACAAACCAGCACTCGCTTCCCCCAAGTGGGACACAGGCCCGACCACCACCCCCGAGTGACACCCCACCAAATCACAGCCAATGCTGCCAAGAACCCATGGCGCAAAATGTGGCCCACAGCCCTGGCCAGTTTGGCTCAGTGGATAGAGCATTGGCCTGCAGACTAAAAGGTCCCAGGTTCGATTCTGGTCAAGGGCATGTACCTTGGTTGCAGGCACATCCCCAGTAGGGAGTGTGCAGGAAGCAGCTGAATCTCCTTCTCCCTTCCTCTCTGTAAAAAAAAAAAAAATCAATAAAATATATTTTTTAAAAAATGTGGCCCACAGCCCAGCCCAGCCTTGAAACAATCACTGTGGGTGCTGGGTAATGATGTCACATAGCAACACCTGGCTTCCTCTCCCTAGCAGCTAGCCTCCTTGGAGTTTCTTCAGCCAAGGAACCCAACTTGCTTTATAGCCAGGTGCAAACATTTTACAGTTTAACCAAATGTTTGTGAAGCATCTTCCTGTGCCTCATCTTATTTGATCCTCACAGAAGTCCTGGAGTAGGTAGATAGGAGACTCGGTAGAATCCTATTTTCTTTTCATTAGCAAGACTCGAATAGCAATATTAAATATTTCTTCTAATTAATTTCCTTTCAATGTGCACAAATCTGTGCACCGGGACACTAGTGAATGCATAAATAAGTGGAACAACAAATTGATGTGGTCCCCCCACCCCTCTAAAAAAAGAAAATGAATCAACACTGTAAATGGTGAATTTGCTATGCTTCTGATTTCTGATCTAGGTGAAATCATTTGGTGACTAATGAGAAATGCCGCCAGCACAAACCAGTGAAGCACCTCACCTATGCAGTAGTGTCAGGTACGAAAGGCAAAGATTGAGACCAAAGAAAACTTAATGGACTAAAGGAGCCCAACTACATTTTTTTAAAAAATATATTTTATTGATTTTCCACGGAGAGGAAGGGAGAGGGACAGAGAGCCAGAAACATCGATGAGAGAGAAACATCGATCAGCTGCCTCCTGCACACCCCCTACTGGGGATGTGCCCGCAACCCAGGTACATGCCCCTGACCTAAATCGATCCCAGGACCTTCCAGTCCGCAGGCCAATGCTCTATCCACTCAGCCAAACTGGTCAGGGCCCAACTACGTTTAAGGAAAAAAAATTCCTAGAGATTTGTTACAAGTAGGAAACTGTGGCATGATTATATAATGAGAATATCAACTGTTGTATCTCTTTGATGCCCCTTTGAAGGTGGCACTATATTTTTGTTCTATATTCAGATGAGGAAAACTGAGTCTCAAAGAGGTTATATATGTGCCTAAGATCATAGAGCTAATAATTCACATTCTTACGTCTGGTTTTTAAACCCTTGCTCTTCATTCCTATGCGATATTCCTCCTCCGTGTGACACCGAGGTCATTTACTGTCGCTGTAGAGCAGTGGTTCTCAACCTTCCCAATGCCACGACCCTTTAATACAGTTCCTCATGTTGTGGTGACCCCCAACCATAAAATTATTTTCGTTGCTACTTCATAACTGTAATTTTGCTACTGTTATGAATCATCATGTAAATATCTGATATGCAGGATGTATTTTCATTGTGACAAATTGAACATAATTAAAGCATAGTGATTAATCACAAAAACAATATGTAATTATATACGTGTTTTCCGATGGTCTTAGGCGACCCCTGTGAAAGGGTCGTTTGACCCCCAAAGGGGTCGCGACCCACAGGTTGAGAACCGCTGCTGTAGAGTATGCGGTTATGTGATTTTAAAAGTTGCTGAACAAAAAACAGAAGTCCAGGTCCTCAGTGGGCTCAGGATACCAACGTCCTTACCAGAAAACTGTGGCTAATAATACCTGTCCCGCTTTGCCTCACTGGATTATTTTAAGAGTCAAATGTAAGAATTTGTGAGAAAATGTCTTGCCGCCTGTGAAGCGTGGCATTGTATCCTTAACACCGTTCTTTGCAGTTTTTTGCAAATATGTCTGAGCTAATTGCCAAAGGCGTGGAGATGCTGGAGGGGAGCTTAGAAGGGAATTATGCCAGCTTCCCATCCTCTCTTTTAACGTAAGACCCCAAGCCTGTGGTCTTCATTGCAACTGCACATATGACCTGGGGAGGTTTTAAAGGCATCCGTGCCCAGGTTCCACCCCAGACCAATGAAATCACAATAGGTAGGAGCGGGGACACGGGCATCGCTGCTTTTAAAAAGCTCTCCAGATGATTCTAATCTGCAACTAAGGCTGACAACGGCCGTCCTAATTGATCTGAGGTCAGCCCAGTTCCCTGGGGCCCGGCATACCCTTCCTGCATGGGCTGCTCCTCACTCCTAGAAATTGCTGGAGTTGGAGTATTGCCATCAGGCAGTGAGGCTAAAAGAAATGTCTGGTCATCCAAGCTGCTAGGACAGCTGACGGTGTTGTCATTGACTAAAGAAAATGGGTCTGTTTCCGTTTTCTTCAAAGAAGGAAGAGTCCAGCCACAGGAGGGAGAAGGCCAAAGAGGCTGGCTGTGCAGTCGTTCAGCACTCAGCCACAGTAGTCAGCCAGGATGGCAGACCCCAAACCTCTGCAAACACGGCTCTGTAGGTCAGTTCATCAGTGTCGTCTGAAGAGCCTTTGTGGAGAGCCTGAGCCTTGGTGCCTGGCAGACCAAAGCAACAATCAGCTAACAAGTTGATGAGTTCACACTATTCAAAAATGGAGGCCATGGGCCTGGCCAGTGTGGCTCAGTTGGTTGGGCATTGTCCTATACACAGAAAGGTTGCTGGTTTGATTCCGGTGTGGGCACATGCCCAGTTGCTGGCTCGATCTCCAGTAGGGGTGTGCAGGAGGTAGCCCATCGATGTTTCTCTCTCGTTCCCTCTCCCTTCCTCTCTCTAAAAATCAGTAAACTATTATTTTTTTTTATCATGTTCCTTCTTATATGGATCAAAACTCATACTGAGCAATGAGTTCTGGGTTGCAAAAGAGTAAACTATTATTTAAAAATAAAACAAACCTGAGGCCATAGAAGAAATAGCTGTTGAGCAAGAACGCATTGGGTGTGCTGCTGAATTATTCCAACTCAGAGCTATAAATTCTCTTATTTTAGAAATAAGGCACAGGTTTCGATCTGTCTTACTTCTCAGGGTCTTCGGTGGAAGAATTTGGGTTACAGCACTGGGAGGAGAGAGTACCAGCATGAAGTCATCTGGGGAGACTGAGGGTGTCTGTCCTCTAGGCTCTGGGCATCACTTTGACAAACACAGGACCTTATTTTGTCATAATGCTCAGAGGTGGGGCGTCTCCTGGGGATGGACCCACATTAACCACGCTCCCAAGAGTCCAATACTGGATTATGCAATGACCAGACCTTGGACGGCACATGTTCTACCTGTGAGAAAGGTAACAACGTGGGAAGCCACATTTGAATCATACATTATCCTTGAACATCAAGGACATAATTAAGAAATGAGTTGGGTGATCTTAAAAGATGGTATCATCGAACTACAGTAGGCTCATTCAGCCTCCCCGTAGGCGTGAACAGTTAAGCAGAATGGAACACCCCAGACTCTGGGGCACCTTCTGTCTGAACCATGTGGGAGTGTCACTGACAAATTCTTGCTCTTCGGGGGTCACTTTTTCAAACCAGGGGTCTCCAAGCTTTTCTGATTGTATGTGACTAACAGCAAAAAATGCATAAATCCGTTTTTCAAATCATTTGTGGATATTTCTTGGCACCATTTTCTTGTCAGATCTGACACAAAGGTTACTGCTTTTACTGAGTAATGTGGCAGACAAATTATATTCAAGGGAAGAGAAATTACCGATTGACCTTACTATCAACCATATAAGAGTGGCTATTTTTTTTAAAATATGTTTTTATTAATTTCAGAGAGGAAGGATTTCAGAGAGAGAGAGATAGAGAGAGAAACATCAATGATGAGAGAGAATCATTGATTGGCTGCCTCCTGCATGCCCCCTACTGGGGATTCAGCCCCAAACCGGGCATGTGCCCTAACTTGGAATTGATGTGTCAAGACTCACCCACTGAGCCACACCAGCCTGGCAAGTATGGCTATTTCTTTACATCTCCAACACAATGTCACTGAGCGTTTTACTACTTGCCAATCTAAGATTAAAATAGCACCTCATTATAATTTTAATTTACATTTTTTTCTTGTAAGTACGGTTAAACATTTTTTCATATCTTTTACAAGTTATTTCTATTTCCTCTACAATGAATTGTTACTTCATATCCTTTGTCTTTACAAAAATTATCCCTTAGTCTGTCATGTGTGCTCCAAATATTTTCTTTTCACCATTTCAGACATATTTTTAATTCTAGCTCTACTATTTACTAGCTGTGTGACCTTGAGAATATTAGTTAACCTCTCTGTGCCTACGTTTACTTGTCTGTAACAGGGATAATAATATAGTTCTCAATCCTATATTTGATAGGTAGGTGTTTTAGATTCTAGAATATTTTAGTACAAATACTGTTGTATGTTACATAAAAACCTAGGAAGTATGCGCTGTTTCAAACATTAATATTCCTATAAGAAACATATGGCTGAAACCGGTTTGGCTCAGTGGATAGAGCGTCGGCTTGCGGACTGAAAGGTCCCAGGTTCGATTCCCGTCAAGGGCATGTACCTAGGTTGCGGGCACATGCCCAGTAGGAGATGTGCAGGAGGCAGCTGATCGATGTTTCTCTCTCATCGATGTTTCTTTTTTTTTTTTTTTTTTTTTTAAATAATTTTTATTTCTTAAAGTATTACAAAGAGTATTACATATGTCTCCTTTTTTCCCCCCCATGACATTCCCCCGGCCCCTACCCCCCGCCCCCCCCCGCCCCATGTCTTGTGTCCATTGGTTAATCTTATATGCATGCATATAAGTCCTTCAGTTGGTCTCTTAATCCCCCCCCCCCCAACCCTCCCCAGGCTTCCCACTGTAGTTTAACATTCTGTTCAATGTTGCTCTGCTTCTGCATCTACCCCTGTTCATCAGTCCATACTGGTCCCCTTTATTTGTCCCAACCTCACTGGAGTAGTCTCAACCTCACCAGGGCCATCTGAGCCTCACCAGGGCCGTTTCAACCTCACCGGGGCCGTCCCTACCTCACGGGGGCCGTTTCAACCTCACCAGGGTCGTCCCTACCACACCGGGGCCGTTTCAACCTGACCGGGGTTGTCCCTACCACACCAGGGCCGTTTCGACCTGACCGGGGTTGTCCCTACCAGACCGGGGTCGTCCCTACCTCACGGGGGCTGTTTCAACCTCACCGGGGTCGTTCCTACCTCACGGGGGCCGTTTCAACCTCACCGGGGCCGTCCCGACTTCACCAGGGCCGTTTCAACCTCACCGGGGTTGTCCCTACCACACCGGGGCCGTTTCAACCTGACCGGGGTTGTCCCTACCACACCGGGGCCGTTTCGACCTGACCGGGGCCGTCCCTACCTCACGAGGGCCGTTTCAACCTCACCGGGGTCGTCCCTACCACACCGGGGCCGTTACAACATCACCGGGGTTGTCCCTACCACACCGGGGCCGTTTCGACCTGACCGGGGTTGTCCCTACCACACCGGGGCCGTTTCAACCTGACTGGGGTTGTCTCTACCACACCGGGGCCGTTTCAACCTGACCGGGGTTGTCCCTACCACACCGGGGTCGTCCCTACCTCACGGGGGCTGTTTCAACCTCACCGGGGTCGTTCCTACCTCACGGGGGCCGTTTCAACCTCACCGGGGCCGTCCCGACTTCACCAGGGCTGTTTCAACCTCACCGGGGTTGTCCCTACCACACCGGGGCCGTTTCAACCTGACCGGGGTTGTCCCTACCACACCGGGGCCGTTTCGACCTGACTGGGGCCGTCCCTACCTCACGGGGGCCGTTTCAACCTCACCAGGGTCGTCCCTACCACACCGGGGCTATTTCAACCTGACCGGGGTTGTCCCTACCACACCGGGGCCGTTTCGACCTGACTGGGGTTGTCCCTACCACACCAGGGCCGTTTCGACCTGACTGGGGTCGTCCCTACCTCACGGGGGCCGTTTCAACCTGACCGGGGTTGTCCCTACCACACCGGGGCCGTTTCGACCTGACCAGGGTCGTCCCTACCTCACGGGGGCCGTTTCAACCTCACCGGGGTTGTCCCTACCACACCGGGGCTGTTTCAACCTGACCGGGGTTGTCCCTACCACACTGGGGCCGTTTCGACCTGACCAGGGTCGTCCCTACCTCACGGGGGCCGTTTCAACCTCACGGGGGTCGTCCCTACCACACCGGGGCCGTTTCGACCTGACTGGGGTTGTCCCTACCTCACGGGGGCTGTTTCAACCTCACCGGGGTCGTCCCTACCACACCGGGGCCGTTTCGACCTGACCGGGGTCGTCCCTACCACACCGGGACCGTTTCAACCTCACCGGGGCCATCCCGACCTCACCGGGGCCATCCCAGCCTTACCGGGGAAACAGGAAGTTTGGCCCTCTGTCCCCTGCCGGCGGCTCCCCACCAGACAAAATCTCCAGGCGTTCCTGGTGGTTGAACATCCAGCACTCCTGCCCTCCACCAAGTGCACAGACTGCCTGTCTGCTGTCCCCCAGCGCCCCACAAGAGACTGGAACCAGTGGGCATGTTTGTGCGCTTGCTGGTACAGCAGTTCCACAATGCCGGCCGAGTCAGGCCCAGCCCTGGCCGGCCCCGGACCCGACTCTGCCCCCCGATTGCGTCCCTCCCAGATGCAAGGAGCTGAAATCTGCAGCCTGCTGGGATGGGCTCTGTACTTGGTGCCTCTGCACATCCTACTCAGTCTCAATTCGCTTCTTTCTATGCGAGGAGTTGAAATCTGCAGTTTGTTGGGTTGGGCTCTGTACGTGGTGTCACATCCTACTCAGTCTCAATGTTCTTTCTCTCCTTCCAGTTGTAGAGCTTCCACTGGGCCAACTTTCCCATGGTTCTGTATGATAGGTGTTTGTCTGATATTTGGTAGTTTCGATGTTGTTGTGTGAGGTAGCACGCACAGGTCTCTTCCTTATGCCGCCATCCTGGTTCTCCTGGGTCTGCTTCTTGAGTGTGTCTCCCATGGCTGCGAGCAGTTGAAGTCTGCAATTTGTTGGGATAGGCTGCAAAAGCGCAGGTGGGTCTTTTTGTGCACCTGGCACAGCTTGGATGGGGATGTGAATTGATTAGGGCTGAGACTCAGGGAGTCGCCATGGCGGAGCAAATAGTACTGGCTGAGTCTCCGCGGCCCCTTGAATCTCTGCCAGGGCTTTGTGTCCCCCAGTGCCGGCGAGCAGCTGTGCAACAGAGTCTCCCTCGCTTTCTGATGGCTGCAAGGCCGTGCTGCCTCTCCCCGTAGGGTCTGGTGCCTCATGATCCCGCCTGAACCAGCTCAGTGGATTTGAAAGTTTGCAGAAGCAAAGGCGTTTCTACTTGTGAGTCTGGCCCAGCCCAGATGGGAATGTAAATTGCGTAGGGCGGGGACACAGGGAGTCGCCGGGGCGGAGACTCAGCGGCCCCTTGCCTATCCAGGACACCAGGACTTTGCGTCCCCCAGTGCCAGCGAGCAGCCGAGCGCCAGAGCCTCCCTCGCTTTCTGACCGCTGGAAGGCCGTGCCGTCTCTCGCCTTGGGGCCTGGGGCCTCAGAGACCCGCCCGAACCAGCTCAGTGGATTTGAGAGTTTGTAAAAGCACAGTCATTCCCTCTTGTGCCTCTGGCACAGCCCTGAGGGTAGGGCGGGGTCACAGGGAGTCGCCAGGTGGAGGAAATAGTGATGGCGGCGTCTCCGCGCCCCTCGCCTCCCCGGGACACCAGGACTTCTTGTCCCTCAGTGCCGGCGAGCAGCCGCGTGTCAGAGCTTCCCTCGCTCTCCGACCACTGCAAGGCCGTGGCCGCCTCTCCCTGTGGGATCTGGGGCCTCAGAGACCCGCCCCGAGCAAGCCCAGAGGATTCAAGGGTTCGTAAAAAACCGAGAATCCATTTGCAGCCCGCGTGGCGTGTGACTGCGTACCTCTGGTTTTGGTGCCTCCGTAGCTCCCATTCAGTCTCACTGCGCTTCTTTCTTTTCCTCCAGTTGTAGATCTCCCACTGGGCCAACTTCCCCATGGTTCTGAGTGGCGGTTGTTTACTTCATAGTTGATAGTTTCAATGATGCTGTGAGAGAGCAGCACACACAGGTCCGCTCCCTACGCCGCCATCTTGGTTCTCTCTCATCGATGTTTCTAACTCTCTCTCTCTCCCTTCCTCTCTGTAAAAAATCAATAAAATATATTTAAAAAAAACAAAACAAAAAAAACAAACAAACAAAAAAAAGAAACATATGAATGTACTAGGTGGGATTAATAATACCTACGAATGACCTCATATCAGTTTAAGTTTGCCATCAAATGAGTTGCATTGTTGTAAAGTACCCCTCGAATCACACAAGGACGCCTCAAGAAGTCGAATTAAAGTCACATTTATTGCAAATCCGGGACTATGAGGGGGCATTTCGCTCTCCCAGATCTCATAGTGCCCGCCCCAGCCCCAACACCAGATTTATATAGGCAAGGATCACACAGGTATTGATTACATCCCAAGGTTTGGAATGAGGAACCTGGTTTTCAAAAAGACAGTTTACAGCCAAAACCGGTTTGGCTCAGTGGATAGAGCGTCAGCCTGCGGACTGAAGGGTCCCAGGTTCGATTCCGGTCAAGGGCATGTACCTGGGTTGCGGGCACATCCCCAGTGGGAGATGTGCAGGAGGCAGCTGATCGATGTTTCTCTCTCATCGATGTTTCTAACTCTCTCTCTCTCTCTCCCTTCCTCTCTGTAAAAAATCAATAATAAAATATATATTAAAAAAAAAAAAAAAAAAAAAAAAAAAAAAAAGACAGTTTACAGAAGCAGAAGCAGTTTTACTTAAGCATGTTATCTAAATTATAGTTTTGGGTCTCAGGATCACTGAATTGACAGAAACACATTATCTAGAGCCCTTGGGTCTTGCGACCACTGAGTCAACAGGGACACGTTATCTGGAGCCCTCTGACCTTGGCATAATTGTGCTGTCCTTCCCAGGTACAGAAGAATGTGCTTTCTAAGACCAGTATGACCACAACCAATGGGATATTCACATTACAATCAATAGGGTATTTAATCGAATGGGATGATTTATATAATTCAGAAAATCAAAATAACTTTTCTATTATTTTAGCAAGCAAATAAGTACAGAAACCAAACAGCAGGGTTAAAGTTAAACTATAGTTTCTACCTGAGATGATTGCTACCATACTTCAGCATCAAACGTTTTTGTGTGTTTTTTTGGAAAGTGGAGTATACGAGAAGCTACGGTTTATTGCATCGGGTTGTTGAAGAGAGACATTCTAGTGGTATTGTAGCCGATTGTTTAAATATTGAGACTAGCCCACGTGGGAAGGATTGGAAAGGAAAAGATACTCAATGAGAGTAATTTTAGTAGCTTGTGCAAATAAACATCATAGTATTCTTACAAATATATTCTACCCTACTGATCGTAATGATTGAATACCACTGCCTGTAATTGTTCCATATGAGCTCGGTTAAACTTGTTTTTGATGTTCAGAGCTTTTTAGATTTTGGACCAGTGGTTAAGGTGTATACATCTGTGGTATCCTCTCATAGGTTGTTGTGAATATTGGGTTAGATTACGCCATACGTGGAAAGCGTCTATAGCAGCTCTTAGAACAGAAAGCACCAAGTAAATATTCTTGTTGTTCTTGTTTTTAAGATGGGACTGCTAAGCCCTTACAATTCTTGTTTCTGGGCCTTTAGCTTGGCTTTGTGGGGTGGCTTGGTGTTGAATGAGGTTCCTTGTAAAGGCGATGGGGATATTTAAAGAGGAGAGAAGCATTTTTATTCTTTGATGGACACTGTAGAAGAAAGAATACGTACATGGCCTTTGAAGCCAGAAAAATCAGGGTTCAACTTCCATCGGATCAGCTTCTTTTAAAAACGGGGGGGAAATACCTATCTTGCTGGTTGCTTTGAGGATCATCTATAACTAGATAGGATGGAGACTGCTCTGTATACAGTATATGCTCAATAAATGATAGCAGCTGTTTTGTTAGGGGAATTTCTGGAGAGCTGAGGTCCAACCTTTACCCGCATACAGTCTAAAAAGCATACAATCAGCCACTTTCATGACTGAAAATGAGGGACTTGGACAAAGATCAGAGAAAGCATTTATTGTACATAAAGAAACAAAGCACCGTGACCATGATCCGTCTGCAAGAAGGTGGCACCAGGCCCTCCTTTGTGACATAATGTCATGGGACTTTACTTCTGGGCGGAGGTGGGAGGAGGGGTCCAGTGAGGTCTGCCAGGAGCAACCCCCCTTCCCCACAGAGGCCGAGGGGACAGCACCCCCAGGTAGTAAAGTAACCCAGCAGCCTTTAGCCTCCAGGACATTTCCATTGTACTGTGATTTTAAGATATAGGTTGCTCCTTTTATTATAGAATACCCCCCCAGCTTTAGATTGAACTTCTCAGACTTCAAAGTCAGACTGCTATCTCTTGATCCGTATACCCCGAGGCTAGACCCTATCCATTTCTGCTTAAATCCCTACTGAATTCAACGGAGATATAAACCATGAGGGAGTGCCTCCCATGTGCCAGGTGCTGAAAATACAAAGACGATCTGATAAGTTTCCATCCCAGGAGGGACTGGCAAAGAGGAAGGATAGCTGATAACTCTCTTAATAGGGAGTGCCGAGTGTTGAGTGATGTGACAGAGCTATGATAAAGTGCTATAGAGGGTACTGAGAAGAGAAAAATTAAATTTTCTAGGGAGGTTAGGGGAAACGCCTCCACAGAAGTGCCATTTGATCTGATCTTTGGACTGAGTCATCAAGCAGAAGGCTTTGAGATGGAACCAGGAGAGGAAAAAGCAGAGACAGAGGGAAGTGGGGGAAGGAGAGAATAGCACTCCCAGTGAAAGAAGCTGCAGGCACCAGGGTGCGAGGCAGGAGGCATATTCATCCACTTGTTCCGTTATTTATTCAATTAGCAGGCACTGGTTGAGTGCCGACACGATTCTTGGCACTGGGGATACAACAGGGAGCAGACAAAGTCCCTGATACTCTCATGGAGTTTACACTTCAGAGCAGGATGGGTCTGAAAACAAATAAATATAAACAAGGTAACTTTCGAGAGCAATATGTGTTAAGAGAGCAATATGTGTTACGAAGAAAGAAGAAAATAAGCTGGGAGAGGGTATGATGATAGGGAGCCAGGGGCGTGTACGATTGGGTAATCAGGGAATGCTCTCTGGAGGAGGTGTTTGACCTGAAAACCAAGTGGCACGGAGGCAGCCTTCTGAAGGCAAAGTGTCCCGAGTAGAGGGAACAGCAAATGCAAAACAAAAAAACAAACAAAACCCAATAAAACGGCAACGGGGCTAGGCCTGGTGTGTTTGAGGGACAGAAGGGCAGGCAGCTTGACTGGGAACAGCCTGAGCAAAGGAGTGATGGGGGCAGACCACAGAGGGGCAGGCCTGGTTGGAAGGCCTCGTGGGGCATCCTAAGGAGGTTGTTTTGAAGAAGTACATCTGGCTGCGGGGTAGAGAAAGGGTTGGAAGCAGGGAGGTCAGTTCGGTGTTGCTTACTCTGGGCAAGAGATGTTGGTGGCTCCGACCAGGTGGTAGCAACAGAGACAGACAAATATATATTGAAGTAGAGCTCACAGGACCTGCTGATGGATTGGAGTTGGGGTGAGGGAAAGGAAGCTGTGATCATGTCAAATGCTACGAAAGGTTGAATAAGATGAGCCGATAAAAGTGACCTTGCTCATTGTAGTAGTATTGTCCATGTGGCAATAGTGGGAACATGAGGTTGGAGAAAGAGGATGGTGGAAAAGAATGGCTATAAAGACTTTGGGAATGAATGAACCTGGCCTCACACAGAGGACACAAGGGTACTGAGCCACTGACAAAGCCAGGCTGATAACCTGTGAGGCCAGGTACCTCTCAGAATGTTACTGCCAAGGGTTTTAAAAAAAGAGGCCTTCAGCTAAATATGAACAGTCTGTCTCTCTCTCCCTCCCCCCACCCTTTCTCTCTCTCTCTCTCTCCTTCCCCCTCTCTCCCTCTCTCTTTCCTTCCCTGCCCCTCTCAGGAAGAGATAGAGAAATAAACATCAATTGGTTGCCTCCCACACGCATCCCGACTGGGGACCAGCAACCTGGGTATGTGGAATTGAACATCACCACCTTTTGCTGTATGGAACAACACTCCAACCAATTGAGCCTCACCAGCCAGGGCTCTTCATCTCTTTTTTGCCTTGTAGGGTAAATATCTGCCTGTTCTCACACACTCTCCATTAGCCTCAGCCTCTCCTCTCAGTAGATTATTCAGATGTGTACTATCATCCAAGTCAAGCAGGAAATTCTGCACTTAACCGGCTTGAGTAAATGTGTACTGAGGGGTAATTAGAGGTGCTTGCTTTCAGAGAGGAAGAGAAAACACTTTTGCTACTTTGTTTCACCCAAGACTTTGTTTTACTCTCACTTAACAACTCGGGATGTTTGACTCCTTTTTGACTGGGACGGGACATTATCAGGCTTCTTAAATATTTTGTGTTGACTGGCTGGCTAGTTCAATTGTCTCCTGATCCTACAGTCCCCTGCATACCCACATCAGGCCTGTAGGGGTCCTCAGACCTCTCTCTGAACCACTACACCAGGCTTGTCCTCTTTAGCTAACATTATCTTTTATTTAAACAGAAACAGTAGCCACCAATCTTGTTACATAACATACCAATATCCTAGGGTGTTACACTAATGTAATATCTACTGTTAGGGAGTGGTAATCTGTCAACACAAATATTCACTAGGAGAATATTTTGGAAACATTGTATTAGGTTTGACTTTCTGGCCCTACTTGAAATTTTGGAGCCGGAAGGAACTTTAGAGATCATCCTATTTCATTCTGCCTTTTATATGGTGAAAACCAAGGCCCAGAGAGACAAAGACATTTGCCCAAGAGGTGGCCCAAAAGGCTAGATAGAAATTAAGCTTTTGATAATCCCAAGAATCCATCACACATTCTTAGATTTAGGGTTTAAGTGTTAAACCTTTCTTTTTCATGATTCTTATCTCAAAAGCCTTTTTTTCTGTTTAAGACTTTGAAATTTTGTCAATTGTGAATAGTGACATGGTGCTCCTGCTTTTACTGAAACTGCATAGTTGAGACTGATAAATATGTACAATACTGATGTATTTAAGGTAGCTTTGTTGTTTTTACTAACACTAGGGCTGGATTCACACCCAACCATGCAACTTATATTAACTGAATACAATTTGAATGCAATGTGTATTAACTGAATCAAACAGATTTTAAACACAGCTGGGTGAAGTTTGAACCACCAGGGGAGCCACCCCTGTACCATTCTCACTTCTGGTCTCTGAGGAATTGCAGGAACCTCAGTGGCCTAGTGAAAAGGCTGGGCCGCTCTCTTCCCCTGACCCCTGCCAGCATTCTTTTTCAAACGGACCTGTTTTCCTGCTGGGAGGCTGCCCCACTCCACCCACCTGGTGCCTCCCCGAATTTCCTGACTGCCCTGGGCTTATTTTTTAACCTTCTGTTCCTTGAAAAGCACCACCCCACTGACCCAGAATGTGGGCTCCTCCCCTCTGGTCACTGACCCACCTACTCTCCCGGGGTTACCATCCCCGTCTCCCTCTAAGAGTCTTGGAAAATCAGCAGCAGTAGGCGGCTGAGCGCCAACCAATTTCCCTAAAGGCTCCTTCCTACTTGGAGCTCACCGAAATGGCCAGCAGAGAAGAGGGAGAACGGCTTGCTTCTGAGTAGGGCCTGGTTGGGCCGGGCTGGCACTGTCTTATTCAGCAGCCCCAGGATCTGAGGGCTCCTCAGTTACCGTCGGCTCTGGGTTAGGCATGGCTAAGGTGTAAGGAGAAAGTTACCATCTTCGGACCTCTAAGCAGAAGCACCGTAACACCTCCCTTCTCCCTACCCCAGGTTCTGGAAATCCCAGTTTTGACCTGGGGACAAATCTCAAGCCCAAATAAAAGATCTCCTCCCAGGCGCTGAGAGCCCTCCCATTCTCATCACCCTCTCTCCCCGTTCCTCCGGCCAGTCGCCCTGGTTAGCCGCGTGCAGCGGCCTGAGCCTCGCGGGGCCAGACCCGTCAATCGCAACACTCCCCGCACCCAAGCGCCGCCAGGGCAGAGGGGTGGGGGGTGGGAGGTAGGGGAAGCGGGGGGCGGAGTTCCGTCCTTTCCTGATTGGCTCGGGGTGGGTGGCTGCGGCCGTGCCGAGCCAACCCGCGGCGTGTTGCTATGTGCTGAGCTGAGGGGATAGGCGCGGGGGCGCGTCCGTCATAGGGCAGCCCCCAGCCCCGACCCGGAGGGATGCAGAGTGGCGGCGGCGGCAGTGGCGGAGACTGTGGCTTTAAGAGAGCGCCCGGAGCCCGGGATCCGGCCGGGCGGTCCTTTGCTGCGGCGCATCCCCGTGGAGCCAAGCCTGGCGCGGGCCGGACGGTGCAGCTTGCAGCCGGGTAAGCAAATCGGGAGCGCGGCGCAGGCCGAGCGCGCGTGGGCATGGGGCGCGCTGACAGCGTGAGCGCCGGGCACCCAGCACTGGGCACCGGTCCCGCGGCCCCTCCGGCCCCATCTCGCGGGGCGCGGCGCTCTCTGCCCAGCACGGCCGAGTCAGAATCCGGCGTGGGGTCTCCGTGGGGGCCACGGGCGCAGGGGGCGGGGAGCTGGCTGCCGGGGCCACGTGACCGGTTTGTTTACAAACACTGGCGGGCCCGCGGTGGCCCGAGGAGGGAGCCGAGGTGGCGCGGGGTCCTCGGGTCCGGATCCGGGACGTATTCGGCGAACTGGGCATGTCTGGGGTGGCGATTGGGCCGAGGGAACCAGGAGACCCGATCGCTGCTTCTTTCTTAGCATAGTTCCGTGGGTTCGGGCTCCGTGGGGGCCAGGGCGGGGGCTTTGGACATTTCTGTCCCGGGAGAAGCTGACTGCCTGCTGGAGACTCTGGGTCCTGGAGCGCCGTCCTCGGGGCCCCCGCCTTTGGGAGACTGGCCGCCTTCAAAACTCCCGGGAGGGAGCGCTCGGCCGGCCCGAGCCGAGGTGACCGCAGCCGAGTTCCTGCCTGGCCGCTTCCCGGCGCCTCCCCAGTGCCCTTGCCAAGGGGGTGGGCGCGAGTTCGCTCCTGCCCGACAGAATGTAGGGGCCTCTACAGCGATTATCTCCCAGGAACTCTCTGCTTCAAGTTCACCCGCTGACCTCTTGTGGGTGTCTTTACCCAAGTGGTGGCTTTTCTCCTGTTGGGGGCTGGGGGAACCACCTGTTCTTTTGGACCCAGCCCAGGAGACTGCCACCTCCGACTGCACTCTCAGTTTACAATTGTTTCGAAAGGCAAGTGAGTGAGTGTCCTCTGTTTTTCTCGGCTCTGCACGGGCTGCTGTGAATGGCACGTGAAACTGCTTCAGGGCTCTGCTGGAGGGGGAGGGCGCTGCTTTCCGGCCTGCTGTTGGATTTGCTCTTCTGGAGTCTTAAGGCTCTTTTAAGTGAGCCCTTGCTTCGTCAGTCTGAAGGCTAACAAGACAGCTAGCTACTCGTCCTTTTTCCTTACCTTGCCTCCCTTTTTCTTCTCTTCAGATCCAGCAAGATATGCACGATGGGGCTCCCTGTCCTAGAGCAGTGGGCAAAAAGAGGAACTGCTACCCTGTACCCCACTTGCTCACAGGACATTAGCAGTTCAAGGAACCTGGGGTGGGGGTGGGGGTTGAGAAGTTAAGCGACTTGCCCAAGATAAACATGAACTGGATTGGGTGGGACTTGACCTCACATGCTTGATGCTAAGTGCTCTTGATTTTGAGAACTTGACCTTGTGATCAGTAGGATTGGATTCAGCCTTCCCTGGCTTTCCTTTGACTTCATCACCGACACAGGACTTGCAGATGTGGGCTGAACCTGAATGTGACTTCTTTCCATCGCAGTGGTTCTCAACCTTCTTAATGTCGCGACCCTTTAATACAGTTCCTCATGTTGTGGTGACCCCCAACCATAAAACTATTTTCGTTGCTACTTCATAACTGTAATTTTGATACTGTTATGAATCGTAATGTAAATATCTGATATGCAGGATGTATTTTCATTGTTACAAATTGAACATAATTAAAGCATAGTGATTAATCACAAAAACAATATGTAATTATATATGTGTTTTCCGATGGTCTTAGGCGACCCCTGTGAAAGGGTCGTTTGACCCCCAAAGGGGTCGCGACCCACAGGTTGAGAACCGCTGGTCCATCGCTTCCTTCATTGCCTTAGCCCTTCATACTAAGGCTGAGTCTTGCCCTGGTGAGGAATATGTTAATTCTTCTGGACGGTGATATGAGCGGCTACAAGTTTTGTTCTTATCAAGGAACAGGCCCAGCCTGAGGAGAGTTGCGCCAACTTCCCTTTGACATTGTCCCTTGTCCCCAGGTCCATGATAAGGGTGTCCGATCTGAGTAGAAAGGGGCCTGGGCTCATCCCCCTCCCCAGTTCGGTTTTGCCTTGTCAGTTTAAGATTTGATAACGGCATTTTTGGGATCTGCCTTGGTATCTTGTCCTTGACCTGAAGTCACGCTTGGAGTTAGCGGTGGAAAATAGAAAATTAAACGCCATGCACAAGAAGACCCTTTTCCTTTTAAGAGAGCTGTTTTCAAACTTTGAGTGGGGTCCACATTTTACATCACTACATCCCAGAGCTGTGATAAGTTCCAGGAAACAGTTGCCCTTACTACCTGCAGTGTGCTCTACTTACAATTTTTGACTCCTTTTTAAAAAACACACACACACAAAACTGCTGGTCATGACCCATTAATTTGATTTCTTGACCAAATAGCTCAAGGCCCACAGTTTAAGAAACATTGCTCTATGGCAGAGGTCCTTAAACTTGATGTGCATAAAGATGACCTTGGTCATGTTTAAAAATGCAGTTGTCAGCCAGGGCCGGTTTGGCTCAGTGGATGGAGCGTCAGCCTGCGGACTGAGGGGTCCCAGGTTCGATTCCGGTCAGGGGCATGTGCCTGGGTTGCGGGCACATCCCCAGTAGGAGATGTGCAGGGGGCGGCTGATCGATGTTTCTCTCTCATCGATGTTTCTAACTCTCTATCTCTCTCCCTTCCTCTCTGTGAAAAATCAATAAAATATATTAAAAAAAAAAAAAAAAAAAAAAAAAAAATGCAGTTGTCAGTCCACTCTGGTGATGTTTATTTTCAGCGGGGCACATTTTTAATAAGCCGGCCATGCGATTGTGATGCAGGTGGTTGATAAGAAACTCTGACCTAGTGGGGATTGCAGGCAGTGAACAATGAAAGGCATTAACTTGGGTGTGAAGTGTGCAACGCCTGAGTCAGAAATGTGACCCAGACTATGCAAACCTTAGTCTCTCATCTGCCTGTCTCAGAAGCCTATAGTGTTGTTTGCTTTCAGCCGCCATGAAACTTGGCCATAAGAGAAGAGATAGACGCCCCTTCCCTTCCCTTCTATCCCCACCCCACCCCATTTGAGGGCTGCTGTTCTCTGTTTTGGGCCACTGGATGTTTTCAGATGCCTGGCGTTGGGGTCATGAGTAGTGCGGAGGACTTAGCTCTGCTATTCACAGATTGTGTTAAAATCATCACTGTTTTAATGGTTTTGAGTTAGCAACACAGTCATTGTGTCTTGGATGTGAATAAATGGCCGGCAGAAGAGGTTGATTTTGTTTCATATCTGGGTATTCCAGGCTCTGTAGTCTGGGGGAAGGGCAGGCTGATGGTTTTGTTTTTGTTTGGAGGTGGGGGGGTCGTGTCCCAGGCTTGTCTGTCAACAGTTGTTAATAAGAGGCACAGTTCCCCACCTCCTTGCCTTCCTTGGTCCTGGCTCTTTCCTATGGTGACAGCTCAGGCTCCTGTCTGCATGTGGATTTGTTAGTCATTCAGTTTCTGATGCTGTGACCTCTGTCTCTACCTTCGAGCACAAACATACACAGATCGGATGCATTCACATGTTGGCTGTTTCCCTCTTAGTTACTGTATCCAAACATGTTGGTAAAAGAAATTTCCTTGAATTAAAGCTGCCATTTAGCTTCAAAAAGAACTAAATTATCCAAATTTAAATTCAACTGTGGTCCTTCCTGCCAAAGGTATGCCTTATATGGGATTGCTAACTGTAGGATTGTTGACATTAATAATGCTCAGTTTTGGTCAAGCAGGCCACACTGAGAATGTTTTGAGCCAATGGAAAAACAGAAAGCAACAAAAGGCTGGCAATGGATAGGATAGGATGTCCTAGGCGAGGAAAAGCAGAGGGGAGAGATGTTCAGGTGCCATTCAAATGGAGGATCAGGATCAGTTTCCTTTCTATATCATCTTGGCACTTCCCTAGGGTCTGTGGACCAAAGCACTGGATGCTCTGAAAATTGCACTCTTAGCCAAGTGAGTATTAAGCTCTGTATTTTTGAACTTGCACCTTCAGTGATGGAAAGCCAGGGCCTGCAGGCTAAAGGTGTTTTGTTAGAGTTGATAGAGTGATATTATCCTTAACAAAATAAGGTGATGGTACTTGACTTTCATCCTAAAGAACCAAACCTACCTGAATGTCACTGGGAGTGGTGAATGTAACCTTGGGAGGTTGGGGATGGGGGGTGGGGGAGGTAAAAGTAAATTGGATTATGCTCCTCCCCTGTTTACAACTTTTCAATCGTAATCCAACTACTTTCTCTGAGGCCCTCCTCTCTCCCCTAACCTCTCCCACCGTATCTCCTACCAGCCCTCACCTGGTCACCTCTGCTTCACTCTGGTCCAGCTGCAGGTGGTTTGTTTTTGTCATTGGGCCTTTCCTACTGGCAGTGCCTCTTTCCAGAATGCCTTTCATCCAAATTTCTGCATGATTGGCTTCTCTCCCTTGGGTCTCGGAGAGCCCTGCCCTGACCAGTTATCTAGAACAGCTCCTCTCCTCCCTGCCCTTTAGCCTTTCTTAAACCCCTGGGATGGAGTAGCACTGGCTAAAATAATCTATGTTGTTGGAGTGAATGAATGAATGACGAAAGAGCCAAGGTTGAGTCTCCAAGAGTAGGAAATAGTACTTTATTTTCAAGAGGAGAAGATATAAAACAACACAAGCATTTCTACCAGTAATCACATTTCATTAATACTAAGAGACATTATAAGTAGGGTTAAGAAGCCTGGGCTTTGGAACCAGAAAAATCTGAATAATTATCACTGTGATCTTGGGCAATTTGCTAAAATTCTCTAAATCTCTGTCCCTTATTTGTAAAATGGGACTAATAATAGTTACTATCACACAGGGTTGAGGGGAGGATTAAATGAGAGAATGCATGGAAACCAGATGCAGAGCCAGCCCCCTGAGCACCTGGTGTTAATAGCTAGATTCTCCCTCTCTGATTGGCAGGAGTTCCCAAAACATTGATTTGAGAATGGGCAGTAAGAGGTAAAAACTACAAAATTATCAACATAAGAATGCGTCAACCTAAGAGTTTATGTGAGCCAATCTAAGGAAGATTGCATGAAGGTGGGAGAAAGCAAGGCTGGGATTGGATTACAGGGCAGTTAACAAGATTATGTGCTCTCTTGAGGGTGGTTTTTCAAAGGTATGTTGACCTAGATGCTCAAGAACAATGGGGCTAGGGTTTGCTTAAGGCAAACATAAACCTTTTACTAAAAAAGGTACCTGTCTGAGGTGTGACTACCCTCCATGACCTGTTAGGAATTTAAGATGAGATCACCCTGTGAGGTTACTTTTCGGAGAACCCCTTTTTCATCCACAAAAATCTTTAATCAGTTTAAGTAAATGAAGACAAAGTGTCACTTGGATCTTTCAGAACTGGAATGGAAGTTAGAAATGCATAACTGTAAATAAATACCCATATGGAAGAAGTAACTTTTATAGAAGTTTTTGGAAGGAAATGTTGTCTACTTGTTCTTCTTTTATCCTTGGATTAAGGTGGGGCAACTGACAGCTGTTTACTGGGGCCATTGGTCCCCCCCGCCTTGTTTTCGCTGCGATGAGGTGTCCTCCTCTTTGCTTTGTGGAGGGACACTGTCTGAAGTAGCTGTGTATACCATGATGCTACATTTCTTATAAGGGTTTATATTGTTGATAACTTAAGCTGCAACTTTAAAAAGTTAATTGGAGAAACTTCTTTCAGAATCAAGTTCTCCGAAAAGCTTTGTCTCTTCCGAGGAACTGTTATGATTTTTTCTTTGGACAATTGGAAATTTATAGCTGATCATGTTTCTCTTTTTGCTTTGGCTGCCAGGAAGCACAAAGCCAAATTTGTGGCTTGAATTTAGTAACTAGGGGGCCCTGCATCCTAACTTTTTCTGGTGTGAAACTTGTAATTTTTATTTTCTCTACCTTCTAGTTAATGACTGAATAACTTTTTATTAATGAGGTATATACTGGATTGGCATTAACATCTATTTTATGTATTACGTTGTAGAGATATAAACGCTGAGGCTCAAACAGGGGAGAAGGGCTTACTTAAGACACACAGCTAATTAGGGCAAAGCACAGACTGGAAACCATACCTTTTGTTTATTAGGCCCAGGGCTCTTCCTACTCCTGTACATTCTGGAAAAACACCAGCTCCTGACTAAAACCCTAATAGCCCAGGATGTCTCAACACTAGGCAAAGCCTACGTCCTCTCTGATTGGGCCAAGGAGCATTCTGCCATTGAGGTGCTACCGTGCCACCCACATTCCTATTTCCTGGTTGAGTCAGCAACGTTGTGTGCTCTCCCGTCTCCTGAGCTTCAGGGCCGCCAGCCCTCCCCTGAGGTCTTGAGAATGTGGTGTGTCCAGATCTGAAACTAGATTGCCAGCTCAGAGTGAAGACACCCTCTGGTGTCTGGAGCTCTATTTGTTCATCTCCAGGAAGGAAAGCTTGATGTTCAGGTGGCCCGTGGGTGCCCCCGAGGCTCAGACAGGGTCTTCTGGGTGCCAGCAGTGGCTGAGTTTGGTTGGACTGAAGAAAGTGCTTTAATTTGATCTGGTACGAAATTTAGTTATAGGAAATACTGATTTTGTTTTGTTTTCCCATGGTGCTCTGGTTGGGAGTACCTGGGGCAAGAGGGCGCAGACTTGGAACACATCCTGCCTGATTTCTATTTTGAGTGAGAGAAGAGTACCTCTGGCCTGGGGCTGAAACTCAACCTTGGGTTTTGTTTTATTTTCCTGGGTGATAATCATTGAACAGGTATAAGACCTTGGGGAGATAAGGATGAGTTAAACATGGCCTCTGCCCCTAAGAGCAATTAAGGCATATGTATTAGTAACTAGAGTACAAAACAAGGTAGACTTTTAAAGTCATCACAGAGATACAGAGAAAAGGGTAGGCATATTGAAGACGAGGTGGTGAAGAATAAAGAGGACTTAAACATGTAGAAACACGCTCCAGGGGAAACTGTGGGTGCAAAGCCACAGAGGTGTGATCATAAGAGGCAGTGTATGGGCAACGTTCCGTAGGCACAGGAGATGTAGAAAGGAGACTGCTGGGATATTGCCACAGTTTAAAATAACTCCATGGAAGTGAACTGTGATTTCCATTCACAGTAGCACTCGTGAGCCTGCAGCCTGTGCACAATGGCTAGTTGACATAGATAATAGGCTTCCTCAAAAGTGAGACTCTCCTTAGGGCTCCTCCATCCTGGCTGCCGTTAAGAATTCCCAGCCCAGCCCTGACCGGTTTGGCTCAGTGGATACAGCGTCAGCCTTCGGACTGAGGGGTCCCAGGTTTGATTCCAGTCAAGGGCATGTACCTGGGTTGTAGGCACATCCCCAGTAGGGAGTGTGCAGGAGGCAGCTGATCGATGTTTCTCTCTCATTGATGTTTCTAACTCTATCCTTCTCCCTTCCTCTCTGTAAAAAAATCAATAAAATATATTAAAAAAGAAAAAAAAGAAAGAAATAGTTCCCAGGTTTCTCCAATGCAGCCATCCCACACATGTCTGAGGTCTGGAAATCACTGAGGCAGTTGCTCTTCCTGGCAGAAACCAGCCACCTAATTAATATCTTTGACCTTTGGCCTCCTCTCCCACTTCCCTTTCTTTTCTTTTGTTTGTATGACTCCTGTGTATGTCATCCATTCTTTCACCACTTCGGTCCCTGTCTGTTGGAAGGATTCCTCCCTAAATTGACCCACTACCAAATGGACCATAAGGTAGAAATGAATTCTCTTTCAGTATTTGCTGCTTTAATGGTATAAACGGGTACCTTGTAAATGTAAATAGGGCTTTTTGGTAAGTTTTGCTTATGTGGTTTTGAACTTGTTTCCTTCAGGATTTGAGGAAAGAAGTGTCCCACACATGACTGCAGCCTCAGCCAGACAGCCCATGAGCAGGAAGATACTGAAAACTAGCTTTTCTTGTGCCTAATCTCTTGGTTCACCTTCTGGTTCAGGTTATTCCCTACCCTCGTATGTTTTCTCAGGTTTCTGTAATTAAAAGTCGTAGCATTGAGCCAACCCTGAGAGTCTGAAAACGTTTTAAAGAGAACTTAACATCTTTGTCTTGCATTATAATTACTTGATTTCGACTCTCCCTCTGGGAGATATTCTGCTTAGTGCTCTAGAGGCCTCAAGAACCTAGGAGGCACAAATCCAGACCCGGCTCTGGCTTGTCTTAAGTTGAAGAATCCATGAGGGGTGGGAGGGTGAGGGCCCAGGACTCGGATGTTGGTTCTGGTACTTTCAAACAGGTGATCTTAATAATGCCCGCCTCCCTGGGTTGTTGGGAGGATTAACTGAGAAAATGGATACCAAGTGCCCCCTCCGGGGCCCACAATAGGAAATTAATAAATTGTAGAGTCCTGGAGGCTGACTGACTTGTTGCTGCAGAGCCTCAGGTGACTCCTCCCTCCCGCCTCCCCACACTTCCACCTTTTCCACCGAGGCCTTTTTGAGCTCTGACTGCCAGCCAGACTTTGGGCTGGGTATGAGGGATGATTAACCAGTCCTGGCCTCTGGCCAGCAATGGCTCACAATCCAGTAGGAAGACTGACCCGTCAACAACCAGCTTGGTGGAGGTTTCTCCAATTATATTTAAGGCTGTGCTGGCACAGTGCTCGTCCCCCCTTGATGTGCCAGGCACGAAAGAGAAAAGAGGCTGTAATTCTTACTAAAACCTGTCTGCCGTCCCCAGAACAGGAGAAATCCAGAAATTTGTTCTACATGAGTCCCTCTCTTCCTCCTGACTCCGTTTCCTTTCCTTCAAGAAATGGCAACACTAGGTGACAGTTTAATAATCCTTAGAACAAATTATGTCCCTCTGTGTCCTGGTGAAGGCTGGGACTTTAGACATACAGGCATTCTTGTGAAAGTGCCTCTGCCCTTTCTTTCTCTTGAGTTTTCAGTTTAATTTCCAAATTCCAATTGTGGAAAGGCAGGGAAGGGAGCCCAGCCACAGATGTCAGAGTCTAGAGTTGTGGATTTATTTGAATTGGGAGATTAAAGTCGGGGAGCCAAAGGCATGCTGACAGCTGAACAATGAAATTGTATTGGCAGATCGGGGATGGATGGTTTGTAACTAATTGGGGCCCCAGCTGTGCCCTGGGGGAGCAGCAGTTACAGAGGAATCGGGGTCACACAGTGCCCATAGTCCAAAGGACATTTGTTTATTTAGTAAATAATAGTTGATATTTGAGTGTGTGAGACACAGATGGCAATCAAATAATGACTTTAATAAAAAATACAACTGTGCAAAGTGCTATGCATGTGGAATAGGGGACCTGACTTGATCGGGCTTGGAGGATGCTCTGCAGAGGGCTCCCTGGGCAAGGAACTTCTGAAGATTGGCCACATCTCTTGCTCTATTTTCAAAGATGTTTTCTTGATAGATCTACACGGTTGTCTTAGATCAGGGGTGGGAAACCTTTTGCCTGCCAAGGGCCATTTGGATATTTATAACATCATTCTCAGGTCACAGAATTATCAACTTAAAAATTAGCCTGCTATCTTTGGTCAAACATTTAATTAACTCACCCCTAATTCCTTGGCAGGGCCAGAACAAGGATTTTATAGGCCTTATATGGCCCTCAGGCTGGATGTTCCCCACCCCTGTTTTTTTTTAATTACTATTTTTTAATATATATATTTTTATTGATTTCAGAGAGGAAGGGAGAGGGAGAGAGTGATAGAAACATCAATGATGAGAGAGAATCATCAATCGGCTGCCTCCTGTTAATGCACACCCTGCACTGGGGATTGAGCTCTCAACCTGGGCATGTGCCCTGACCCAGAATCGAACTGTGGCCTCCTGGTTCATAGGTCGATGTTCAACCACTGAGCCACGCTGGCCCGGCGTTCCCCACCCCTGTTTTATAGATTATAATTCAAGGTTAGCTGTGTCTGGTCCCTCTCTGGGTCCAAGACCATGGAGAAAATGTATTTGTTTTGTTTTCACCAGGAGTGTCATCTCTGAGCATGGCCAAATACAAAACAAAGGACTAATGCTGAGGGTGGCAGTCTCCGGGGGTTGGAAGAAAAGGGCAGGCCTGGCCCTCTTTTGCATGTGGAATAGCGAGGCAAGCTTCATGGACCTCTTTTCTTCTCGGCCTGAACCAAGCCTGACACCTCATTTTTTCCTAACTCAGTGATTTAATGCAGTAGCTCAGATGGCCCTAAGGGATTTATGGCCACCACCCCAGGAGAAAGAAGGTTCCTGTGTTGACAGTCTAAGGGTTTTTCTAGGGGTCCAGAAGCTGCCCCAGGTGATGCTAAGAGATGGTGTGAAGGGCCAGGGGAGGTGGAATGGGAAATGTTTCTGCCATCAGACAACAGCCAGTGAAACCACCAGTGGTCCCATATGCTGGGGCGGATGGGAGACATGGCTCCACAGCCCTGAGTCTTAGACCCCTGCCAGCCCGAGTGAGCTGAGGTCACAAGAGTGACGTTTTGAACTTTGTGGCATATAAACGGTGTGTGAATCCAGTCATGTCCAGCATTAGATTGATTTTTTTTTTATTGACTTGAGAGAGAGGGGGGGGGGGGGAGGGAGAGAGAGAAACATTGATTTGTTGATTCACTTATTTATGCATCCATTGGTTGCCTTCTGCATCTGCCCTGACCAGGGATCGAACACACAGCTTTGGGAAGACACTCTAACCATCTGAGCTACCCGGCTAGGACCAGAATTAGATATTTTAAATGTTCTGCACAGGGGCAAAGGTAAGGAGATTTTAAAAATATCAGCGTTATAGGGCAGCATGGTTTCATGGGTGGTCATTCATTTACTCAGTTAACACTTATCAAGACTCTCCAATGTGCTGGACACTAGGTAGGAGTCCTGGGCAAACCATGGCTCTGGGGAGGGGCTGGGTACAGACTGGACTTATGACTTCAGTAAGTTCCCAGTCTGGTGGGGAGACAGACACAGGAACGGTGTGATAAAGGGCCATGGTGGGGGTGCATGCTGGAAGAAGGGGCCACCAGCTGTGCTTAGCGTCTCATTTGAGCTGGGTATTAAGGGATGAGAGACATCGGCCAGCAGAGAAGCTAGGCTCAGGCATTGCAGGAGGCTGAAACAACTTGAGAAAAGGCAGTGAGCGAGCTTGGTCTGCTGGGGAAACAGGTTTGGAGTGAGGTGGGAAGGTGATGAGAAGATAAGGCACCAGGTTCTTGGTGCCACCTGAGGTGTCGGGCTGAGTCCTGCAGGCTGCTGGGAAACTTGAGAGAGATGTGATCAGATTGTGTTGTATAAATAGAATTCTAGAATGGGCTGGCGAGGTAAGCGCTGAGTCAGGGAGCCCAGTTAGGAAGCTCTCACAGTGGTTCAGGATGAGAGAGGACAGGACTCACTCAGCGCTGCGACTGGGAGGGTGGCTTTCAGAGGCCGAGCCAGCCGTCTAGGGGACAGATAAAGAAGGAAGGGAAGAAGATCAAGAGTGTTTTCTGGCCCTACCTGGTTTGGCTCAGACTGAAGGGTCCCAGGTTCGATTCCAGTCAAGGGCATGTACCTTAGTTGCTGGCACATCCCCAAGTAGGGGGTGAGCAGGAGGCAGCTGATTGATGTTTCTCTCTCATCAATGTTTCTAACTCTCTATCCCTCTCCCTTGCTCTCTTTAAAAATCAATGAAATATATTAAAAAAAAAAAAAAAAAGAGTGTTTTCTGTTTGGGCACCTGGGCTTCCAGGAGGAAGGAATAGAATTTGGGATGAAGGTGATAGGAGCCAAAGGGAAGGAGAAAGATGGTGTAGTTTGAAGTGCCATCCGAGGCGCCAGATAGAGGCATCCTTTTGAAAGGGACCCAGGTTGCTGAAGACTTGAGGGTGTGGATGAGAGCACAGTCAGTCAGGCACATAGGGGGAGCACCTCCAAGGAGGAGGAGGATGGAAGGAGAGCAGCCAGGGAGACCTGAGAGGGGCACCATGAGGCCCAGCAGGGAGAGTTTTAGGGAAAAGCAGCCCATGAGAGAGCTGAATGCAGCAGCAGGGCCAAATAGTGTTAGCATTCAAACGTGTTAGTGTTTGGGCTTGGCACATTGGAGCTGCCCATATTTTTGTTACTCAAAAGCCTGGTTGTGATAAATGATATTCGTGGAGCATTGCCAGAAGGCGTGGCAGCTCTTCCATTCCACTGAGCGTCTGCATCGCTGAGTCCAGCCAGACCATCAGAAAGCCATGCTCTTAGGCTGCCCTGACGTGACCCTATTAGAGTCCGTTTTACTGCATTGCCCTTTGGTGTTTGTTCTGATGTCTATTTTCATGGAGGGACAGTCTTGCAAGAGGGTTACATGGTAGGAACTTTTGGGGTGCGCTGAGGTCCTTGTCCACAGGGTTACTCATCATCTCCTACTCATAGAATGTCTCTGAGAAAAATCTGTATCCTGAACAACCAAGATTCTTTTGTTTTATAGGAACTATAAACTTGTATAACTGCTATTTTCTTTTCTGCCTTGGTTACTGGGGAGCTCAAAGCCAAATTTGCAATTGAAATTCAGTAAATATTTAGCAATTTAATAGCATGCATTTCTATATCCTAACTCTCCTTTTTTCTTTTATTCCTCCTTCCCTAATTTCTTTACCTATTTTAATAGTATTGTATTGTTTATATTTTTGTAAGTCACTATAAATCCTTTTTGGAACTAGGAGTTGTATAAGAAAGAGAAGGAAGCCATCAATGAGTTACCTATGTCCTTGGCAACCTATCTTCAGACAAGTAAACCAGGCTTTTTACATTATTATTATTATTATTATTATTATTTTTAAATAGGAAAGTTTATTTACAAAGCCACAGAGATAGAATAAATGAGCTGTAGAAGAATGGGCTCAGGAACCAAGTTACAGGCAAAAGAAGGGTCCTGGGAGAGAAGGATTAAAGGTAACACCCCCGGTGGGGGCGGGGGGGGGGGCGTAGAGGAGGGGGACAGGAAAGGCCCAGTTCCAAGAGGGAGAGCACCACATTATTTTTTTATTGAAATTGTAGAAACAACCCAAAGAGATACCTGATCTCTTCATAGCCAGCTAATAACAACAGCTATTTTTATCTGGTATCTAGTAAATTACATGCAAGTTTCAGGATTTTCTAGGGGCACTGCCTTTTCTCTATGCAGATGTTCAAACAGATGCAAGCTTCCCATGGGGCCTCCCGGGCAAAATGCTGACCTAAGGGCCATGTGGTAAACGCATTGCTGTGTGAACAGATGTTGCAAAGGCACATCCAGCAGCCGTCTCTGAGCAGGCTCTGCGAGGCTGGCGTGTTCCGCAGCCTCGTTGAAGTCAGGGTCTTAGTAGGACGAAGGTTGGTGGGTGGATACTCTGCTCTGGGGCAGGACTCAGCTGGTAGAGACGTCATTACAACATGGAATCAGGACTTTGAAAGCTGAAGGGATCCTAGAGATCATGGAGGATTATCATCTGACAGATAATCCCCATGAAACCAAGACTAGGCCTGGTATCCAGGATAGAGATGAATGGTTGGTTTTGTTTGTGAAAGAGAGTAGTTTCTTGAATATCCAGGCTGGTTTTTATTATCCACTGGATGGATTTGAAGTACCACCTGGGTCCAGTGCCATAAAATGGGAAACCGTGTAACACGATGACATGATTTTCCTGTGTGGCTTGCATGTCAGCTTCATGGCAGTTTTAAATGACCACAGCCCTTTCTCAACAGTGTGAAGATTGTATTTTTAAAAAAAGATTTCTTAAAATTTATTTTTAGAGGGAGGGGAAGGGAGAGGGAGAGATAGAGAGAGAAACATCCATGTGAGAGCAGGACATTGATTGGCTGCCTCCTGCACATCCCATTGGGGATTGAACCCACAACCCCGAGCATGTGCCCTGACTGGGAATCGAACCAGCAACCTTTCGGTGCAGGGGACAACGTCTAACCAACTGAGCCACACCAGCCAGGGCTCATGGCAGTTTTAATAGGGGCATTTCAGCAAAGTTCTCACTAGTGGTTCCATCCTGGGATTAGTAGAGACAGCGCCGATCGCAGAGGTACCTTGTCCTCTGCACTAAGTGGAGTGGTCTGTTGTTTGTAACGACATAGCAATAATACCAGATCCCCAGCTAAGCCACAAAAACCCACTTAAACCACAGTGTACCTTTAAGTGGATTAAGTTAGGTCCTAACCCTCTAACCACCATGAGTCAACTCGGAGACAGGAACGCTGCTCCGAAGGGTCCTGTGAATCAGCAGTTCCTGTGCTTTTTCATGCTTGCTGGCCAGGATGGTGACAGCTAATCAAGGTGAATGAGTACTAACCACCCAAGTGTGCTGAATGCTTCACTTGCATGATCTCATTTGATTCTTTTGTCTCCTCCATGAGGTAGGCACTGTTGTTACTCCCTTTTAGGCACCTTGCCTAATGGTGGTGCAGCTAGTGAGAGGAACCGAGACTGAATCCCAGTTCCTCTGCCTTAGATCCTGCGCTCACCACTGGACTACATTGCCACCCACTCCTCTTGCTTGGCAGCCCAGGGAGACTGGGTCTCTCTGCTTCGTGGCCTGGGTTCAGGATTCTGGTGACATTGGGAATGGGGAAGGAGATCAGTTCTCCTGGGATAAAGGCCATCCATAGCCTTTCTATTTCTCTATCTTTATTGTCTCCCAGTTCCAGAAATGGCTGCTCTGTTCCCTTCCCCTGCTGTCACCTGTTGATTGCTTCCTCACCTATGGTGGAACAGAACGGGGCTACTGGTCCTGCTCCCACACTCCTGTCCTCAAAGCTAGCAGAAAGCCGTCCTCGGGCTGTACATGCAAAGAATGGGCATACTAGTAGATGCCAATGACAGGTCTTTATGGGTTTTATGGAGTCTGGAGACCGAGAGTAACTTTGCCCCCTATCTCATTACTTGGGAGAAGGGAGGGGCCTCAGTCATGCCTGCTACCTACATGGGTGGGTGGACTGGTCCAGTCAGCAGCCCAGCGAGAAGCAGGGGGCGCTCAATGACGGCCTCTCCGGTGTGCTCTGCACTGCCGAGTTCAAAGGTTCAAAAATGACTGAAACATGGCCCCTGCCCTTGGAGCTTACCTCTCGGAGAGGAAACAGGCAGGAAAGGGTAATTTCACTTTCAGTGGGGTGTTAACTAGAGGTGAGCGCAGAGGAGGGGCCAATAAGCCCAACGCTGAGGTGACATTTGAGCTCAGTCTTCATGGTGAACAGTGGTGAGAAAGAACCGTGTGTCAGGCTGAGGGAATGGCATCAATGAAACTTTCAAGAGTGAAATGCAAAGGTGTATTAGGAGGGACTACAGAGAGTTTGGTTGCCAAACCTGAACACATAGGAGAGTTCCTGAGACACAGTTGACCCTTAAATGTCAGTCCAATTAGTGGAGTATAGAGTATGAGGTGGTGATGAGTCTGAAGCCATTTAGGGGTGTGTGTATAAGAAAACAGAGGTAGACGGTGGTCGGTGGTCATAAACACTTAGAATTTATTGTATACTAACGACATGCCAGGCACCTATGCTGAGTACTTTATATGGATTAATTTAGTTAGTCCTCACAAGAGTCCTATGAGGAAGATACTCCTATTCTTTGATGAGGAAAGTGAGGTCCAAGATCACACGGCTAGTCAGAGATAGAAGTTGGATTTGAACTGAGTCTGGTTCCAGAACTTGCCTTAACTGTCGCCCCGAATTGCCTGTCTGAAGGCTGTGGAAGTGGTGACATGGTCAAGCCTGCTTTTAAAGTAGACTGTGCTGGCTGAAATGCGGAGAGTGGATATAAAGGAGAAAGGAGGCTCGTGGGCCTGCCGGGGCCGTGTGCCAGCATTGTGTAGATGCACTTACATCATCTCATTTAATCCTCCTAACCCTCTGTAGGTTGGTATTATTCGAGTTGGGGAAGCTGAAGGTCAGAGTAGTTGAATAACTTGCCCCAGATCACTCAGCTAGAAAGGAGTAGAACTGGTTTGATTCCAGAGCCCACGTCTCCTGCAGGCAGTCTTCGCCTGCCCTCTACCAAAACATCCCACAGAAACAACAAAGCACCCCACAGAAACGACAATACAACGAGGCCCCTCCTGTGGTTGGAGGTGTTACTTCCCCTGTGAGTTCCACCTTCTCAGTTTCTGTGGCGCTGAGTGTGTGTCAGTAGAGCTTTGCTCCCCACGTCCTTCGAGTTCCTTCCTGGCTCACCTGAAGCATTCATCCCCCTCACCCTCCATCCTGGGGACACGCAGAAGGCTCTGTGTTGAGTCCCAGCTGCAGTCGTGGCCCCTTGGGGAGCAGGCCTGTCTGTCAGGTGGACCAGCCCATTTTGGCCTGAGCTCCCTTTCCTATGCATTTGGCTCTCAGAGTGGTGTATCGAAGGTCTTTGTTTTTAATCATAATAATAGTTCACCTATTTTCTTTCCGTGCTGATCAGCGGGAGCCAGCTGGGGGTAGTAGCAAATCTTCCTTTAATTTCAACTGTGATGGATTATCACTTCCCTTAAAACGGTGTTTAATTTGTATCTGTGCCCAAAGGTTTTTAACTATTGAGCTCATTTGATTATTATTGGGAATCAGTATGTTGGCGTTAGGAAGCTCCATGGAGCCTGTAGCCCCATACCCTCGATTTCTTCCTTAAACAGCAACACGCACCTCAACTATGTTATATTCCTTCCTGCAAACCAGCTCAAAGAAGCTTTAAAATTTTTCCCACGAGAGGGAAGAAGGTAGTTATTTTCCCGTCCCTGACCGGCATCTGTTTTCCTCTTGTTCGGCCTCTTCTTTCTTCTCAGGCACAAGGACCTTTCTTGATGCTGCTTCCTTCACCTTGCTTTGCACTCACCCCCCTCATCCCTTCTAGTTTGCCCTGTACCACTTGAACAAGATTCATATTGCAGCACCATACTTTTTCTTTCCTTCCTTCTTGGGGCAGGAGTCAGCTTTCAGGTGCTGTGCCTTCCGGTGCAGGAGCGAGAAGTCAGGGACTGGAGCAGCGCAGACCAGCGGCTGCTGTCTGGGCTCCCCAGGGCCTTTCCTAGCACCGGGCAGCCTGGGATATTGCCTACATGGCTGGCTTTTCTCTTGTCTTCTCAAGTTCAGAGGTGTGGTGTGCAGTGAATGTGTGTGCGTGGGTATGTGTTTGTATGGGACATAGGTTTAATACAGGCTGTGTAAATGCCTGTTGCTCAGAAGGTGGCTTTGAATACAATACGTTTTGCGATTCAGATGTAAAGCAGAGCAAAACCAGAAACCCCTGCCTACAAACTTTTTTTTTTGGTTTCCTGCAGAAGAGAAGTGAGAGAAGAAATAATTCTACTCTGGGGAAATGCATAATTTAGAAGCCGGCTGCGTGTATAAGAAAACAGACCCTGTGGCTGCTCTATAAACCTGGACTGGCAGCCTGGGCTCTTTGTTTCCTTTTCATCCCTCAGTGTTTATCTAAGACTGAGGAGCCCCGTGCTCTCCGTGCTCCCCACTGGGCAGCGAAGGCCTGGCCTCGGGGGCGGCCGGCCCTGAGCAAGCCTCCTGCTCGCTTCTGTTCCTTACCCTGCGAATACTCGAGTACTCGGACTCTTCCTTTCCTGGGAATGCTGTTCTTCCTGAGAGTGGGAGAGGAGCATTGGGAAGAGCAAGGGCATTTCAGGAAACCAAGTACTTGCACACAGAAGAGCCTTGCTATCCCATGGGCTTTGGTTCTACCCACTCGCAGAGTGGGCCCAGCAGGAGGGAATGGGAGCTGCAGCCAAGGGCCCTGTCTTTTCCTGCCGCATCTCCCGTTGTGGCCAGGCCCAACCCTGAGTCAGTCAGTTGTCACCTCCATAGTCTTCACGTTATTTTATCATGTTCAGTTTAACCAGATTTCACAGCTTTCAAAAGAGACTGTGCAGGGAAGACTGGGCCCCCACAGGCCTGAATTCCTTCAACAATGGGACATCTCATGGATGTGGACCCTGCTTGGCTCGGGGGTGCACAAGGGACAGGCAGGATAAGGGTAGTGACCACTGTTGTCCTTCAGGCCAGTGCCGGCGGATGGGATGGACCACTCAGGAAGATGGAGTTCCGGGATGCAGTGGCCCTCAGTGGCCCCTGGGGCGGGGTGCGGGGGGTGGGGTGGGGGGGATGATGTCAGGGGAGAGGGCAGCCTCCCTTGGGAAGATTTGATTCCAGTGAGGTTTAGAGGAAAAAGAACTATGATTTGCAGACTTTCTCTAGATAGCCAGAAGGATTCCAGACATAATCCAGCCAGGAAGATTGGTTTTGTTTATCTTCCTCCCCGGTCTCTCTAAATAATTTTATCTTCAAAGCCTGACACAGGTGGTAATTAACACTCTGGTTCTCCTTGGAGGGAGGCAAGTGGGAACACCACCCCCGGTAGTGAAGCTCAGGGACTAGGCGGGTCCAGAAGCCTCAGGCAGGTGAGCCTGAGCAGGCAGAGGGAGGCTTAGACCTAGGGGCCCTCTGACCTTTACTTGGACACACCCTGGGAGCCATCCCACAGTCTGTGTCCTTGGTCCCCAATAGAACAAAGGAGCCGAGGTTCTGATAGGAGAGAGATTTGGCCACCGTGGGATGAGTAAGGGGAAGGTTGAGGGTTGAGGAGGAATTCTGGTACAATTTACTATCATTGTGAATTTTAGGTGCAGGAGTTTATTTCATTGGTTTCATTTATTCACTTGAGGGTTTTTTGTTTGCTTGCTGGCTTGCTTGTTTTTAATATACTAAGCATCTACTTCTGGGCAAGATAGGGCAAAGGGAATTACTTCTCCCAACAAAGCTGGCCAGCCACGAGGGCCCTGGCTGGTTGGGAACTTGATCCTTTGTATCCCATGCCTAGTGTGGGGCGTATTGGAGTTCACGTGTTGGAAATGGATGAGAAATCCAGATGTGACTGTTGATGTAGTGACTCTCTGTAGGCTGCATTTCTCCTTTCACTCCTGCCATTTATCTTAGTCGGCTCAGGAGAGGGGTCCCTTAGGAGCCCTCTCCCAGGGGCTACAGGTAGCACATTTACGCCTGGCCTGTTGCAGGGCTCCCTAGAATGGTGATCATGCCAGTTTGCTGTATGTCGGTGGAGGGACTGCTGAGAGCCCTGAACCTCCAACTCGAGGAAAGCAGCAGTTCTGGGATCTCCGGTGGCTTCTTTCTCCTTCATGGGGCATCTTGACACAGTGCAAGAAGCAGAAGGGGGTCATTTCATCCTATAACTGTTGCCCTCCTGGTGGCAGTTGGACTCGACTTGCTTTGCAGGAAGCCCAGCTCCATCAGCTAATGATATTCCCTTATCTTGGTACTGCAGGCTGCTGAGCACCGGCCGGAGACCTCTGCTTGAGGGTCCTTCCTCTGAAGACATCGCCAGTGTGTGGAGCCCGCCCCACACCCACTCCCTGCCACACCACGGCCTTTACCTGTGTCTTCCGGTGTTTCCCCTGCGACCCGTCCTGTGGGAGTGCCTCGTGGGCTGCCCCAGAGTTCACCCCACGCTCAGCGGCGCCAATGGTGAAGATGACAAGATCCAAGACTTTCCAGGCCTATCTGCCCTCCTGCCACCGGACCTACAGCTGCATTCACTGCAGAGCCCACTTGGCCAATCATGATGAACTCATTTCCAAGGTACACGTTCCCTGCAGGCCTGCCTTGCCTTCCCCGGGGGAGGGCACGTCCTGCCCCTAAAGGTGCAGAAGGTTACAAGCTCTCCAAGAGCCTGGGTATTGGTGCTGCATCTTCCATACCAGGGGAGGAGGTGTGGGAGTTAGGGAGGGGCTGACCCACATGGCTGTCTCATCCAACTGAGAAATAACTGAGTTGGGGAGGGCGTGTGCTAGTTTGTTATTTTGGAAATTGGATGCCATCCCTGTTGGAGGCTGTGGGGAATGGTGGCTCGCAGGCCAGAGGGGAGAGGGGCTAAGGAGGGATTGGAGTCTTTGGCTTGGCTGGCTTGGCGTAGGTTGGCAGACGAACATGGTCTAGAATGCTGCCTGCCTGGAAAGCGAGTTGGAAGAAAGTTGGTGGGGCCAGGATGTCTTGTAGTGGGTTCTTAGCTGAGATGAGTTGAGGATACTGCCTTTCAAGGTCATGAGACTGTTGACTTTGGGGAGGACCAGAGTGACTTGGTGAAGAGCTGACTCACTGGCCTGTGGGGACCATTAGGGCCTTAACACGGCATTTGATCCCAATTAGAAGAGAAAATGGAACCCTATTTTCCAGAGGAGCCTTGGCAACTGCTTCCTAAAGTTGGGGTGGGGGTGGGAGGATATGAAAAAATAAATAAACCCAACAGCTCCGTTGTACAGTCTAGGAACTGGCGCCTTCAAGCAGCACTCTCAGGGGAGCTGCTTCCCTCCTGGCCCTGAATTCCTACGGGAGGAGAAACAGGTTTTACGAGGCTACATAAAAAGGAGAAAGAGATCACGGAGGACTTTTCCCTTAAAAAAAAACAACAAAAAAAACTCCTTCCTCTGAACCTGTACTACATGCCATTCAAGCAAAAAAAAAAAAAAAAAGAAAAAGAAAAAAGATAAAAAGAAACA
Organism: Myotis yumanensis; assembly: GCF_028538775.1. Taxonomy (NCBI): domain Eukaryota; kingdom Metazoa; phylum Chordata; class Mammalia; order Chiroptera; family Vespertilionidae; genus Myotis; species Myotis yumanensis. The sequence continues at coordinate 32,685,261 of NW_027223767.1, read as the reverse complement.
AACAAGCCTTTATGCAGACCCAGACTAAGTTTTAAAAAAATGCTAGAAAAGGTGGCATCGTTTTCCCTGCCCCGGGCCTGGGAGCCCCAGCCAGAGAGGGAGGAAGGAGCAGCAGTTCTACAACAGTCGTGTCCAGCTGGCTGACCCACCAGGACATGAGGAAGGCTGCTGAACAACCACGTGTGGTGTAGGGATTCTTAAGTCAGGACCCGGGTTGGACCTCCTCCTCCTAGGCCTATTCCAGGGTCTAGGGTTACCACAGACCTTGAACCCTGGAGCCCTCTGAGTCCTGGCACCTGGCCCACTTCCCTTCTCTGGGTTTCTTCCAGTTACTCTCCTTCCTGCTGTTTCTGCTTCAGCCAGCCCATAGCTTCCTCCTCTGTCACCTAACTCGTGTTGTCTCAGATGCCGTGGATCTTACGGGAACCCCTTGAGTGTGGAAGTTTGGATGGGGGAGGCTGTGTCAGCGAGGGAAGACAGGATTCAGTCCTTTTTGCTTTGGAAGAGTGCCTCCAAGCTTGAAGGGAAAATGTGAGTTGTCCTATTTCTGAAAACCTCCAGAGAAAGTGGAAGCCAAGACATTTTTTTTTTTAATACCAGGAAGAAGTGCTCTGTATCATAAGAAATTGAGGGACCAGTGAAATGTATTTTAGCGCCTTCTCTGTCCTAAAATCCTGCTACTTGACACTTTATCTCACCTAACCTTCATAAGAAGCCTTTAAAGTAGGTGACATTAGTCATATTTCATTTTTTAAAATACCTTCAGGCTTCTTTTTCCCCCTTTAAATATGTTTTTTTAATTGATTTTTTTTAGAGAGAGAGAGAGGAAGGGGGGAGGGAGAGAGAGATAGACACATCAATGAGAGAGAAACATCAACATCGATCCACTGCCTCCTGCACACTCCCTGCTAGGGATTGAGCCTACAACCCAGGCATGTGTCCCAATTGGAAATCAAACCACAGACCTCTTGATGTATGGTTTGACACTCAACCACTGAGCCACACCGGTTGGGCGATACTAGTCATATTTTATATGGATGGAGAAGTTGAGAGTTATAAATGTTGCCCAAGAACTTAAATTGGAGGCTCAAAAAAGAGAGAGCAATTACTCTGAGCATGTTTAAGAAGGATTTCTGGAAGAAGTAGGCCCTGTAGGATAGGCTGAAGTGACTATGGGGAGATGGCAATCAAAGTCACTCTCATCTCTGGCCTGGTATACGGGGTCTTGGATGATCTGGCAGAGCCGACCTTTTGAGTTAGGGCTCCCGCCAGTTCCTTGCTTTATGTTCCAACCACTTGGAACTAAGCAGCAATCCCTAAATACACAGACGGGATTTCAGGCTGCTGTGCCTCAGCCAAGGGCAGCCCTTTCCCCTCACCTTCCTCTCTCCCAGGAGCCCCTACACAGTCTTTGCCACCTGGGGCCATTGCCTACTAGCTTTGTATCCTCTGGGTCAGAATCCCACCCAAGGCAAGAGCTCAATAAATGATCAAATACATGGATGGATGGAGCCTGACCTTTGGGAGAAGACAAGCGACGAGCAAGAGAGACTTTGTTGGCCTCATGCCCTCTCTCCTGGGCCTTCTGGGGCAAAAAGGCTCATTCACAAATCCAGGCCAAAGTCAGCACAGGCTTTAGTTTCATTGGCCACAACCGGTGCACAGATGGGGTGCATTAGAGCTTGATGATTTAAAGAGTTGGGTTAAATGCCTGGCTGTGGGTTAGGACTGAGGGGACTGTGGCTGGCACCGCACAAAGTTTCCTTTATTTCACTCCCCGGCCACCCCCGGCGTTAAGTAATCTATAGATTCTTCTGCAGGTCCGCTTAACAGGAAGATCATTGCCCCAGCCCCCTCCTTGGAAAATGGGCCTTTCTTTTCATTTTGTTTCTCCCTTCCATCTAAGAAAGTTCAGGGAGAGAATGTTTCTCCTGTTCTCCCCCCTTGAGGTAATCTGTGTGGTTTCAGGGTCAGCCCCGTGGGAGTTAGGCACCGGGAAGCAGATAGCTGGGGCAGCCGTGTAATTAAACGATACGTTGTGCTTGTAATAGAGCCTTTGATCTGGAAGCTTGACATTCCATTGTTTGGTCTAAAAAAAGAAAAGATGACACAAAGGTCCAGAGAACTGTAGCCCTGAGTGTTTGGCCAGCAGAGAACAGGGGATGGTACCAAGACTTTGGGCTCCCTTCCTACCAGTGTGACTAAGCCCACATGGAAGTGCATAGTTGTCAAAGGATTTGAACAATTAGGGCCACGTTGGCATGTGGGGTAAAGAATCCTGCACCGAGTGGTCCACCTTCCCAGCTTGCTCTAGATCCCCAGACGCCTGGCATCAACTGTCCAGCCTCTGATTCACAGCCCCTCACTAATCAGAGGGGTGAGATGATATTTGTTGTGTCTAATGCCTAGTAGCTAGCACTGTGCTCACTGTGTGCCCTTTTCCTAACAGTGCTGAGTGGTAAGTGTACCTTACTGTGTGTGGAGGGGGGAGCAGGTTTACCTCACTGGGTTGCTATGAGGCCGGATGAGATCATAGATGTGTGGGTGGTTTGTAAATCAAAGAAAGCTCTATGCAAGTATAAAGTGGTTCCTCTGCTTCTCTTGGCCTTGCTGTCTCCCTCCCCCCCCCCCCCCCCCCCCCAAAAAAAAAGAAAGAAAGAAAGAAAAGGAAAAGAAGAAAGAAAAAAGGAAAGACAAGGGGTGGGGTGGAGAGGATTGTTCCTGCTGACACCAAGCAAATTTCCATTAGCCAAGATAGTTTCCCTTTAGACCGTGGAGCACAGGAGTTAGACAAGGAGGAAAAGGAAATAGAAGAAATCGACAGCAAAGATGTACATGTCTGCAGAAAGGTAACAGCTTTCGCTCCGGGGGATGATGGCTGGGGGTGGGTAGGTGAGTCGATGAGAGAACTATCTGGGGAATGTGCTGAGGCATCATCCTACAGCTTTCTTGGGGGTGTTGTGCTCTGAGTGTTTGCCTGCAGAGGTGTTTTGAGTTGGCATGAGGAATTGCTCACACTGTAGTTTCTTACTTAATGGTGCAAGCCCCAGGATAAAGTTATACCTGGGTTATAAATAATAATGGTTTCCATTGGACCCGTTAGTTGCCCTGAGTAAAAACCATCCAACGCTCATTTCAGTGGGGACTATTATGGAAACCTGGATCTTCACAAAGCTTTTCCCTGCAAACTTCCTCTGTGGTCGTCATTCCCTTCCCTCCCACCTGCTAACCCTACCGTGGCATCCTGGAGTAGGCCATTTGGGAATAGTGAGTTGGGTTCATCTATCACAATCCCACTCTAAGGACAGTGGCTTCATTTGGAGACACTGGCTGCTTTAGTTACTGCTCTAGGTCCTTGGAGGGAAGGAAGAAATCTTTTGCTCACTCTCTCAAACTATTTTTACTATGTCAAACCTTTAGGTCAGTTATCTTCTGGTGACAGATACAAAATTCCCAGAGTTGCAGGTCACTGATGAGCTCAGCCCCTGTTCATGAGGAAACAGGCCATGGGCCACTCAGTGACCAACTGAGGTTCCATAGCCTCAAAACCGCACCCCTCAGCTGCACTCCGTGGGAAGAACTCTGCCTCAGCTGCTTTCTTCTCAGCTGGGGAGCTCCTAGGAGGCAGGTTCTTTTTGTTCCCTCTGGGGTTCCATCAGGCTTACCGTGGTAGCGTTTGGGTTTTCCCTTCGTGCCTAGACATTAGACCAGGGGTCCTCAAACTACGGCCCGTGGGCTACATGCAAATACAAATATTGTATTTGTTCTCGTTTTGTTTTTTAATTCAAAATAAGATATGTGCAGTGTGCATAGGAATTTGTTCATAGTTTTTTTTTTTAAACTATAGTCCGGCCCTTCAACGGTCTGAGGGACAGTGAACTGGCCCCCTGTTTAAAAAGTTTGAGGACCCCTGCATTAGACCAAGTGTTTCTGTCATCATTCAGAGCAAGACCTTCTGAAGGCTTGTGTGGATCTCACAGTTTCTGAGAGGCCACTCTACCTCAGTTTCCCAGCTCTGCTTCTGAGCCTAGAGCATGATACCTGTGATTCTCAAAAAGACTTGTACCCCCAACACCATGGCTTAGAGGTAGTGGGCACGGAGGAGGTGTCAGTCTGGAAGTACCGAGATCCGACCCATTCTGTGTATCTCGATAAGTCATCATATCCTTTCTCAATTCCCAACCTCTACTAGCTTGTCTTTCACGTACAATAAACGAACTCTCCAGAATATTAATGCCATTTTTTATGTCCTGAAAATCTCATGTAGAAAACCACACAGGAACGGAATTTGTAAAAGTCTACTCATTTCATTTTCTCTAAGTACCCTGGAAAATGTTATAGTCTGCATTGGATTGTACTAGTAGTATTAGTGACTTCTATGCCACATCAAGCAGAATAAGCCATAAAGAACATGCACAATAAGATGTGTCACTTAGATAATTCTTGCAAATTATATTTTCAATTCTAATTTTATCAATTAAGAGATTTTTGGTATCTAGTGAGGTATATGCCAGTGATTTTTACAAAAACCATGATTCAATAAAATTAGTATTTCTATTCTAGCAAGATGATTGTATGCAAATCTGTAAATGTTTACCTCAAAAAAGTGAACTTTTTGTTTCTGAAATAGTAGGACTCAGGCTTTCCCCAGAGTGACCGATGAGCTGTCAGCAACAAAAGGCTGAGAGCAATCCCATACAATAAAGTGCCTTTGTTGCTTTTGCAGTGTTTGCAGATAATTGTTGAATGTTTGTCAGTGTTTCCTAAAGAGCATTTCTGAGGTACAGCAAAGGCAAGAGTGACAAATTATGGAAGAGTTCCAACGTAAGCCGAGAAGCCCAGTTTCAAAACAGTCCATCAGTTTAGCTTCTGTAGAGAAAATCACATATCTAACCTAAATTACTTCTTTACTTCTTTTCTACAACTACTTGACCTTTGCAAGTTCCGATCTCCTCTCCAGGAAGTATCAGTTCTGGAAGAGTGCAAACAGGATGACCTGTCGGCCACCGAGGAAGGAGTAACAGGTGAACCAAGTTTATACAGAAAATCTCCCAACAGAGAGATGTCATTAGATTACAGTGTTTCTTGGTGAAAAGAAACCATGTGGAGCTTATAAGATATCTTATAGCATCTTCCCCCATTCAGACAGAGGTTGATTCAAATTCTGGGTGAGATCAGCCATAAATTAGGCTGGGATGTTTGCATGGCGTAATTGTTTCAGGACAGGACCGCCACAGCAGGATCTCAGAGGCCTCTGGCGTGTGGGGGTGATGGCAGCGGGGACTGTGCCCATACTTGCTCTTTTGTCTCATTGTTTCTGTTCTGTCACTACACAAATGCTAAACATGTACTCTGTGTGTGTATGTGCGTGTAGCCCTGTTCTAGATACCCTGCTACTACCCTTAAGGATTTTATCTTCAAGGAACTTTGTAGTTGGGGAGATAATAGGTTCATAAGTCATCCCTTCTTGGAGTTTGTACTTCACCTTGTGTTTATCTTAAAGCAATTATCACAGTGTAACGATGCACATCTCCCATTAGCTTGTGAACTACTTGAGGAGATGCTTGTGATGTCATCTGTGTCTTTGGCACCCAACACAGCTCCTGAAGACTGGTAGACTTTCAGTGAATATCTGAGTGAATGACTATTAGTACCCAGGATAGAGACAGAGATCAGGGGTCTTAATTTGGGGTCCGTGGACTGGCTTCCAGGGATCCCTGAAGTTGTATGTTTAATTCTGTGTGCACGTATCATTTTCTAGGGTGGTTTCCATGGCTTTCATTAGGTTTTCAAAGGAGTTGTTGGTCAAAAATGAACTTTATGGGCCAGATATTGAGGGACTGTGATGGAAGGGGTAGGTTGAAGCCAGATGGTGGGAAGAATACAAGTTTGACTTGATCCTGCTGGCAGCTGGGTACTACTGAAGACTTTTGAGCAAGTGGCTAAGTGACCAGAGCTTTGCTGTGAGAAGGGAAATGTGGTTGTGAGGTGGTAGGGGAACTGCTGGAGAGACAAGAAATGGAAAAACTAGTGCATGTGCATTGCAGGGATCTGAAGGTATCCCAGGCATGTGGTGACCATGCAGTAAATGCTTGTGGACCACTGCTTGAGAAAGAAAGGCTCGCATTCTGTCCTCACGAACAAGAGGAATTGAATTCAGGAAGCCACACGCTTTGGATGGCGGCAGACCTGTCCCACTGTGTTGCCTGTTCCCTGTGAAAATGAACCTGGGCACAAGTAGAATTGCTTACCAGTTTGTTATCCAAGGAGCTGCCAGGGGCGGAGTCTGGTGCAAGCAGCAGGAGCACACGAATCTGCTCGATTGTGATCCCTTCTCTGTAGTTGCTTTAAATACCAAAAGGAAATGTCGACTGAGCTCTGAGGCGTATCCTGAAAATTAACTCTGTTTGCAAATGTCTGTAAGGATCCAATCATAAGGTTGATTGGTCCATGAATGTCTCGGCATTCGGTGAGGACGCTGGTGATGGCGAACTTGTGTTCCCAGTCAAAATCCAAGAAAATCATTTCAATAGGAAGCTGTGAAGTGGGTGAAGGACCTCTGCCCTGTGTTTGAGCACCGGTCCTTCCCCCACCTCTGCACCATTGCTGGTGTGGCTGTTCATATTCTGGGGCCTGACCAGAATCCACTGTCATACACCGCATGTCCATTTCAGTATTATTTATTATTTATTTTTTGCATTTGAAACAACATGCCAGGCCCTCACCTGTGTACCAGGCATAGGTAGATGAAGCCAACAAGTTTCCTGCACCTTTGGGTACGTGGGAATGAAAGGCTCTCCGGGGAGGGCAGAAGGTTACCGATGAGGTTGTGTTGGTGACATAAACACCACAGGGTGAAAAGTCTACATTGCTGCTATTAACTACTATTTATTGAACATAGACTGTGTGCTGAGGACTCCTTTAGATGTTTTCTTTACTTCATCACTTTACAACATCCCTTCAAAGTGGGGATTAACTGACTTGCCTACATCCATAGTTTTCCAAGAAGCTGTATGGGGTACAGATCGAGATAGGTCTATGCCCTCTTTGCCATTTCAGGACCTAGGTTATTTTCTGGTCTCTCTCAGTAAAATTGGTGGTGAATTGTACCCTGTATTCCCTCCTTTATTTTCCTTGCTTAAAGAATCCTTTCTTTCTCTATATCCAGTTTCTACCTATTCTTTTTTTTTTTGCATCTACTCATGCATTAAAAAAATTGAATATGTGGCAGAAAATTTTAAAATACAATATGCTTAAATAATATAACCAGATACACTTTAAGTCCACATTAGAGAATTCATCGTGTAGAAATTTGATTGAATGCTTAGGGAAAACCTATTTTGCTTTTAAGCACCTTATGTGGCCAAATGTACAACATATGTGATCATTTATATAAAAAGCTGGAAACTGCAAAACAAAGCACCAAATATACCAGCCAAATACTATAATGGTCACTTCTGCAGGATATTTGCATAAAGGAAGTAAAATCAGGTTCATGAGGCTATGCATTCTTTATTAACTACCTTAAAAAAGCTCAGACAACTATTCTTTTCCTGGTAAGAACGCGACGTGAAATGCAAAAAACCTGCAGTATATCTGAGGTGTTATATTAGGCAATTGCATTAAAAAGCTTGTAGAATGATATGCAAAAAGCCATTTTCATTGACTGTTAAAAAAGTGTCTTTTCTCAATAAGCATTTCCATCCAACCATATAGAAAAATAAGTAGCCTCTACCCATTCTTTTTTTAAAAAATATATTTTATTGATTTTTTACAGAGAGGAAGGGAGAGGGATAGAGAGTTAGAAACATCAATGAGAGAGAAACATCGATCAGCTGCCTCCTGCAGGCCCCCTACCAGGGATGTGCCCGCAGCCAAGGTACATGCCCTTGACCGGAATCGAACCTGGGACCCTGCAGTCCACAGGCTGACGCTCTATCCACTGAGCCAAACCGGTTAGGGCTCTACCCATTCTTGAATACCAGCTTCAGTGTTTTCCAGGATGTCTTCCTGGGCTAGAGGATTGTCTCCCTCCGCTGAATGTCTGTACACCGTGCCGATTGCGTATTCGTTTAGCAATTAATAATGACGTCTTGTAATAATAATACGGTCTGTGTTATTGTGGTTACATGCACTTTTTATGTATAATTGCCTTGTTTCCTAACAAGAGTCTAAATGACCTGGAGTCATAGACTCTCAGAACATTAGAGCTGGAGGGGCCTGGGAACCTGGGTTTTCTAGTTCAGCTCCTGGTACAGATCAAGAAAGCACTGAGTACCTCTTGACTTTGTACCTTGCCACCTCCTCCCTGCTGCACCGCCTACTGCCTTGCACCTAACGGTTGCTTGTAAATGCTGGAGGCAGCCCGGGGAATTAAAGTATCAAGCTGTATGATCTTGGGCAAGGCTGGTCTCTCTGGCTCTCCTTTTTCTTCCTCATTCCAAGTGAGGCGTTAGATGAAACTACCTTTAAAGGTTCCTTCCACATCCCCCTGATTATAATGTAGCAGCAAAAAGTGATATGAAGCAACATAACTTCGGGTTAACAGGGAACATTGCCTAGGTTTAGACTCTAGCTTCTTTTCTTAGTGGTTATGCAAGTTAAGTAACCTTGTCTTAATGCCCTCATTGGGAAAATGGGAATACTATTAATATTAGATAGCGGATAGAATTTTTGTGGAAATTAAATGAGGTAATCAAGCACTTCACAGTACTTGACGTATAGTAAATGCTTAGCAAATGCTGCTAGCTGTTGTTTTCTGCAAAATAACAACAGAAAGTGGCACTCAAACATAACCAGGTCCTGGCACCCATAATTGTCCTGGTATATTTATTCCTTCTTTTTTTGAGAGACTCAACTTTTGCCCGGTAGCTATACAGCTGGTCTTCTGAGGCTTCTGATCCTTGTTACTTAAAATTCCAAAGGGTCTGACAGGTCTCTGGAGGCAGTTAAATCACAGAATCAGCAGCCTTCATCCCGCTTTCTGGGGCCTTACCTGCAAGCACCTGCCAGGTCTCTCTAGCATTTTAAGTGGAAAATCTATTCTACCCCCTTCTCTCCTGTTCTGTCAGGTGGTTACTTTGCCTCTGACCACAGACCTGCAGGGTTACAGAGACCTCAAACTACTGTGACAACAGCAGCCAGGCAGCTGGGAGAGAGTTCCGGGCCTGGGTGTCAGGGCCACAGCCAAGAATTGCTTGTCAGTTTGATGAACTCTGTGATGGTTCAGGTGTGTGTGGGGAGGCAGGGAGGCTGAGCTTCTTTGGAAAGAAGTCATTTTGCTTATCCTTAAAAACAAAAAAACAACAACAAAGAATCTCTGATACTGTTGTTTCCAAAGCACTTAGCCTATTCCCGAGGGAGGTGGGGTTTGACCTGGTGACCCAGAGCTGCGGGCCGAGGAGAGCTTCCCCACCCTCTGCCTATTGCTGGTGGCTGGACAGTGACTCAGGGGAGGAGGGAGCTGAGGAGGAGACTGGCTCTGCCAGCTGCTGCTAACAACACCATCTAATCAGTCCACAAGCTCCTCCCTGCAGACCACAGTGAAGTCAAGAAGCAGAGCAGGTGGCACTGGCTCCCCCTCCCCGTCTCCCCCAACACCTTTGGATCTTTAAAGGGGCAACTAATGGTCGTCAAAAACCAAACGGTCTCTCTTTGGAGGCCCAGGAACTCCTTTTCCTCCCTGTTAGGGCTGGTCTACCACAACATTCACTGAAGTCCAGCTCTCTCACAGGTAAATGAGGGCACAGAAAAGCATTTCCTGGCCAGAACAAAAACTCTCAGAGTGACCCCTCCTGCACTACGCTCCATCATCATTTGTTCCACATTTAGGGAGCTCCTCTTACATGTTAAGTAGTGGGGATGCAGTGGCAAACAGATGCGTGTATGCCTTGCCCTCACCCAGCTTGTACCCAGTACCCTTTGGTTACTGGGAAGCCACTCTCCAAAGGAGCAGCTGGCGACAGTAGAGGTGGGGAGCTCCACCCTGAGCCTGGTACCGAGTTGTCTGGGGCAGCTGAGAAGCCAACATTTCCATGTTGTTTTCCATTCCATTTGCCTGATTTCCATGCCCCAATGTGTACAACTTTTTCCTTGACTATCCCTGTCCTCCCATCATGTCAACCGGGTTTAGTCCAGCCTCGTAAAAGTGCCAGCTGGGCCCTTGCAGCTCGAGGTGGCCCGTGACCGAGCCCTGCTGTTCCCTGATGTGTATTTGGAGGAACGTCTGTTTGCTGGACCAGGCCTCTCACCATTGCTGGTGGCTCCATCTTTATTTCTGAAAGCTGCTTGACTTGACCCTCAGCTGGCCCCTCCCCTTTCCATGCCAAATGTTCAAAATGACAGGGAGGTTCGCCCCAGACAAGTTCACTTGGAAAAACCTAAGGAAAGAGGAAGCAAGAGAAACCAGATCTCCTGCAGCTCCATAAGTCACCGTATTTACTCTCCCCTCAGCAGAAGAAAGAAAGAAAAAATAAAAGCAAAGTATGTTTGTGGGGGAGGAGAGCTCCTCCCTGTCTGTCTCCTCTGTGAAATAACAGGCGAATCTGCCCTGGGCACTGAGGGGGCGGGTGCTGGGTAAATACAGGAGGAAGGAAAGCCGATAAGATATGGTCTGACAAATCTAGGTCACCAGGCTGCTGCTAGGCACCTGTATGACTGGTCACCTTGAAACTGACAGGAGGGAGGAGGATGGACTTTTGTTCAGGGCACAGACTGGCCAACTTCCCATGCTTTTGTTTGTTTATTCAGTAAGCATTTCTTGGGCAACATTATATTCCAGGCCACGTGGTGTAGGTATTTCAGGCCCTTCTGTGTCTCCATTAGGCAAAACCTCCTCCTGGATCCCAGGCCTGTAACTAGTGCTAAAAAAAAAAAAAAAGACATGACATCATGCAAAAGCCAGTCCACTAACTCGCAGAGTGGGGGCAGCCAGTCTCTTGGTAGACGAAGGAGCTGTTGGAAGGCTTACTTCCCTGTTTCTTCAGCTAGATCAGGGGTGGGCAGAACTTTTCTGTGCAGGCCAGATAGCAAACATTTCAGGCTTTGCTGGCCATATGGTCTCAGCCACTCAATTCTGCACCCATAGAATGAATGCATCAGCAAAGGAGTGTGGCTACATTCCAGCAAAACTTTATTTGCAAAACAGGTGAGAGACCCAAGTTGGCCCTTGTGTATTGTTTGCTGACGCCTAGGCTAAATATGTGGTCAGGGTGGCCTCCGGCCAGAGACAGTCACTCTCTGTCCTCAGTTTTTGTTTCCCTGTAGGAATGAATTCAGATAGGAGAGTACAAATAGCAGCAAGAACAAGTGAGAATTTACCTGCAGAAAAGGAATACGCTCAGATATAGTCGGAGCGGGCAACTCAGCCAGCCAAAACCAAACCAAGGGCCCCGCACTCAGTGGAGGGTTTAGGGAATTTATACCCCTGGCTGGAGTGTCCCTAATTAAGTCACCCCCTCCATTATTTCTCACAAGTAAAAATATAGCTCCAAGTTGTAAGGCTCCTTGACCCAGGTGTTATGCCACTGGTTACACCACATCCTGGAGGGGCTCTAAGTCTTCTCTCTTCACATAGGGGTCTGTTGCCTTTATTATCTAACTTTGGTTTGTCACATCTCACAGGTATCCCCTCCAGGCCCTAACTGCCTTACCCAGCTCATGTCTTCCTTGCTGCCTGCTCTAACAGATGGTCGAAGTGCATGTTGGAGAAATGGGTTCATGTGATTTCAGGAGGAATTCCAAACCAGCAGGTGACTGCCTTTGGTGTGGACAGTGTAGGAGCTAAAGCACTGTGCTCATGGACAGGGTTGATTGGCACTCCGGTGTCAGTTTAACTGCACAGACAATTCCACTTCACAGGCCAAACTTCAGCCTCAGCCACGTCGCACACCCAGCTTCCCACCAAAGGTTACCAGGTGACCCAGCCAGACAGCGCACACAGTTTCATACAATCTCAACACTCCAATGGGAAAACAGTGAGGGGCGCTGCTGATGGGGAGTCAGTAGCATCATTTTAAAAGCCCTGAGTGAAGGGTCACGCCGCCTCTACTCTCAGTCTGGCTCTGCCACTAACTATTCATTGTGGCATCGATAAGTCATTTAACCTCTCTGCCCAGTCAGCAGATACTGAGTACTTATGAGGCACTGGGGATACTGAAATGGATGCAACAAAATTCTTGCTTTAAGGAGCTTATGGTCTATCGGGGAAGAGAAATAAGGTGCAGTGAAACACAGGGTTTGAGTAGGTGATTGTTCAGGATTCTGGGGGGGACAAAGAGCAGGATGAGTGCTTACTTAGTGAACAAAAAAGGGGAGTCCATCCCGAATAGAGTCAGAGAAACATTCTAGAGGAGATCAAGCCTAGGGAATCACAGGTGAGAGATGGAGGAGGCATGTGAGGGGGAATGAGGAGGTCAGCAGGGGTGGGTCATGGGGCCCAGACTCCCAGCGAAGGAGGTTAGACTTAGTCCTGTGTGCTGTGGGAGCCACTGGAAGGTTTTAAGCAAGGGAGTCCTAGCATCTGATTCAGGTTGGACTCAACGTCTCTCCAGTTTCCATAAACCCTGTAGTTGCAAGCTTCATGTGAATAGAAATGTTGATATTGTATAAAGTTAATAAGCAGGATAATTAAACCAGTGGCTGTAATTAATAACCAGGCTCAGTCCCTTGCTGGTAGTGCCTTTAGCTAAACAGCAATCGGATAAATCATTGGCCAACACCAAGCACCTTTAGCTCTGAGAAGAGGGACTTGTAAAGTTCCCTGGGTTCCCTGGTTTGCTGGGCCATGTACTCCCTCTTATGTGACCCTTGTGGCTTCTTGAGGCTCACTGAGTCGTCATAGGCTAGCAATTGCAACTCCACGCTTATGTGCTTTTCTGCTACTTTAAAGGGAGAACTGAGTTGCAGCATTCAGATGGCATTTGGTGTAGCTTTGAGGCTCAGGACAGAGCAAAGGAAAGGGGGGGGGGGGGCGCGTGGCACGAAGTGGCTTCTGCAGTCTTCATGTATTTTAGGGCCTGCCTGAGCATAATTTAGGGCATTAGAAAATGGGGGTTCCTGAGCAGCGATTTCCAAATCTGACAGCACATCAAGGTAGCCTGGGATGAAAAGGCTGATCTACAGGTCCCACCTGCAGAGAACCCTATGGTGTAGGTCTGAATGTGACTAGGGCAACACACAAGTCACCTAGGACACAACATTTAAGGAGGCATGCATTCTTAGGGTTTGTACAAGTGCAGAGGCGGCACTTCAGAGTGAGGACCTCCTTAAATGTTGTGTTCTAGCTTTCTGGCTGGCCTCCCCCTAATCCCAGCCCTAGGAGGGAGTCTCCCCTCTCCCCCTGAGATTCTGATGCAACTAGTACTAATATTGGGAGCCACAGCTCTAGGACAAAAGTTCTCAATACTTGGGAAATAGCTACCCATGCTGCCCCTACCACCCGCTATCTACCATCTAACCCCATTCCACTGCTTGAGGGCCCACAGGGCGGTTTTGGCTAACATTTGTCTGAAAAAAGAAACAGCTCTTAGGAAGCATTCGTCTAATAATGAAGACAATAGTCATCATTTTACTGAGAGTATACTAAGTGCCAGGCACTGTACTGGGGACTTTTGATGGGACTCACATCTTCTCTCTTATACCAATCCAGAGAGAGATGTGCTACTATTGTTCCCATGTTCAGGCAACGAAAGTAAAGCTTAGACAAATTGAGTTGACCAACAGGACTTAGCTAGGAAATGGTAGAACCAGAATTGGAATTTAGGCAGGACCCCCATCCATGCCCCCTGAAAGTACTCCAGCGTGCGGTTTATTTTTTTTGCTCTGGATTAGCAGAGGAGACCAGCTCAACCCCCTCTCCTGGTCTTCCCCAGGCTATCTACCTGGCTCTGAAATCTCTAGGTAACTCCCTGTTTCTAGAACCAAACATGGAAGCCCAGATTTCCTCTGCGTGTATATGTTTTTGTAAATAGGGTTTTCTGACCCATGGCCCCTGGGAAGGGGTGGAAGGAGACCCTCAGCAGGGGCAGAAGAGTTACTCTTTCTTAAGCTATTTACTGATCGACTCCCTTAACTCCTGAAACCAGAAAGAAGAGGAACTCAAGAGTCAGCAGGGCTCAGAGCCCTAATTAATTTGTGGTCCAACTGGGTCAGGGGGAGTGACCCGGTGCAGTAGCCTTTTTCTTTTCTTTTTTTTTCTTCAGGGACACGTGTGCCCAGCTCACTAGAGCAGAGTTCCATGCACAGAGGGGAGAGATTCCAGATCCCCCCCTCCCGGGGGTGGGGTTATCTCTCCCGTGAAGCATGTCTGCCTATCAGTCCCTTCCTCCCTGGCTCTCTGGCTGGGCTCCTGCCGGTGTTAAGTTGCTCCAAATACCCAGTCTCTTATTTCACATCCTCAGGCAAAGATCCCACAGCCAAGGTGCCCTTTCAGCTTAGCTTTCCCATCGGCTGCTCACTGACAGATAAGCTCCTAAGAAGAGGGAAGCGGGAGGGTGCAGAGGTGGGGAAAACTGGAGCCCACCCCTTTGTTGTCCTCCAGCCCCCAGTGTTGTGTGTGATGGGGTGGCGGCCAGCGGCCTGGCCCCAGGCCCTCATTGGCAGCTGGGACTTGACTTGGCCAAGACACAAATGCTTGGGCTTTACCTTAGGGTGGGAATTGGAGGCCTAAAGTTTGTTAAGGGTCAAGAGACAAGGAAACTGTTTTGTGTGTGGGCTGGGAGAACGCAGGGGCTCCTGGAGCCAGGCTCTGTTTCTGCAAAATCTGCCAGACTCCCAGTCTAGACCTCACGGAGATGGCTCATTCCCTGGGCTGGGTAGACTGAGACACGAGTGCTGCCGGGAGTCTGGAGCGAGAAGGAGCCAGTGGACAGAATGTTCTTGCACCTGGATGGACCGGCCACAGCACAAGCTGGGCCCCTGCAGGTAGAGGCGAACCCTTTCTCATTTAGTCAAATCATATCTTGAGTAACAAATTTACTGCCGGATGAACTGGTTCTCATGTACCTTTCTGAAGTGATATAAGTGGTTAAAATAAAAACGGGAGTGACCAGGAAGTTTGCACAGTTAGGTCCATTGGTCTTACTGCTCTGGGGAGCGAACCTGTATCCTGGACTTAACCTTCCACCTCTGCTCCTCTCTTGCCACTCGCAACCAAAGCGAATGCCTGGAACCTGGTGATAGGGATGATTACGTGGAGTTCGTTGGTATTCCAAACAGGCTCAGCTAATTTCCCCAAGAAGAGGTCCCCAACCATGGCCTCCAAAGATAACCTTGTGGGCAGTGCCTAGGTAACAGAACCCAAGAATTAGGCCTCTGTGTGTGTAGGTTGGTGCCAGAATATATCGAAAATGATATCCAGAATGCCCAGAGACTATTTAAAACGTGTATAGAAAGGTAGCAATTAAATGTTTGCCTTGGAATAAGGCTGGCCTCTGCGTTCTCCCAGGAGCCCTCGCCTAGGGAAGATGATTAAAAATAGATCTGAGTAGCACTTCCTGCTTGGCAGATGGCTGATAGCAAACACTGGGGCTTGCAGCTGACCTTTCCCTTCTGAAATCTGCTCTGTTTCCATGATGCTAATTGAGTCCCTCTCTAGACCTAATCAAAGAGCTGGCTGCAAAAAAAACCAAAAAAAAAAACACCACCACACACACAAACCACACTTGCTGTCCTGGCAGGGCTCAATTCATGGAGCAACTTGAAAGTGCTGGAATTTGCATGGAAACACCCACTCCGTGTTCCAACTGGCTGGTCCTTGTTTGAAAATGAACAAGTTTTGCTTTCAAATTTGCTGTCCAGGGCTGTGGAGGATCCCACCCCCTCTCTGCCCCCGTCCATAAGGAACGATTAGTGGATGGGGGAGTGATAAGAGCACCCAGTGTTTAGACCTATGCACAATAGACAATGCTCACTCTCACTTCAGAACAGAGTAGGTGTCCGAAAGAGGGGCTTCTGGAGGTTCGGCTTCTAGGGGGTGGCTCCATCCTCACTTATAAAGCACAATATCAAACTATGGAAGATACGAGGCATGTGTTTTTATTATTATATGTAGCAAACATCTAGGGACCATTGCTGTTTATTGAGTTATTCTCCTCCCCAAGGAAAGAGATGAGGATATACACAGGCTGCCCTGAGTCCTCAAGGGTTTCTTCTACCTACTTCCTTTCCAAGGACAGTCCTTGCGCACCTAGAGTGCTCTCATCCCCTCCAGTCCCATCCGTGTTCTCAGAATCCTTTGAACATCCATAATGTATTATAGGGACCTCTAGGTGGTTTTGTACATATTTTATAGGTTGTAGTCCCATTGGCTAGATTGTAAGCACCTTCAGGGCAGAGCTGACTGGCTGTATTCTCATGGTGCCCAGCAACATCTGACACAGCTGCTCATTACATATTTGCTGACATATAGTTACAGAGGCACCATATTCCTTCAGACGACTGCATCACAAGATTCTGAGCCATACCCTTCTCATCGGAAATCAGGTTCCCCCTCCCCAACTGACTACTTTAATGTGACACAAAACTTTTTGGCCCGGGAGAGGATTTTCCAGGGCCTGATATTTTACAATGGACCTGAGACTTTCATGGTGGCCCGGGAGGAGGTTGAGCGCCAGAAGATGTGAAGGGGATTTTAGTGCCTGTCTTGAGGATGAGAGTCGCAGGGCCAAATGATCAGATAAAATAGGCCAGCTGATGTTTTATGCAGATAAACAGGAAGTTTAAAAACACCAGGGAAAAGGTCTAACTCTGAGTCAGAAGTGTTTGTTTAATGTGTGAGGCGTATTCTCTCTAGAGAATATGGACTCACAAAATGTTCACCCTTCTAAGAGACCTTACTCAACCCCCTCGTTTCACAGATGACACAACTCCCAGCTCAGAGGAACAGGGATCTGTCCAAGGACATCATGCTAGTTGGAGGCAGATGACCGGGCCATGCCTGGCAGGGCTGGGAGTGGGTGGCCGGTGATTCCTACCCAGTCACATTAAGCTTCTAGAGGGAATACCAGTAATCACCAGTGCACAGCTTTTGCACTTTGGCAAAAATATTTCTAATATTTATTTGTTCCCGTTTCTTTCTTAAGAGCTCTTTGGCTGTGATTTCTTCAAGCCGTACAATAATCCTCACCACTATGACCCTTTTAGGTAAAATTGGCTCTCCCTTCATCACTCTACTCCTAAACTCAGTCCCTTAGGGTATATGAGTATAGAGATTAAATGTAGGTCTTTGCTAATATTCTCACCAGAGGAAACCTGCTGGACCACTGCTACCGTGCGAACACACTGATGAACCTACTTCAGTTTGTATGCAGCCTCAAATCCAGTTGTTTCATTAAATAAGGCCTTGCGCTTTGGTTAGCATTTCCAGGAGAGGGAAGTGTTGAAAGTATTTAGAGAACGCCTAGTACGAAATGAAACGTCAGGTTCAGAAGCAAATGGTAAACTTGGTGAGGAAATCTGAAGGAACTGGTAGAGGAAAGGTGCTACTATTTATTGAGGGCCTGGTAGATGCCAGGCATTTTACTTTCTGCGAGGTGTTATACCATTTGGCAGATGAGGAACTTGAGACCATGGAGGTCACCATATCCAATAATATACCCTACAGAGAGTTCCAGAACTGGGAATTGAACTAGTTCATCCAACTGCTTAATTCTTTCATTATACCAAGGCACTAAACTGGGACAGGTTTAGCCCATAGAAGGAAACCTTGATGTGGGCAAGAGAACAGCATTAAAGCTGTAACTTGAAGTGCTATTTGGTACCAAAGGATATAAAGATGGAGGATTTGGGGGGCTCTCAGGAGACAGAGTTCATCCAGCTCATGTAAGTAATTTTGGTTCTGTCAGAGCAACTGGGAGCGGGTTTCCGGTCCCTGGGAGTATTTAAGCAGAGGTTGGGTAGCAGTGTGGACAGGGTGCATCAGGTGAGTGGTTGGCCTTTGGAACTTCTTCACATCTCAATAGACTATGAAATTAAAATTAGGTCAAGTCATATGCATGTTTGGTTTGGTTTTGAGATTCCTACAGACTGCAATTAGTTAAGTATTTCTCTTTTACCATTTCTCCAAGCATTCTTCTGGGTTCTCTGCTCAGTCTTGGCCATGAAGTTCAGGAATTTTAAGGGGCTTCTTGGTGTTCAATTATTTTTTTTCGATGGGTTGTAAAATAGGAATCATTCATTCAGTAATAAGCTGGGAAGGCTGTTTTCAGGCTGGGATTCAGAGTCTTAGGCATGGAAGGTGTACACATTTAATTGTGTCCATTCATTCAAGGTGACCAAGCTCTGGTGGATGTGAGTTCTAATTTATTAATTTACAGTAGAACAGATCATCCTGAACGCTTGAAATGTGTGTTACCTTCCTGGAAGGTAGACCCATTTGAGCAAGAGGATTCTATTTAGTCAGCTGCTAAGTAAACATGGCATCAGAGCAGAGCAGAGGAAACTGAATAGCCTAAGAGGTTTTCATCAGTTTTGACAGCTTGATCCATCCTTCTTCTTCAAGGAGATGGCTTTTCCAAGTGGACACGCTCTTGAAAAAATTTGAGGCTTGGAGTCAGAAGCCATCATTTAAGTTCTTAACTTGACTTCCAAGCTTCGTAAAGCTGAGTAAATCACTTGAGCCGCCCTGGGCTTCAGTTTCCTCCTGTTGTTTTGGAGGTTGATTCCGTTCATGTATGTGAAAGTGCTTTGCATGTTCTGACACCTTATATATGTGTCATGTTAGTCTAACTCTGTTAGGCTCCCCTCTTTCAGGAAGTCACTTGGACAACACCCTTGTTATCCCATCTTCACTCTCCCCTGGACTTTGGAGCCAGACCACCTAGGTCTCTATCATGTATTGGCTATTCAACCTGGGCACATGTCTTAACTTCTCTCTCTGCCTCACTTTTCTCATCTGTAAAATGGGGACGATGATTGTACCTACCTCATTAGATTGTTGAGAGGATTAAATGACTTTGCTTATGTAAAACTATTTGAATCCTGCCTGGCATGTGATAAACACTATATAAATGTGAGCTGTTATTGTTATTTCACAACTTAACGAGCCACCTCAGTTTCGTCTATAAACTCTCTCCAATATCATTGCAGGATGTGCTTGTTAGAAAATAATTTAAAAAGCAATTTCCTTCATAGCTTCAGTCTTGGAGATTAGGCTTTTCTGGCCTTTTCTGCCCGGATTGGTTGCAGAGCAAGGCTTACCTAGAGAGTCTGTCGGTTTTGCCAACTGACTTCACAGACAGCCTTTGTAATGCAGGAAACTTTCATTCCCCAGTGTCCAGTTGGCCTTGGAAACAGAAGCGTAAATTGAACCATAAATCTAAGAAATTGGTATTTGTCCTTCCTAGGTATACAAATGAATAGTGAATTGTTTTCAAAGGCCTCGCGGTTTTGAGAGAAATTTGAGCACCACTGTTGCAGCTTTAGTTTTGTCTTTGAGTTGAACTGCAAAGGGCCCAGTGATAAATGCCTTGTTGCCATTACATCCTGATTCCACCGTCTCTACTGTAACTCAGAAATCAGTCTCCCTGGACTGACCACGTGAGGGTGACAGGTCAGGCTTTCTGTAGAGGCCAGTGCTTGCATGACTCTGGGACTCCCCCGCTCTTGATCCTTCTGGAGAAAGCGTGCTTTCCATACCTTCTCTCTAGAAAGCAAGGAGGGAATGCAGGATACTGAGAGCTGGTAGCATCTGTTTTCCCATTGGCTGTATGTTTACATTGGCATCTACTGTCCTAACTGTTTGCCACAGACTAGAGAGCGTTGGTTCTTCAGAGAACAACCACCGGGCCCCAAGCCACATCTGAGGCCCTTAGGACAGCTGGGGAGGTGTGGGAGAGGAGCTGTGGAGGTCTGTGGCTGGAGAGGGGTTTAGGAGAGTGGCTGGAAAAGCTCTGGGAAGACAGCCCAGTCCTTCCAGAGGAGTTCTACAGCTCCCATTTTATTTTTTTTATTTTATTTTATTTTTTTATTAAATATATTTTATTGATTTTTTACAGAGAGGAAGGGAGAGAGATAGAGAGTTAGAAACATCGATGAGAGAGAAACATCGATCAGCTGCCTCCTGCACATCTCCTACTGGGGATGTGCCCGCAACCCAGGTACATGCCCTTGACCGGAATCGAACCCGGGACCCTTCAGTCCGCAGGCCGACGCTCTATCCACCGAGCCAAACCGGTTTCGGCAACAGCTCCCATTTTAAATCCCCAAAGCCTGTGGTGGTGTGAAAGGAAACGGAATTTATAAATACTTTTTTTTTGGGCCAGGTACTGTGCATTCATTTTACACTCACAATATACCTTTGGAAAAGGCATTCTCTTCTCCCTTTTGTAGATGGGACCTTGAGGCTCAGAAGTGGCAGTGTCTTGCCCAAGGTTACACAACTAGGAAGGGCTGGATCCAAGGCCTCCCCAGCTCCAAAGCCTGCCTCTTTTCTACTGCACATCAGGCAGGCATGACACATGGGGGAGCCGAGCTTGCAGGGTCTTCTCTGGTCCATGACTTTATTCTAGGTCCTTCCCTGAAAGCAACTCGTTTCACCTGGGTCAACAGGAAGGTGGATTTGAAAGGTCTGATTAAGTGAGGGCAGATCCCAGAATTTCCCCCTTTCACCAGTAAAATGTGACACCTCACCACCTTTTGTTTTTTGGCTTTTGGTGCTGTTTCTTGTAACTGGTATGCTCCCATGCCCTTGGAATTTTATGACTCCGCACTGCAGATATTTCCTCCTTTCCAGCCAGTCCCTTCCCTGCCCCTCCCTCCATCTGTTTTGGGAATGTGAGGTTGCCTTGAGACCTACCAAAGCTCAAAGCCAAGAAGGAGGGCTGTAGGAGACCATGCTTCTACCCCTAGGCAGCACACATGGCCTTTTACCCCATTCCAAGTTTCTAGACAGATATGTGAATGCCTTTTGTAGACCATAAACACGTACAAATGGCTTTGTCCTTTCCTAGTCTTTCCTGGTGACCTGTGTCCTAGTTGTGGAAGTCATCGGGTCGGGAAATTCTCCCTTATAATTAACCCAGGTCTCTTATTTCCATTTAAGTCCATTTCCTCTTCTTATTGCAGAGAAGATGGAAGAAATCCCCTTTAATCTTTTCCCTCTGGGCTAAATGTTCCCAGTTTCTTTTTTTAAGTTGCATTTGAGTTCTAATTCTGGAAAATTTCATAATTTTCATTGTTCTTTATTATCATCCTTTCCACTTTCTCCATATGCTTCCTTGGGGTGGAATCCAAACAGGATCCAGTATTATTTTGCTTGGGTTTCAGGTTTTTGGAATGGAGCCTGTGGCTTTCATTGACCCTAAGTAGGAAACTACACTAGGTCTAACTATGAATGGAGAAAAGAACGAGAAAGGAAAAATACTGACCTGGTCCCCCCCAGCCTAATGCCAGTTCTGTTGAAGTGGAGGTGTTTAGCTGACCCCAATTCTCTTATCTATCTCTACCGAACACTTAGGCCACCTTTTCACTGAGATGGTATGTAGTATAGTATATAGTTCTTTGAGCATACCCATGGAGACAGAAAGTAGATTTGGGGTTGCCTGGGGTTAGGGGCAAGGAAAATGGAAGGTGACTACTAATGATCTGAGATTTATTTTAGGGGGTGCAAATTAGATGGTGATGGTTGCACCACCTTGTGAATATACTAAGCGCCACTGAATTGCATACTTTAAAGGGGTGACTTTTATGGCAATGGGGATTACCATTCAACTAAACAAAACAGCTTTATGTTGGCACCAGTAAGTTCTTTTATAGTTATCCTAGAGGCCCGATGCACAAAGATTTGTGCAAGAATAGGCCTTCCTTCCCCTGGCTGCCAGCACCGACTTCCCTCCGGCAGCCAGGACCTGGGCTGCTTCGCTCCTGCCGCTGCCAGGCATCCGGGACCAGGGCTGCTTCGCTCCAGCCACCACTGCCACACACTTGGGGCGTGCTCCAAGCCCTGGAGTGTGTCTGCTGGGGCTGGGGGTGGCACGCTGCCCCCTCTCGCCCATCTGCGCGGCTCCTCCTGAGCGGTCGTGATGCAGCCTCCTCCTGAGCCGGTCGTGATGCCCGGCCAATTTGTATATTACCACTTTATATATATAGATAGAAAGACATTCTAACAACAACAACATTTATACAATTCCTTGAAGTTTAGGAAGCTCTTTCTTTTATACACATTATCTTATTTTTTATACAAAACTGGTGTGAATGTGAATACTATTTTGTTGTGCCCATTTTATAGATTAGAAAATGGAGTTTTGGGGAAGTGAATTGGCTTGCCAGGGCTCAAACTCTGTCAATCTGCCTCTTTGAAGCCCATGTAATTAAAACTGTGCCTGTGGATGGTCAATTGGAGAAACAAACACCAAGTGCTTTAAAGCAGCAGTCGCCAACCGGTGGTCCATGAGGTCCAAAAGGTTGGCGACTGCTGCTTGAAAGGATTTGTAACTGGACAATCAGTGGGTCCCTGCTGCCTGTCACTACTTAAGCCAATAAAGCAGAGACAGGGTTGAATTATATATCAGCGTTTATTCCAGTACTGCCAGCAGTATGGGAGAGCAGCAGGTCATCCACAGAAATCTGCTCTGTAGCCCCCATAAGCCAGCTGCTTATAGAGGATAAGACAAAGATTACATGGGGAAGTAGGGATTACAGGCATGGGGAAGTAAGCTATGCAGGCCTGGGTGGGACTCCATAATCTGTCCATGATAATAGACAGTTCTTGAATGAGAACGGCTGCATTCAAAGATTGACTCCCAGATCCAAGGCTGACTCCATGGGCCCAGGGGTACACAACTCCCAGCCAAGTCAGAATGTCCTTTCTTTAACCAACACAAGGCAGTCATGGTTAACAGAGCATGATTAATATTTCCTATAACCGTAGCTAGTCCCCAGTATTCTATTTTTGCCCCTAACAGTCACAGAGCATCATGAGTGAAAAGAGCCATGGGGAGCGTCAGTCTACCTCCTCAATTTTTATGGAGACATTGAGTTGCAAAGAGTGAAAGGTTTATCTTTTGTCATATTAGTAGAGAAAGGAGGAGACCAAAGTCACCAAAGAAAAGGATGTCTATGAACCAAGTAGATGAGAAGCAGCCTTTTCATTGCGCCTCTCCGGCTCCTGAAAAGGCCCAGGGGGAGAGACAAGAACTGACCTTTTCCCTCTGCACTTCAGTTACCCTGTTTTACTTATCATTCTCAACAGCCCTATGAAATACAGGCATGGTCTCACCTACAGATGTGAAAGATGTAGAAGCTGAGAGAGGCTAAATGATTCTCCCAAGATCAAGTAGCTTATAAGTTGAAGTTGCAAAACCAGAATTTGGTTTGTTTGTTTGTTTTATTTTTGTTAATCCTCGCCTGAGGATATTTTTTCATTGACTTTTTTTTCTTTTTTTTTTTTTTTAGAGAGAGAGGGAACAACAGAGAGAAACATCGATGTGAGAGAAACCCATCGACTGGTTGCCTCCTGCACGAGCCCTTTGGTTCGAAGGCCGGATGCTCTATCCATGACCCAAACTGGCTGGGGCGCAAAACCAGAATTTGATCCGAATTTCTGGTGCCAAGACTCAGCCCTCTCATCGTGTGCAGATATGCATCCAGCTCCCGGTGGACATCTGCTTCCCCGTCCCCCTGCGCATCCCCTGAGGCAGGTGCTCAGTTGAAAAGGGCTGGCCTTCCCAAGAGAGGAGGGGACCTGTGTGCGAGAGGCTCTGCTTGCTGCCAGGAGGCCTTCACGCCTGAGTCTGTCCAAGTATCCAGGACTCCAGGGCCAGGGCCTGGGCCTGTCACCACGGCGAAGGAACCACATGTTTGCTCTGTTGCCACCTCCCCATAGAAGTATTCATTTTTCAACAGTCCTCCTCCTTTTCAAAGGCATTGCTGTCTTCCAGACTTTCAAAGGGGCCAGAAATCAGTGGTTTTGGCTACTAAACAGGAAACTCAAAGCCCTTTCCGTTCCTTTGAGCTAGCTGGAAGGGCTGGGCCTGAAATGATTACTTTCCTATAAAGGACAGAAGAAAAGTTCTGTGTAACTTAAAAAACAAAAAAACTTTCCCAGAGCCCTAAATACCAGCCGTGGTTGACACACAACATGGCAAAGAGCTGCCTTGTTGCCTGGCAGTGCTGACAGCCAACTAATGTGTCTGACCGTCTGTTTGGGATCTCCTAGCCTGAGATTCTGGTTGCTTCATCCTGATTGCTTCCTGAACCTCTTCTCAGTCTCCCCACCTTTGGTGCCACCCTCACTCGGGGGAGTGCCAGGCTGTGCCTGGTTGCGCCAGGCTGGGCCGGGCCCCACAGGATACAGCGACCCAGCCGGGGCTATTCTTGTCTGTGTCTATTTGCAAGATGCCTGTTGTTCTCAGTCGCTGTTTTTCCCATCATAACTGTGGACTTGGCAGGGGGCCCGTGTGAAAGGCCTGGTGGGAGAGCTCTGCCCCAGGAAACGCGGCTGCTCCCAAGTGCCAGGCTGAGGAAGCAGGTTCTCAGACAGCCGCTCAGGGGCCACCTGAGTGGATGCTGCCGGATGACAGCCCCGCTTGGGTCCGGCACCCTTTTGCAGAGCGCCGGCGCCTGCCAGCATGCTGTCGTGGAACAAGCCTGCGCGAACCATAGTGGCCCTGCGAGGTGCCGCTGGGGCTGGCTGGCTGGCGTTTCTCTTCTGTGTGTGTCCTCCCCTAGCCCCACTTTCTAGGAATTCTAATCTGTGTCAGGCCAGAGAACATTCCTCTTGGGCCCTACCCCAGAGCCCCAGAGCAGTGGCTTCCAGACTTTTTAAAATCACACACCCCTGGCAGTAAAATGTTCGTGCATATACTCCTAATTTGCGTACTTACAAATGGTATGCATGTGCTGCTATGTAATGTGTACATTAGAGATATATAGGCAAAGGAAATCTTAATAATTTATGTAATTTTAAAGGACGGAAGAAAAAGGAAAAAATTATAAAATTTGCTTTTAATCTGGTTTAATTGAAGGTATAGGTCATTGAATATACTCTTTAAACAAAATTAAATCTTGTTCCTCACTTTCTGATTCCATGATTCCCAGGTCCATCCCACGCAGAGTGCATTTCGGTACTTCATTGTAAGTTTCCTTCCCTGGAAACGGACTTTCAAAGAAAGGGCGATTCTGTGGAACATGTGTAGCGTCGTCGTGCTTACCAAATCCTGACCCCATTTTCCAGCCCCTCCACCAGTTACACAAAGGCTTTTGCTGAACTTTGCAGTTGCTCTTGCGGTATTGAACAAGGCTGCAAACCCCTCCGAAGCTCTTTGGAATTCTTTTAAATAGATAAGGAAATTGTTTACAATTCCTAATTATACAACTATAGGAGTACAGTGTAGAGGTACAAGAAACTTTAGAGATGGCTATTCTTTAAAATTTTATTGGATTTTTAGTTTTTATTTATCTAATTGGATTTTTAAAAATGATTTTTAATTCTATATACAGTAAAATTATAGTCCTGTGAGTGTTGACATACTCTTGTAACCATTCTCACAAGTCAGAACAGTCTCACCACCCCATCAGCCCTTTGTGGTCAAATTCTCCCCTGTTCCATAGCCTTTGGCAACCACTGGTCACCTCAGCCCAGTGCACTTCAGGTTCATCCATGTTGCTCTGTGTATCCGTAGTCAGATATGTGATTTTCAGATATTTCCTCCCAGTCTTATTTTTTTTATTCTCTTACGAGTATCTTTTTCAGAGCAAACATTAAAATTTTTTTATGAAGTTCAATTTGGCAGGTTTTAAAAATTAATTATGTTCCTGTTGAAGTATCTTAAGAAATCTTTTCTAACATTAAGTAACAAAGATTTTCTCCTGAATTTTCTTCTAAATATTGTCCATTTTGAATTAATTTGTGCATAGGCATTTCCATTGTAGACTACAAAGATCACACAAAATGAAAATACTGCCAAATGCCAGTTCTCTTCATAGCAAAAGTTTCTTTAGAAAAGGAATTATATTTCCATTCCCTGTTAAAATGTCACCTTTACTTTGAAGGGACAGATTTAGTGTGTTTATGTTTTTGGAAAATCTGGCAAAATAGCTTACTTTTTACCACAAAAGGCAGCTAGTTTGGAGTGCTCGTCTTTTTGCAAAAGAAAAATGTATAACTTATATTTACATTTTAAAGATTTTTTTATGTAAATGAGCCTCTTTGTGGTCCTTTATCTCATTACAAAAAATTACAAGGATCCTACTGTTCAAGATCTGCTTTTCTTAGCTCAGTCTCCTTATTGACATCCTAGAGCACAGAAATAGTGGTATTCATGATGTGCTGAAAGCAAAGGCAGAAGAGTATCCCCCCCAAAAAACAACACACACACAGCGAGAGCCCCATACTTCCTGTTAGATACCTGTACACATGACACATACTAGCCCAGGAAGATCCCAGAGGCAATCCATGTCTTATGTCTGTTTAGCGAAACTTTAAAGATGAAAGAGAATAGATAAAATTTCCAGTATTCTTGTCCTACTCTGGGGGGTTGTCATGTGTACCTTCTGGGGATACCGCTGCCCTGGAAAGTCTTAGGAAGCTGCCTCGCTTCCTGCTTTCCACTTGTGCCGAACAGATAGTGGGTGACCTGTGAGTGTTTGAGAAACAGATGACTTTTCCTGTCGTAAATGGTAAAGCTGTGGTGCCGTTTTCCTGCCTGCTTTCTTCTAGAATTTATTTTCCCATCACCACCTTCGTCTAAGCTCTGAACTTAAAGGTCTTGACAAATGTTTTTTACTTTACTTATTTTTTAAATATATCTTTATTGATTTCAGAGAGGAAGGCAGAGGGAGAGATAGAAACATCAATGATGAGAATCATTGATCGGCTGCCTCCTGCACGCCCCCTACTGGGAATCGAGCCCACAACCCTGGCCTGTGCCCTTGACTGGAATTGAACCCAGGACCCTTCAGCCCGCAGGCCGACGCGCTATCCACTGAGCCAAACCAGCTAGGGCTTGACAAACGTTTTTTAGAGGATGACACTCCTGATTATTCATAATGTATGGCCATTGAACTATAAGTGAATATAATTTTGGAGCTGGCAGGGGTCTTGGAGGTCAGCTAATCCAAATTCGTTCTTAAAATCAAATAAAAAAATTAACAGACAGGGAACAGGAGGCGTCCAGAACACAGGTGCCAGTGGGACACCTCTTCCTGGGGAGGTCAGAGGAAGCCGAGTGGAGACTGAGCATTGGTGGGTGAAAAGCCTCCCCCCGCTCCCCGCCCCCCCCCCCCCCCCCCCCCGGGGCAACATTGTGGGCAAAGTTGGTGAAGTGCAAGTTCCAGGAACTTCATGGGGTTGGGCCCGACTAGAGCAAAGGCTACCATGGGAAAGGAGCAGGAGAAGAGGCTGCAGAGGTGGTGGGGCCAGATCCTGAGGCCCTTGCTATCCTGGCTGGGCTCAGGTGTCTTTGTGCTCTAAGGTTGAGCCAGGAGGTTGGCCAAATCTGTGCTCTGTGTGTCCCTGGGACATTATCTCATCCAAACACTTCCAGGCTTCAAGGCTGTGACACTCATCTTCATGCTCAGTTCTAGTCTGAGAGCTCCTGTGTTCCTCAGGGATGTTTCAAGACCCAGGAGAGTTGGCTTAGGTTTGAGCAGCAGCTGGGGAACATCTGGAGCGACACCTGGGAGCAAAGGCTTCTGGTGTGTTTGTATGTTGGAGGTAACCAACGGTTCAGCTGCCCCAAAGGCAGCTTTCCCACAAGTCAAGCATGCTGCCTTTCTCTCTGGCTGGCGGCACTGATCCCTGAAGTCCTGTGCTTCTGACAGCGACTGTCTCGTGGGCACCGATCTGCATCCGGTCTGGTTAACCAGTCACCCCCAGGTTTCTCCAGCCACTGAGTAACAGAGGTCATGGGAGAGCCCCTTTTGCGCTGGTTTGTTTTCAGAGTGGATTTCAGAGCAGACTGAGATATTTAATTCAGGGTACAACCGTCAGACCATTAAAAATGCAGGCAGCAATGCAGAACACGGCTGGCTCATGTCAACCAGACATTTCAGGGTAACCGGAGGAGGCAGACATGGGTAGGGCCGGTGTTAGTGGGAGTAGACGCCAAATGGCATGGCAGGCCCTGGCTCCTGTTTCTCCTGTTCCCTGCCACCCTCCAGCCGGAAGAGAAGAAAGCTCACATTGAAGCTAGACGTTTAAATGGGAGTGCTGCTGAGTGAGCACTCCTGTGACCTGGAGATCAAGTTGCTCACACCTCAAAGGGAGACGTCCCATTTAGGAGGGCTGTAACTGTCATGGAGGTTAGACTCTACACCGGTGGTTCTCAACCTTCCTAATGCCGCGGCCCTCTAATACAGTTCCTCATGTTGTGGTGACCCCCCAATTTCATTGTTACAAATTGAACATAATTAAAGCATAGTGATTAATCACAAAAACAATGTGTAATTATATATGTGTTTTCCAATGGTAGTTAGGCGACCCCTGTGAAAGGGTGGTCCACAGGTTGAGAACCGCTGCTCTACATGAAGGCACGACACATGAGAAGAAGGTGGGTTTGATGGTTTCTTCTTGCCTCAGGGACTCTTTGCTGTCTCTGTAGAGTTGGACCAAGAGGGTGAGCAAAAGTACCGGTGCTGGTTTCCATGCCCTAGACTACTCGAGGAAAGCCGTGGCCAGCACACAGGGCTGAAATCAAGTGGGTCTCGGAAAGGCCAGTGTGGATCAGTGATCTCAGGTGGATCAGGAGGGAATTGGGAGTTTGCGTTTTTAAATACCTTCTCACCTGGGCTACTGAAAATGAGACAGTCCTGGTGTGGGCTGGCCAGGCTCCTTAGCTCTGTCTGTTCTGCCTTCTCCTGGAATGCTAACTGGCTCACTGCTCCCTTTTTTCTTTGTCAATCCTGGAAGGTCATGATCACTGTGATTTGGGCTGATTTTCCCGAATGGGTGAGGGAAAGAGACGTCTAACCATTGATTTGTCTTCTTGCATTTCAGTCGTTCCAAGGAAGTCAAGGACGTGCATACCTCTTTAACTCCGTGTGAGTGTCTCTTAACAGTACCTCCATTGTTTGGTGCCAATTTGAGGGTTGGGGGAAAACACAACACTCCATAATTAAACAGTGGACCCTGCCCTCTGTGCCACAATGAAAAAAGCCGTGGCATGTTGTGCTCCAGTTATCTTTGGGGGATTTTTTTGGCAGCATCTTTGGCTACAAACAATATATTCCCTAGCCCCAGGAAGCACCTCAGAGAGCTGTGGTCTCATAGGGAAGAAGCTGAAGTGCCTCTTAGAAAGCCTCCATGTGAGGGCTTATAACAAGGTCTGAGGCATGTTGGGAAAAGGAAGAGATTTCACAGAAGACACCAGCATCTACTGGAGGACCTAAGGCTGGAGAGAAAGCCCAGATAGGGAAGGCCCTCCAGTCCTCCGGCAGATGCACAGTCTGCCCCAAGCCTCAGTCATTAACCGGGCACTCTTTTACGGCCTCTTCCCGGCAAAGGAAGGTGAAGCGCACGCAAGCCAAGGAGCCGTGACAGTGGAAACCCTGCGTGCACAGTTGAGGTGGTGCGTGCTCTGTGGAGGAGCAGAGTGTATTTGATACCCAGGGCTCTCTCACCCTTGTGCTCAGGGCAAGACTGGGCTGTCATGTTTCCCATTTCCGGCTGCAGCCAGCCCCCAGGAAGCTCCGAGGAGCTGTGCCCACGGCTGTGGACTTCACAGTGTGGCCGTCAGTTTGTCCCTTTATATCACAAGATTGAGAGCACCTCTTAGGAACATTCCAAGCAAAATCTCCACCATCGAGACTATTTTTAGTCACCTTGTCGAATCAGAACTTGCAGACCTAAAATTCACTTCAGTGGAGATTTCCCACGTGGCTGTCCTTTGGGGGTTGTTATGATTTCAGTTATGGGGGGCACCCTCCTTGGTGTGGGCTTCCCCCGAGGCCGCTGTGCTCAGTGAATTTTCTGCTGGGAGCTCAGCTTGAGCAACTGATGCTGGACAGGTGACTGACTACCCATTCTCTCTTTCTGTCCCTTGGCATAGAGTTAATGTGGGCTGCGGGCCTGCGGAGGAGCGAGTGTTGCTAACAGGACTGCACGCAGTCGCAGACATTTACTGTGAAAACTGCAAAACCACTCTGGGCTGGAAATATGTAAGTATTGAGAAGTCTGGTGGAGAGAGGGACATGCAGGGGAAGCCAAGAGCCTCGCTCTACAAGTAACCTTTCTGTGGCCTGGGGGTACTGTCTTTGACCAGGACGGGAACCTGACCCCAAAGAGCAGCGCATGGCACACTCCTGTTTGCCACACGCATTCTTCCCTTTTTACTACTCATTCCCTCACACCACCCCTGGGACAGACAGACAGACACACACACATACACCCTTTGCCTTTAAATAAATAATAATTACACTCGGACGGAGCATTTCCTGACAGCTTACTGTGTTCCAGGCATACATTATTTTATTTACTCTTCACAGTATTCCGAGAGCAGCGGTTCTCAACCTGTGGGTCCTGACCCCTTTGGGGGTCGAACAACCCTTTCACAGGGGTCGCCTAAGACCACCGGAAAACACATATATAACTACACATTGTTTTTGTGATTAATCACTATGCTTTAATTATGTTGAATTTGTAACAATGAAATTGGTGGTCACCACAACATGAGGAACTGTATTAAAGGGTCGCGGCATTAGGAAGGTTGAGAACCACTGCCCTAGAGGATAGGTCATATGTTAATCCCTATTTTTAAAAAATAAGTTTTTATTGACCCGAGAGGAAGAGAGAGAGAGAAACATCGTTGAGAGAGAATCATCGATCGGCTGCCTCCTGCACTACGCCCCCCCCCCCCGCCACTGGAGATTGAGCCCACAACCCCTTCATGTGCCCTGACCAGGAATTGGACTCTGGCCTCCTGATTCATAGGTCGATGCTCAAACTCTGAGCCACACCAGCCGGCTTAACCCCTATTAAGGATGAGGACACTGAGGCTTAGGGAGGTTAGTAGTACGTGCAATGGTATCTAACCGTTACATGAATGGGGTCCAGGTCGTGGTCTGACTGCAGCGCCCATGCTTTCATGCCCCAGTAAATGCCCCCAGAGCAACTCTAGTCCTGGGCCCTGTGCTCGGCATCATCAAGCATTGGTAGTGCATGCCCACTGTCAGCCATAGTCACGGCTGGACTTTGCCAACCGGACATTCATCCCTTCGTTGCTTAATTCAGCAAGTATTTTCCACACCTTCTCGGTACCTAGGAAAGTCAGCAGTCCTTTGCCAGGGTGGGAGGAGGTATATGTGTTCTATGAAAATACTTGTATTATTGTTGTTGTTTTTACTGGGTGATCTTTCACAGTGCTTTTCTCTGCCCTTTCGGTCACTGTGGCGGAATTGAACAAATGAGTCTTCCTGTCTCTGGGAGGGCAGCTTATCCCATATAAGATCCCTTACATTCCGCCCTGTCAGTGGCCTAGGGCCATGTCACCTGCGTCAGGTAGGAGGAACCTGCAGGATTCCAAGCTGCTGGCAGAAGGATAATGCCGTGTGGATGTGGGTTTGTTGTTGTAACACATGTACCACTCTATGGGGTCTGCTGGTGGGGGAGGTTGTGTGTCTGTGGGAGCAGGAGAGTAGAGGGGAAATCTCTGTGCCTTCTGCTCCTTTTTTGCTGAGAGTCTAAAACTGTTCTGAAAATAGGACTTCTATTTAAAAAGGATGTTGAACAATGGAAGCCAGGCATAAAAGTATGCTTGCATTTAAATAAAGTTTAAAAATATGCAAATCTTGAAACCGGCTGCAGGTGGAGTCTGTAATGAGCAGCATTTGCATCTCCCTTGAAAGGTTTGGATTAGAAAGGAAAAAGCCTAGACGCTGTGTTTCACGACACCAAGGTGGTTTGGCCTGAGCTCCCTATGGTTCCCTCTGTGGTTTCTTCTGGGGAAAAACTGGCCTTGACCATTCGCCCCGCTCCCACCCCCCTGTGTGGCCACGGGCCCTGCTGGGTGATCTGGGGGCCACAGTTCTGGATTGATTATCCAGTAACGTTCTCCCCCTTCTCTTGGCTGTCTGATTCCTTTCAGGCGGTGCTGGGTTACAGACAGAAGATAAGTCTGAGTTGGTTGGTTTTGCTCCTAAATTACTTCAGGGCAAATGACTCACCGCTTGACAGAGCTTTATTGAGAGCCTTTGTGTTTGTTGGATACAAAAGAGAAGGAAGCTATGTAGTCCTTGCCCCTGGGTGTTCGCAGTCCTGGCCGGGGAGCAAAGCCACAGGTAAACGGAGGAGATAGTGGGGCCCGTAGAATGTATGCATCCATCTCCCCAAATATCTGTTGATCGCCTCTGTGTGCCGGGCCAGTGCTCCAGCCTTCACCCCATGATTTCTTCTGACCCGAACAGTAATCCTGTGAAATGCTTTAATTGCCCCAGTTTTGTAAATGGAAAGTTTATCATTTTGTACATTGTAAACCGTTAAGTGGCGCTCCTGACACTGGGAAGCAGAGTGGAGCTCTCACGCTGGGGATGTGGTGCTCCGTCCACTGGAGCCCAGTGGTGACATTTTGCAAATGCCTTGTGACTTCGGGAGTGTTGATTTTTTTTGTATTTTGTTTTGTGTGTGTGTGTTTTTTTAATAAGGATACACTCCCACTTTCCTAGTTTTGTTTTTTCCTCTCCCCACCCTGAACACACTACTATGGGACAATAGGTCTTATTTCTGAACCACATTCTCTGCTGTATGCACCTCTCTCTCTCTCTCTCTCTCTCTCTCTCTCTCTCACTCACACACACACACACACAGATGGGGAATAATGAAGTGTCAGGAATATCACTGCTGAGCCCACGGCTCTTGTGTGTGGTGTTAGTGCATTCTCTGTTGGAGCCCCTCCCTCTCTACTCTGTGGACTGAGTCCTCTCAACCAAAGACTGAAGGCTGAACTCTCCTCCTGCAGCCCAGAGCCCTGAGCTCTAGGCCAGAAGAACCTCTCGTCAGTAGGATTTAGTTACGAATATGGGGACTCAGGAGGAAGAGCTGATGTCCACTGCTTCTCTGCACTGACCTTAGCCGTCCAATGACTGCTCATCCACCAGGATGTTTTAGGTATCTATGCCTGCAAATAATAGCCCCCTGACCTCACTCCTGTGAAGGACTTTTCTCTGTGTGGGGCTTATTACAAGCTGGAAAGTCCGCAGTGCTGCAAGGTTAGTGCGGGGAGCTGCCAGGTACTTTGTACTTTGTAGTGAGCGCACAGCGCCCCCTCCCCGCCCCCCCCACCCCCCGGGAGGCCTGGCAGCTGGGTGGGCTCATACAGCTCCTGTGTCTCTGGAGAAAGGCAGAGAAGGAAAAACAGACGTAACACATCTGACATAGAAACAGCAAGGTAAGAAATGAAAAGACCTGTTTGGCCTTGCCGAAACCGGTTTGGCTCAGTGGATAGAGCGTCGGCCTTTGGACTGAAGGGTCCCAGGTTCGATTCCGGTCAAGGGCATGTACCTGGGTTGCGGGCACATCCCCAGTAGGAGATGTGCAGAAGGCAGCTGATCGATGTTTCTCTCTCATCGATGTTTCTAACTCTCTATCCCTCTCCCTTCCTCTCTGTAAAAAGTCAATAAAATATATTTAAAAAAAAAAAAAAAAGACCTGTTTGGCCTCACCATACTTTGTTTCTCTCCCTGTCTTTTCTCTAAGGCTAACAAAGTCTAGTTTTAAAATATAACACAGACACTGTACGAACACATCCATAGGGCAGATTTCTGGTTAGCGTCAGACACCAAGTTCCCCAAGACAAAATATAGGGTGTCCCCAAAAAGGCATACACGTTCGTATACACAGATGAATGAAATGCATTCATTCATTCTTCAGTTATTTATTGAAGACCCGTTATGTGTCGAGCAGTCTTCTTGGCACTAGGGATAGGCCCGTGAACAGAACAAAGGAAATGTCTGCCTCCCATGAAGTTGATATCGTCGTCGTGGGAGACAGACACCGCACAACATAGACGCGCAGGTTACAGCGCACGTTGGAAGGTGATACGCGCTGTGGGGAGAGATTGCGGTGGAAGCTCTGGTCTTAAGTCGCTGAGTATTTGGCAAGAGCCTACCGAGATGGTGACATTTGGGCAAAAACCTGAATGAGCAGAGATCCTAAGGCAATTCTATTGTAAATGTGGAGGAAGCCCTGGGGTCGCCCCAGTGCCCTAGTGCATTGAAAGGGACACAGTGTGCTTACGTGGCGGGAGTTCTCTCTGTGAGTCTGGGTACAGCGGGGCAAAGGCTTCTCTGCCTGCCACGGGCCCCGCCTTTGCACCTGTGCCACCAACGTCACCTGCTTGTCTTCGGTCACTGACCATTTTTTCTCTTCCTTGTCTTTCCTAGGAGCATGCCTTTGAAAGCAGCCAGAAATATAAAGAAGGGAAATACATCATTGAGCTGGCACACATGATCAAGGACAATGGCTGGGACTGAGCCGGGAGCCGCCGCCAGCCCGTGTCCACGTGAACACCACCCAACTGAACATTCTACCCAAGCGTGAGAGAGTGACTGGACACTTGGTTCCATCCATGTAGGGGCCTTGCCCCCCTGGGGCATCCGCCCACCCCGACGCCGTCTTTCTGGTGACCGGCCTCTAAATCGCTGTCTCTCTGTCTCTTTGCTTTGTATCTGTTTGTGAGTTGATCCTGGCTTCTCTCTCTGTTCTCGTGTTGGCTGAAAACAAAACAGCAAAAGGAACAGACGCCTGACCGCATGGCGGCAGCCCACCCTGATCAGGGCCTGGGGCCCACGTGAGAGCTGCCTGACAGCCTCTGGTCAGGGGAGCAGTGCACGGCGGGGTGTGAGCAAGGGGGACCTTTGAGGGTTCCAGGGTGGGCAGGGGACGGGAGGGGAGCGGGAGGGACACAATTGTGCTACTCCCGGAGACCTGGTAACTTAGGCTTGAAGTAACCAAGTTGTCTAAAAGGACAAAGAGAAAAAAAATACCTCATGGCCGTGCTCTCTCTGATCAGAAGCTTCTGCTCCCGACACCACAGGGGCCAGGTGAGCGGGTGGGCACCAGAGTGGCCCTAATCCTAGCTGGCGGGGCAGCGGCCTGCTTCTCCTGGGCCAGTCGGGGTGTCTTGGAGGCTGTGAGTGATTGTGGGGGAAGCCCAGCTGGGTTTGGATGACTCTGGAGCTCCACCGCTCCTCTGGGTAATCTTCGTTTCCTCTTCAGCCACCAGAGGTGAGAGGAGGGGGACTGCCATTTGCAATGGGTGCAAAATCCAAACATCCCAAAGGCTGTGACCAGGAACCAGGTAAAAATCAGTAATTGAGGAGAACAGGGAACAAGGAGCTGCAGTTCGCGGGAGCTCCTGCAGAAATGGCTCAGATATTGGGCTCAGAAACAACTCCATGTAAAACCAATTCGCATTTCTGCGTGTCTGACCGTTTCCCTGACCCTCAGTGAGAGGAGAGAGCGCTGTGGCGAGGAACGGGGTGTGGGGGGCGAAGCTGGGAGGAGCCTAGCTTTGAACCACTGCAGGTGCAGTCCCTCCTCCTTCCATCTCTGGTATGCAGCTGCTTCAGGGAGGTCAGCAGTTGTACGTACATAGAGTTTTGGGGTGGTTTTCTCCAGTCCTATCATCATAGATTGTGGAAAACAAAGTCCCAAGGGTTTGAGCTTAGTGATAGCTTGAATGTGAGAGAAAACTGTCCGAATGGTCCAACAGGGGGAGGGATCAGACTTGATGTCAGATGTCAAATTTTAATATTACCCAACACCCCCGCTCCTCTCCTCCTTATCAAAGTTCATTATCTTAGGTGAAGTGGAGAACAAATCCCTGTGAGGCTCCTGAGAGAGGGAGGAGCCTGTTACATTTAATCAACACTGTGAAGTCTGTTCCACAGCAGTTTAGCCAGTACACAGCGCATGACGGAAACTCGTTGAGCTGAGTTCATTTCATTGCTTGGACTGAAAATATTATTGTTCAGATATGTGTAAGTTGTGTCAGTATCTCATTCTCCAGGTAGGCTGATCCTACAGGAATATTCACCTTAGAAATCACAAAAGAGTGTGTTCATGGAGACAAGAGTCTATAAAATTGATTAACCAAGATTCAAGCAGCCAACCCAGGATTTTTCAGAATTGAACCAAATTCCCCTAGGGCAGTGGTTCTCAACCTTCTGGCCCTTTAAATACAGTTCCTCATGTTGTGACCCAACCGTAAAATTATTTTCATTGCTACTTCGTAACTGTAATGTCGCTACTGTTATGAATCGTCATGTAAATATCTGATATGCAGGATGGTCTTAGGCGACCCCTGTGAAAGGGTCGTTCGACCGGCGACCCACAGGTTGAGAACCGCTGCCTAGGGAATGGGTCGGCGGTGGAAATGCCTTTTTGTGTCTCTGTGTGCTGACTGCAGGATGGGGGACCTGAGATGGCGTGGTCCTGCCAGCCGAGGTGGACAGCAGGACAGAAGGCAGGGGGCTCCAGGCTCACAGTAGACTGCCTCTGTAAGACTTCTGAGTTTTAGAAATGGAACTTTGTTCCCAAAGGCTTCTCGCCCACATCTTCGGTGCTTTAGTAGCCCTGGGAGATTTTGTTCTCCTCACATTACTGAAAAGCAGACTGAAGTTTAAAAAAAAAAAAAGTATTGCGTTTTTGCTCCCAGAGAAATAGTTCCTCTGGTTCCCAGGCACTCCCAGGCCCAAGATCTCAAAAAATAAATTTTTTACAACTTTCACATTCCTCAGCGGGCTTGCCAGCCCAGAAGTCATAGATTCCCTTCCAGCCCCCCTGAAGATAGTGGCCTTCAGTTACGGATTTTGATTAGCCCCCTTGCTCAGGGAATGTCCTGGCAAGTGATACTCCTTCCCATAATAAGAAAACAGGGGCTGAACATGAGTAAGTTTTTGTCTTTGAAAGTAAGAATGGGGTATGACAACAGAGAAACCAGACATGAGGTGCCCTGGAATTTTCAACAGAAGGAGACCGATGTGTCCCTCTTCTTGCTTGGGGGTGGGGCCTGCACAGATCAGCCCAGGCTCCAATAAGACCCTGGTTTTGGTGTTTTGGTTTTTTTGTTTGTTTGTTTTTTAAATTAATATTATCCATTGAGCATCCAGGGGTGGAGGGCACCATACATGGTGCAAAAAGACCTGAGTAAAATGTCGTTTTTTTCCATAAATATAGAAAAACAAAAACCCAACTCATTAGGCTTTCCCTTCATGTCAATGAAACCAAAAGTGCTTCTTAAACCTTCAGCTCCATTCATGGCTTGTCTGCCTAACGTCTGGTGGTATCAGAGAGCCCTCAGCTGAGCAGTGGAGATGCATCAACGCATGGCCTCAGTCACTTCGTTCTTTAATTTTCCTCACCAAATCATGGACTCAGCATAACCAAAGACCTCGTCCACTCACCCCTGGTAGGTTCAGGGAATTGGGGTTGAGGGAGTAAGGAAGGGGAGGCGAGGAGTGAGAAAGGAATCGGCCCAGAGTTCTGTGCCTCCAGCAGCTGCCTTCATTGTCCGCTCAAGTCCAGCCACAGACGCTCCAGTTCCATCCCAGGTCACATGGCCTTGGTGGCCCTGGCTGACACCCACCCCACCCCAGCCCATCCTTGCTGTTCGTCTCAGGCTGCTGATGGGCTGACTTGGCATGAATCAAATTCAGCCGAAGTTGAAAGTCACAGATTATCATCTGGGCCTGACTGAGGGGTGCCCCGGCTCCGTGGGCAGTAGTAAGATCAGGGACATAGGATGGAGGACATCTTTCCTGGCAGGTCAGTGTGTGAAATAGAGGCATCCCCTTTATACAAAGATTTTCAAGTGGATATATATAAAAGAAACAGTTGCTTGTGAATATATACTTTTGTAAATAATATTTAATTTTTTAAATAATATATTTGGTGCTGTTTTCTCAGATCCCCTGAGAGCACTTTTTATTTTTCATTTTTAAATTTTATGGTTTTCTCTGCATTTCTTGAAGTATATTTTAAGGGAAACAGTGATCACCAATGTATTCTTTTTTAAAAAAATAAAAAAAGATCTCCATCACAGTAGTCTGGAGGCAATAAAGCAATGCCTTGCTGTATTTTTCCCCATTGGAATGGACTCTACATTAGCAGGTTGAGAATCCAAATATTTTCTTGCACCAGAATTGGCTAGAAAAGAAATAAATATAATCAAATAAATTTAGTAACAGAGTGAAACCAATTGGAAAATTGGAATCGGGTGTGTGTGTGCGTGTAAAGTACTTTGGATTGTGCCTCCTGTTTTTTTTTATTGGGGACACTATACCTATAGTTTACACCTTGGGCACATAAGGATTTCCCTTCTCTTTCTCTCTGGCGGTAGTTTTGTTCCTGAGTGGACCAACAGCACAAACCTCGGGTCTTGTTTCCCTGAGCGTGGCACTGTTGCCGGTTTACTCCCGTGTCTTTCCTTGTGTGCTCAACTTTTCCAGACCTTAAAGGAAATCTGTTTGTGAAGATCAGGCAGAGTCAGATCTGTGGTTTTCTGAGATGTGAGTGTCTGCATCACACATCCCAGGGCTCCAGTTGTAGAAACCACATCATGGTAAAACATGGACTGGGTTGGGTTGAAAGAACAGGAAGAAAATAATGCACGTACCTTGTTAATAGCAGCTTTTTATTAAAAAAAAAAAAAAAAAAAAAAAGGTCAGATTGACCCAGGAAGAGGCTGAGAAATCAAATCTTGAACACAGTCAACTCACATGTTTTTTAAGTCTGCCTCAAGTGAGAAAATGTGCTAATGATGGTCTAGGTAGAGGAAAGAGATGTTTAATTTTAAAAATTAAAATACAGGCATGAACTCTGCCAGTAATATAAGGTAAAGCAAGAAGAAACAAGCTATTCTCATTTTACCGAATTCTATCTGCCCATACGTTTTGTATAAAATTTCAGCGAGAGTGAGAGTTCCCTTCTCCAACCTGCAGAGACGATCTTTGAATACAGAATCTATTTATGCTCGTGTTTACAAACTACGTGTTGGGTTTGGGTTTTGTTACTTCCTTTTGTTTATCTTTTTGTTGTTGTTGTTGTTGTTGGCATTTTTCAGGTCACTTTGCTTTAATAACAAAGATGATTATTTTCAAATAATTTGTCATCACCTTTTCCTGTATTTGTACATAGTGGTTCAGTATTAGAGAAAAGTGCATTGTTTCTGTCATATTTCCAATCTGTGTTGGTGCTCATTTGAGAAAATAAAGTTTTCAAATATTAATTCTCTGGAGAGCTCATCTGTCTTCATTGACCCAGCCAGTTTTATCTTGACATTTAATATTTAAAGTAACTGAAAGGCCTGCGGGAGGTCACCCCACTCACAGATCTGTTGACTGAGGTGTTATTTTCTCCAAGGACGGTTTGCCCATTAATGAATAAAAATCAGGTCTCCTCCTTATCTATCGGCAAATGTTTCTCCTGGCTTCGGGTATCAGAAATGCATGAGTGACCATTAGCCTTTCTGTCTACTCGGCCCATATTCTTAGCTTTTCTGTTTATACCGGTTTCCTTGGAAATAGGGATGCATTAGGTAAGCGGGTGGGGTGGGGGGAGTACAAAAGAACAAAATTATGTCAAAAAGAGGCGGCAGGATCTCTGAATTGACGATTCAAGTCTTCTCAGTCACCGAACACATTTATTAAACGCCTTCTGTTAGATTCCAGACAAGGTGAGGCAAGTTAACATCCTACCAGTCAGCTGGTTTTGTTTTCCAAGTGCCTTCCCTGCAGCCTCGTCCACAGGCACACCGTCCCCCAGAGCCAGTTGTAAGTACAGTTTTATATTCTGGTACCTTCATGTTGCAGTGCCTAGATGTCATCCGTTTATATCATATTTTAAGCACTTTCTCCACAGCTGGCCTCCCTAAATCACATGGAAAGAAAATAGTAAAGCCACACAAGTGTGTGGATGTGTTTGTGTGTGTTCACATTGGGGGTACTATTTTTTAAAATATATTTTATTGATAATTTACAGAGAGGAAGGGAGAGGAATAGAGAGATAGAAACATCGATGAGAGAGAAACATCGGATCAGCTGCCTCCTGCACACCCCCTACTGGGGATGTGCCCACAACCAAGGTACATGCCCTTGACTGGAATCGAACCTGGGACCCTTCAGTCTGCAGGCCGTTGCTCTATCCACTGAGTCAAACCGGTTAGGGCGGCGGTACTATTTTAAGAGCCGATTCCCCATAAAATAAAAAATCCTTTCTCTACTTCCCTTGAGTTTTCACCTATCCCTCTGGGCCCAGCCGCTGTTGGCTTTTAGTTATCCTTGGGTGTGTTATTTTTCTGTGACCTGATTTGCCTCAGTGGATGTGCCTGTTATTTCATTCTTGTTTGCCTTTGGCAGACCAGGAAGAGAGGAGATAACATGCAGGAGTCAACCAGTCTCAAACCAGCAATCCCTGGGTCCTCCCCCTTCCCAGCTCTTCTACCCCCAGCAGCTATCCTGTTCCAATGACACTGGGAGAAAGTGCAGAGAGCACCAGGGCCCATTGAGTGCCTGGTCTGTGCTGGACCCTGTGCTTTGCCTACAGGATCTCACTGAGGATCCTTGCGATGAGCTACTTCCTCTCATCCCAGGAATCCTCACCATCCTGCGGGAAAGCTGATTGGAAATTAAATGTTGACTATTCCTGTTCTATAGATGATGAAATCGAAGTTTTGCAAGGTTTCTTTGCTAGCCACAGGGTCTTTCCCTATGCTGTGTTCCCAGTTTCATCCTCTTTCTTCCTCCAACCTTAACTCTAGTGAGGCTCACAGGACACTTTCCCAGTCTGCCCACATGACTGCTTCATAGGTAGGGGTTCAGGGAATGAAAGTTAGAACATTAAAGTAAACAAAGCCACCAAAGTCAATGCTCCCTGAATAAGATTGTGTATTCCGTAGCTGAACATAAGTGGGGCTTTGTTGTTTTCTAATACTCTGTAATGGATTACATATGTAATCCTTGGCCCCTCGATTAATAGTAGGTACTTACTATGGTTTGGTGAACATTGAATTAATGTGGATGGGGGAGAATTAACAGCTTTAAACAAAATCTTTTCAACGTGTTAGATTCCCTAAGAGGAGAATGGCGATGAGGTTAGCATTAAATGTTTTCTATGTGAGCTCATGGTTACACCATGGGCGATCAAATTATTATTTGCATGTATTTATTCACCAAGCATTTTTTTGACATAATATGTGCCCCGTCTAGTCAGGAAACTTAACCCCAGGGAGGAGAAAATCAGAGGCACTCATTGTGCAGAGTGGGAAACAAAGGGCTATGATGCATGGCCCTCCCCACTGTTGTCCAAATATCCAGCCACGACCCTCACAGGCAGCTGTTTCCTGCAGAAGCAATTGCTCATAAATCCTTTTATCTGGACCCAATAAATGGCTCACATCCTGGAGCAGGGCACAGGGCAAGCTCTTAGAGTTAGAGCACAGGGCTAGCCTCAAACACTTGCTTCCCTTAGTAAAAAGGAAATCTATGGAAAGGGCTCAGCCCGGTGCCTGGTATATAGTGAGGAGTCCCTCATAAAGTAATTGTTATTATAACAGTTTGTTCAAATCTGTTTTGAATTGGAAGTGGGATAAAGAAGGCTATTGTATTCTTAATGTACATTATATGTTTAATTTTGCAACAATCCTATGAAGCAAATATCACCGTTTTACAGAAGAGAAACTAAGACTCGGAGTGTAGATAACATGCCCGTGGAAGAGCTGGGACTTTTTAACTCTTGTTCTGATTCTAAGCCTACACCCTATCTGTGGCCCTGGCTTGTCTCTCAGGAAAGGGAGTAACTACCAAATAGGAAACTTTCTGGCAGATCTAAGCACACACCCAAAATTTCATGGTTACTTTGTGTTTTTAATGTTTTCTTCCTTTTTTATGAAATGGAAATTCTGTCTTTTCCAGTGGAAACCAAGAGCTTAGAATTGAGACTAGGGTTGAATTGTATTATACCTTTATTTTACAGGGTTTCAGGCCTGTTAATTGCAGTGCCTGTTGATTTTATATTTCTCAGGAGGGGAAAAAAGTGTTGCTTTCAGTTGTTGACTGCTTTAAATGATAAAAAATCCAAAAACTTGCCCACGGAGAAGTGACTCAAGTATCCAAACATATGACAGCATCTTCATGGGGCCATATGGGACCAACTCTCCAGAACAGCTTGGAACAAGCCAAGGATTAGAAGTTCATGTCACATGAAGATACTTCTAATTCCCAAGTGACGTGGGATCATTTTAATGAGAAATTGGTGAGATGCTGAATCTCCGAAGGCATTAGCGAATTATTTGAAAACTCTCACAGAACAGTTCTACTTAATTTTAAATTAAAATCATGTTAACGACTTACCCAAGCTCAAGCTTGAGCAGGGTCAAGTAGAAGGAAGGCTGGATCTGCCATTGGACAGGTGGGGGTTTTAAGCCTGATTGCACACTTCTCCATCCATCACTTATTGGAAGTCACAGCAATCCTCAGGACCAGCTCCCATCATCTGTGCAAAACGTAAGTTATTGTGAGAATCCCAGAACTGCCCAGCACCCAGCACACTGCCCGATCAAAGAGGCTTTAGCAAGTGTCATTGTCTTTGTTGTTGTTGTTGAGTGACAGGAACTCACTGTGATGGGCACCGCTGGTGCATAGGATTTTAGGATCTCACATTCACCATCTAACCAACCTCTACGAAGGAGAGTAGGAAACCAGCACCCAGTCGCGGACCAGGTAAGTACCAGAGCTGGACCTGACACCCAGAGCACCTTGCTGGTCAGGTAAGGGGTCCCCGCACCACAGGACTTGCTTCCACTTCTAGAGGAGAGTGTGTACAGTTATAGGAAGAAGAAGAAACGCATCAGCTAGAAAAACATCCTTGAAGTTTAGGACCTTGCTTGAAATGTTTGTAGTAACCATCATTGGCGGCCTTCAGTACAGCAAGATTTGCTCATTATCCTGGCATCGTGGTCTGATGTGCAGGCAACAGAGGGGAGAGGGAGCCGAATGCTCCTCGACGCGCTCGCATCCCTGGCCTCCCTTGGCCTCCCCTGGCCTCCCCGCCTCTGATTCCAAGCCACTCTCCAGGGCAAGGCCATGCAAGCACAGCAACCCAGCAGTCGCATCCAGGGATGTTTTATTTATGGCTTTAATAATGGAGTCTCTTGGGAAATGTTTGGTTTCCCATTCCCAGAAGCAAAAATGCATCTGCAGAATGTTCTTGAAATTCATTACTGTTTATGTTTCTTTCCTACCACCATAGTCTCTGAGCCACCTTAATCGAGTTGAAACTGTCCCTTGGCAAAAATAGGATCACTTAAGTGATCGTTTGTTTGGCTGACATGTTCTATACCTGATCCACACAGTGTAGAGCGTTGAGAAAAGAAGTTGATAGTGCTGCTGATCATAATATGAACATAATCCTGTGTTGAACTTGCCGTGTTTATTACCAAACTGCCACAAATCCCATGGGAGTTTGTTTCAGCCTTGTCCCCTTCCCAGTCCTTTATTCCCAGTCTTTGGGAAACAGAACCCACATATCCTGGAGGCACTCAGGCTTGACGTTGTTTCCATGGTGACGGGACATGCCCAAGGTTCACATTTCATTTCATTTTATACCTAAGTGATCTTACAGAGAAATGGTACCATCTGCGGCTAGAGGATTGCGGAAAGGGAGTGGCCCCTGATCTGGGGCGGCCTTAGTTACCGGAGGGACTCTGGGAGTTTCTGTTTAAGAGAGGGCGTGGGTATTCATCTTACAAAGAAGAGGTTGGAATTTCCGCAGAGATGACTGGTTTGGACCTGTTGTGTCCAGTGCATCAGAGATTTCATCTTGCCTCGGGTAGACCTAGGTTTCACCTGAGGGACAGACTCTCCTGAGAAAGCAATGCCATGAGCGTAAGGCAGGCAGTCCCACCATGAGAATCCTAAAATCCTTCCTGCCTGTGGGAGGAGACTACCAGGCTCTAGTTACTGTGTGACCTTGAATAGGTCGCTTATCTTCCAAGGCTCAGCTGACTCACCTGTGAAAGAGGCTTTAAGGACTGAGTAAGACGATGCTTGTAGAAGTGCCTAGAATGAAGCCTGGCCATCTAGAGCTAGAGATTCTCTGACTGGCTTATTTCGCTTAGCATAATTTACAGATGGCAAAATTCACAGTTGTACAGTTCTGTGAGGTTTGACAAAACTCAGCAGTATAGAGTCATGTAACTAATCAAGATACAGAATATTTCCATCACCTTTTTCAAAAATTTCCTTCATGTCCCTTTTATAATGAACCCCTCCCCCACCTCCCAACAACCACTGATCTATTTCTGTTCCTATAGTTTTGCCTTTTCCAGGATGCCATGTGTTATGTAGCCTTTGAGTCTGGCTTCTTCAGCATGTTTTAACAATGCTTTAGAGCAAGCGTGTCAAACTCAAAGGCTAACACGGGCCAAATAAACAAGGTTTAAGTTTATGTGGGCCACAAAAAAACAAAAGCTTCAATTTTCATAGAAACATAGGTTTATTTCGATAGAGACATGCTGGATACAAAGAGCTGACATAAATGAGTAATCGTTAACATAGAAGAACATTTTAATAAAAATTAATATTTTTTTCTTGAACATTAACTTACCAGACACAGAATAACTGCACAAATGAATAAGCGTAACACAAATAAACCTATTTTTTCTTGTTCTCCGAAAGCGAAATATTTCCTGTTGCGCACAACAAACAAGTCAGTACAAGACTAATGACGTGGCCGTCGTCTGCCAAAATATTCGCTGTTGGTATTAGTGGAGAGAAATGGTGCGCCTGTGCGTAGGCACATAAGGGAAATGAATGCAACATGATCATAGTAATCAGTCATTAGCGAACGTTGTAGTTATTAATTATGAATAACAGGTTATTGTAAAAATTAAGTAACAAAATTTTTATTAAAACGTTTCTTACATACCGTTCTATTGGCTGGGCCGCAGAAATATTTGTTGTGGGCCGCATGCGGGCCGCGAGTTTGACATGCCTGCTGTAGAGACTCATCCATGTTGTTGCATGAATCAGTAGGCCATTCCCTTTTATCTTT
The DNA here is from genome assembly GCF_028538775.1 of Myotis yumanensis. Taxonomy (NCBI): domain Eukaryota; kingdom Metazoa; phylum Chordata; class Mammalia; order Chiroptera; family Vespertilionidae; genus Myotis; species Myotis yumanensis. The sequence goes on along the minus strand of NW_027223767.1, from coordinate 32,640,281 downwards.
GAAAAGTAGTCTATTGTATGGATACCCTGAAGTATGTTCATCAATTGGTGGACATTTGTGGTGTTCCCAGTTTCTGGCTATTATGAAAAGGCTGGTACAAACATTTGTGGACAGATTTGTGTGTGTATTTTCACTTCTCTTGAGTAAATTACTAGAAGTGAGATTGCTGGGTCATATGGCCAAAGTATTTTGCATCCCTACCAGCAGTGCCTGAGCATTCCAGTTGCTCCACACCCTTGTCAGCACTTGGAATGGTCTATCTGTTTGTCAATTTATTTATTCTGATATATGTGGATACTCATTTTTTTCTTTTTTTTTAAATAATTTTTTTTCCAAATATGTTTTTATTGATTTTAGAGAGCAAGGGTAAGGGGTAGAGAGATAGAAACGTGGAGAGGGAAGCATCAATCAGTGGCCTCCTGCATGTCCCCTACCTGAGCATGTGCCCTGACTTGGAATGATAGGATGCCCAGTGACTAAGCCCCACTGGCCAGGCCTCATTTTTTCTTTGATTTCTATTGCCACATTCCTCCCTTGGAGTAAATGTATAGGAAATCCTATCTGACCAAACAAGGTAAAGAGCCAAGAGGAAATACAAGAGTGACTTCACATAATAAGCAAAAATACCCTTTGCTTCATAAGAAAACATAAAGACAAGAATGAAAAATAAATGAGAGAGCAGGTGGGTGTTGGGAAGAGGGACCCAGGTATGGGATCTCCTCATCTTTCCAATGTGATTCCCTTTCGTCACCCATCTAGGTGGGAAGCACACCCTTTGGCCACATATTCTGATTAATTCATTTGGAAAAATCCACTTTGCCCTTGGCACAGATTATGAAACTGGCCTCTTTTTGTTAACTCCCATTTTCCAACCTAGTCTCCTTTAAACCAGAAATGCCGGTTCTTGTGGAAAGATGACTGGGATGATAACATTGCTAAAATAGCCACACGTAAAGTGATTATAAAAAAATTGCACATTCAAGGGAAAACCTCACCCTTGACCCAGAATTATGTTATTCCTTAGTTCTTTAGTAAGTCATTTGACATGAGGAGTCTTTGAATTCCTCTGAGGAATCATCTTGTTCTTCTCCTTGTCACTCCGCATTCACTTCCTTGGCACACACATTTGCAGAATAATCTTGCAATTTATAATCTTAGCCATTTGGTTCAAGGCTCTCTTGAGACGATTATGACCTCTAAATGTGACTGCATGAACCAAGACCTAGAAAAATCAGGTCTGAAATAAAGACTACAGCCCCCTCTTTGGGCATGAGATTAGAAAGGAAGGCATTTCTTTCAGCTGGGCACACTGGGGCTCTGTTTCCCCAGGGTTGCTCCTCACACACCTCTGTGCAACCAACAGAAGGAGCCAAACAGCCCAGAGCCCACCCTGAGAGTCTGCATGTCCCCCTTCCTTTCCTCCAAGGAGAAATTGCTGCTTGTATCCAATCAGTGGCCTCCCGCATGCCCCCTACCCAAGCATGTGCCCTGACTTGGAATGGAACCGGCGCCTGCCTACACCAATCACCTCTCTTTCACCAAGTGCAAGGGAGAACACGGGACCAGAGGCGTGAAAACTGTGAAGAATTCAGGTCATCTGCTGACTGGTTGGCAATGCTTACTTTTGGTCTCTAGGCAATAAATCATGACTCCCAAGCAAAAGACTATTCCTGGTTTCAGCCATTATCTGCATCCATATTCCCCAAGGCCCGGTATCCAGGGCGACCCAATACTATGGCAAATGCAGAATCTGCTAAAATTGAGCATCCAGGCTTGAGACCTGGACTCTAGACATTTGGTTCAAAAAGTGATGGTGACACAATGGGGTCAAGCGAAGCTATCAGGAAAATAGCTATTAATAATAGCTCACATGTATTGAGCGGTAGCTCTGTGCCAGTCACCTTCACACTAGTCCTATAAGGTAGGTCCTGTTATCAACCTGGTTTTACAGTAAAGATGAGTGAGATGGTGACTTCCTAAGGGCCCACAGCTGGCTGGATGGTAGAGCCGAGTTTTAAACCCAGGTAATGTGTCTCTGGAGTCTACCTTCTGAACTGCTCTATGGTCTGCCTATAACTGGAACCCTGTTGCAACAAAAATCTCCAGATAAGTCTGATGGTGGGAAAATGTGAGGACAAAAATGTCTCCCAGATTTTGAAATCTACCCCCCAAAAAACAAATTCAACAGGTCATTCATTTCACAGAGATTTATGAACATGCACAGATGCTGGGGATGTAGCCGTAACAAGATAAGTATGGTCCCTGTCCTCTTGGATCTTACAATCTTAAAGTTGGTAAAGAGAAAATTACCCTTAAAAAAAATGATGTGTTCCCTTGGAAGTATGAAGGGGCAATACCAAGGAGGAAGAGATGCCTAAGTCTGATTGTGAGAGAAGTCTTCACAGAGGAGGCATCTTAGGGGTTGAGTCTCAAAGAATAAAGAGTAATCACTGGGTGGATAAGGTATATGTGCACACTTGCGTGTTTGTGTGTGCTTGTGCACACTTGCGTGTTTGTGTGTGCTTGTGCACATGTGCTCATGGGTATGGGGTGGGGGTGTTGCACAGCGGAGAAAAGGAAGAAGCATTCTGGGCTCAGCAACACCCTAGCCCGTCTGGTAATTCAAACAGCACATCTGGTAATGCCTAGAACACGGGACTCAAGGGAAACAGCAGGAGAGGAGGGGGAGGCTGCACAAGGAGGTTGGGTCTTGAAGGGCGTTGTAGGGAGTTTGCGCTTTAACTCCCAAGCAACAAGAAGCCATTAAAGGATTTTGAGCAGAAGCAGGGCATGGTCTGATGGACATCAAATTTCAACTTGGCCAGTTATGGAAGGAAAGATTAGAGAGAGGCAGAGGGGCTAGGTGAGGGCAGGGCGGTAATTGAAGAGGATGTTGCAATGTTGTAGATGCCTAACTAAGGGCTGTGTCCACGGGGATAGAGTGGAAGAGACAGATGAGTATGATTAAGAAGACAGGATCCCTGGGATTTGAAGACTGTCCCATCATGAGGTGGCATAGTGGTTAATTACACAGGCTGTGGTTCCAGACTGCATTGGTTCATACACTAACTAGCAGTGTGACTTGGCCAAGCTACTTGAATCCATTGGCTTCAGTTTCCTTATATAAAATGAAGATAATAACAGCACTATGTCATTTGGTAAAGATCAAATGAGATCCATGTGCCTAGAACAGTATCTGACACAGTAAGTGCTCAACACGTTTTCTATTTGTGTCATTTTAGTGAGAGGCGGGGACTGATCTAGGCTGGGTCCCGGGTCCTTACCAGAGTCACCATGGCGCCCTGAACTAGGTGCACGGTCCTCTATGAGAAGGCTGCGGTCTGGTAGAGCACCCACTGAAGACCTTGCCAAGCTGATCCTAAGGTAAGCCGAGGAAGTGGTAAGCCACACTCCTGAGAAGCTTCAGGTTCTGGGCTGCCTGACTCACAGTAATATTTTCTTCCTTTGTTTTGATTAAAGATCTCAAAAGATAGTTTTCAAACATCAGAAAGATTTCGTGTGGCCCTAGCCAGTTTGGCTCAGTGGATGGAGCGTAGGCCTGCGGACTGAAGGGTCCCAGATACAATTCCCGTCAAGGGCACATGCCTGGTTGCAGTCTCAATCCCCAGTAGGGGACACGCAGGAGGCAGCCAATCAATGATCGTTTCTCATCATTGATGTTTCTCTCTCTCTCTCTCTCTCTCTCTCTCTCTCTCTCTCTCTCCCTCACCCTCCCTTTCTATCTGAAATTAATCTAACAAAGCTTTCTGGTACTTTCTATGTTTCCTCCCAAGTGAATTCTAGTTCCTCTGAATTCCTGGGAATAACCCTAGTGGGAATTTATGTTTGGCTCTTCTACTTTTTCCCTTTCAGGCATAAATCTTTCCATTTTGAAAATGTGCCACTTTCAGAGAGACACTTTGATACAAATGATTTTCATTATGCGATGCTTCCTTCTGCCAATTAATCCATTCATGTATCCTTTGATCCATCTACCCACCCAACCACCCATCTACCCTCCCACCCACCCATCTACCATCTGGATGTGACTGTCTTGTGTAGTGGTGAGGAGCATAGGAGTTGGAGCCAGACACACCACTGTTAAGCTTTACCACTTAATAGCTGTGAGGCTGTGAGGCTGTCCTATACCCTCTCTGAACCCAACTCCCTGCTTGTAAAGTGAGGATTCAAACAAGTATCTCCTCACAGTTCTCTTGTGAAGATTAGATGAGAAAGAATATAAATTACGGTAGCACAGTGCTGGGTATGTATTAAACAATCAATTATTGGTAGTTGCTTTTATTGTTCTGCAAGCTGGACATTGAGCATACAACAGTGAACAAGAGAGTCAGGGGCCCAGCTCTCAGGGAACTTACATCCTAGAGGAGGATAAAGACGTGGAATAAATTATCTCCCAAACAACCCCAACTATTAAACAGCACTACCGTCCTCCCAGTTTAGTTGGTTCAAAAATTGAGAAGTCATCTTTGATTCCTCTTTTTCTATCACTCCTCCCTCTCCCCATATCTAACCCACAGGCAATTCTTGTTGACTCTGTCCCCAAAATATATTTCCCACCTGGCCAGTCTTCACCATCTCCAATGCTGCAACCTGGTTCAAGCCACCATCTGCCCTTGCCTGGATTCCTGCAGCAACCTCCTTAACTGGTCTCCTTACTTTCACTCATGCCACTTACAGCACATTTCCAAGAAGAGCGGCAGGGATCTTTTCAAAGCATAAAGCAGACCTTGCTGGGCCTCAGCTCAAAACGCTGCAATTACAATAAAATTTAACCTTCAAGGCCTCATACTCTGCCACCTGCAGTTTCACTACCCACAACCACCTGGAAATTATTTCTGAGCCTTGAACACTCCAAGCTTGTTTCTGCTCGGAGACTGTGCCCTGATGTCTCTGCTGCTTAGGATGCTGTCTCCCAGTCTCCCGTGTCTGGCTCATCCATCAGGTCTCCACTCAGATGTCACCTCTTCAGAGAGGACTTCTCTGGCCACCCTACCTCATTATCCCCCCACCATTACTTACTATACTGGTACCTTGTTTTAATTATATATATATAATTGATTTCAGAGAGGAAGGGAGAGGAAGAAAGAGATAGAAACATCAATGAGAGGATCATTGATTGGCTGCCTCCTCTATGTCCCCATACTGGGGATTGAGCCCACAACCCAGGCATGTGCCCTTGACCAGAATTGAACCCGGGACCTTCCAGTCTGCAGGCCGATGCTCTATCCATGGAGCCAAATCGGCTAGGGCTTGTTTTAGTTTCTTCTTATCGCTTCTTTTCTTTTCTTTTCTTTTCTTTTCTTTTCTTTTCTTTTCTTTTCTTTTCTTTTCTTTTCTTTTCTTTTCTTTTCTCTTTTTCTTGTTCTTCTTCTTCTTCTTCTTCTTCTTCTTCTTCTTCTTCTCTCTCTCTCTCTCTCTCTCTCTCTCCCTCTCTCTCTCTCTTTCTCACCTTCCTTCCTTCCTTCCTTCCTCCCTCCCTCCCTCCCTCCCTCCCTCCCTCCTATATGCCTTGAATGGTACTCAGCACATAGTAGGTGCTCCATAAACATTTATTGGATTAATGATTGAATGAATGACATAAATACAATGAACTGTGTGAGATCCCTGAAGCAGTACTGCTGGGGCAGTGTTGATGACAGCTGGTCAGCTCTGTATTGGAGAAGATTTCCATCTGTCTGAGAGTCAGATTCAGTCATGTCCGAGAGCAAAAACTTGGACTAGAGTTTTCTCAGAATTCTTTCCAATTGGAGATTCTGGGATTCATGCCTTTTGCTATGTCCTGAAGTGTCCTCCTTTCACGGTTCCTAGCAATACACAAATTAAAGAGCTACAAATAGTGAAATATAGACCTGGCCACCATTCTTTTTTTTTTTTTTTTATGTTCTTATTGGTTTTTAGAGAGGAAGAGAGAGAGAGAGAGATGAGAGATAGAAACATCAATGAGAGAGAAATATCGGTCAGCTGCCTCCTGCAAGCCTCCTACTGGGGATCAGACCCAAAACCTGGGCATTTGTCCCGACCAGGAATCAACCCACTGACCTCTTGGTTCATGGGTCAACATTCAACCACTGAGCCACACCGCCCGGGCTTGGCCACCGTTGTTAACAGAGCAATCATTCACCTTCCTAAAAGGCACTGCCAAAATCTGTCAGGTTATTTATATCTGATATAATAACAAAGACTCCCATTTACAGGGTATCTATTACATCCCCTCATTTTGCCTCCCTCCTGGCTAATTCTTACACAAACTGCAGACTAGGTATTATCCTCCTCATCTTGCATGTAAGGAACCCGAGGCCCAGAAGAGACTCTTGACTTGCCGAAGGTCACAAAGTTGGTAAAGGTGGGAGCTGTGATTCCAACCAGGTCTGTCTGTCTCCAATGCCTGTACTGGTTCCAAAGTGTCTAGAGGGCCAACTCCTTAAAGCAGGGGGTAGATGGCATTGATATCAACCTCACTAATGCTAATTTAGGAAAACAACCTTGAGATAAAGAGTTCTAGAAAGAAGACACTATAATTAGCCTGCTGGCCCAGCAGGAATGGTGAGTTTTTATTTATTGCAGGTCAAAGCTGTTGGCTTCTGGAGATTCGAGGGCAGGATTGTGGGGACCTTGGAGAAAACTCTTTTCAAAGACTATGAGCCCATGAAGGGCTTCTCTGGGCTGTGCCAGATAGGGCAATGTCCTCACAGTGATGAGAAAATGCTGGGGAACAGGAACAAGGAAGAGCTTGTAGAGAAACAAGTGTGCCAGAAAGGCCCTAGACAGAGTCCAGATGGGTGTCTGGGAGTGGAGGGTGGGGGTTGGGGAGAATGGAAAGAAAAGTAAATATATCCACAGAAGAAGACTTGGAAGAAAGATCTTGTATCCCCCTTTCTTCTCCCAGAATCTTCTTCACAGCATCCCTGGCTGAGGTACCCTTTCCTTCCTCTTAGAGCTGTTAACAAAAATTCCCAATTTGTGGTATGGAAAAGGGAATATTACATTCAGGTGAACGGTTTGCAAATGGCAAAATGCAGCTAGTGGAATACCAAGAATGCACTCCTGAAACACAGGGGAGGCAGCCTTTTATAAAGTTACCTCCCATTCTGATTGGTCCAATTTTATGCAAATGAAGTTTCAAACCAATACTGTTCTGATTGGTCAGTTTAGATGCAAATGAGGATATAATTGTACAGTTCTGATTGGACAGGGCAAGTCTCAGTTCATTGGTCGAAAGACAAAACCAGGAATTCCCTCATGATAGTTGACTCAGACAGCAGGAGGCTGAGAGCTCAATCTGTGGCTTTCCCCTGAAATGAAGGGTGTGTGCGCGAGCAGCTTCTGACGCACACAATGGCTGCTAGACTCTGGTTATGAGTTTGGGCCCAGTTAACCACAAGAAGTCCTTCTTGGAGGATATATTTCTTCTCCAGGTTCACAGAGCTTTGCATTAGGAGAGAATGGAACTTTGCAGAGCAGTGAGGGGAGACCTTCATGGGCAACTGCCACCAAAGTCTCCCCCAAGTCCTTAAATGTCACCTCCCTGACCCTCTCATCTACATCAAACACCTTCCCCACCACCACATTCTGTACTACCATACTTGCATTTCTCACAATATGCAATTACATATTAATTGTCATATTCATTGGCTGACTCTCCTCCTAGGGCAGAGACCATCTTTGTTTGATTCAGCAATTCAGAGCCCAGCACTGTACTGGTGTGAATTCATGTTCAAAAAGTATTTGTTCAGGGACTGAAGGAGTGAGTGGTGTCAGGTGACTGATGCTTAAATGGGGTGGTCTCTGTTGCATGTAAGTGAACCCCAGTGTGCTCACCCCTCTCAACATTCGCATAGAGATACAGTCATGTGGAGTGTTAATAACAGGGATCCTCAAACTACGGCCCGCGGGCCACATACAAATACAAATATTGTATTTGTTCCCGTTTTGTTTTTGTTTTTTACTTCAAAATAAGATATGTGCAGTGTGCATAGGGATTTGTTCATAGTTTTTTTTTAAACTATAGTCCAGCCCTCCAACGGTCTGAGGGACAGTGAACTGGCCCCCTGTTTAAAAAGTTTGAGGACCCCTGGTTAATAACAAGGTTAGGTCCCAGGGGGAAATAAGGACCGTTCCCGAAGAAGTGTCCTGGGAAGTCCTGCTCCTTTGCCTACTGAGGTGAGGGGAATTGGAGGCTACTTTCATGAACATGAGCCTAAGTCAGTTCAGCCCCAGCCCCAGTCAGTGCCCAGCTGGGGGCAGGTCATGCTGGGACTTGCCCCACTTTGTGCTGCCAGGAGCGCTGGCTGGCTCCCATCAGATATGTGCCTGCTGTTGGTAACCACGGAGGAAGCAAGCTGTAGCAGGAACAAAGTTTGGCACCCCACCCTCCCCCGCACCCCATCCAGACTTGAGGTAGTCAGCTGGGTTAAAGAGACCCAACTATTTGCCATCGAATAAGCAGGTGTTTGGGGAGCACATTACTTCTCAGCAGGTTGGAATACAGGGCATGTGTGATATTTGGTTTCTCCTTTGGCCTTGCTGATGGGGTTCACCCTGAGGTCAGGCTGACCTGCTCCTTTTACGGGGGACCTTGAAATGTAGATAAGCACACAGTAGTGGAACAGACGGATAGCCTTTCCTAACCTTCGCCTACCCATTCTTCCTTGTTTTTTGCCCCCGTCCAGTAGTTGTGATCTTTTATTTATTTTTTAAATTTAATTTTTTCCATCACCATTTATCCCCTCTTCTACCTCCACCCATCTTCCCCACCCCCACAATTACCACACTGTTGTCCACATCCACGAGTTTTCTTTTTCTTTTTTGCTCAATCCCTCCACCCCACTGCCTACCTATTTTATATATATATATATATATATATATATATATATATATATATATATATATATATATGTTTGGTTTTTTTTTAATTAATTTGAGAGAGAGAGGAAAGGAAAGGCAGAGAAACATTGATCAGAGAGAAACATCAATTGGCTGCCTCCTGTATGCCCCCTACTGGGAAATGAGCCCACAACCCAGGCATATGCCCTGACCTGGAATTGAACTGGCAACCTCCTGGTGATTGGGTTGACACTCAACCACTGGGCCACACTGGCCGGGCCCACCTATTCTTCTTAATGCCAATACTGGTTTATGAACTGTGAGACTTGTGATAAATGGACCTAGGAGACTTCTCACTGTGGCCTTAGCAAAGCACATTATAGTCCAGATCGGCCTCTTGTTGTGACTTTTCAGTGGAATGAAATCTAGAGAAGGGAAGCAAAGTTCCTCGTGTTCCCGCTGGCCTTTATATCAGAGATATTGATATCGTAGCTCTGCACACTTGGAGATGCTATCTTTTTTTTTTTTTTTTCACTAGTGCGGCCTGGATGGCCTTGGTTTGCACTCACATTTCCCTCCCTTTTGTTTTCTGGACCATTTATTGAGCATGTACTATATTCCAGGCACTATACTAGGCATATTTTCCAAAGCTGGTCTCGTCTAATTTATATTAACACCATTTCAGGAGAGATTATTACGTCTTTTACATACATGAGAAGATGGAGACTCCAGGTTCTAGAAAGGTAGGAAATGTACTAGCCCTCTCAGCTAAGAGACTGAGTCAGAATTTGAACCCGGGTTTCTGGCTCCTGAACGTGAGCGTTTTCCCCATCCAGGCCCACAAAGAACAGGAATGCTGAAACTATTACAGGGTGACATTGCTTATCGGCATAAATCTAACACGAAGGATTGTTTAGCGTGTCTGCTTCTACTGGGGAGACAGAGGAGGGGAGGTGGCTTGGATTTTTCTGGATGGGACAGTTAGCTCTTGGCAGCCTGTCCCATCCAGAAACCCAAGCCTCTCTAAGTAGGCCACCTTGTTACTGTAGTGTCACAGAAAAGTTGACCTTGGTAGGGACTAACTCCAGCTTGGCCCACAACTTCCATCCAGGGTAGCTGCGGGATCTGCATTCTTGCATAAGGAACACACTTTTTCAGCCTTGCCCAGGATTATCTGTGGTAATTAAGCTCCGATAACATAAAGTGATCCTGCATGCTTGTCTCCTGCCCGAAACCAGTGAGAGCTCAGCAGGACAGAAACCCCAAAGCAGTGACTTGTCTCAAAGGCCATCGACTTAGTCACCCCAACTCTCCCCAGCTACAACTGCTGCAGAAAGCCAGCCCCAGCCTCTGCCTTCTGGACGGAGCGTGCACTCTGAGGCCCTCGGGAACCCAGCTCCAGGAAGTTTGCTGCTTCCTTATTTGAGATGTATTATTAAACTGTAGTCATACTGTGAGGGGAGCCAGCCAAAGCAGTAGCTATTAATAGGAAGGTGAAGAGAGCTGACTCAGGAGCAAGCTGACTTAGGCTGGAGGGGAGAGCGAGCCTGGCCACCTTGGCCTACAATCCTCCGGGCGAGGTCAGTGAGAGACAGACCTGAGCTCATTTCGTTCCTGGGCTGGAGTCAGCACTATCTGGATTTCTCAACTTGGGAAATAGAAACCTGAAGAGGACCAATCAAGGGGATCTACAGCCGTCTTTCCCAGGTCCCCGGGGAGTCTCTGAGCCTGAGAACAAACAGCTTAAAGAGCTCTGACCCAGCAAAGCAACAGCTCTTCCCCCACACGATGTCATCGGTTGATGAGACTTGGAAAGGGGCTCCCTCCACTGAGAAGCAGTGCTGACACAGCCCGCCACTGGCCAGAGCTCCCCGTTGGCAGAGACCTCTGAGTAGGGAGAGTCTATTTCTGGCTTCTTGATAAGGCTGGGGGAAGTGGGTGGAAGCAGAGAGGTGAAGGTCCGCAGCGAGTGAAGGGCATGGTGCAGCAAGGCCTAATAACGTGGGAGGAAGTTTTCAGGACCTTCCTGTAAATGCCATGCATTTCTCACGGACTAAGACTTTAGTCATCTGGTCAACTTGCCGTCATCTGGCAGCTAGAAGCAGGATAGATTGCAGAGTCCGGCCCGTGGTCCATGACGTGCCGGAGGAAAAACAGCACTGCTCCTGGACGCTGGGCTCACAGCATCCCTTCCTCTGTACCCGGCACTGAACACATGCTCTGCATATGCTGCTACCTCCGGTCCTCACCACCCACAGGCGGTGTTATCACCTCTCCTCTCCGAGGTTAAAGTGAGATTTTACAAGGTCATGTGACTGAGTCACACTGCTAGGAGATTGCAAAGATAAGACTAAAACCTAGGCCTGTCTGAGAGGCCAGAGGAAAAGCCAGGCCCAAGGTCTGTCCAGTCTTTCCCGTCTCTTCCACCTACACCCAGCGGCCCCTCCCTCTTGTCGCTATTCCAGTGCTCACAGCCACGTCAGGGGGATGGTCTCTGTGTTGCTGGCAGGTGCCGAGAAGTTGGGGTGTGATACGTTGCCATCTTCTCCCCTTGTTTGTTAGTTGGTTAGCTGCGCCTAGGTATGTTTCCTCAAAGGAGAAGATCCGTCTTGGTTCCTGGATCTTTGAAGAAGGAGGTTCAGGTGGAGGTAGGATTTCGGGTATTTCCCCTTTCCTTTCTGAAAACACTGGGCTTAGCTCTGGGTGCCTGGGCACTTGCAGACCGTAGAGCCATATAATAACACTATTAATCTGGTGTGTTTTTCTCCACTGTTTTTCACATATCCCAGCAACTGTCTACATGCCTATGTCTCTCTAGAGTTGCACAAGTATTATCATCGACATACTTACATGTATCTAAAGATACCTTTTCACTGAAAAGAAAGCAGTGGCTGTCCTGCAACCGATTGTTGCCTGGGTCACTTCCGGAACCTGAAAGAGATCCCAGGACCCTGACACCAAGTCCACGAGGTAAGAGTTTCAGGCCCCAGCTGTCAGGAGGCCCCAAATACAGAACTGGAACTGGACCAGGCTTATGGGAATTTTGTTCATCATGTGATAGCCATATTGATTTATAGCCAAACTAATTTCCAGGCCCTCAAGCAGTAGATCAGCTAAGCTGTTGTTTTGGGGTCTCATGTACTCACTTGGCAATTTTTTTCCTTCCTGTTTTGAAAGGCAAACAAATAGCTTAACCGTAATAATAAACAGGATGGTGGCAGCATCCAGGCTCGGACATCTGCCTCCTCTCGCCGTGGTCAAAGTTCATCAATTCCCACTGTACCTTGAACTAGGCCACCTGCAGGCCTGTGCTGGGGCCTGGCTGGCAGGGGAAGGCATTTCCAGTCTGGGCAGGGGTGTGGAGAAGGGGACAGCTGTGGCCTTTGCGTGGGAGTGTCTCCCCTCTTCTCCTCCGGGGAGGTGACCATTTTCAGATCTGTGGGTGGGGAGGAAAATCTTCTCTTCCAAAAATAACCTCTTTCTGCAGTGGGGTTTGAAGCTGGACCAAGCTGCTAGCACTATTTTTACCCAGCTTGCACTTCAGGGTGTGAATAGCAACTCTGGCTGTTTTCCCCCACAGCTGACCAACGGGTCTACCTCTTCCAGGCGGAGCATCCTGGCAGTTTGCACAGAGGAAACAGAACCAAAGTTGCCCTCCGGCCCAGGGGATGGTTATTGACCCTCAGGTCAGTATACAAGCAGGGGTGGCATCGCCCTGGTTCTGTTATCTCGGTCTCTGCTGCGAACACTAGGCCCCACGAGAGCTGCTCGGCTAAGGCTGATTTAAAGAAGCACCATGTGGAATCCTGAGGCAAAGGCAGGCCTGTGACCCTCTGCCTGAGCAGGCTGGGGCTCCCGGGAGCTTGAGCAGCTCTAGGCTGCAGCCGGCTGCCCCCTCGCCCTCTCTCTTGCATGAACAAGCACCTCCTCCAAGGTTGCTGCCCTTGGAGGGTTTCTTGCCCCAAACGCACCAGATCGGGATGCTGAGGAAAAGAAAACATCCACTCGAGGCTGCCCCAGTGACAGAATGTCTCTAAGTAGATACAGACAGTCCTCGGGTTACATCGCACTCGACGTATGTTGTTTTGTGGTTACGTCGCCATCTCCCATTTATTTATAAGAAAAAAGTTCCGTTATTTCGACGTATGCACATATGTGCTTTATGTTTTTTATTATTTATTTACCACAAGTAAAGGTCAGGCATTGTTATCTTTCTTTTAAATTTTTTTTACTGTTTCACTTCATTACTGCTGTGTCTGTGCTCCATGTGAGTGATGTAGGTGCTTATGTAGGTGTGTTCCGACTTACGGCGAAAATCGTGTTACGTCGCACCGTCGTCGGAACGGATCTCCACGTAACCGGAGGACCTACTGTACCTCCTGGTGCTCAAGTGATTGGAGGCCCCACAGTCTTCAGTATTGGAGAATGTCACTGAGAGGTCGTGGTAAGAGGACCGACTGGCTCCTTCCGTGCTGCGTGTGAGCAGAAGCCTTGGGTTATGTCTCCACTTGGCTTGGAGGAGGGGGAATTCAGCTTCACAGAGGGCCCCTGGTTGGTGCTGTGGATGAGCAAGATACACCAGCAAAGACTGAGATGTGCCCTCCTAATAGCCAGTTCCCTATTTGCTTCTCTTAGAGAAGACTTTAGCGGCTTTTCCCTGAGGCCAAGTTTCTTACCCAAATCTCTCCCTGGGGACTTTGTTCTGAAATTAGAAAGGAGAGTTATGAGTCAGCAGGAAAACCCGCTCCTCATTGCGAATTACACAGCAACTCCTCACGGACTGCTCATTCCCTCTAGGTACACATCAGTCAATCATCAATCAATCAGAGAATTTCGCAAATATCTACCATGTGCTCAGAACTGGCATTTGAGGACATGGCTCAAGTTTCAGGTTCTTCCAGCCGATGACGTTAGGGCAAGAAAAGGATTGGAGGACAGGTAAGCAGCTGAGCAGTCCCCGGATCTGCTGTTTTTGGATGTGGTTCCTGTGCAGTTCCACGGAATTGATTCTGAGCAGTTGTTCATTGCAAAACTCACTGCCAATTATTGACAGCCCAAGTGGCGCGGAGAGCTCCTGATGGTAAAAATAGGGGCAGGTAATAGATGAGAAAATAGCTTTGCATTTGCGGAGAGCGGGATGGGAACACATTGTCTCCATCTGCTGTGTTGTGGGTTTCCATCGTCAGCTTGGGATCTTTCCCAGGACTGGCCAGCCAAGTCTACTTAGTGGCTTCCAGCAAAAAGTCCACCAGGGAGCTGCTCAGGGTAAGATCAAAGCTCAAGGCTCTGTCTTAGCAGCCAGACCAGAGGAGATCCATGCTGGGTTCGAGGCATGCTGGTTCACACTGTGCTTAGAGTCACATTAAACAGCCAGCAGTCCAGCTGCTGTGGATCAGTGGTTGAGGCTCGAGCTATGAACCAGGAGGTTACGGTTCGATTCCCGGTCAGTGCATGTGCCCAAGTTGCGGGCTTGATCCCCAGTGTGGGGCATGCAGGAGGCAGCCAATCAATGATTCTCTCTCATCATTGATGTTTCTATTGCTCTCTCCTTCACCCTTTCTCTCTGAACTCAATAAAAATATATTTAAAAAAAAAAATAGCCAACACCACAGTTTCCAGTAAAACCCACTGAATTTTAAATGTGTTGTTGGCTAATTTGGGGGGTGGGGTTATTATTGCCCAGTTGATCTGGTCATTCATTACCCACCAAACGTCACATTTACAAAACAATGGTTTTTTGGGAAAGCCTCTTAAAGCCTGGATGGTCAGTGTTTACCTTGAAAACAAACACACTCAAAAACCTGAAGCAGGAGAAAGGTTCCAGGTAAATAAAACCAAAAGCATGTGGCAGACCGTCACATTGCTCCACTGACCATTTGTTTTGAAAAATGCTCTCAGCCCCAGCCTTGACATTGGGGAAATTGGGAACCTGGTCACACACTTCCTGTCTAGCGTGGCCCTACATTTCCTGGAATTTGCCGTGAAGTGCCATTTCCCCTGTCCCTGTGCCACCAAGGAGTTAAACTGGCTGTGCTCTCCTGGTGACTAAATGGGTGCAGTGTGGCTCTGAGATCATCCAGAAAGAAAGGGACAGGTGTGAGACTTCAGTGCTCTTAAAATGCCTTTGATAGGCACGGTGAGTGATGAGCAAGCACCAGGGTTATTGCCCCTGGTTGTGTAAGTGTAGCGTGAATCCTTGTTTCTTCCTTTGAATTTCGCATGATTTTAAAGGGTTTCTAACTCCTTTGGGAGCTTGATGTTACTGTGGTGTGTCAGTGATTCCATGGAGAATACTTTAGACAGCAAATTCCACCCTTTGAAAAACAAGCCATTAAGATGGAAAACAAAGCAGAATCAATTGACCTGACCAAAGCACACTTGATGTGTGTTCGGGAGACCTCATCTTCCCACTCTGGCTGCTTCCTTCCTTATGAAAGAGCCCAATTAGCATACCACTCCTGCCTTCTCTCCTCCCCCTCGTTCTTCTCTGGGAGGAAGTGGTTTAATGTGACTGATGAGTTTGGAAGGAGAAACTGTGCCTCCCACCATCTTCTCTTTCTTCTTGGGAGTCAACGCTGCTGCCTCGGGGTGAGAAGGGGAGGCCCACTCTGGCCAAGTCCGTCTAATTCTGAGGCTGGGTACTGAGACGCTCATTAGCTTGATACTATAAGCCACGTCCTCTCATCTCAGCTTTATTAGTCATAAAGGTTATTTTTATAAGTAATAAAAGCTTTATTAGTAATAAAGGATCTTTTTGCTCCTCATCTAGCTTACTGCTATCTTACTTCTAATTCAGTTCAAGATTCGCAGGAAAGTGGGGGGAGCTGCTACTTTGGGGCCTTCTCAGAGGCGCCACCTATTTTGAGGGAGACTTCCTGGTGGTTAGCAGAAGCCTTGAGTTGGGGTGAGATCCTGGCCTTAGAGCCACATCACTTCCCTGTAGAACACCAGGCTCCTTGCAGTCGCGTTGGTAAAGGGGATTTATA
The DNA here is from genome assembly GCF_028538775.1 of Myotis yumanensis. Lineage (NCBI taxonomy): Eukaryota > Metazoa > Chordata > Mammalia > Chiroptera > Vespertilionidae > Myotis > Myotis yumanensis. The sequence continues at coordinate 32,624,451 of NW_027223767.1, read as the reverse complement.
GAACGTGCGCCTTCCGGGTGATGTGTATCACTCAACACTCATTTATTGTGTGCCTACTAATGTGCCAGGGGGTGGGTGCAGTAGTGATCAAGATAGACACAGTATCTCCTGTCACATAGTTTATAATCTAAGGTGTACCAACTAGAAAGTTTAATGTTCCAAATGAAATAAAAAAACAACTGCAAACTAGCTTAAGCAATAAAGAGAATGTATTGGCTCATGAGGGATCAGGCACCATGTGATCCAGGACTCAAACTACAGGTTTCCAGGTCTCGGCTCTGCTTCCTTGGTGGATTCATTCTTTTGTCACCACGTGATGCAACCCCTCCTCGCTCCTGGCAGCTTCCGGCTTCCCACTATGGCAGCAGCAGAACTAAGATGCACCACTGGCCAGGCTGAGAAGAGTCCGAGTCCCTACATGCCCTGCAGACTCCTGAGGTCACTCCAATTAGACCGATTTAGGTCGTGGCCATCCCTATAGCAGTCACTGGACTCAGTGGGACACACCGACGGGCTTAAACCCGGAGGTCCATGCCTGGATGGAGAAAGAACGGCCCTTTGCATATGGCTCGGAAGTGTGGGGACCTATTAGGAAGAGAGAAGGGCAGCGAGCATCGCTGTCTATGATGGAGGGAGAAGACGATAGATAAAAGGATAATTCTGCTAGAAGGCAACACTTTACCCTGCAGAAAACACGGACTCCCATTGTTGCCTGGTAAGTCAAGCCCAGACCTGGGAACCCAGAGATTGGGTTCCACGTTCCGTGCAGGGTCCTGTACACAAGAGGTTCTCAGGAAAGTTCCTGAGGGGGGTGGACTTTGCTCTCTGATTGGGCCCCTCAGGAACTGCCTTTGGGCTGGATTTTTCTGTGCTGTGAACCCTCTCTTTTGGGGAAGGAGGCGAACATGTGCCTGAGAGGACGCCAGTTACAGAAACAGAACGCCTGTCCTTAAATAGACCCGAGCCATCTATTGATGTGTGCTTGTTTATTCGTTCAGCCAGTGGTTGAGACGGTAAACATTAACCACATTGGGCCATATCGGCACCACGGGTGCTGAGCTGTGCAGATAACACAGGCCTTCGGTGTTCTAAGTTCAAAAGATCCGTGTGCAACAAGGTACAACCCCAGTGAATTGAAAATGGAAAGAAATTCAGCCCTACACAGTTTGATTCAGTGGATAGAGCATCGGCCTGCAGACTAAAGAGTCCTGGGTTCGATTCTGGTCAAGGGCACATGCCCAGGTTGCAGATTTGATCCCCAGTAGGGGGCGTGTAGGAGGCAGCTGATCAATGATTTTCTAAATATATTTTTTTTAAAAAAAAGAAAGAAATGCAGTCAAACACACAGGGTAGGGCAAGCGCTTTGGCCAAGTACCTAGGAGTCCTCGAGGGAGATGAGTGCTCGCCAAGCAACTCAAACTCCCACTGGGGCCTGAGCAATCCTGTACTTCATCCAACAAACGTGTATTGAGTCCTTCTCTATAAGAAGCAAGAGTAGGAACACATGATCAGTTCTAAGACCGCCACTTAAATCCTTTTTTAAAAAAAGAAGAGATCTTTTATAAGTAGATAAATTATTATAAGAAACTAAATGAGTATAGGCAAAGCTAAAACAAATTAAAGATCTAATGTGATACCAGAGATGGAAGGTAAAACTAATTTCATTTTGAGGTAGAAGTTGAAAAAGGAGTGGGCCATGCCTGGATCTCAGGGAATCTTGCATTAAGGCACAAACAAATATACAGGATTCAGTTGAAAGATTGCAATCAATTATGCAGTCTTTTTTTTTTTGCATGTATTTCTTCTTTTTTCCAGTTTATATTCAGTATTATTCTTTATTCATTTCAGATGTACAGCAGAGTGGCTAGACATTCATGATTAGATCACCTTACAAAGGGGTCCCCCCAATGTTTCAGGTACCCACCTGGCCCCATGCATAGTTATTACGATATTATTGACTATATTCCTTGTGCTGTTCTTTACATCCTGTGACTATCTTATACAGTTTGTACTCCTTAGTCCTTTCACCTTTTCACCCAGCCCCCAACGCCCCTCTCTGCACAGTCTTTTTTGGTGTCCCCACTAAATATGACTCAGTCCTCTGAACATCCTAAAGCAGCCGTTCAGTTGCACCTTTCTTACTGCTCTTATTCTGATTCATATCACGGTCAATTATTTATTTATTTTTATTTTTAAAATATTTTAAAAATATTTTTATTGATTTCAGACAGGAAGGGAGAGGGAGAGAGAGAAACATCAATGAGAGAGAATCATTGATCGGCTGCCTCCTGCACGCCCCCTACTAGGGGTTGAGCCTGCAACCTGGGTATGTGCCCTTGACCAGAATTGAACCCGGAACCCTTTAGTCTGCAGGCCAAAGCTCTATCCTCTGAGCCAAACCGGCTGGGGCACGGTAAATTATTCATTCATTCAATTATTTGCTCAGTCATTCATTGAACATGTATGGCAAACTGGGGATGCACCTAGCACTGGGTCAAAAGCCAAAATACAAAACAGAGTGATATGTGGTCCCTGCATTCTAGGAGCTCAATCCAGTAGGGAAGGAGGCATATGAAAAATGAGTATAGCCCAGCTGGTGTGGACCAGTGGTTGAGCATTGACCTGTGAACCAGGATGTCACAGTTAGATTCCCAGTCAGGGCACATGGCCGGGTTTCGGGCTCAATTCCCAGTGTGGGATGTGCAGGAGGCAGCCAATCAATGATTCTCTCTCATCATTGATGTTTCTATCTCTCTCTCCCTCTCCTTTCCTCTCTGAAATAAATAAAAAATATATTTAAAAAAATAAGTATCGTGTGAGAGGTGCTATAATAGAAGTATGTATGGAGTGCCCAGAGGTAATGGCTTCACAAAAGAGGTGGCATTTCAGTGCAGCTTGGGGACAAACAGGACTTTTCTAGGCTGAAATTTCCAGTGTCTGGAAGGTCCCTGACGAAAGAGCCAGCATGGTGTGCTGAGGGAATGGTAGAGTTAAGGTCTGTAGGGAGAATGTCACAGAGGAGGTTGAAAAGATAAGGGAGGTAAAAGGTAAGTCACCCTGAGCTTTGTAGACCTTGCTATGGTCTTTGGACTTTATGATAGAAGGGATTTGTTGAAGGGCTTTCAGTAAAGGAGGAACAATATTAGGTTTTGGCTTTAGAAAGATATTCTGGCAGCAGTCTGAGAGCAGAGTTATCCTGAGGAGGGACGGGAGGCAAAGAAATCACAGGAAGGTCATTTCAGTAATCTAGGGGAGAAGTGGTAAGGTCTTGATCGTTGAAAAGGGGAACAGCACCCCATCCCACACCCTGGGCATGGGAGCTTCGCAAGTGGGTGGCCAGGAGCAGGACTTGGTGCTGGGTGAGAACCACTGGTCTGAGCCTGGTGGAGATGACTGAAGGTTGAAGAAGAAGAAGAAAAAAAGCACAAATCTAGTGAAATGCAAGTAACAGAAAACAGTTAATGCTGCTGCTACTGATGACAGTGATGGATTAATTCAACAAAGAAAGAGCAAACAAACCAATAACCAGCAATTCCCTATTATGGAGAACGAAGATTCTGATAGGTCTGCAAAGGAAATATCTAATGAAGAGAACAAGGTCTATACCTGGGAGTGGAATTGCTGGGCCACGTTGATAATAACTCTATAATTAAGCTTTTGAGAAACTGCCAGACTGTTTTCCAAAGCAGCTGCAACAAACAGTGCAGGTTTAAAGAATAGAAATAAGTCAACTAAAAGGAAGTGAGTATGTGCAACACCCGAGAATAGCTTTATCCTGGGTTAGCTGGAGGGCACGAGAGAATGGTTAGATTTTAAAGAGTTGAGCTGAGACCCAATTATTCCAGGACACCTTTAGATAATCCTGTTTTCAAATCAAGGGTCCTTTTGAAAATTGCCAGGTGACAGCTTTTGTTTCATCTGAAAAGCGATGAGATTGATAAACTGTCACTGTTAGTCCTGAAGCCACAAGGCTTTCACGTGATACCTGGTCAGCTAAAGCTGTCATTTTGTTCATCATTTCTACCCTTTTCTTTTTTTTTTTTTTAATATATTTTATTGAGTTTTTACAGAAAGGAAGGGAGAGATATAGAGAGTTAGAAACATCAATGATGAGAGAGAAACATCAATCAGCTGCCTCCTGCACACCCCCCACTGGGGATGTGCCCCCAAACAAGGTACATGCCCTTGACTGGAAATGAACCTGGAACCCTTCAGTCCGAAGGCCGACACTCTATCCACTGAGCCAAACCAGTCAGGGCTCTGCCCTTTTCTTCTGATATTTAGAAACCTTCCCCATCCCAAGGTTATACAAATATCCATGTTTTCTTCTTTCATTTCTAGGCTTTCATTTTTAAAATGTAAATCTTTAAGCCACATGGAATTCATTTTGGAATAAACATTTTGGGATTTATTGAAAAAAAGAAATGAAAAGAAAAAGGAGACCAGAATGAGTTGAAGGAAGAATTGAGAGATTGGGTCAACAAGACTTCATCATTGATTGATGGGAGATGATGGGAGAAAGGAAGAAGCTAAGAATGACTTAGAAATCATTGCCCTGCACAAGCTGAGGAAATGAGGGTTCCATTAACCACAGTAGGTAACGGGTTTGGGAGGACGGGTGATGTCCTGGGTTTCAGATGCCCACATGCCATTCAGGTGGGCAAGCCCCACTGGGTGTTAGAAATATGTGTCTCGAGTTGATGAGACAGATAGAAGCTAGAGATTGACAGGGAATTAGGTTAAGTGCTGAAGCCATGGAATTAGGTGCACAGACCAGACAACTAAAGGGCAAAGCTTTTGACAGTAGGAGTTTGGTAACCCATAGGCCCTGGAACAGTACTTTGCATAAAGCAGGCAGTATCTATGTAAGAATTTACAGATACACATATGGATATACCAATTTGGAGGTTGTTAGTAATATCTAGATGTTCCAAGACCTCAAATGTGGAACCATTGCAATTTAAAAGACTTATTTTGGGTCAAATTGTCCAATAAGAAGAGTACAATTAGCATCCTAATATTCAAAGAGATTCTAGCCTTCTGCTAACTTTTATTTAAAACCTACTCTTATCACTTTGTAGTTTTTTGTTTTGTTTTGTTTGCATTTGGTTTTCCAGAGAAGATGCTATAAAATGAGGAAGCTGGGGAAATACAGTTTATCAGAATTAGGGGAGTTCAGTCCCAGTTGCTGGAACTCAGAAATTGGTGTCAATATGTTTGACCTTTAGAAGAGTCATTCTGAGGGCAACTTCATGGTGTTTCAGGAACTAAGCAATGTCTCCTTCAAATGTCAAACACGTACAGTTTGCCTTTGCTCATTGTTTCAACAAACATTGTTCAAGCACTTCATATGTTGTTGTTTTTTTTAATTAAATCTTTATTGTTCATATTATTACAGTTGTTCTTTTTTCCCCCATAGCTCCCCTCCACCCGGTTCCCACCCCAACCTCTGCCCTTCCTCCCTTCCCCCACTGTCCTCATCCATAGGTGTACGATTTTTGTCCAGTCTCTTCCTGCACCCCCCACACCCCTTTCCCCCAAGAATTGTCAGTCCACTCCCTTTCTACGCCCCCGATTCTATTATATTCACCAGTTTATTCTGTTCATCAGATTTTTTATTCACTTGATATTTTTAGATTCACTTGTTGATAGATATGTACTTGTTGTTCATAATTTGTATCTTTACCTTTTTCTTCTTTTTCCTCTTCTTAAAGAATACCTTTCAGTATTTCATATAATACTGGTTTGGTGGTGATGAACTCCTTTAGCTTTTCCTTATCTGTGAAGCTCTTTATCTGACCTTCAATTCTGAATGATAGCTTTGCTGGATAAAGTAATCTTGGTTGTAGGTTCTTGCTATACATCATTTTGAATATTTCTTGCCACTCCCTTCTGGCCTGCATAGTTTCTGTTGAGAAATCAGCTGACAATCTTCTGCGTACTCCCTTGTAAGTAACTGTTTTTCTCTTGCTGCTTTTAGGATTCTCTTTGTCTTTTGCTCTTGGCATTTTAATTATGATGTGTCTTGGTGTGGTCCTCTTTGGATTCCTTTTGTTTGGGGTTCTCTGCGCTTCCTGGACTTGTAAGTCTATTTCTTTCACCAGGTAGGGGAAGTTTTCTGTCATTATTTCTTCAAATAGGTTTTCAATATCTTGCTCTCTCTTCTTCTGGCACCCCCATAATTTGGATGTTGGTTCGCTTGAAGTTGTCCCAGAGGCTCCTTACACTATCTTCATATTTTTGGATTCTTTTTTCTTTTTGGGTTGGGTGTTTTTTTACTTCTTCGTATTTCAAATCTTTGACTTGATTCTTGCGATCCTCTAGTCTGCTGTTTTATCTCTGTATAATATTCTTTATTTCAGTCAGTGTATGCTTAATTTCTGTTTGGTCCTTTTTCATATCCTCGAGGGTCTCACTAGATTTATTGAAGGTCTCACTAAATTTATCAGCAGTTCCTAAAAAATTCTTGAAAAACTTTATAACCGTGGCTTTGAACTCTATATCCAGTAGTTTGCTTTCCTCCATTTCTGTCATTTGTGACCTGTTTTTTTGTCTCCGCATTGGCTGCTTCCCTGTGTTGATAGAGTGGCTTTCTGTACTAGGTGTCCTCTAGGGCCCAGTGGTTCAGCCTCCCCAATTACCTGAGGTGGACACTCTTGGTGCACCCTTTTGTGGGCTGTGTGCACAGTCATGATGTAGTTAAACCTTGATTGTAGTTGGTATCACTAGGAGGAATTGACCTCCAGGCCAATTGGCTGTGAGAATCAGCTGTGTCTATGGTGGGAGAACTTCTGTGCTGGAGACACCCTTCTGGGGCAAGACTTGCTTCAGTGGGGCTTTGGTGCTCACTGAGTCTTCCCCCTGAGTGTGTCCCTTATGGATCTGACGAGTTGTAATCTGGATGGTCCCACTCTGACCACTGGGTACACTGGCACTTGGATCTCTAAGGAGGTGCTAATTTAACTTCTGCCTGAGGCTACCCAGCAGGAGCTACAGAGAGATCTGCAGATTCCTCTTCTTTGTTTAGGGTTTGGAGGTGCCCAGATGAGGCCCAGCTGTGAAGCAATGCAAGCTGTTGTGGGGCCTTGGGCTTTCTTTTGGAAGTTCTGGTTCTCTCTGACCCAGCTGCAGTTTGTTAGGTAATTTTAGATTGCAAAGGGCCAGGTCATTCATATGCAAAAGCCTCTGTGCACAGCTTGGGTGGGCGGGGTCTCAGGGAATCAACAGGGCAGAGCAAACAGCTATGGCTGATCCTCAGTCCTGACCTAAGAGGCCCCAGGTCTCTGTGTCCCGCGGTAATCACTGCAAGCACCTCTGAGAGAAAGCCGCCCTCGAGTTCCGCCCATTGCCAGACAGTCCAGTTTCTCCCCGTATGAGTCTGGGTCCCCAGAGACTCGCCCGGAACTGGAGTTCAGAGCGGGAGCGTGTGTCCCTCTCCCAGTTGAAAAAGACAACCGCCTCCTCAGTTGCCAGCCCCTTCCGCACGCCTCTGTACCTCTGCATTTCACTTCCGCACCTCCTCTGAGTCTCTGTGTGCTTTTCTCTTTCCTTCTAGTTGTGGAATTTCCACTCAGTCAGCCTTCCTCTGGTTCTGGATGATGTCCGTTTTGTCTTTTAGTTGTATTTTTGAAGTGGTTGTGCAAGGCAGCAATTTCAGGTGTTTACCTATGCCGCCATCTTGGTGTCTCCACTTCATATGTTCTTGCCATTGTGGTGACAAAAGACAATGTCCCATCCCTCAAAGAGCTCATAGCCCAGCAGGGAACGTAGACAAGGGAATAAAATTAAAATATAACTGTGAGTGCTCTGCTTGAGGTGAGCACTGTGTGCAACTGAAGGCAGAGAAGGACACCCCAACAGAGGGAGAAGATGAGGGCGGCAACATGGTTAACGTCTTTCCAGAGGAGACAATGCCTGAGACAGTGATACAGGAGGGGACGAGGTTCCAGGTCAAGGAGAGCAACTTCAAAGGCAAGGAAGAACAGGATTCATTATGGCTGAATATGGAGGGGAATGGCAAGAGGTGGGCAGGGACCTCATCCTATAAGCCTTTCTATGGAGTCTGAACTTTTAGCCTGAAAGCAATGGAAGGCCACACAGGATTCTTATAGAAGACTTAAAAGAAAGCCTTTTGTCTTTGGCCTCTCTCTCTCTCTCTCTCTCTCTCTCTCAATGGTCTTCCACACACCCACTTCCCTCCTTTCTTGCTTCTTGAAAGCATGATTTTGGAAAATACGTATTTTATCTGACCTGCACCTAATGGGCAAGGGATTTATTTATGGTTTGTCCATGCTTGGGCTGGAGGAAAAAAGGAGTTGTAGATCCCATGAGACCTGACTTTTGATGGCAGTAAGGATCAAAGTGAGAGGATTCCAGAGTAACTCCTATCACCCAGAGACTCTCCCTCCACTGAAACCTGGACGTGCCTGTGTTCAGTGTTAATGAGGGCGCCATTACTTACAAGACGTGGACAAGAATCCTGACTGGAGAGGTCTACACTCTTGGTACTAAAATGGGGTCCCTGGACCTGGAGAATCAGCAATGTCTGGGAGCTGTTTAGCGAAGCAGAATCTCAAGCTCCACCCAAAACCTACTGAACCAGAGTCTGTGTTTTAACCAGATGCCTGGGTGATTCCCAGGCACATTCAGGTTTGAAAGGCCCTGATTCACAAGATAGGAAAACTGCTTAGCTGGCAAACGGTGTGTCACCGTGTTGCAATCATAGCTGATATGTGATCAGTGTGTCAACCTCTGTGATTACAAATTTATGTCCCAAAGTAAACTCAGGGGTTAAACCTTTTGTCCCTTACTGAATATTTCCATGCGTCTCCTTGGAACCAATGATGTTAAGATCTCTTTAAATGAAGGGTTTCATCTCTGGCTGATGGATGAACGATTCTTTTTTTGCCCCTGTTGTATCAAAACATACATAACATAAACTTATCATTGAACCATTTTTAAGTGCAGTTCAGTAGCAATAGGTACGTTCACATAGTTGTGCAACCATCGCCACCATCCATCTCCAGAACTTTTTCACCTTCTCAAGCGGAAACTCTGTCCCCATTAAACAACAACTCCCATTGTCCCCTCCCCGCAGCCCTGATAACCACCATTCTGCCTTCTGTCTCTATGAGCTTAACTACTTTAGGGACTTCAGATAAGTGGGAACATGCAGTACCTTCCCTCTTGTGCCTGGCTTATTTCACTTAGCATGATGTCTTCGAGTTTCATCCATGTTGTAGCATGCGTCAGAATTTCCTTCCTTTTTAAGGCCGAATAACATTCCGTTGTACATATCACACTTTGTCTACCATTCATTTGTCAGCGGACACTTGGGTTGCTTCTGTGCTGTAGCTACTGTGAGTGATGCTGCTGCGGACATGGGTGTAGAAAGACTTGTTCTTAGAACCAGCCTTCACGCCAGGCATGCAGCTCCCCTCTCCCAGCTTCTCCGCATCCTTTCCCAGGGGCGTGCCACAATAAACATCGTCCCATTCCCAGCTCATGGATGTTCTCGATGAATTTTCTTTAACGTATCGAGTCTCTAGTTGACTCCTCATTAAGAAAAGGGAATGTGCTGTTGTTGGGAGCGAAATGTCTGTTCCATTTAGTGTCTCTGTCTGGGAGCCACGGCCTCCCGAACATAAACCCAGAGCCAGAGCCAGGACATTAATTTGTGCAGCTCAAGTATTGATTTGGTGCCACCATTGCCTCCCCGCGATGCTATCCCTATCAACCCAAATTACCTCTGCGAATACAGAAACCGTCTCCTCCGGGGGCGCTGGGCAGCGGGTGACTAGCTGTTTGCTGATCAGCTCTGACAGGAGCGGTAATCTCAGCTCTGGGCAACGGAGGCCCTCCCACCAGTGTTGCTGGGCAAAGAAATGTGCAGCTCTGAAGCCAAGGGCAGATGCCCACGGGGACAGACTCAGGGCTCCGTTCTGATTTCAGCGACCCGCCACGGGGCTCAGAAGGGGAAGAGTCCCTGAGCGCATGGTGGAATTATTCTGAAGAATCATGTATGCTCTCTCCTCAAAATGATCCAGTTTCTCTTCTAAAGCTTCCAATGTACTGGGTACTGCTTTCGGGAAGCTGTGGGGGCAGGCTCTTCTCATGTGCTTTCCCTCCAGCGTCCAGCGCAGGCGCTCTCACACTCTCCACTTCGCACCCATTATTTCATGCCTATCCATGGTCAGCAAACTGCGGCTCCTTGGCCCCTTGAGTGTGGCTCTTCCTAAGCCTTAGGAGTACCCTAATTAAGTTAATAACAATGTACCTACCTATATAGTTTAAGTTTAAAAAATTTGGCTCTCAAAAGAAATTTCAGTCGTTGTACTGTTGATATTTGGCTCTGTTGACTAATGAGTTTTGCCAACCACTGGCATCAGCTCTGTGTGTGAGGAGAGGGTTACAATCACACCAACTCATTGCGGAAATCAACACTGAAACCCTGGGTTTCATCTGTGCAGTCACTTTTGTTTTGTAAACTAAATCTAGACATTACGAGAGGGGAACCAGCAAGTTCCCCATTTTCATCTTGATTGCTGGCCCTCAAGGGTGATTAACTTTATCTAGAAACTGAAAATGCATTGGGCTGGTCGTGTATGAGAGCTGATTAAGAGCTTTCCAGAGAAGATCTGCCCTGCACTGGAAAGGCTCTAGCCACTTAGGAGAGTCCACAGGTCAGGCATTTCCTTTTACCTGATTATAAAAGAAGAGCTAGAAATCACAGCCAATTGCACAAGAAAGGGCAGGGCGACCTGCCTGTTTCAATCCAAAGAAGAAAGTTTGCATGTTAAGTGAACCCATTTGAGGAATTCCCAGGAGAACCACTGACTAAACCAAGATAATGCAAAATGTGATGAGGTTATATAAATGTAAAGCCACAATAACATCGTGCTGGAAAGATCCAACGAAAATCTGGGGTCATGCATAAGACAATGAAATATCTGTAAGCCACCGCCTAGACTGTCTGATTTGCCTGATCTGTCCACTCGAAATGCCCTTCCCTGTCCTTTTCCTCTCCATTTACATACGAGCTTATCAGAACCTCCCCCCCTGTGGGAACACTGCCCAGACTGACCCCTCTTGACTGGAATCATGCTTTTGCACCCTCTCAAAATACGTGTTCTGTTTGTTCTGGGCCAGCCCACGTGGCATTAATGACACAGTTCTTTGTGGCCATTTTTATGACATTTTTCACAAATTCTCTTCTGGAGCCTCCTAAGCCAGTCTATAAACTCTTTGAGGTAGAGGCTGTTTGGGGAGAGGCAGCGGGGTGTTGTTTATCTTTTGCTGGTTTGGGTCTTTACTCTAGAGCAGCAGTTCTCAACCTGTGGGTCGAGACCCCTTTGGGGGTCAAACGACCCTTTCACAGGGGTCGCCTAAGACCATCGGAAAACACATCTATAATTACATATTGTTTTTGTGATTAATCACTATGCTTTAATTATGTTCAATTTGTAACAATGAAAATACATCCTGCATATCAGATATTTATATTATGAGTCATAACAGTAGCAAAATTACAGTTATGAAGTAGCAACGAAAATAATTTTATGGTTGGGGGTCACCACCAACATGAGGAACTGTATTAAAGGGTTGTGGCATTAGGAAGGTTGAGAACCACTGCCCTAGAGTGTCCTAAAGCAGTGCTTCTCAAACTGTAAGGTGCCGAGGGATCAACAGGGGATCTTGCTAAAATGAAGATGCTGATTCAGTAGGAATAGATTGGGCCGAGAGTCTGCTTTTCTTTTTAGCAAGATAAAATAACCACATGTAATACATACATACGTATGGGAACCCTGCATACCTGAGAGAGTCAGAGACCCCATGTGCGTGAGAGGCTCAGAGGCAGAAAGGGAACATGGGGATACAGGACATGCTGAGCTAGGGATGCGGTGAGGTGCCTGCAGGCTTCAAAGGGTCATAGCAGAATAAGAAGGGCAAGATTTTGCATCTCTAACCAGCGGCTGCTTGGAGGAGGCCAATTTGAGCCTCTAACGCCCAGCATGGAGCTTTAACATAAACAACTAAGACTTTATCATGATTGTAGTTCCCAGGAAAGTTTCTCTTCTGAGGCCTGACCCCTTGAAGCAAATGCTACCTCACAAGAAGGCCTTTCCCTTTTGATCACTAGACTATCCTCTCAACTAATTGGAGCTCGAGGACGTATTTTTTTTTTTTATAATGCAGTCGTTTGAATCAGTGTTTAAGTTCTAGCGTTGTGAGTGGTTTTACTAATGTAATTTGAGAGGATTGCGAGTTATTTAGGTGTGCACGGCCCGCCCTGTCATGCTAGGCCAGTCTTGCTTGATAAGAGCCACAGTGATACTAGCTGCTCTCATTCATGGGAGCTCACGCCGCACGGAGTGCTGAGAGCCATAACCCCCTTCCGGACCAGGGCCCTCACTTTTCTCCAGGTGGGTTAGGGAAGTGGAGGCAGAAACTTTTGTTTACCTCTGGCCAGTAAGTCTCTGTTTCCTGTGTGAGGTCCTGCTCTGTTAGCTTCACTTTCGAACATAGGAAAGTCAGTCTTTATAATAAGCAGACTTCAATACATTTTTTAAAAATATGTTTTTATTGATTTTGGAGAGAGAGGGAGAGATAGAAACATCAACGATGAGAGAGAATCATTGATCAATCTACTGCCTTCTGCATGCCCCCTACTGGGGATCGAGCTCGAAATCCGGGCAAGTCCCCTGACCGGGAATCGACCTGTGACCTCCTTGTTCATGAGTCAATGCTCAACCACTGAGCCACACTGGCCGAGCTCAATAAATGCCTTTTAACCAGGAGGGTAGACCAGAAGGATAAGCGGGCACTAGTGAAGCTACAAAGGCATCCGACTGGACCCATGGCATGGGGGCAACAGGGTCAGTCACGTCTCTCAGGCCCTTGGTTTACCTGCCTGTGAAATCAAGGTGTTAGATGGGAAGATTCGTATCAGCCCTAAGAGTGTGCGATTCTAGTCGACAGGTCAGGGAAAGGCTCTGGAGACCATTCCACACCTGGCTCTGTGACAACAGTGTGACCGGGAGCCTCTGGGCTGACTCGTATCCTCCCGCTGGTCTCAGCCCGAATGCTTGCCCTGGGAACGGTACTAAGTTATCCCTTCTAGACGGTTTGGTGCCTCACATCCGCCAGCCCATTGTAGCAAGACTTGAAAAGATATGCCCTGTGCTGCCACCTAATGTTAATGTTCTACCAAGGCGATTCTTCTTTGTTTAGTGTAGAATCTCTAGGCCCTTTTATACAGAACCTGCCAGCGATCAGGATCTAGCCGGAGAGGGCAAACAGGGGACTTCCAGGTGCCACTTCGTTAGGGGAATCGGGGACTATGACTGTAAGAGCTATAAGGTTTTTGTAAACTTTGTAATTTCCTCCTTACTGTTATTTCCTGCCTGGTTCCCTGTAGTGATTAGCAGTAAGACTCTAAAAACAAAAAGGGCCAAGGTGTTTGTTTTCAAGGGCAGCAAGGAAACAGGGAACTGGGAGACAGTACTCCAGAGTGTGAGGTAAACAAGTCCAGGAGATGCAGTGGGTGGAGGGGGCCGGGAATAGGGGCAAGGAAAGCAGGCTGTGTTCGGGCTTGTTTGAAAAAGGAAAGAGGGGGTGGGAGGACGAGGTTGCATTCTAGTTGAAGTGAAGGTAGCAGTTGGAATAGCATTGTCATTCTTTCCTGTTTTGTCTTCACTTGTACCGGTCTGTTTTCCAGCCAGGAAAATGAAGTGAATGTATAGCTATCAAACTACTGTGTAGCAAATGATACTCTCTAGAGCTGTGGTCGGCAAACTGCGGCTCGAGAGCCACATGCGGCTCTTTGGCCCCTTGAGTGTGGCTCTTCCACAAAATACTACGCGCGGGCACGCACGTACAGTGCGATTGAAACTTCATGGCCCATGCGCAGAAGTCGGTATTTTGTGGAAGAGCTGGTATTTTGTGGAAGAGCCACACTCAAGGGGCCAAAGAGCCGCATGTGGCTCGCGAGCCGCAGTTTGCCGATCACTGCTCTAGTGTAAGGATCTTAAATACAAAGGTCTACAGAAGGGCCAGGCAGATAAGGTACCTGGACGGGGCGGCAAGGGGTAAGACTGTAGGGAGTGGTGGGGACTGTGGTAAACTGGAGAGCTTGCCCCTCCTAAGGAGGCAACAGCTACTCAGCCCCAGGTGGTTATACCCTCACCAAGTTGTGTTCTCACGTTGCCTGATCTTTCAAGTTTTCAAGAGAAGCTGGAAATTTAGTTTATTATGGGAAGTCTCCTTATTTTTATTTTTAGAATGCAAAGCATTTTATTTTTAAACTTCTAAGTTTGAAAACAAGACAGCCTAGGTTAAATAAATAATATAGTTTTCCAAAGCTGAGGGTGCTCATTGGAGCTCAGTTTTTTGTGCTTGAAGTACAAAACAGCTTTCTAAAACTCCTAGGCAGGAACACTACTGTTTCGATGATCTGTGATTAGATAAACTGATCCATCTCAGTTGGTAACATTCCTTTTTCTCCCTTTGGTAAGAGTTTAAAAAATTCTAGAGCAGATGCACTTTTCTTGTCCTATACGGACAATTTCATTCCAGATGTCCCCCGAGAGACATATACCACATACAGGAATCCATCTTCGTCCTTCTCACTTGCATGTGCTTCTGAAATCGGTGTGCACACGCTCGCCGTGCAGTGCCCATTCACTAACAGGAAGAAGGCCTCGTCAGTGTTGAGCTGCAAGCACCTTGTCATTATCTCGATGACTTCACTCATGCTGACATGACCAGGCACAAGGAACTTGGTTTTTTCCAGGGCAGGAAGCTACTTCTCACCCTTGTATCGCTGTATTACCACTGGGATTTCGATCGGATGCTGCTCTCAGATGAGTTGGGCATCGTCTACTCTTTGTTCCAAGGTGCAGCGCTGTGTGAAGGTCTTCCCTGAGGCCAGGGCGCAGGAGGCCGGACGGGGCATCAAGGCAGGGGGTGCCGGCAGCTTTGGGTGGCGGCGGGTCCAAGTCAAGTCTCCTTATTTTTATTTGTTGGCAGCTAATGCTGCTTTAAAAATAAACAACAGCAGCATTGCGTGAGTCAAATAAAACATGTGTGAAGATGTATAAACAGAATCCTCATGTGCTTTGGAGTTGGGAGGTCCTGTAGGGAGAGCTGTCACGCCCCACCACTCATCATCAATTACCCCAAATAGGAAGAGAAGTATTTTCTGCCTCAAACAGAAAGATGTTTTTCTATTCCACGACCCCAGCAGGAAGAGGGAGGATCTTCTCCTCAACCAGCAACCACTCAGCTAATGAAAGACTGTTATCAGCAGCCAATGAAAGGCCATTACAACTCAGCCAATGAAAGGCCATTACATTTTGAATCCCTAGTTTCCTCCAATGGACTTTGTTTACATTAGCCCCTCTGAACCCCCCTTTCTTCTATAAAAGAACTTTCTCCTTTGTTCTCTGGACTTGCCTGTGGTTTGCTATTCCATTGGATGTTCTAAATTGCAGTTTCTAGAATCTCAAACTTCTAACATGATAATTGCCAGGTGTGTGTGGACAATAGCAAACTATAATCAAACAAGCAAATACCAGAGAAATGGTGGAAGTAAAATGCGTTGTGTTTAGGTTTGTTGATTTGTTCATTGTTCCTCTCTAGCTGGAAAGCCTTGAATGCATTCATTCCATAAATCAAGAAGCATTTATTGGATACCTAGTATGTGCTAAGTAATGAGAAATTTAAAAATTTTCCTGTAAAGGGCCACATAGTAAATATAGACATTGAAAGCCATACAGTCTCCATCACAACTACTCTGTTCTGCCAATTGTAGTTTCAAAACAGCTTTAGATTCTGCGTTAACGAGTATGGCTGTGGTCCAATAAAAATTTATTTACAATGGGCAGCAGTCCATGGGCCACAGTTTGCCAATCCCTGATCTAGAAGATGTAAGAGAGTTTGCAGCCTAATGCAATAGTTTTCTTTAAGGAAAACTACATGTTTATGCTTTGCTTATAAAGGCAAAGAATTAGGTGCTTTCTCTATCATTTTAAAGTTATATTTGTCAGTAGGGTATCCAAAGTAGCTCTCTCTAATTATTTAGTATAATACATCCTGTAAACATAAACAGGTCACTACAAACATTGGAAATGGTGCCCGTGCTACCTAGCTACTGAAGTTAGCTTGGCAGGGCTGTCTGAATATGAATTTAATTTACAATAATTTTTCACAAAGGAAACTATTACACAGGAGAACATTGAGTATTTGACTGAGCTAGTTATCTCAGTGGGGTGATTCAGTTCCTGTTTTGATTGGATTTGAAACTGTTGTGAAGAGGCAACATAAAATTGAATACAACTGTTTGTTTCCTGAGACTTACTACTTGGAACTTTCAAAAATATATGTCTTAAAGAGAACAAACAAAGCAGCATATCACTTTCATCTTTTATATTCTCAATGAAGTAACAGTACAGAGAAGATGCTAAAAAAATATTTTCGCTTTATGGGTGGAAGGCGGACAGACTAAAACCATGTTAACTTCTTTAGATGTAACTTTTATGAAATATCAACTAAAGAAGCCCAGCTACTTACATGGCTGTGGATACTGTTGATTGGGTACCAACAGCGATTCGTAGCCCCTTTCTCCTTTGCTTTCTTCTAACATAGACGCCCTTGCAGGTGAGAGGTCCACGTGTTCCAATCTGGCCAACAGACATAAACACTTGTTTCTATCTTGGGGATTGTTAGAACATTTCCTAATAGGCACTGATTCGGTTTGGTCTCTATTCCTCCTCTCTTCTGCCTGGCCTAGAACACAGGTGCAATGCCTTGCAGTGGTTCTCAACCTCCCTAATGCCGTGACCCTTTAATACAGTTCCTCATGTTGTGGTGACCCCCAACCATAAAATTATTTTCGTTGCTACTTCATAACTGTAATTTTGCTACCGTTATGAATCGTAATGTAAATATCTGATATGTAGGATGTATTTTCAGGGTCGCGACCCACAGGTTGAGAACCGCTGCTTAGAGGTTCAGTAGCATTGCGTAATCATGAGGACAAAGGAGACAGACTGCGGATGGTGGTGTGCAAAGAAAGAGGAAGGCCTGGTGAGGTCACCGAACTAACCACCTTTGGGTTTCTCATTGCAAGAGACAAAATTTAGTCTCTGCGGAGGGAAGCCATTACTATCTGGTTTTCTATGACTTGCAACCCAACCCAATCCTATCCATTTGGGGCTATTTCAAGTTTTCTGTTATTCTCACAGTCCTCAGCACTGCTCAGGAAATGAAATTTCTGGCATCCAATGCAGTTGTATTAATTCTCCAACTCTTCAAATTGTGCCACTTTAAAAAGTTGGGTTAAAGACACTTAAAATCTTGTTTCAGACTCAAATCATATCTAAAGATAAAAATTCACTGGTTTTCTTTGGAAGAAGTCCTATTACAATACATCAACATCAAGTTTGAAAAAAATGTTCTACCATATAAGTTCTAAGGCAGTGGTCCTCAACCTTCTGGCCCTTTAAATACAGTTCCTCATGTTGTGACCCAACCATAAAATTATTTTCGTTGCTACTTCATAACTGTAATGTTGCTACTGTTATGAATCATAATGTAAATATCTGATATGCAGGATGGTCTTAGGCGACCCCTGTGAAAAGGTCGTTCGACCGCCAAAGGGGTCGCGACCCACAGGTTGAGGACCGCTGTTCTAAGGAAATCAAAGGTATTGTCAACAGATTCTGAACTTGTTTCAGGTAGCAAACATTTTATGCCAACAAACTGTCCAAAAAGTATGTGAATATAGTCTACATTTTATTTTTTAAAATATTTTATTGATTTTTTTACAGAGAGAAAGGGAGAGGGATAGAGAGTTAGAAACATCGATGAGAGAAACACCAACCAGCTGCCTCCTTCACACCCCCTACTGGGGATGTGCCTGCAACCAAGGTACATGCCCTTGACTGGAATCGAACCTGGGACCCTTCAGTCCAAAGGCCTAAGTTCTATCCACTGAGCCAAACCGGTTAGGGATACATTTTAGAGTTTCATAGGCCTCCAACCTATCATATTTTGTGACATATAGATTATTATAAAGACCTTTCAAATTATTTTAAGAGCTCCCAGTTGCCAAATTTTGGACAATTTGGGCATCAAAAAGTTAATGATGGTAATGGATTATAGCACATTAAGTAAAATGTAAAAAAAATTTATAAGTTTACAGTGATTCACAAGCATGCCAGCTAATACATGTAGGCAAGTGACAGAATTAGACTTTGCAACTGCCAATACAATGATTGATTGAGGGTAGCCTCATTCATGGGCGCTAAAGCCATTGAGGGAAAGGATGTTGGGAAACAAGACAACCATGTGGTTTCAGAGTAGCATCCCACAGATCAATTAATAATTCCGAAGGGAAATGGATTTTTACCATTGAGAGATCTGTTAGACACTGTCTTAAAACCAAGCAATCAAACTTGGTACCGCCAATGATAAGATGGCTTAGTGCCGTGGTCGGCAAACTGTGACTCACTCGAGCCACATGCGGCTCTTAGGCCACTTGAGTGTGGCTCTTCCTAAGCCTTAGGAGTACCCTAATTAAGTTAATAACAATGTACCTACCTCTATAGTTTAAGTTTAAAAAATTTGGCTCTCAAAAGAAATTTCAATTGTCGTACTGTTGATATTTGGCTCTGTTGACTAATGAGTTTGCTGACCACTGGCTTAGTGTGTGACTTTGTACAAATCATTTAGCTTCCCAGAGTCTTGGTTTCCTCCTCTACAAACAGAAGATCATCTATATGCCACAAAGTGGATAGGCCTGGAAAACATTATGCTAAGTGAGAGAAGCCAGACACAGAAGCCACGTACTGTATGATTCCATTTATATGAAATGTCCGACCGAATAGGCAAATCCATAGGAGGGAGGGGTCGTGGGGAAGGACTTCTAAGCGCTGTGAGATTTCTTTTAGGGGTGATGAAAATGTTCCAGAATTTAGATAATAGTAGTCACACAACTCTGTGAATATACAAAAACCACTGAATTGTACATGTTAAGAGGGTAAATTTTATGGTATAGGAATTGTATCTCAATAACGCTGTTTAAAAAATGCAGTAACATGCAATTACCACAGAACCTAGCAATTCCACTCCTAAGAATAGGCAAGTGGGAAAGAGACAAAAAGAAGATTAGTAGTTGCCTAGACTGGGAGGGGCGGGGGACAATGGGGAGTGAACTGCTAATAGGAATGAGATTTCTTTTCAGAGTGATGGAAATGTTCTAAAATTGATTGTGGTGATGGTTGCAAATCTTTATCAAAAGATTTGGTACACTTTCAATGGGTGAATCAAATAGTATGATATGTGAATATATCTAAAAGCTGTTAAACAGGTAAAACATTAAAATATTTTAGTTAAGAAAAGGAGATAACAATACTGGTATGAGGTCTAAATGAGTCTTTGTTCTCCTAATACCTCACGCCACTCCCCCCTCACCCAACACACACTATTATTTATCACACCAAATCATCGGTGTGAATGCTTTTGTCTTGCCCACTGAGGTGAGACCCCTCTGATAACAGAAACGTTTTTTAAATGTATTTTTATTTCTTTCAGAAGGGAAGGGGGAGGGAGAGAGAGATAGAAACATCAATAAGAGAGAATCATTGATCGGCTGCCTCCTGCACGCCCCCTACTGGGGATTCAGCCCACAAGCCAGGCATGTGCCCTGACTGGGAATCAAACCATGACCCCCTGGTTCATAGGTTGATGCTCAACCACTGAACCACGCCAGTGAGGCTGATAACAAACTTTCTAATCCACCCAGGGCCGGCTTCCTGGGCATGTGACCTGTGCAACCACACAAGAATCCATCCTCAGAAGGGCCCCACGTTTGCTTTAATACTCTGCTCTCACCATCTTGAAATTCTCAATTTTTGAACAAGGTGAAGGTGCCCCTCATTGATCTCGCACTGAGCCCTGCACATTTGGTAACAGTCCTGGATCCACCTTTGGGCCCCCGCACAGCTCGGCGCAGCCCTCATGCTCAGTGGGTGTCCAATCAAGGTTCCTTCTCTTTCCCAGTCCCAGTACTGACACTTCCCCCAGAACAGTGCCTCGACCTTCAACACAGATCCACCCAGAGCCTCCTGGGTGCCAGGTACTGTGTCAGCAGCTGGGGATACAGTGAGGCGCCAAAGCCACAGCTGAGGTCTCTTCCCCTTCCCAGCAGGGGGGCTGCTGAGAAGGAGGCTGTGCCAGCAGCACAGCTGCCCCCTCCTCACTTACCTCCACAGCCACCACCGCGTGGGACTCATTTCGACTTAGAGGCAAATGCATCACCTTGGGATCCTGACTTTGTGAGTTCTGCTTTGTAATAGGAAATAGAAGGCTCTAACGAGTGAGGGTGAGCCTGCAGTTCTTTCCTACAGCGTGAGAGAAAAAGTCGCCTCTGCCTTTCTCAGTATGCTTGCGGTCCATCACGTTGACATCTATTATTAAAGAGATCTGTCAGCACCTCTTTTTAAAAATATATTTTTATTGATTTCAGAGAGAAAGGAAGAGGGAGATAGAAACATCAGTGATGAGAGAGAATCATTGATCGGCTGCCTCCTGCATGCCCCAAGCTGGGGATCGAGCCCGCAACCCGGGCATGTGCCCTGACAGAATCGAACCGTGACCTCCTGGTTCA
Organism: Myotis yumanensis; assembly: GCF_028538775.1. Classification (NCBI taxonomy): domain Eukaryota; kingdom Metazoa; phylum Chordata; class Mammalia; order Chiroptera; family Vespertilionidae; genus Myotis; species Myotis yumanensis. The sequence goes on along the minus strand of NW_027223767.1, from coordinate 32,603,783 downwards.
TAGGTCGACGCTCAACCACCGAGCTATGCCAGTCAGACTGTCAGCACCTCTTAATTCAATGCAGTTTCTAAGGACAAAACACTATGCTAGGCACTGCTGCTAGGAAGAGAGTAGCTGGGTCTTTTTAAGCGTGTCACGCGAGCTCTTTGGATAAAGATTACAGTGGGCTGCAACTTTATGGGGAGTCAGCAGAGAGCAGTAGTTGTTGAAATTCCTGATAGACCTGGCTTCCACTTGATCGATGTGCTTTACGAGGGGCCGGTCCCAGGGGCAATTCCTTAATCTCTGTAGCCTTCAGTTTTCTAATCAGTTAATACAACCCTGGTGTCAAAGGGCTGTTGTAAAGATTAAATGAGACAAAGCATGCACAACAGTGGCATGGCCTCTAGCACTTAGTAGGAAAGTCACACACACAAAAACAAAACCTAAAACATCCTATAAAACTGTGCTGTTTTGCCCCCAAATGGCTAAACCGTTTTCTGTTCCTGGCCCATAGCCACATGTTATAAAATACCTCTACCTGCAATTCCTACTTCTCCAGCTAGAGGTGAAGGCAAACAGCGCCAGCCAACATCACCTGGTGCCGTGACGTGACGTCAGCGAGCTCCGCTTTCTCCCTCTCAGTCTTGGTAGTGAAGCCCACACCTGCTCCCACACCCCAGGCACACGGTGTTGTGCGGGGAGGGCTGGGTGAGGGAGCTGGGATGGGGATGCTGGGAGAAGCGGGTTTGACTTATCTGGCGCTTTTTGCTTCTTTAGGACTTGAAGCCACTCCTCCCTAGCACAGCCTGCCCACTGAGCACCTAAGTTGGGCTCTCCCCCAGCCCCAGCCCCCATCACTGGACAGTCGTGGGAAGTGGCTGCTACCAGGGAGAAGAACCGCATGACCTTGAGCAAGACAGCTTTCTTCAGAGGAGGGAAGGCAATTCTCCAAGAGACACTCATCTGAGAGCTGTCAGCCAGCTCCCCCAGCAGGTGGGCGAATGGGTGCCTCAGTCCTGAAGGGGGGACTCTAGGTGGGCAGCTCAGCACAGAATCAATGACAAGAACTAAATGGTAGGAATGGCTATTCCAAGTTCCAGCCATTCCTAGGAGTGTTGGAACAGGGACGGGCTGGGGGAGGATAGAAGGTATGCCACCTGCCACACGTCATAGTGGGTTATGGGGGCAAATGCATTGAAAAGCGGCACAGATTGTGGTTTTATGTGTATTTAACCAAACTTAGGGTCGATCCCAGCAAAAAAATTTCTCAGCAGATCCACAAAAAGTACACAGAATGCCTCGATCATAAAATATTCACCATTTATAAGATTCTGCTTGCTTTTTAAAGTCTTCATTGTCATAGAAATATGATGCTTATAGTCAAAATCACAAAACTTGGGCTCTGGAAATAGGACTGGATTGGAGTTCCAGCTCCATGACGTATAATGAGTGACCTTTTCTTAGGGACCAGTGTAATGAAGATAATATTACAAACCTCACTGGATTGAGATGATGTCCCCAGCACATACACATTGCTAAATAATATTTCTTTTCCTTCTCCTCCTCATTATTATTATTTATACTGCATTTCCCTATCTGAGCACAGGAAAAAAAAAATGCTGGGTTCTCCCTCTTCAACTCCTGCTCTAACAATCCTCATTAATAGTCCATTCTCCAGCATGTTGATGTTTTGCTTAATTTTTAAATTTTTGCTTTTTATTGAATCTATTGGGGTGACGAAATTATACAGGTTCCAGGTGCAAAATTCTGCAAGACATCATCTGTCCACTGTATTGTGTGTTCACCAACCCAAGTCAAATCCTTGTCCATCACCATTTACCCCTATACCCTCCCCCACCCCCCGGCCATCACTGCACTGTTGTCTGTGTCCGTGATTAACTCATTTGTTTTAGAGAGACGGGCTCTAGTCAGATCATGGTATGCTCTAGGTGCCAGGCTAAGAGATATGGACATATGCTATTGACGGTGGGAGCCACTAAAGGTTTTGGAGCAGATATTATTAGGAAATAAAAGAGAAGAATCAAGATTACTTAGCTGGGAGGGCCTGAAGACCCCCTGAAATTTTGAGTAAATATTTGTGTGAATAGCCATGTGTTTCTTTTTCTGGGGAGAGAGTCCATAACTTTCATCCAACTCAGTGGTGTCTGAGACTTCACAAAGGCTAAGAACCACTGTCTCAGCAGTTTCCAGCTTAGATGACCAGCAGCATGGTAGTCGCATCCAAAAGAAAAGGGGTCCCAGGGCAAGCAGTTAGGGAGGGGGGTTGGCTGGAGGAGAGTAGAAACGGCCACTTGCCTCTGAGGTCGATCGCTTTCACGATGCTGCTGTAGGTGGATTTTCCAGGGGCACCAGGCACCGGAACCCCTGCCGCCCTCCTGCGACTGCAAGGCCACAGCCACAGGCGCCGGAGTGACCTCAGTCGCAGGCTGGCGTTTGAATGACATTGTCAAGAGAACCAGCTAAGCGGGCCGAGGACAGGTCTTTGAACATATTTGATCTGCCTGCTGTGCCTTTTCCGAAGAGTTTTCTGACCGATTATTTTTCTCCGCACAGGAAAGTCACATTTTGAACTTCACTTCCTAAAATACATTCAATCAGGCTTCGGCTTCTGAGGAGGGGCCGGAGGGAGGCACATAATGACTGCTTACGTGCTTCGCTTCTCAACTGAGGAAATTATCTTTTCAAAATGACCGCGTGCTCCTGACCCTGTCTGAGAGCAGGTGGGTATTTAGGGGCCATGTTAGGAAGTGTGTAGGATAATTGTCAGCACTCAGACGACCTAGTTCTAGCTGCTGTGGAAATCCTGGCCTCCTGAGGCATGCCTCCTCTCCCTGGAGAGGAAGACAAAGTACCTGTTACCCCTTCCTGCTCATGCCAGGAAAGCTACTTAAAAATATGTGGGTAGAGAGGTGGTCTTTCCCCAACGATACTCCCTTAGGGTTCGTTAAGGGTTGAATGGTGTCTCCCTAAAATTCCTATGTTTGAATCCTAAGCCCCTGTACTTCAGATTATGATCTTATTTGCAAACTAGAGGCCCAGTGCACAAAATTCATGCACTGGGGGAGGGGGGGTGGCCCCTTAGCCAGGCCTGCGCCCTCTCGGGGGATGTCTGCCTAAGCCAGCAGTTGGACATCCCTCTGCTACATGCCAAGGAACATCAAAGAAATTGCCAGGAAACCCCCAGAAACGAGGGGGGAGGCATGGAGCTGCATCGTCCTCACAGCTGTCAGAAAGAACGAATGCTGCCCTAACCGGTTTGGCTCAGTGGATAGAGCGTCGGCCTGCGGACTCAAGGGTCCAAGGTTCGATTCCGGTCAAGGGCATGTACCTTGGTTGCGGGCACATCCCCAGTAGGGAGTGCGCAGGAGGCAGCTGGTTGATGTTTCTCTCATCAATGTTTCTAACTCTCTATCCCTCTCCCTTCCTCTCTGTAAGAAATCAATAAAATATATTTTTTTTAAAAGAAAGAAAGAAAGCAAGCAAGCAAGCTGCCCACACCGTGGTCTCGGACTTCCAGCCTCCAGAACTGGGAGACAGCAGGTGTCTGTTGTTGAAACCACCCAGTTTGTGGTACTTTGTTACTGTACTAGTAGCTCTTGAAAACTAATACACTCCCTTTCTCTAGAATTGTAGAGCTGTTCCATCCCGCTTCTGGCTAATCCAGTCCTGGTTTCCTGAACTGAGGTCTCAGAGCAGGTGGGCGGGGCTGTGGCGACCTTGTCAATCAAAATGGCTCCTGCAGAGTTGCCAGGTATGCAGAGCTCATTGGAGGTCAGCAGGGAGAGTGGCTTGGGGACCTCCCACCCTGCCTTGCTCTGTGGGGATACTCTTTCCTGAGTGTACTGTGGCTTAAGGAAGGGGGGTCCCCACTGTAGTGCTGACTCTCTTGAAGGATCAAAATATTCAACCCCAAGTCTGGAGCATGGATTTTGCTTAACCTGGCTCCTAAAAGTATTTGTTCTCAGCCTCTCTCTCTCTCCCCCATCATCAAGCTGTTATAAACTTGTCTTTAGTCACCTGATGACTCGGTTTCCATGGTTACCGACAAACATGCAGCAAAGTGTCATTCCTAGGAGGCCTCAGGATAAAACAAGTAACAAGACCAGGCCTTGGCACAATGAGAATGACCTGGATCCAATGACCAGGATGGAGCACTGAGGGAAACTGGGCCTCAAAAGCAAGCCAGGAGCCCAGTTACAGAGCTGGGCTTAAAGGCAGAGGCGGAGCAGCGAGACCAAGCCCTTACTCCGAACTAGGAGACACGCCAAGCGCGCCCTGTGATCACTTCCTTTGGTCTTTGTTTTCTGTTTTCTCCGAGACGGAACTGAGCCTAGGTGACATGTTGAAGATCACACAGCTGCTAGGTACAGAAAGAGCAAGGGTTTGAACCCAGGTGCTAATAATCTCCCATCTATCCCTTCAGATCTGCTCTTCTCTACCCCAGAGGCTGACCTGCATGGGCTGCAATCAACAGCCTCCCTTGTCCCCAGCTCCACTGTGTCTGTTCCTGAAGAGCCCAGCACATAAGGGGGAAGAAAATAGAGGCTGCTTTTGGCTGGCTGTGTTACGGAATGAGGGCTCCTCTCCTTCCCAACCCGTGTGATGGGCCCGTACTCTTTAACCCCTGCGATCTAAGGTCAGGATGGGTCTCTGAGACCTGGGGCTGCAGGAAAGAGGTGCTGGACCTGCTGTAGGTCCCCAGTGATTATAGGTGTGGGGTGAGGGTCACAGCACAACCTAGAGAATGAAGCAGGATCTGTTACTCACCTGTGAGGACTTCCAGGTCTCCCATGGTCTTTCCTGTCCTGGCAACTCCCCAGTGTTTAGCCAATGCAATTACTTTAGTTCACTGTACATTTGTTTTCCCACTGATTTTTAGACGGAGTGAAAGGGAGGGAGAGAAGGAGAGAGAGAGACAGAGAAGAGAAACAATGATGTGAGAGAGACACATCGATCTGTTGCCTCCCATACTGGAGTATTGGGGCTCAAACCTGCCACCCAGATACATGCCCTTGATCAGGAATCGAATCTGCAACCCTTCAGTGCGCAGGCCAAAGCTCTAACCACTGAGAACACCGGCAGTGGACTCTGTCCCTGCCTTTTGAATCTGGGTGAACTTGTAATTCCTCTGTCCCATAGAGTTCAGAAGAAGTGATAGATATGACTTCTGAGCCTGGGCCATAAAAGATGCTGAGCTTTCTCCTGGTTGTCCTGGGAGCTGGCTCTGTGGGAAGTCCGTCCACGTAAGAAGTCTGACAACCCTGAACCCACCTGCTGGAGAGACCACGTGAAACAGTTCAGGAGGCAGCCCAAGCTGAGCTCCCAGCCAACTGCCCAGCATCAACTGCCAGCCACGTGGATGAGCCAGCTTGGACGTCTGGCCCAATCATGCCTTCAGATGACTGCAGTCTCCGCCAACATCTAAATGTGGCCTCGTGAGAGATCCCAAGGCTCACCAGAGCTCCTTAATTTCCTGATTCAGAAAATCACAAGCAAAAGAAAATGATTGTGTTTTGTTTTTTTAATGTTTTATTGATTTCGGAAAGAGGAAGGGAGAGAGGAATAGAAGCATCAATGATGAGCCGTTCTGGCGTGGCTCAGTGGTTGAACATCGACCTATGCACCAGGAGGTCATAGTTCAATTCCCAGTCAGGGTACATGCCTGGGTTGTGGGTTCTCCAACTCTAACTCTTGCAACCACCAATCTATTCTCTAAGTCTGTGAGGTTGTTTTTGTTGTTTTGTTTTAGATTCCACAATATAAGCAAGATCATAAGGTATTTGTTTTTCTCTGTCTGACATTTCACTTTGCATAATGCTCTCAAGGTCCATCCACCCAGGCTGTTGCAAATGGCAAGATTTCATTATTTTTTATGAGTGAATCTATAATAATAAAAGGGCAATATGCTAATTAGACCAGACATTTTCCATACGTCCTTCCTGACTAAGCCGGGGTTGCGGGAAGCCAGCCCAGGTGCCTGCCAGGGGCCCCAAGTGCTGGCCGGGGGCTGGAGGCAGGAAGCAGCCCAGATCCAGGCAGCCGGGGGAAGGAAGGCCTACTCTTGCACAAATTTTTGTGCATTGAGCCTCTAGTAATATATATAATTTCATTACCTATTCATCCACCTATGGACATTTACATTGTTTCCATATCTTGACTATTGTAAATAATGCTGCAATAAACATGGGGTGCATATATATTTTCAAATTAGTGTTTTTGTTCTCTTCAGAAGTAGAATTGCTGAATTATATGGTAGTTCTATTTTTAAAAAAATTTTTTTCCTGCAAAATGTTTTATTGTTTCCATTTGGTCCAATGCATGGGTGTGGGCTTCAGGGTGGTTAAAAGAATGACTAGTAGTTTGGGGAGAGGCTCAGGCAAAAGCCAGACACCAGGGGGATGCAGAGGGGCCCCTCACAGGCCTCTGGGCTCCAAAGGCTCCTGTCCGTGCTTGAGGGTGAGCCTTTCAAACAGGTACTTGCCCAGCCTGGGGACCGGCAGCCTCGGGAGGTGGGTCAGGTGTCGCCAGTCTTGTTGATGAGTTTCACCTCCTCACCCCGGAAGTGCTTCTGCAGGAAGTCAAGGAGCTGAGGGTCTGCACAGGTAAAACCCAGGTAGAACCCAGGGCCTGCAGCTCCAAAGGGCCTGGTTCAGGTTCCTCTCCTAGGCCATGGCAGCTTCCATGGCGTCCTGAGTTTTGCCCACTCATCTGGGGAGGCTTCAGCACGTCCTGGAAGAGAATGAGGTCGCCACGCTGGTTTTGCATCGTTAAGAGACGCTCAACGCCCTGGCAGGGCCCACGCCCTCGAGAGCCACATCCTCGCGGTGGCAACAGAAGCCCGGAGAGAGGTAGGTGCGGGAGGCCCCAGAGGCAGGCTGGCCAGGCTGTTGACCTCAACCTGCACCTCGGTGGAATAATTCTGACAAATTTGGGAGCTCATGGTTGTTTGGCAATAAGGAGTTAGGGTAGAGAGGAAACAGGTGTGTTTCCCGAGTTGGTTCCGGAGGTGGTCCCGAAGGTGGTGACTGGATAAGACGCTTCAGAGTGGCTGGAGGCTGGAAGAAGGGGTATCGCTAGGTCTGTTCTGTGCAAACACTGCTGCAGCAAGAGGCAGATCCGGGACCGCCGAGGGCACTATCGATTTTGAATTTTTTGAGGAACAACCATATTTTTTTTTCCCGTAGGGTTTGCACCAACTTACTTTCTCACGAAGAGTGCACAAGGGTTCCCTTTTTTTCACATCCTCACCAACACTTGATAATAGCCACTACCAGGTAGGAGGTGAGATCTCATTGTGGGTTTGATTTGCATTTCCCTGATAATTAATGGTGTTGAACATCTTTTTATGTACCGTTGGCCACTTGTATGTCTTCTTTAGACAAAAACAATCTATTCAGATCCTATACCCATTTGTAAATCAGACTGTTGGGGTTTTGTATTGAATTGTATGAGTTTTTTGAATATTTTGGATATTATCCCTTATCAGATATGTGATTTGCAAATATTTTCTCCGAAAATGACCTTTTCACTTTTTTAAAAAAAAATGGCTTCCTTGGCTGTGCAGAAGCTCTTTTGTCTGATGTAGTTCCACTTGTTTATTTTTGCTTTTGTTGCTTCTGCATTTGGTGTCAGACTCCAGAAGTCATCACCAAGACCTACGTCAGGGAGCTTCTCGCCTATGTTTTCTGCTAGGAGTTTTAGGTATCTTACTTTTAACTTCAGCCTGCAAGATTTAAAAAATATATTTTATTGATTTTTTACAGAGAAGAAGGGAGAGAGATAGATAGTTAGAAACATCGATGGGAGAGAAACATTGATCAGCTGCCTCCTGCACATCTCCCACTGGGGATGTGCCCGCAACCCAGGTACATGCCCTTGACCGGAATCGAACCTGGGACCTTTCAGTCCACAGGCCGACGCTCTATCCACTGAGCCAAACCGGTTTCGGCAGCCTGCAAGATTTTAATTTAAAAAACAAAATTAAAAAAACAGCTATCGCCCGGCCAGTGTGGCTCAGTGGTTGAGCATCGACCTACGAACCAGAAGGTCACAGTTTGATTCCGGTCAGGGCACATGCCCAGGGTTGTGGGCTCAATCCCCAGTGTGGGGCATGCAGGAGGAAGCTGATCAATGATTCTTTCTCATCATTGATATTTCTGTCTCTCTCTCCCTCTCCCTGCCTCTCTGAAATCAATAAAAATATATTTATATATTAAAAAACAACCGGCATCAAGGGATAATAATAGTTCACATTTATGAAGTGCCAGGCACTGTGTTAAAAGCTTTCTATGCATTATCTCATTCATTGCTCAACACAACCTTATGAGGTTAATATTATAATTGGCCCTATTTCACAAATGAGGAAACTAAGGCCTTATTATCAAGTCAGTGGAAAGTCCCAGACTCCCACCCAAGTCCAAAGTCTGTCTGTGCTTTTAACCTCTTAAGCTATCTTTCCTCTCTAATTAAGAAGTTAAGTCTGAGCGAGATCATGTACTTATGTATACCATTGCCTTATGCCAGGAAGGGTTTCAGGCTTTGGTTAAGTACCTTGTCCAAGATCACCCAGACTACAAGTGGCAGAGCCAGGAGTCAAATCTCCATCTCTCCGGCGCTGTACAAACAGAGTGAGATAGCGCAGACGTGGACCCACATCATATATTTCCTCATAAACACGAGAAAGGGAGACGGGGGCATTTTCTTTGGCTGGTTTCCATTTTCATTCTGGTTGGATATATTCTCGGCATTAGCGTTCCTTGCTCTATCTTTTGAGAAGGGATGGGTAGGACAAGAGAGAGTCAGGACTAACAGGACTGGGCGGTAAATGCACGGGCTCCGGTGTTGAGCAGATGAAAGGAAAAGAAAGAGTAAAATGAGGAGACAAAGGAAGAGCATTAGGGGAAGTGGAGGGAAGGCAGGGGCCGGAGGAGACACCTATATCTACTCAAGAGTGAGAATAAAAATAGTTTCCTTTGGTTGTGCAAGGTTTCAGAGAAGAAAAGTTTGAAAGGTAAACACCACCAGAACAGCTATGTTTTGTTTTGTTTTTTAAACCACATATCCTACAGTATCTCAAATCAGGGACAGTCCCTCCACGTTTGAGCAGTGAACAGCTGTCACCCTTCTTAAGACAAATACTTAGTCCATCTTTGTACTTCTAAAGCCCAACCCCAGCAGGCTTGTGTAAAGCACTGTCTTTCCTTGGCAATAACTTGGAAAATAAATAGAATGAAATATATACTCATTCCTTTTTTTGTGTGCCTTAAAAGTGGGACAGTCATTTGCTTTCCGTTTGGATTCTTATGAAAACATTGCAGAATAGGCTCTTAATCTTTTTTTGTTTTATTTTATTTTTATGAAGGAGCCTGTCTCCATTTAGTATCCTTAACCAAACATGCTTTAGTCTCCAGGCAAGAACTGGCCATAAAGAAAATACAGTTCTTTTAATAGCAGCTCTTTAGCCCTGGCTGTGCACTAGCTATAAAGGCAAGATGCATTTGAAACCCTTCTCGTTAAAAACCACGATGCTTTACTTATGTTGAACTTGGCCACTCCGGATAATGCAAAACAGAAGTCGCTTGTTGAGAGGCAAGGACAGGAAGAGGAAATGGCTGACCTGTAACTAGAGTTCTCCAAAGGTGATAGGTACATTTATTGATCTCCTGGGACCTCTATTTAGTTAGCAACTTGAGCTGACTAGCACGTGCGTTGAGTAATGTTTAAATCGTTAGAGTGCACATACACAAACTTAACATCACAGGAATTTATTTCCTTCCCCATCCCACCTTTCTAGACGTTTCCTTTTTCTTTTTTTAACCTACACTATGCAAATAACATTTTTTAAAAAAATAAGCAACTTAATTCAGGCTTGTTGGATGGACTCCTGTGAAACATTGATCATCAGAACTTCTCTTTTGCCAGCAGAACTGGACAAAGAGTTCCCTGTTGTAAATAAGTGAATCTAGGGCAAAGAAATTTCCACATCTGCTTGAGTTTAGTTTGGAACTATTCCTTCTTCCTCTAAGGGTGGCATAATGCATATATTTATTTTTTAAATATATGCATTATATTTTTAAAATGCAAGCAATTTAATCTTTTTTAAGGAGTGCAAAAACCTCTCTGAGATCATTGAAGAAGTTGCAAATTCTACAAAATAAACAGCAACACCCGGATGTTCTGGAGATACATCGAAATGTGCAAACAGTAGAAAATGTATCATTCTGATAACCAGTGGCTAAAAGCCTGACCTAAATTAAATTTAATCCCCCAGAGACTACTTTGTAAAAACTCAGGTCCAGTGCCAACCACAGCCCCGACACAAATGTAACAGAGGCACAGATGTATGAGACTTAAATGCCCAACAAAATCATTGGAGACCTACAAGATCTGTGCCCTGATACTATTTTTAAAAGTTATGACTGATGAGATGTTTTCAGCTTGGAGAAGCCCTGAAGAAGGAAAAAGAAATGACTCATCCCACAAAGGCATTTTTACAAGGGAAGTAGATTTCGAATTTAATGGTGAAACTTAGTCATTATACAGCAGCTAATTTCATGAAGAGTAATTTGATATTTGTAGCAGCATCCCTGTCAATTAAATTTGTAAAGAGTAAAAGTAAATCTAAGGTCCTTGAGCAAAACAAAGTGGGAGCTCTGTAATAGGGCAGTTAGCTGTTGGGAGAAAGAGCAGGGAGGTCGTCATCATAGCTGTCACTGTTTCTAATTCCACTGCCCTGTACATCTGCATCGTAACAGGACCAAGGCCCCGAGTATTACCTAAATGTGTGTAAATTCAGATTTCTTCGTCCAAATCTTGTGGATTTCACTGTCTCCTTTATTTTCCTCTCTCTGGATTACTCATCTAATGTTGCTAGTTTCTCTTCTGCTTCCTTGAGATTTTGTTTTGTTTCGGTTTTCATCGGGGACCCGTCCTTAAAAAGACAGTTGTTTACTACATTCTAGAAAAGCCGCAGACCAGGAGTGTCCCCACTGTTCCTTGGTTACACATCCAATCTCTTCCAATGATGAGCCAATGTGTGCTTCTGTTGTTTGTAGCACGGAATAGCCTCGTGTTGTCTGTATTACCTTCTGAGGACAATGCAGGTTTTGTAAACGTCAGAAACATATGGAAGTCATCAGACTCCGTCGTATAATATATTGGGCCGAGAATGTCTTTTTCACACATGGTGTGTTAGTGAAGAAATAAAATCTTGAAGGTAAAGTGTTTTCTTTTAGGCTGCTTAATATAGAAACAAGTTGGTGCCCCCGGGCAAAAATTAATTGATGTTTAGGCATAACCTATTGACTTTTAATTGAAACCTTGCTTACTTTACAGGCATAAATCTATGAGCTAAATCACATTTTGAGCCTAAGGATTTATGACTGGAATAAGTTGAATGCTGAATTAGTTCTTACGAAATGTGCTTTCTTAGAATAATAGCATTCACCCCAATATATAACTTCCTTGGCTGCTTTATTGCAACCAAGACAAAATTATTGAAATTTGGCAATAGCACAAAACATTTTCCTTAATTAATAATAGCACATATTTTAGAATAAAGTCTGTTCAATAATTGCTTTCTAAGATCCCGCATCTGGAAATACATTCACATCACCTGACCAGCAAACAAACATTTCATTTTTAGGACCAAAAGATGAAGCTCTAACCCTTTATAAAGGCCATTTTACAGAAACTATAGTATATTGTTAGAAGGCTTATTTCTTTGTGAATGTCTACTATGAATTTGTCTAGATATTTTAGAAAACTTTTTTTTTTTCTCATGGCTCTTCTAATTCACCAATTGGAATTTTAGAAGACCAAAAGGAAAGTAAGCACTAAATACTAATTATCTAAAGACTAAAATAACAATGCCTGGCTCATTTACTTCTAATTTAGTCCTGCATGAAACCATAAAAATGAAAACGTGTTTATGTAACCCATTTAAAATCCAGCCAATCCAGAGAAAACATCAGCCCTCCCTGGGTGTGTCAATAGACAGTTTTGTAATAGAAGAAAGAAGAAAAGTGACCAAAAAATAACATCCAATGGTAATTTCCTTTTTACGAAGTTGTTTTCCCCTACCAAATATAGCTAAGAAACCTTAGCATAAGAAGCCAAATGAACTCCATCATCTGCAGATGCGTGGTTTGCCTCTAGGTACGAGGGCAAAACAATGATAAACACATCTGTTCATCCACCCACAAAGTTAGTTATTCCGCGGCCAATGCCTGCCACGCACTGGGCTCCGTCTACCCAAGTGCCAAATGTCTGGTAAAATAGGGTGAATCATCAAGTCTTTCTGCAGTGAAATTATAAGTATATCTTAGATTGCCTTTCATTTTCAGTCCACTGCCTCGTTGAAATCCATATCATTTAGACATTTTTCTCATATTGAGGGCTAAAGGTGGTTTTCAAAGAAAACCGTTAGTTTTAGCTCTTCCACCGTGTAGACTCAGCTTGAAAATGTTCTCTTTCATGTTGCCCCAAGGGAACCATCCCACGGTGTCAGCTCTGCGTTCTGAAGCTGTCAGGCCCCTGTCCAAGCCCTACTTACGCCGCTGTCTGGGGAAAGGGTCAGTAAGATCTCACTGAGAGATAAAGAGCATGTGGGCCAGTGTACTACTTTGATCACAGATTGCTGCCAACCTAGAGGACCGAAATCGGACATCTATTCAAAACCATGGGTCATTTGGTGACAATATACTTTTTTTTTTTTTTTTCTGAGATATTTACCTAGAGTACTTGTCATTGCTAAACTCTCTTTTTGGTCTAAAAATGTAGACTTCTTGGCATTTTTTTCTAAAGACGTGTTCTTTTGACTGTTTTTGATTTATTGATTGATTTGAGAGAGAGAGGAAGAGAGAGAGAGAGAGAAATATCGATTTGTTTTTTCACTGATTTCTGCATTCATTGGATGCTTCTTGTACGTGCCCTGATCGGGGATCAGAACCACAACCTTGGTGTAGGGGGACAACACTCTAACCACCTGACTACCTGCCGGGGCCGACTTCTTGACATTTTTATTTGCGTAGCTGTTTTCTTTCTCCCCGCCCCCAAAATAGTCTCTGTTGGTTGGTATTCAGATTAGACTCTCTAGATGTATTCCTTTTTTAGCTTTAGTAGCGTCAGACCCTCATTTTAGCGCCTCGATTTGAATTCTCTGGTTCTGGTGAAATAGAATTCTCCAGTATTAAATCAAGATGTCTCCAGAGTAATAGAGGAAGTGGTAGGATACACTTAAAAAGGCTGCGAGCCATTTCTAACATTATGTGGAAAGCAACCAGGAATAATCAAAGGCACTGTAGAATTCCAAAGAAGGGTACCCTTTGAATGAGCATATATCGAAGAAATTAAATGCATGTAGAACAGAGCCAAGCATACTATCTTTTGTCTAAACAAAAAGGGGGAAATAAAAATACATTCATATTTGATTATATTTGCGTTGAAGAAACACTGAAAGAGTAAACAAACCAACAAAACAACAATGAAAATTATTACCCATGAAGTAAAAGAGCTAGAGGGGGCCAAGGAGAGGAATCCTATATAATAAAGAGGTAATATGCAAATTGATGGTCACACCATCACAAGATGGCTGCCTATGACCTGGCCGGCCAGGGGGGTTAGTGAGGGACGACCAAATGACTGAACAGCAGGCTGCATGGGGCGACCAGGCTGGCAGGGGGGCAGTGAGGGGCAACTAGACCGGTGGGGGGGGGCAGTTGGGGGCGACCAGGCCAGCAGGGAGGGGGTAGTTGGGGCAACCTGGCCGGCAGTGGGGGGCAGTTAGGGGTGACCAGGCTGGCAGGGGGGCAGTTAGGGGCGACCAGGCAGGCAGGCAGGTGAGCGATTAGGAGCCAGTGGTCCAGGATTGTGAAAGGGATGTCTGCCTGCTGGTTTAGGCCTAATCCCCAGGACATCCCACAGGGGGTCCTGGATTGGAAAAGGTTCAGGCTGGGCTGAGGGGACAACCCCCCACACATGCATTTATTTTGTGCACTGGGCCTCTAGTAGAATGTATTTGTGTGTACCTTTTTATTTAGCTTTGACTTTGGATCATGAAATGCAAAATTAAATTAAAATAAAATTGGCTTGGAAGATCAGGATTCCCAATCAGTAGATAGAGTTCTATAAAGTTATTGTTAGGTCTTTCCAGGTAGATCCTCTCACCTGTTCTGTAGTTGCCAGTGGCTCCTGGCAGCTACAGTTATCAACATCACAATGACCAGTTAGAGAAGAAAGACCCACTTTTTCTCTAATAGGTCCAGTAAAAGTCCCAGAATTGAATCTTATGGGTTTTCATTGGCCTATTTTGAATCATGTGCTCATCTCTCAACCAATCACTGTAACCAGAGAGATAGCATCCATCATTGGTTGAGTCCAGGTCACATGCTCTGCTGGGGTGGGGCAGGAGTGATGTCAGCTTCATCTGAAGTGCATAGGTAGAAGGAAGGAAGAATCCCCCGTTGTCAGGAAGGGATGTTCAATGCTGGGCAGTAAAAACACTAACCATTTCCTACACGAGCCCCTCAGAAAGACCCCTGTGCACTCCCAGGCTTTAAGAGAGATTTGAGGCTCCTGAACTAAAATGAGTTTTGCAGCCTGAAATAGGCTGTTTAGAGAACATTTTACTTTTTAAAAGTAAGTCAGAAACATTGCTATTTGAAAGATAAAAGAGCAGAAGTTAAGTGAAAATGGCTTATATCCCCAAAACTGAAATTTATGAAACAGTCTATGAGTAGTTGGATAGAACTTTGAGTTAGACACTAAACTATTTTTCGTGTTATTCTTTTGTTATAAAGGCTGGGTAATTACTTGGGCCTTTAAACCCTCTTTTAGCGTGTGTTGTTTCTGAACCATGACCATAGCCAGGTTTTAAATAAATACTCCACAAGGAAAAGACTGAAAGGAGGCATTCTTTCCAGGGGAGGTTCTGCTCTGTGATTCTGTGGCTGGTCTCAATTAGCTTTCTGCCGCCGCCACGGATTAGGGGAAATGGGCCCGGGCGCACGGGACATGCCCGTAGGTCCGTGGAAGACTTGGTTTCCTCTTCATTTCTGGCACCGCTGGACCACTCCAGGCCAGCACGCATCATCAGATCGAGTGCACGAATAAAACGCTACTATATATAGTATGAGCGAATTCCAGGATGCAAACTATATATAGTCGAGCTAAATCACAAGTTCTGTCTCATGTAATCCGGCTCGGCAACGTGTAAGACATGAACCAGTTCTTTCCTGTCACTCCTTGCTGGTCCTTGCTGGTGCCTCCTGGATGCACCCTTACTTTCACTGGGTCTGTTTTCAGGTCTCTTTTTGGAATTTTGTTTCTGTCTGTTTTGTTTTTGGCTGTTTCTGTCTGACTTCCCTGTACAGAGATGGAGCTGGCATTTCCAGGCAGGAAGAGTTCCCAGCAGCAATGTGGTTGGGGAATTGCCTAGAATCTTTTTGGAGGTTACTTGGGGGTGCTGATGGAACTACAGAGGATGGAGGGTATAGTAGTAAGGACTCACCCTAGCCTGGCAGGTGTGGCTCAGTGATGAGCATTGACCCATGAACCAAGAGGTCACTGGTTTGATTCCAGGTCAGGGCACATGCCGGGTTTTGGGCTCAATCCCCAGTAGGGGGCGTGCAGGAGGCAGCCGATCGATATTTCTTATCTCTCTATCCCTTTCCCTTCCTCTCTGAAATTAATTAAAATATATTTTTTTAAAGAGAACCTAATCCAAAGCCTATTGTTACAATGGATTATTATATGGGAAGTGTATAATTAAATAATAGCTCATCCATGGTTCATGAATAATCATCAGGATCAACCCTAACGAGTAAGACTTCCTGACTTTGGTCCTTTGGTTTGGGGTGAATCTTCCTTTCAGGCTTGTCACCCCATACTCACTGCCCACAAGATGAAAATGATTTTGATGTAAAATAGAATCTTTACCCAAAGGATCTGTTTGCTTAGCAACTTTAGAATCCCTGTAATAAAAGCAGAGTAGTGATTCTTCTTTGGGGACCTCATTTGCTCATTCATTCTCATGCATGGAGCCCCAGGCAGTGCAATGGGCACAGTGAATGAAACAGGTCCATGATGTGCTCCTAGCCCCCAAGTCTGATAAAACTGTCATGTTTATCTCTTGTCTTAAAATCAACAAATTGTCCACTTACAAACCGTACACTTGCAATCGCCCTGGGTTTAGAGGGTGTGTTCTCCATGCAGCTTGCAAATGTCTGTCTAATTATCTTCCAAAGACTAACAGCAAACACAGCTCTGGTTTCTCCGCTCCTCCCTCTTCTTCCTACCGCCAGAGCTCCTGCTGCTGTTGCCATGACAACTGGAATGAAAAGCCTTGGAACCTTATCTCTTACTATGGGTACATGTCTCCCCAGAAGGACATTATTGTACATCAGCCACACCGGACTCCGGGAGCTGTTCTTTAAATATACCATTAAGTCATGTGGAAATTGGAACTCTAGAGGTGAGATTATGATGGCATTTAGCCAGGGACCTAGGAATTCTCCAATTCATCTCTTGCTTTGAGGTCTTAAAAAACAAACAAACAAAAAAAAAACAGTGGCTAATGACAAAGCAAGGTATGGGAAAGCTTGTCACTAACTAGGGCTTCACATCTGAACCTCAGGTAGAATTCCAGGGAGTACATGGGGGCCTGGAGGGGACCCCGTTCAGCCTAAGCCAGGTTGGCCTGAGAAACCTGCTTGACCACCAAGAGACTGGAAAAAAGACACCCCCCCCCCCCCGCCACCCCCTACCCCCCCCCCCCCCCCCCCCGCCCGCCCCAGCTCAAATCTGTCCACTGCGTCCCATGCTCTGATAGCCATCTGCCTGCTTGACATTTTCTCTTGGATGACTCAGACATCATCTCATTAAACTTTCCGGCCCTATCCTTCCCATAGCCTCCCTCCTCTCCCATAAACAGCTTCACCATGGCCAGTAGCCCAGGCCAGACACCTGGGAGTCACCCTTGATTCGTCTCTTTCCCTTAACCCCTGCCCCACACCTAATCCTTATCGAGTCCTGTGAGCTCCACCTCCAACAAAACACTTGAGGAGGTCTGCGTCTCTTCACCTCCACTCCCAAAGCCTCGTCCTTTTCTGCCCAGATTATTTTAATAGTATCCTGACCCTTCTCCCTGATCCCGCTTGTTTTTCCCCGAAGCCCTTCTCCACAGAGCAGCTAGAGCGATCGTTGACAAAGACAGGTCACCTCTTCTCACTTTGCTCTTTAAAACTCTTCATGGCTTTCCATTATACTTGGAATAAAATCCACACTCATCACCATGGCCTACACGGCTCTGCCTCAAGTCCTCTGAACACCCCATCCAGCCTCATCTTGACCACCCTCCACCTGGCCCCTACTCTAGGCACGCTTTTCCCTGGGCAGCTTGCAAATATCTATCTTTAATTTCCTCCGAAGTCAAACAGCTGCCTTAGCTCTTTTCCCACCCCTAAGCCTTTTTCACTTTCAGCTCCTTGGGCCTGGAACACATTTCCCCCGACCTTCGCCAGCCCTCCACACTGTGGCTGTTTCTTTCTCAACCTGGAGAAAGTCAGGGTCTTGCTGGGTGGAGTTCCACTCAGATGGTACAAATGAAGAAACTTTAATGAAGGGATTATTAACTGAGGTGTGGGTGAGGTTAAGAGAACCAACACAGGATGCGGCGATACTAAGGACCAGCAAGAGCAGTGAGCAGTTGTACCCCCAAGACTGAGGCCCGAGAGGAGTGAATGGGGTTCAGAGAGCCCAGTAAGAGGGAGGGCTGCCTAGCTACGGACGGAGCCACGGAAGGATGTTACAGCCACGGCCAGGTCAAAAAATACCCCATCCTCTCTCTCCTCTTACTGTCCCGTCCCTGATCAATACCCCTCCTTGGCTGAAGCCAGCAGAACGCCAGGCAGCAATGGAACCAAGGGCATGAATCTGCTCCTAAGAGGCCAGCCCTCCAGCGCACACAGCGGTGACACGTGCAGAACAATCAGCACAGATGTTGACTCCTAACAGCTGGAGCTCAGGCTCCTATGGGACTTGCTCCAGTTTCTTAGAGGAGGTCAATCCCATTTGGAGTTTATGCTTGAAATGTAACTACCACTTATATACCCTTATGCCTAAAGGAAAACCATTTGGATTTCTAAGCAACCAGCTTACTAATAAGCTTGGGAACACAATTCACTAGGGCGTTGGCGTGAACGAGTGGGTGAGGTGTTCTTGTTATTAAGAAGCACAGCGCGGCCTCCTAGAGAAAAGGAAAACTCCCATAATCTTATTTGGCCACCTCATCAATTGAATTATGGAGCATTTGAATGATATACATAGCATCCTCACAAAATCCATGAGGCCAGTATTTGGCAAATTAGATTTCTAGGTTGGGTCAGACCAGTTACAGAGAAAACAGAGCTAGAATTTTTTTTTTTTTCCCCAAAAATCTTTGAGTGCCCATTTTCAAACTACTCTGAACAGCTGCTATGTGAGAATGTCCATTTATGACTCATTTCACTCTACAAATACAGAATTGCACCCAGCTGATTTCAGGGAAATTGGTCATCTTGGAGTTTTGCAAGGTTTTTACAGACATATGCTGAGGGGAAAAAGAAGTGAGATACAAGTTTTCCTAAAAACCAATAATGAAGGTTGGAGAAAAAAAAAAAGTCATTTCATTTTTGTAACTGTAGCAGTAGGACATGGGGCAGGGTTGCGGGTCAGGGGGTTGTGTGGCCGGGGAAATCACAATATCCATGTCCAACTCGTCTTCAAAAATCTTCATTTTAGAATATGACTGGAATGCTGGGACAGCTACATTGAGCATCTCAATAGGAGCAGAGGGGCCTCAGGACAGAGAGGCAGCTGCCCAGTGTATTGTATCTTTTTAAATTAAGTGCTAGGCCTGTGAATGGTGCTCCATGGTAGCAAGCAGCAACCTCATTTCCAATCCATTTCGTTAGAATGCCCCCCCCTTTGTCTACTTTCTGAATTGTGTCATAAGAAAGCATACAACATATTTATTGTGTTTGTAGATTTATTTATACTTAGAAAACAATAGAGGCCCTGGCCGGGGAGCTCAGTTGCTTGGAGCATCATCCCAATATGCCAAAATTGCAGGTTTGACTCCTGGTCAGGGCACATGCACCAAATGAATCAACGAATGACTGCATGAGTAAATGGAACAACAAATCGATGTTTCTCTCTTCTCTCCAAAATAAATAAATACGTTTTTTAAAAAAGAAAGTAATAGCCCTGGCCGGTTTGGCTCAGTGGATGGGGTGTCGGCCTGTAGACTGAAGGGTCCCGGGTTCGACTCTGGTCAAGGGCATGTACCTTGGTTGCGGGCACATCCCCAGTGGTGGGTGTGCAGGAGGCAGCTGATCGATGTTTCTCTCTCATCGATGTTTCTAACTCTCTATCCCTCTCCCTTCCTCTCTGTAAAAAAATCAATAAAATATATATTTTTAAAAAAATAATAGAATGCTCATTTAAAAGAGAAGCTGGATTTTTATTTTTTAAAGATATATTAATTGATTTCAGAGAGGAAGGGAGGGAGGAAGGGAGGGAGGGAAAGAGAGAGAGAGAGAAAGAGAGAGAGAGAATGAGAGAGAATCATGGATCGGCTGTTTCCTGCACGCCCCCTACTGGGGACCGAGCCTGCAACCTGGGCATGCATGTGCCTAAGTGGGCATTGAACCGTGACCTCCTGGTTCATAGATCGATGCTCAACCACTAAGCCATACCAGCCGGGCAAGAGAAGCTGGAATTTTATCCTCCCACTGTGCAGAAAGAGAGGCAAATTTCTCAAAGGCCTCAAATGTTTGAAACACAGAGACTTGTAAGGAAAATTATAACCTGCTTCTGATTTGCCTGTGTTCTGAGATTCCACAGACACACACACAAAAAATCTCTCCTACAAGAACTATACACCACCTGGCACATATTCCAAGAGAAGCAAAGCAGGTGGATGGTGAAATGAAATGTAAGCTCTCAGTAAAAAAATACTTGGAAAACCCCTGAGTAACAACAAAGATCTTCATTAACTCACCCAGGACCGTGTTTCATAATGATATGCACCAGGTGTTTCTGCTTCCATTTAGCCAGCTCAGCATTATTCCCTTTTTTAGAAATGACACATGCTGTTGGGGTGTGTCCTGCTGAAACATGCATTGACATAAAGTGCAATGCTTTTTAAATATGGGGCTTTTTTCAAAACCTTGTTTATTTTTTGGTTAATTCTTACCAGAGGATATTTTTTCCATTGATTTTTAAAGAGAGTGGAAAGTGGGGAGGGGGTGGGGAAGGGGTGGGGAAGAAAGAGAGAGAGAAGCATCAATGTGAGAGAGACCCATTGATTGGTTGCCTCCCAAATGGACCCCAGCGGGGCTGGGGATTGAACCTGCAACCCAGGTATGTGCCCTTGACTGGGAGTCGAACCTTCGACCCTTGGGTTTGAGGGCCACCACTCCAAACCACTGAGCAATACCAGCCAGGGCTTCGGTGCATATATTAGCATGGCCTCATTTCTTTCACTATCTGTGGACTGACCTTAATGGGTCACCAAGGGTAAAGGATGACGTAGAAATAAGTCCTTTTCATATTTAGAGACACAAAAATACGGTAACTGTAGTTTTATGGAAACCAAGATTATGAAATGCAAGGCATTCACTGGTTTCTCAGAAACCATTCATATGTGGGAGGAATATGTGTGGAGAAGTATGAGGAATGTGTCTGCTAGCGTCGACTGCCTGACAGCGGATGGAAAGGATTAGTGCGGGTCCTATTTGGCAGGCGTCTCAGAGACCCATGTGCTCTCTGACATTGATTATAATGATGTTCCCATCATTCCCAGGTTACGTTCTTAGCAGGAATGGGGGCCAATGCTCTCCCGGCGAAGATGCGTGCTGTGAAACCCTCTTTGGCAATGCATCATTAGCAAAGAACCAGGGACTTGACGTTTATTTTTAAGCACGAGAAGAAAATGTGTGCAATGTTGGGAGCACATAAGCGGGGGGGAAGAGCTTTTCTAACCGGTCGCAGAGAGGAGCAGTGCAACGGGAAGAAGCATTGCATGACATGCCAGCGGCTTTCCTTTTGTGAAACAGCAACGAATGACGAGGTACGGAATATGTAGACTACAGCACGTTAGGCTGTGATGTCTTTTTAAAGGAGCAGGGAGGAAGCACTGTGTTTAATTATTATTTTGGACCCCATGTGTCTTATGCTTTTATATTCAACTAATCACCAAGGAGATTGTTCAGACAGTGGTTGAAACATAAGTTTAGGATGATATTCTAAGAGACAGAAAAGGGATCATTTTTGTTCTAATTGACAGACCAGCAGAGTTTTTTGTGTTGTGTTTTTTTTAATTCCCCCTCCCCCCAAAAGAGCGTGTGCATTCAAATTAGTGAATTCATTCATCTGACTTGGGGGGTGAGTTCTCGGTGGAAAGGTGAAAGTACTCTGGATGTTTTCACGGGGTGAGAATGTTTTCATCTTCACGCTGTCCACTTACAGGAAGGATATTTCTTCAAAATTAATTTGAAAAGCAACAGGTGCAGAAAATGGCATGGCTGTCGGAAAATTACCAAGTTAAACGTAAAAGGGTGTCAGCTTCTCTCCCGAAGCACGGTTATTCAGTGCGCTGTAATGATCGGTTTCTCCGTTAAAATCAAACGCAGAATGTAATTAAGTAAGCCCTCCAGGTTACATGTCTCTAAAAATTCCACTAGCTGAAGGACTCGCCAGAGGAAGGAATAAGTACTTTAATAAATGCCGGGTATTATAAATTGAGTTCAGATGTGACTTCAGCGCACACCTCGTCATTGACAGTTGATGGCCACTGGACGGCTAATTTCTTTTTAATATATTTTATTGATTTTTTACAGAGAGGAAGGGAGAGAGATAGAGAGTTAGAAACATCGATGAGAGAGAAACATCGATCAGCTGCCTCCTGCACACCCCTTACTGGGGATGTGCCCACAACCCAGGTACATGCCCTTGACCGGAATCGAACCTGGGACCTTTCAGTCCGCAGGCCGACGCTCTACCCACTGAGCCAAACCGGTTTCGGCAGGACGGCTAATTTTTATTTATTTGTTTCTTTGCTGAGTTAGTCTCTTCTAACCTTTTGGATAAAGTTCCTAATGGTATTCCTCTTTCTTTGCTTTTGTTTTTTAATATTTTCTTAAGTTGATTGTAGGGAGAGAGGAAGGGAGAGGGAGAGAGAAAAAAACACCAATCTGAGAAACATCTATCACGCTCCCTACTGGGGATTGAGCCTGCAACCCAGGCCTGTACCCCGACGGGAATCGAGCCAGCGACCTTCTGGTGCATATGGGTTTTTGAGATGCCTGCCTTCCTATTCTGTGGCAGAGTTGGGGACAATGCTCGATCAACTCGGTCGTGAAATGTGAGAAGAAAAACTGACTCGGAAATGGTATTGAAATGTGGGAACAGGAGAAAGTGTTCTTAAGTCTTAAAGTAAACCCTTCAAAGGAAATGACTCAAAGCGTCACATTGTGAATTCCTTTTTCATACTTGGGCTTCACAGGGGCAATGTCATCTCCCAAATTACTAAGTCTGACGGCTCCTCATCATGATTATTACCTCATTTATTAGCACTTTCTAATATTAGACAATTGTGCTAAGTGTTTTTGCATATATTATTCCATTTCCTTCTCACACAGAACCTCTGAGATAGGCCCTGTTAACATTCTCATTTCATACAGAGAAAACTGAGGCTTAATGCCAGCATCAGTAAGACCTTGGTGATGTGTAGCACCTGGATAGTGGGGAATAAGTGACTACCTGGGGCACCTAGAAGGGAGAAGAAACACAGTTAAGAGCAACCTGCAAACCCTAACCTGTGGTTATCATGGAATAAGAGAATGAGGAACTCAGAAAAGTGCTTTCCCAATATTTCCAGGACTCTTATTTTTTTAAAATTGGTTAGTGTTTTATTTGTTTATGTATTTATTTTGTTTATCCTCACTCGAGGACATTTTTTCCATTGATTTATAGGGAGAGTGGGAGAAAGAGGGAAAGACAAAGAGAAACATCGATGTGAGAGAAACACATCGATTGGTTGCCTCCTGCACGAGCCCTGAGCAGGGCCTGGGCCGGGGAGAGGCCTGCAGCTGAGGTATGTGCCCTTGACCAGAGTCGGACCCGGGACCCTTTGGTCTCCAGGCTGATGCTCTATCCACTGAGCCAAACCGGCTAGGGCTCCAGAGCCCTTAACGATAAGAAACATACACATCAGATTTTTTTTATTCATTCATATTTCACTTCCTCCCATGAATTGGGCACTATATTGGACAAGGAATGCACTGATGAGCACTCACCACGGGCAGGCTCTTGGAAGACAGATCATTCAAATACTGGTAATATGAGAAGTTCTATAATATAGAGCAATGTTTCCTAATTCCTCTGAGAACAGGAATCTCCTGGTGACCTGTTAAATATACAGATTACCAAGCTTCTCCCATGGAAATTCTAAGATCTTGGAATATGCTCGTTAGCAAACAACATAGTCGATTGAGCCTTATATACAGGAAAGTTTGGGTGTGTGCCCAAAGGGTGTGAGAGATCACAGCGGGGGTGTCTACACGGCCCGGGCGGTTAATGTTGGCTTCACAGAAGTGGTGACAGCTGAAGAGGAGGTATGGGGGCAGGGGGTGTTCCAAACCCCAGAAAGACGACGCTCATGTTCCAAGGCGTGGAAGTGTGGGCAAGCACTGACCTCTTTAGGATGCTGAGAGCATGTAGACACTGTTGGAGCACAACAGATACAGAGGGAAATGGAAAAAGATAGGATTGGAGAGAAAGTTGGGGGTCAGATTATGAAGATCCTCAAAGGCCTTGTATATTTAATTTCAACTCTTGTGTGTCTATTTAATTTCAATTAAAGAAGAAATTTAGATTGTGGGAGATGCTTTTTAGACTGCCTAGGCCTCTATATGATTTATGTTTTTGTATATTTGCATTACATTTATTGTATTTATATGTTGTTAATATAATAACTGCATGGATTTTATATGTATATATTCGTATTAAATATTTATATATTATTATACTATGACATTTTATTGTATTTATACCATTTTTATTTATTGCAATTAATCATTTAAATAAATTTTTAGAATGACTTGGTGGTATATGATAGAGGAGCAAGACTAATTTGTGTGGTCCTCCGCCAAGCGTGTTGGCCAGGCTGCTGGGAGCAGGTGTGGCCGTGCTGGTGAAGGGAATCAAACTGACAGGACCGAGGTGGAGAGGCAGCGAAGCCTGGAGCAGCCATCGCCTCCTGTTCAAACTCAGAGAGGATCTTCCACTCTCCCTAAACACCAATGGGAAAATATCCTCTGGCATGGATTAACGAGAGAGAGAGAGAGAGAGAGAGAGAGAGAGAGAGAGAGAGAGAAGAGGAGAGGAGGAGGAGAGCGGGAAGCGAGAGATGAGAGAAAATTGAGAGAACGAGGATTGATTAAACCAGCTGATTGGACTAAGCTGGACTCCGACACACTGGGCTGGGCTGGGCTGTTCTGAACTAGGCTCCCCTCTTTGGGACTTGGCTTTGCCCTTGGGGATTAGGCCAGCTCTTGAGGGCTACTTGGCTCTCAGGAAATACGGTTATCCCTTCGGGGCTACCTTCAGCTCTTCTGAGTTAGACTCAGCTCTAGAGACAAAAAGAAAAAGAAAAAATAGGCCTGAGGCCATGAAATTAAAACCTTATTTTAAAGTATATAATAGCAATGCCCTTTACATGTATTCATTGTGTAATAAAAACCAGCCAATAAAGTCCAAAAATACTTTTTTAAAAAAAGAGAAACACTTCATATTTCTTTAAAGTTAAAACAATGAATCCATTTTATGGGATTTTTTTTTTGTAACATGTTTTATTTCATGTATGTTTTTATTGTGGCAAAACATACGTGGCATAAAATTTACCATTTTATTTTATTATTTATTTTTTAAATATATATATTTTTTATTTCAGAGAGGAAGGGAGAAGGTGAGAAGATAGAAACATCAATGATGAGAGAGAATCATTGATTGGCTGCCTCCTATATGCCCCCCACTGGGGCTCAAGCCCCCAACCCAGGCATGTACTCTGACCAGAAATGGAACTGTGACCTCCTGGTTCATAGGTTGATGTTCAACCACTGAGCCACCAAGGCTGGGCAAATTTACCATTCTAACCATTTTTAAATGTGCAATTCAATGGTATTAAGTACATTCACAATGTTGTGTAACCATCACCATGATCTATTTTCAGAACTTTTTCATCATTCCAGACAGAAATTGTATACCCATCAAACAATAACTTCCCATTCCCCCCAGTCCCTGGTAACCTCTTATAATTTCTGTCTCTATGAATTTGCCTATTCTGGGTACCTCCTGTGAATGGAGTCACACAGTATATGTCCTCTGTTTCTGGCTTATTTCATTTAGCATAATGTTCTCAAGGTTCACTCATGCTGTAGCCTGTGTCAGTATATCCTTCCTTTTTAAGACTGAATAATATTCTTTTGTGTGCATATATGACATTCTGTTTATTCATTCATTTGCTGATGGACATTTGGATTGTTTCTATTTTTTGGCTATTATGAATAATGCTGCTATGAATGTGGGTGTAAATATGTATGTTTGAATCCCTGCGTTTGACTCTTTGGGGCCTAGATGTGAAATTACTGGATCATATGGTAATTCTATGTTACATTTTTTTAGGAACTGCCATACAGCTTTTTATAGCAGTGGCACCATTTTACATTCCCATTGGCAATGCACAAGGGTCCCAGTTTTTCAACATCCTCCCCAACTTAAGTAAACTTTTAGCCTTTATTTATATAATCCTTGATCTTAAAATTCTTTCTAACCCCTCATCTTTAATTATTCTGCATTTTTAGGCTGCATGGACCTTTCTCAGTTCGATATAAATGTTTAAGTTCTTATTCTATCTTAAACATATACCCTCTCTGATTATAAAAGCAATATGTTCTCATTGAAAACTTACAATACATGTAATCCATAGTTCTCCAGTTTTCACCAAGTTGAGTACTGATGCAGTCACAGTAACAGTAAGATATGGCACGTTACTGCCTTTTGTTGCCTCTTGTTCCCAGGCAAATCTGTCTCCCTCCTACCCTGCCTGAGGTGTTGGTTCCTGGAAGTCCTCAAGGAAGTCTCTGCATGAGCTGGGGTACAGTCACTGTTGTAGTTACCAGGGAACACCACTGGAGGGCAGCAGCTCTCTTTCACCCCTGTCCCCAGCCCTGGAGAGGATGCTGCCCTGTGGCCAAGAGCATTTCTGAAGGAGCAAACTCTCCAAAGTGCTGTATGGTATGCCCTAACTGGTTTGGCTCAATGGGTAGAGCATCGGACTGCGGATTGAGGGGTCCCAGGTTCGATTCCGGTCAAGGGCATGTACCTTGGTTGCGGGCACATCCCCAGTGGGGAGTGTGCAGGAGGCAGCTGATCAATGTTTCTAACTCTCTATCCCTCTCCCTTCCTCTCTGTAGAAGATCAATAAAAAATATATATATAAAAAATGTGCTGCATGGCAACTATACGGACATGAAACTAGCCCTCTTCCAAAGTCTGGCCCACACTTTGTCACCTGGCGTTTGTAGAGTCCCATGTGGAAACTCCAGCACAAGTCTGAATCCAAGATGAGTAACTGATTGAGGAAGTGGAAAAAAAAAAAAGGCCATAGAGCAGTGGTTCCCAACATGGGGCACACGCCCCATAGGGGGGCAATTTGATTTTTAAGGGGAGAAATTCGAAAATGAGTTATTAATAGTGAATTTTTTGCATTTCTTATGTTCCAGGGGCCTCATATACAGTCTATAAATATATATTGTGACATATTTATGCATTTCAGTTCTCTAGTATATGTTTTGAAACTTTATTTGCTATTTTTTCATATCACTTCATATTATTATTATTATTTATTTTTTTAACAATTTCTTAGTGATTTCTTCCCCAGTACTTCCATTGTCCTTTCGTTCTTTTATTTTTCTCTTTCATGGATGCCATGTTCTTTGGAAGATTGCTTAGACCAAGTTAATGGCCTTTTAGGCTTCCTCCACATGGATAGGAGTTCACTTTTTGAATAATAAGAATTACATATCACAGGGGGGCATCAGGATTTCAGAGATGCTTAGGTGGGGCATGACCAAAAAAAGGTTGGGAACCACTGCCATAGAGTGTGCGGCCAGAATCCTGTGGAGCAGGAGAGTGAGAGCTTTCCAAAGGATGGGATGGGAGAAAACGCCTACACACTCTTCCCTCCCCGCTCCAGAAGTAACAGATGGCCACTTACGTGAGATTTTCCCCCATGAGTCAAAATTTTTCCTGCCATAGGAAACCAAATAAAATTCAATGGTTTTAAGGAGCATTGGTCTTAAGGACTTGAAAAAATTGTCACCTTGAAGTGATGGATGGCTTAATTAGAATTTTAAAAAAAAAGAAAGAGAGAGGGGAAAAAACACCTCAATTCACGGCATTATCCAAATTGCTGGAGGTATAATGTTCTTGGTTTCTAGGAGATATGTAAATGATTCACTGGTATTTTTAATTTGCACGGAGATGGTGCCAGGTCCCTAGTTTGAAACTGAAGCTACATCTTTATCCATATAACTTCATACAGAGAGGTGCATCTTGGAGATGAATACAAATCTCAAATTATTCTTATCCAAATGTGCCCAACATTGTACCTAATATGTAATAGTCACGATATTTTCACAGCCGTGGGTGCTTCAGATCAGATGTGGACTCTTCCTCTTTCATTTTTTTAAAATTTTTTTTTTTGAACTGAGAGAGAAAAAGAAACATTGATTTGTTGTTCCACTTGTTCACACATTTATTGGTTGACTTGTGGCCCGGTGCACGGATTCGTGCACATTGAAAGGCAATTCATTAAAAGGAATATTTTAATATCGCTATTCACTTTCTCTACAATAGAAGTGCCAGAGATGAAAGAAAATTGCATATGAAAATAATATATAAATTGATCAATAAATAAACAATAACACCATGACATAACAACAACAAAGAAATGATATAAAAACAATAAAAACATGATATAAAAACAACATTGATAAAAACAATGACTGATAAATTAATTCAGCTTATTCTAATATCTCCCTGTAGACCACATTAAGAGTAAAAACACTCTCAGAGCGCTTGACTAATTTCCCTGGTGATGAAGTATTTACAGCTTTAACTTTAATGTCACATGCTCTCTGAAATTGAGAGAAAGCAACATATCACTGACCATGCCTGAAAACGGATTCGGGTAGGAGTGTTCTTACTCTGTCTAGAGTTTATCCTTGTGATTTATTAATGGTCTTCAGACATATTCTGTCGATGCCGCCGCTTTCTTTCAGCTTCGGAATGTCAACAAAGGCAATCAAATTCATGATTGACAATGACAGAGAAAGAAACACACAAGTGTGATTGATACCGGCCAGAGCTTTGTATGTATCGCGCACGCACGGGTCAACGTTTATTTTTAAGTTGCCAGTGCATATCATGTGTACAGGCTTGTCACTTAGCCTTTTATATAGAAGACTAGAGGCCCGGTGCACAAAAATTTGTGCACTCGGAGGGGTCCCTCAGCCCGGCCTGTGCCCTCTCGCAGTCTGGGACCCCTCGGGGGATGTCACCGGTTGGCTTAGGCCCGCTCCCCCGGGAATCGGGCCTAAGCTGGCAGTCAGACATCCCTCTGGCAGCCCGGGAGCCCTCGGGGGATGACCACCTGCTGGCTTAGGCCTGCTCCCCCGGGAATCGGGCCTAAGCTGGCAGTCAGACATCCCTCTGGCAGCCCGGGAGCCCTCGGGGGATGTCCACTTGCCGGCGGGGAACAGGCCTAAGCTGGAGTCGGACATCCTTAGTGCTGCTGAGGAGGCAGGAGAGGCTCCCGCCACCGCTGCTGTGCTGGCAGCTGTCAGCCTGGCTTGTGGCTGAGCAGAGCTCCCCCTGTGGGAGCGCACTGACCACCAGGGGGCAGCTCCTGCATTGAGTGTCCGCCCCCTGGTGGTCAGTGTGTGTCATAGTGACCAGTCATTCCCAGTCATTCTGCTGTTAGGGTCAATTTGCACATTACCCTCTTATTATATAGGATAGAGGCCTGGTGCACTGGTGGGGGCCAGCTGGTTTGTCCTGAATGGTGTCCCGGATCAGGGTGGGGGTCCCATTGGGGTGCCTGGCCAGCCTGGGTGAGGGGCTGATGGTCGTTTTCAGGCTGGCCACGCCCCCCGGCGACCCAAGCTCCCAACCTCTCCTTTCTTTCTTTCTTTTTTTCCCCTGGGATTTATTTATCTTCTATAATTGAAACTTTGTAGCCTTGAGCAGAGCTGAGGGCCAGCCAGGGCAGGCGGGAAGCTTGGCTTCCTCCATCGCCGGGGGCAGCCCAAGCCTCCTGCTTGCTCCAGCTCCATGGCCACGGCCATCTTAGTTGGGTTAGTTTGCATACTCGCTCCTGATTGGCTGATGGGCGTGGTTGATGGGCATGGCTTGAGCGTAGCGGAGGGATGGTTAATTTGCATGTTTCTCTTTTATTAGATAGGATTCTTATATGTGTCCTGATTAGGAATCAAATCAGCAACCTTTTGGTACTAAGGATCACATCAAATCAACTGAGCTATGCCAGCCATATTTGTTTGTTTGTTTTTGGCTTAAAAGAGTTTGAGTTGAATTTTTGTCTTTATAATAAAAAGTCCTGACTAATAGAACACTATTTCAAGATATTCTCATATCTAACCAAAATCCATCTGCTGGAGGTCTGGGGCTAATCTCTTCTATCTCCCCCTTCAAATTCTAAGCCATTTAGAAAGTAGATCTAGGGAGGGTTTCCTTATAAACTGTGTTTAGAGTAATGTGGTTTTAGCCTGAGGCTAAATTAGGGCTACTATATATTTTATTGAACTGTATTTTTTTTTCATTGAATTCAGAGAGGAAAGGCAAGGGAGAGAGAGACAGAAACATCAGTGATGAGAGAGAATCATCGATCGGCTGGGTGCTGCACACACCCCTACTGGGGATGAGCCTGCAATTCAGGCATGTGCCCTGACTGGGAATCGCACCGTGACCTCCTGGTTCATAGGGTGATGCTCAACCACTGAGCCATGCTGGCTGGGCCCTAATTCCTCTCTTATCTACTTCTTTCAACCTGTCTTTAGAGAGTCGGGTCTGCAAGAAGACATTCCCTCAGCCAGTGTACAGAGGCTCAGGACCTGTCACCAGCAGAACAGAGCATATCAACTAGAGTTGGTGGTGTAAGCCCAGGACTCCCTTCGCCAGTGCAGTGCTCCTGCTTCCCAAGGCTGGTCCTGACGTCACTAATCACAAAAGTCACTCTTACTGGTGTGCAGACAAGGACGATGACCTCAGTTTTTACCAAGGTCTTTCTTCTATGGGGATGTGAAAGAGTCACCCTCCCCTTCCTTTCTTGGGTTCTTATCTCCCTTCCTCTGGTCTTAGCATCTCACCCTAGTTCCTCCCACATTATTCATAGTACCTGACCCACGGGATTGGCATTTGGCTCCGAATGGACCAATCAGTGTCCGTCTCTCAACTTTCTGGATTGGATTCAAATCTTCTCTGTCCCCTTCCGCAGGTAATGCCATCTTCAAGTTACTCTCCTTTCTCAGAGCCTTCAAGCAAGCTGTTCCCCAAAATGGAATGCTTTTCCCTGTCATTTCGCTTGACCAGCTTTTTGTCTTCCTTTGGACCTCAAATATGACTTCCTCAACTTAAATATTAGCCCCAGCGACATCGTTCCTGCCAGTTCTATTAAGCTAGGACTCCCACCATGACCGCCATCTCCGCCACTGATTCCACAACAAACAGGAACAACCATTGTGTTTTAAATGTGGACGGATTCTAGATGACAGAATGTGTTTACAGCTAAAAACTGAAACGAGGAAGTACATTGAAATGTCTCTTACAAAAATACACTGTAAGAATGCCCGAGCCCTAGCTGGTTTGGCTCAGTGAATAGAGCGTCGGCCTGCGGACTGAAGGGTCCTGGGTTTGATTCTGGTCAAGGGCCCATGTCCGGGTTGCGGGTCCAATCTCCGGTAGGAGATGTGCAGGAAGCAGCCAGTCAATGATCTCTCTCTACCTCTCCCTTCCTCTCTGAAATAAATAAAAATATATTTTAAAAAATAAAAATATACTGTAAGAGAAAAATTGTCCCAAACCTGGACGGGGAAGAAATGAGCATTCCTAATGAAATGCATAAGGAGTTTTCTGAATTTTAACTGGTTTGTTTTTTTTTTTTTTTTTTTTTTTTTTAAATATATTTTTATTGATTTTTTACAGAGAGAAAGGGAGAGAGATAGAGAGTCAGAAACATCGATGAGAGAGAAACATTGACCAGCTGCCTCCTGCACACCTCCCACTGGGGATGTGCCCGCAACCAAGGTACATGCCCTTGACCGGAATCGAACCTGGGACCTTTCAGTCCACAGACCGACGCTCTATCCACTGAGCCAAACCGGTCTTGGCTAACTGGTTTGTTTTGAGACAATGGATCACCCACTCATGTAACTGACTAGAGTGACCTTAAACAAACATTCTTTTATATGCAATCAAAAAAGATTACCTTTTTAATTTTCCTATAAAATATTTCGACCAAGAAGGAATCTTTGGTAGGCCAGAAGCCTTTCCCTTGTGGTCAAATTGTCATAAAACTACAGTGTGCTTATAACTAAATTGTCTAAAAATTTTGCTTTTGTTTTAACCAAAAAAACACCTATCTTATAGTACCTTTATTTGCTATTATTTGTTCATAACTTGTTTTGGGTCTTTTTCTTAAAAGTAAACTGCAAGCTATTAAACTATGAGCCCCAGTAGGACAGGGACCAGGTTTACATTGCTGGGTGTTATCCCCAGGAACAGCTAGCACAGTCCCTGGCAAATAGTAGGCGCTGCCATGATATTTTTTAAATTAACAAGTAATTACTGAACAAGTAAAATTTAAATGTGTGCACATTTACAGTCTAGACCAGCCGTGGGCAAACTACGGCCCGCGGGCCGGATCCGGCCCGTTTGAAATGAATAAAACTAAAAAAAAAAAAAAAAAAGACCGTACCCTTTTATGTAATGATGTTTACTTTGAATTTATATTCGTTCACACAAACACTCCATCCATGCGTTTGTTCCGGCCCTCCGGTCCAGTTTAAGAACCCATTGTGGCCCTCGAGTCAAAAAGTTTGCCCACCCCTGATCTAGACACAAAAATTAGTGTGAGTCTCCTCTTTGCTGTGTGGGGGGAGGGGGAGGGGGTAATTGAGTGTGCAGTACAGCAGAGAATACACCAGAACATGAAGCCTGCACCAAAGGGGTCTGCAGGGGCAACCCTTTGTAGGTAGACAGATTGTCTGCGAGGGCACTAAAAGGACCGAGTGATTTGCCTTGGCTCTTGAACTCCATAGTGCCAAAATGACGCGTTATAAGTCATTAATCGCTCAGCTTAAGGCTTCTCTGTGTAACTTCTAAGAGAATGCATTGCAAATACCCTCTGTATAATTTTTTGACTCAATGTTCGCACATTAAAGGGGTCTTTTGTTGTCTTCCAGATGCAACCTTTCTTCAATTAAGAGGGGAAAAAAGAGTATTGCTGAATCCTTCCTTAAACTGGTCGGTGCTCAGGATGCAATCAGCCTCCTACAGGTCTTCCTTCCCTGTGCTGGTGCGGCCTGTCAAGTGTATGAATGTAAGTCTGAGGAGACCAGAGGAGAAATTTTTAGCATTGCGCCATTCAAGCAAATGTTCAGGGTCCAACCAAAGCTAATTCTACAGGGGACAAAAATAGATGGAAATATGGTATTTGTGGTTCAGCTTGGCTTGCTTTCTTCACTTAGCCAAGAACTGATTTCATTTTTATATTTTGCTATAGTCTTTACAGTGACTTAAAAACATAACATACAATTTTTAAAAAAGAGTATCTGTTATGCCAATGGCCCAAGATGGTTATTTAAAAGGCTTTAAAACCAAAATATAATGCAATTCACTGTAGTGCTGCCTTCAGTATTAGTTTTTTTTAAAGACATACTTTTTTTTCACTAATTATAAAATATATGTCTATTGTGAAAATTGGTAAAATGCATGAAATAAAAAGCATCATTAATCCCTAAGCCCAAAGGTAATGGCTGTTGACATTTTGGGATCTATTCCTTCAGTCTTTTTTCTATAGTCAGGGACAATTTCAAGGGCAGGGACATGTGCAGTCACACAGGACTCACGTTCAGAAGGGCCCTGCAGTTGGTATGAGGCTCTACGATTGCTGCCTTGGCATTATTGATAATTTTTGAACAAGAGGTACTGTGTTTCATTTTGCACTGGGCCCTACAAATTATGTAGCTGGTTCTGTCAACAGATGTTCATACACACACACATACTGATTATATATGCATATACATACATTACATACATAAACATGTATTATATACAACCGTAATCTTTATAACCTGTGCCATTAAAATCCTTAATGTCTTTGTAAAGTTATTTTTAGTACTCTACAGTATTGCATCATACGGAAACATAATCAGTTATTTAATTATGTTCCTATTTTTGCAACCTAGATTATTTAAAATTATGTATTGGTATAAATAATGATGAAAAACATCTTTTTGCATTATTTTTAAAATGTATGTCTCATCATTTCCTGAAAATAACATCCCAGAAGTAAAACGGAAGGGATAAAGGGACATAAACTTTTTCAAAATTTGCCAAAGAGCTTTGCAGAAGGATTGCTATTATCAACAGAGGATAAGAAACTCCCTTTTCATACTCTCAGCAGCAAAAAATATAACTGGAAAAAATATTTGATAATTGAATAAGTTAAAATATGCCCTGGCTGGGTAGCTCAGTTGGTTAGAGCATCATCGCGATATGCCAAGGCTATGGGTTTGATCCCTGGTCAGGGCACACATAAGAATTACCCAATGAATGCGTAAATAAACAGAACAACCAATCAATGTTTCTCTCTCTCTCTCTCTTTCTCTCTCTCAAATCAACCAATCAATAAAAAGAAGTTAAAATATTATTCAATACCTAATTTCCATTTCTTTGCTAATAAAAGGTTTTTTTAATTTTTAAAATTTTTTATTGATTTCAGAGAGGAAGGCAGAGGGAGAGAGAGATAGAAACATCAACGATGAGAGAGAATCATTGATCGACTGCCTCCTGCACGTCCCCTACTGGGCATCAAGCCAGCCCACAACCTGGGCATGTGCCCTGACCAAGGGTCAAACTGTGATCTCCTTGTTCATAGATCGACGTTCAACCATTGAGCCACACCCGCAGGGCAGAAGTTTAAAAATATATATTTATTATTCAGGGAAAAGAATATTTTCTTTTTCTCGTGACAGGGAAGAGGTGGCAGCAAGTGCCTACGAAAGGGTGTATTGAGGTTTGACAAGCACAGCAGGTAGTCGGTGGGTCCAGGTGTCCCTCACATTTGCTTCCTCGGTTAGGAGGCCTGGGGGT
Organism: Myotis yumanensis; assembly: GCF_028538775.1. Lineage (NCBI taxonomy): Eukaryota > Metazoa > Chordata > Mammalia > Chiroptera > Vespertilionidae > Myotis > Myotis yumanensis. The sequence goes on along the minus strand of NW_027223767.1, from coordinate 32,569,289 downwards.
GGGGTGGGGGCTGCCCTGCCTACGAGGGAATCCCAGATTCCAAAGCAAAGCTGGGACACGGGAGAGAGGTGAATGCATATCTTCTGTGGAAAGTGTTGCCGGACCCCAGGAGCACAAGGTGTGGAATTCGAGGCAGAGGCAGACCCTGGAAAAAAACAAAACTCAGATCACTGGAGGGCGAGTGTTGGCTGCTGCAGGGCAGGAGGCAGGAGGGAAGGGTGGAGAGGGCACAGAAGATGTGAGGTGCCCATAACCCCAGGCAGACTGCCTCCTAAAACCACGGCTCCCTCCTAAGACGTGGGTAGGTGACAGAGTGAGGAAGGAGGAGGGGGAATGAAGGTGAGAAAAAGGTCAGAGCAGAGGAGAAACCTTCACCAGAAAGGGAGTGATACTGAATTAAGAATTATTTTAGAGAGTTGAGGGGAAGCTTTATTATTAGTGCAGTCAGCACCGCGGAGCAGCACCCATAACAACCTGCAACCTGCAGAGCTGCTGGTGGGAAGCGGGGAGCCTGAGCTGAGCTTCCTGGCTCGTCTGAGGATGCGGACAGGCCAGGCGGGGCTGGGCCTGGATAAGGCAGGCAGGGCCACCGGGAGCGGGAGAAATGTAGTAACCAGACCAAGTATAGCAACGTTTTCAAATTCCTGAGCTCAGGGTCCTGGAGCCGGAACATAAGACTGCTCCTTACACCCTTCAAGCTGTATCCCTCCACTCCACTCCCAGTGGAGTCTTTTTTCTTTTTTTAAATATATTTTTTATTGCCTGGCCGGCATGGCTCAGTGGTTGAGCATCGACCTAGGAACCAGGAGATCATGGTTCAATTCCCGGTAAAGACATATGCCTGGGTTTTTATTGATTTCAGAGAGGAAGGGAGAGGAAGAGAGAGATAGAAACATTAATACATCAATGATGAGAGAGAATCATTGATCGATCGGCTGCCTCCTGCATGCCCTCTACTGGGGATCGAGCCTCCAACCTAGGCATGTGCCCTGCTTGGGAATCTAACTATGACCTCGTGGCTCATAGGTCAAGGCTCAACCACTAAGTCAGGCCAGCCAGGCCCAGTGGAGTCCTGACCCAACTACCCAGACCTACAGCACGCTGGCCTGGAATGAACTCCATAAAGAGAAGCAGCTGTTACAGGGCCATCTCTCTTTTAACCCCACTCCCACCTGCATATAAAAATGATCACACCCTCTATCCCTCCCCTTGTCTTACTCTGCCAGTCACCTAGGGGTCAAGGGTAGCCTGAAATGGAGCTGAGGTCCTTCAGGGGCATGGGTGAGAGAGGGTACAGAGACAAAGACAGAATGTGTATCCCACCTTGCCTGGTGAAGCTGAGAGCCTGGCTATAATCTCCAAGGAAATGGGGGGTGGGGGTGGTTCCTTCAAAATGAATGCTCTATTCCAGAGGGGCCGGGAGCAAAGTTCTCGGGGGGCCCAGGCACCAGTGTCACATCCCTCGGGGACTAGAGGCAGCTCCTTGTCTCAGGTGGGGTTACGGAGGGTTGGGGCAGACATAAGGGCTCCCTTGGCCCTTCCTCAATTCAAGCCAGTGATTGTGCTGGGAAGGAAACGTGTAAAACAGACCCCACCCCTGTCCCACCCTGTCCAGAACCCCCATCATAGGAATGGCTAAAGAAAAGTTTCAAGCTTTGTTAATTTTTTTCTTTTTCCTTTCTTAAAAAAAAAAAAAAAAGTAAATTAAACTGCCAACAATGTGGCTGGGCTGGAAAAGTGGGGTAGCCACGACCAGGCCATTCAAAAAATAAAAAAGCGGGAGGGAGTGAACTGTAAACAGCAATCACCGCGCCAGAGAGGGGGCTAGGGAGGTATTAGGGCCTGTGCCACAGAGGCAGCGGCCGACCTGATTTCAGCAAAAGCCAGGGAGCTGCTGCCTGCTGAGCATAGTCACCCCAACAGACGTACCCCCTGCCCCCACTCCTGCCTCTCCCTAATGAAGAGGAAGTGTAGGAAAGAAGAGCTCATCTGGAAATTTCCAGCATCCCAACCCGCACGCCTGCAGGCCCAGGGGGCGCCCGCACCTTTAAGGTGGGCTCAGCAAGGTGTGGCTTGGCACGGAGGCCTAGTCCTCCCCAAGGACCTCGGTGACGGCCAGTTATTGGCTCGCTGTTTCTAGGGTTTGGGTCCCACCCTTACTATTTCTTTAGGATGCCACCTCCCCGAAGCTGCCCCCTCAAGGCTTAGAGGCAGCAGGCCTGCCTGCTTGGGGTCCCTGGTTTTGGAGGCGGGGAAGGAGGACAGATTTCTCCCTTCAGGCTGATCCTCTAGAGAAGGTGAACATGTTGGTGCTTTCTGCAAATGTCTGCAACCAGAGACCCTGGGCAGGAAATTAGATACAGGGATGGGGACTTTCCCAACAGACATCGTAGGGGGAGAAATCAGGCAAAAGAAGGGAATCTGGGTTTCCCACCTGACAGGCTCCTGACAGCCCGCCGACCCCTACATCTCTTCCACGCCGTGCGAGAAGATCATGACAAGGCCCGGCTGCTGCACCATGTCATCGCCCATGTGCTGGTTCTCACAGGCCATCACCACAACAGCCTGCTTGCCAGGGATGCGCTTGGCCACGTAGTTCTTATAGCACCGCCGGTTCATCTGTCTGGTCTCTAGGGTGGCCAGACCCTGGGGCCAGCTGCGCTCGTGGGCGTTTTCGATCAGCTCCGGGACGATGGAGGCGGGGCAGCCACTCTCCACCAGGGAGCGCTCGATGGCCGCCTGGAGGGCAGCGTCCGGGGTGGAGATCATCCCGCCCCAGCGGGTCACTCTGGCCGGCTGCAGGGAGTTCACCCACTGTAGGACCTCACCGCCCCCGCGGGTCTCCTCCAGGTGTTGCCGGTCGGGGCTGGAGCTGCGCCCTGCAGCCAGGTGTGCCTTCAGCTGCCGGATGGCTCGCTTCTGCTCCGCCAGCTGGTGCGCGTGGTCGGCCGAGGTCTTCTCCAGCTCGGCGATGCGCGCCTGCTGCTGCTGGACCACCGCGCGCAGGTGCGCGATGCGGCGGTGGCTGGGCAGCTCGTCTTTGGGCATCTCCAGGCCGTCGCCCTGTTCGCAGGTCACAGGCCGCCTTGGGTTGTGCTCGCAGTCGCTGAGGTGAGACCGGAGGTTGTCCAGCCGGACCACAGCACCACAGCCAAAGACCGCGTTGTCGCAGGCGATCTGCAGCTTGGACAGCATGTTCTGCAGGATCCGAGGCACCGGGCTCAGGTCGGCAGCCGTCACGACGCTGCGGTCCACCGGACACGTGTGCTGCTGAGAGAACCACTGGGTGATGCAGGCGTTGCAGAAGGCATGCTCACAGCGCGGGGCCTGCACGGGCTCCTCCAGGACTCCGCTGCAGATCGGACAGATCAGGTCTTCGTCGACATCCCCCTGGAAGCGGGTTACGTCATACCCCATGGCTCATCGCTGACAGCAGGCCCTTCCGGGTGTTGGGGGGCAGGTTCCCTGTTCACGAGGCTCCAAGCCCGAGGCCTCCACTCAGTGCCCCGTAACCGAACCTGTTGGCTCTTCTCCATCTGAAGTCTTCCTTTCCGGTCTGTAGCTCCATCGCCACGGGGATGGATGTGATGTCACAATCAGGAGCGCTCCCCTGGAAGCAGTCTGGGCGCCCTGTACCCCAGCCCCGCTGGAGCAGAGGCCGTTGCACTGGTGCTCATTTTAGTTATTTACTTTTTTTTTAGTTACTCATTTTAATTTCACTTGGGATTGCGTTAGAATGCAAACTTCTCAACATGATTTGTGTGTGTGTGTGTGTGTGTGTGTGTGTGTGTGTGTTAGGCCTCACCCGAGGATGTTTTTTCCATTGATTTTTTTAGAGAGAGTGGAAGGGAGAGAGGGAGGTGTGTGTGGGAGAGAGAGAGAGAGAGAGAGAGAGAGAGAGAGAGAGAAACATCGGTATGAGAGAGACACATCAATTGGTTCCTTCCTGCATGTGCCCCAACCAGGGCTGGGGATGTGCCCTTGACTGGGAATCAAAACCTCAACCCTAGGCACACTCATAGGTTGTTAGATTAGCTTTGAACTCAGAATGAATAAATAGAGTGAGGGGAGGAGAAAAGTGTTTTTCTTTAGTGATCTCAAAATCATCTAAGCCTGCACCTCTCCAAACTCCTCTTGGTGGCTGGTTGTATCTTTGAAGTTCATCAACCTGGTGCACGTTGAAGCTACTTCCGCCTCCTTCGATGCAAGATTGTCCCTAATCGTATTCCAGCCCCACACTTTGCTTTGTATTATTGCTATTTATTTATGCATCCCATGCAATATGGTATATACTTTGACAGCATTACATTCCCCAAAATATCTAGCACAGTGCCTGTCACTGAGTAAGCACATATAATTATTTGCTGAATTAATTTTTTTATTTTGTATTGCCATAGGTACTTTTTGGACCAACTTCTCTGACCCCTTGAAGTTCCTAAATCTCAAGTGTGTGTTTAGTTTAGCCTCGTTGGAACTATATTTATGCATGCACTGATATTTTTTTAAAGTAATCTGGTTTTGGACAAGTTTTCCTAATCGTTCTGAGCCTCAGTGTATAGCATGTAGGAATCAAAAATAACATACATCAACTAGTATAGGACCAGGCATACGGTAGTATTTAATAAATTGATGATCATCCATCAAGAAATTAGGAATTTTCAAGGTTAATTGAAAACCATGTTTTTTGATTATGTCAAAAAAAAATGTGCTAGTTATTTGTTAACAGCATTTGTTATTAGTTATTTCCTGTAAGGAAATCATAATATAAGATCCTTTCTTTAATCAGCTTTCTTGAGGTAATCCTATATAATGAAAGGCCAGGGACCATAAGCGTAATGACCGGAATGACCAATCGACCAGTCGCCATGAGGTGCATTGACCACCTCTCAGTCCAACCCCCCCCCACCCCCCATCCCCACCGCAGGCCAACGGGGAACCATAGGGAAGCGGGTGGGTGGCAGCAGGGCGGGACTGGGGACTGGCGAGCAGGGGATGGATCAGCGATGGTGAACGGGGAATCAGGGTGGGTGGCAGGAGGACCCGGCTGGCTTTCAGGCCGTTGGGATCCCCAGCTCTTCCCCGGCTGCTGGGGGCTCAGGCCTGCGGGAAAACGGGCGCTGGTGACTTCACTTCCATGCGCGCAACTGCTTGGGGGCTCAGGCTGGCAGGAAGGCAGGTGCCGGTGATTTCACCTCCATGTGCGTGTGTCAGGCCAGCCGCTGATGGAGCGCGCTGCCACTCCGGGCCACTCATGCGGGCACCACTGCAGCTGCTGCTGGGGCTTGCGGCGTTGACGGAAGCTGCAGGGCGCACCCGAGACTTACCCACCCCAGCAGCAGAGGTTCTGCCTGGGGACTGGCGAATGGGCAGAAGATGGCCCTGATCGCAGGCTAGGCCTAGGGACCCTACCCGCATGATTTCGTGTGCTGGGCCTCTAGTTTACATATGATAAAGTGAATCAATTTTCGGTGATAAATACATACAGCTGTGTGTGTAATCACCACCACAAACTGTAGAATATTAACAGCACTGTAAAGAGTTCTCTGACACCCCTTCTGCAGGCAATTCCATCCTTCCACCCCCAGACCTGGCAGCCACCATTTTGTTTTCTTCAAAAGATACTTTTTATTTATTAAGCAAATATTTATGAGGGTCTTCTATTTGGAAGTCCTTGAACTAGATTCTTCATAGAGATAAGTAAGGCAGTTTGTGTCCTTAAACACCTAAATCTGGCCTAATGTTATGTAATAATAGGGGACTGAATTTCAATACGATAATGCCTTCCAGAGAGGAATAGGAAGAAGATATATTGCAAATGCTTCCCTAACTTTTAGAACACAGAACAAAATCATGTACCTTCACAAATGCAACTAATTATGATTTCTTTAAAAAGGCACAAACATGATTGCTTGGTGTTCCAGATAATTATTACAAAGTAAACTTTAAAATTAAGTAACGTATATATAGGAAACAGTGCAGAAATCATAAGTGTCCAGCTTGATCTTTCTAGGTTATTTAGTGTGGGCCTAGACCAGCTCTTTTGGCTAATACAGTAAAAAAAGGCAACATCCTAAAGCCTTTTGGTTTAGATTGAATAATTACATCCTTGAAAGAAAGAAAGAGATAAGAGAATAATGTTCTGCAAAGGCTCACACAGAATTGTGGGGATAAGTTGTGAGAAAATGGATGGTGCATTAAAATTCATGAGGAAATGTGAATAACAAAGCGATTATTATGCAGGCTCAGGTTTTGGTAATACCCACACCCCCCCCCCCCTCCGCCCCCATCATTATAGAAAGACAAAATCATTATCATGATCTGCCATGTGTTTTTCTTTTGTTATTAGGTACTGGGACCGGCCTATGAAATGTTTTGTGTTACCCAGGGGAATGGTCACAGTGGTGAAGAATGGTGGTCGTGGTGCACGTGGCTACCTGTGGTCCTAATTCTTTAGACCAGAGAAAAGGAACAAATTAAAAAAGCAAGACAGAACGGCTGGGGGTGCATTTTCTTGTGACTACAAGGAACTGAGTCTGTTCTTCACCTAACTGGCCCATGCTTCATGTTTTACACCTGCCAATTCCGGAATAAACAGAAGTGGTATTTGCATTTGGAGCCTCCCTGGTCAGTACAATGGGGACTACAGTTAATTTCAAAAGGGGTAAAACATGTGACTTTAGAAAGGTATTAACACCAGCAGAAAAAGCAACCTGAAAAAAATAATATTATAAAAATTTGTAAAGTGGGGTCAAAAATGTACCACACTATATAATTCCAACATACAAAGAAAATATTGGAATGATTTTCTCTTGATTTGTTTAAACTGTTAAAAGTTTTTAATTTCAGTGGATATGTGTTTTTATTTTAAAATGTTTAATTTTATTATTTAAGAAAATCTGCTTTCATAATGTTTTCTTGTTTCATTATGGTTTCTATTATCTTTTTTTTTTAAATATATATTTTATTGATTTTTTACAGAGAGGAAGGGAGAGGGATAGAGAAGTTAGAAACATCAATGAGAGAGAAACATCGACCAGCTGCCTCCTGCACACCCCCCACTGGGGATGTGCCTGAAACCAAGGTACATGCCCTTGACCGGAATCGAACCTGGGACCCTTGAGTCTGCAGGCTGATGCTCTACCCACTGAGCCAAACCAGTTATGGCGGTTTCTATTATCTTTTAAATTTACAACGCACTGATAGCCCCTTTTAGATATCCCTATTATTTCTAGTTCTTGGGGTCCAGTTTTCCTGTTTGTTGGGGTTCCTGATCTTTCTCATGATGGCTTATTTCCTCATGGAATATGTAATTATTTTTTTTTTTGTGAGCTCATCTTCAGTAGAGGATGTCTGTTCTATGGAAACTAGGGGCCCAGGGCATGAATTTGTGCACCTTGAAAAGAACTATGGTGGGCACAGGGGCCGGTGTCGGCCCATCCTCTGCACCCCTGCCCGGCCCCTCCCACTGCAGCCCCCGTCCCGTCCGCCTCCACTCCCACGCGCTGATGGCGCTGACCCCGCTTGTATCCGCTGACTGCGTGGAGCTATTGGGGCCTGCACAACAGCAGGTGCAAGAGGTGGCTGCTACCCTGATCGCCCCTCAGGTGCAGGGGGAGGTGGAGAAGCCCTCAGGGGCGATCGGGGCCAGCAGTCACCACTTGCATCCACTGATGGCACTGAGTAATCAAGGCGGGTGCTGGGTGCCAGCAGCAGGTGTGAGCAGCAGCTCTGGCACCAGCAGCAGGTGCGAGCGCTGGGTGGGACCGCAGTGCTTGGGAGCAAAGAATTTTCAGTAACCACCAGAGGCTCACCCTGATGACAGTGACCAGTGCCCCGCCTTGGTCTGGCGCCCCTGCTCACCTGCTCCACCATCCCACCACGGCCGAAGCCTGCCATGTTCCGTGCTGTCACCTGCTGCCAACGCCTGCCATGTTCTGCGTGTGCCCCCTGGTAGTCAGTGCACGTCATAGCAACCGATTGTTCAGTTGTCCTGCTGTTTGGTCTATTTACATATTAAGGTTTTATATATATATATAGACTAGAGGCCCAGTGCATGAAAATTCATGCACTGGAGTGGGGGTCCCTCAGCCTGGCCTGCCCCCTCTCACAGTCCGGGAGCCCTCAGGGGCGGGAGGCGATCTGGTGATCAGGGGAAGGTGATGCCTCATCACACCTCTGCTGCTGCCACTGCTGCCACTGCTGGCAGTGCAAGCCTTAGCCGGCCCTGGTTACCTGAGCCTCGGGCGGCCCTGGGAAGCTGGGCAGCCGTCATCCAAGGCTTGCCTGCACCTCAGGCTGGCCCTGGGCAGCTGGGAGGCTGAAAGGACTGAGGGACTGTGGAGGCAGGCACGCCTTGCCGCATGCCTGCCACCCCAGCGGTGCTGAGGGGACAGGGCGCTGTCATCTTATGGCTGTGGGCGCCGCCATCTTTGAGGGCTTGACAGCCAATTAGCATATTCCCTCCTTATTGGCTGTGGGTGCCACCATATTTTAGGGCAGGACAGTCAATTAGCATATTCCCTCCTTATTGGCTGTGGGCGCCGCCAGCTTTGCAATGACGTGAGGGTCAATTAGCATTTCCCTCTTTATTAGATAGGATCTCTTGCACCCTGATGGTGTCCTCACAGGAGACTGCCCTCACAGAACAGTTCTTTATTTTCCTGTAGATTTGCATTGCCTATTTGTTTCTAGCATCTAGATATTCCTATTTCTTATATTTTATCAAGAGTATGTATGTTTTTTTGTGTAAGGCAAAACTAGATTTAATTCATTCCGGTTGCTAAAAGTTCCATGAGGTAAAAAGAGGAATTTGTTTGCCTAATTTACAATTAAATGAAAAGAGATCTAGCTCATTTAAAGTAAAAATGATGGCACCTGTGCAAAGTCTTAGAATTATCAACTACAATCTCAGCATTTTAGCAATCCCTAGATTACTGAGACCAGTAACCCCTAGATTTGTTTTCTTTGTCTACATCATTCTACATCATATTTCCTTTCTGTGTGTGTAGTTACTTTGTGATGAGACTTGTGAACCTAGTGGCGTTAGGTAAAGCTTAGAGGTATTTTGTAAGAATTGGGTTTAATTTTGCTCAGTCAAATTTCATGTACTAGATGGCAAAGCACTGAAAATGAAATTTTAGCCCTGACCGGTTTGGCTCAGTGGATAGAGCGTCAGCCTGTGGACTGAAGGGTCCCGGGTTCTATTCCAGTCAAGGGCATGTACCTTGGTTGCAGGCACATCCCCAGTAGTGGGTGTGCAGGAGGCAGCTGATCAATGTTTCTCTGTCATCGATGTTTCTAATTCTCTATCTCTCTCCCTTCCTCTCTGTAAAAAATCAATAAAATATATTTTAAAGAAAAGAAAATGAAATTTTAGATAAAAGCCTACTGATGCAACAAATATCTATATTTAATAAATAGAAATAAAGTTAGTGACACATTCAATAAGGAGGCCACCAACAGCTGGTAGAAAGAGCAGTGGCCTGGAGGTTTGGAAAGCTGGACCCAGTGCTTTTCTCTGCCTTTGTCTAGTCCGTGGTCGGCAAACTGCGGCTCACGAGCCACATGCGGCTCTTTGGCCCCTTGAATGTGGCTCTTTCTAAGCCTTAGGAGTACCCTAATTAAGTTAATAACAATGTACCTACCTATATAGTTTAAGTTTAAAAAATTTGGCTCTCAAAAGAAATTTCAATTGTTGTCCTGTTGATATTTGGCTCTGTTGACTAATGAGTTTGCCGACCACTGGTAGCTGAATCACCTGGGCATGTCACTGAGGATCTTGAAGTCTCAATTTCCTCATCTCTCAAATGGGACTGGCATGCTCTACCGTTTAACATCCCATCATTCTAGCTATAGTAGTGCAGAGAGAGTGCCATTTGAAAATGCCTCAAAATCCCGACACCGTTGAGTGAAATAAAATGAGAGATAGAAGAACCAAGACACAAATTGCTTTTTTAATACTTGGGTGTAATATTGGAAAAATAAATATTTGGATTTCAAAAAACTCTCAGACTCTCAAAAGATGTATCACAGATTTTAACTGTATAATTTAAGTGTAAGTCACTTCCTTTGCTAAATTTTTCCCCTATGAAGAAATGCTGCTTGAATAATTGCATATATATACAACTTTAACCCATACCAAAAAAAAAGTCAGTTCAAAATGGATTAAAATCTAAATGTAAAATCTAACACTGAAAACTCTAAAAGGAAACATCTTTGTGACCCTGGATTAGGCAAAAGCACAATCAAAAGGAAAAACACTGATAATTTGGACTTCGTCAAAATTAAGGATTTCTTCTCTTTGAAAGAGAATTAAGAAAGTTAAAAGACAAGCTATAGACTAGGCCAAAATATTAGCAAAGCATGTATCTGATAAAGGACTTTAATCCAGAATGTATAAGGAACTCTCAAAACTCAGTAAGAAAATAAACAACCCTTATCTCCCACACACAAGTTGTCAAAAGATTTGAAAGGATACTTCACCAAAGATATATGGACTGCAAATAAACACCTAAAAGGATGTTTAACGTCAGTGTCATAGGTATATGCGAATTAAAATCACAATGACATACCACCACTACCTAATAAAAAGGGTTAGACAAACAAACAAACTGACAACACCAAGTTTTAGCAAGGATGTGGAGCCATTGGAATTCTCGTACATGGCTGGTAGAAGTGCAAAATGGTCCAGTCTCTTTGGAAAAACAGTTTGGCAGTTTCTTATAAGTAAATATACACTTATCACTCAAACCAGCAATTCCCCTCCTAGAGAAATGAAAATGTATGATCACCTAAAACCCTGTGTCTGAATATTTACAGTGACTTTATGCATAATCACCAAAAACTCGAAATGATATAAATGTCCTTCAGCTAAGGAATTGATAAATTGTGGTACATTCATATAATGGACTATTATTCAGTAATAAAAAGGGTTAAATAATTGATACTACAACTATATTCAAATATAGGTGAATCTCAAAGTAACTATGCCGAATGAAGGAAACCAGGCCAAAAAAGAGTACATATTATATGATTCCACTCATATGACATTTTGGAAGAGGTCAAACTATATAGACAGAAAACAACTCTGTGGTTGTCAGGGTCTAGAGGTGAAGGATGGGCTTGCCCACAAGGCAGCATCAGGGAATTTGTCAGAGTGAGAAACTGTTTTATATCTTTATAATAGTGGTGATTACAAAACATATGCACTTGTCACAATTCATAAAACTCACAACTGTCTACTGAAATTACTATTGGAAATTACTCCTCAATGAACCTAACCACCCCCCAATAGACTTATAAACAATGCTTATCACAGATTTTAATAATAACTTAAAAGTATAAGTTCCTTTTTCTCTAAAGAAAACATTCATCATAACTGAGAAATCAATAAGAACAATAAAATAACTATTAAAATGAAAAATATTTGTAATATAAAATCTACATGCCTTAAAATAATACTAAATATATACAGTATTTAAATAATTGTGATAGTAATTTCTAATCTTTTCCACTTTTTGATTTTGTGAGATAAATGTCAATGAAAGTTTGTGTGTGTTTTTTTTCCCAGAGAAGCATTTTTCTTTCAGATAATGTTGGTGCTGAAGTTTCTCAAACAAACCCAGCTTGCCACCTTCAGGCAAGTGAGAGATTTACAGAGACCATTGCCAGAGATAGAACATTAATTTTGCAGATTTCTCCATAATCCATACTTAACAGTGTCTTGATCACTCTGTGAGTGCTTTTGTGAGATTTCCTTGATCCAGAATTTTTCCCTGGTATTTTTTGGAATTTTCCGACTTTCAAAGCTCAGTTCAAATGCCACTAATTCCAAGAAGATTTCCCTGATCACTCTACTTTTTCCTCCTCTAAATATTTTATCTCCTTGAATATAATGCCATGGAAGGTAGTGATCATTTCTTACTCATATTTTTCTGCCTCTGTATGGCTATTAAAAAAGGGCACATATAGAGTTGTGCATTCTAATACTGAAAGAATACATGGATGAATAAATGAACCATTGAATGAATTAATGAATAGGAAGTTAAATTGTTGAACCTTCATTTGAAAGAGGACTTATTTTACTAATAGAATGATGGGAATCCCACACGTTTATTCAAGATCATATGCATATCTGTAAAGCATGAATTTTCATTGACAATGGCTAGAATTGTCTCAATCTTTACTAAACTCTCAATTAAATTATATCATTGATGAATGAAATGACTGCTTGGTGACTGAGTGGTCCTGTGATACTAACGCAAATCTTAATATCTGGACCCCTGAAATATAATATTAAAAAGAAGGAAAAGAGCCTGGCTGGCATAGCTCAGAGGTTGAATGTCAGCCTATGAACCAGGAGGTCACGGTTCCATTCCCAGCCAGGGCACATGCCCAGATTGAGGGTTAGATCCCCAGTGTGGGTCATGCAAGAGGCAGCCGATCAATAATTCTCTCTCATCATTGATGTTTCTATCTCTCTCTCCCTTTCCATTCCTCTCTGAAATCAATAAAAATATATTTTAAAAAGAGAGAAAGTATGGAGACGATGATGGCTTGCTTTTGGATTGAAAGGTGGATACTTCTCTAAGTTCTACTATGTGACCATCTATTCATTTTCCTCCAGATTTCTAAATTGTTAACATCCCATAGGAATGTTAACAGAATATCTAACAGTGCCATGTGGTCCACCACCACTTCATTCAGGAAACATTCCCAGTTGTTTCTGTCTAGTTCAACCTGGTTTAGGGAGTGAGGTTCTTCGGCATGCTCCTGTTCCCTCCAGAATGTTCAAGCTCCCCTTCCTCTCTTTCCAGGCCTACGTGTATCCAGGAGTGTTAAATGACAAATAGGTCATAGGTTTATTTGTTTTTAATTTTTTTTAAAGGGTGAGTGATCCACACTTGCGGATGGCTCATCTTCTTGAAATCCTTCCAAGAACTTTCTAACGAAAAATCCTCTTTCTCCTGGCCATATTGAGGGCTCTTGGTTCCATCTATCAGTTCTTCCTTTATCACTATATTAGAGGCCCGGTGCACGACATTCATGCACTGGGGGGGGGGGGGGGGGGGCCTCAGCCTGGCCTGTGCCCTTTCGCAGTCTGGGAGCCCTCGGGGGTTGTCCGACCCTAAGCTGGCAGTTGGACATCCTTAGCGCTGCCGCGGAGGTGGGAGAGGCTCCCACCACTGCCGCTGTGTTCGCCAGCTGTGAGCTCGGCTTCTGGCTGAGCCGTGCTCCCCATGTGAGAGCACACTGACCACCAGGGGGCAGCTCCTGCATTGAGTGTCTGCCCCCTGGTGGTCAGTGTGTGTCATAGTGACCGGTCGGTCCACTGTTTGGTCAATTTGCATATTACCTTTTTATTATATAGGATTCTCCCTTTTCTTTGATCTCTCTCTAGGCACACTCTTATCCACCTTAGTGAATAACCAGTTCTTCAAGCACACACAGGAGGATCTGGGCTTAGCCCATAGGTCAGCAGTGGCCCCTGATCTTTGTATCTGTTCTGTGAGGGCTGGAGCGGGAGGGAGGCCCTTAGTTTACTAGTAAGATAGAAATAGGGGACGTAAATATAAAGAAACAATCAGATTCCTATTTTGAAACACAAATCTGCCACAAATGTATACTTACCACACCTACAGGGACTAAAAGTGTTTTCTCTCCTCTAGTCCTGCATCCTTTCTGAAAATGAGAACTTGCTTTTCCCCCTCATCAGTACCTCTGTGTTCCTACTCTCCTAAACACACCTTCTAACTGTACCCCAATGACCGCGTTGACCAAGTCCTTTTAAATCATCATACATACACTGTAGCAGTGGTATCTTTTTCTGGCTTGCTTTTCTCTCCCTTTCATTCACCTCGTTCTAACCAGGCATCTCCAAATGCATTAAGCACATTTTCTGTTTGCTTTGTGATTTTCTTCTCATCCATATACAATCAGCTTCTCTTTACAAAACAACTATGATTTTGGTCAAATTCATTAATTTAAAAAAATCCATGTACTTCGATACCATTAGTTACTCTCCTTTTGTGACTTCCTGTGACAATTAACTTTCTAAATTTCACCATTTTTAACTTTCTGGATTTTATTGTATTAAAAATCTTTGATCATTTTCCTTTTGCTCCAGTGATTTTTCTTAAATTCTATCAGTGGTTCTATACTCTCCTTTCTTTCCTGAAGATGATTTAAAAATTTGTTTCCACTTTTGTAAATCTTGAATATTGAGGCTCCTTGCTGTCTTTTAGGTGCTCAAAAACAGATTACTTCGACTCAAGATCATTTTGAAAGACTGATGATGAGCAGTGCAGCAGGGTGGAATTCATATTTCTCACACTTCTTTAAATATAATTTCTTTCAGGTTTTTGTTATTACCCAAAGAAAACAGGAAATAGATTCAATGTTGGTTGTTGGGAACACTGACCTTTCTTCTCATATTAAACCCATATATTCTCTATTTTCACTCTATATTTGTTTCTTGTTTGCCTTTGTAATTTGTAAGCTCGCTGGGCAGGAAATAATTGTTGATCTTTCAGTTTGAAATAGCCTGGAGCACATGGTTATTAATGGTAACATGTCTTAAATGCCCTTGCTTTTAAAATCAACAATGTTAAATAACGTTTACGGTTTTAATGTTTACTTTTCTTCATTCTTGGTTTGCAGGTTTTATTCTGGGTATTCTTTTTTTTGGGGGGGGGGGGTACTCTTATTAGGTGGTTCTCCAACAAGAATAGTTATTCTCTAATAGTTTATTAACAAACATTGGAATAAAATACTACGTTAGGCATCAAGATTTAGATAATCCCATTACATTAAAGTGGTTATTAGTGTGGTTTGCATCCTGGTCCTGTTACCTCTTTGTTTTGTTGTCGTGGACATGTATGTGAGCCTTGATTTTCACATGTGAAAATTAGGAATAACAACCACCTACCTCTCTGGGGTTTTTTTGTAAGGAATAAATGAAAAATTTACATTAAATGTTTGACTACTAAGTGCTCAATAAATGGTAACTATCATTGGTCTGATATGATTCTGCTCATTTTCTTAAAAAGTAACTTTACTATGTCACTGATATAACTGCCCTGTACTGAAATCCTTTGCTCTGTACTCACCAATACCTTGCTTGTACAAACGTTTTTAAATTAAATCTTTATTGTTCAGATTATTACAGTTGTTCCTCTTTTTTCCCCCCATAGCTCCCCTCCACCTGGTTCCCACCCCACCCTCTGCCCTTACCCTCCCTCCCACTGTCCTCATCCATAGGTGTACAATTATTTTCCAGTCTCTTCCCGCACCCCCCACACCCCTTTCCCCCCCGAGAATTGTCAGTCCACTCCCTTTCTATGCCCCTGATTCTATTATATTCACCAGTTTATTCTGTTCATCAGATAATTTATTCACTTGATTTTTAGATTCACTTGTTGATAGATATGTATTTGTTGTTCATAATTTTTATCTTTACCTTTTTCTTCTTCTTCCTCTTCTTAAAGGATACCTTTCAGCATTTCATAGAATACTGGTTTGGTGGTATTTTTGCTTTTTTTTTCTGACTTGTAATATTTTGAATTTCTAACATACTCCAGAAGGTTGGGAGATTCCCTTAATGGATGAGAGAAATCTGGGATGTTCTCTTATTACCAGATTTATTCCTGTAGCACATAAGTTTCCAATATATAGAGTTGTGAGAAAGCTGTACTTCATTTGGTATCATTCAAAATTTGATGAACTTGCATGTTAGATGTTAATTAGTCCCTTTAGAAAAATGCTCACCTGACGATATGTTTTATTGATTTGAGAGAGAGAGAAACATCGACGTAAGAAACATTCATTGGTCGCCTCGAATATGCCCCCGATGGGGGATCGAACCCACAACCTAGGTTTGTGCCCTGGCTGGGAATCAAATCCGCAAACTTCTGATGCAGGGGACAATACTCCAACCGAGTCACCCAGCGGGGGCAATTACTCCCTTTTTAAAACCTCTGTAAATATAGTTTATTGAAACATACATCATTTATGTACTGTTTTTGCAAAGGCTTTAACATTATTTTATTTTTTCCATCACCATTTATACCCTCTATGCCCTCTTCCACCTCCACCTCCACACCCCCATCCCCACCCCCGCAATCCTCACACTGCGGTCCATGTCGACGAGTTCTCGCTTTTTTTCTTTTTTGTTCAATCCCTACATGCCCCCCCCCCCCCGCCACTACCCCCGAGGCTTTTTTAGTAATTAAAACATTTTCAATTACAATTGACATTCAATAGTATATTGTTTGGGATGCATTTTCCCTTTTGGGCGTATGCCCATGCCTTTCCCATCCTCCTCTTCTTCCTCCCAAGGTGCACCTAAGCTCTAACCACTGAAACACACCACCCAGGGTTCCAAGGGCATCTTTTGAAACCTGATCAGAGAGAATAGTGGCCTATAGTTAATGGTGAAGTGACAACTTTTGAGTTGTGACAACTTGTTGGTTAATCCTTTTACATATATATATATATTTTAAATTGATTTCAGAGAGGAAGGGAGATAGGGAGAGAGAGATATAAACATCAATGATGAGAGCCAATCCTTGACCAGCTGCCTCCTGCACGCCCCCGCACTGGGGATCCAGCCCACAGCCCCACCTGTTATGGGAAGCATGACCTCCTGGTTCATAGGTGGATGCTCCATCTTTGAGCCACCCCGCTGGTCTGTGTTGGTTAATTCTAACAGCAGAAAGTGGAGAAGCCCAAGAAACAACCTTCTTATGTTGATTTTGTGACACTGACACTATTGACAAAATTGGAAAGTTCTATAACAGAAAAGAGTTCCCCCAAGTACCTTTTCTGAAAAGTAGTCCCATCTCTGTCTAACTTTTCAGATCTTGTGGTTTCGAAGGAATCCACACCGAATTGAAAGCGAGCTTAATTCCTCTGGAAACCAATCATTCATTCATCCATTCAGCAAATCCAGCAAATATGGACGACCCACTTTGAATGGCTCTGCTGGGCTCTGCGCGTACTATGGTTTTCTACAGTTCCCGTCCTGGTGTCTACTCGGAGGAAAGGGGAAGAAGATAGACGTGTAAATACATTCAAATGCATTTTATGAAGGAAATGAACAGCGTAGGGGACCTAAGTTTTGGACACAACAAAACTAGAAGCTCTGCAACTCGGCGCCCTGAGCAGGTAATTTCGGGATGAGCTGGGCGCGATGGATGGCGGAGCGCCGCGCTCTGGGAAGGTCCCGGCTCCCGGCAAAGGGTCGCACGGCGGCAGGTGCGTGAAGGCAGTGGGCGCGCAGTGGCCGCCGGGCCCGGGGCAGGGTGTCGCCTGGCTCCTCTGCGCACAAGAGGAACGGAGGGGCCCTGGCAGACCTTGGGAGGGATGGCTTCGCACCCGAGGAGCAGCGCACACGGGCCGGCGGCGGGAAACCCTGGGCTCGGGGGCCACGCGGTCGCGGGGGGGAGGAGCTTTCCCGCCGTCTCGCGACACGTCATCGAGCAGCTCCCCTGCCCGTGCTCCCAGCCGCACGCGCGGAAGTAAACACCGCGACGTCATCAGGGTGCGCCTGCGCCTTCCCCTCCGGTCTCCCCGCCGCGGTGGACGTGCTCTGCTCCGCTCGGGGCCGGGTCTATGTCCCGGCTTCCCACCGTCGCGGGCAGGGCGCCAAGGCGGCCAGAGGAGGGACAGCGGTCCAGAGAGCCCCCGGAAGAGCGGCCTTCGGCTGTTCCCATCGCGGACAGAGGTGCGGTCCTCGGGACGCTGCCCTGGCCAGCGAGAGTGACGGCTGGGGGTTTCGGGGGGCGTAGAAGTCCGCCGGGGGCCGGCGGAGCAGAGTGGGCGGGAGGCCGCCGCCTGCTCCTCGCCCTCCTCGCCAGAAGCGAACTTGGCGTCCAATGGGAGCACTTTGCTCTAGAGGGGGGCGGTCCCAGACCCAACTTGAGTGAAAACCTTCTGGGGGCCAAAAAAGTGGACCCCGAAGCCCAGACGCGCTCTCCTGTTAACCAGGCGCACAAAGCCTTTGTTCTCTACCCATCTACCCCCCCCTCCTCCGCCTTCGTCGGGTCGCCAGCCTGCCTTTGGGTACAGTATGGGAGCCAGTTTCCATGGTTACCCACCACTTGGCCTTCTGGGATATGTCACTCTGAACAGGGACCTAACTTGAACCATGAATCAGAAGCAGGCACAGGTGGCTCTTAATTCAGCTGACAGTTTTCTGCTGGGTTCCAGTTTTTGTTCTGTTGTTTGATGAAATTGGGTTTTGTGCTTCTGTATAGGTATACTTGCATATACGTTGCCTTGTACTAGCTGCTAGGCTAACTTTGAGTCATGCATTATAGCAAATGCTCAACTTGTTAGATGTCGCTAAAAAGTTGTTCTGGGCTTATAAACCCTCACTCACAAATGAGGCTTAGGTGATTTAATTGATAAGTCGTTGGTTGATGTTTTCCAACCCGAAAATTTTATTGTCTTTTTCTTTTCAGTTCTGGAAAATTGAGTCAAAGATATCTTTACAGACTTTTTAATTGCACAATTGTTTTTTCTCTCATTACAGAAGACAAAGGATGCACATCACAGGAGGGAGGAACCACTCCAACTTTTCCTATTCAAAAACAAAGAAAAAAGCTTATTCAAGCTGTGAGGGACAATTCGTTCCTTATTGTTACTGGAAATACAGGAAGTGGCAAAACAACTCAACTTCCAAAATATCTATATGAAGCAGGTAATGATATTCTGAGATAATTTGGGGAGGTTGAAAAAAATACCCTCCTGCCCTAGCCAATTTGGCTCAGTGGATAGAGCATCAACTTGCAGACTGAAGGGTTCTGGGTTCGATTTCAGTCAAGGGCACATGCCCAGGTTGTGGGCTCAGTCCCGAGTGGGGGGTGTGCAGGAAGCAGCCGATCAGTGATTGTCTCTCATCATTGATGCTTCTATCTTCTCTCCCTCTCCCTTCCTCTCTGAAATCAATAAAAATACATTTTAAAAAATCCTCTTAAAGGCTAATAGGACTTCTGTATACCATAAATGCCCACTATTTGTTTTACAGACCCAATTCTTCTCTTGGTCTGTCCCTACATCTTCCCTGCTTCTCTGTGGTTTTATTTCACATTCAGAGATTAGCTGAGATGGCAACTTTTCCATTTTTAATTATCATAATAATCCCAAGTAAAACTATAGGTATATACTGATTCTCTGCTATAGAATAAGGTTGTCTTGCAGTAGACTATTAACCATTGGGTATTGAAATCTTTTCCGGGAGAGGGATATATTAATATCTGTCGCTGACATTAGTATTTCTTCCTTCTTTCTCCAGAGCATTATCAGGTATTTATTCCCTGACAGTGCTAACACCAGCTAACAAATTACCCTTAAAGAGTCTTTCACTTTATTATGCTAGAACTTCCTAGCATAAGGTTAATAGAGAACAAAATTATATTGGATGATATTCATATAAACAAATAAAAACTTCTTAGCTTATATATTAACTTACTCTTATGCATCAAACCTAAGATGCCATTGATTAAGACATACCACTATTTTTTACTATTAACATACTGTTAATGAAGGAAAACTGTCATCAGTTGTCAGATGCATCTCCTTTTCAAAGATATTTTAAATAGTAAAAAAAAAAAAGTGCCTATAGAATCTATATAAAGTGATATATTTAAACTTCTGTGACAAAGATAAATCTATTTTAGGAAGTGTGTGGAATTTTATGGATTCCTAGAGATTAAAAATGCTTGGCTTATATTTTTAAAAGATGTTTTTGTTAATTTCAGAGAGGAAGGGAGAGGGAGAGAGATCAGCTGCCTCCTGCACATCCTTCACTGGAGATGGAGCCTGCAGTGCCCTGACCGGGAATTGAACCGTGACCTCCTGGTTCATAAGTCAATGCTCAACCACTGAGCCACACACTGGGCTTGGCTTACTCTTTAGAGTAAATCTTTATATTGGATTATTTTTAAATTGATTTCAGAGAGGAAGGGAGAGAGAAACATCAATGATGAGAGAGAATCATTGATTGGCTGCCTCCTGCCGCCCCCACTGGGGATTGAGCTTGCAACCCAGGCATGTGCCCTTGACCAGAATCAATCCTGGGACACTTCAGTCCACAGGCGGATGCTCTATCCACTGAGGCAAACCAGCTAGGGCTTTATACTGGATTTTTAAAAATTAGGCCTAATTAATATATATACATTTTGAATGATTATTAATATGTATTATTTTTAATTCTTAAATTTCCATGATACAAATGTAATACTATACTATGTTATTAATTTGCAGAGTTTGGGAAATACTTGAATAGTTTGTATTGATTGACCAGAAACAATTTAGCTCTAATAAGAAGCAACTGTTAACATTACTGTGTTTTTTCACTCTGGTTTTGATAGGGTTTTCACAACATGGTATGATCGGTGTGACTCAACCACGAAAAGTAGCTGCCATATCAGTGGCTCAGAGGGTTGCTGAAGAAATGAAATGCACTTTGGGATCCAAAGTAGGATACCAAGTTCGTTTTGATGATTGCAGCTCTAAGGTACAAAAGTTTTGTTGGTATTTGTTTAAGTACTGTAAATTTATGCAAAGAGTGAAGAAAATTATGAAAGATTTTAACTTTGAATTTATATTTTTAAGGAGACAAAATTTATATTTTAAGGAAACAAAATCTCAGAATTAATTTTTGTTGTCCATTGTTAATGCTTTGGAATGTCTGTTTAACCCATTTTCTCCGTTCTCAATTGGTTTCTAAGTGACAGTTATGTTTCTTTTTTTCTAAATATATTTTTATTGTGTTTTTTTGTTTGTTTGTTTGTTTGTTTTTTTACATGCCCTTGCAGGAATCGAACCTCGGACCTTTCAGTTCGCAGGCCGACGCTCTATTCACTGAGCCAAACCGGTTAGGGCTATTTTCATTGTTTTTTGAGAGAGGAAGGGAGAGGGAGAGAGAGATAGAAACATCAGTGATGAGAGAGAATCATTGATTGGCTGCCTC
This sequence comes from Myotis yumanensis, assembly GCF_028538775.1. Taxonomy (NCBI): domain Eukaryota; kingdom Metazoa; phylum Chordata; class Mammalia; order Chiroptera; family Vespertilionidae; genus Myotis; species Myotis yumanensis. The sequence goes on along the minus strand of NW_027223767.1, from coordinate 32,548,315 downwards.
CTGCACGTCCCCTACTGGGGATCGAACCCACAAAACCGGCAGGTGCCCTTGACCAGAATCGAACCTGGGACCCTTTAGTCCGCAGGCTGATGCTCTATCGACTGAGCCAAACCTGCTAGGGCATGTTTCTTTTTCTTAGAATTTTCTTATTTTCTTATTTTTTAGCTCCAAGGATCCTACATGTAACTTAAATTTGTATTCTTTTAAAAATGTTTTATTGTAAAATATACATAATATAAAAATTTACCATTTTAAACATTTTTAGGTGTGCCATTCACTGGCATTAAGTACATTCACAATGTGTGTCACCATCACCATTATCTGTCTTCAAAACTTTGTCATTATCCCAATAGAAACTCTGTATCTGTTAAATAGTAACCACCTCTTCTCCCCAGCCCCTGGTAACTACTATTTTACTTTCTGTCTCTGTGCATTTGCCTATCTCATAAATGAAATCATACAATATTTTGTCCTTTGATTTTGGCTTATTTCATTTAGCCTAATGTTTTTAAGGTTCATCCATGTTGTATGCTTGTATTCTTGAAGTCAATGGAAAACTGACAACTAAATTAACAAAGTCAGCAAGTATTTTGTACTGAGCATCTTCTATATTCATGGCACTAACAAGTTAAAAATTGTTTTCTTTTTAATAGTTAATAGTTACAATTTACATTCTCTTGGGATTTCTTAATTTTATACCAGATACAAAATAATCCCTGATTTACGTAAGGTTCCTAATGGGAATGATCATCAATTATGGCACAGAATGACTCTCTAAAATACTGTCTTTGCCTTCCTAGTAGCCACTGCAACTTTCCCTTCCATTGTTTTATGTATATCACTACTGTTAACTCCTAGCCTTGTTTAAAACTTTGTGTTTTAAACATTAGGAAACAGCAATCAAATATATGACTGATGGATGTTTATTGAAACATATTCTGGGAGATCCAAATCTTACCAAGTTCAGTGTCATTATTTTGGATGAAGCCCATGAGAGAACTCTAACTACAGTGAGTATTTTAATATATTGGTTATCTGTTAGACAGTTTGCTTCGGGGTAACTTTTGGATTACCTCCTCTTACATCTTAATCTATTGAAATAGGGAGTCTTTGGTTAGGGAAACAAAATATTTAAAAAGAGGTTGTTATGTATACTTATTAGAAATTTACTTTTCTTTCAGGACATCTTGTTTGGTTTATTGAAGAAGCTATTTCAGGAGAAGTCTCCTAACAGGAAGGAGCATTTAAAGGTCGTGGTGATGTCAGCAACTATGGAATTAGCCAAGCTCTCTGCATTCTTTGGAAATTGTCCAATATTTGATATACCTGGAAGGCTTTATCCAGTCAGAGAAAAATTCTGCAATTTGATCGGCCCACGAGACAAAGAAAATACTGCATATATTCAAGCGGTATTACTTTGCATCTTTTTTATATCTGTGATTCTAGTTGATTGTATAGTTTGATAATTTATTTGTTCCCCATTATTATCATTTTAAAAATATATATTTTTATTGATTTCAGAGAGGAAGGGAGAGAGAAACGTCAGTGATGAGAGAGAATCATTAATCAGCTGCCTCCTGCACACCCCACACTGGGGATCGAGCCTGCGGCCTGGGCATGTGCCCTGACCAGGAATCGAACTGTGACTTCTTGGTTCATAGGTTAGTGCTCAACCACTGAGCCATGCTGGCCAGGCTATTTTTATTTTATTTTATTGATTTTTAGAGAGAAATCAAGAGAGAGAGAAACATGGATGTGAGAGGGAAACACCTGCCTCCATTATGTGCCCTCACCGGGAATTGAACCCCCAATCTTTTGGTGCATGGGACAATGCTCCAACCAACCGAGCCACCTGGCCAGGCAGTTCCCTATTATTCTAATGGCCTCTCCTAAGACTTTTGAGAACCAAATTTAATTTTTCTGTGGAACAAGGGGAGGTGGGGGTAGGGGGCTGTATTTCCACTAGTATATTATGCTTGTGTTTCTTGCTTTAGATTGTGAAAGTGACCATGGATATCCATTTGAATGAAATGGCTGGCGACATCTTGGTTTTTCTGACTGGTGAGCATTCAGTATCAGGTGTAAGATGACTGTTTATGAGAGGGCACATGGCACCACGATGAAGTGCTGTCTTTGCTGGGAAATCTGGGTGGTACTCATGTTGCTGCAGCTTTTTATGACAATTTAAATAGTTATAGATTTTATATCTCATGTAAGATAATTCTACACTGCCGTTAAAAATGCCAATCTCATTAGTGAACATGTAAAACACACTGACCTTTTAGTAGAAAGATATTAAATGGTAAAGTACTAATATTTATATTAGTCTATCTCATATAGAAGTATTACCACACTAAACAGTTCTGAATCTGAATGATTAATTTTATTATTTCAAAAGATATCCTACCAGCTCCTTTCTCCTTTGAGTGGCTGGGTGATATTATATGATAGCAGTATATAAGGTGTGGAATCCATGTCTCATAGATGAGCCCTTTTTGTAGGACAAAAATCCCAGATTAATGTGATTCTTCAAGTAATAGCATCCTATTAGCAGAAATGAGTCATTTCATCACTCGCCTCCTACTTTCCTTCTACTGATGTCATAAGTGAGACATTGCAACAGTCACTTTGCCATTTTAAGATTACTTAAGTATTTTGAAACACACCGAAATGCAGTATCTCCTGGACTAGAATCCCTTAATGATTAACCTTACTGAATCTTCCTCAAAAACCACGTTAAATAACATGAAAGGCTAGAAGATTATAAACATTTTTATTCCTTTAGAGAGTTAAATTCCTTGGAAACGGGTGTTTCTTCTATTTTTTATTTTACTGTTGAGATTTGGACAACTTATGTGTTCATCTCCTTTAGATCAAATGAGAGATTTAAAATAACTATTATGCAAAACTGATTTTAATTTAGAAGGTCTTTTTTTCACTCTTAAATTAACTTTGCTATTGAGTTGCTGATGGTGTTTTCTCCCCTCATTTCAGGTCAATTTGAAATAGAAAAAAGTTGTGAATTACTTTTTCAGATGGCAGAGTCTGTTGATTATGATTATGATGTTCAAGATACCACTCTAGATGGCTTATTAATATTGCCATGTTATGGATCTATGACAACAGGTAATTAATTCCTCATTCGCATAGAAAATTTGACTGATTTTAAAAAACATTTTATTGAAAAATCACATATGTGCAGAAAGGTGCACACACAAGTCCTAAATGTTTATTTTTAGGTCAATGAATTTCACAAACTGCGCTCACCTTTGTAACTAACACCCACAACATGAAACAGAACATTAAGAGAACCAGCATCCTTTGAGAGAAGTGATTTTTTTCTTTTTCTTTTTTCTTTTTTAAATATATTTTATTGATTTTTTACAGAGAGGAAGGGAGAGGGATAGAGAGTTAGAAACATCAATGAGAGAGAAACATCGATCAGCTGCCTCCTGCACACCCCCCACCGGGGATGTGCCCGCAACCAAGGTACATGCCCTTGACCGGAATCGAACCTGGGACCCTCAGTCCGCAGGCTGACACTCTATCCACTGAGCCAAACCGGTTAGGGCAGAAGTGACTTTTTTTTTGAAGTCTTTTCCAAGGGTCTTCCACATGCCTCTTAGCATTATTAAGAGTGACCTACATCTTCTCCCACTGGAACAAAAATATTGTTGGTAATTTTTAGAAATAAGGACCATAATTTCTTGATAGTAGCACCATAAGTCAAGCCTTATTTGCCACGGCCACAGAGCTTCTGCAAATCTTACATATCCAGATATATCTGAGACTAAACACAGTGGGAGTTTTTATTTTTTATTTTTACTTTTTTTAGAGAGAGAGAAACATTGATTTGTTGTTCCACTTATTCATTCCTTCATTGGTTGATCCTTGTATGTGCCATGACCAGGGATCCAACCAGCAACCTTGGTGATGATGCTCTGACTAACTGAGCTACCTGGCCAGAGCAACACTGGATTTTTTAAGTGTTCACATATTAGCCTACTTTTCAAGAATGATGTAAATTCAAAGAGCATATGCAAACTCTTATTCTGATATTGTTCATGATAAATGTTGTTAAGTGAGGTTTAGAGTTTTTGTGTAAAACTATTTTATTAGAGATTTGATTTGTAAAACTAAAGGAAAATTAACTGTAGCTGCCTAGAGTTTTATTGGGATTAGCATTTAATATAATGTAAAAAACATGTTTTTTTATGTGTGTTTTTGTTTTTATTGAGTAGTTGATTCTTATATTAATAAAAAAATTTAGGAATATATGTGTTGGTAAATAACTATAGACCACATGCTATTATGGAAATTTCCTTTATGATGATATTAGGCCCTTGCTCTCGATATTGAAATCTATTTTTAGATTTTTACTTTTTTTTTTTAATATATTTTATTGATTTTTTACAGAGAGGAAGGGAGAGAGATAGAGAGTTAGAAACATCGATGAGAGAGAAACATCGACCAGCTGCCTCCCGCACATCTCCCACTGGGGATGTGCCCGCAACCCAGGTACATGCCCTTGACCGGAATCGAACCCGGGACCCTTCAGTCCGCAGGCCGATGCTCCATCCACCGAGCCAAACCGGTTTCGGCTAGATTTTTACATCTTAAACGGAATTCTTAAGGTCATCATTAGATATTTAAGGTTCTTATTGTTTTCTGGGGATTTGATCTAATGACTCTTAAAATTTGCTTTAAAATCGATAAGGTAATTAAAAACAATTACGGTTGCTTTATTATTAACCATTAACTAACTATATTTTTTCATATAAAATAAATACATGTAAATATATATAAATGTATATATATGTAAATATATAAATATATTCTTTTTTAAAAATATATTTTTATTGATTTCAGAGAGGAAGGGAGAGGGAGAGAAATCGAAACATCAGTGATGAAAGAGAATCATTGATTGGCTGCCTCCTGCACACACCCTTCTGGAGATTGAGCTCGAAACCTGGGCATGTGCCCTTGACCAGAATCGAACCTGGGACCCTTCCGTCCGCAGGCTGACGCTCTATCCACTGAGCCAAACCAGCTAGGGCTATTCTTTCCTTCTTATTACCACATTGAAAATACCGTTCTATATCTGCTCTTGCTTCTTGTTTAGCATCCTGAAATCCAGTTCTTATACTGTTAAAGGTTGCTAGTGACTTATTTCTCAAATCTCATGGCCATGATGTATTTTGATTTTGTGATGACAATAATAGGTCTTTGAAATGTTATCTTTTGGGATACTATTTAATTATCTAGTTCTCCTGAGCAATTTTTCTCTAAGGCTTCTCTGCCTTCCCACTTTCTCCAGCCTTTGTTCCCTTCTAAATGTGACTATTTTCTAGTTTCATTCCTAGCTTGCTGTTTTCTTAAAAATGTGTTTTGGTGAAACTGGATCCTAGGATTCACCTTTCACTTCTCTGTGAACAATTCCTATATTTAAAAAAAAACAAACAAACAAACAAAAAAAACAATTCCTGAAAGCGCTCTCTAGTTCAGACTCACTCCTGCAGCCTAGACCTCCTGGGTCTCTTCACTTGGTTTTCTGGTCTTATGCTTGTTATTATCTAGATCCGTGGTTGGCAAACTGCGGCTCTCGAGCCACATGCGGCTCTTTGGCCCCTTGAGTGTGGCTCTTCCTAAGCGTTAAGAGTACCCTAATTAAGTTAATAACAATGTACCTACCTATATAGTTTAAGTTTAAAAATTTTGGCTCTCAAAAGAAATTTCAATCGTTGCACTGTTGATATTTGGCTCTGTTGACTAATGAGTTTGCTGACCACTGATCTAGATCCTTCAATCCAAACAGGTGGCAACTCCTGCAGGTTTTCTTTACCCTTGTCTTATCCAGATCTCTCATTCTTTTTAGTTTTTCATTATCATTGTTAGATTTGGGATCTTTAGTTTGCCTTTCTGAGTTGTTACCATAGCCTGCTAATCGGTTTTCCCTCATTTTATTGGCCATCCTATGTGCAGTGCTGATCTTCCAACAGCACAGCTCTGATTGTGTCAGTATCCTGTTGGGTACCTTCAGCTGTTATTCCCGACTGAATTAAAGTGCCAACTTATTAAGTTGCCATTCAGTATCCTTCCGGCATGACTGCAACCTGCTTTCAGCCTTAATTCCCAGTGCATGTGCACACAGTAAAGATGTGGGCTGGGTGTGAGTAGAGCCATTGCTGAAGGGTTGTATTTATTTTAGTTTCCTTTCTGGTTCCAAGGGCACTATAAGGGCAAGCTACTGGCGATCCATTATGAGCATAATAGGTTTTTTTAAAAAAATATATTTTTATTGATTTCGGAGAAGAAGGGAGAGGGAGAGATAGAAACATCAATGATGAAAGAGAATCATTGATTGGCTGCCTCCTGCATGCCCCCAACTGGGGATCGAGCCACACCCAGGCATGTGCCCTTGACTGGAATCGAACCCAGGACCCTTGAGTCCCCAGGCCGATGTTCTATCCACCGAACCAAACCAGGTAGGGCGAGCATAATAGTTTTAATTACAGCAGTTTATAACAGTGCAAAGCAGCATTCAATGGAGCTGATGAGGCACTAAGTAATGGGTGAGGGGGAATTAGACAAGATAGGGAGAGTGTCAGGTTCCTGGGCCCTTAGGCTTTCTTTTTAAACCTGCTTAATACAATTCAGCACTTTTTTTTCTTTATTATTGCTATTTTGGGTGGTGGGGAAAGACACTGTTATGTTACTTCCTTTATTTCAGGAACAGAAAACTTGAGCTGGGGAGTGAGGAGAGGGAAGAAGGGTTTCCTGCTTGTAGCCTGTAGGAAGGGGGTTCAAAAATGACCCATGTCTAAGTTTAGTGAATCAGTAAAAATTATAATGTGGATATTTTATATTTGCTTATTTCTGGGCTAGTCATGAGGGTGGCTGAGTGTTTTAAAGAGACACCTTAAAGTATGTTGTTAACTGGCAGAAAAATTCTCATCTGTCAAGTATGAAGAGGTGCTGTGGTGTCCTTTCTGCTGCCGAGGTTACACGATCCCGCTCCCTGAGCTGAACTTCCCAACCCCACCCTTTGTGACATTCTCTCAAGCTAGAAGTGCTGGTGGGATTTCTTAAATCCTTTTCCTCCCACATCGTTTTTGGTGACTGTTTGCTATTTCCTTAACTTGAACGTCTCCTTTCTCTCTTCTCCCCTCTCACTTGCTGAAATCCTGCTATTTTGTTTCACCAACTCCATAAAAATTTTCCCCTGTTTCCCTCCTCACAACTTGCTGTGATCGCTTCTTCATTTTGAACCTCATGCTTTGCTGTACCTCTTGTGGCACTTAACACATTCTACCTCGTGTTGTGGTTGTCTCATCCTCTCGAAGAGATTGTGAACCTCGTGAAGGCAAGTACAATATTTTGAAAAAGTCCTCATTATATACTTGTTAGACTGAATTCAGATTTTTTACTTTCTGCAGGACTTTCAACAAATGCTATGACTAGAACCTTTTTCTTATTTCTCTCAAACCTCTTTGCTCTTCTGACTTCCTTCTTTGGTTCGGGGTATTGTAGTTTCTCAGATTTGTCATGCATCTAGGGAAAGCTGAACCCCACAAAAAGGTATGAACTGAAATATACCTGTTTTTACATAAGTGACAAATATTTGCATGGAATTAGACAATTTTAGCACTAAAAGTAATAATCGAATTCAGTGCTTCTTAGTCTCTTTTAGAGGGTAGGGTCTCAGATTCTTTTAAAAAGGTAATAAAAGTCATTGCTTGTTTCTCTAGAAAAATGCACACACATGCGCGCGCGCACACACACTCACATACATATACTATATGGTCTTGCATAATCAGACTTCTTTATTTTACAGTAGAGGCTAGGTGATGTCCCAGATGTCACATGGTACATCTGTATTTGATAACTGGTTATTTATTCGGTAGTGGGTGATGAGACAGTATGTGTTTCCAAAATACATGAAGAAAAGGAAAGGAGTTTTACCTTGAATTAATGTACAACATTTTAAAAGAGGAAAACTGCTTGCTTAGATTAGTACATAAATCCCCAAGTAGTTTTCTTCCTGCAAAACAAAAACATTACCTCAATATGGTAGGTAACTAGAATTTGCTTTGTTTACAATAGTTTCTTTAAATGTTAAGATTAAAGGTGTAGGGGAATAAGATTAGTAAGCTTCACATAAAAACTTCTATTCTGTGTGGAACTTCCCCAAATGAGAAAATATTTTTTTTGGCTTATAAAGAAATACATACTTTAAAAAAATCAGCAAAGTAAGAATATTACTTAAACTTAGATTCCACTAACATGGTTAAGTACTAATCACTATTAAGATTTTGAGATATATTGTTCTGGACTTTTTCTTTATACATTTAAATATATTTCTATTGGTTTTTATTTTTATTTATTTATTTGTTAATCCTCACCCAAGGATATTTTTCCATTGATTTTTAGGGAGAGTGGAAGAGAGAGGGAAAGACAGAGAGCAACATCGATGTGAGAGAAACACATCGATTGGTTGCCTCCGACCAGGGCCAGGGCCCGAGGCATCTGCAACCAAGGTACGTGCCCTTGACGGGTTGAACTCGGGACCCTTTGTTCCGCAGGCCGACGCTCTATCCACTGAGCCAAACTAGCTAGGGCTATTTATTGATTTTTTTAGAGAGAGTGGAAGGGGGAGAGAGAGAGAGAAAAACATGGATTTGTTGTTCCACTTATTTATGCATTCATTGGTTGATTCTTGTACGTGCCCTGACTAGGGATCAAACCTGTAGTCGTGGCATATTGGGAGGATGTTCTTACCAACTAAGCTACTTTGCCAGGGCACTATTTTTTAAAAATATATTTAATTTTACTTTAATTTACTTGAAGGAATTATTAAACTTCAAGTTAATTTTTACCACATGAGATAATATTTTATAAAAGTTTGCTTTAAAGTTTAGCAAGATGAAAAATATTAAGCTGAAGTTAGTATCTTCTTTCAGAACATATTTGATTAGAGATCTTATTTGTTTACTTATCTGATGAGGACTTAAATACTTTTACTCTTCTATATCCTCTTCTAATTTTTGTTATTATTATATTATTCCGATGTATTTAGTGTTTACCATCAATTTTTTTTTAAACTGGTTTTTTTTTTCATTCCTACGTTACTTTTGGTTAACTTTAGATTGGCTTACTTTTTTTAAAATAGAAGGGCTCTTGAGTGGTTTTTTTTTTTTTTTTTAATAATTATTTTTGTTTATTTCAGGGAGGAAAGGAGAAGGAGAGGGATAGAAACATCAGTGATGAGAGAGAATCATTGATCAGCTGCCTCCTGCACACCCCACACTGGGGATTGAGCCCACAACCTTGACATGTACTCTGACCAGGAATCGAATCATGACCTCCTGGTTCATAGGTCAATGCTCAACCACTGAGCCATGCCAGCTGGGCTTGAGGACTATTTTTTTGTTGCTCTTTTATGTTTGAGAATGTCTGGCTTTTCCCTTTTTACTTGAAGTACATCTTGGCTGGGTTTTATGTTCTTGGGTCACACTTTCTTTTCCGTAGAAATTGGTAGACATTGTCCAGTTGTCTTCTGGCATTGAATGTTGCTGTGGAGGCGTCTGAGGCCAGCCTGATTTTTTTCCCCTTCCCTGTAAGTGATTTGCTTTTTCTGTCGGATTGCCTGAAAATTTTAATCTTTATCCTTAAAGGCCAAATCCATCTTTCTATTTAATTTATACCCAGGCCTCTTAAGGCCAGGGAAGTGCCAGGAACTCAGAAATACTCTCTTGTTAACTCTCAAGTCTGATTCATTTTTCTCTCTCTTTAGACTAGATTCCTGTCCTTCACTTTCTTTAGTCATTTTCCTATGACAAGTTTATTTTTCCTCTTTGCAAGAGACTAGCCTAATCAAATTGAGCATCTCTTGGACCTTCTTCCAAATTCATAGGAGAATCAGATTGGCCCAACTTGGGGAAGATGTTTATCCTTGGTGCTATAAATCAGAGCAAGTACCATCCTATAAGCATTGCTGCTGGGGCCCACCCTTCAGAGTGTGGGTAGTGGAAATGAGTGTGGTGTACTTGTTTAGAGAGGTAGTCATGAGTTGGGCAGACACTGAAAAAGTAAAAACTACTTAGCTAATCAGTCTTTAAGGCAGAGAGAGGTCCTTTATCTGTAGCCCTTAAATGGGAATTGTTTGAAAATTTTGTGTGTGTGTACAAACGTGTCTTTTAATGGAGAAGAGGTACATGGTTTTAAAATATTCTCAAAGGGAGCTATGACCTACATAAAGGCGTCTGCTGTAGGGTTTATTTTAGCAATAATAAACTGAGTCCATGGATCTAGAAACCTTAACAGTGAAAGGTGAGGAAAAATAGTTTTTGCTATTATTTTTGAATTCAAGATAATTAAAGAGGTGAAGAGAATATAATGGAAAGAGAATATAATGGAAAGAAGTTACTTTTTCAAAACTTGAGTTTGCCAAATGCATGTTATAAATTAGTATTTTCCTTTTACATATGTTTTAGATCAACAGAGGAGAATATTTTTGCCACCTCCACCTGGAATTAGAAAATGTGTCGTATCCACTAATATTTCTGCAACATCTTTGACAATAGATGGAATCAGGTACAACTTTAAAAAATTATTTTAAAGCCAAGAAAGCCACTTAGTTCATCATAAAACATTGAGTTTGCTTCTCTGTGCCCTCCACTAATTCCCTTCTCACCTTAATTTGAAGTCACCTGTCATTTTTGTAATTATTGATTGCAATAAATAGGGAAATGGAGTAGGAAGTGCATATAATATTTATGTTCACTCTTTTTTTTCTTTTATTAAGTATATTTTTTATTGATTTCAGAGAGGAAGGGAGAGGGAGAGAGAAATAGAAGCATCAATGATGAGAGGGAATCATTGATCGGCTGCCTCATGCACATCCCCTACTAAGGATCGAGCCCACATGTGCCCCAGGCATGTGCCCCAACTGGGAATCGAACCATGACCTTCTGGTTCATGGGTTGATGATAACCACTAAACCACAACGGCTGGGCTCAATTTTGTATAACATAAAATTAACATTTAACACTGGACAATCAAGTAGTATTTAGTACATTTACAACATTGTGCAACCACCAACTCTATTTAGTTTTTAAAATAATATTTTATTATATAATTTTAAAATTATTATTTTTTTGATTTCAGAGAGGAAGGGAGAGGGAGAGAGATAGAAACATCAATGATATGAGAGAATCATTGATCAGCCGATCAATGATGAGAGAGAATCATTGATTGGCTGCCTTCTGCATGCCCACCACTGGGATTGAGCCCAAACCCAGGCATGTGCCCTTGACTGGAATCAAACCCAGAACTCTTCAGTCTGCAGGCCAACGCTCTATCCACTGAGCCAAACAAGCTAGGGCAACTCTGTCTAGTTTTAAAACATTTTTATCACCCCAAAATAAAATCCTGTACACTTTAAGCAGTAACTCAGAATATGATATATATGCCATTATATATATACGAGAGGCCCGGTGCACGGATTCGTGCACTGGTGGCATACCTTGGGCTGGCCTGTGCCCTCTCACAATCCGGGACCCCCTGGGAGATGTCAGACTGCTGATTTCAGCCCAATCCCCGAAGGCCAGGCTGAGGGACCCCACCGATGCACAGATCGTGCAGGGCTTCTAGTATGCATATAAGATCTTTGGTTAATCTCTTCTCACCCTCCCCCCTTACCTCTGAGATTCATCAGTCTGTTCCATGTTTTCATTCCTGTGCATTGAGCATCTGCCCCCTGGTGGTCAGTGCACAGCATAGCTACCAGTAGAACAGTCACTTAGGCTTTTATATATATAGATACCATAATTTATGCATCTATTCATTTCTTAATGGGCCATGGACATTTAAGTTTTTTTCCACCTTTTGGTTCTTACAAATAGTGCTGCTATGAACATACATCTACAAGTATGTGTTGAGTCCTGTTTTCAGTTCTTTGGGGTGCTTATTTAGGAATGGATTTCTGGGTCACATGGTAATTCTGTGTTTAACATTTTGAGGAACCTTCAAACCTTTTTCCACATTACATTGGCTGAACCATTTTACATTTCCAGCAGGAATGTATGAAGCTCCAATTTCTTGACTTTCAAGTTTTACAGTTAACGTTAAAGTCATCATGTAGTTGTTAGTTTGGTGAAAAAGGAGATTCCATAGTGGTTGAAAATTAACAACTCTTTCCTTATTTCCTAGAAACTTAGCTTGTTTTCATTCTTCTTAGGTATGTGGTAGATGGTGGCTTTGTGAAGCAGTTAAATCACAATCCCAGATTAGGCTTGGACATCCTGGAGGTGGTTCCAATTTCAAAGTAAGTCTCTATGTCACGCCTTTTTGTTCAAAGAACCATGGATTAGATAATTTCTGGTTGGTTCAGGGTGGGAGGTGAATTGCTTAGGAAACACAGAACATTATTTTTTTAATCTTTATTGTTGAAAGTATTACATATGTCCCCCATCTTCCCCCCATTGTCTCCTTCTAGCCTGCCCCTACCCCCCGCACCTGGCCTTCACCACCCTATTGTTTGTGTCCATATGTGTACAAGTTCTTTGGTTGATCTCTTCCCACCCACCTACCTCCACCTTCCCTCTGAGATTTGACAATCTGTTCCTTTCCTCTATGTCTCTGGATCTATTTTGTTCATCAGTTTATTTTGTTCATTAGATTCCACATGAGTAAGATACTTGTCTTTCTCTGACTGGCTTGTTTTGCTTAGCATAATACTCTCCAGGTTCCTCCATGCTGAACATTTTGGGGACTTTTGTTTTTCTTTCTTCTAAAGGAGTGAGGCGTTACAGCGAAGTGGTCGAGCTGGTAGGACTTCCTCAGGAAAATGCTTTCGGATCTATAGTAAAGATTTTTGGAACCAGTGTATGCCCGACCATGTGATCCCTGAGATTAAGAGAACTAGTTTGACATCTGTAGTTTTGACCTTAAAGTGCCTTGCCATACACGATGTTATAAGGTATGTAGACAGCTTTTAAAAAAAAGGAAAATGTGTTAGGATGGAGCCTGGTTAATTCTCAGAAATTCTTTTGAAGTATTTGGCTCAGATATCCCTATATCTCAAGATTTAAGTAAACCCATACACAAGGCTTCTTTATGATGCTTTACTAGACTTTGACCCCAATCTCATATTTGTTTTAAAATATGTTTTTATTGATTTCAGAGAGGACGGGAGAGGGAGAGAGATAGAAACATCAATGATGAGAGAGAATCATTGATCGGCTGCCTTTTGCATACCAGCTACTGGGGATTGAACCTGCAACCCAGGCATGTGCTCTGACTGGAATTGAACCATGATCTCCTTGTTTATAGCTCAACATTCAGCCACTGAGCCATGCCAGGCAGGCCCTTGCTCATATTTTAACCTTGGTTTAATGGTGTGCCTCATGCTGATATTATTTGGGTCATTTAGTGACCACTGTTTATCTGTTAAGAAAGGTATATAATGATCATAATTCCATGGGGTTTTTTTTGTAGCATCTTTGGTAGAGCCAGCTTTGTGTACTATGCACTGTGAGAAACGGTAATAATCGAGTAGTTTTTTGCTTTCACTAAGCTTAAGTTACATTGGAGAAACAAGATTGGTATAATCAAGTAACTATTGCTCCTGTTTAAAAGTATGTATATATATTCATGCTGGGTTATATGCCACTGTTATCCTTTGTGAATATTATTAATTCTCATATGTTTATTAATGATATTGTGGTTATGTAAGAGAATGTCCTTATTTTCAGGGGATGCATGCTGAGTATTTTGGGGATGAATAAGCATTGTATTTGCAATTTGCCTTAAGAGTTCAGGAGAAATTAAGTAATTGGTACATACAGATACATAAAGCAAATTTGGTAAAATTAATTGAACATACTTGCCTTTTTATCAAAAGCCATTTTGAAGTACTATTAAACATTCTGTAATTTTTGGGCACTTTCAGTGAATTTTTCTCCATTGTTTTATAAACTTATAATAAAATTGTGGACTAAAGAATAGAATAGAGTTGACATTGGGCTGTGAAGAATTGGGCAGGATTCAGATAAGAGGAATGGCGAGGGTGTTCCAGCTAAGGAGATCAAAAACAGGTGCTTCTCGAATTAATCAAAGACTATGATTCAGAAAAACTTATTTCCTCTTTTGCTGAATGCTGATCATGATCATAGGATGCCTTAAAAAAAGAAGAGAGAGTATTTGAAAAATAGGAGTGCTAAAACCTTTTAAAGGAAGTTTCAAGTCTGTATAAAATCGTACTGTGTTCAAGAAATGGGATCTCATTTTATATCTCATGTAAACACAGGTTTCCTTATTTGGACCCACCTAATGAGAGACTTATTTTGGAAGCCCTTAAACAACTTTATCAGTGTGATGCTATTGACAGGTAAAGAGACAACCAAACAAAACCCCTCCCCCAAACCCCAACCACAACAGATGTTAATTTCTTTTTAAAATAGGCTTCTTAATACTTTACTTATAAGTATAAAATAATTTGTTTGAATTGAGTGGATTGTTTTACCTGAAATTAGAAATTGTCCTCAGCCTTTTTTCACCACAATTCTGAATTTACAAATTATACCATAAAATGAATTTTGTTCAATATTGGTACTATTTAACAAGTAATTTCTGAGTACTGTTTCAGTGCCAGGCATTATGCTGGGTATATCAAAATGATAAGAGAGCCAGAATCCTTGTTCTCATGAGTGTGTGATGGGGAAGGATTTGGTAATTATCACTCTTTCATTACTTCCATTACTTCAAGGACATCCTCTGTGTTTCCATAGCATTTTGTGTCTGTTATACTACTTTATTTTGCATCATTGTTTAGGATTTTGAATGTACTGGCCCTTAACAACAAGGAATTTATTATCTTGATGTTTTTCTTATCTATGACTACAGTGTGTCATGTTTCTTAAATTGAATTTATGGGGGTGATTGAAGGTAATCTAAATTATGTCTGATTTATTCTGAATGATGAGCATTTCATTTGTACTCTTCCAAAGTAGAAAGACATAAGAACTTTTTTTTCTATTAAGGAATGGCCATGTGACCAGATTGGGTTTGTCTATGGTAGAATTTCCTCTCCCTCCACATCTGACATGTGCAGTAATAAAGGCTGCTTCTCTGGACTGTGAAGATCTACTACTTCCAATAGCAGCAATGTTGTCTGTGGAAAATGTCTTCATTAGACCTGGTAAGAAGGTTATTGAAGAGGTTTACTTTTAATTAATAGACTTTAACCCTAGCCGAGTAGCTTGGTTGGTTAGAGTGTTGTCCCAATACACCAAGGTTTGGTTCCCCAGTCAAGGCACATATAAAAATTGACCAATTAATGCATAAATAAGTGAAACAACAAATCTATGTTTCTCTCTCTCTCTCTCTCTCTCTCTCTCTCTCTTTCTCTCTCCCTCTCGCCCTCCTTCCCTCTCCTTCGCTCCCTTCTTCTCTCTCTCTAAAAATAAAAGAACAATTAATAGACTTTATTTTTTAGAACAGTTTTAGGTTTATAGAAAAATTGAAGGAAAGTACAGATACACAGTTTCTCCTATTATTAGCATCTTTCATTATTCTGGTGCATTTGTTACAATTGATGAGCCAATATTGATACATTATTATTAATTAAAGGGATCACTGTGCTATATGGTCTGTGGGTTTTGACAAATCTGTAATGACACCTACCCAACATTACAGTATTATACAGAGTAGTTTCATTGACCTAGATATTTCCTGTGCTCCACCTGTTCATCCCTGCGTCCCTTCCCCCAAACCCCTTACAACCATGAATGTTTTTACTGTCTCTTTAACTTGGCTTCTTTAACTTAGCAATGTACATTTAAGGTTTCTCCATGTCTTTTTGTGGCATAAGAGCTCATTTCTTTTTATTGCTGAATAATATTCCATTGTATGGAATTTGTTTATTCATTCACCGATTGAAGGGCATCTTGGTTGCTTTCAATTATGAGTAAAACTGCTATAAACATCTATGTGCAGGGTTTTGTGTAGACATAGGTTCTCAATTCATTGCTGAATAGTGTAAGAATATGTTTAGGTTTATAAGAAACTGCCAAACTGTTTTCCAGACCTTCTAAAGGTCTGCACTATTTTGCATTCCTACCAGCAATGAGTCTGAGAATTTCTGTTGCTCCACAACTTCACCAGTATTTGATGTTACTGGTGTTTTGGATTTTGATCATCTTAATGATCTTAATAGGTGTGTAGTGGTATCTCACTGTTGTTTTAATTTGTTGCCTCATGGTGACATGTTGTTAACCGTCTTTTTATATGCTTACTAGAGGCCTGGTGCACGAATTTGTGCACGGGTGGGGTCCCTCTGGGTGGCCTGCAGGGATCAGGCCGAAACCCGTAGTCCAACACGGCCTGCAGCTCCTACCTGCCGCTCCCACTCATCCCGGCCCCACTGTGCCTGCCACGGGCTTGCCCAATCAGTCCCGATCAGGAGAGGCTCGTGCTGCTGCAGCAGTGCTCACCAGCCATGAGCCCTGCATCTGGCACCCTCCCTGTGCGATCGGGCTGAAACCAGCTCTCCAACATCCCCCGAGGGGTCCCGGATTGCGAGAGGGTGCAGGACAGGCTGAGGGACCCCACCGGTGCACGGTCGGGCCAGGGAAGGACTGCCGGAGGGGTCCAGGGCGTATCTGGCCCATCTCGCTCAGTCCCGATCGGGCTCAGTCCCGATCGGGCCTGCCCCAGCAGCAAGCTAACCTACCGGTCAGAGCATCTGCCCCCTGGTGGTCATTGCACGTCATAGCGACTGATCGACCAATTGATTGTCTGCCCCCTGATGGTCAGTGCATGTCTCATAGCGAGCAGCTGAGCAGCCTTAGCATATCATTAGCATATTATACTTTGATTGGTTGTTCTGCCGTTCAGTCTATTTGCATATTACCCTTTTATTATATAGGATTTGCCATGTATAGTCTTCTTTGGTGTCTGTTCTGGTCTTTTTAAATTGGGTTGTTTGTTCTCTTATTGTTGAGGCTTTAAAAAATTTTTTATTGATTTTAGAGAGAGAAAGAGGAGGGAGAGAGAAAAAAACATTGATTTGTTGTTCCATTTATTTATGCATTCATTGATTGATTCATGTATGTGCCCTGACCAGGGATCAAACCCACAACCTTGGTGTATCAGGCTGATGCTCTAACCAACTGAGCTACCTGGCCAGGGTGCCTCTTATTGTTGAGTTTTATATTTGTACTAGAGGCCCAGTGCACGAATTTGTGCACCAGTAGGGTCCCTTGGCCTGGCCTGTGGGATCAGGTTAAAACCAGCTCTCCAACATCCCCTGAGGGGTCCCAGATTGCAAGAGGGTGCAGGCCAGGCCGAGGGACCCCACTGGTGCACGATTGGGGCCTGGGAGGAACGTGGGAGGTTGGCCAGCCCAGGAGGGACCATGGGAGGGCTCCAGAGCGTGTCTGGCCTGTCTTGCTCAGTCCCGATCGGCTGGATCCCAGCAGCAAGCTAACCTACCAGTCGACTGCCCCCTGGTGGTCAGTGCACATCATAGCAAGCAGTTGAGTGACCTTAGCATATCATTAGCATATTACACTTTGATTGGTTGAATGGATGACCAGATAATGAGACACTTAGCATATTAGGCTTTTATTATATAGGATATTTAGGATAACCGTACTTTATCAGATATGTTTTTTGCAAATATTTCTCCCAGTCTGTGGCTTGTCATCTTGTTTTCTTGACATTATCTTTTGCAGAGTGGAATTTTTTAATATTAATGATATTCAGCTGATGAATTATTTCTTGCATGGGTTATGCCTTTGGTATTTTATCTAAAAAGTCATCACCATACCTAAGGTCATCTGGATTTTCTCCTATGTTATCTTCTGGGAGTTGGATGTCCATTTGTTCCAGCTCCATTTGTTCAAAAGACTACCTTTTCTCCCTTAAAATGCTTCTGCTCCTTTGTTAAAGATCATTTGCTTGTATTTGTGTGGGTCAGTTTCTGACTTTACTCTTTCCCTGTTTTGGCTATACTGAGTCTTTTCCCTTTGTATATAAACTTTAAAATCAGGTTGTTGATATTCACAAAATAACTTGCTAGGACTTTAATTGGGATGTATTGAATCTATAGATCAAGTTGGAAAAAACTGACATCTTGACAGTATTGTCTCCCTATCTGTGTACATGGAATATTTCTCCATTTATTTAGATCTCCAGTATTTCAGAGCATTTATTTATTTATTTTTGTTATTATTTAAAAACTTATATTGCATTTATAGGGGTGACTTTGGTTAATAAAATTATATGAGTTTCAAGTGTACAATTCTATAATATATCATCTGTTTATTGTATTGTATGTTTACTGTCACTGAAAAAAATGCTTTTATTGATTTTAGAGAGGAAGGGAGAGGGAGAGAGATAGAGATAGAAACATCGATGACAGAGAAACATTGATTGGCTGCCTCCTCTACTCTCCCTACTGGGGATTGTGTCTGCAGCCCAGGCATGTGCTCTGGCCAGAATCGAACCAAAGACTTCTTGGTGCATGAGTCGATGCTCAACCACTGAACCACATCGGCTGGGCTCACTGACCATTTTTTGATTACCATATACCTAGCTCTGTAGGACATGAAACTGAGGACAAATGGTTTTTTCATTTTGTTATCCTTTAACTTAGTTGTTTAAAATAGGGAGTATGTGATGTTCCTGGCAGGGAGAGTTAATTTCCTTTCATTGGTAAGGGAAGATAGTATGGTGAACCTTTGCCCTGTTGTATAGTACATTAGTAATATATTAACCTTTTTTTCCCAAGCATCAAAAGAAGGTAGTTTAGCCCTTGTACCCTCAGAGGATTGTTTTGAGGTTTTCATGTCTTTAAACTTCTGCTTGTTCTTTTCTTGGTGTGTCATCATGGGACACAGCTTAGTTTGTCACATGTCAGCTTTGCTTTCTTCTGGTGGGGTCACAGTTTTTCATTTGTAAAACTAGGGATTTGGATTAAGGTGATCCAATTCTAATAGTCTTGTAAGGCCAGAAAAAGGAAACGTTTTTCCTTGTTGGGATATCCTATATAATAAAAGTCTAATATGCAATTTTCCCTCTCCACCGGAGTTCAACTGCTCGCTATGACGTGCGCTGACCACCAGGGGGTGGCGAGGAACAGGGCAGATGTCCGCTACACCATGCGACCTCTTGGTGGCTACCTGGGGGCGGGGGTGATGGGGACAGAGGTGCAGTGAGAATGTGGTGGGTCCACCGACCTCACTCTAACTCCCCCTGCTAACCTCCCCCGCGCTCAGGTGCCAAGCGCCCGCGAGGAGCCTGCCCTGCACCCGTGTGGTGCATCGTCTTCTGGGTGAGCTGGGCCACAGCTGCTGGGACCGCAGGCACAGGTCAGGCTTCCTGTGGGTTCACACAGGAGCCGGTCTGTGAGGCCGGCCGGGTTCCATGCGGTGCCACTGGGTGGCCCAGAGGCTCACACCGCGCCTTGGCCCGCGGCGTCTGGCCGCGCTCACCACATCTCCACATGGGGACTCAGGTGCTGTGACTCAGGTGGAGGGGGGTGCGCGGAGGCCCGGGGGCCCAGGTGCTGCCCAGGGCCCAGAGGTCAGCTGGGACCTGCCCTTCCACACCAGACACTCACTGACCAGGCCTAGGGACCACACCCGTGCATGAATTTCATGCATCGGGCCTCTAGTTTAAATAGATGAAACCAGTCTGGTATTAGCCTTCCTTTTTTTTGGTAGCATTTTGTAATACAATTTTGAACTTATAGAACTGTTGAAGGAATATGATAGGCCTTGGCCTGGTAACTCAGTTGGTTAGAGCATCAGCCTGATACACCAAGGTTGTGGGTTTGATCTGTGGTCAGGGCACATACAAGAATCAATCAATGAATGCATAAATAAGTGGAACAACAAATTGATGTATCTCTCTCCCTCTTTCTCTAAAAACATCAATTAAAAAAAAGAATATGAAACAAAGTCCTTTAGACCTTTTATCTAATTTCAGCAGTTTTTAACATTTTGCTGCTGCATTTGCTTAATTATTCTTTGTATATGTATATATACATATATACTTATAAATATACATTTTCTTATTCTGAATCATTTGAAAGTAAATTGGAAAGATTGTACTCTCTTACCACAAAATATTTACTTGTATATTTACTAAGAACAAGGGTAATATCTTATTTAACCAAAGTCAAGTTATCAAAATTAGGAAATTTAACATCGATACAGTGCTATTATCTAGTCCAGAGTCCATATTTAAATTGTCCATTGTCCTTAGAATATACAAAAGTAGTTTCAGAACTAAGCTATACCATTGTGGAAGGCCACTCTATACAACTGGAGTTCAGTATTATTTACTTACAGGTTTTGGGGGGTGGGGGGAACCTGCTCTTCACTGTCTGCCCTGCCTGGATCCTCCTGGAGCAGAAGCTTGGGATGGGAGGTGGTGGGAACTTCTGTTACCACTCAGTACAAAGGCTAGCAAGATGGGATCTGTGGACACACTGGTTGCCCAAAATTTTTTTTTTAAATTCTAAAATACCTGAACAGCTTTAGGAAACTGGGAGTTGTGGGAGCCTCCCACTCAGCCACTGAACTCAGTGGAACAGATCTTCTACACTACAGAGCTGTAAGGAAATGGGGGTCTGCACTGGCATTAGCTGTTCCCCCGTTCATTAGCTGTTCAGCTGGATCCTCTGTACAGAGAAGAAACGGGGTGAGAGAAATGGTACCACTTTAAGACTGCCAAGCCCTCAGAATTAGTTCTTCACACAAAGTTGGGGGGATGACTATATTAGCTATTCGGATGCGATACTTCCAAATGTTCTTGCTGAATTCCACAGATTCAGTCAATCTCCAGAGACATGGATAATTTGACTAGTTTAATTGATGTTTCTCTGGGAGGGAGGTTCTGCCTAACTCTTCACACCACCATTTCCAACATATTATATAGTTAAAAATTCAAACACTACAAAAGAAATGAGGTGAAAAGTAAGTCTTCCTCTCCTAAACATGTCCCAGGTCTGATTCCTAAAGGCAATGACTACTACCAGTTTCTTATTCAAATGTAAAGTAATGTACACATATATGACCTAGTCTTAATTTTTAAACCTGAAATTTCAAGATCTTGAGCTGCTGCAGAAAGCATCTTCCGTTTTTGAGCATGTGATTTGCTGACTCTTGTTATATTCAAAGTGTGTATTGCCTTTCCAGCTTCTTTCTAAGAGCATTTATAGTCTTTAAAGGTTAACACGTTAAGCACCCAGTCAGTCACGGGTGACTGACACTATACTTTCTGTCCGGAAGACAAAACAGGCTGGGCGCTTAACATGTTAAGCAACCCTTTCTGGCTTGGTTCTTAGTCATCATAGATTACCTAATTTATTACATACCTATTGGTAAAACTGGCTAGTTTTCTTAGATCTGACATTGAATAAAGATTTTAAATATCAAGATGATGATATTGTCAACATTTTTAGTAACCTTTTCTTTTGCTGTAGTAAACTGTATTACAGTGTCTGCTATTATATATATTGCTTTAGAAATCAGACAGTGGAGAGAGGGCTTTTAGGTGGTGAATAGCTTATTGGTGGTAAACAACTTAGCCTTAAAATAGAACAAATTTAAAATAACATTGGGTTGGTTTTAAAGTTTTTATTTTAATTGTGATATTTTTAGAAATAAAGGGTACTTTATTTGTATGTGATACTTACAGCCTTATTTCCCCACTTAATCTCTGAGGACTGTTGTTGAAACCCTTTCTGTGTAATAGTTTTGTTTTCTGATTTATAGCTATATAGAAAAATATTGAATTATCTTCCCAAAGGGAGTTTTGCTGATATAGCCTTGTTTTGCTGCTTTAGCTTTTTATTTATAGTTTTTGCCTCAATAGCATCTACCTATTTGCATGAGATAAAACTGATCATAGAATTTCATCTGGGGAAAGATAATAAATTAAAGAAAATGACAAGTCTACTGGTTAAGTAAAGATGGATAGTCAAACTTTTGTAGTAGGAGGATAAACTTGCTAGACTGTACAAACTGTGTGTGATACGGACTCTAACTTTACTATATCCTCTCTCCTATTGTCTCTAGCTGCTTTCTTCAGTTGCTCCCTAGGTAACAGGTAGAAACTACATAAAGCCTGGGATGGAAGACTTTATTTACATATATATTTATATTTGTTGTGAATCCTCACGCGAGGATATTTTTTCCATTGATTTTTAGAGAGAGTGGAAGGGAGGAGGGATGTGGGAGAGAGAGAGACAGAGAGACAAGAGATAGAGATAGGTAGAGAGAGAGAGAGAACATCTATGTGAGAGAGACACATCAATTGGTTGCCTCCTGCACGTGCCCTGACCGGTGATCCAACCTGAGATCCTTTGGTATGTAGGCCGGTGCTCTAACCACTGAGAACACTGCCAGGGCAGGATGGAAGACTTTATATCTTCCGGAGCATTTTCTTCAGTCAGATTATTTTCCTCCTAATACCAGGAACTGCTGCTATGGAGATTCATAGTGTAGTCTATACAAGTGCTGCTTCCTAGAACCAGGCAACATGGTGCCTCTGGTAAATGTAGCTGTGATGGGTGTACTGAAGGAATAGGAATTGTGGTATGATGTGGTACAATGAAGGAAGGATCCTTGGGAAATCTGAGAAATTGAACTCTGAAGGAAATTAGCCTGGGTGAAGTGTTATGTGGGGAACTTGGGCAGTGATAGAGCACATCAGTCCCGAGTGCGATCCAGTCAGTCAATAACAGATAAGTCTCAAAAATGAAATATTGAGCAAAAGAAACACGACACATAAAGTATATTTATACAAAGTTTAAAAACAGGCCAAAACCTTCTTTGGGGTTAGAAGTTAGGACATGTTACCTTTGTGGAGGGGTACAGGTTGTTTTTAGAAAAAGGGCAAAAAGAGGGCTTCTGGGGTATTGGTGATTCTGTGTGTTGATCGAGGTATTGAGTAGTACATTAGTGTGGTATGTTTGTGAACATTCATTGAGCTGTACACTTATGACCTGTGTAGTTTTCTGAATGCATGTTATACCTCAATATGAAGTTAAAAAAGAAAAGTAAAAAGTTTGTAGTAGTTTAGTTCTGCATATTTGACCTTTCTGTCTAATTGTTCATAATTGTGAATTGAATAAATAAGGACTGGTTAAATTGTGTTATGTTTCTTATATTCCTGGGGAATACAAGGTGGCTATTTTTGAGAATGAATAATTCCATTTGCACTGACATGAAGCCGTTATTAAATAAATAAAGGAAGTTTCAGAACATATATCCTATTTATGTTAAAATAAATCACTATATACATATCCTTGTATATGCATAGAAAATATCTTGAAGGACACACATTAAATAATTAACAGTGGTTAGCCTTGAGGATTGATTTGTGGGTAATGTGACAAAATGGAGAACCTTGAACTTTTATGTAATTTTTTTTACTGTGAGCATGGGTTACTCTTATGATAAAAGTGAATTAAAGAATAAATACGTGTATTAAATACTATTTTAAAGGCAAATTGATTGGGAGAAGTAATGTTGCTATATCCGATAACATCTCCAAAGTGTGGTTAAAAGAGAAAGAGGAGTTGTGGGAGTAATTAGAGCCCCCTCGAAAAGGTAATATAGATCTACCTTACTCCACCCCAGAGGGTGAGACAAATTTTAATGAGCTTGAATAAACAAAGTGAATGTAGACACTTGATATAAAATGGAACTAAATTGCCTCTGCAACTGTCTTTTAGTTGATCCAGAGTATCAGAAGGAAGCGGACCAGAGACATCGAGAACTGGCAGCTAAAGCTGGAGGATTTAATGACTTTGCAACTTTAGCTGTCATTTTTGAGCAGTGCAGATCAAGGTATGTGAGTTGTCTGTACTGGAAATTGTCGGTTTAAAATATAGCTCCAATATGTACTTACTATGTGACTTTAGACCAGTGGTTCTCAACCTTCTGGCCCTTTAAATATAGTTCCTCATGTTGTGACCCAACCATAAAATTATTTTCGTTGCTACTTCATAACTGTAATGTTGCTACTGTTATGAATCGTCATGTAAATATCTGATATGCAGGATGGTCTTAGGCGACCCTGGTGAAAGAGTCGTTCGACCGCCAAAGGGGTTGCGACCCACAGGTTGAGAACCACTGCTTTAGACAGTTAGGTTTGGTCAGGATGATATTGACCTTCAGGTATTTTTGTGAACATTAGTGAGATTCTTCTATGTCAGGTGACTGTTACTTAGTAAGCATTTATTATATAACTAGAGGCCCAGTGCACTGGGGGGGATCCCTCAGCCTGGATATGCCCTCTCGCAGTCTGGGACCCCTCGGGGGATGTCCACCTGCCAGCTTAGGCCCGCTACCCAGGGGATTGGGCCTAAGCTGGCAGTCTGACATCACTCTGGCAGCCTGGGAGCCCTCAGGGGAGCAGGCCTAAGCCGTTAGACATCGTTAGTGCTGTGGCAGAAGCAGGAGAGGCTCCCACCACCGCCACTGTGCTGGCCAGCCATGAGCTGGCTTCTGGCTGAGCGGAGCTCCCCCTGTGGAAGCACACTGACCACCAGGGGTCAGCTCCTGTGTTGAGCGTCTGCCCCCTGGTGGTCAGTGCACGTCATAGCGACCGGTCATTCTGCCGTTAGAGCCAATTTGCATATTGCCCTTTTATTATATAGGATATTAGGGTGTTTTTTCTCTCCCTGAACCTTTCCTGAAAATGACCTTATAGAATTTTGGTTCTATATAAGTAGCTTAGATGAGGGAAAGATTGGCTATTTGTTAGAGCATATGTGTATAAAATATCCATTTACAAAGAATTTTTAATTCACTCAGAGGCACCCACATTTAATTTTTTTTTCAAATTCCTTAAAGTGCTTTTTCTTTCTTTCTTTCTTTCTTTCTTTCTTTCTTTTTTTTTTTTTTTAGAAAAAGAGGGAGGGAGAGAGGTGTAGAGAGATAGAAACATCGATGAGAGAGGAATATCATTGATTGGCTGCCTCCTGCACAGCCCACACTGGGGATTGAGCCTACAACTGAGATACATGCCCTTGACCAGAATCAAACCCGGGACCCTTCAGTCCACAGGCCGACACTCTATCCACTGACCCAAACTGGCTAGGGCTAAAGTGCTTTTTCAATAATTAGATATATCTCATAAAAGAGCTGACAGTTGCTTTTGGGTTTCTAGTTTTGTAATAGAAATGAGGATGTTAGACTGTCTTTCACTTATAGAAGATATTTTCAAGATACCGTTATTTTTGTTTTTCAGTGGAGCTCCAGCCTCCTGGTGCCAAAAACATTGGATTCATTGGAGGTGCTTATTTTCTGCATTTCGTGTTGAAGCTCAACTTCGAGACCTAATCAGGAAGCTTAAACAGGTGATTGCTTTTTTTCTTGAGTAGCGTTTGGACAAGACCCTCTGAGTTACCAAAACCATATAAATTATGAGATGTTCTAGTCTGGCTTGTAGTAACAGGCGCCATTCCTAACCCTGTGTGAGCACCAAGCATTGTAACCTCTTATCCTTCTCGGAGGTCCTTTACCTGGCCTTGGTTAGTTTCCTCACATTCATGTGCTAATCGGCACTCAGCTGAACACAGGTCTCTGGAGTTCTCTATAAAGGTCTCTTTCCTCCTGAACTCTGCCTGTGAACGCCAGTCGTTTTGGTCTTCCTGTATTCTCAGCTCTGTCTCTTTAACTCAGGGAGTTTTCCGGATTCCACTTGGGTTTTTCCTTCTCTGCTCCTTGATCCAGAATCTCTTTCAAGGCTGACAATGCTGGGGTGGTTGTTGGGTTTACTTAATTTATTTATTTATTTATTTATTTATTTATTTATTTATTTATTTTAAATGGACAGTTTGCTGTCTTATTTTTTTTTTTCGCTTAAAGTATTACAAAGGGTATTACATAAGTGTCCTTTTTTCCCCTACTTAATTTATTTCCCTTTATTTTATTTTTAATGATTTGTTGGTGACATTGGTAAGTAAAATTATATCTTGTTGTATTGCTCCCTTTATCTTATGAACTATCCTTCTTTGTCTCTTACTATATCCTTCGTTTTAAAGTCTGTTTGGTCACATATTAAGTATTGCTATCCCAGGTTTTTTTTTTTTCATTTTCATTTGCAAGAAATATCTTTACCATCCTTTTACTTTTATTCTGTATATTTTGTTCTGAGGTGGGTCTCTTGTAGACAGCATATATATGGGTCTTATTTTCTTATCCATTCAGCTACCCTATGTTTTTTGATTGGAGCATTTAAGCCATTTACATTTAATTAAAGTGATTATTGGAAGGTATGTATTTATTGCCATTTTATTCTTTAACTTTTTTTTTTAATCTTCACCCAAGGATGTGTGTGTGTGTGTGTGTGTGTGTGTTAATTGACTTTAGAGAGAGGGGGTATGGGGGAGAGAGAGAAACCTTAATGTGAGAGAGAAACATCAATCAGTTGCCTCCTGTATATACCCCAACCTGGGATCAAACTCAAAACCTAAGTATGTGCTTTGACTGGGAATCAAATTTGCAACCTTGTGGCGCATGGGACAATGCTCCAACTAACCGAACCACCCAGCCAGGGCCTTTTAACATTTCTTCTAATACTGGTTTGGTGGTAACGAATTCTTTTAGCTTTTGTTGTTGTTGTTTTGTCTGGGAAGCTTGTTATTTATCCTTCAATTTTAAATGATAGTCTTGTTGGGAAAAATAGTCTTAGTTGTAGGCCCTTGTTTTTCATCACTTTGAATATTTCATGCCAGTCCCTTCTGGCCTGAAATGTTTCTGTTGAGAAATTAGCTGGCAGTCTTATGGGAGCTCCCTTGTAGGTAACTGACTTTCTCTTGCTGCTTTTAAGATTCTCTCTTTGTCTTTAACCTTTGCCATTTTAATTATGACGTGTCTTGGTATGGGCCCATTTGGGTTCATCTTTTTTGAGACTCTTCCTTTATTTCTTGGAGATCATTATTCCTTATCACTTGGTATATGTACAGTATTTTGAAAGTCCCTATTTTGGTTGTTTCAAGCAGAAGAGTAAATCTGGTCCCTCTTACTCCATATTGGCCAGAAACAGAATTTTTAGAAATGTGGATTTTTCAAAATAAAAGAATATTTTAAATTGTTCTATGAGATTTACCATTGTGTGTGTGTATATATATATATATGTCTGTGTGAATATGTGTGTGTGTATATATATGTGTGAGTGTGTGTGTGTATATGTGTGTGTGTGTGTGTGTGTGTGTGTATATATATATATATATTCTATATTCTTTCTATAGCAAAGTGATTTTCCAAGAGAGACCTTTGAAGGCCCTAAACATGAAGTACTACGAAGATGTCTTTGTGCAGGCTATTTCAAAAATGTAGCTCGAAGGTAAGCAATATGAGCTTGGGAGATGGGTAAAGAAGTGCTAGTATATTTGACTACAATATTGAACTATTTAATATTAAAGATTGATGATTTGATTTAAGCTCTGTGATTATGATCAGCTATTACAGTGACCCTTTTCATAATTGTGACTTGTGCAGGGAAAGCTGCAGTGGCTCAGAGTGGGATACTGGAACTCGAGTGGGGCAGTAGGGGAGTCTGAAGGACAGCTGTCCAGCATGGGTATCGGTGCCTTAGCAGAGTGACAAGGCTTTTTTTTACAGAGGTGTTGCTCTGTGCGGGGTGTGAAAGCCAGAGTTTGAGGATGACATCCCTAAAGGGTAGGTTGGTGTGGAGTGCGAGGGCTTGAGCAGGATGGAGAAAGCACTCACATGGGAATTTTTCAGTATTGAGTGTTAGAGTGAGGAGGGCATTTTTGTAAGGAAAGGGATAACAGTGTTGGTGATGGGAGATTCATTGTATACAGAGAAATTGAGCACATAAATATATCAATAATGGTGAAAGGAGTTGGAAGTACTAAAAGGGAGAAAATGAGAATGAGCTCTGTGGTGTTGGGTTGGATCTTCAGGATATCATTGTGAACTTTTGTTTTTTAAAATAGCTGGATGGATAGATAGGGTAATAAAAATGGATGTTACTGTGAATATATATAAAACTTGTATTTGTATGTGTGTAAATAAATACTTATATACATATGTACCCTATCTCTGAGATGGACTGGGAGCAATGACACCATAATGCCCAGATCTTGACTTGGAAAAACCATCTGCTACATGATGGACTTGCGCCTCTATGGAGAAATAAGGCCAGGAGAGTACAAGATGAGCCTAGAACATCTTATTTTGCCAGTGAGCAAAGAAGTGATCAGTGAAGATTGAGGCCATGTCAGAAGTACACAGGGGCCAGCTTGAATAGGCTCCAACTGATCAAATATGGAACATTTTGAGCATCAAAATAAATGAAAGTAATGGATGATATAACCCACTGAATAAAATGTGAAGTCATGGGTCTATAGTCATATAAATTAGTAAATTAATAAATTAAAAGTTTAATGACAAATGGAATTATTTGCATAGTTGAGCATGTCTCTATAAAATTCTTAATTACAAAGGAAAAAGTAATTTTTCAGTGGAAAGGCCTGGCAGATACTACCTAAGTCAAACAATCAAAGTGAACATTATTATTTATGAAACAAATCGAAATCATGTTTTCCTGATAGGATATAATAAAAACACAGTGTCACTTCTGTGATATTCCTGCCAAAGATGCATAACCTGAATCTAATCATTCTGAAACAAACAAACTCACATTAATTATAACTAGCCTATAATCTTTAAAGGTGTCAGGATTATGAAGGTCAGAGAAAGACTGAGGAAGTATTCCAGAATGAAGGAGACTAACGAGACATTAAAAGTAAAAGCAATACATGATTTCTGAACTAGATCCTTTTGCTATAAATGATACTAGAACATTTGATAAAACTTCAGTGGGAGCTGAGGATTAAATGTTAGGAATATATTAGTGTTAATTCCCTGGTTTTGTTGGATGTATTATGATTATGTAGATGAATGTCCTTGGTTATAGGGAATGCAAACTCAGGTATTTGGGAATGATGGGGCATAAAGTTGGGAACTAATTCTCAAAATGGTTCCAGTAAAAAATATTTTTGTACTGTATAAATATACACTGTACTATACAGATATATAAAATAACTATAATGCTGTCTGATCTGGGTTATAATAGGAATAAATATAATGTAGTATAGGAAATAAATTGTAATGACAATTGACCTAGGGCTGTTATATTGACAAGTTTTTGGAATAAGATTTATGTAAGAAAGTGTAGAAGAGGATAAGAATTTGAAATTAAGAACATGAATTAGAAAAATTCATGAAATGTTCTAATTATCAGATTTTAGGATACTGAAAATAATTTATATCTTTAAAAAGAGATATAAATAACACTGTGTTTAAGTCAGAAGACCTCTGATTGGGACTTGCTTTTACCATACATTAGCTCTGTGACCTTTAGAAGGCTAGCTAACTTTTTTTGAAATCTCACTTTTGACCTTAAAGTGATTGGCTCTCAAAACTCAGGTTGTTTTGAGCCTTTATTATGAAAGTATTTTGGAAAATCTAAAGCACAAATACAATATTATTGCCCGGCCTGTTTGGCTCAGTGATTGAGCGTTGACCTATGAACCAGGAGGTCATGGTTTGATTCCCTGTCAGCACATGCCTGGGTTTCAGGCTAGATCCCCAGTCGGGGGCATGGAGGAGGCAACCAATCAAAGATTCTCTCTCATCATTGATGTCTCTGTCTCTCTCTCCCTCTCCCATCCTCTCTGAAATAAATAAAAAATGTTTTTAAAAAATACACAAATAAAATATTATTGTTAATATTACTACTTGTTAACCAAAAGTCTTTATACTTAAATGACTCGGTTGTATCATACATAGTTTAAGATGAATTGGTAGAGAAGTAATAGTGACAGCTGAATAAACTTAAGCCTCTGTTTATGGTACTCTATGTAGCAGAACATATAACTATTCATTGACTCCGTGCCCTACTGATGTCTTTGTTGTACTGTCAGTATCTTTATCCTTTTTTTTTGTTTCTGTTTTGTTTTTAGATCTGTTGGGAGAACGTTTTGCACAATGGATGGGCGTGGGAGCCCAGTTCACATTCATCCTTCCTCAGCAGTAAGTATCTTATTTTTAATAAAGAGAAGAAATTTATAAAGGTGTAAGATTAAGTGATATACAGATGTCGTCTACTTTTTGCTTTGAGGTTAAGTTTATAATATAACTATGTTACATAAAGCTGTAAAGGTATTGAGTTGGTCTCTATCCTGATTGAAACATAGGGATTAATTCAGAAGAGTTTGGGCTAATAGTATTTGGTTGGCCTAATGTAGAATAAGGCAGTTTATTGAGTTATCATCTCTAAGTGAGTTCTTTTGTACAGCTTCACGAACAGGAAACCAAACTTGAATGGATCATTTTTCATGAGGTATTAGTTACCACCAAAGTCTACGCAAGAATTGTCTGTCCAATTCGCTATGAATGGGTGAGAGACTTATTACCCAAGTTGCATGAATTTAATGTACAAGACCTGAGCAGTGTGGCCCGACGTGAAGCAAGAGAAGATGCAAGAAGGAGATGGACAAATAAGGAAAACGTAAAACATCTAAAGGGTGAGTATATCACTTGTTCTGGTTATATAGTCCAGGAAACATAAATGTCCAAATTCTTATGTAATTACAGAAATATTGTTACAGGACTTACATTCTGGCTCTATCTACTCAGAAAGCAAAGAATTATCATTAGTCTCAGACTTCGTTATTTTGACTTCCTTCTTTGCTTCCAGTTAATCTTGTTTTTTTTTTAAACCCCTCTGTCCAATAGCATTGTTAATAAGAATATATATTGAGTTTTTATCATATGCTAAAAGCTTGCATTACCCCATTGGGGAATTTTCATAATAACATATAAGGTAAGTAAATATCCCCACTTTATATATGAAGAAGTACTTAGCAGTGTACAATACTTTGCTAAAAATCCCATAGCTCATAATTGGTGAATCTGGATTCTGAATCAAGTAACCTGATTCTATGGTGCTTACTCTTAGCTATTATGCCATACTGCTTCCCAGTAGTACTTTGTTATTTTTATTTGGTTTATAAAATTTTGTGAGTTATTTCCTCAGAACATCTCTTTTTTATTTTTCCATGAAATGTTAGGTTCCTAATTGGGAGGCATAAACAGTGTGGTACTGAACTAGGACAGAAAGCTTAATTCTTACTTAGTTCACACATACAAAAAGCTTTTCAGTAAAGCTTTCTGAGGCTGATTGATGGAACAAGTTATATTATCCTTATTTAACATCACCGAGAAATGAAATGGTGAGGAATTTGCCCAAGATGATAGAATAGTCTTTTTAGTAACATTAGACACTAGACGTTTTGTTGCAGTGTATAACTGTAGTGTATAAATGCTTGAATACGGCCAGTTTTTCTGACTGCTTCAGCCTCCATGCTCTTGTTTTTTAGCCATAGACTATATCGGGTTTTTTTGAAAGGGCAGAATTTAATTTAATTTTACCTAAACATTGAAAAATCAGGGCATCTCTTTCTCTTAACCTTTCTAGCACTGAATCTCAGAATTCAAGTTTTACTGGATTAATTTGTAATATTTTCAGATGGAATATCGAAAGAAGTCCTCAAGAAAATGCAAAGGAGAAATGACGATAAGTCCATATCAGATGCACGAGCTCGTTTCCTTGAGAGAAAGCAGCAGAGGTCCCAGGATCACAGTGACACACTGAAGGGAACAGGCTAAGCAGTGAACCCTCCAATTCAGGAAGTAGGAAAAGCAGCCAAGAAATGTGCTTCTACTTTTACCATTTGTGTAAGACAGCACTACCAAGATGAAGTGGTCAGCAGTTGTTTTTAGCATACGGGCGAGAAGCAAATCAAACTCATTAATACTAATGGATGCAATTTTCAGAGAAGATTGGGTTGCCATAGTCATAGGCAATGATATATGAAACCAATGAAAGACAATACATGTGATATTTTTCTCACTTCAATTTTGCTGGCCTTAACTAGTATCAAATGCTATTGTTGAGATATTTTCAAAGAACATTGAATTTTATGTAATCAGTGTGTATTCCATTTGCATTGAAGCATTAAAAATTATTTTCCTTAAATCTCTTTAAGGCCTTCTTTTGCTATTAGAATAGTATTATATCAGGCTATCAGGTATGTGACCATTTCCTTCAGAAGGCTGAACATAAGAGGTTTTTATTCAGCAATATTTAGATGTCTGTTTAATTGCTAAAGAGCTTTATAGATATTTAGGGAAAAGACTTAACTAGTAAATAAGAAAATTGCCTATGGCAGTATTCTTTGTTGAATTAATATTAATCCTTAAATTGATTTTTCTGGGATTATATAAATTCCTTTTTATATAAAAGTATATTGTTTAAAACAGTAGCTATAGCCATTAACCAAAGGACAGATGATATATATATATATGTTCTTTTTGTAGCTGACTCTACATACTTGTGTCAGCATCATGTATGTAAGTTGTGACAGTGTTTTCAAACAGCTCTTCTACCTGGCCTACTCTCTTGCCTCCAGCTGCTTGGGTAGGACCATTTAAACATCTATTATGCTGTTTTGAAATGGGATTTTCAAAGCAGCCAACATTACATCACCAGTGTTTCAAATTGGAACCTTGAGGCCAATATCACACTCAGGCCATATTCAACACCTGCCCACTCTATTATTTACTGTCTTGTATTCTAGTTATTTGTGTATTTGTCTTTCTCCCACTAGATTATATGCTCTTTGTGGGCAGGAACTATGTCTTTTTCATCTTTGTATCTTTCATGGCACCTAGCACACTGCTTTGCACATAGTATTCGCTCAATGTTTGTTGAATAAAGCTATTAGTTTATTTAAAATTCAAAAGGCAGTATAATGTGTGTTTTTAGAATTTTTGGTAAAAACTAAGAATCTAAATTGTTTATTGGTAAGTAACACTTCTGCAGTTAGTTTTTTGTCAATATTAGAGACTTGAAGTCTTTATTGAAAAATCACATGAGGACCCAAATCCATGTGTTTGTTCTTGAAGTAAGGTGAGTGGTGAGTTTCTATGAACATTCCCGCATTATTAATTTGTTTATTTTCATCTTAAGTGCCCTCTAGTGTTTCAGCATGTTTGTCCTATCAGTTCCCCTTGTCAGGTTTATGTATTGGTGCATTCCTTCGATGTGGTAGGGGTGTATGTGGATTCTTAGAATAAAAGCTCTTTTATTTCTGTAAATTAAGCACACATTCAGTAAGTTAAGCACATGTTCTATATCTATAGTCGATTCCGAAATTTCATTAGTTCTCCTAATAATGTTCTTTATGTTTTCCTAATTCAGGATTTAGTCAAGAATCAAGTATTATTTTTAATCTAGAAAAGGTCCGTAGTCTTTCTTTGTCTTTTACATTTATCAATCTTTTACTTTTTCTTTTGTTGCATTGGACATTTTCAAATAACATTTTGACATTTTAAAATAATACAGACTAGTTATTTTATAGAATGTTCTCAATTTGCGTTTCTCTTAAAACATCAAATTTGGAGGCACATGGTATTTGCCCCTTATTGATATTTTGATTACTTGGTTAGGGTGTTTTTTTTAATTTCTTCAGTAAGTAATTTGGAGGAGAGATACTTTGAAATAGCCCGTTCCTCATAAATTATCACCTTTTGGATTTATCATCAACTGATGATTCTTGCCTGGATCAGTTTTATTATTTCTATGGTTACAAAATGGTGATTCCCCCCAATTCTTTGCTATATTTATTTGTTATATTGTAAGGAAGAGCTTTCCTTGAAGCAGAATGTCTGATAAACAGATGGGTGCTAGAGAGCAGAGCTCAGGACAGAGAATTAGAAAGCTAAGGGGATATTTGAGAGAGATGGCAAATAGTCCAGTTTGTTTGGTGCATAGAGTATATATAGGAGTTACAGGCTGAAAATGTTGGTCGAGGACAGATTATATGGAAGGCTTTGAAAGCCATACTATGGAATTTGGACATTTTTGTGCTATATGTGAATTTATTGGAAGGTAGTGACATCATTACAGTTTTAAGGTGTATTTGTGGGCAGTGGTGTCCATAAGAGGAATTTACAGTATTTCTCTGAGAGGAATAATACTGGATCTAGTTGAGAAGGTGGAAGGAGCCTTGGAGGAAAGGTAGTGGTTATGAAGAAGTTTGTTTTTAAAAGAATATAGAGGATTCACCTTTAAATTACTAAATGAAACAAAACAAAAAGAAACAAATGAAGACAAATGTTATCATAAAAAATTGGGCAAAGGATCCAGTCTGCCATTTCATAAAAGAAGAAACATGAATGGTCAATGAGTAAGTTCCTGAATCTTCCCAGTAATTAGGGAAATGCAGTTGAAAATAACAGATGCCGTTCTTTTTCATCAGATTGGCAACAATAATATGCCTGAAAAGTGTTGACATAGAATAAATTGTTCTTTTTTTAGAGAACATTTTTGGTAATACATAGTAAAGTTGAAGATGTGCTTAACCTGTGACCCAGAAAATCCACCTTGAGATTTATATCCTAGGAACTCAGAGATTATATAAAATACTCTATTCCTCATAAAATGTAACTCCCATAGATTTAACATCAGTTGATTTATAAAAATGTTATGTATGCCATTGTTTCTAATAGTAAAATATGGAACAGTGCATATAGCTATCAATAGGAAAATGGTTGAATAAATTGTGTTATGTTCTTATGGTTGAATTCTTTACAGCGTGCGTGAAAGTGATCTTTGAGACTCCTGATGCTTTGCAGAATAAATGAACCAGTTTACATTCCTAACAGCAATGTAATAAAGTGCCTGTCTTACTGTAGCCTTGTAGTTCCTAGTATTCTTTTTATTGATAGACCAAAACAGGTGCCTCATTATTATGTTAACTTACATATTTTCCTATAATATGTTTTTATTGATTTTTTACAGAGAGGAAGGGAGAGAGATAGAGAGAGTTAGAAACATCGATGAGAGAGAAACATCGATCAGCTGCCTCCCGCACACCTCCTACTGGGGGATGTGCCTGCAACCCAGGTACATGCCCTTGACCGGAATCAAACCTGGGACCTTTCGGTCCGCAGGCCGACGCTCTATCCACTGAGCCAAACCGTTTCGGCCATATTTACATATTCAAGTCTTTCCTTATATTCAAATTGTGTACAGGAAATAAAATAGACTCATTTGAATTTGATAAGGCCAGATAGTAAGTATTTTAAGCTTTCGGGCCATACAGTCTTTGTTGCAACTACTCTGTTGTTGTAGTATAAAAGCAGTCATGGATAATACATAAAGAAATGGATATGTCTGTGTTCTAATAAAACTTTATGGACAATGAAATTTTAATTTCATACAATTTTCACATCAGGAAATAGTCTATTTTTTTAAAACACTTGCACTCTAATCCAGGGGAGCAACTTTTCACATACCTATTCTAATTAAAATTATTTCATTTGAAAGAAAATATTTCAATTACTATTTACAAGAAAATATCTTAATTTCGTGAAATATCTGCAACTCTTCTGGTTTTTACTTTTTCTTCAAAGCAGAACTGATGGGATTGAGCATAATATAAATCAGTAAGTTAAAATTTATTCTCCCAAAGATTTTCAAAATAATCTGTATTACCTGTTAGTTGTTTCTTTAACCTTAAAATATGAATAATACAAAACTTTCTTGTGAAGCTTTTAAAAAAATTTCAAAGAAAATCACATTACTTGTTCAGATAAAATCTTCATATGTTTCTTAACCTGATTTTACTTGGTCCTCAGCTAAAAAGTAGGAAATGTGATGGGGTTAACCCAAATATAACCTGGCACCCCAGTTTGGTGCTTTTTGTATATAGCGGTATTTATAAATGATTGTTGTGCTCATTCCAGGTGTGACTGTTAACAACCTAAGTTAGTCTGGGCTTCAAAATAAATAGGTGGTATAGTCAGTAAATGTTACTAGCTTAAGAAGAAGGGTAAATAGATTTTAAACTGAGTTTTTAAGGAAAAGTAGGACTTGGACTACAACAAGAAGGAGACAATTTTTGTGGCTGGGAAAAGAAATGGTGGAAAGATTGTCACCTGGAGAAGGGCTTTTAAAAAAAAAAAAAAAATATATATATATATATATATATATATATACACACACACACACACACACACACACACACACACATATATATATATATATTATTGATTTTTTACAGAGAGGAAGGGAGAGGGATAGAGAGTTAGAAACATCCATGAGAGAGAAACATCGATCAGCTGCCTCCTGCACACTCCCTACTGGGGATGTGCCTGCAACTAAGGTACATGCCCTTGACCGGAATCAAACCTGGGACCCTTTAGTCCGCAGGCTGAGGCTCTATCCACTGAGCCAAACCGGTTAGGACAAGAAGGGTTTTTTTTTTAAAAAGGATTTTTGCAGTTTCTAGTCTGTAATCTGGGATAACACTAAGTAGGTCAAATGAAGAATAATTTGCCACTCATTCTTGCAGGTAGAAAAATACAAAAGTCAGCTTGGACTGGGGTTATCCTTTTGTAGTGTGTAGCACTTAAGAACTGCCATTGTGTGCCCATCTGCTACTCCACTTAATCCCTGTTCCTCAAGAAATGGGAGTTTTTAAGCCCTCAATGAGGAATGTAACCTCATCTATATTTTAACTTAGATAGTCTGAAAATATAGAGATGGTTAAGGGCTGCCTTTATCAGGTTTTTTATTTTCACCCTATGAAAGCTTTGTTTGAGTGGCTGGCATATCTAACTTGAAGAGATTAGGTGCTAACAGTGTTGGCTCAGGAAAGGAAAAATAAAATTTAAATCAGTAAGTATGAGGTAGGTTCATGAATGCTACATATTTTTTCATTACTGTAGTGTTATGGACGGAATAGTAGTTGTATGGTTGTATACAGTACAACATTAAAGTCACAATTATTTGGAATAAGAGCAAACCAGGAAAAATAAATAACCAGGTTTTTGGTTCATTTTACATAATCCACTTTTACCACATGACACATGGAGGTAAGGCATTAAAAAAAAAAAAGCAATTTCTAGTGTGTCCTAAATTTGGTACATATTCAGATTAGGCTACATTTGCAGAACCATACAAAAACTACACAGTGATGAACCTGAGCCCCCCCCCACCCCCTTTTAAAAATTCTCACCCAAAGATATGTTATTGATTTGAGAAACATCGATATGAAAAAAAACATTGATTGGTTGCCTCCCATACATGCCTGAAACTGTTAATTGAATTAACCAAAACTTTGTTTACCAAATCACAGTCCTTAACCAATCTGTTCTGAGGAAAAGTTTATTATGTTAACAAGTCTGTATGTACCCTGCTACTGGTAGAACTATCCCTGTATTTTAAGATTGCTGAGAGAACCATGTTTATGGGTCATGCCTTGCTTTGGAGACAGTAAAAACTCTAGAAGTGACAAGAGACAGTTCTACATGTTTAGAAAGGAGAAAAAATTAGCCCATAACAGTCATTCTCACACCTTTGACCCTCTCATTGCCCCTTCACTTTCAAGCTTCTTCCAATTTTTTTTTTTTTATATGTTGTGATGTGGCATCTGACTCTATTGTTCAGCAGGGTTATAACTGGATTTTTCTGAATGCCCTGTGTATCACTATATTTGAACCAACTTTCCTAAGGTGACTTTAAGGTACTGTTTTGAGCCACTTCATTCCTTTGTGGGGATCTAATTTAACCTTTAGAAAACATGGGAGGGGACTATATAGTATGAGTGGAATCCAGATATTCCCATAGGGCTTGTTCACTTGGAACATGCTCAATCCTGACACAGAATAAAGATTCACTAGATCTTATTGCCATCCATGATCCATTATAAAATTTGTCTGTATAAATTAGGTTTAGGACAAGCCTGAGTGAGTGATTATTAAGTATACGTTCAGATCCATTTCATTCTAAAAACACTATGGCCTAAACCGGTTTGGCTCGGTGGATAGAGCGTCGGCCTGCGGACTGAAAGGTCCCAGGTTCGATTCCGGTCAAGGGCATGTACCTGGGTTGCGGGCACATCCCCAGTAGGAGATGTGCAGGAGGCAGCTGATCGATGTTTCTCTCTCATCGATGTTTCTAACTCTCTGTCTCTCTCCCTTCCTCTCTGTAAAAAATCAATAAAATATATTTTTTTTAAAAAATAAAATAAACACTATGAAAAGAATTTTTTCTTCTTGCCTTATGTTTCTTTTGGGTGAGTTTTGCCTATAATCAGTGCTTTGTACAGGCACTGTCGAGTAATACCTGAGCCACTTCCTGGGCGTTTGATGTGTGCTGCTCTTTATTTAATCCTGCTGGGATTCTTAGCAGCAGCCCTAGGGGGGGTCAGGATGTTTCAAAGCTGCTGTTTAAAGGTCAAAACCAGTTATCTTACTTGGGTAAAAGCTAAAGTATATCCTGTTTGGTTTCAATAAAATCTGAATTTTAAATATTTGTTAGGTATAATGGGTTAGTTTAAAGTCTGCTTTAATCTTAATGTTTGAGAACTGCCTTTGTGACTGGCTTTTGCAATGCAACTAGCTCATGCCATTTTTAAAAGGTCAAGTTAATTCTGGGGCTGCCTTGAATCTTCTATAATAAAAGTTTTTCTGAGGTCTCATTCTTTTTTAAAAAATATATTTTTATTGATTTCAGAGAGGAAGGGAGAGGAAGAGAAAGACAGAAACATCAATGATGAGAATCATTGATCAACTGCCTCCTGCAGGAACCCTTACTGGGGATGGATCAAGCCCGGCAACTCGGGCGTGTTCCCTTGACCAGAATCAAACCTGGGGACTCTTCAGTTCGTAGGCTGAAGCTCTACCCACTGAGCCAAAACCGCCTAGGGCTGAGGTGTCATTCTTGTTGGAGATATTCATGTATATATCATAGTTACCCGGCATAAAATATAAAGTAGGGGCACAGTAAAGGTTTCTTGTATAGGTTTTGAGAAACTAGCACTCCTCAAAATAGCAGATGACCAATGCAGTTTTTGCTAATGGTACTTGCTGTCACCCTATACTATTGAACATTCTGCTAAAAAATAGCTTCAAATGGAAAGAACTTGACCATTTATTTTATAAACACAGCTACCTTACTAAAATATTTTCTGAAACCCAAAGCCAGGATAATATACATTTTTATAGCACTAGTCTTATTAAAAGACTTTATCATAGGGAAAAAAATAAACCCAGCATTTGTTTCCTGATTTATTAGGTTATCTTCTCTAACTTAAGGTAGTGCCTTAAAACAGTAATTCAGTTACTGCTCAGGTAACTGCTAACATCAAAACAGCAACTCAGCCTTAGGGGGCTTCTAAACCAAGGATTGACAGTCCCCATCCGCCCCCCCCCCCACCCCCCACCCCCCACCCCACCCCACCCCCCGCCGCCGCCGCTGCTTTCTACACCTTTAGCAAAGGCATACTACCATAAAAAACTCTCATTATCTCAGCCAAGATTATTGATCTTTAAAAGCCAGAGGTTTGGTTTAATTTTTATCATCTGACCCAATTTTCAAAAAATGTTTTTTATTGATTTTTAGAGAGGAAGGGAGAGAGAGGAACATCAATGAGAGAAACACTGATTGGCTGCCTCCTGCACGCTCCCGATCGACCTGCAACCTGGGCATGTGCCTTGACTGGGAATTAAAACCTGTGACCTACTGGTGCATGGGTTGATGCTCAACCACCGAGCAACACCAGCTGGGCTGGACCAAATTTTATCTGCCACGATACTTTGAATTTAATTTAAAAAGGTCTGCCACTGTCGTCTATAGACGCTTATGACATACAAATGGTTAAAATTTTTTGAATTTATTGATTTGAAGGATATACTGTTCAAAATGAGCGGGCATATTGTCATCTATTTTTCTTCTCTCCAAATGATTTCTGAGAAAAATGTATTCATTAGATTTCTGTGTACGATGACACAGCAAGTCCCCTTTTGCAGAACCTCAGCACACTTTTAGATAATCCACACCAAATATCCAAGCCAAAATCAGCTGCTTTAGGGATTCTGAATGTACTTAAAAATTATAGGTCTGCATGAAAATGCAACACAGTTATTAATAAAGAAAATTTCCGTGGCTTGTTCATGATAGAACTCTTGTATCCCAGATTCTCAGACTGGAAAATGTTACTTAAGCTAGTGCTTTTACTGTAATAAAACAGCTCCTTTCGATTTTAAATTTAGATTTTTGTCTACTTCCAGAAAGAATTGAAAGCAGCTACTATTAAACTTGGTATTAGAAAGGTCATTTCAGATGTTGCAGAATACAGAACATCTTCAAGTATTTGGTTTAACAAAACGAGATTTTGCCCAACATAAATATTCACTCTTATGACATGGTGGCAAGTCTTTTCTTTGCAGAACATTCTCTACTTTCTTACCTGCCAGAGTCTTCTCTCATCCTTAGTGTTGATATATATTTTGGGGAAAACATTAAAAGCAATTAAATGATTAAGCAAACTTTCCAGGCAAAACTGCTTAACAAACAAAATTACTGTATACCCAATAGGGGTTTATGTTTAACTGGAAAGGGCACTAAAGAATAATCACTGTATAGTTGAGTTTTTCCTCGAGACCTTTTTTTGGGGTGGGGGGGATAATCACCTCTAATAAAGGTGAAAAGCACAGAACTAAATTCTTTTGTCTTCTATTGTACTTGTGCTATTATGACATATTACAGCTCATAATTTAGCAAGAAAGTACCGGGAAGGTTATTAATCG
Organism: Myotis yumanensis; assembly: GCF_028538775.1. Lineage (NCBI taxonomy): Eukaryota > Metazoa > Chordata > Mammalia > Chiroptera > Vespertilionidae > Myotis > Myotis yumanensis. Next base: position 32,507,600 of record NW_027223767.1, on the reverse strand, counting down.
ATCATGAATACCTCAGATACATTAATGCTGTTAAAAGGCACGACAGACACTCCAGCTTTTCAACGCGGAGGTCCCCCGAACATCGCTCATTTACAAGCAAAGGCGGAGGTGGTCCCACCGGTAGATAATCCCTTTCTCCGAGAGCGTACATTAGTCACACCCAGGAAGAACCTGAAGGTTTCACAAACCACTCTTAACCCAATTACCTCAATCTGACTCATTAATGACTTGCTGTGGCAAAAAAAAAAAAAAATCCTCCTGCTGCAATTTTTGGTCCAATTTTTTCCGCGTACTTAGGGTACTCAAATCCCTTTACCATAAGACACATTTATTACTAAGCTAGACCGACATACTTGTCCGCCAAAATGTCCGCAGAAACGTTTGGAAAAGCTACCACCAGGCCAGCTGGAGGTACCCCCGGAAATGGCCTTCGCCGCCGGGTGAGCCAATGACTTAAGCAGCCCCCGGGGGGCCTGCTAGTGCCGGTGAGAGCCCAGCGTCCGCTTCCCCCGCCGGAGGGCGCTCCTAGGGGCCGGGAGGACTTGAGCCCCGCTCGTCCCCCTCCCCGGGAGGTAAGAAAACACCCCACTACGTTCAACTAGGCGGGGGCGGAGGGCCGCAGGGAGGCCGTTTCCCTGAGTCACCGAGCGGGCGGGAGGCCGGGCCCAGGCGCCCACGCTACGTCCTCTTCCTGAGGGAGTCGGTTTAAATAAGCAGGGCCCACAGGGGAAGGGAGCGGCACCCCCAATCCTCCAGGCGGCCCGGCAGACACCGCATTCCCGGGAGGCGCCACATTTCCCTAGAACCCGGGACGTCCCGTCTGCTGAGAGCCACCAGCCGACCTTCCCAGCCAGCATCACGTGCACCCGGAAGTACGTGGGTGGGGCCCACAGTGCCAACGGAAGTGACGTCGTCCGCCTCTAGTCGCATGATGTGGCAAAATGCAAAAAAAAAGGGGGGGCGAGGAGGAGGGAGGGAAAAGCAGCAGGAGATTGGGGAAAGTGATGAGTCCAAAAAAGTAGTCCCTCGCTTCCCCTCGTTCCCCTCCTGCCGCAGCGGTCAGCGAGGCCGGAACGCACTGCGTCCCGCATTCCTGCGCCCGTTGCGCCGCGGCGCTCCGTGGAGGGGTACATCGAACGGAGGGGGTGAGGGTGACTGGGGCGGAGTTCTGTCGCCGGGATCCCTCCGCAGGGCTCAGCCGTTTCCGGAGTCTGCGCTGCGCCCGGTTCCGCCATTGCGGCTGTCCCGGACCCTGGAGCCTCCGCCCCCGACCCGAGCTCTCGTCTGTCTGCCAGTTTCCTGCGTCCCCGGAGAGTATCTTGCTGAGCCCAGCCTACCCCCCTCCCCTTTCTCCTCCTCTCCCTTGGAGAGTCCGGGCCGCCGCTGCCCCGCAGCCCCAGTGACAGGAGGAGCCCATACCCCCGACAGCGCCATGGCCCAGATTCTGCCAATTCGTTTTCAGGAGCATCTCCAGGTGCGCTCGGGCCGGGGCTGGTGAGGGCTGTGGAGAGGGTGGTCGGAAGGAAAAAGCCGGATTCTGGGCCCAAGCAGAAGGCACTATCGGAGGTGTGGTGGCGGTGGTGGTGGGGGGGTATTGGTGTCTGGGGTAGATGGAGGATGGGAGCGCTCTCTTGGGAAGAAAGGGTTACATGGTGAGAGGTGTGGATGGGAATGGCGAGAGTCGGGGTGCGCAGGGCAGCGAAGCCAGTCCCGGGTTCGAGGGCCTTTCTGTCTTCTTCTCTTCCTGGGGGGCAAGAACTGCGCATCCTAGCTGCACCCCCTTCCCCGTTTTACCCAGTTCATTCATTTGGGGAGGGTGGGGGTGGAAGAATTCTCCCGCCCCTGAGACCTCCTCGCCTCGGCCCGTGTCGGGCTGTCACCTCCCATGGCTTTCCTCTTCCCTTTCCCCCATCGTGTCTGCACCCAGGCGTTGCGGGGCGGGTGGGTTGGGGAGGAGCAGCCTTTTTTCTTCCTCCCTTGGCGGCTCTCGGCTGAGAAAGACACCTTCTCCCGGGGGGGTGGGGAGGAATGGCGGTGGCTGGCCTCTCGCTTTCCCGGAGGCAGGAGGAAGAAGGTCACTCGGGAGGGAACTGCAGGAGGGTAGGATGGGGGAACGTGGTTCTTAGGGCGGTGTCGATCTCAGCGTGCGTGGGGTCAAGGTCCCCAGGGGAACTCGCGTCGTCCCCTCCCCTTTTCTTCGTGTCGCTGGGGTGGTGTGACTCTGATCCCCTTTGGTTCTAGACTAGAGGGTAGGGAAGAGTTATTCCGAGGTTATCTTGGAGTCTGCTGGAGTTTAGCAGGTGCTTGTGGGCGTGAGTCCCTCCCTCCCTCCCTCGGGATTGCGTAGAATTGAACACAGCCCCTGGGGGGATAGAGCTCACCTCCTCTGGAAAAATGCAAAGTTCTTTGGTCTGTAATTGGTTTCCCTTTAGTAGGTTCTAGAATTCTTCCCCGTGGTGCATTATCCTGTCGGCAGCATGCTGTCTTATCTGGCAGCATGCCCATGGAGGGCCCAGGCAGGTGATCATGGGAGGGCTGGACTGAATTAAGCCTTTTCTGAGCTGCTTCCTGGTTCACCAACCCTGGTTGCACTTTGGCTGAAATAATACATTCATATTAATTTTCTCCCCAAATATCCCTTAAAGAGGCCTGCCTCAGCTCAACCTTCTGAAGGGCTAATTTCATGATGAAAGATGCCATGGTTTGACGTAACACTAATATTAGTGACCTTCTGGACACTTTGACCATTGAAGGCTAATTTCATTTACTTTCTCCCATTGTTATTACGTACATAAAGGATTATTGTTAATAAAAAGGTTTAATATCCAGGCTATCAGTAACATAATTTTATACTTCTTTACAGGTATTATCACCTTTGCTTACATCAGCAATAAATTATTTTCGTTTAAGTCCTCAAATGTAATGAATAGTCTTTTAAAAAATTTCTTTATTAATTGACGAGAGAGAGAGAGAGAGAGAGAGAGAGAGAAACATCGATTGTTTCACTTGTTTATTCATTCATTGGTTGATTTTTGTGTGTACCCTGACTGGGGATCGAACCTGCAACCTTGGCATATCCAGACGCTGGGCTAACCAACTGAGCAGCCCAGCCAGGGCAATAACCTTTACTCAAAAGATGAGTTAAGTAATGCACTTTCTTCAGTCATCTGTGGTTTTCAGATCACTCATTTGAAGTAATGGAACATTATTTTATAGGTTAAAAATGTTAAGTGACAGAATGGACACAAATTATGCTCAATCTAAGTTTTATTTACTATGGTTATTTCTGTTACAGTGAAGTATAAGTGAATGTGAAGGGTTAGGAAAACAATGTTCTTGGGTGTGGAGGAAACCAGGCTCCTTACTTACACTACAGTGCATCTGGTGCATACATAATCATTTTGCAGACAAATGTTTGTAAAATCATACACAGAGAAGCAGGTACAATTGCTGTTTATAAGGTAGAGGTATAGCCCACTATTAAATCTCATTTCTTTAAAAAAATAGTTTTACTGATTTATAGAGGTGGGGGAGAGAAACATCGATGTGAGAATGCAACATTGATTGGTCCCCCCAGCACGCCTCCCCTACTTCGACACTCCCCCCCCCCCCCCCCCCCCCCCCCACACACACACACAGGGGAATCGAGCATACTCCCTGACCAGGAATTGAACCAGCAACCCTTCTTTATGCGGGACTATGCCCAACCAACTGAGCCAAAACAAATCTCATTTCTTGACTAATGGTGGTTTGGGCAATAGTTTTTCATTTCTATTAATGAGGAAATAAAAGTTGTTAAATAAACCCAAAGATTGGAATCCAACCTTGTCACTAATTGAAAACAGATTTAATATGGGTTTGATTTCTAAGGGAGTCAGAATTTCTGCAAATACTAGAGTGAAGCCATTTCCTTTTCAAATATTTGAAGTTTTGAATGTAAAGCAGCTTTTCAGTTACACTTGAAGATTTCACTCATTCATTTATTTTGGAGTAATATGCCATGTCTAAACTTAAGCTTGCTATTGTGACTATTCTTCAGCAGATAATGATTAGTTGCGCAGAGCCCCCAGTCACTAGCCAACCTCTTCCAGGATGTATCTCCTGACTTCTCATTTTTATCTCTTCCCTTTTTAAAAATTAATAAGGATTATTTTAATTGGCATTTTAGGTCTGACATCTGAGTCCCTGCCAGTTTGCTAAGTAGCAGAAAACACTTTGAAATACTTAGGATAAAAATTAGGAACAAGAATTGAGGAACTTGAATGTAGAGTTAGCTTGTGAAAGCTTTAAAATGTGAACTGTAAATGAATTTATTTTTGTAACATGTAAATACTTTGGCCAGCTGAAGGATCTGTCATTAGGGTTTGGAGCTATACAGCAAATAAATATTAACATTATAAGTTATGAAGTGTTTTTTTTTTCTTCTTTTTTTAGGATATTTAGGCTGATAGCAGTCACTAAATGATTGCCCAGTTGAGCAATACGTTGTTTAAGAGTTGCAGATTCTGGGGAAAAAAAATCCTAGGCTATACATATAAAATGGTGCTTGCAGTTCTCAATTCTTGGCACATTAAGTATGTTTATGCCAACTGACACATTGTACTAGGTCCCAGGTTCCTTGAGTCTGCAATTAAAAAATCTCCCAACCCTGTTCTTTTCCCTTTAATCCATACATGCAGAACTGGAAGGTGGTGTGAGTTGAATGGTAGAAGTTCTTGCTGTGGTTATTGTGGTTTGCAAAGAGCAAACAATGCTAAGTATTGCTGGGATGTGCTATATGCTTAACTTTATTGCCTGAAAGAGGCAACTGCCTTGGAATTATGCTGCAGTCCATCCTGGGAATAGCTTCCAGGTTTAAGATGTATCATGTTTTTCAGAATTTTCCTAATGGTCAATTTACTCAGCTTAAAGGGGGGCGGCTAATTCTAGTGACTGCTTTCACTCTCTAGGAAATAATTTAAGACATGGAACTGTGTGTGTGTGTGTGTATGTGTGTGTAGAACCTCAATCATTTTTATTTTAGTGTGCAGTAAAATACATGATTTCAGAAACCTCAACCTATGTTACCTGAATTACATTTCACAAGATGTTTTTTTTCTGTCACTGTTACTGATACAGTTTTTGCTTTTTGAGAGTTACTGTCCAATAGAACTTTCTTCCTATCTACATAGGGATATTGAGCACTTGAATTAAGTTTTATTTCTTTAAGTTAATTTAAATGTAAATAGCCACATGAGGCTATTGACTATGACGTTGGATGCACAATTATAATTACAGGCCATACTGATGTGCTTTGTGAGAGTGAAGACTTATCTGACCACCCATACTTATTTGTAGAACATTCTGTTAACTAAAATAAAACATTATTTGAAAGTGTTAGTTGAATACTGTCTCTTGGGGAAGTGGTGTTGATGAACAATGACTAATGAATGGAGGGAGAAGCAGACTTGTGAGAGCCTCTTGTATCCTATGAATGTGGCTGGGTGCTTTCAGGTCTTCACTTAATCCCCCACATCCTCCTTAAACAGTTGAAGAAAGTGAGACTCAAACACAATGTCAACCTAGGTCTTCTCACAAACTATTCCAAAGAAGTAGGATGGTTGGCCTTACAGAAGTTATATAGCCCTGGCTGTAATTAGAGGTGATTAGACTGTTGTTCTGATATGCCAAGGTTTTGGGTATGATTCTCTGTCAAGGCATATACAAGAATCAATCAATGAAGGCATAACTAAGTGGAACAACAAATCAGTGTTTCTCTCCCTTCCTCTCTGTAAAAATCAGTTTTTTGTTTGTTTTTAAAGAGAAGTTATGCAGTATCCTGGTATGCTTTTTTTGTTGTTGGACTTTGCCCCAAAATGATTTCTCTACTGGTTTAAAATGTGTTTAATGATGTGGTATAGTAGACAGATTAGGGGTTTAGGGGTTGTCAAAACCACTGCTGTCCAATAGAAAAATAGTAAGAGCAATATATAATTTTATATTTTCCAGTGACTATATTGAAAAACAGGTGAAATTAATTTTAGTATGTTTATGTAACTCAGTATATCCCAAATGTTACAATTTCAACCTGTAATCAGTATAAAATTTTCAAATGAGATATTTTACATTCTTTTTTAGGGGGTACTGAATTTTCAAAATCTGATGTGTATATGAAACTTAGAGCAAATCTCAGTCATACCCTATTTTCACGGGGAATGTTTGATCTTATTTAGCTTTCATAAAATTTGCAGTTGGAAAAGCAGATTTGCGTACCTAGATTATTACAAGCACACTTAAGTTTTCCATAAATAACCGATCATTAGTAACTATTTAATTTTAATTTTAAAATAAATTCAGTCACAGTACCCACATTTCAAGTGGTCAGTACCACTTATGGCTTGTGAAATGTGGTTACAGTATTGGAGAACACAGGTTCTTGCTTCATCTTTGTAAAATAGGCATAACTGCCTTACAAAGTTACTGTGAAGGTCTGAGATCATGGTGTGAAAAGTACTTGGTGTAGCACTTTCAGAGCATTAATTGGTAGATATATAATTCGTGTCCAGTACTTTTTTTTTCAGGTATCTTTGAACGTTTTATTTGCATACCTAGATTTTTATGGTTCGTAAATATTTGATATCTACCTAAGATTTGAGCATTTATCACATATCAGCAACTATGTTAGCCTAAGGACAAAATGGTGAACAAGACTGACTGCAGCTTGCATTCATGCTTGCATTGATTAGTTTATAAAGGCGGTCCACACATAATTGCAACCATGGATGTTATCTAATGTTTGATATTGTGCAGAATTTAATACAAATATTAATGACACAAAATTGATCACCAATACTGCTCTAAAACTGTGCCCAAAAGAGGAATTTTTAAAATATTTTATTATATACTATGAGCACTCATTGTGTACCATTGGTACACTTTTAATTACTCTTCCTTGGTCAGAAATATTTGAGAGACCTAAATCATGTCTGATAAAATATCCACCTTTGAATATGTTGTTTTATATGTCCTGTAAGATGGAAGAATTGAAGTAAACGTTCTCATTTAGATGGGAAGTGAGTTCATTGCTGATATTTTAGTCCTATATTATTAGAATGAGACTATTTCTCTAATTGATTTATATACACAACACACTATAGCTACTTCATAAATTCAATTTGTAAATCATAACAAAGTTTACAGCTTTATGTATTGCCTCCCCGCCCCTTCCTGCCAAGTGCCTGTGGCTAATGCTCTTAACTCTCAATGGGATGGCAGAAGGTTTGGATCTGGATGTATTATGCAAAACCCATCTGTCAGACTTGGATTTTGTGTCTCTTTTGTATTATGAAAAACATAACTTAAGAAATTTTGTCCTAGTTTAGAGGACATAACTATCCATTAAATCTTAATTGCTCCGAAATCTACAAGATCAAAATAAATAGCTGTTTGAGTACCTACTGTGTGCTAAGAACTCTATTAAATAGTTTATGTTCATGATCTCATTAGCAAGACAGCCCCTTCAGATAGATAGGGTTAAACTTATTTTGTAGATGGAGAAACAAGTTCATAGCTGTTAACTTGTAGAGTCACACAGCTAATAATGGGTGGTCAGACCAATACTTGCTCTTCTTTTGTGATACATTGCCTCATCTGTAAAATTTGAACTGCAAAATATACCAGTTTGTATGTATGCTGTGGTGTTCTTCGATGTACATACACATCCTACTAGTTTTATATTTGAAAGTAGAGGCCAGTGAACCAACATTTGAATTTTTTATGCCTTAAACAGATGTTTTTAAAGGGCTTTATCCAAGTTTCCACTAGAAAATTGTGCAGAATGATTGGGGATCAGATTGACTTCTAACCACGATTATCAAATCCCTCTTATAAGCCTGAACTTCTTAAACTTTTCTAGAGACATTTCCTTGATGACAAGAGGATAAATGTGTCCCAGTCTGAAGCCACTAGTGAAAGCAGGAAGCTTCTGCTTTCTGTCTTACTATATTATGCATTTTTTGTACTTAGACTAACGTAAAAGTTGAATAGAACTGTAGGAAGATGATTATGCTTGGGGAGGAGCAAAGTAGGAGTAGAACATGCTTGCTCAGTTTAACTAGTATAACCATAGAGGGGAAAGTGATTACAAACTGGTAGGATTGTGCTTGGGAAGCAGAACTTCCAAGTAATATTAGTACTTCCTGTTCTGAATGATTGGGTAAATAAAGACATTTCTTTAAATTTTAAGTAAGTAAAGCAGATTTTAAATTATTCTGAATGAATAGAAAATGAGACTATTGAAACCATTTCATCACATTAAAAAATTAAAATTCTGCAGTGTCCAATTGTGGAAAATATCTCAAAATATTTAACCCAAGCTTTGTCTTTTTAGCTTTTCTTAACTACCTCATTTATTAAATTAAAACAATACTTTCTGTGCTGGAAGGGAGTCTCCCTTTATCCAGTTGAGGTGAACAAATGTGCCATGCTAAAGGAAAAAACTACATCCACCTAGTTACAGAAGTCAAGATCTTGAAGTTATACCAGACTTTTTCCTGCTTATTATTTTCTGTATTTAGTCCATTTCTGGAGTAGGGTAGGGAAGAACTCATAGTGATGCACACTGGGGGTCCTGGGCATTGCAGTTTTTGATGACCCCATCAATTGAATCTGTGGGAATCTTAGTAGATGAAAAAGGGGACTTGCTTTCATCTGTTTCTGACCAGCTGCTCATCTAAGAAAGAGGGCTTTAAAACCGCCCAAGTGGCCCTGGCCGGGGAGCTCACTTGGTTAGAGATCATCCCCATATGCCGAGGTTGAGGGTTTGGTCCCTGGTCAGGACACAATCAACCAGTGCGTGCATAAACAGGTGGAGCAAGAAATCAGTGTTGCTCTCCCCCTTCCTCTCTCCCTAAAATCAATAAAAATTTTTAATTAAAAAGAAAAGAGAATCAACCAGTGAATGTATAAGTGACTGGAACAGAAAATCAATGTTTCTCTCTCTCTCTCTCAAAATCAATTAAAAAACAACCACCAAAGTGGGCAGAGTAAAGCCAGAGACTGTTCATATACACTCATCTTGGCAAAGAGCTGGCTTTGAATATTCTTCAAAAAGCAATCCCTTAGGGGTATGTTCCTGGAGATCATAATCCAAGCAAGTGAAAATGACTCTCATAATATGCAAATAGAAATTCAAGGCATGTTATAAAATTTAGTGATTGCACCATAATGGATTAAAAAAAAAGCTTTGACGGAATGGAGATGACTTTCCAGTGCTAATGAAGACATTGATGTAAAAAATGCCTATGAAGAGTTTAAATGAAATGGTTTCTGAGCTCTAGCCGGTTTGCTCAGTGGATAGAGCAGAGGTTCTCAACCTGTGGGTCGCGACCCCTTTGGGGGTCAAACGACCCTTTCACAGGGGTCGCCTAAGACCATCGGAAAACATATATAATTACATACTGTTTTTGTGATTAATCACTGTGCTTTAATTATGTTTAATTTATAACAATGAAATTAGGGGTCACCACAACATGAGGAACTGTATTAAAGGGTCGCGGCATTAGGAAGGTTGAGAACCACTATGATAGAGCATCGGCCTGCGGACTGAAGGGTCCCAGGTTCGATTCCCGCTGGGGGCACATGCCTGGGTTGTGGGCTCGATCCCCAGTAGGGGGCGTGCAGGAGGCAGTCGATCAATGATTCTCTCTCATCATTGATGTTTCTATCTTTATCCCTCTCCCTTCTTCTCTAAAATCAATAAAAATATATTTTTTAAAAATGGTTTCTGAAGCCGAAACCGGTTTGGCTCAGTGGATAGAGCGTCGGCCTGCGGACTGAAAGGTCCCAGGTTCGATTCCGGTCAAGGGCATGTACCTGGGTTGCGGGCACTTCCCCAGTAGGAGATGTGCAGGAGGCAGCTGATCGATGTTTCTCTCTCATCGATGTTTCTAACTCTCTATCTCTCTCCCTTCCTCTCTGTAAAAAAATCAATAAAATATATTTTTAAAAAAATGGTTTCTGAAATGTGAAGAGTAGAAAACCATTTCCAAGTTAATTATTTTATAATTTAAAAAATATATTATTATTTGGCTCTACCCGCTGAGCCAAACCAGCTAGGGCTGATGTTTCTGTCTTTTTCTTCCTCTCTGAAATAAAAATAAAAAAAGGTGGGAGAATCTGCAAGAATCCAGGGCACACCCTTTTCCTGATCAAAAATCACACCAGTCTTAGTTTTCTTTAAAAATTTTTATTTATTTATGGATTTTAGAGAGAGAGAGGAAGGGAGAGACAGGACAGACAGACATTATTTGTTGTCCCGCTTATTTATGCATTCATTGGTTGATTCTTGTATGTGCCCTGATGGGGAATCAATCCTGCAACTTGGGTGTATCAGGCCGATGCTCTAAACAACTGAGCTACCCAGCCAGAGCCAGTCTTAAAGTTTTTAAATTTTCTAGTAAGTAGTTGGCTACAAGTAGGAAAATTCTCTTTGATTCTCCTAATAGTTTATCAAAGCTAATAGTCTTCAGTTCCTGTCTCCACTGTGACAATTTGGCCCTGGTTAGAGGGTCGCCCCATATGCCAAGATTGCAGGTTCAATCCCCAGTCAGGACACATACAAGAATCAACTAATGAATGCATAAATAAGTGGAACAATACTCGGTGTTTCTTTCTCCCTCTCTTTTTCTTCCATTCACCCTTTCTCTCTCAAATCAATAATAATAATAGTAATAATAAAAAGAATAAAACAATTTGGAGTGACCAACGTTAAGATTTCTCCTAAGAGCCGAAACCGGTTTGGCTCAGTGGATAGAGCATCAGCCTGCGGACTGAAAGGTCCCGGGTTCGATTCCGGTCAAGGGCATGTACCTGGGTTGCGGGCACATCCCCAGTGGGAGATGTGCAGGAGGCAGCTGGTCGATGTTTCTCTCTCATCGATGTTTCTAACTTTCTATCTCTCTCCCTTCCTCTCCGTAAAAAATCAATAAAATATATTAAAAAAAAAAAAAAGATTTCTCCTAAGAGACAGTAATTGTCTCAGAGGTTTTTAGGGAGTATAAACAAATCTATAGAATTAAAGGCATTTTTATTTGTTGCTTAAAATGTGAAGCACACAGAAAACAATGGCTGGTATCCTGTTGATAGAAGAACTAAAGGAATGCTGCATTTTCAGCATTTTTCTTCATTTCCTGTAGAAGACAGCAACTGCAATTTTTATGTGACATTTTGCTAGCTTCCTGGAAGGGCTTACTGAAATAGCTTCTGTCAGCATATTTTTTCACTGTGGTGGATACTAGTGAAGGTGGAGGGTGTTTGGAACTTTTAAAGGAAATTATGCTGAGTGAAATACTTGGAATAGGAAGTTAATCAAATCTTCAAGCGCTTAACTTAAAAATACCTGTATTGAGTTACATCCAGGCATCAGCAGGTCTCTAAAATTGTTGACTTCTTAACTCTGTAGTGATAACACCTATAAAATCTTTATTAAGATAAAGATTCATTTATATAAGTAACTGAAATAGGACTGTATGTAGAGCACTTACAGAATAGTTTCATCTGAAATACAGTAGCTCATACATACTTCCTTTTCATCCTAACTATTCAGATGAAATAAGGAGGAAGGATCTGTAAAGTGTAAAGCCAAGCACTAATTGTGAAACATAAGTTCTTAGTAATGCTGGCATAAACACAAGTTTTAATGTATTTTGATTTTCAGCTGATACAGCTGGTAAATGAGTTCTGTGCTGCATTTACTAGTCATTCATTAAGAGGCAAACTGCCCGGATATGCTTATAAAAAAGCCTGTTTCCAGTGAGTATTCCTATCTGATCAAATGTAAGAACTGCTGGATGAAATTAGTAGGCTCAAAGCAAACCTATTACTCCTTTAATTATGTGATGTTTGTAGGCATAAACACAATTGTGATTGATTGCTGAGATAGAGACTGTGTTAACGGAGAGTCTTTAGCTAGTCAAAATATATTACTATTTGGGTTAAATGTACTCATAGTTCAGCCTGGCCAGTGTGACTCAGTGGTTGAGCGTAAACTTATGAACCAGGAGGCACAGTTCAATTCCTAGTCAGGGCATATGCCCGGGTTGTGGGCTCAGTCCCCAGTATGGGGTGTGCAGGAGGTAGCTGATCAATGATTCTCGCTCATCATTGATGTTTCTCTCTCTCCCTCTCCTTTCCTCTCTGAAATCAATAAAAAATAAATGAGAACTTTAAAAAGTTATATTTAAAAAATACACACACACACACATACACACACACACACATATACATAGCTCATTCTGTCCCTTTAACAATATTTTCATAGTTTGATCACTAATGTTCTGACTCACCATCACTAGGTTTCCTGATCCTTGATGTATGAAAGTTTCTCTAGTTGTCTTTATAATATAGGTTTTGAGCAAAGCATATCAGCCTGCCCTTTGTTTGACTGTATATTGTCAGAAGCATAACATCAGAGCCAACCGTATCCTCTTATATAATAAAAGGCTAATATGCAAATCGACTGAACAGTGGAACGACTGGTCGCTATGACATGCACTGACCGCCAGGGGGGCAGACGCTCAACGCAGGAGCTGCCCTGGTGGTCAGTGCGCTCCCACAGGGGCAGCTCTGCTCAGCCAGGAGCCAGGCTCAGCAGCAGCAGTGCTAAGGACCCCTCAGGATGTCCGACTTCTTAACTCTGTAGTGATAGCACCTATCAGGTCTTTACCAAGATACAAGATTCATTTATATAAGTAACTGAAATAGGACTATATGTAGAGCACTTACAGAATAGTTTCATCTGAAATACCTAAGCCAACAGTCGGACATACCCTGAGGGGTCCCAGACTGTGAGAGGGCCTAGGCTGGGACCACCCCAACCCCTCACCCCTCAGTGCATGAATGTCATGCACTGGGCCTCTAGTCTGTTTTAGAATAGGATATGTCAAGATACCATAGTCTCAGAGTTAGATAACTATGAAAGGACAGAGAGTATTTATGTGACCCACACTGTTCTAAGTGCTTGCTATGTGTTGAATCACTTTCATGCAGCACCTGTCCTAGGCATTCCTTGCTCCTCAAGCATGGATGGATGCTTTCTCTTTTGTGTTTGCCATTTTGACAATCAAATCAAGTATAGTTTCAAAACCAAGACAGGAAAGACAAAGCTTAAACCATTAAAAACTGATGAGCGTTTAATGTAGATTTCTGAATCTAATATTGCTTAAGGCAGTGGTCGGCAAACTGCAGCTCGGCAAACCGCGGCTCGCGAGCCACATGCGGCTCTTTGGCCTCTTGAGTGTGGCTCTTCCACAAAATACCGGTTCCTCCACAAAATACCGACTTCTGCGCATGGGCCACAAAGTTTCAATCGCACTGTACGTATGCGCCCGCACGTGGTATTTTGTGGAAGAGCCACACTCAAGGGGCCCAAGAGCCGCATGTGGCTCGCGAGCCACGGTTTGCCGACCACGGGCTTAAGGTAACAATTTTTACCATATATTTTTGGTCTTAATATAGTCTCTTTCATACTAGCCATTTTTTGAAATAGGGGATTCATCTTACAGTTGTATACTCTTTTCCCAAAAACTTTATGATATTGATGAACATTTTAGAAGAAATTGAGGCAGTTGTAGTCCACCAAGCACAGTCAAGCCTCTCTTTTTCTCATGTTCTTTGAAGAAATTGCATTTTACAACATCTGCATATTCTCAGTCTGGCTCAGTTCCTGGACCTCTGATATTTGAATATTTAGTGATTTCTTGAGAGGAAAGAGACACCCATACTGAGTTTTTCCTTGGGCACTTTTGCTAGCATTGAACTTTACAGATTAACGCGCGCCTCCCCCACCCCCGTTCATCCCCCAGTCTTCTGCAAATAACTGGTCTCTGAAACCTGGAAATTCAGTATTTTTTTGTTTCTTCCTGTCTTGTCTGAAATCGTGTATAACATGAGTGTGTCTCTATACCAATTGTTCTTCATATTTTGCCAGAGTTTAATGTTAAAGTTTTTCTTTTCTTCTTCTTGGACTCCCAAGAAAAACTTCTGAAAACAGTGCTCTCTAATAGAACTGTATAATGATGGAAATGTTCTGTATTCTGAGCCATCCAGAACAGTAGTCTCATGTGGCTGTTGAGTACTTGTAATGTGACCAAGGGACTAAATTTAAATTTATTAACAAAATTAAATACCTGCATGTAACCACTGGCTGCCATATTGGACAGAGTAGCAAACCTCCCAGTATACAGCTCCCTTACAGAGCTTGAGTTATTTCATGCTTTGACTAATTTTCATGTTTACCTTTTGGAGTTATAGTCTTCCTTCCTGACCTACAGGTAAATTGCCTAATAAAAGTCATTCTTACAATTTAATCTCAAGTTCTGCAACCTGTAGAAGAATAAAGATTACTCTTTTTTTTTTTTTTACAAAAAACATTTAAAAAGATAAATTTGCGCCGAAACCGGTCTGGCTCAGTGGATAGAGCGTCGGCCTGCGGACTGAAGGGTCCCAGGTTCGATTCCAGTCAAGGGCATGTACCTGGGTTGCGGGCACATCTCCAGTGGGAGATGTGCAGGAGGCAGCTGGTCGATGTTTCTCTCTCATCGATGTTTCTAACTCTCTATCTCTCTCCCTTCCTCTCTGTAAAAAATCAATAAAATATATTAATAAATAAATAAATAAATAAATAAATAAAAAGATAAATTTGCAAGCTTTCATAAAACTGAGGAGAGTCATATATCATATACCAAATTATCTAGACTTTTAAAGAAATTCAGGCTATGGTGACATTTCACCTCTAAATACTCCACCATGCATCATTAAAAAATAAGGAAATTTTTTCCTAATCATGTTATCATTAAAGCCTCCTTATATAATAATCCCTCAATATCTAAAAATTAGTCCAAATTCAGATTTGTCTGATTGTCTTCAAATGTTACTGGTATGTCTAAATCAGGATCCAAGCAAGATCTGCATGTTGCTTTCAATTGTGTCTCTTAAGATTCTTTTAAAAAGCATTTTTTTTCAGAGTTTCAGATTTACAGAAAAGTTAGAATGGTATAAAGAATTCCCATATACATCCTTTACCCAGATTCTTTAGTTCTTAACATTTTTTTTACTACATGTGATTTATCCTCTTTTGTCTCTATACATAAAAACTATTTAACTAAATTGCTTGAAAGTACTTTGTAGATGTGATACCTCTTTACCATTACATACTCTATTGTATATTTAGTAAGAATAGCAAAATGGTCTTATAGGGACACTAAGATGATCAAACAGAGGCAATTGACTTGGACAGAATACTGTTATCTAATCTCAGGCTTAATTCAGATTTCATCATTTGTTCTGATAATATTCTCTCTATTTGAGAGAGAGAGAGAGAGAGAGAGAGAGAGAGACATTGATTTGTTTTCCACTTATTTATGCATTCATTAGTTGATTCTTGTATGTGCCCTGACTGGGGATAGAGCCCCCAATCTTGGTGTATCTGAGCTATCTGGCCAGGGCTGGAAATGTTGTTCTTGTGTGTAAGAAGATTCTGACCTCAATGACCTGAGTTAGGCATATTAAATAGCATAGATGGAAGAGGTTTTCATGCTTTCGGTTACATTTTTAAAAAATATACTTTTATCGATTTCATAGAGGAAGGGAGAGGAATAGAGAGATAGAAACATCAATGATGAGAATCATTGATCAGCTGCCTCCTGCACGCCCCCACTGGGGTTCAAGCCCGCAATCCAGGCATGTGCCCTTGACTGGAATCGCACCTAGGACCCTTCAGTCCGCATGCCAACGCTCTATCCACTGAGCCAAACCAGCTAGGGTGGTTTTCATTCTTTAGGAAAGTTCTTTTACTTGAGCTTAAAGTTTAGTTGCATAAATTGACCTGGAATTGTGGTCCATGGGCAGATCAGGAAACACTGGGAAAGTTTGGTTTTGGAAAGGTGTGGTATAGAATGTTTGAGAGAGAGAGAGAGAGAGAGACAGAGATAGAGACAGAGACAGAGACAGAGACAGAGACTGTGTCTTTGAACCAGGTGGTTTCAAGTCTTCTGCACATTGAGGAGAGAAATGTGTGCCTACTTTTCATTGTACCTTCTATTTCTCTTTAGGGTAAAGAGAATTTTTGATGATACTGACCATATACCATCTGTTTGTATTAGCTATCCCAGATTGCTCACTCAGCGAACTGTTAACATGTTGGTCAGGTTTGTTAGAAAGCTTTAGCAATATTGTTGTGTCCATGATGCCCCTAAAAATAGGAATTAAAATAGCGTTACTTAGGATTACATGATTCCATGTTACATGGTATTGAAGATTCTAGTCTCTACCTACTTTAGTTAGGCAAATTAAAGAGCAGAATTGGAAGTTTTTAAGTATAATTCCTTTTGTCAAAAAAGGAAAAAAAGGGCATTTCAGTATCTGAGTAAATTAAGCACTCAAGAGACCACTTATCTATTATCAGTAGTCAAAAGAAATTCACACCCAGAGTTTCAGCCAACGTTTAGGACAGCTGAATTAAGCAGATAATAACATGAAAATACGAAAAATTCTAACCTTGAGATGTGTTGTTTGTACTAATGGTATCTATTGAGCCTTTACTATGTGTCAGGCATTGTTCTAAGCACTTCATATTAAATCCTCACAGCCGTGGGATAGCTACTATTACTTCAGATGTTTCAGATGAGGAAATATATACGGAGATAACTGATTTGCCTATGCCCTATTTAAGTGGCAAAACTGGGATCTAACCTAGACGTTTTAGCTCTGATGCAATCCACAGAACCAGTTAATTCTGTATGGCGCTTGCATTTTATAATCAAAGTTATACATTTAAACAGTAATTGTCTTCTTGAATGAAGAACCTTCTTCGTTGTCCAAATTACGGGGAATCTGAAATGATATTTCTCACTAACAACTAAGACTGCAGTTAGTGTCTTACTTTTATCCCCAGGCATGTTCATCTAAATTGGGGGGAGGGAAAGAGGGAAAAGGAAATACTTTCATATCATTTATAACCTGTAACTCTTAGGGCACTTTAGAGTTCTGGGTTGATTGATTAACAATAAATCTGTTACTTGCTTTTTGGAATCTAAACTTCGGCATAAGTGTTCAGTCCTAAAGTTGTGCCACTTGTAGGCCAGTGTCAAAATCTAGTCTGGAAACCAAATGAGTTACAATGTTTGGGTGGTTTTCTTTAACAAAGGAGGAATTGATAAATTGTATACTTTCGTGCATGTCCCATTAGTGTTTTTGTTTGTTTTTAAGGGAGGATGGAAATATGCATAGGTTGTCTCATGGATGGAAAAGTATCTAATTGCTGGGAGGGGGAGGTACTACTAGAAACATGGAATGGGTGACTTTTCATAGTATATACCCTTTTGAACAGTTTGAATAATTTGCTGTATACATGTAATAACTATTAAAAATAAGTAATCACTTTTTTAACCTAAATTTGACTTGATATTCTTATTTTGTACCAGCAAAATAAATTTCTTTTGAAGTTAAAAACAGTTTTTATCATAGAAACTTCCAAGTACATCTCAAAATAGAGTATCTCGAAGATCAGCAAGAGCAACATTTTGCCAATTGAGAAATAAAATGTGGCCGTATTTGGATGTCATTATTGTATTCTCTGAAAATAGCTGCAGGTTCAGAAACTCTTATAAATCCTCTGAATTTATTTGTGGTTTGACCCAGAGTCTGTAATTCAGGGCACTATTTTACTTGTTCTGAAACACTAGGGCTTCAGCTGTGACAATTGAAGCTCAAAATTGCCTTAGGTAGTGACAAAAACACAGAATTCTTATTTTACAGAGTAGTTTAGAATATAACATGTTGCTTTTACATATGTATTTATAGGAGGTTTATGAACGACTGGAATGTTTTCTCCAGTTATTGAGAAGGAAACTATTGAGGGTGCTCTACTTAGAAAATTAGATATATACACCTCTCCTAAAACGAGACAGACACCCACACAGTCCCTTTGTATGTATCGGGATATTACTTAATGGTTTATCTTCCTCCATTAGTTTTTTAAACTAAAGGTCACTAAAGCTAGACTCAAGAAAAAAATGAAAATTAATAACTCATAAAGTTTTATTGTAACCAAAGTCATTATAAGTTATATATCTCACAGCTTGTATACTTGCCATGCATGGCAGCATATACTTGAGCTTGTAAAGCTAGTTAATCTTCCACTTTGTTACCATGCTTGTAATTAATAGTTAGACAATTGCTTGACTCCTTGCCCTGGTGTTCAGATTGGTTGTGCCTGCAGTCACTGAGGTATAGGAGGGGAGTGAAAGTAAAATGCAGTCTCTTAGTCTTAGGTTGTATCTTATTCAGATCCCAGTGTGGTTATAATTAAGCATTATAGCAGAAAAATTTGACAAAAGAATTTAGATGGAATACAGTTAACTTGGCTTAGCCAATCCAGAGAGCGTAGTGACAGCGGTGGTCTATGGGAAGGGAAATTGGTATCTGGGGGGCAATGGAAGAACAAAGACTTGATTTTTTCCCCCCTGTGATTTTTTTTGTTTTGTTTGTATTTTGTTCCCTGTGAATTATCTATTGGGGGTGGGGAGTGGGGGAGAGACTAGTCTGGCTAAGGCTAATAAAGTCTTCAGGCAGCCTTTTAGTGGGACTTAATCTGTTCTAATACTTTTAGACACCCTGAGTATTAATGACCCACTCTGGTAGAGCTCTCCTTCTAATAGGTGCCTTTTGTTTTTATACGCTTAATTGGATTTTAAAGACCTACCATCCTTAGATCCTCTATATTTGTTTAGCAAATACTTGAATATCTTCTGAGTACACACAGCAGATCTGATTCCATTATTTTCCTTGTTAAAATCCTTAAGCAGCTTCCTTTGCCTAAAAAATAAATTCAGGGTTCTTAGTGGGGTACAGTTAGCTTATCAGTCTGGCCCTTGCTTATCTTTATAGCCTTAACTTACTACTATGTTCATAGTCTATACTCCCAGTGTTACAGAAGTACTTTGTAGTTCCCATAGCAGACCATACTTTCACATCGCTTGGTTTTAGCATATGTTCTTCTGTCCAGCGTTCTCCCTTGAACACATTCCCTTAGCGGTGGGTCTTTGACAAGGTCCCTCTTACACTTGTTTTGGCACTTTTTGCAAAATACTGTAACTTTGTTTACTTGTCTGTCTGCTTTTGTTAATCTAAGTTCCCTTAGATCGAAAACTGTAAAATTTTAAATTTCATTCTTTTCATTCTGTGACTTAATTTTCAGATTTTGAAGTTTAATGAAAAGTGAACAAGTAATTACTAACTGTTAAAGGGAGAAAGAGAGGACAGTTCAAAGATATTAAACTGAGAAACATTGATGACTGCAAAGTTCTTGAACCATAAAGGCTAGCTAGATATAATTCTTTCCTTATTCTGCCTCTTAGTTATAACCACAGGTTATACATCGCTAGTTATAAGGTTATAGCAAAACAATCGAATGCCATATTTGTTGGAAGGACAGATGGTCGGTCCATTATTTGGCTATCAATTGCCTCACTTGAATAGTGTAATGGATTTTCACTGTTGACCTTAAAGCGTTACTGGTTAAATGAGGATTTGTAGTGACGATAATACAATAATATCAAGTCTGTCTAATTCACTTTGTAACATGGTTTATTAATGTTTGTTTGTTTCTCCTCTAGCTCCAGAACCTGGGTATAAACCCAGCAAACATTGGCTTTAGTACCCTGACTATGGAGTCAGACAAATTCATCTGCATTAGAGAGAAAGTAGGAGAGCAAGCTCAAGTGGTAATCATTG
Organism: Myotis yumanensis; assembly: GCF_028538775.1. Lineage (NCBI taxonomy): Eukaryota > Metazoa > Chordata > Mammalia > Chiroptera > Vespertilionidae > Myotis > Myotis yumanensis. Next base: position 32,487,830 of record NW_027223767.1, on the reverse strand, counting down.
ATATGAATGACCCAAGTAATCCAATTCGAAGACCAATTTCAGCAGACAGCGCCATCATGAATCCAGCTAGCAAAGTAATTGCATTGAAAGGTATAAAAGATTGTGGGTTTCTTTTTCTTAAAACTCTTCCTATGTATAATTTATTCAAATACAATAATTAGGAGCTCTTTTAGTATTTTGATTTGGTTAAATAAAGCTACAAAGTTAAAGCTTTTACTGAATTTGAGTTTAACTATTGTCATGGCTTTTACTTGGCATGTTTTTATAAAATGTCTTTCTGTTCAGCATAGATCTTGGAAAAAAATAAATAAATTTAAAATTTATGCCTACAGTGTGATAAGACTGCTTTAAAAAGAATAACACCACATATTTTGCTAATATTAGCACTTAAGCATTGCAGAACTTTGTTATGATTATAAATTTGCTGTTCTTGCTGTGCCCTTTTTATACTTGTCTTGTACTTAAGTTATCAAGTTTTAAAAATGGCTTGAATTTACAAGTGTGTCTATATATAGGTGGGTATTAAAGCTTTGAAATCACGGGTGTTAGAGTTTATTCAGACTAACTTTTTAGTTGTCATCACAGGGAACAGAACAATCTGTTAGTCTAAATAGAGTTTAAAGAAACTCATATGGGTTGGGAGCCTATATTAATTTTTTTCCTTTGAGCTATAAAGTGAGAATGTAATTGACTCTTTTAAAACAGAAGTTTCTGAGAGGACTTGGTGACAAACTGGATGACTGAAAAAGGCATTTAACTGCTTATTCTTTGCTTGTTTTTCTTCTTGGTATAGTAGGAAGAGTTCCAGTTTCTAGTAATATTATACCAGGTATTTTATGTCTTTGGAGCATATATGTAACTTTTATAAAGATTACTTTAATCTTATGGCATAAATACAATTATCTTTATGTAAGGAAACAGACCTTGCTCAAAATCACATAGCTGTCACCCCAATAAATGCAATTAAAAATTTAAAAATCAAATAGCTAATGATTGGAGACCTAAGTCTATAGATAGAGCCATTCAGTGGTAAATAGTGTGTTACCTAAATGGTGTACAAGCACTGCTTCCAACCCCATCTCTAGCAGGCTGACTTTGGATAAGACATAGAAATATGCAGAAAGTCTACTTTTTATTCATTTGTAAAGTGAGAGGATTGGGTTGGGTAGTTTTCCAGTTCTTTTTAGCTCAAAATCCTAGTAATTTCTGGATGAGTTGTTAAAAGTGCTGAAGTTTTTAAACAGACTTCTTTTTACATGATTTAAACTTCGTATTTAGTAGTAATACTTGTTGGAGATTAAATGAGGGGAGGGAGAGGGCGGAGCATATTCAAACAGATGTCACCATTCCATGTCTAAGATTAGAGTTTGATCTCACCCCAAGGAAAGATTATCTATCCAGCTTTCACCTAGGCCCACATGTTTTTCAATAGTGAGCTTTTTGCTTCTATTAAACAATACATATTATCCTTTAATATATATTAATTTCACTTCAGCCTCCTTAAAGAATTTAAATTCAACTGCTTAATAGCTCTCACACTTTTATTAAAAGGCCATCATTTAAATTTTCTCAACATTCTTTTCTATTTTTAATGTTGTTGTTATCTTATCACATTTCTTAATGCTTTCTTATGTGTGCAGATGGTGAGTTATCTTAAATTAGATTGTATTAGTTATTGTCCTGTCTTATAAAAAGAATAAGTTGAAAATATTTCCAGAGCATTGTACAATAATAGCATTATAGATTTGTGCCCATATGTGTACACTATAGAGTTAAACTGTCATCCCTTTCCCTTCTCCCCAAATCTCTTATATAACATGTACTGTACTCCAACCGCTTTTATGTAAAAAAAGAATAAAAGTCTAACTAGGGGTTGGGGAAGGCAGCAAAGGAAAGTAATTTCCAAATACAGCAGGTCCTTGAATAACGTCATTTGGTTGTAAGATTGATGAGATGCCATAGGAATTTATCTCAAAATCAGTTAGCCTGTGGTAAAATTGGTTTCCTTATTTGCTGTTTTCCTTAATGTCACAGAACCTATTGAGGCCTTACGGTACTTACTTTTGAAGCCAGTTTTAAATCTTGGTTTCTTTTTATAAACAGGACTATAACTCTCACAATTGTTCAAGTC